>NC_037331.1:62538847-63892347 GCF_002263795.3 Bos taurus
CGGAACATTAAATTATTTGGTAAAGAGCCATCAGAAATTGTAATTCCATATAATAAGGAACTAACTTGTTGCTCTTCTAATGTTTGATAAAAATTGGCAGATTGCTATAGGACAACCATTTTGGTCAAAAATTTTGCCATCATTTACCCTCACATGTTTTGCTGAATTTTATATCCAGACATCCAGTTATTTTTCCTGTCAGATGTAAGACAATCTCCTAGTCCATAATGCTCAGAATAGCCCTTTACTGAACGGGTCAGCCAAATGGTAAAGCCTCCATAGTTACTAAAAATCACCAAAAGGTTTTAAAAACACAGGAACTTCAGCTCAAAGCGCTGAAATAACAGCAGTCATAGAGGCTTTTCCTATGTTTGCAGATGAGGAATTTAACCTTTATTCTGATTCTCAGTATATTGTCAGGTTGTTTCCACACATTGAAACTGCGGTTTTGCCTGAAAATAAAACTACCATATTTCATTGTTAACTAAATTACAGCAACAAATTTGGAAAAGAAAGAAAATATTTTTCATTGGACACATTCGGGCTCATTCCAGATTGCCCGGCCCTTAAAATGCCTTTAATGATTTGGCTGACTTGTTAACCTGAAATACAGTGGCTACTGTGATTGAGGAGGCCAGAGCCTCTCACTTACTTTATCGTCAATATGCTACTGCCTTAAGATATCAATTCCAAATTCCCAGAGAGGCTGCTCAAGAGATTGTGTGTTCTTGCTTATATTGCCCCACTGTTTATAATAGTCTACCTATGGGAGTTAATACTCGCGGTCTCAAACCTAACGTACTCTGGCAAATGGATGTAACTCATGTCTCTTCATTTGGAAAACTGTCCTTTGTTCTTTAACTGTAGACACCTTTTCTCATGTTATTATTGCAACTGCTCATACAGGGGAAGCAATTAAAGATGTAATACAACATCTCTTTACTTGTTTTTCATATTTGAGCCTGCTAAAAGCTCTGAAAACTGACAATGCTCCTGCGTCTAAGTCTTTTCAGGAATTTTGTATAAAGTTTCAAATTAAACATAATACAGGCATCCCTTATAATCCCCAGGGATAGGCCATTGTTGAAAGAGCACATTAAACATTAAAAATCCAAATTCAAAAACTAAAAGAAGGGGAGTTTAAGTATAGTTCTCCCCATCAAATCTTGCAACATGCTCTTTTCGTAATAAATATTCTAAATACTGATCTGGCTGGACTACTGCAATGCTTCGTCATTGGTGCCTGGAGCAATTAAATGCAAAACCATTAGTCAAATGGAAGGACCTCCTCTCAGGACAATGGAAGGGTCCTGACCCATTATTAACTAGCGGTCGAGGATGTGCTTGTATTTTTCCACAGGATGCAGATTCTCCAATTTAGATCCAAGACAGGTTGATTCGCCATGTTGCAGACCCCCAGACATCCAGTTCCCCCATTGCTTCGATCACAAAAGAGAAGCCCGCCAGAAGGGGAGGCAAGATAAACATCGAGATCCTGGCACGACCGACGGGGCTGCTGCAGTGCGAACTCCAACCAGAAAATAATTCTACTTATTCTGTTTTGGCTTGTCTACCCTCTCCTTATGTTTTTCTCTTTACCAATGATTCTGGAAAACTTAATGTACATGTGACTTTCACTGGTGGACGCCAATGTAGTGACTTGGTGAACAATGCATGCTCTCATTTTGTTTAAACCCTCAATATAATGTTTGCTCTTTGGTAGTGTTACAAATGTCCACCTTATCTTATGATGTACCACTTATTGATATAACTATAGTCCTTGCTATGTTACAACAACTACAAGATTTAATGTGATCACGACGATTTGTGGCTTTACTTATTTTAGGAATATCAGCTTTAATAGCAGCAATTACTTTCTGTTACTGCGGCAAGCAATATCATTGACTCAACAAGTGCATACTGCCCAATATGTTGATACCGATGTCTAAAAATGTTTCTTTAACTCTAGCAACACAGGAAGTTATAGATAGAAAATTGGAGATGAGAGTAGAACGCCTTAGAAGAGGCAATAATGGCATATTGGGACTGAGTTACAGGCTTTAAAAGTGAAAATGGCTCTGTCTTGCCACGCTGGATTAACGGTGGATATGCGTGACATCTTTAAAGGTAAACGAGACAAATTATGAATGGGAAAAAATCAAAAATCGTATCTCAGGTGTTTGGAACAGCTCTGACATTGGCCTGGACTTAGGGAAATTTCATAATCAAATACAGACCCTGGAACACTCTCGACTGGATTTTACCACCGCTGGAGCAGCTAATGACTTATTTCACACCTTCTCTAACTTTACTTCTGGAAAAAACATTCTGTCTAATATCTTTAGTTCTAGTTATGCTTCTCATAATCATTCTTCCTTGTATTGTCAGGATTCTTCGGCAGAACATTCAAAAGCTCGCGACTGAGCTGCATCTGGCTGTTTTAAGAATAAAAAAGGGGGAGATGCCGGGAGCCGGCATATTGCATATTGAGTGCATATTGCATATTGAGTGCAGCACTTTTCAGGATCTGGAATAGCTCAACTGGAAATTCTATCACTGCCGGTAGCCAGCGTGAGGAACTCCGCCCATGACAAAGGTCATGAGGAAGGAGGCTCGGCATACGCAAAGGCGGGATCGAGCTTCAGGAGTCCCCCTGGAAATTCTCGAGCATATACCCCCAAAACCAGAATCTGCCTACTTTCTGCTTTGTGCTTTCACCTACACCTCTGACTTTACGGGGGGCTGTCCCCCACTACCTCTCTGAAAAAAGTTAGCTTACAGCTCCAGTTAATAATTCCTGGGTGTGACAGTGTTTAACCTACAAACTCCTTTGGAAATCCTCTAGCCTGCCTGAATAGGTTTTTCCGGCCTCATGTGATTGTTCAGAGCCTCCCAACTGTGAGAGGCAGGAGATGTTCTAAACTGTCTAAACACAGATTCTTTTGAGTAGTTAAAAGATTGATTAGAAATTGTATTGGTGAAGGGATTTTCACTTGTTGGGCCAATGTTTGCTGCTAAGTTTCCATATCCCTTACCTGCTGTGTCCCTGGCAGTGTATTGGTTAATATAATTGGTGTAAATAGTAGCTTTAATGTTTGTAACCTGGGACCCTTGAGTTAATTCTTTTTGTAGCCCACCACACCTTTGCGCTGTACGAATGCAACTTTATCTAATGCTTTTGGAGGGTGGCTCCTGACCAGTCACCTTTAGAGAAAAATAAGTTTTCTGAAGAAAAGGTCTTAAAATGTTAACAGGCCTCCGGGCCAGAAGATGATGCAAATCACCTAAGCTTTTGCATATGATAAGTTTGCAGGAAGAAAGCCTGGTTTGCTGCAAGACTCTACCCCTTCCCCCATTATCCTCTGTGCATAACTTAAGGTATAAAAACTACTTTGAAAAATAAAGTGCGGGCCTTGTTCACCGAAACTTGGTCTCACCATGTCGTTCTTTCTCTTACCTTCTGGCTGAATTATTCAGCCTCTTTTCTGCACTAAATTTCCTCACTGAGCTATCCTTATTTCAGCCTCTTTTCTCCACTGAATTTCCTCACTGAGCTATCCTTATTTCAGCCTCTTTTCTTCACTGAATTTTACTGAGCTATCCTC
This sequence comes from Bos taurus, assembly GCF_002263795.3. Taxonomy (NCBI): domain Eukaryota; kingdom Metazoa; phylum Chordata; class Mammalia; order Artiodactyla; family Bovidae; genus Bos; species Bos taurus. Next base: position 62,542,453 of record NC_037331.1, read on the forward strand.
ATTCTATTACTCTTTATATCCTTAATTAACATTTAATTAAGCAATTGTTTCCTGATCTTCGCCTACGCCGTCTCTCCTTCGAATACCCTGGTTCAGCCGGGGCTGGTCCCCGGCACAAGACGAAGCCCTCGTTCTCGGAGCACTACTCTCTTGACTCCTTTCCACCACATTCTCCTGGATCTTCTCTTATCTCGCTGGCCTCAGTGTTAATCCCCTCTTTTTTGTTGTTGTTACCTGGATACAGTACTGATTTTCCTCTACCTTCTTTCTGGAGCCCTTTTCTCTTCCCTGACACATTTTTGAAGGGTAAGCTCAATTCCCATAGCTTTAAATATTAGTGATTATATATTTGAATCCCAAAATGTGATTCATCTCTGTAGAGCTCCAGACACTGATTGAACCAGTTTGTCCCGTTTAAGTTAAGTATCAGAAGTCTTCGCCACAGTGTTTACTCTGTAGCTCAGGCTGTTTTCTCCTCACCTTTCCATCTCATCAGGATCCTCTAAACGGGTCTGTATGTATCTCCCAGATTTGCAGCCTGTCTTCTCTCTGACTCTCTTACCTGTGTCATTACTGATCTTGTGCCACTGCACCCTGACTGCTCTTGCCCCTTCTAACCCAGTCTCAGTGCAATACACTGCACTGTGTGTGTGCACGTGTGTGCTCAGTTGTGGCTGATTTTTGCGACCCCATGGACTGTGGCCCGCCAGGCTCCTCTGTCCATGCGACTCTCCCAGCAGGAATACTGGAGTGGGTTGCCATTTCCTCCTCCAGGAGATCTTCTCAACCCAGGGATCGAACCTGCATCTCCTGCATCTCTTGCATTGGCAGATGGATTCTTTACCACTCAGCCACCTGGGAAGCCCAGTAATACACTACAGCATAGCAGCAAAACAATCCTCTTAAAACACAAATCAGGTCATCTGACCCCTGTATTCTGAACCCTCCACAGGCTTCCCGTTTCACTAAAGGAAACCCAATCTCTGCACAGCCCACAAGCTGCTGGTGGCCTGACACCTCCTGATCCTGTCCCATGTCCCTCTCACACTTGCTCAGCCTGTTCCAGTAATACCCAGTCTCTACCAGAGCCTCTGCACACGCTGCTCCTTCTGTCTATGACTTTCTTCCCCTAACTCATCCTGTCTTTTCTCAGATGCCTCATAGAGGACTTCCGCGTTCCCCACTTAGCGTATTCTGAACCTCAGTTCTTGATTTGCTTCCTTCTTTGGGTTTGGGGAGCTATGAGCCAGGAACCAGGATGATTCACGTTAAAAATCACATTACTTGATCATACACATTTGCACAACAGAATTTATGTTCCATGAAGAGAGGGACCAGGAGAGTCTGATTTGTTCTTATATCCCCTGGGCTGAGCACCATGAGGGATCCATAGAAACTTCTGGATAAATTTGTGTTGACTGAGAAAGGAAGACCCCAGCCCAACACTATCGACATTGGCAGACAGGAGGTCAACTTTGGTATTGACCTTATAGGACACTCAGATCTTGCTCCATCTAAAGCACTCCACTCCTACATCATAGACAGGGTGAGAGTTTAGTCACAGCAGACTCAGTGTCCATCAGATACAGAGGGGCTGGCCCGCCTGGACCAGGTTAGTCTGTGGACTTCCTTGACTTCTTAAGCACAGGTCTTATGTCAGATCATATGGATGAAAGTCCCACTTCCATTTTATGTAGACTGATTGACACCTATGCTGTAACATGTATGTCTGTCATGTCTGGCTATCTGTCACGTCTGATCATCAGTGTTATGCCTGTTAGCCTCTTCATGACCAGTTCAGGAATCCAGCTCTTCCCTGATCTGATTTTGTGGCTCAGCCTTTAACCGTTACGATAATCAGTGTCATCTGAGTCTGCTCTGAAATAGTTCGCTGTGCCATATGGCCAATTAAAAGATTATAAAGACTGATGCTTTTAAGATCCACCCTGGCCTTGACTCTGTGTGGCCAATGAAATCATCTTTTTTCAAGGAAAAATACCTGTGCAGGCATGGAGGAATGTGCTTCAGATATGATTCTTCATTGGGTTATATCTATGCCATGTACATGCCTATACATTTTCAAACTTCTGTAGTGTGCCTGATTTGGAGAAGTATGAGAGATAATAATATCTCTCCCATTAACAAAATTAATTTAGAATCATGGTACTTCCACACAAGGGAATTTTCTCAGCAGTACAAAGAAGCAATCTACTCACATGCAATAATGTGGGTGAATCTCATTTGCATCACTCCAAGCAAAAGGAGCCAGATTTGAAAGACTACATATGTGTGGTTCCATTTATGTGATTTTCTGGAAAAGACAACAATACAGGGAAAAAACAGGTTAGGAGTTCAGGGGGCTGGGAGTAGGTTGTGTAGGTGGGAAGGATTGATCACGAAGAGGCATAAGCAAATTCTCTGGGATGATGGGGCTGTTCTGTATCTTCATTAAGTTTGTGGTTAAACAGGTACAAGTCAGTGGTAGAAAGTTTTCTTGTGTCTCTTCACTAGACTGTGGTACCCAGCTACTCAACAATACTCATCTAGGTGTTGTCATGAAGGTATTTTGTAGCTGTGGTTAGCACCCACTAACAATTGACTTTAAGTGAAGGAAATTATCCTTGATGATGTGGGTGGGCCTCATCCAATCAATGGAAAGGACTTAATGAGGTTTCCCCTAAGGAAGAAGAAATTCAGCCTCAAGACTGGAGCATCAACTCCTGCCTCAAAATTTCCAGCCTGTGGGCCTTCCCACGTGAATTTGGGCTTGTCAGTCGGCCCCCACAGCTGTATCAGCCAATGTCTTGGGATAGATTGCTTCATCATGCATGCATGTTCAGTTGTGTCTGACTCTTTGCTGCTCCACAGACTCTAGCCTGCCGGGCTAAATGCCATGTAATCCTTAGCAGGTATGTGTGTATCTGCTTGCAGTTTGGGTTGGTTATGATGCTGTTCCACAGCTAAAAAAGGAGACCCTGGTATCCTCTTTATTGATGAATTTTGCCTTCTCCCCTCAGAAGGCAAGATACCTACCACTTGTTTTGGTTTAAAACAATTTAATTTTTCTTTTTAATTTTTATTGGGGTATACACATTTTACAAGGTTGTATTAGTTTCAGGGGAACAGCAAAGTGAATCAGTTGCACACATACATATATTCGGTCTTTTGTTTTAGATTCTTTTCTCATATAGGCCATTACAGAGTATTGGGTAGAATACCTTGTGCTATACAGAGGGTTCTTGTTAGTTATCTATTTTATGTATGTGTGTGTGCTCAGTTGTGTCTGATTCTTTACAACCCTATGGACTGTAGCTTTCCAGACTCTTCTGTCCATGGAATTTTCCAGATAAGAACACTGGGATGGGTTGCCATTTTCTTCTCCAGGGGATCTTCTTGACTCAGAGATCAAACCGGTGCCTCCCGCATTGGCAGACAAACTCTTTACCACTGAGCCATCTAGGAAGCCCTTGTAGTGTGTATCTGTCAGTCCTGGTCTCCCAGTTTGTCCCTCCCCCTCCTATCACCTGGTAGTCATGTTTGTTTTCTATATCCGTGACTCTACTTCTGTTTTGCAAATAAGTTCATTTGTATCCTTATTTTTAGATTCCACGTATAAGTGATATATGATATTTATCTTTTTATGTTTGATTTCACTCAGTGTGACAATCTCTAGGCCTATAAATATGAAAAGATACATGCACCCTAATGTTTATAGCAGCCCTATTTTCAGTAGCCAGGACATGGAAGCAACCCAAGGTCCATCAACAGAGGAATGGATAAAGAAGATGTGATACATTTATACAATGGAATATTACTCAGTGGTGAAAAAGAACAAAATAATGCCATTTGCAGCAGTGTGTCATTTAAAATAACTTTTTTAAAAAGTAGATATTAGGCAGATATTAAATTAGGAATGTATTCTTAGATGTGGAAGATAGTGACATGTAAGGATAACCTTCCTGCTTTGGAATCAATTGGTACATTTGTAAGGGAAATAAAAGAAAACAGAGATATATATAGCTCAGCTCCCTGGCTATTCTCTTGTGTGTATGACTACTGCAAATTCAAATTAAAGGAGGAGTAAGGATAAAAATGGGCATGTGATATGACTTTCATGCATTCATCTTCTAGTCAACAGAGAAAATTCTTGCAATTCAAATGACTTCTGAAATCAGAAAAATAAAACTCGATGATGTATGTGCATATAAGTGTATATTGCAAACCTCAGTAGAACAGATACAATCCCAGACATAATGTGGATGCACATTGCTCAGGAAATTTATGAACTTGGGGAATAACCTTTAGACAAGGTCGGATCCCTTGCTCCTTTACTGCTGAGAACCATTCAAAGGGCTGGCCATTACTAAGGGCAGCTCAGAGGCCTGAGGAATAAGTTGGCAAAGGTGATGGAAAGAAGCTGGGCAGAGTATAGCAGAAAAAGATAGGAAAGAAAAATAAGGCTGTTTGAATACCGTCAGTAATCGCCTCAGGTACATTTTGCTGTCTTAGCTGCTATGAGTCAGCCTGGCCGGAAACAGTCTAAAAAAGGCAGTGACAGGGCTGGCTGCAGAGCCCGTATTTTGGGTCCGCTGTCCTGCCCACACTGGAGCTGGTGACACTGGAGCTGGTGACGCTGCAGCTGCGCCTTCTCTCCTGAGGCTCGGACTGCTGGCGCCTTCCAGGGTCCAGTTAGAGTCCCTCATCTCAAAGGACAGGGAAAACGAGGGAAGTCACTACCTTATTTGCCTAAGAGTCATTTCTCACCTTCCTCTTCACTTCCTGACCTGAGAGTTGAACATTAACTAGAACATTTTGTTAATCAAACTAAAATGCCTTGCTTAGCAAAGGAAACCTGGTAAATGAGCTGCTGCTGTAATCGAGTTCCAATTTTTATCTAAAGCAAGGGAAAGGGAGCTGGAGGAATAGGTTATAAGTGTGGGCAAGTCTCCCCCTAGTGGACAAATGACATCACATTGCACTTGCAAAGACCGCAAAAATTCATAGAGCAGAGCTGAAAGAGAAGAAAAAGTGTTATTATGATATGTATTTCAGTCTTGATTTCTAAGGGGTTCATTTCAGTGGAAAAGTAATACTGAGTTGAATATTTTACATATCATTTGTGAATTTTTACCTTTAGAGTGTTTGTTATTATCAGTTTACTATGACTCCATGTCTCAATATAAGGAAGAATAAGTTGAGAGAATATTAGGACTGGGTTTTTTTTTTTTTCCAATACTTCATTTATTCCAATTTTTAACTAATGAGAAATTTCAAAGACAATTCTTGTAGTAAAATCTTTGCACATATTTTAAACTATTTATTTAGGGTAAATTTCTAGAAACAATTGCTCAACAAAGTTCAAGGACATTTTTTTAAGTTTTTGGTACTACAACCTACAACACAATTGATTCAGTCTAGGACTGGTTTTGAAAGGCCTAAGTCCCTTCCTAGGATACACTGGATTTGGGGACAAGCCAATCAAGTTCATGGTGTAAAAGAGTAATTAGAGAAAGATGATTCCATTTTTATGGACAAAGTGAGTTCCAATGTGCCTTGAACAGTGGCAGATCTGCAACCTCATTGGACTGACAGTTCCTCCTGGGAATCCTTGTATCAGCATCTTCTGCGAGCTCTACGCCTGTTTGAACCAGCAGCCAGAACCCTATACTCTTCAGAAAAGATGGGTGTGGTGAATTATCTATGCTCTTGACTAATCTTGACCTTCCTCAGTCTCCTCCAGGTATTCTTGGCTTTCAGGAGGAAAACTTGAACTGAAGTTTGTGCAACAGATCTCAAGAATTTTTAGGATCCTGATATATATATATATGAAATATGCATGTATGTGCCCATGTATAAGTGGGCATAGATAGTTATATGTGTATGTGTGTGTGTGTGTGTGTGTGTGTGTGTGTATGTCTTTCTGGATGATACTTTTCAGACTGGAAATTCATTGGATTTTCAAAGTATCTGTAACCTAAGAAACATTATAAACTAATGATTAAAAAAATCTCACTCCACTGGAAAAATAAGCCACGGCAGAGATGGGGTACCTGGGTTGTAGAGTCAGAATGCCTAAATTCAAATTCAAATAAAATTCCTTAGGAAAGTAATTGAATCTCTCCAAGCCTTAGTTTCCTCTTCTATAAAATGGGAATAATAATATCACTTAATCCATTGAATAATGCAAGGATTCAATAATATAATGCATGCTTGTACTTAGCAACTTGCTTGACACATATTAATTGTTTATTAAAGGTTGGCCTTCATTATTATGACAGGCTTTGAACATGTGTAAAATGTTAGGTTTGTTAAAATCCCACTGTGTAAGATGTCTAACAAACACATGGAAAAATGGTCACCATCACTCATTATCAGAGAAGTGCAAATCAAAACCACAATGAGGTACCATCTCATGCTGATCAGAATGGCTGCCATCAAAAACTCTACAAACAATAAATGCTGGAGAGGGTGTGGAGAAAAGGGAACCCTCTTACACTGTTGATGGGAATGCAAACTAGTACAGCCACTATGGAGAACAGTATGGAGATTCCTTAAAAAACTGGAAATGGAACTTCCATATGACCCAGCAATCCCACTGTTAGGCATACACACCGAGGACACCAGAATTGAAAGAGATACATGTACCCCAGTGTTCATTGCAGCACTGTTTACAATAGCTAGGACATGGAAGCAACCTAGATGTCCATCGGCAGATGAATAGATAAGGAAGTTGTGACACATATGCACAATGGAATATTACTCAGCTATAAAAAAGAACACATTTTAAACAGTTCTAATGAGGTGGATGAAACCAGAGCTTATTATACAGAGTGAAGGAAGTCAGAAGGAGAAACATCAATACAGTATATTAACACACATATATGGAATTTAGAAAGATGATAACGACGACCCTATATGCAAGATAGCAAAAGAGATACAGATGTAAAGAACAGACTTTTGGACTATGTGGGAGAAGGTGAGGGTGGGATAATTTGAGAGAATAGCATTGAAACATGTATATTACCATATGTAAAATAGATGACCAGTGCAAGTTTGATACATGAAGCAGGGCACTCAAAGCAGGTGTTCTGGGACAACCCCGAGGGATGGGGTGTGAATGGAGGTGGGAGGGGGGTTCAGTATGGGGCAGGACACATATACACTCATGGCTGATTCATGTTGATATATGGCAAAAACCACCACAATATTGTAATTTACCTCCAATTAAAATTAATAAATTAATTTAAAAGATCCCACTCTGTGCATCATACATTTTCCAATAATTTTACAATCTTCTGGATGAGATAGGAAAGTGTTGTTTCTTTGAAACATCCTAAGTATGACTCCATCCAAAGGTGATGAACTGGATCATCATATAGAATTATATAATTTTAAAGCAAGTAGAGACCTGAATTATTATCCAGTCATATCTCCAATGATATTTTATAGATTAAAAAATCAAGATGCATTTTGAAAAATGACTTGTTCAGGTCACTCTTTGTGACTGCAATTCAGGACCTCAACTTTTAATTCTGAGCTGGTTTTACCACAGCTCTCATAGACATTTTTAGCCTTTCCTCCCCGTTTCATCAGGTTCTTAAAGCTCTATAAAAGAAAAGATTTGGAATGGCTGGCCTGTGGGAAACATCACCATCCGTCAGAATTCTGGTCAAATCTCTGGCTTCCTGATGCCTCTGGCTCACAGCCAGTATCCCCACCCTCCCCGAGAATTCTGTTTCATCATCTTCTCACTATCTATCTTAGTCTCATGATATCACATTATGTCTCTTTTTATCCCACTAGAATATGAACTTTTTGAAGACAGGAGCTAAGACCTTGCATCTAATAGAATTGAGCAAACTAATGTTTCACGACGGGAAGGATAGACGGTACAAAGAGATTGAAAATGTATCTATCTCACTGATAAGCCTGAACCTGAAAAACTCCAGAAGACCTAAGAAAATCCACTGCTCCTTGCTGACACTTTGTCCTGGAGTCATCTGGAAGCATTAGGAACTGTAATCAGCCTGTGATCAAGGCCAACAGCGCAGAAAGGCTAGAGGTGAGCTATACGGAAAAAATCCAAGACCTAATCACATCTTGGGGACAGAACTCTAAAACTTCAAAAGGGAGAGATGAGAGTCAGGCCTGAAAAATAGAATATATGGCAGGGACATGCTCATAACAACATGACAAAACCTTGATTCCTAGATTTTGATCCTAGATCTAAACCTCAGGTGAAAGAACAGAGCAAACCAAATGCCAGGCTTGGTCCATACATCTGAGACGGCAGGAACTGAAAGGGAGGGTGAAATCCCTAGCTTTGAAGATGCAAGCTTTGAGGGCAGAAGTCAGGTCAGACCCCAATCTCCCCAGTGTTGCCTTCTGCTGTTGCTTTTCTTCCTGACTGCATGGGGTCGCTGAGAGTCGGACACGACTGAGCAACTTCACTTTCACTTTTCACTTTCATGCATTGGAGAAGGAAATGGCAACCCACTCCAGTGTTCTTGCCTGGAGAATCCCAGGGATGGGGGATCCTGATGGGCTGCCATCTGTGGGGTCGCACAGAGTCTTACACGACTGAAGCGACTTAGCAGCAGCAGCAGCAGCACCTCAAAATATGCCATGATAGGTGAGACATGATCACACTTTCTGCTACTGTAACAAGTGTCTAGGAGCAAAGCCTTTTAAATTGACCTTAAATTATTCTTTGACTCCCCGGAAAGAATATTCAGAAAAGGAGTCCTGGAGCATCTGTGTGTCTGGATAGAGGATTAGTAGGTTTCCTGAGATCCCCTGAAATGTCTGTGACTGGTAGTTGCTGTAGTTTCTCAAGTCTTCATAGCTCTCCATCCCCTCCCAGAGGAATCCTGTTCCTTTCTGAGTTCTAAGAACAACAATTCTTTTGGACCCATTCCCTGTAAAGTCTTCCCTGTGTCATAAACTAAGATCTGCAGACACCAGGCTCTTGGGGAGGATTCCCTGAAGTTGCTGTGAATCCACTGCTATCAGAACAGGATGCTGGGTGTCTGGAGAACCAGACTGCCTGAGAATCCTAAAAGATCCTAAGTAATCACTAATTTAAGAGAAACTCAAGAAGTGTTGTGCAAACATGTTGATCCCAAAGCATCCCCTTGACACAGCAGACAATAGCTAAGAAAAATTGGGGTAATATATAGACTGATAATCATTAGGATATTGAGAATATAAGATGATTTGAAAAGAAATCATCTTATATTCATTCATTCACTTGCATTCATTTTAACTTTAAGTTATCTGGAGACCTGCTATTCAGTAGCTGGAGAAAACGGATCATGTGTTTTTCTTTTTGACCAAAGACACTCACACCCCAGAATAGTAGGACATTATCAAGATTGTGCTGCTCAAAGAGGATTTACAGAGTGTTGTTTGAGGTTCTGAGGTTAATTAAACACTAAAAGTTATCTGTAAGTAGCAAGTGAGGAAAGGATTTATTTTCCATGAGATTTAGATCTATTCTAGCCTGTAGTCAATTGCAAATGTTACTTCAGTGTCCAGGTCCCAAGAGTAACTAATGATCAAAGAGATTGGCTTAAACACCACTGAGGTTTTCTTACTCAAATGAGCAGCTTTTGAAATGGGGCATTTGAGTGCTCTCTTGTGTTAAGTCTCATGGGCTTCCCTGGTGGCTCAGAGGTTAAAGCCTCTGCCTCCAATGTGGGGAAACCCGGGTTTGATCCCTGGGTTGGGAAGATCCCCTGGAGCAGGAAATGGCAACCCACTCCAGTATTCTTGCTTGAAGAATCCCATGGACAGAGGAGCTTGGTAGGCCACAGTCCATGGGGTCGCAAAGAGTCAGACCCGACTGAGTGACTTCACTTTCACTTTGTGTTAAGTGCCCAAATCAGCAACATCATCCTTTCACCCACCCAGACTCCTGCACAAAGTCCATTATAATCTCAGATCACTGTGTCTCAATGGAGAAAGAAAATAAGCGTCAGTGGAGATGGAGACCGTTAACTGAGGACTTGAGGACAAGCAATGTCTCAAAGAGTGCTGATGTGCAGAGTGTGCTTCCTGTGCAAGACATCACAGGTTGCCTGCCTAATCGCCATGATCTCTTCTTCTTTACTTCCACGCAGCTATTGTATTTGGAAATGTTGAAGAAACGTTACATTTTCCAACCTTGCTCAAGTTAGGAATGACTATGTGACACAAATCAGGCCACTGAAATATAAGCAGAAGTTGGGGAAATTTTTCCAACAGGTCTGAGTCAGCTAGTATGCGCCTTTTGACCTTTACTATTTCTCTCTTTTTCTTCCTGGAATGGACACAAGATGCTGAAGACGCAGCACATACCTAGTGTCTACTAGGAGACATGCATGGGGATAAAATTCACATGCAAATAATGACTCAGTAGAAATATAGAAAATGCTTGGGCCCTTGATGACATCAAAGAGCCATCATATCAGCCCTGGACCCCTTGATTCCAGTCTTTTTATCAAATGAGAAAAGTTACATCTCTGATTATTATTAGTCACTAATTAATTGGGTTTTCTCATACTTGCTACTGCATGCAATACCCATGATGCAATGTCCCTACTCTCCTGATGATTTTAGACTCCATAAGTCTTCTAAACTTAGATGCAAATCTAGAGAGAGAAAAAAAGGCTGGTTTTCTCTCTTGGTTACCAAATTGACTTAGACTACTTTTCTGGCCCTTGATAAGATATACAGGCTCAATAAAAAATATAATAATAATTTTCACTTTAGAAAAAAAAATAAAGGTTTTTTTTTTTCATACCTTTGACTTTATAGCGTCTGCAATTCACACATGCTACAAGCACAGGATAAGAAACAGCTTGAACACAACACCAGACAACGATGATGTTTAAGTTCATCAGCTTTCACAATTAGAAAAGACCCTTATTGGTGCATCTTCCTCTCTACACCCCAGTTAGTCCTCTTCACTATATGGGGACCCACTTTTACTTTCCCTAGTAAGATCTTTCTTCTACTTCTTTTATCTCCATGCTATAGGGTCATAAATCCCTCTCATATCAGCTGACCAGGGGAAACATTCAAAATTCCTATTAATTTGTTAAGTAGAGCAACTTAGCCTCTAGGGTTTCATCCTCTCCCATCGCTCCCATTTCACAGTAAAAGAATTATTAATGTGTTTTTCTGAACTAACTGAGTAGTCTCATGGTTCTCCACTTTAGCTTTCCTTTAACAACTTCCTAAACCAACTGTGGTGTTGGAGAAGACTCTTGAGAGTCCCATGGACTGCAAGGAGATCCAACCAGTCCATTCTAAAGATCAGTCCTGGATGTTCTTTGGAAGGAATGATGCTAAAGCTGAAACTCCAGTATTTTGGCCACCTCATGTGAAGAGTTGACTCATTGGAAAAGACTCTGATGCTGGGAGGGATTGGGGGTAGGAGGAAAAGGGGACGACAGAGGATGAGATGGCTGGATGGCATCTCTGACTCGATGGACATGAGTCTGAGTGAATTCTGGGAGTTGGTGATGGACAGGGAGGCCTGGCATGCTGCTATTCATGGGGTCGCAAGGAGTCAGACACGACTGAGCGACTGAACTGAACTGAACTGAAACCTCTAATTAAAATTTTAGGATGTAGAAGAGCTTTCTTTCTCTCAGACGCAACTGTCAGTGCAAAATGGTGCTGAAGAGCAGGAGGAATCCATATTTTATTTTGTGTTCAAAAGTAAACCCTGGAGAGGTGAAGGGCCTTCACTCACTTTCAATACAGGTATTTATGTAGACCCTATATAAGAGGATCTATGATCAAGGATTAAGATGAACAGCTGGAAGGTAAGAAAACACAAGGCTAGGTATTTCAGCTCAATTTACCAACTTATCTCCAAGAACCAGTGTTCTTCCCGCATAACTCTTCTCCTCAGTAGCTTCCTATAACTGCAGCCTTTTCCCTGCCTCAGTTTCCCACACCACCAATGGCTATGAGCTAGCACTCGCCTATTGGTGACACTCCAAATTCCCCTGTCTTCATGGCCAGAGCTCCTCTTCCTATTGAAGTAGCTGATAGCCTGACAGCCGTTGTCATTGGACTGGGTCCAGCTAAGTCCCAAACTTTCCTGTCAGTAGCCACAATCCTTGAATCTCCTGGGCTATGTCCTCAATAAGCAGGGGTGTTCCTTGATTAGTGTCAGAACAGAGAAGCTACAGGGGCTCTTTTACTCTCTTTCCCCCCACCAACACATACACATACATACACATACCAGCAGTGCAGCAAAGAGGTATATCCTGCTCCAGGCTAGTTACTGCCTATTTCAGATCAGATTACCTCCTTCCCTACCTCTTCTCAGGAAGTATTGCCATAGCTGTACCACTCCCATCTCCACCCAGAGTCAGTGTAACAAAATGGATAAGACCATAGGTTTAGAAGCTCATAAAGTTGGGTTCAAATCCCAACTTGCTGCTATTTAGCTAAGTGACTGTGACCAAGTTACTTAGCCTTGCAGAGCTTCAGTAACCTTATCTTTAAAATGGGATTAGTGACTATCCATGTGAAAAAATTTTTTTAAATTATACAAGGTGATGTATTGTAAATATTTAAAGGTGATACCTTGTAAGTGCTTGGTAAATTGGTGCTTCCAATGATGGATTTCTTCCTTTTGCAATTATACTCAAAACTATGAGAAGCCATCAAAGTTCTTGCTTTAACTGTTTGCAGCTTGCACCCTCTCTGCTGTATTTCCTCTGCTTTTCCCACCAGGATATTAATTTTAAAAAAGCATGTTGTGTTCTGGCCTTCCTCCAGTGAGAATTAGTCCCTCCCCAGCAGGGTAAATCCTCAGGCTCCTACTGCCCCGCTGTTTCCTGGTCCCTCTCACCCCAGGATCCAGCACAACATGTAATGTTTATGTGTTTTGTTGTTGTTGTTTGTTTTTGCAAAAAGGTTAACTCTGAAATATGGAGGCTTGGTCCACACCCTCACCCCCAAGTTAGAATTAGTGAGTTAAAGAGATGAGGCCATAAAGATGGAAAGGAGTCGTACCATGTATGGCCTTGAAAGTATTGGTAAAAAATTTAGCCTTATTCTAAATGTAAAAAGGAGGTGTTAGAGATTCAAGGCAAGGCAGTATGATCTGGGCTTCTCTGGTGGCTTAATGGTAAAGAACAACATGCCAATGCAAAAGACATAAGATAGGTGGATTTGATCCCTGGGTTGGGAAGATCCCCTGGAGGAGGGCATGGCAACCCACTCCAGTAGTCTTGTCTGAAGAATCCCATGGATAGAGGGGCCTGATGGGCTACAATCCATGGGCTCACAAAGACTCAGACATGACTTAGTGACTAAATAACAAGGTAAGATGGTCTGGTTACAAAGGTCACTCTCAGTGCTTTGTGGAGAGTTACCTAGACAGACAGACTGGTCCTGGAAACAGGACCAGTTTAGTGAAGATGGTCTAGGAAAGAGATAAAGTGCTATACTCACACATGTACATGTATAAATATATACGTTTGGATACATAACATACACGTGTGTATGTGTGTGTGCTCAGTTGTGTCCAATTCTTTTCAACCCTTTGAACTGTAACTCACCAGGCTCCTCTACCCATGGGATTTTTCAGGTAAGTATACTGGAGTGGGTTTCCATTTCCTCCTCCAGGGAATATTCCCGACCCAGGGATCAAACCACCATAGCTTTCATCTTGTGCATTGGCAGACAGATTCTTTACCACTGAACCATTGGGAACCTCAACATATATACATACCCACAAAGAAATATATATATATATATATATATATATATATATATATAAACATATAAATATATTTCTGATTTAATGAAATGGCCTCCATACTGTGACTTCATGTCATGTTTTTCTTGTAATAATTATTTTTCTCATCTATTCTCCTGAAAAATTACTTTTGATAGGTGTACAGTACTTCATTGAATGGATGTGTCACCATTTATTGAACTAATTTCTTCGTGTTAGTCGTTTCTTTTCACTTTTTATTGTTAAAGATGACACTTTCAATAACATCTTTGCCAAGAGGTTGTTGAGAATGTCTTTGATTATTTCTTTAGAGTGATTATTTGAAATGAAACTATTTGAAGTGATCAAACATTTTCTTTCTGAGGGTTTTGATGTGAATGTCAAACTGCCATCCACAAAGATTTTCCTAATTTATACTCTTGTCAGAAGTGCATGATGGCACCCATTTTCCTCAAACTCTCCCCTTATAATTTAAATTTGCCAAGTTAATGGATAGAAATGCTGAAGCTATTTTAGCTAGTATATTCCTTGAATATTAGTGAGGCTAAACACATATAGTGTTCCTTTTACTTATTTTTCTGTGCTTTGTCTTTAAAATGGAACTCCTTTAAAGAAGCATGAAGGTTTCTTAAACTATGGATATAAGAATATAAATTATATATAAAAACTTAACCCAGTCAGTAAATTCTCTTGTGGTTTATTAAGTTGTTTATTGGGTCTATATGCAGTCTCCATTGCTGCATGCTATCTAACTTCCTAAGCAAGTCTGCAATGAGTGTAAATTAAAGTAAATGCTTTGAAAGCTGGTTTGAGTTGCTTCCTGGTGTGTGAAGCATGGTGCTTAACAAATGATCCTAGAACACTCTTGTGAATCCCATGCAGTCTTACTCTAAAATTAATTGAACAATCAGGGTTTGTGGCTCTCTAGTGAAGGAAGGAAACTCAAATTGTCAGGCGAGCCATGTGAGTGAGAAAATGATGTCTCCAAAAGACATATAATAAAAAATGGCCCTCAAAGGCTATTCTTCACAATGGCACTAGGGTGGGATGAATTCAACCATGGAGCCATGCAGTCTGAACTCTTAGGTAAATGTATCTTTGGCTTGCTCCCTGTAGGTAGAAAGCAGTCATGCTCACTTTTAATTGGCAAAACATTAAAAATGTAAGAATTCAGAGAAAGTTTATCAGTTAGTGGATAGAAAAGCTGAGAACCTGGTTGTGAAATAAGGGAACAAATTTGTTGGTTTCATTTCTGAAGTTAGTATTGAGTTTTATTGACTCAGAAGCAAATAGATATGAGGTTCTAACTTGGAGTCTGAATAGCTTTTGCTTTTAATCCTGCACAGACTAAATTTAGGCAGGAATGGGGTTGATAGACACACATTTCTTTAATGAATACAAAAAAAAGATTATCTCATATAGTTTTCTTTTTTGAATTCTGTGACCTTGTCAACAAACAGCTCAAATTACATAGCTTTTATTCCTTTACATGGGCTTCCCAGATGGTGCTAGTGGTAAAGAACCCACCTGCCAATGCAGGAGACATAAGAGATATGGGTTTGACCCAGGGTTGGGAAGATTCCCTGGAGGAGGACATGGTAACCCACTCCAGTATTCTTTCTTTTTTTTTCTTTTTAAAATTTATTTATTTTCAATTGAAGGCTAGTTGGGGAATGGAACCCACTCCAGTATTCTTGCCTGGAGAATTTCATGGACAGAGGAGCCAGGCAGGCTACAGTCCACGGGGCTGCAAAGAGTCAGACATGACTGAGCAATTAACATTTCACTTCATACATTGTGTTGATTTCTACCAAACATCAACATGAATCAGCCATAGATTTATCCATGTCCCCTCCCACCTGAACATTCCTACCACCTCCTTCCCTATCCCACCCATTTAGGTTGTTAACTGAGCCCTGGTTTGCCACTCCAGTGTTCTTGCCTGGAGAATCCCACGGACAAAGGATCCTGGCCGGCTACAGTCCATAGGGTTGCAAAGAGTCATAAATGACTAAAGCGGATTAGCACACATGCAAGCACATTCCTTTACATGCTAGTGAATCGTGGCTCTCAGAACTTTACCACAGTCCTGGGTTAGGAGTCAGGATCAAATACCAACTGTTGACACTTTAGACTTAATCACTGTACTCTCTAAGAACATCATTTAAGCAGTGTTAATCATCAAGCTATGCCATGGGAAAATGCATTGTACTGGAATTTTTATCCTGTTCTGTCTCAAGGGGAATGCAATATCCCAGAAGGATAGAGCCTTTGAGCTAAAGGGAAAAAGAAAAATAATATTTATTAAAAACTTTCTATGTATCAGGTCCTCTATTAGTGCGTAACATGTTTTATGGCAGTTAATTCTCATAACCGTCCTCTGAGATAGACATGAATACCATTATTTTTCTGAAGGAGAAATGGAGCTCAGGAAAATTAAGGAGCAGATCCAAGGCTCCACAGTTAGAAGTCAATTTAGATCTCTGTGACTTGAAGGACTGTGAACTGTCTCCTTCTCATTGATGTTATCAATTTCAGGACTTAGGGGAAACTCCTCTTTCACTCAGGGAGAAGGAGAGAGGGGAGCAGAAGAGAGTAACTTGCCCAACCCCAGCCTGGAGGCCTTGACACACAATTTAACCCTGCCCCTCTCACGTGCCTGTAAAGACATAAGGCCCAGAGATTTAACCAACTTCCCTGGAATCAGGGCCTGAGATGAGATTTTTGGAAGGCAGTGGGGACACTAGCTAGGCAAGGGAAGAAGCTAATCATAGGTGTAGTTTTGGGCTCTCCAGCTGACAGCCAAACCAGCTTCCAGCATGGGAGTAAGGCCAGTATGGATGCCCCAGCCCCATCAAAGCTTCTTGGCTGGCACCACACCAAGATAAGCCATCACCACGCAGCCCTGCCCCTAATCTCAAGCCAAAGTGTCATGGCCAAAGTCATGGCTTTTGTTTGCAGCCTGCCACCATGTTTCAGTTCAGTTCAGTCAGTTCAGTCCCTAGGTCATGTCCGACTTTTTGCGACCCCATGAATTGCAGCCCACCAGGCCTCCCTGTCCATCACCAACTCCTGGAGTTCACTCAGACTCATGTCCATTGAGTCAGTGATGCCATCCAGCCATCTCATGCTCTGCTGTGCCCTTCTCCTCCTGCCCCCAATCCCTCCCAGCATCAGGGTCTTTTCCAATGAGTCAACTCTTCCCATGAGGTGGCCAAAGTACTGGAGTTTCAGCTTTAGCATCATTCCCTCCAAAGAAATCCCAGGGCTGATCTCCTTCAGAATGGACTGGTTGGATCTCCTTGCAGTCCAAGGGACTCTCAAGAGTCTTCTCCAACACCACAGTTCAAAAGCATCAATTCTTCGGCACTCAGCCTTCTTCACAGTCCAACTCTCACATCCATACATGACCACAGGAAAAATCATAGCCTTGACTAGATGGACCTTTGTTGGCAAAGTAATGTCTCTGCTTTTCAATATGCTATCTAGGTTGGTCATAACTTTCCTTCCAAGGAGTACGCATCTTTTAATTTCATGGCTGCAGTCACCATCTGCTGTGATTATGGAGCCCAATAAATAAAGTCTAACACTGTTTCCACTGTTTCCCCATCTATTTCCCATGAAGTGATGGGACCGGATGCCATGATCTTCATTTTCTGAATGTTGAGTTTTAAGCCAACTTTTTCACTCTCCACTTTCACTTTCATCAAGAGGCTTTTTAGTTCCTCTTCACTTTATGCCATAAGGGTGGTGTCATCTGCATATCTGAGGTTATTGATATTTCTCCCAGCAATCTTGATTCCAGCTTGTGCTTCTTCCAGTCCAGTGTTTCTCCTGATGTACTCTGCATAGAAGTTAAATAAGCAGGGTGACAATATACAGCCTCGATGTACTCCTTTTCCTTTTTGGAACCAGTCTGTTGTTCCATGTCCAGTTCTAACTGTTGCTTCCTGACCTGCATACAGATTTCTCAAGAGGCAGGTCAGGTGGTCTGGTATTCCCATCTCTTTTAGAATTTTCCACAGTTTATTATGATCCACACAGTCAAAGGCTTTGGCATAGTCAATAAAGCAGAAATAGATGTTTTTTTGGAACTCTCTTGCTTTTGCCATGATCCAGCAGATGTTGGCAATTTGATCTCTGGTTCCTCTGCCTTTTCTAAAACCAGCCTGAACATCAGGAAGTTCATGGTTCACATACTGCTGAAGCCTGGCTTGGAGAATTTTGAGCATTACTTTACTAGCGTGTGAGATGAGTGCAATTGTGCAGTAGTTTGAGCATTCTTTGGCATTGCCTTTCTTTGGGATTGGAATGAAAACTGACCTTTTCCAGTCCTGTGGCCACTGCTGAGTTTTTCCAAATGTGCTGGCATATTGAGTGCAGCACTTTCACAGCATCATCTTTTAGGATTTGAAATAGCTCAACTGGAATTCCATCACCTCCACTAGCTTTGTTCGTAGTGATGCTTTCTAAGGCCCACTTGACTTCACATTCCAGGATGTCTGGCTCTAGGTGAGTGATCACACCATCGTGATTATCTGGGTCATGAAGATCTTTTTTGTACAGTTCTTCTGTGTATTCTTGCCACCTCTTCATAATATCTTCTGCTGCTGTTAGGTCCATACCATTTCTGGCCTTTATCGAGCTGATCTTTGCATGAAATGTTCCCTTGGTATCTCTAATTTTCTTGAAGACATCTCTAGTCTTTCCCATTCTGTTGTTTTCTTCTATTTCTTTGCATTATTCTCTGAGGAAGGCTTTCTTATCTCTCCTTGCTATTCTTTGGAACTCTGCATTCAGATGTTTATATCTTTCCTTTTCTCCTTTGCTTTTTGCTTCTCTTCTTTTCACAGCTATTTGTAAGGCCTCCCCAGACAGCCATTTTGCTTTTTTGCATTTCTTTTCCATAGGGATGGTCTTGATTCCTGTCTCCTGTACAATGTCACGAACCTCAGTCCATAGTTCATCATGCACTCTATCTATCAGATCTAGGCCCTTAAATCTATTTCTCACTTCCACTGTATAATCATAAGGGATTTGATTTAGGTCATACCTGAATGGTCTAGTGGTTTTCCCTAATTTCTTCAATTTAAGTCTGAATTGGTAATAAGGAGTTCATGATCTGAGCCACAGTCAGCTCCTGGTCTTGTTTTTGTTGACTGTATAGAGCTGCTCCATCTTTGGCTGCAAAGAACATAATGAATCTGATTTCAGTGTTGACCATCTGGTGATGTCCATGTGTAGAGTCTTCTCTTGTGTTGTTGGAAGAGGGTGTTTGCTATGACCAGTGCATTTTCTTGGCAAAACTCTTTTAGTCTTTGCCCTGCTTCATTTCGTATTCCAAAGCCAAATTTACCTGTTACTCCCGGTGTTTCTTGACTTCCTCCTTTTGCATTCCAGTCCCCTATAATGAAAAGGACATCTTTTTTGGGTGTTAGTTCTAAAAGGTCTTGTAGGTCTTCATAGAACCGTTTTACTCAGCTTCTTCAGCATTACTGGTTGGGGCATAGACTTGGATTATTGTGATACTGAATGGTTTGTCTTGGAAACGAACAGAGATCATTCTGTTGTTTTTGAGATTGCATCCAAGTACTGCATTACGGACTCTTTTGTTGAACATAATAGCTATTCCATTTCTTCTGAGGGATTTCTGTCCACAGTAGTAGATATAATGGTCATCTGAGTTAAATTCACCCATTCCAGTCCATTTTAGTTCACTGATTCCTAGAATGTCGACATTCACTCTTACCATCTCTTGTTTGACCACTTCCAATTTGCCTTGATTCATGGACCTGACATTCCAGGTTCCTATGCAATATTGCTCTTTACAGCATCGGACCTTGCTTCTATCACCAGTCACATCCACAGCTGGGTATTGTTTTTGCTTTTTGCCACTATGTTTAAGGGTGGCTTTACTACAGTCTGAAACATCTCTAAAACCTGCATTTGATGTAGGAAGAACATTCTCTGAAGCAAAATCTGATTATTATTTATACAAAAAAATATATATCCTTGGGAAGAAAAAAAATGTTAGAATCATTGGGAGACAAGATCTTGGACCTGGTCCTTAAAAGTTAGAGCCTCAACTTCCCTGGGAACATAGCTCATTACCTTTGTACATTTCAGTCATTTTAAGAGAGCATTGGTTAGGCCTAACTAGAGTTAGAGGCCCACCCCTTGCCCAAGAATGAGTGTTGGACAATCAAATCCTTAGTCCTGGGAACTTGAGCCTTAGGTGATGTGACATGAAAGCTGTGTGCTTCCCTAGGGAAGTCATCCTTAAGGGGTGGGTGGTTCCATCCTCCTCCTTCTGACTTTTCCTAGGTCTTCTTTCTGAAGCCTGGTTATGTTGGTTACATAGATAATTTCTCTGTAAATTCTGATTCTTTCAGTGTATTCCTTTGATGCTTGCCACCAAAGAGCCTTAAGAAGTACATAAATCTTAAAAGAAAGTGACCTGAGAATATAGATCTAATTTAGTAGATGAGGAAACTGAGGCCTTAGGACATTTAATTTCATTGCTTCAAGTATGCAGCCAGAATCAAATCCCATGTTTTCTGCTTTTCAATCCAGTGTCTTTCCTCCATTCCATAGGAGAAGCAGAAGTGGGATAGAATTTTAATGTTTCAGATGAAGATAATGAAATCAAAGCCCAGAGAGATGGACTGTTGTTACCATCCTTAAAAATCACCCAAAGCCCCAGACCCCAAGAGTGGCCAACTTCAGTACTGAAGTTATTTGATATTCTTTTATGAAGAGATATGTCATCTGTGACTTTAAAAATCTAAATTACTTACTAAATTAAGTACTAATATGGCAGAAAGTGAAGAGGAACTAAAAAGCCTCTTGATGAAGGTGAAAGTGGAGAGTGAAAAAGTTGGCTTAAAACTCAACATTCAGAAAATGAAGATCATGGCATCTGGTCCCATCACTTCATGGCAAATAGATGGGGAACAGTGGAAACAGTGGCAGACTTTATTTTGGGGGGCTCCAAAATCACTGCAGATGGTGACTGCAGCCATGAAATTAAAAGACACATACTCCTTGGAAGGAAAGTTATGACCAACCTAGATAGCATATTCAAAAGCAGAGACATTACTTTGCCAACAAAGGTCCGTCTAGTCAAGGCTATGGTTTTTCCTGTGGTTATGTATGGATGTGAGAGTTGGACTGTGAAGAAAGCTAAGCACCGAAGAATTGATGCTTTTGAACTGTGGTGTTGGAGAAGACTCTTGAGAGTCCCTTGAACTGCAAGGAGATCCAACCAGTCCGTTCTAAAGGAGATCAACCCAGGGATTTCTTTGGAAGGAATGATGCTAAAGCTGAAGCTCCAGTACTTTGGCTACCTCATGCGAAGAGTTGACTCATTGGAAAAGACCCTGATGCTGGGAGGGATTGGGGGCAGGAGGAGAAGGGGACGGCAGAGCATAAGATGGCTGGATGGCATCACTGACTCAATGGACATGAGTCTGAGTGAACTCCAGGAGTTGGTGATAGACAGGCAGGCCTGGCGTGCTGCGATTCATGGGGTCGCAAAGAGTTGGATATGACTGAGCGCATGAACTGAACTGAACTATGTTTTTAACCAATAGCCAAGAAATATATTTGCCCCTTCCCAATCTACTGCAAAGAATTAATGAGAATTTAACTTATAATAAATGAGTTAATTGGGAAAGTTATTTGTCCTACTTAGTAGAAGAAGTTCTCAACAATGAGACCAAGGCCCTAGAGTGTTTCATGAGATGCTCTTAAAATCTACATAATAAAATGGCATATTTTAAAACTATGAATTATAAGTTATGGATCTGTTGTTCATAAATTTACTTGAATTAGTCACACAATTTCTGCTTCCTCTCTTTCTCTCACCTAGGAGAGAGATATTTTTCTCTATTTCTCTGTTCAAAGGAATTTTCTCCCTTATTTCTCCTTTCTTTATTTTTCAAGAGGATATACCCTTCAAACTGGAGACATGTTCTGATCTTCCACAATATATATTGATGTTTACTGTATCCACACTCTTACCATTTTATATATTCTAGCTATATTGGTTTTTGATTTCTGAAACTTTCATAGCACTCTTTCTCATTCTGGCAATTCAATGCAGTTCTAACCTTGTTACTTGCCACCTGTACAAGACTACATTTTCACTGATGGCAGTAAATCTTTTTCCTTTTTTTACATGCCTCATAGTTTACAAAGAGCTGTAAGATAAGAGAGGTTTTCTTCATTCATTCATTTATTCATCAAGTATTTATGAAGAACTGTCTATGTATGAAGAATGGCACTCAGCTTAGAACTATCAAATGAATATAAGGCCATCCCTGGCCTCAAGCCGTAAAAGAATCAATGGATATCCTTCTCAGTCTTTAGCTATCCAAATGTCCTATCCCTGGAAAGGGAAATTGTTGTTGTTAACTCGCAAAATTTCAGTCCTGCTAAGACCAGTTTTGTGACACTCAGCCACACTGAACTTTGATATCTGAAAAATTGAGAAGATAGATGAAACATTCCCTCCAATGTTTCCCACCAGTTCTAAAATTCTATGAACAAAGAACAGGCAAAAATTCCTCCAGTTTCTAACCAGAAACAACGGATAAAATTAGAAAAATTAAAGTTAAGGTTAGTATAAAACATAGATTTCCTTAGTCAAAGCTTAATGGAATATAGAATTTTTCTTAAAGGGGAGAGATTAAAGCCTCCTTGCTTAAAGAAATTTAAAAATAAACCCTGACAAATTTCATGGCATATAGTACCAGCATCCTAACAAAGCCATTTAAAACAAGAAAGTCTAGGAAGAAAACAGAGATAAATGGACTTTTTTTCTTTCTGGAATATCTATTGTTGTATAAAAGAATTTTAGCAGTCCCCTGAAAGTTATTATTCTTTGCTTCCTAAACAGAATCAAAAGAAATGAAATGATGGTAAAATGGATTTGCAAAGTGTTCAATTAGAGTGACAAATTTACAAATCAACCATTTTTCCCACTCAGGACTGCAGTTCCCAGACATCAAATATGTTTGCTATTTGTGCAGCACATCAGAATGTTAAAGTTAATGAGACACAGGAGTGAATAATATGTCAACATAACGTTAAAACTGAGTGACAAAGTAATCGAATATGAGGAAAACATTTTTGGAGCAAAGTGGTAACAGCTGCAATAAGGCATGAGGTAAATTGTGCAGGATCCATTTAGCTCAGGAGACCTGAGTGAGAAAAAAGAAAAAAAAGCAGCAGGAGTTGAACATAATTTTGCACTGTGTCAAAGTCTAAGGATTGAGGAAAACTCTCTAGACAGAAGAAACATACAAGGAACTGAATTCAATCCAAGAAATCAAAGCCTGTCTGAAGGCAGGTAGATGATTCAGATCATCAAGGAATCACATGGAGGGAATTAATGAGTCAGAACGGAGCTGGAACATGAGATTTCTATATTACTGTTCTACTGTTTTCAAAAGTCAGTGTTCTTCCTGAAAACAGGCACCATGCTCCCCAAGTGAGTCCCCATGTAGCGTTGGAGGTGAACTTGAATTGGATCCAAAGAGGCTGGAGGCAGGAAAATTAAAAGTCAGTGTCCAAAAACATGGCCTCAAGTGTAGACAGCTGTGAAATAAAGCAGAGATCCGAAAGCCTCCAACTGTAAGAAAATATATTCTCCAACGTACAAAGCTCTGTTAATATATAAATGAGACAATGGGAACATTACCCCTTAATGGATTGAATTCAAGTTTAAACAAACATCAAGGTGGTTAGGCTTTTAAGTCAAGTCAGAAAATTCAAATAGATTACTCCCCCGGTAACAATATCTCAGACAGCTTATCCATACATTGTATTTCATGTCTGCTGGCTATGTTAACTTTTACACTTTTCTACTTGTAAAATGGCCAGCACTGAATTGGGGTGAAACTTCATTAAACCTTAACAAAGGTTTTAAAACCACATCAGAGATCTATGGATGAATGGAAACAAGTGCACAAAAAATAAAATCTTCTGGAAAAGATAGTATGTTCTCACTGTGCTCCACTTTGATGGGGATGTTTTAAAGTAGCATACACTGAAACCAAACCATTCTTGACATGAGCAAAGAAAGGTGATGGGAGTCCAGGGGCGTGGATGGCTGGCCTAGCCAAAGCACCACCTTGTGTATAAAACACAGCTGCTCAATGGGTCTGGAAAAGATGCATGGAGCCCAAGCCACTCAGCAGCATAGAAAAACAGGGCAGACAGAAAAAAGGTATCCTGGAAGCTTACTGAAATACTTTATATTTATGCTCGTGAAAAGTGTTAGTTGTTCAGTTGTATCTGACTCTTTGCGATCCCATGGACTATAGCCTACCAGGCTCCTCTGTCCATGAAATTCTCCAGGAAAGAAATACTGGAGTGGGTAGCCATTCCCTTCTCCAGGGAATCTTCCCAGCCCAGGGACTGAACCTAGGTCTCCCGCATTGCAGGTAGATTCTTTACCATCTGAGCCAATGGCTCCATGAATATATATATTGCATCTCACCATCTTTTCTGTGGAAGCTATCATTGACATTTTCCATACAAGTAAACTGAGGTTTGGAGAGATTTCTAATTTAAGCAACACTGCACCATCTGGAAAGTAGGTCTTTCCAGGACTTCTGATGCCCACGCTGGACCCCAGCCTCAGTAGAGTGAGTGGGCAGTCACCTTACTCTTTCTCCTTAACCAGGGATAAGAGGGAAAATCTAGTTTGGAGAGAAGACTCTATTCTCTTCTCCTGAAACCAGGATCTCGGTGGGAGAGAGAAGCAGACTGTGTCACTGAACAGTCTTCATGGGTCCCACTCTCCCACAGCAGCACAATTGTGCTTCCTGACATGCCCCTTGGTAAGCTGCACCTGCCACACACAGATTTCAGAGCTGCTTACCAACAGCAGGTTGGATCCTGCAGTGAAGTGAGAACATTGCTCAGGGTAGGGTATAGCATTTTCTCTTTAGACTGCAAGGGCTGCTGCTCTGGCCTAATAGCAGAAAAGTACTGCAAAAAGCAAGATGCTCATGAGGGCACAAACTGGAGACTGCTTTCTCTTGCGGGAGTAGAGAGGTGTGGAGAAATAATCACATGGAGCTTTATTGCCCAGTATGAAAACATTATTTTATTAAATAGCCCTAAAGGAGCACAGAAAGAAACTGCTATCCCCTCACTCCCCTACCCACATCCCTACATCTCCTACCACATATTGTATTGTACCCATTAATTTTTAGAAAATGGAGAAATGAATCAGTGATCTGTATAGCTCAGATACACAAACGTGTTTTCCTAAAGTATTAGGCTAATTAATATAAGCTACTCAGAGTACATCATGAGAAATGCTGGGCTGGAAGAAGCACAAGCTGGAATCAAGATTGCCGGGAGAAATATCAATAACCTCAGATATGCAGATGACACCACCCTTATGGCAGAAAGTGAAGAGGAACTGAAAAGCCTCTTGATGAAAATGAAAGTGGAGAGTGAAAAAGTTGGCTTAAAGCTCAACATTCAGAAAACAAAGATCATGGCATCCGGTCCCATCACTTCATGGGTAATAGATGGGGAAACAGTGGAAACAGTGTCAGACTTTATTTTTTGGGGCTCCAAAATCACTGCAGATGGTGACTGCAGCCATGAAATTAAAAGACACATACTCTTTGGAAGGGAAATTATGACCAACCTAGATAGCATATTGAAAAGCAGAGACATTACTTTGCCAACAAAGGTCCGTCTAGTCAAGGCTATGGTTTTTCCTGTGATCATGTATGGATGTAAGAGTTGGACTGTGAAGACAGCTGAGCGCTGAAGAATTGATGCTTTTGAACTGTGGTGTTGGACTGCAAGGAGATCCAACCAGTCCATTCTAAAGGAGATCAGCCCTGGGATCTCTTTGGAAGGAATGATGCTAAAGCTGAAAGTCCAGTACTGTGGCCACCTCATGTGAAGAGTTGACTCATTGGAAAAGACCCTGATATTGGGAGGGATTGGGGGCAGGAGGAGAAGGGGACGACAGAGGATGAGATGGCTGGATGGCATCACTGACTCAATGGACGTGAGTCTGAGTGAACTCCGGGAGTTGGTGATGGACAGGAAGGCCTGGCGTGCTGTGATTCATGGGGTCACAAAGAGTTGGACACGACTGAGCGACTGAACTGAACTGAAATCTTACAATCTTAAAATCTTAGTGGCCTAACACAGTAAAAAAAAAATTATTTAAATCATAGTCAGATGAAGATCAGGTAAAGTAGTAACAAAAGGGAAACTCCCTTCCTTCACTCATCTGGTGTCAGAGGAGGCATGCTGAAACAGAAAATTTAATATGTTAAATAAAATCTAGAGTTTCAAAAAAGAACTCCAGAGTTTTATAGCATAATACCCAGTATGCCCAAGATACGATCAAACACTGCTTGTTCCACTAAGAAAAATCTCAACTGGAATAAGTTAAGACAGCCAACAGATGATAACACCAAAACCACACAGATGTGAACATTATTTCACAAAGATTTTCAAGAAGCCATTATAAAATTGCTTTTGTGAATAAATGAAATAAATGAAAAAGAATAAAATCTCAGCAGATAAATGGAAGCTATAAAGAAGAACCAAATGGAAAGTTTAGAACTGAATACTATGAAGCCAAAATGAAAAACTCAATGGATGAACTCAACAGTGGAATAAAAAGGACAGAAGAAAGAATCAGTATATTGGAAGATAGAATAACAGAAATTACTCAGACTGAATTCCAGATAAGAAGTAGACTGAGATAAAATAGTCTTTTGGTATAACAAAAATGTAATATTTGTGTTATCAGAGTCTCAGAAGAAGAGGAAAAAGAGGAAAAATATTCAAAGAAATGAGTCAAATTTCCCCACTTTGGCAAACTACATAAACCTAGATCCAAGAAAATCAGTGAAACCCAGTGAAGATGAATTCAAAGAAATGTACACCAAGACTTCCTATAATCAAACTTCTGATCACTAAAGATGGGACTTCCCTGGTTGTCCAGTGGTTAAGAATTCTCCTTGCAATGCAGGATGTTCCAGTTTGATCCCTAGTTGGAGAACTAAGTTCCCACATGCCACAGGGTAACTAAGCCTTCGTGGCATAACTAGAGAGCCTGTGCCCCACAGTGAAAGTCCCCACACAACACAACACAGAACCCACGAACCACAATGAGACCCAATGCAGCCAAATAAATGAAGACTAAAGACAAAAATATGGAAAGCATTGAGAAAGAAGTTTTGCCTTATCTACAGGGGGAAAAAAAACAATTCGAATCACAGTAGAGTTCTATCAGAAATAACCAGGAAGAAATCACACTATAATTTGTAAGTGCTAAAAGGAAAGAGCGATCAACCCCAAATTCTATATCCAGGAAAAATATTCTTCAGGAATGAGAATTTCTCATGAAAGTGAAATTAAAACATTCTCAGATGAAGGAAAAGTAAGAGAATTTGTCACCTGCAGACTTATCTTTAAAAGAAAAGTCTAAAGGAAGTTCTTGAGAAAGAAAGGAAATGGTAAAACAAGAAACATAAGTATATCAGGAAATAATAAAGAAAAATGGAAAGAGTACATATGATTAAGTACCAAACACATTTCTTCTCCAGTTTTCTAAGTTATTTGTGATGTTTGAGGCAAAGAAAATGTAGCCTTATTTGATGTGCTTGTTGATGTATGCAGGGTAAATATGTAAGACATTGTATTATAAATGGGAAAGGGTAAAAGAACTTAAAGTGAGATAAGGCTTCTACAGTTTACATGTGCTGGCAAAATGTTAACATTAGTAGGCTGTTGATAAATTATGTATGTATAACATAATACCTAGAAAAGTCACTTAAAATTTTATACACAGAGCTGTACTAAAATTCAGTAAAGATAAAATAGAATTCCAAGGAAAGGTTTTAGCATCTCACAGTAAGACAGGAAAAAGAAAAAACAGAAATGTTGAATAAAATGGCAGGCCAAATGATACGCTGTCTATAAGAATCTCACTTTACATAAAATTTGACCCTCCTTTGCCTGCTGAAGCAGCTCCTCTGCTTTATTGATGGAGTTTCCTTTGCCTGAGTAAGTTACTAAATGAGAGGAAATCAATTCTCCTCATACTCCGGTCCATACCCACCTTTCACTATCCCAAGGTCATAAGGAAAGTAATAACTCACGATTCTCCCAGAGATCATTACAAAATTAAACTCAAAAAGAGAAAATTTATATATGAAGGACTTAAGTTCTATATCTCAATCGTGAGTTCAGTTAAACATTTGCATGTGTTTTGCAAAACTCATGTGCATGCTGAACAATTTAGGCAGAAGTGTATCAAATATACAACAATAACCCGGTGTACGAAACAGCAAAAGAGACACTGATGTATAGAACAGTCTTATGGACTCTGTGGGAGAGGGAGAGGGTGGGAAGATTTGGGAGAATGACATTGAAACATGTAAAATATCATGTAAGAAACGAGTTGCCAGTCCAGGTTCGATGCACGATACTGGATGCTTGGGGCTAGTGCACAGGGATGACCCAGAGGGATGGTATGGGGAGGGAGGAGGGAGGAGGGTTCAGGATGGGGAGCACATGTATACCTGTGGCGGATTCATTTTGATATTTGGCAAAACTAATACAATTATGTAAAGTTTAAAAATAAAATAAAATTTAAAAAAAAAAGAAAAATAGATTAAAGAAAGATAGAAGGATAAGAAATAAATGTTATAAAACACATGTGATAAATGTAGAAGCTGGATAGTAGGTACACATGTGTTCATTGTAAAATTCTTTCATTGTTTCTCTATATTTGAAAATGTCCATAAAAAACTGCTAAAATGAGTGACTGGTATTATAGGCAAGAACATAAACTATTTATCAAAATCTCTTCTGAGGGTGTTTATCTAAGCAAGAAGAAAGTCAATTATTAAAATCAAGTTGAAGTTGACTGTAATCTACATAAGGGCCACTCATCCTTTCTCAGACCTGGAGAGCTCCTTAAATAGAACCGATTGTTTACCTCTGAGGAAGAATACTACAATCACAGTCATTAAAAAAACACACACACACACACAAAAAAACAAGCAAACAAACAAACAAACAAAAACTAGAGCTATAGCTTCTAGCCCTTTCTCAATGAAATTGGGGGGAGATTAGTAAAATGAAATAATAAGTAGTTTTGACTCTAGACCATCTCCTGGTAGACAAGGTGAGATGCAGTTCTCGTTTGTGGTATAGTCCCTGTTCTGTAAAGCAGAGGTGGAAATAAAACCTTCAGCAACAAAAGGAATTCCTGCATTGATTCCCGTGTCTATTATTGAAGCTCAGAGAAGGCAATGGCACCCCACTCCAGTACTCTTGCCTGGAAAATCCCATGGGTGGAGGAGCCTGGAAGGCTGCAGTCCATGGGGTCGCTGAGGGTCGGACACGACTGAGCGACTTCACTTTCACTTTTCACTTTCATGCATTGGAGAAGGAAATGGCAACCCACTCCAGTGTTCTTGTCTGGAGAATCCCAGGGACGGGGGAGCCTGGTGGGCTGCCGTCTATGGGGTCGCACAGAGTCGGACACGACTGAAGTGACTTAGCAAAAAAACCCCAAAAATTATTGAAGCTATTGTGGTCAGAAGGGCAAGCTAGCACCCTAGGAATTCATCCATCTTGTCAAAGGAATAGACCGAAAACAATACTCCATCACTGTGTGATTTAGAGTTTGGTTCCACTTTCAGTCTCAAAACTTGCAGGGATGGTAATTCCCCTCATACTTCAATTGTCTAAAGTTAAACATATAGAAATAATGCTGGTCTGTGAAAGGAAAAGGTAATTATGAGGCTGACTGTGTGAAATGGCTCAATTACAGCTGAGAATCAGCACAAGGGCTATAACTCCAATACCTGGTGCTGGAGAGGACTTTT
This sequence comes from Bos taurus, assembly GCF_002263795.3. Taxonomy (NCBI): domain Eukaryota; kingdom Metazoa; phylum Chordata; class Mammalia; order Artiodactyla; family Bovidae; genus Bos; species Bos taurus. Next base: position 62,572,087 of record NC_037331.1, read on the forward strand.
GAGAGTCCCTTGGACAGGAACGAGATTGAGCCAGTCGATCCCAAAGGAAAGCAACCCTGCGTATTCACTGGAAAGACTGATGCTAAAGCTGAAATTCCAATACTTTGGCCACCCGTGCAAAGAACTGACTCACTGGAAAAGACCCTGATGCTGAGAAAGAGTGAAGGCAAAAGGAGAAGGAGGTGGCAGAGGATGAGATGATGAGTTAGCATCACCAATCCAATGAATATGAATTTGAGCGAACTCCAGGAGATAGTGAAGGACAGGGGATCCTAACATGCTGTAGTTCGTGGCATTGCAGAGAGTCTGCCACAACTTAGCAACTGAACAACAACAACTAAAGATAAATAACCAGAAATAGAATGGTTTTACCAGACAAGACAGTAATATGTTTTGCTACAGGGTTACTTCTCTGCAGGTGTGCAGCACGGTTTATTTATGGGAAACTTTACCATGCCACCAACTCACAAGTCCATGATTACATAAAAGCATGAAAGAGTAATGCTTCTCTCAGGAGACTCAAATTGATTCTATCAAATTAGATCCTGGCCATTTGGAGTTTTTCATGTCGCTAAGCAAACAAACATAAACGTAAAAGGGGGTCACTGTGTTGACTCTAATCAATAATTATCATAATGATCATAATTATCAAGGAGATATAGAGATGCTTTTGCATACTATACAGCTGAAGAGGAATATGGAATATGAAACCCAGAATGTGTCCTCATATAATAGGAAGGACTATCAGGGATTCAGATCTCTCAGGAATGAAGGTTTGGGTCAGTTCCCCTGGGTTAAAAGCACCAACAAGCAAATGTACTGAAGCAAAGAAAGAATAGATGTGGTAGAAAAGCAAGAAAAGACTAATTCCAGCAAGCTACAGCCTGTATAACTCTTTAAAACATGTCATCTACTGGAAAGCCCTTCCTTATTCTCTCAAGCATACATATTTATATATTTTCCATAAATTCCATTTCTTTCTCACATTATGGGTTCTTGATGGTGAATTTTACAGTTTGGTTTATAGTTGTAGAATATCAAACTGACTGGGAAAGAAAATAGAGGAGAATTGAGTATAACCTAGAAATCACAGGCTTTGAACAGGATGCAGCACTCAGTGTAACTTGAGATGTGGCCTTTCAGGGAACTGGTGACTATATTTTTTTCTGTTAGGAGAATAATTAGATAGCAGCTTTGTTTTTAAAATGGAAAGGATATATATGGCTCTTTGGCTGATTAAGGGACTGAGTCATGGTAAGACAGAGGTTCACCTCTCAATACATAGGAAGTAAATGAGACCAGTTTCTCCTTCTTTAGCTAAACTAGCACTTAACCAACACAATCAGTGCTCTCAGTTGAAAGACACTCAAAGAGGTGTGAAATTATTTTTCAAAAGTGGTGATGCTGAGATATAGCATATCTAAATATGTCAGTATTTAGATAGCATCAATAGGCTACCACTAACTTTATTGAAAGAGGGGTGGGGAAGGGGGAGGCAGAAGGGAGAGATAAAGAAAAAAGCTGATTAAAAATTGGGTAGGGAAAGATTTGGACATTGTTGCTGGTACATTAGATTTATTGAAGTAAATAGACCAGAAGCTTACACAGTTTTTGAGGGACTTGTGTCGCCAAGAAACCATGGCCCTGGGCATGAAAACATCTTTGACAATTTAAGCTATAAAAGAGTTCATGGGAAAGAAAATGGGCTAGGAAAAGTCCTACATGCCCCAGGGAAGGCAAACTCTCCAGTATCCACTTCAAAACCAAGAGAGGAAAAATGTAAGAAAGAGTCTCCCTGTAGATGGGACCAGGTACCATGGTGTCCTCCCGTTCAGCAGAATCAGGGCTTGGATTGGGAAGGCCTCCAAATGAGATGGTCTTCACAGTGCCTGTCAAGCAGGGTTCCAGCCTTCCTGTGCACTAGAAGGAGTATTTTCTTTCCCTGAGTGAGAGCTTTGCTACTGTCCTTTCTATGTTCCACTGTTGCCCATGGAGTTCGTTAGACTCAAATGATTTATTTATAGGTTACTTCCACCAGTTTCCCTTGTAGCTCAGCTGGTAAAGAATCTGCCCTCAATGCGGGAGACCTAGGTTCAATCCCTGGGTTGGAAAGATCCCCTGGAGAAGGGAAAGGCTACCCACTCCAGTAATGCTGCCTGGAGAATTCCGTTGACTGTATAGTCCATGGGGTCGCAAAAAGTTGGACACAACTGAGTGACTTTCACTTTCACTTGACTTCCACTTGTGGTGCTAATGATGAAGAACCCGCCTCCCAATGCAGGAGACATAGACATGAGTTCGATCCCTGGGTTGGGAAGATCCCCTGGAGGAGGAAATGGCAACCCAATCCAGTATTCTTGCCTGGAAAATTTCACGGACAGGGGAGCCTGGTGGGCTACAGTCCATGAAATCACAGAGTCAGACATGACTGAAGTGACAGCATATTTTTACTGGTAACTAGTGAACAGTACTGTACGTGACACAGAGACCAAAACTGGATGTGAGGACGGTGTGTGACTTGTGTCCTCCCTTAGTAAGGGAGTTGAGTGTATTGTCTCTGTGGGAATAAAAGTACGACAGATACTGTGTTTGGTGACCAGAAGATAGACTATAGCAGAGACTGGTTAAGTCCTTACCAATGTATAATCTATTTCCTCTTCTTCTTAAACACACAACTAATCTGCATCTCCCAAACTCTCTTGCTGTAAAGTGTATACAGGTGACTTAGTTCTAACCTACAAAATGTGATCAAAAGTGATCTATAAGTTCCCTTTAAGCCTGTCCCCTAAAAAACACCCACACATCATCCTTGATGGACATGAGTTTGAGCAAATTCCTTGAGATAGTGAAGACAGAGAAACCTGGCATGCTGCTGTCCATGGGGTCCAGAAAACTTGGACATGACTCAGCGACTGAACAACATCATCCTTGATGACTTTCTCTGCATGCTAGGTTCTTACAAATGAGCATGATGAATTTTGAAGCAGCAGGGGCAAGCCTGGGTTGCTGACCGCTGCTCGTCAATTATAAACACACATTTTGAACTCTGTGTGAGTAAGAAATGGACTTTTCCCATCATCTGCATGAGCTATTTTGCATTTTTCCATTTGTTTATTAACACAGTTGGGCTCATCCTAGCTAGAAAATCTCTTTAACATTAAATATAGAAGATTAAATCTAAAACATCATAAACATATGGATAATAATTCCACCAGAGATTTAATTCCCAGGCATCAGCAGGGTGCTGAATTTAGGCAGATTTTATTCTCAGTGTTCATACTCTCTATTTTGGCATTAGAAATATATATTTGCAGAGTTATTCTCAATAATTGACAGGACATTAGCCTCAAGCAGCATCTTTATGTCCAGGCTGGGCTTTCCTTCAGGGAGACAAATCCTGCAGAGAACACACCAATCACTCGCATAATGAATCAAGACAGTGGATTCGCATTCATCGCCACATTCCCTCCCTGGAAATTTTTCTAGATCCAAGTCACTCGTATTGATCTAGCAGGAAATTCTATCTACCTTCTCACTAAGTCAGACTGAAAATCACAAGAGACAAATCTTTTGCAAGGCAGCTACATATTGGCCCGAAAAAAGAGCAGCCTGAATGTTTGTCCTCCATAGGGAATGCAGGTTCCTGGAGCCTGGGTGTGCTGGTGAGGGAAGGTGCTCTGTCCCCAACTTGGTTGATACTTGGGTGCTAAGTTGCTTCAGTCCTGTGGGACTCTTTGTGACACTACCTAGCCCACCAGGCTCCTCTGTCCATGGGATTCTCAAGGCAAGAATACTGGAGTCGGTTGCCATTTCCTACTCCAGGGGTTTTTCCGAGCCCGAGTATGTCTCCTGCATTGGCAGGTGGGTTCTTTACCACGAGCACCAGCTGGGAAGCCTGGTTCATACTTAGGAGAAGGGAAGAACCACTGTCAGGGACACATGAAGTTCCTGACACATCCTGAGTCCTTACAAGGAGACAAGATGAACAAATCTTGTGCTGGTCATGCTTGTCTCCATGGGGCCTCATGGTTCTCAGAACCAGTATGCACACCTGGCCTTGAAGGAATTGAGGAACAAAGCTACCCATTGAAAATGGTGTGAATTCTGGGTAGGAAAACCCACCCCGGCCTGCTTCCAATTCTGCTTTTATGCATCTTAATCAAAAAGCAGTTCTGCTGTTCCCTTCATGCCCCCACCCATTAGACTCCCTCTCTCTCCTCTGTACCCACTCTTCCTCCCCAGCATCATGTACTCTGACTCTTATTTTCTCTATACTCCCTGCAGAATTGTGGGTTCCCTAGGGCTGGGGATTGAGTCATACCCATCTTCGCCTATTCCGTACCTAATTTGGGGCCTAGCAACATACGAACAGCTTAAAAGATGGAAATAATTTGTTGTCAGTCTGCAAAATTGAAGTTTCCCAGATTTCTTTTATAAATCTTCTCATTCTTTTTTTAGGGCCCAGACATATGATTACTGAAAAACAAAATATAATTTAGAAGATGTGATTTTATGTATAAATAACACAGGGAAATATTATGAACTTTTGAGAGTGACCTCCCCATGAAAGTCTCTTTTTTTCTTCCCATTGCCTCAGCTGTTCCTCTGGTTGCCAGCCTCTTCTCTCAGCAGCCCACAGCTCAAGGAGTTCCCCACTCTCCCATCCCTCCACATCCTGTTGCCAGAATGAATCACCCAAAACACCCATCTGATTCAAAAGCATTTTGTGCTTCTCAATTGGCTACAGATTAAAGTCTAAGCATAATGTATTTTCTAGACCTTTCACAGCCACCAGCTTCCAAAGATTTTTCTAAACAGAACATTTCCCACCTTTCCCTTCATTTTTTAACATCTCTGAAATCAGCTTGTGCCTTAAAGTCTCTGGCAGCCATGTGGTGGGAGTGATATGGTTGCCACTGCCTAAGAACACACAACAGGATTTGCAGAATGGGTGTCAGCAATTTGGAGGAAACCCCAGGGACAACTGCAGAGCACTCCTTTAAGAAACATCGCATCTTCAGATCTCTTGGTGCCACAGAGGACCACACTCTTCTGAATGCACAAGTGACTCAGGATCCTGAAAGTGAAGATGCTTGAGGCATTCTTCAATCAATTTACTTTTCTATTTTATTCCTTCCTGCTTATGCATAAGAATGATGTATGACTAATTCTAAAAAAGCTCCTTCAACAAAATAAATATTTTGTCACTGTTTAGTTGGCTGGGTTTTTTCTTTCTCAATGGAGCATGAAATAAGTGCATCTTACAGTGGATGGTGTTTTTAGATTTAACTGAAATGTGAAAATATCAGTCTAGTCCTCACATCCATTCCTCATCGCTCCCCCAGTTAACCTATTATCTCAAGCCAGTTCTCATGACTAATGATTCCTGAATCACATTTCTACTTTCCTGCTTTTATTTAATCCATTTACTCTACTGAAATTTTGTTATCACTAATCTCCACCTATGGAAATTCTTTCTTTAAATGTCAACTTAAACATAACCTACTCCATGGAATCTTTCCAATATCACTCATTTACCACGACCTCCTCCAGTTTCTATAGCCCTGAATTGTTTGTACATCTCTTACACCTCAGATAAAATCAATCCTTTGGCAATCTTCCATGGTTTGGGCACAATGGTAAGCCCTTTTAGCGTACATGGTCTCAGTAGATCATTACAGTAACTTTTGAGGTAAGAACTAGCCTCCATTCTTCAGATGAGTTTAACTGAGATTTACAGAGGGTTGTTGAGGCTATACTTTCACACACTGAGTAGGCGGTAAACACGGGTCTTTGGCCCAAATCTGGCCTATTATTGAACATCAGCTTCCTTTTCTCTACAATCTGCCCTCCCAATCTACATATTGAATACATTATATTGAATTTAATTGGATGTGAAATGCAAAGTGCTATTCAAAACTAAATTTTTCTTGATAGTAAAAATCCCAAATTTATATGGAAAAACAAACTAAAGCATTTTAAAATTCATATTTTCTTTATTAGGCTGATCAGTTCAGTTCAGTTCAGTCTCTCAGTCATGTCTGACTCTTTGCAACCTCATGAATCACAGTACGCCTGGCCTCCCTGTTCATCAATAACTCCCAGAGTTTACTGAAACTCATGTCCATTGAGTCGGTGATGCCATGCAGCCATCTCATCCTCTGTCGTCCCCTTCTTCTCCTGCCCCCAATCCCTCCCAGCATCAGGGTCTTTTCCATTGAGTCAACTCTTCCCATGAGGTGGCCAAAGTATTGGAGTTTCAGCTTTAGCATCGTCCTTCCAATGAACACCCAGGACTGATCTCCTTTAGGATGGGCTGGTTGGATCTCCTTGCAGTTCAAGGGACTCTCAAGAGTCTTCTCCAATACCACAATTCAAAAGCATCAATTCTTTGGCACACAGCCTTCTTCACAGTCCAACTCTCACATCCATACATGACCACTGAAAAAACCATAGCCTTGACAAGACAGATCTTTGTTGGTAAAGTAATGTCTCTGCTTTTCAATATGCTACCTAGGTTGGTCATAACTTTCCTCCAAGGAGTAAGTGTCTTTTAATTTCATGGCTGCAGTCACCATCTGCTGTGATTTTGGAGCCCCAAAAAATAAAGTCTGACACTGTTTCCACTGTTTCCCCATCTATTTCCCATGAAGTGATGGGACCAGATGCCATGATCTTAGTTCTCTGAATGCTGAGCTTTAAGCCAACTTTTTCACTCTCCTCTTTCACCTTCATCAAGAGGCTTTTTAGTTCCTCTTCACTTTCTGCCATAAGGGTGGTGTCATCTGCATATCTGAGGTTATTGATATTTCTCCTGGCAATCTTGATTCCAGCTTGTGCTTCTTCCAGCCCAGCATTTCTCATGAGGTACTCTGCATATAAGTTAAATAAGCAGGGTGACAATATACAGCCTTGAAGTACTCCTTTTCCTATTTGGAACCAGTCTGTTGTTCCAGTTCTAACTGTTGCTTCCTGACCTGCATATAGGTTTCTGAAGAACCAGGTCAGGTGGTCTGGTACTCCCATCTCTTTTAGAATTTACCACAGTTTATTGTGATCCACATAGTCAAAGGCTTTGGCATAGTCAAGAAAGCAGAAATAGATGTTTTTCTGGAACTCTCTTGCTTCTTTGATGATCCAGCAGATGTTGGCAATTTGACTTCTGGTTCCTCTGTCTTATTTAAAACCAGCTTGAATATCTGGAAGTTCATAGTTCACATATTGCTGAAGCCTGGCTTGGTGAATTTTGAGCATTACTTTACTAGCATGTGAGATGAGTGCAATCGTGCGGTAGTTTGAGCACTCTTCGGCATTGCCTTTCTTTGGGATTGGAATGAAAACTGATCTTTTCCAGTCCTGTGGCCACTGCTGAGTTTTCCAAATTTTGGCATATCAAGTGCAGTTCTTTCACAGCATCATCTTTCAGGATTTAAATAGCTCAACTGGAATTCCATCACCTCCACTAGCTTTGTTCGTAGTGATGCTTTCTAAGGCCCACTTGACTTCACATTCCAGGATGTCTGGCTCTAGGTCAGTGATCACACCATCGTGATTATCTGGGCCATGAAGCTCTTTTTTGTACAGTTCTTCTGTGTATTCTTGCCACCTCTTCTTCATATCTTCTGCTGCTGTTAGGTCCATACCATTTCCGTCCTTTATCGAGCCCATCTTTGCATGAAATGTTCCCTTGGTATCTCTAATTTTCTTGAAGACATCTCTAGTCTTTCCCATTCTGTTGTTTGCCTCTATTCCTTTGAATTGATCTCTGAGGAAGGCTTTCTTATCTCTCCTTGCTATTCTTTGGAACTCTGCATTCAGATGCTTATATCTTTCCTTTTCTCCTCTGCTTTTCACTTCTCTTCTTTTCACAGCTATTTGTAAGGCCTCCTCAGACAGCCATTTTGCTTTTTTGCATTTCTTTTCCATGTGGATGGTCTTGATCCCTGTCTCCTGTACAATGTCACAAACCTCCATCCATAGTTCATCATGCAATTTGTCTATCAGATCTAGTCCCTTAAATCTATTTCTCACTTCCACTGTATAATCATAAGGGATTTGATTTCGGTCATATCTGAATGGTCTAGTGGTTTCCCCCACTTTCTTCAATTTAAGTCTGAATTTGGCAATAAAGAATTCATGATCGGAGCCACAGTCAGCTCCCGGTCTTGTTTTTGCTGACTGTATAGAGCTTCTCCACCTTTGGCTGCAAAGAATATAATCAATCTGATTTCAGTTTTGACCATCTGGTGATGTCCATGTGTAGAGTCTTCTTTTGTGTTAGTGGAAGAGAGTGTTTGTTATGACCAGTGCATTCTCTTGGCAAAACTCTATTAGCCTTTGCCCTGCTTCATTCCGTACTCCAAGTCCAAATTTGCCTGTTACTCCAGGTGTTTCTTGACTTCCTACTTTTGCATTCCAGTCCCCTATAATGAAAAGGACATCTTTTTTGGGTGTTATTTCTAAAGGTCTTATAGGTCTTCATAGAACCATTCAACTTCAGCTTCTTCAGCATTACTCGTTGGGGCATAGACTTGGATTACTGTGATATTGAATTGTTTTCCTTGGAAACAAACAGAGATCATTCTATCATTTTTGAGATTGCATTCAAGTTCTGCATTTTGGACTCTTGTTGACCATGATGGCTACTCCATTTCTTCTGAGGGATTCCTGCCCACAGTAGTAGATATAATGGTCATCTGAGTTAAATCCACCCATTGCAGTCCATTTTAGTTCGCTGATTCCTAGAATGTCGACATTCCATCTTGCCATCTCCTGTTTGCCACCTCCAATTTGCCTTGATTCATGGACCTGACAGACTGATAGTCTTTGTTAAATCCTATTTTAACAAAGACTTACTTTAACAAAGTAAGGAAAATTAGAATTATGTTTCATTGTGAGAAAAGAATCATTGAAGATTTGCCTCAGAGATGCCATGATTATTTCTCTTGTTCCTTCAGTTATTTTCTTAAATAATAGTGCAGAACTACTGAAAATTTAATCACAACATCCAGTTTGCATTCAGTGTATTAACATATAAGAAGTAGAATTCTCCCTTCTGCCTGTGGAGAGAGTCAGCTCAGGAAAGCGTTTAAAAATTTTTTTCCTTGCAAGGAAGGGAAAAGGGTGTGCCATTTCCCAAACACAAGGAGCAAGAACAGCCAATATAATCTTGAAATCAAACAAAGCTGAATCACAGTTCAGGCAATCCCTAATTTTGTGATCTTGGACGAGTTACTTAGCATTGTTGAACATCAATATTCTCATTCAGAGATTGGGGATCAATAAAAAAAAAACTACATCATAGTGTTGTTTTAGGGTCAGTTGTTAATAGTACATAAATTAAAGGCATTACTGTTATTATTGAAACTATTTCTTAATGGAACATTTGGCCATATCCAGGAAGACGGCTGTGATATCATTTTTTCAAACAAACAAACAATAACAACCTCTTGCTGTTGTATAGAAAATAATTTAAAAGGGATCAAGAGTTGGGTAACCAGAAAAATGATGGCAGCTTTCCAAATAGGAGACTATAGTGGCCAGTACCTAGATCACAGCAGTGTAGATGTTTCAAGCGTCTAGAGTTAAGATGACTCTAGAATGCAGAATCCATATAATCTGGTATTAGACTGGTTGTGAGAGGTTGTGCCGGAGCAAGGAATCAGCACTCTAGGTCTCTGGCTTAAACATCTGGGTGGATGGATGTACCGTTAGCTGAGTTGGGGAAGACTGAAGGGACAAGGTCAGGTTGAAGGTGGCAGGGAAATACAAAATTTGATGATAGAACAAAAGTCCACTTTTAGAAATTAATAGTGGAGGCTTCCCTGGTAGCTCAGCAGTAAATAATCTCCCTGCAGTGCAGGAGCCATGGGAGACCTGGATTTGATCCCTAGGTTGGGAAGATCCCCTGGAGGAGGACATGCTAACCCACTCCAGTGTTCTTGCCTGGAGTATCCCTTGGATAGAGGAGCCTGGAGGGCTACGGTCCATAGGGTCACATAGAGTTGGACATGACTGAAGTGACTTAGCACACACACAGAGAAATTAATAGTATAGTTTTCAAAACCAAAATGCAGATTTTTATTTTAATTTTGGTGATTTCTTTCTCTTTGTCCACATCCAAAATGTTAATCCAAGTAAAGAATATTTTCTCCTCCTCTTCTTTTGCCATACAGAAGACAGACAATATCCCAGAGATCTTATTAGCTTGACTTCTTCTAAGAAACATTTTGGACTTTGATTCTGTCTCTTGCAGCCACAGACTAACTAGGCAGTTAAGTCAGCCATCATGACATAAATCTTGGAATTCTCCCTATAATTTTCCCTGCAGGAATAATGATTCTGATCCAGAAACAGGTCCTCAAAGGGAGTCAGCCCCTTTGTCTTTGGAAGCAGAGACTCCTTTAAGGACTTTGTATCACCTGTCATGCCAAAGCACTTCCCAACCTCAAACCTTCCTCCTCACCCTCTTAGGATCATTTTCTCAACAATACTCACATTGTTCTATTTGACACAGTCTTCTCTGATTGATTTATGAATGTAAATTCAATTGTTACCTTATGGTCACCATAATCACAGTTGCAATTTCTGTTATAACTTGTATTTCCAGTAATCTCCATTACATCTGAGTGTCTTAAGCATCCCCTCCCTGAAATTGTCCAAGCAGAGACAGTCTAGATGACCATGATAGATGAGAGGTGGAATAAAATGACCTCTAAGCCAATTTTCTCCTCTCAATTCTGTGTATTTCACATTTAATATCATGCAAAAAACCAAATGTGCTTGGTGCCCACATGGCTATTCTAATTTACTGAAGCTTTGTGGTACTACCCACATTTTAGCTGGTCTTACTCAAGTGAAAACCTGAATAAGCAGATAAGATCTCACATTTACTAACAAACTATTTCTGCGATCTTTCAGTCAAGAAGAGTGTCTTGTGCAAAATTCTCTGACATATATAGGCAGCGGCTTATTTTAAATGAACAGCCTATTAAGGAGGTAGGGTGCCGCAGTGGAAAAGGCTAGAGTCGGGTTATTGCCTTCATTCCAGCACAAACTAGCTAACTGAATTTGAACGGGACATTTCACATCTGTGAGTATTAAACTCTTCACATGCAAGATAGAAAGATTTAACTAGATCAGAGTTTCTCAATCTCTGCACTGTTGACATTTGCTGCTGGATAATACTTTGCTATGGGACCACCCTGTGCATTGTAGGGTATTTAGCAGCATCTCTGACCTCCACTCACTAGATGCTATTAGCATCCTCTCTCCTTGGGTGCTTTAAATCAAATAGCATCTCATCACTTCCATTGATGTCTACTATAAAAAGTGTTTTTTTGTGTGTATGGAATTTAAAGATAAGTGCTAGTAGAATTTTTAAGTAGATATATACCTTCCAAAGATTGCTGGGAGAAATATCAATAACCTTGATATGTAGATGATCCCACTCTGGCAGAAAGTGAAGAGGAACTAAAAAGCCTTTTGATGGAGGTGAAAGAGGAGAGTGAAAAAGCTGGCTTAAAACTCAACATTCAAAAAGCTAAGATCATGGCATCCAGTCCCATTACTTCACGGCAAGTAGATGGGGAAAAAGTGGAAGCAGTGACAGATTTTATTTTCCTGGGCTCCAAAATCACTGTGGATGGTGACTGCAGCCATGAAATAAAAAGATGCTTGTTCCTTGGAAGAAAAACTATGGCAAACCTACACAGCGTATTAAAAAGCAGAGACACCACTTTGCAGACAAAAGTCCATCTAGTCAGAGCTATAGTTTTTCCAGTAGTCATGTGTGGATGTGAAAGCCGGACCATAAAGAAGGCTGAGCACCAAAGAATTGATGCTTTTGAATTGTGGTACTGGAGAAGATTCCTGAGAGTCCCTTGGACTGCAAGGAGATCAAACCAGTCAATCCTAAAAGAAATCAACCCTGAATATTCATTGGAAGGAGTGATGCTGAAGCTCCAATACTCTGGCCACCTGATGCCAAGAGCCAAATTGTTGGAAAAGACCTTGAAGCTAGGAAAGGTTGAGGGTAGAAGGAGAAGGGCCCAACAGAAGATGACATGGTTGGATTGCATTACAGACTCAATGAACATGAGTTTGAGCAAACTCTGGGAGACAGTGAAGTTCAGGGAAGCCTGGTGTGCTGCATTCCATGGGGTGGCAAAAAGTTGGACGCAACTTAGTGACTGACAATAATACCTTCAAAATTATTGGAGAAAAATAAAAGCAAATAAACCCTGCTATTTATTTAAAATAAAAATAAACATAATAACAAAAATAGGCTATGAAGCACCATATAGGCATTAAAGGAGACCTCAGAGCATGTATGGGCTTCCGGAGTGGCTCAGAGGTAAATAATCTGCCTCCCAATGCAGGAGATGCAAGAGATGTGAGTTCGATCCCAGGGTTGGGAAGATTCCCTGAAGAAGTAAATGGCAGCCCACTCCAGTTTTTGCCTAGGAAATCCCATGGACAGAGGAGCCAGGTGGGCTACTGTGCATGGGGTCACAAACAGGTGGACACAGAGACTGAGCACACATGCACGCCCAGATCATGGTGCAAGACAATGTCCAATCAAACACACCAGTTGTGGCAGGAACTAAAATGGCTAAACACATCTCTCAAAGCACTCAGGTTGTTTTAAAAAATAAAATTAAACTGCATGCTCCCTAACATGCTGCTGCTGCTGCTAAGTCGCTTCAGTCGTGTCTGACTCTGTGCGACCCCATGGACTGCAGCCCACCAGGCTCCCCATCCCTGGGATTCTCCAGGCAAGAACACTGGAGTGGGGTGCCATTGTATGCTAATAAAAAGAATAATTAAGGATGAAATATAAAATTAGGAATGCAAGGCATGAACTCTTATTCAACCAGTAACAAAGCATCTAAATATGTATAGCAACACAAGGGAAACCAGGAAGCAAGTTTCATGTGGATCTACTTGGCACCTCAAATAATACTGACATTCTATTAGTAGGGAAAATTATGAGTTATGACTGTTGTGTTGGTGGCTTACAATCTTGCCCACGCTTAGCAACTGTTATTGTTGGTGAACAGTAAGCAGGTGGAAAAGCTTTGCTGTTTTAGGAGTGTGGAGTTGCTAATGAGTCAGCTTTCATGAATGCAACTTACTGTAGGTATGTGAAAAGCTAGAAAAATAAAATTTCTACATTTATAAAGAAAAAACTGATTAAGATGATGAATCATTTTTGGTTAACTTTACTCGACATATTTAGTCAAATATTTCCTGTGACCCAAAGTGTCATTCACTCAGGAAAGAAAAATCAAGCATGTAGTAGACACCCAACAAATTGTATAAAATGAATTATAGTGATCTATCTACCTTAGTAAAATTTGGTTATATGGTTTGGTTTTCTTATTAACTCAAGATAATATTACATTAGCATGAATGATTGATGCCATTTGATGAGCAATGTCATCATGCAACCTGAAATTATAATAGTTCTGTTTCCTCATTTTAAAACATGATAGCAACATTTGCTAAGTACCTATTTTAATAAAGCAATTCATATTGGACTAATGCAATATATGTAAGTAAAATATATAAAACAAACACTATTAGATAAAAAAGAAAATAAATTTATAAGAACACAATAATGCAATAATGGTAAGAAACTTTAACACAATATTATGTGTGTTCAATAGACTAAAATCAAATAAGAACATAGAAATTTTTAATAGCATGATTGAAATGGCTGAATAAATTAATATTTGATATGTTATAAAAACATTTCATGAAATGTGAAATAATTATCTTAAAACTGACTTTCCATTAAACCAAAAATTAGCCTCAGTGCATTTTGAAAAGTTATAAATGTATCAACTGCATTATTTGGTATCAAAATAATAAAAATATAAAGTATAAAAATTAAAAAAAGTGGAAAAAAGTCTAAAGAACCATTTCATCCAATAAGAAATGAAAACTTCAATTACACTCTTTAGAAGACCATGAAAATATTAAAAGAATATCACATTTATGTCTGAGTCTGTTTGTATTTTATAAATAAGTTCATTTGTATTATTTTTAACTTAATGGTTATGAGAGGGGAAGAGGGGGAATAAATTAAGAGTATGGGATTAACAGATGCACAGTACCATATATAAAATGAACAAACAACAAGGGTTTACTGTATAGCACAGGGGGCTATATTCAATCTTTTGTAATAAACTGTAATGGAAAAGAATCAGAAAAAATAAAATATATATTTTATATATGTATCTATATTTTACACCTGAAACTAATACAATATTGTAAATAACTGTACTTCAATTAAAAAAAGAATACATTTAAAAAGTATGTGATACAGATTTCCATTCTGGCTGTGACAGAGTTGCTAGTATTACAGTGAATAATTGTGAAACTGGATAAAGTATGTGCCATTGTACAGCAGCCCATAGAGGATGTAATTGCTTGAGCGGAGAGTACGAAGGTTAGCACTACCACATCCATCTTGGGTTCCTCTCTGGGAAATTTCCCAAATGGAAGTAGAGACTTTTTGCAGAACTATGTCTGGCTGGTGAAAGGAACACTGTGGCTGGATCACTAAAATATCTGGAATTGTGAGTCACGACACCTGAGAGAAGGAAGCTTCTAAGATGTAGCCCCATCAAACATAGGGTCTCATCCTGGGTAGAATCCTAACTGTGCAGGGCCAAATAAGACTCTGGAGGCATAGCAGAGAGCAGCCGCTGGTGGACAAGGGCTAATGGGGATTAGTGAGGCTACACGGAGTGAGGAGATGTTCGAGTTCTGAGTCAACTGAATGGGAGAGACCTTGGTCAATACCCTAGACTTTCAGGCGACATTGAAAAAGATCAGTGAACCAAAGATAAGTCAAATGATCCAGACTTGTGTGTGCATGCTAAGTTGCTTCAGTCATGTCTGACTCTGTGACCCTAGGGACCATAGCCCACCAGGCTCCTCTGTCCATGGGATTCTCCAGGCAAGAATACTGGAGCGGGTTGCCAAGATCTCCTCCAGGGGATCTTTCTGACTCAGGGATCAAACCCATGCCTCTTACATCTCCTGCATTGGCAGGTGGGTTCTTTACCCCTAGCACCACCTGGGAAGCCTGATCCAAACTTACATAAAATGGGAAAAAAAAAAAAAAAAAAAACCAGAAAAGAACATCTGAGACCTATGGGACAATTGTAGTGATCCCATATATGTATAATTGGAGACGATGCATTTTTGAAGAGCTACTGGCTAAGTATAGTCTAAAATGTATGAGATGTACCTAAGCTATATGTGCAGAAAAATCATTAGCTTTATACTATTTAATGAAAAAAATAATAAAAGATTGCAGCAGAAACACAGTTCTGAATAAGTTTTCCAAGTGCTCCCTTACATTCCACATCCTACCTTGCGATCATATTGAGGCTTTGCAACTATTTCTAACCAATAAAATGAGTGGATGTAGCGTCTCTCCAGGACTGAGGCAGTTAAAAAACTGCACGTCTTCTCTCTCTCTTCTGCTACTCCAGCACCAAGGTGGCTAGTGTTTCAGATACATAACTAGAGGAGAGAAGAGGGCCAGTCAGGCCTCATCAGACTTTTCTCAATCTTTGTCAAGTTCAACCGCTGGAGTTTGAGTGTCATAACAGTGTTAATTACTCAGTTATAAAATGTTATAAGAATATAGTCAGACAAAAGCTAGAATGGTAAGAAAAAGAAAATGCTAAAAATACAAGCATAAACCAATGAATTTAAAAGAAGTAAAAATGACCATTTTTCTTTCAAATTTTTAATATAATAAGCAAATCTAATCAAGAATTGATATAAGATATAAATCAGCATTGGTATTAGTTTCCTAGGGCTGTCAAAACAAATTGCACCAGCTGACTAGTTTAAAACAGAAACTTATTCTCTCACAGTCACAGACACTAGAAGTCCAAAGTGAAGGTATTAGCAGGACTATACTCTCCTTGAAAGCTCTATGAGAGTATCCTTCTTGTCTTTTTCCTGGTTTCTGATGGTTGCTAGCAATCCTTGGCTTTACTTGGCTTGTGGCTGCGTAACCTTAATCTTTGCCTCTATCATCATCTGGCCCTCTTCCTATGTGTCTGTCTGTGTCTTTGTGTCTTCTTTACTTATAATGAGTCCAGTCATATTTTATTTACACCCCTCCTTAATCCAGTAGGACCTTAACTAATTATATCTGCAAAGACCATATTTCCAAATAAGATTACATGCACAGATACTTAGTGTTAGGACTTCAACATATCTTTTGTGTGTGTAAATCGCTCAGTTGTGTCTGACTCTTTGACACCCCATGGACTGTAGCTCACCAGGCTCCTTTGTCCATGGAATTCTCCAGGCAAGAATACTGGAGTGGGTAGCTATTCCCTTCTCCAGGAGTTCTTCCCAACCCAGGGATTGAACCTGAGTCTCTGCATTACAGGTGATTTCTTTACCACCTGAGCCACCAGGGAAGCCCATATCTTTTGGAGGGACACAATTCAACACAATTCTACTTGCAACATAAGGGATATAACAATTGTGGGGGGTGTGGTTTGGAAAACAAGAGGCAATGTCAATGCACCTAAAACATAGTATGACATATATACTTACCTGGAAGGCCACTAGTGACTCTAATTGACCCAGTAAGTAGTAAACCCAAATGGTCGAATGCTGTCAGAACAACTCTAAGCAATTGGCTTAGGATTCAGAATGATTCTTCATAGGTGCAAATTTATCCTTTCTTTTTTCAAAGGAAAAAAAAAACTTGACTGATCTTTTTAAGAAAAATAGACTTTCTTTTTCCTCTAAGCTTTTCTTCTATGTATGTTCATGTCTCTGGCATCTCTTCCTCTTGTTATAAAGACATCAGTCCTATGAGATTAGCAGCCCACCCTTATATACTTATTTAACCTTAAGTGTCTCTTTAAAGGCCCTATCTCCAAATAAGATCACATTCTAAGATAATAAGAGTTAGGGCTTAAACATATGAATCTGGGGAGACACACTTCATCCATTGACCTTCCTAGGTTAGATTTTTGGCAAAGGAAGGAATGTGTATGAGATTTCGAAGAAGTAAATGAAGCAGCCCCAAATGTACACCATTTCCTCTTAAGACATTTGTCAGTTCTTAAGTGGTGCGTGGGGTGGTAGGAGTAGGTGGTACTGCTGCTGCTGCTAGAAGCCAGGAAATCAAGCAAAAAGCATCTGCTGAGAAGCTAAAAAGCTAAACAGAAATTCGGGCAGTCTCTTGGTACTGGAGTTAGGGCTGCCAGGGAGGTGAAGCTATCACAAATATCTGAGGATTTAAGTTGAAATATCCCCTGAAAAGAGCTACTGCCCAAGAGTAAAAACAAGCAAAAAATGTGTGCCTCAAAAATCCTAAAATTATAGCAGTTGCTGCTTACATTAACGTGATCTGCCTTTATTCTATCTGCCTGCCAGAAGAATATTAAGTTCATTCTGGAGGAAGATAAAATCTTCTGGAGCCCCATTTTTTTCAGACCATTTTTCATGGATAATGACTGGTATTCGAATTAATTGGTGTGCCAAGACACTGGACCCAAATGATTAAAAGGCAAGAGATAAAGGAAAAAAGAAAACATAGTAGAAATAAATCATAGGTAATCACAATATTCAAGTTATCAGACATGGATTTTAAAATACTTACAATTAATGTGTTCAAGAAAAAGATGAAAAGTTGGATCATTCCTCCAGTGAACTGAAATATATAGAAAAGAATCAAATGGAAATTCTAGAACCAAAAATAATGCAGCACTAAAATTAAGAATTAAATAGATCAGTGTAACAGCTTGGGCTTTCCTTGTGGGTCAGTGGTAAAGAATACACCTGCCAATGCAGGAGACATGAGTTCGATCCCTGGGTTTGGAAGATCTCCTGGGGAAGGGAATGGCAACCCACTCCAACATTCTTGCCTGGGAAATCCCATGGACAGAGGAGCCTGGCGGGCTGCAGTCCATGGGGTCACAAAGAGTAGAACATGACTCCGTGACTAAACAACAACAGCAACAGCAGATTAGGCAAGCCAGAGAGAATTAAGCAGCTGGAAGGTAATCAGAGAATATCTCGATTGAAGTACATACAAAAAATAAGGGAGGGGGGATAAAAGGAGGGTAAGTCTCAAATGGAATATAGTGAAAATGTATAGACTCTGTGATTAGGATCTAAGAAGAAGTGAAGAGAAAATGGGGCAGAAGAAATACTCAAAGAAAAACTAGCCAAAGACTATTTGAAACTAATAAAAAAAATAAAAGTCACAGATTCAGGAATCTCTTAAACCCAAACAAGGTAAATACAAAGAAAAGCACAGCTTGGCACTTCATAATAAGAAAAAGAAAATCTTAACAGCTGCCAGAGAAAAAAGACACATGACCTTCTAAAAGCAGCGATAAGACTGACACCTGAATTTTTAATAGAAACAATGGAAGCCACCAGAAAGAGAATGACATGTTTACAGTGTAGACAGAAAATTTAAAAAACAGAGAGAGAGAGCAAACAGTTCCCATATGTAACGACATGAATTAATGTCATCATGCTGACAGAAGAATCCAGGCACAAAAAATTATATACTGTTTAATCCCATTGAAATAAAGTTCAGAAGCAGGCAGAAGGACTCTCTGGTGAGGCAAGTCTGATGTCAATTTCCTTTGTGGGTCCAGCAGATACTGGTAATGGGCTCAGCGGAGACTCGTAGGAGTGTACCTGCAGTGCTCTGTTTTGTTCCAAGTGATGTAGGGATGAGGTCACTTTAAATATTCATGGGATATACACTTAGGTTTTCTGTACTTTATAGGAATGTACTATGCTTCTGTTTTTTTCTTTAATTTTTAATAAGAAAATAAAAAAGTGTCTCCTTAAGGAATTCTAATGTGCCTCAGGTTAGAGAACAACAAGCTCTGGGACCCTTGACAGTGGGCTGGTGTTTGTGCTTCTTCAGCCAACTGTATGTGAGGCTCCGACTCCCAGCTGGACTGACTGCAGCCTTGTTGACTCATGGCGCTTTGGTTAATCTAAGTACCACTGGGCATAGCCATACTGCTGGAGACCCCTCACCTGAACATAGACCTGCCCTGTACCCCAACCCATGGAATTTTTCAGCTTCTGCTCTACTCCTAAAATCCTTCCTCTAGATAATAACAGAGCATACCAAATGTAAATCCTATTGTATCAATTCCCCTTAAATAAGCTTCAGCTGTTCTCTTCCACAAACGTTGAAAACTTAGAATTCTAAGACCCCTATGTGTAAAACTTCTACGAAGTTTACCTTGCCCAAAGCTTAGCAATTAAAAATATCACTTCCTTTTCTCCTCTCCACTTTGACTCCTTTTCTTGCTCCTGATCACAGATCCCAATTCTTAATCACTCACAGGACTTTGGGAATGGACAGACAGCCTGATTTTAACACAAAGTGATGGTAAGAATCTCTTCTTCTGACCACAGATATTATAGGATTCATCTGGGAAGCAAAGGATTTTGGTTATTATGTATAGAAATCCAGGGAAATGCCTCCTTGAGAACAGCTTAACAGTCATTATGCTTATTTTGCAAATGCGGAAAGCTTTGCAAAACCTGAAATGGCTTGGATTGGTGCAGCGATTAGATAGATCTGCCCAGTCTTGAAAGATGTGCATTCTCTTTCAATCTTAAGCAAGAAATTCCAGCAGAGCTGGGCCAGTTTCTTACAGTGATGATTAATGCACTTATTGATGTATATGTTTGTTGAAGGTGCCACTGGATTTTCTCTGTCTGGTTTGAGAACAGGGTAATTTCCTAGAGAAAAACGTGCTTTGTGTTTCTGCTCAGTTTTATTTATTTATTCGTTTTACATTATGATAAATTGCACTGTGTTTTGAGAAATTGACATGGTACATGTTAAAATAAAAAGAACAGAGAGGAAGAACACAATGTGGAAAGCAGCTGGAGCATCTTAAGATAAAAGAGGGAAGTAGAAATGACAAAGAGTTTTGAAAAGAATTAATTTCCTCTTCATCATCTAAACAAACAAAAATTTTATCTTCTGGGATTGTTGGGAGAGATGAATGTTTGATAACACTCCCATTCAAAGCAGTTTGCTGTGATGGATAGGTATCCAGCCTCTACCACAAAGGAGCATCGTGGTCCTGAGTAAATTAGTTTGTCTTTCTGTGCCTCAGCTTCCAAATTTGCAAAAACAGAGCGATAAGCATAGAAATAATTCATGAAGAGGGCTTCTATGTGCCAGTGTTCTAAGCACTTTACATATATTAGTTCATTAGATCATCATGAAGCAGTGAATGCAATTATTATCATCTCTACTTTACAGTTGGGGAAACTGAGGCTCAGGGGTATTAACAGGCATGATCACATAGCTAGTGAGTGACAGAGATTGAATCAAACCTAGGCAGTTGGCTGGGTGTCCATTCTACTGCTTCTGTAGGTTTGAACATGTCACTTTTCTTAAAGTGCTCCTCCCAGAATCACCATCAGCATGAAGTCCAAACTCCACAACGTGGAGTAGATTGCCTTTCACGATGAAGCCTAATCCTGCCTCTACAGTCTTCCTTCCCCTGAACTCTGGCCACTACAGCACCTCCCCCACCAGCCACACAGGGGACTCTCATCTCGTGTTCCCTGAATATCACCTGCACCCTTTCATGCCCTGGCTCTGCTCTTATTCTTCCCTCTGCCTGCAGCGCTCTCCTTCCACTGACCACTTCTGATCTTCTTTATGGACTCCTGTCCTTCTTTCAGGTAAGCCCCTTAAAACCTATGTGCCCTCTAGGAATGACCTTGATTTCCCTGGGCACAGATGAGTCACTCACTTTCTATGCTTCAGTACAGCTTAATGTGTGCATTGGTTGTAGTGCTTGTCACTCAGTATCACATTATTTTATGTATGAATCTGTCTGTGCTGCCAGAGCATGGTTCAGATAACGGGTTTCTTCTGTACCAGTCTAAGAAATCAGTAGTACTAGATCACTGGGTTGAGAAGGATTTTTGAAGGCATATTTGAATTCAGTAGGAGAATGTTAAATGCAGACTTCATAAAGGCAGAGACCTCACCTGACTTTTACATCTTAGTATCTGTAGTGCCAGGGCTTCCCAAATGGCACTAGTGGTAAAGAATCTGCCTGCCAATACAGGAGATGTAAGAGACACAGGTTTGATCTCTGGATTGGGAAGATCCCCTGGAGGAAGGCGCGGCAGCCCACTCCACTATTCTTGCCTGGAGAAACCCATGGACAGAGGAGCCTGGTGGATTGTAGTCCACAGGGTGGCAAAGAGTCAGACAGGAATGAAGCAACTTAGCACACACGTCTATAGTGCCTGTTTCAGCCTGAGTACACAGTAGACACTCATTTGTATGAAAGAGTAGTGAATTCACGAGGTCTCCTATAGCAAGAGCGGTGAAGGTGGTTACATTCATGCTGGATATTTTACATTCCTCTAATAGTCACTGAACTCTTCAAGGGGAAGGACAACATCTTATTTATCTTAGTGTCTTTGTCACCTCATTTAGTCTATTGAACAAGATATTATTGCTATATAAATACATTGTTGAAAGAAGTGTTGTAAAGTTCAGAGAGTCTGTGCTGATGTGAGGCATGAAGGAGGAAGACCAAGTCATGTTACACATTCTATCTTTTGTTCTGTTATGAATCAAATGGACCCCTGCAGAAAGTAATGCTTTCTGTGACTGAAGATGTGTTCACTGATGTGTGACTCTCCTGCCCCACCACCCTCACTCCCACCATGTTGGGAAATAACAGCAGGTCCACCTGAGGGTTAGAATGAAGAGGGAGATGGCAGATGCCAGAGGGGCTGGGAGATTGTGAGACAGGCTTTGCATTTATTGTTTTCTCCTCCAGTCCTCAGGAATACCTTCATCTCCCTCACTTTTTACTCTTGCTCCTCCTCTCCTAGCTCTGTGTTAGCCAGCCTGGTGCGTCCAGTGTTTGTCCCAGAAAAAAGTAAATCAAAGTACCTCTCCATTGTCCAAGTCGTTAAATGACAAGGAGAGGGATTTTAGTCCTATAAATGACTAGTCTATTTTAAAATGAGCCAAGGCCAGGTGGGACATTTCCACTCAAGATGCCAACCAGACAAGCCTGTGACTCCTTCATAAGGATATTCTATATACTCATCAGTTAACCTTGGATCCTACTCTTTGGAAGGCACCAGAAACTCTCAGTGAAAAAGACAGAAGACCCAAAGAGAGGAATGACAAAGAGGTCCGATCAATGAAACACTTCAGCAGCACCAAGGGGCCCAATGCCCTTTGCTGCCTCCAAAAGGTGCTGGTAATGTAATTGGTGAAACAAACAAGTACTCTCTGAACAGATTCTGTTTCCAGATCTGCTCAAATAGCTCTTCTGAGAAGATTTGAACAATGTAAGTTTTTCTCTTCTCAGAAAAAAGTGGAGCATGACACCTTGTTTTTGTTTTAATTGAACTGAATTGGAATAAATTAATTTAAAAATAATTTGGTTACATTCTTTAAGATATTCTGGGAATATTTGAAGTATCATAAAATCAAAGATAGCTTTGAAAAGGGGAGCATTTTCTCTTCTCTGATCTCCCTCTGGAGCTTAGAATGAACTCACCAGGAGAGTTAAAGCAGAGCTGTCCAATAGAATTTTCTATGATGATGGCAATGTTCTACATTTGTACTGTCCAGTATGGTAGCCACTGGCCACATGTGCCTACTGAGTGCTTGAAATGTAGCTAGTGTGACCTTATTTTACTCTTTTCTTCAAAATGAATTCTAAAACCTAGCCAGACGAATTTTCTTCGTTCCCCTTAATGTACACATTTATCTAAAACTGGAAACCATCATTCAAGCTGAGTTTGATATATAAATTCCAAAGCCCTTGGGATTTTGGTGTCAGGAACTATACCTGACCAAAAGAAGCCACATAGCCCAGCCTGCTTTTAACTGTTTACTTTGAATATTCCCTGGACCCTGCTACCTATTTCCTCAAGATGAAATGTTAGCCAAAGATCTTTTCTAACCCTCACCAGCTTCCCTGCTCAGACTTGTTGTAACACTTATTGTACTATGATCACTGTCCCTCCTCCACCACGTCCCACCTCCACTGATCCTTCCTTACTTTGGGTCCCTGGAAGTAGCCCTGAAAATGACCTTACCAAGTTCTACATTTTATGGAAAGGAATACTAAGACACATAGAGTTACTGATTTGCATCAACTCTCATAGAGACTTAATCCTCCCCACTAAAATCTTACCCCTTTACTCAAGGTTCATCTCCAGTGCCCCTGTTCCCTACCTTCTGGTTTTCTACCTACTAATAATCCCTCTAGCACCCTGCCAAACACATCCACTTGGGCACAGTCTTGCATAGTTTCATCACTCTCTTCTTAACTAGAATGTTGAAATCCAAAAACTAGGGACTGTTTTTTTAACTGTCTTCCCACACAATGCCATATATCAGAATATGTGTGCTCATAATGCTATTGAAAGCTAAAAATGACAGAACTTGTGCTGACTCCTAAGAGAATATTATATATCATAAAGGGGAAAAGAGTGGGATAATCACATCAATTTTCCTCCTCTGATAAACCATAAAAGAAAAATATTCCCTTAAATTTCCTTTATGTTTAAATGGCCACATTTGATAGTATTGCCCAAGCATGTACTTAAAAATTAAAATTATTTCCAACATAAGTCGATAAATTCAATTTGGCAAGTGTTTATTAAATTTGAAGACCTTATACAATAGTTTAAAGGACAATACTTTTACACATGAAGGAGACTGAGATTAATATAGCCGAATGTGATTTAATTTAAATGTTTATTAAATGCTCACTTCGGGCCAACAAATGTGTAGCTCAGAGCTATTCAAGGTTGGTGGCAACAAAAGTTACTAAAAATGACTTTGTCAACATGGAAAGAACTAAATTGAGCTTTCTATGACAGTAGAAAATAGTAAAGCTGAAGGTAGGAAGAGGAAGAAAAGGAGTTGCCAGTCCCAGGAATTAGCTAAACAGTGGTGCTGATATGAAAATGCATGGGATCTGTATAGATTTTGGCCTCAGAATTGAGGTTATTTACCGAGAAGAGGCGGGGATATTGCTAGTTAAGAGGCAGGTCCCTGATGGAACATGAGACTGAACTTGACTACTCAAACAATGGGAAAACACTTAATTTCTGAAGAGCAGAGGGACATATGAAGGTATCAGGGAGGTACAGATATGCGGGAGAAGTGAATCAGTGTATGTTCTGATTGTGTTGTACAGTGGCCATGTGAAGAACAAGATATTAATCTATTTTAGGAATAATTGTCAGAATAATTTAAGGATGTATGTTTTATGGATTTTCAGAGTTTTAAGGAGGGAATGAAAGATGTTTCCAGGTTGGGAGAATGGAAGGCTATTCTGCTGATAAAGAGAAAAAGTGAAGGATTGATGTAATAAGAATAAGACATATCAAGTATGAAACAATTACAGATTTACAGATAGACATGCTGTTAATTTCAATATAGGAAACTGAAACTAGAATTAAGGGTGAGGATGAAGACAGTGGCTTCCTTGTTAAGAGACACAACCCCTCATCTCTTACCAACTATATATTTATTCTTTCTTATTAGCCCACCTAAAATGGAAGTCTGGGCTTCCCTGTTGGCTCAGTGGTAAAGAATCTATCGATGCAGGTTTGATCCCTGAGTCAGAAAAATCCCCTGGAGAAGGAAATGGCAACCCACTCCAGTATTCTTGCCTGGGAAATCCCATAGACAGAGGAGCCTGGAAGGCTACAGCACATGAGGTTACCAAAGAGTCAGACATGACTTAGTGACTAAACAACAATATGGAAGTCTGGGGCAAGCCAGTGTTAGAACATGGTTGGACTGAGGCCACTATCTCCAGAGGTATTCAAAATTTACCTTACCCAAGACTTTATAGGTGATTCGAAATAAAAATATTACCTTGCTGCTCTATCAATTGCCCACAAAGAGATGGGGTCTCAGTTTGAGCTGAGAACTGGACCTTCAAAGAGTAAGAAGTTTTGTCTCATATTCATGTCAAGAGTTGGAGGGGTGGTACTTTGTTCATTCCTGTGGTTTTCTCATGTGAATTCTAATAAAGTGTTCATGTTTACCAGTTCTTTCTTATTTGAGACTAGATAGCACATGGGTTTGGAGAAGGCAATGGCAACCCACTGCAGTACTCCTGCCTGGAAAATCCCATGGACGGAAGAGCCTGGTAGGCTCTAGTCCATGGGGTCGCTAGGAGTTGGGCACAACTGAGAGACTTTATTTTCACTTTTCACTTTCATGCATTGGAGAAGGAAATGGCAACCCACTCCAGTGTTCTTGCCTGGAGAATCCTAGGGATGGGGGAGCCTGGTAGGCTGCCATCTATGGGGTTGCACAGGGTCGGGCACTACTGAAGCGACTTAGCAGCAGCAGCAGCATCACATGGGTTATCAACCATAGTCTCACTTGAGCCCTCTCCATCGGAATTCCTGGAGCTCCACACCTCTACTGCCCACCACACACATCCCCCCTTCCACCTGCAGCTAGACTGTTAAGATGACTTACTCCTTTTTCCATGGCTGCCAGTGAGGGCTTCCTTCAGGAAAAAAGAGGTATCTCTATGCCATGGCCTTATAACATTTCCTCAACTATAATGTTGTCCCTCCAAAACCAAGGTGTGTGCCTCTGATGTTTTCTGTATTGGAATCTTTCCCGTTCTTTCCTAAACTGTGGAATTCCTTACATGCAAACTAATCACTCAACTTTGCCATTATTCCAGGCAATGAGATCTGACTTTCTGAGAAACTTTGGCCATGGTTGGTGGCACTTTCAACTTGTCCCGGTCCTTTTTGACCTTTCTGTTTCTATTTACACTGCTCTGACTGAGCCCCTGTCAGCTGCTAGCGTTACCATTTATCATGGCTGTCAAAGCAAAGCACATGCTTTCTTAGCTTATCACTCTTACGTGTCTACTCCTTAATTTGAAACACCTTTTCAAATTCTTATAAGGAACCTGGGACAAAATCTCACATGGGTGAAATATATGTGTAGTACCGTTTCACATCATACCTACGGTAAGGGAATCTTTATCCTACCATTGTCCCTGGACAGAGCTTCATAGCCAAGGACTCTGTGAGCTTAGGAAAATTTTCCTGCTTAGCTGAGGACACAGCATATGGAAGGATGAGTCTCTTGTCACAAGTGCTCATCTGTAAGGCCTACCACCAGGCTGAATGTTCACAGCCATCATCTCTGCCCAAAGACTCAGTGACCCCATCTAAGAATAGAATCATAGAAGACCCATCTTTACCCATTGTGTCATGCCAGGGTTCAGTGGAGGACAGTTACATCCACACACACCACACACAATCACACAGAGCCCTCAGTAGAATAATAGTAATGGATAATAATAGTCAGAGACTACCAAACAAATGTGCTTTCTTTCAATAACAAGAATCATGTGTTTCAGGAGAGGCAACCGGCAATTACACAGGATTATTTGACTGAAGCCAGTGGCCTAATCTTACGTAAAACATACCAGTTTTCTTTGAAATCCTTGATACAAACTAGAAATTAGTTTAGGATAATCAGTTTCAAAATAAAGATTAAATCATAATTCATTACCCTGGTTGAATCCAAAGATTCCTTGGGAAGGACTTCCAAACATTTCCAGCCATTTATAAAAGATAAAACTGCTACTTTGATAACCCTGCTGATCATTTCAAGCTGGCCTTTATGAGAGTGAAAATGATACTGGATCCAAAATATTATCTGATAGTGCAATAGGCCCATTTTTTTCTGCCAGTAAAAAATAGTTTGGAAGAAAGCAAAGGAAAAATGAGTCCAAATTGTAAGTTATGAGAATAAGTTGGACCATATCATCCCTCTGAGTGTATGACTGATTTGGCTAATAATCTTTCAGGAAATGCATCAAAATGCAGCAGAAGTGAGTTCTGATTTTTTTTTTCCTGACACAGTATGAATTCTAAAAAATGGAAAAACATTGATTTCCTGACACAGTATGAATTGTAAAAAATGGAAAAACATTGAGAGACAAAAAAATATAATTCACCTATCATCTGATGCCAATTGTAAATAGAAAGTTCTATCCTAAAGTGTTCTAGCAATTTTTCATACCCACAGCATGTCTAGGTGAAAACTGATGGCTCCTGATCATAAATAGTAATTGATTTAAATGATGCCTTCTATTCAGTGCCTTTGGCGGAAGAAAGTCAATTCCTATTTGCCTTTGAAGACCCTACACAGCCAGCTTCTCAGTTAACCTGGACAGTTTTGCCCCAGGGATTTCGTGACAGTCCTCACTTATTCGGACAAAGTTTGTCACGGGATCTACAAAACTTTAATAGCTCTGAAGCAGTGGTGTTACAATATGTAGATGATATTTTGCTCTGTGCTGAGACAGAGGAAGCTTGTTTGCGAGCCTCAGAAGATTTCTTAAACTTTCTGGCAGGCTGTGGTTACAAGGCATCAAGAGAAAAGGCTCAGCTGTGTCAACAATCGGTTAGATATCTGGGCCTAATCATATCAGAAGGAACTAGGGCCACAGGCCCTGAGAGAATTAAACCTATACTAAATCACCCCCTACCTATGACTTTAAGACAATTGAGAGGATTTTTGGGAATCACAGGTTACTGTCGCATTTGGATTCCAGGTTATGGGGAACTTGCCCGGCCTTTATATAAACTTATAGCTGAAACTCAGCAGGCCCAAACTGACAAACTGGTTTGGTCTCCAGAGACTCAAAAGGCTTTTAAGGTTCTTCAGACTGCTCTCCTGCAAGCTCCAGCTCTGAGCTTGCCCACAGGGTCAGAATTTAATTTGTTTGTCACTGAAAGAAAAGGTGTGGCATTGGGAGTTTTGACACAACCCCGAGGGCCTCACCAGCAACCTATTGCTTATCTAAGCAGAGAATTAGATGTAGTTTCATGTGGGTGGCCCCACTGCCTAAGAGTAATTGGGGCAGCGGCTTTATTAGCACCTGAAGCTTTAAAAATAATTAATGGACGAAACCTTACTGTACTGACTTCTCATGATGTGAGTGGAATCTTAAATTCTAAGGTTAATATTTGGATGACAGACAGTAGGCTTCTTAAGTATCAGTCATTGTTGTTAGAAGGACCAGAAGTTAAGCTTAAAGTTTGTGGAAATTTAAATCCTGCCACTTTCCTTCCTGAGAAGGAAAATGAAACACCTGATCACGATTGTTCTCAATTCCTAACTTTAAACTATGCAGCTCGGGAGGATCTAAAGGATATCCCATTAGACAATCCTGACATGGAAATATTTACAGATGGCAGTTCTTTTGTTCGGGATGGAAAGCGTAAAGCAGGTTATGCCATGGTGACTGCTGAACAGGTTTTGGAAGCAAAATCTCTCCCCAAGGGAACCAGTGCTCAGTTAGCAGAGCTTGTGGCCCTGACCCAAGCTCTAGAGTTAAGCAAAGGGCAGCGGATGGGCCTGATAATCTATGTGAGCTTACTTCTGCTGACTCCAAATATCCTGAGTCTGCCATTGGATCCTCAAGACAATGTCTTCCTGTCCTGGGCTCACTCCTACGCTGCATTCCACAATCGGTCTAAGTGCTGGGTCTGCGGAGAGCTCCCCTCTTCGTCAGTGGAAGGCTTCCCGTGGTGGACATCCCCACTTCAAGGAAAAGACTTTCTCCAAGTCTGTGAATACCTTCGACAACAATCACATGCGATGCCTCTTCTTCATCTGATGACATCTACCAACCCTAAAATGGACTGGTACAACACTTTGTACTCTAACTATGGACATAATGTGACTTTTAATTTTGATTATACATTGTCTCGGTTCAATGACTATTTTGCTACATATAAGGTAAATAGGTCTAGATCTAATGGTTTTTTACCTGACATTTATCAAATATGGGATGAGGTTACATGGCTAACTCCTGAAAAAGGACGTTTAATATCTACTGCCTCTATATGCTGGGAACAAACAGAGCCATCCCCCAAAGTTAGCCAACAACTTAATTACAATGATTGGAAACAAGTGGGATATTTGTCGCAGGAAACATGCAATGTAATCATTCCCGTGTTTTCCAATCCCAGTTCAGGTTCTCCCTTTGTCTGGCCAGGCACGAATTGGGACTGGATATCTCAGTCACGCTGGCTTGCTCCAAACGGGACTTACTGGATATGTGGCTCTTACCTATGGGCATGGCTTCCCCCTGGTTGGATAGGGAGATGCACCCTGGGTCTAGCCTTTACTCACGGCTTTATATTTTCAGAGCTTCCAGAAAAGCCTGCTAATTTACCCCACCTTAGAACTCGGTGGGCAAGGTCTGTATTTTATTGGTATGATTATTTGGCTGCAGCGTTTGTTCCCTCTTTGGGAACTACAGATGTTATGTTACGAGTGGATGCTTTGACTAATTTTACTCAACAGGCATTACAAGATTCTCAAAAGGCTATTTCAGCTCTTAATGCTGAACAAGCACAAATTAGAAAGGTGGTTTTACAAAACAGATTGGCCTTAGATATTCTGACAGCTGCACAAGGAGGAACTTGTGCCATTATTCATACCCAGTGCTGTACATATATACCTGATATGAGCACGAATGTTACTCATTTTACTAACCACATGAACAAGATGATTAGGGCCATGGACACTCCTGAAGCCTCAATTGCTTCACTTTGGGAAACGTTAACTAGTTCCCCATGGTGGACAACTATCTTAATTACAATAATTCTCGTTGTTTTGTTCTTGCTGTTTGCTCCCTGCATCTGTAATTGTATAACTGGATTTGTTTCTAGCCGCATGAAAGCTTTTAAGTTACAAATGGTTGCTCAAACTCCTGCTACTGCTGTAGCTTCCTCCAGCTACTATTTGGGGCCCCTGGATCAGATATCCTCAATATGAGGATTAGGAGAATATGTTGCCTCACCAATTTAGGGACAACGCCCCTTGTCAGCTCGGAAGTAGTTATGGAATGAGAACGACGCCCCTTTTCCCTAGGCAACATAATTCTCCTAAAAGAAAAGGGGGGAATGAGAGTCATTTCCTAGAGAGGTTGATAGGGAGTCTAGGGGTCCCCAAGGAGAGAGGGGTCTGGAATTCTCAAGGAGGAAAAAAGGACAAACTTTTTTTCTTTCTCCGCATTCCTTAGGATTATATACCAATAATGTATCCTGCCTAAGGACAGTCTTTGGATTCAACCTTCTGTTATTTTAAAATGTTAATTATGGGAGTATACCTGCTCTTTACAAGGATGTATCTTGCCTGAGGACAGTGTTATCTTAAAATGTAAATTATGGGAGTAGGTCGGAGGAGGTCTTTACAACCTCCAGACATTCTTTGGATTATATAACCTCATTGTTAACACTAGCAAGCGGGTACTCTTTCTGCCCCCTTCTGATGCCTATGTCAGAAGCTTTCTCTATATCCTTTATACTTTAATAAAACTTTATTACACAAAAGCTCTGAGCGATCAAGCCTCGTCTCTGGCCCCGGATTGAATTCTTCTCCTCCGGGGGCCAAGAATCCCGGTGTATTCACGTGATTCAACAACAACCTTTCAGGTCCGTCTAGTCAAGGCTATGGTTTTTCCTGTGGTCATGTATGGATGTGAGAGTTGGACTGTGAAGAAAGCTGAACACCGAAGAATTGATGCTTTTGAACTGTGGTGTTGGAGAAGACTCTTGAGAGTCCCTTGGACTGCAAGGAGATCCAACCAGTCCATTCTAAAGGAGATCAGTCCTGGGTGTTCTTTGGAAGGAATGATGCTAAAGCTGAAACTCCAGTACTTTGGCTACCTCATGTGAAGAGTTGACTCACTGGAAAAGACTCTGATGCTGGGAAGGATTGGGGGCAGGAGGAGAAGGGGATGACAGAGGATGAGATGGCTGGATGGCATCACTGACTCGATGGACATGAGTTTGAGTAAACTCAACTTGGGAGTTGGTGATGGACAGGGAGGCCTGGCATGCTGCAATTCATGGGGTCACAAAGAGTCGGACACGACTGAGCAACTGAACTGAACTGAACTGATACATATATATGTATATATTTTGCATTTACTCTATTTCATATAGTTTTGACAACTTTAATTGAATTTTGATAACTTTATTAGAATAGTAAACATTTGTGTAAAAGCTTTGAAGAGATATTTAACACTAAACTGCTTGTAAAAGATTACTAATGTTGGCATCTTTATAAGTAAATATATTTGTCCACATTTCCAAAAAAAAAAAAAAGAAATTAAATCATAGCAAGACTTTTAAATGCTTATTTTATTTAAAAGTTCACGATTTTAAATATTGTTCAGAAAACCTGCAGTGAGAGGTAGCATGAAAAGGAGAGCATCAACAGAAGATGGAGTCAAGTGGACAGAAGACCCCATCGACTCCCAAGAGTGGCCAGTGTGACCATCAAGATGCCACTAGTGAAATTCAAACAACCATTTGTAGAGCGATCATATTGTGAAAATTAAATACAGATGTTTTTGCCGTTGCTGAGAGATGAAGTGGAGAGTGCTAGCTTCATAGTTGCTTTGAATCTGTGACATTTATATTTCTGTAACATCATCTTCATCCTTGATATCTCTGGAAGACTCGTTATACACTCCACAAATTTTACCAGGAAATATGTCTGATTCTTATCCCATTACCATCATACATAGTATTCCCAAAATGTACAAGATCAAGTTTGAATCTCTCTGCACAGCTTAGAAGATTATTCATCATCTGCTATTTTTCTAGTCTCTTCTTCCTTGGCTTCTCCCCACTCTCATTGTATAAAACTGCCACACCAACTGTGTTAATGTTCTTGTAGGTTTTGATCAAGCAATAGCATTTTTCATGTGGTTGGGTTCTCAAATGTGATTCTCTCTGCCTGAAAATGCTCTCCACTCTATGATCAGGGTTCCATTATAGTGCTGAACCTTCAACAACTGGCAGGTTTCTCCCTATAGACCTTGTCAAGGTTCCCCTTGCCTAGTTCAGCTGAAGGGAACTGCTTCCTTCTGGCAGATCCACCCCAACATTGCACATATGATCAGATTTGTAAAGTGAGTTCTCTTGAGTCAATCCCAGGACCCCCAATCTGGGGGCACTGGTGGTCTGCTGAACTGCAGCACCTGTGTTCAGTTCTGATGGATCTTACTACATTTGTATGTGGCTGAGAGAGTCTGCATCTCAGATCAAAAGCAAAATGAAACAGTCAGGCACACACTTTTGACAAAACACAGTAAGCTTAAAGGGTGGAGAGGAAAAGAAGAATCCAAGTTTAGCCTAGTAAGATTGAAGTCAGAGAAACAAAATGATCCTGGAGGCTAAAAACACATCTTGGGAAATACCCTGTAACTGTGGTGAGAACTGAGGGCTTCAAGACATAGAAAATATTTGAGTTTGATGGACTGGATTAGAGAAATATAAGTCAAATTGTTCATTAAACAGCCGTGATTTTAGTTCAAACTCAGTGACTCAGCATGTCAGTGACTGTCTTCTTTTATGTCCAGTTGAGTCCCTAGAATATATATTTCCCGGTATTATGATGGTAATCTCTTCAAACTTTTGAAGGCCCTCTCTTCAAATTTTTCTAGTTAGAATCCCAAAGAAAAATCACAATATCCTTTTTCAAAATGGAGTTTAACATCACATCTTATTGTAAAACTCCAAAAATGTTTCCTAAAATGATATAGGTACATTTTTAAATTATTCTGTACTAAAAGGACTAGAAAAGATCAGTTTTCATTCCAATCTCAAAGAAGGGCAATGCCATTTCACATGCTAGTAAGATTATGCTCAAAGTCCTTCAAGCTAGACAGTATGTGAACTGAGAACTTCCAGATGTGAAATCTGGGTTTAGAAGAGGCAGAGGAACCAGAGATCAAATTGCCTTTGTTGGATCATAGAGAAAGCAAAGTAATTTCAGAAAAAACATCAACTACTGCTTCATTGACTACACTAACGCCTTTAATTACGTGGATCACAACAAATTGTGGAAAATTCTTAAAGAGATGGGAATATCAGACCATCCTCCTTGTTTTCTGAGAAAACTGTATACAGGTCAAGAAGCAACAATTAGAACCAAACATGGAACAACAGACTGGCTCAGAATCAGGAAAGGAGTATGACAAAACTGTATATTGTCTTCTTGCTTATTTAACTTCTATGCAGAGTACATCATGTGAAATGCTGGACTGGGTGAAGCATAAGCTAGAATCAAGATTGCCAGGAGAAATATCAACAACTTCAAATATGTAGATGATACCACTCTTAATGAAGGTGAAAGAGGAAAATGAAACAGCTGACTTAAAATTCAACATTCAGAAAAACTAACATCATGGCATCTGGTCCCGTCACTTCATGGCAAATAGATGGGGAAACAATGGAAACAGTGACAGACTTTTTTTTTTTTTGGCTCCAAAATCACTGTGGACAGTGATTGCAGCCATAAAATTATAAGACGTTTGCTCCTTGGAAGGAAAGCTATTACAAACCTAAACAGCATATTAAAAAGCAGAAACATCACTTTGCTAACAATGGTCCATGTAGGCAAAGCTATGGTTTTTTCCAATAATCATGTATGGATGTGAAAGTTGAACCATAAAGAAGTCTGAGAGCCAAAGAATTGATGTTTTTGAACTGTGGTGCTGAAGCAGACTCTTGAGAGTCCCTTGTATGGCAGGGAGATCAAACCAGTCAATCCTAAAGGAAATCAGTCTTGAATATTCATTGGAAGGACTGATGCTAAGCTGAAGCTCCAATACTTTGGCCACCTTTTCTGACTCATTGGAAAAGACCCTGATGCTAAAAAAAAATGACGGCAAATGGAGAAGAGGACAGCAGAGGATGAGATGGTTAGATAGCATCACCAACTTAATGGACATGAATTTGAGCAAACTCCAGGAGATAGTGACAGATAGAGGAGCCTGTTGTCCATGGGGTGGCAAAGAGTCAGACAGGACTTACGGGGTGAACAATAGCAACAAAAAGGAAATGTTTTTGGAGTTAGGGTAGACTGGCCAATCTTCATATTAAAGATTAAATAAAATATAAGTTTAAAGCAATGTGAACATAAAGGAAATGTAACTTAAGCCCCTTAGCTCAAATCACAGGAGTGTTTTTTCCTTCTGGTGCTGACTCAGTTCTCCAAGAAGCTAAGCATGCTTTGTTTCAATATTATGATGTATCTTTTCCATGGGTAAAATTGTCTTTGATATCAGATCAATAGTCCATGTGTCTCACTGAGCTGAAGATGTCATTGGGAGCAAATCCAAGGGCCTCTGTGGAAGGGTCCCTGAGGATGAAATGACAGTCATCTATAATTTGATTTTGCTGAATGGTAACTATTCTGGTAGATTGGGGAAACTTGGTTTAAACTAGTGCTAATTCTTCTAAGTACTGGTATATTGAATTGGCCAAAGGTGATAATCTTCCCCCGATGCGATCTTGTTATAATAGTCCTAACGTTTATGTCTACTTATGGTTGGACAAGGTTTGTACTGAGGATTAAATATTGAAAGAGAACAAGGAACATTTAAATTCCACTGGTGATGTTTTATTATCACTCCTCCAGTCACTGGTTTATAAAGCGTTGTCGGTAAGCCAGATAAAACAGAGCCAGTTTGGTGATGTGATGAATGAAACAGAATATAGGAAAGAATTCAATGAAGTCTACTCAGAATAATAGTAAATTTAAATTTTACTGTAAAACCATCATCTCCTACAGAACACTCACAAGTAATAAGTACTTATGGGAGGACTTGGGCTCGATGAAAACTGAGAAGAGAGGGGAACTAGAGGAACTAGTGAACAAAATCTTGAAAGCCCAGATCTCATTTGATATCCAGGACACCCATTCTTCTCAACTTCATAATCCAACAAAAGTTTAGGAACTTACCTTACCTTGTTTTGTTTCTAGATGATGCTAGTGATTTATAAGTTCACATTTCAACACACGCATAGTAAGATTTTCAGTCACCAGAATGCTGACGTTCTGTTGAGCCCTTCTCTTCACTAACTTGTCAGATCAGATCTAACTGTGTAGTTCTTGCATAATTCTCACCCTTTAAAGAAATTTCCTTGATGCTCTCACAACCATAAGCCGAGCAGTTTAATGGAAGCCCCCTTCTCTCCCCAGCCCCTTATGCCAATTGATTCATGAACAAAGGGCAGACTGGTGGGTCTTACACTAATACTTAGTTTAAGGAACAATAAATCTTTAAATTTGATTCCAATATGCTTGACTAGTGGTCTGTTACCCTTCCTTAGCACCTTGAGAAGATATATGTCTGGAAAACAATGTAGTAATCTATCCATATGAATTGACCTTTCTCCAGACTCTGACTCATATGTCATGGGTGAAGCCTTATTGACCAGATCATGGATGTCTTTACTGAATTTGTTCTTTAACAAGGTGATGATTACAACGGGTGGAAATAGTTATAGTACAGATTAATAGCAATTTGAGGCAGTAAGAAACAACTGTCTTCTGGCCCTGGTTCTTTTTAACTTATGTCTCAATGATTGGACCTTAAGTTGTGACTGAGAATAGGTAAGTATTCTTTTTTGCTTTCAACAATGTACACATTCTTTTCTGTTCTCTTATATATCATGATGTAATGCAAGTGACTCCCATTCATAATTTGCATTGTAATCTGATTATTGTCAAAAAGAATGGCTTAAGATGACAACCTTAAACCAAAATCATTAGGTTTGGCAGACATCATCCAATATTCAAAAGATGTATATTCATTTTTCTAATGGAAGGTTAAATTATTTAGTTTTACCCATAGTACATTTTTGCAAATATTTACCCTAAAGGGTTTACCAGAAAATGCTATGCTTACCATTAAACTTTCTGTTTTGTATGCAAAAATTCCTGACAGAAATTCCTGATGCTCAACACATAGTAACTGCTGGGATGATGATGATGATGATGGTGATGACGATGGTGGCAGCCACAGAGATATCAACATCATTTGGATATTTCTCATATTGCCCTCCATAGAATAAAAAATCCAGCCTATAAGAGGTAAAATTGGTTGGTTTATTGATTAGTCACTAAGTCATATCTAACTCTTTGCAACACCATAGACTGTAGCCCACCAGCTTCCTTGGTCCATGAGATTTCCCAGGCAAGAATACTAGAATAGGTTCCTATTTCCTTCTCCAGGGTATTTTCCCAGCCCAGGGATAGAACCTGCATCTCTTTCTTGGCAGAGGGATTCTTTACTGCTGAGCCACCTGGGAAACCCAAAAGGTCCAATATGATGTCAAAATCAACCCTCCACCCAAAAGTTAGACAAGCATCTTTTAGATCACACAAACTAACATAAATTCAAAAGCATCTAACTGAAATGGTCACTGTTCAGTTGAATTCATTTTTGAATGGCCTATAAAGTCATTCTCCACAATCCTATCAGACAGACTTGTCAGTGACAAGTCTGACAGCAGCTGAAACTTTGGCTCCTTAGATGTTTTCTAGGGGGATCTAATTAAAAAAAAAAAAAAGGTATCTTGTTAAATTGAGAACACAGAATGCCTGGCTTCGATCTGAACAGTAGGAGCAGAGGGAGACTGCAGGCAGGTGAGGCTGCTTATGGGGAGCTGAGCCTGGAATACCGCACTGAGGGCTGCTGTCTTCTGAGCAGTGGAGCGAAACAATGAAAAACATGGGAAGAGTGATGGAAGCTCTCTGTTTGCTAAGCTCTGTGAACAAGTCACAGAGATAACAGATACATAACTGATAAATCAGTGGTTTTTCATGGATTGGGTAATTAGCTTTACTGTCATTGGATATAAATTCCCCTTTCTGAGAACTCCTGGAAATGTTTAAATTATAATATGAGCACCATTATCATAAAATTATATTAATTTTAACTAACAGAAATTACTTTTAAATACAGGTCAAACACTAAGTGCCTTGGGGTTATTTAGAAGCGCAAGATTTCCTAGCTGACATCCACATTTAAATATTCATTTACTGTTCATATTGTAGATGTTATATAGTAATTCTAATGATAAATAAACCAAAAGTGTAGATAACTGAGTCACAGGTAGACCTTTTATATGCATTATCAGATTTGAACTCCATACTATTCTATGACATAGGTTCTATCATTAGCTGTGTATTGAAAATAAAAAGAGGCACAAAGAAGTTAAGTCAGCAGCCCAGAGTGTGCAGGTAGGTGGTAGCCTAGAAGCTGTGCCATGAATCATAGAGTTACTCCCATTCCAGGCAAAAAAGTAATACAAGGAGGGTGTGCTGGCCATGATGGCAACCTTCCTGTTTCCTGGCTCTTGTGGAAAGTCCCTGAATGCCTCGGCCAGTGCCTCTCCAAAGCTCACCACATCCACAGATGTCATCCTGACTTCCCACACTGAGACTGGGCATCAGGTGGAAAACCCTCTGATTTACCCTCAGCATAACTGTCTCTCAGCCACCTTCAGGAAAGTCATGGGCAAGCTGTCATTGTTGGGTGCCTGACTTTTCTCTCAGCCTCCAATTCCTCACTGCCTAACCCCTGTAGAATCACTGGAGAGAACTCAGTCATTTTTGTTACTCATTCTGCTCCTGAACTAAATATGGGTCTACTTTCCTGCGTTCAGTAAAGCCAGTCTACAGATACTGGCTTGTGGTGAAGGGAAGTGTAGCACTTACTGTAAAGTGCCAGTATAAGGAGAACAGGTAGCTCATGCTCACCAAAGGATTTCATCAGAAGCATTTTTAAAGGCTAAGTCGGGGTGCAGTTGCAGAGTATGTCATCAGGTCCTGCATAGTTCTTTGAATAATGATAAGGTAACAGAGTGGTGTCACAAGGGTTAACATTATCAATCCTCAGGTCTCAGTAGGTCTGCAAGTTATCTGCTCATGCTCATCAAGTAGTTAATTTCTTCCATTTGGTGGTAGTTTTAGCATCTACAGAACAACTCAGGAAATGTACGTCATATACTATTGTCTGGGTACTTCAGAGAGGAGCTACAGCAGAGGATAGAGGGGAGGTGTCTGTCCCAGGAAGACCCCATAAGGCCCAGCTCAGTTATAACCACTCATGTCTTTTCTCACATATCATTTTTCTTTTCTTTCAGTCACACAGAAAGCGTCCCTAGTCTGCTCCTCTCAGACAGTGCTTAAGGTCTCTCAAGGACATCTCTGTATACCTCTAGAAATCTAAATTTTACACTTGTAGTGTTTAAACAACAATTTGGTTTCTTAAGCAATTTTCTTATTTCCCATATAAATTTGGGGCATTATTAAGGTAGAATGAGTGCTGAGAAACTAATATTTATGAAGTATGACTTATCTGTCAGGAATTCTCCAAGAGTCAGTTCAGTTCAGTCACTCATTCATGTCCAACTCTTTGCAACCCCATGGACTGCAGCATGCCAGGCTTCCTTGTCCATCACCAACTCCCGGAGTTCACCCAAACTCATGTCCATTGAGTCAGTGATGCCATCCAACCATCTCATCATCTGTCATCTGTCGTCTCCTTCTCCTCCTGCCCTCAATCTTTCCCAGAATCAGGGTCTTTTCAAATGAGTCAGGTCTTCACACCAGGTGGCCAAAGTATTGGAGTTTTAGCTTTAGCATCAGTCCTTCCAAAGAACACCCAGGACTGATCAGTCTACTGATCTCCTTTAGGATGGACCGGTTGGATCTCCTTGCAGTCCAAGGGACTCTCAAGAGTCTTCTCCAACACCACAGTTCAAAAGCATCAATTCTTCAGTGCTCAGCTTTCTTTATAGTCCAACTCGCACATCCACACATGACTACTGGAAAAACCATAGCCTTGGGTAGACGGACCTTTGCTGGCGAAGTAATGTCTCTGTTTTTTAATATGCTGTCTAGGTTGGTCATAACTTTCCTTCAGAGAACATTAAATCAAATGATATTTGCAGTCTCTATCTTTTCCATTCACTCTCTAGGAAAAAGGCACTCAATGAGGTGAAGCTCCTAATCCTGTTTACACAACTGATAGATTAGGGTACCAAAAATTAAACTCAAGTTGGCTTCCATCCAAAACCATGTTCTAGTCATTACCCCTGTGCTTCTGACACCTCAATGAACATGTGCATCACCTGGGGGTCTTGTTAAAATGGAGAACCTGAATCATAAGGTATGGAAGAGGGCCTGAGATTCTGCATTTGTGCTGAACTTCCAGGTAAGTCAAGACTGTTGGGTTGCACACCACGAGTTGAGTACTGAAGCTCTACAGTGCTCAGCTAAACTTTCCTTCACAGTGAAAAAAGGCCATCCTCGGGTCCATCCCTTCTAAAAGCCACAAATCCCATGTCTTGCATCAAAATAACCACATTCTGACTTGATGCTACACAGAAGGTAGAGCATAGTATTTCCTAAAGTGTGCCCCTTGGGTCATCTTCACGAATTTCCTGGAATGCTAGTAAAATGTAACTTTCTGACATCACTTCAGCCCCTCTGGACCTGGGAAGCTGCACTTATGACAAACTCCCAGGCCCTTCTAATTCACATTCAAGTTTGAGGAGAACTGGAGTAGCCCTAAACACCAAATGGTGGAAAGGAAAATGATGGTCGTAGAGGCTTATTGAGAAAGTCCTACAGACAAAGGAGCCTGAGTGACACTTACCTGAAGGCAAAAAGAAGCTTTTTGTCAAAGTGAGTGTGTAAGTGGGATTGAAACTGAAAAGACCAGTTGTAAAGTTTTAGATTTGGAAGAAGGTCAATACACTAGATATCGACCAACAGATCATATAGGACAGGGGTTCCCAACACCTGGATTGCAAACCAGTACTGGTCCACAGCCTGTTAGGAATTGGTCCCCACAGCAAGAGGTGAGCAGCAGGTGAGCAAACAAACTTCATTTCCTGCTCCCCATTGCTCACATTACCACCTGAACCATGTGCCTCCCGTCCTCCATCTCTGAAAAAATTGTCTTCCATGAAACCGGTCCCTGGTGCCAAAAAGTTTGGGGACTGCTGATACAGCAGGTCTCAAGATTATTCTCTGCCCCTGTTGAGGAAGTCCAGCATTTTCACCCTTAATCCCTCAGTCGTGTCCAACTTTTGCAACCCCATGAACTGTAGCCCCCGGGCTCCTCTGTCCAGTATTCCTGGCAAGAATACTGGAGTGGGTTGCCATTTCTTCCTTCAGGGGATCTTCCTGACCCAGGGATCAAACCTACGTCTCCTGTAGCTCCTGCTGTGGTAGGCAGATTCCTTACCACTGAGCCATCTGGGAAGCCTAAATAGAAACTTGATGGATATTAAATATTGAGCCGATAACACACTTTAGATACTCTCTTGGCCATACCCGTGGAGAAGATTAGAAATAAACTTTAATTTGTAAAGCATTTTCACCATGTGTATTAACACCCATGATATACTCTTCTCTCATACATTGAACTCAGAGGGTACATAAAGGCAAAAGTTACTTATCCCCAGATCACAAGTGAACATGTTGATTCTCAGGCAGTGGTGGTAATGCCGGGACCAAACCTCCAGTCTCCAATATTGTGACTTGACTCTTCAGCCAGTGAAAGGGCTCCCAGATATGGGGGTGCATCAAAACCACTGAGAGACCCTACCTGGGGCCTGCTGGGCCAGACCTTTGATGGGGGCCTAGTCACCTGTATTTAAAAAGCAGAGTATTATTTTGCCAACAAAGGTCCGTCTAGTCAAGGCTATGGTTTTTCCAGTGGTCATGTATGGATGTGAGAGTTGGACTATAAAGAAAGCTGAGCACCGAAGAATTGATGCTTTGGGGTTTTTTTTAATATAAATTTATTTATTTTAATTGAAGGCTAATTACTTTACAATATTGTATTGGTTTTGCCAAACATCAACATGAATCTGCCACAGGTGTACACATGTTCCCCATCCTGAACCCCCCTCCCACCTCCCTCCCCAGAATTGATCTTT
Source organism: Bos taurus (assembly GCF_002263795.3). Classification (NCBI taxonomy): domain Eukaryota; kingdom Metazoa; phylum Chordata; class Mammalia; order Artiodactyla; family Bovidae; genus Bos; species Bos taurus. Next base: position 62,612,950 of record NC_037331.1, read on the forward strand.
TGAACTGTGGTGTTGGAGAAGACTCTTGAGAGTCCCTTGGACTGCAAGCAGATCCAACCAGTCCATCTTAAAGGAGATCAGTCCTGGGTGTTCATTGGAAGGACTGATGTTGAAGCTGAAACCCCAATACTCTGGCCACCTGATGCGAAGAGCTGACTCATTTGAAAAGACTCTGATGCTGGGAAAGATTGAGGGCAGGAGGAGAAGGGGAGGACAGAGGATGAGGTGGTTGGATGGCATCACCGACTTAATGGACATGGGTTTTGTGGACTCCGGGAGTTGGTGATGGACAGGGAGGCCTGGTGCGCTGCGGTTCATGGGGTCGCAAAGAGTTGTACACAACTGAGCGACTGAACTGAACTGAACAGGGGATTCTTATGCATTCAGTCTATGTAACCATGTTGGGGAGCTCAACCAAAATTATGTGGTATGGAAAGAGCTGCCTATGACTCAAAGGGTCATATGGAAAGAAAAGAAATACAAGTGTTAGGACTCTGGGGTTCCTTCTGAAGATAGGGATTAACAGGAAATTTTAAGAATCTTCCTTGCTTTTAAGTACAGCTTTCAACTCCTGGAGATGGGAATCTTTGAGAGATTTTCCTTTGAAAAATTGGCCAAAAGAAAACATAGCTGAGAACCTAGATGGTTTTATTAGCAAGTCCTTCAAGGTTAAGGGAGAAATCTAAATTTCTATAACTACATGATATGGAGAAATTTGCAGTGCTGCTGGATTTAGGATCAACTCTCAGTTTAAGTCCTTACTAACTGCATGGCTTTGCTTAAATCAACTAATTTCTAAGATCTTCAGCGACCTTCTCTCTAGAATGTAAAAAACAAAAAAAAAAAAAGGAGAAAAGATTAGTGGAAACACATTACACGTTATCTGCATTCTTTGCATATTAGTTTTTACTGAACGTGAAGTTCCAGAATGGTGTATTGGAGATAGGAGACAGGAAGGAGATTCCTGTGGCTTCTGGCAAGATCCAAGGTAGCTCACATTCTAGAAAAGCCCTTCTGTCAGTGGGTGGGTCTGACTTTCCCCAAATTGACAGATGGGGCAGCACACTGAGCAGGGGAATTGGGAGTCTCCAGAAAGTTCCTCAAGGTTGCGGCATCTGAAATTTTTATCATTGTATCACGTAGAGGCAGCTCCTCAGAACTTCTCTTCTTGTGCTTTGGAACATGAGAAAGCCCTAGTAAGCCAACTTTATTCTAAATTTTTATTGTCTGTCTTCTGACCAGAAGAAGCACAAGAACAAGTGTGTGGGAAAGGTAAATGAGGCAGGCACACTGAAAAAAGGATGTGGAAAGGGGCATTGGAAAGGGGGTGAGAGGGGCTGAGGCCATGTTCCCTTACTGTAGACGTAGCAACACCATATGGTGAGATGAACTTCAGCTGCCCAATAAGGTGAGAGGTTTGCTGCCAGAAGAAGTCTGTCTGAACCTGGCATCATTCTCCTCAGATGGGGCAGGCAGCCCATCTCAGTTAAAAGGGGAACCTGTGTAAGAAGACACATATACACTATTGAAACCATGTATAAAATAGACAACTGATAGGAACCTACTGTATAGCACAGGGAACTCTACTCAATGTTTTATGGTGTCCTAAATGGAAGGAAAATCCAAAAGGGAGTGGGTATATGTATATGTATGGCTGATTCATTGTGCTATGCAGTAGAAGCTGACACAACATTGGAAAGCATTTATACTGCAATAAAAATTAATTAATTAAAAACAGAGCATCATCAGGAAGGAGGCAAATGCTCCTTCTTAGAGGAGGGGTAAATCCCTTTATTAGGAAGCAAATGCACTATTCATGTGAGACCAATCTGTGTTTTCTTTTAAAGAAAACAAAGCCCCACTGTAGAGTGGGTTTGCTTGCAGTTGACTCACCAAGAAATCCAGAGTGGCTCTCGCTGATTTTCCTGACTCCACCCCGCCTAGTGGGAAACCTCCACCATGGGAGGAAAACTCGTGGGGGTAGGGGTGTGGGGAAAAGTGTTCTCCTGTACCCAAGTTGTACTTAGGCTTCTTCTTTTTGAGAGATAAGCTGCCCAGTCGTCAGTGGTCTCTCTTCTCTCTTCCCCAAGTTGAGTGTAAGACCCCAGAAAGCTTTTCCTCATCAGCCACATTTCCTAGAAAGGATGGACCACTTAGAAGAAAGTTAAGGACACAGCATAGGGGAAAATGTGGACTGCTTTTCAACAGAAGACAGGCAGAAACTTAAATTTCAGTAACGGGGGACTTGTTTGTATCAGAGCAACCCTCCTCCTCATAACAATTACTAACTGTGGAGAAACGTTTTAAAAAACAGAACTATATGAAGGCTCTGGAGATTGATAAAATGCTGCTAGACATGGAGAGGTTGTGACCCTTGAAAGAAAAGACCCTGCTGGGTGAGATCTACATGTAAACAACTCTTTCTCTAAGTTACACGCCAGTTTGCCTGCAATTGGCCTAGAGAACCGCTCAAGAGAGAGCAATAGTTTGTGGACACTACGAGTCGGAGGTCAGAGCTTAGGGTAGCTAGAAAGCTGAAACTCTAAGGGGGAAAATTCCCCAAAGGAGGGAGGCCCCATTCTGCATGTTAATTACCCTGCACTCCTTGGCTGACACTTGAGCTACTCACATGCAGGATGAGAAGACACCTGAGAGCGAGCAGAAAGTGACAGGAAGGTTGAAGGGTTTCAGGGCTTATGTTCATAACTTCTCCAGCTCCACTTCTCTTCTGAACTTTAGACTCAGAGACCTAACCATCTCCTCAATAATTTCATTTGGATACATACCAGTCATGTCAAATTTAGCATGATCAAAACCAAACTCCTGGTTTCTGCCTTAAAAAAAAAAAAATCCTACTCTTCCCATTTAGTTATTAGCACCGCATTCACAGTGCATTGTGTTCATAAACCTCGGAGCTGTACTTGATTCTCCTCTTTCTCCCACTCTTGACATGCAACTCACCAGCAACTCCTGTTGGATTTACCTTCAGACTCTTTCTCACATCTCTTCTATTGAATCCCTTTGTATTCTATACATAAAAATCAATGTCTAATTAATTAAAGACAAGTATATGAGCAGCTAGAGTTAAACATTGAATAATATATATAGGTTAATATCTTTAACCCCAGGATAAGAAATGATTTTTTTTTTACTGTTTCATGATTTTATTTTTTACTTTTTAATTAATTAATTTATTTTAATTGTAGGCTAATTACTTTACAATATTGTGGTGGTTTTTGCCATACATTGACATGATTCAGCCACTGTTGTACATGTGCCCCACCCCACCCTGAACCCTCCTCCTACCTCCCTACCCACCCCATCCCTCTGGGTTGTCCCAGAGCACAGGTTTTGAGTGCCCTGCTTCATGCATTGAATTTGCACTGGTCATCTGTTTTACATACAGTAATATACATGTTTCAATGCTGTTCTCTCCAAATCATCCCACCCTTGCCTTCTCCCACATAGTCCGAAAGTCTGTTCTTTACATCTGTATCTATTTTGCTCTCTTGCATATAGGGTAGTTGTTATTACCATCTTTCTTTTTTATTTATTTATTTATTTTAGTTGGAGGCTAATTACTTTACAATATTGTGGTGGTTTTTTCCATACATTGACATGAATCAACCACGGGTGTACATGTGTCCCTCATCCTAAACCCCCCTCCCACCTCCTTCCCCATCCCATCCCTCAGGGTCATCCCATGCACCAGCCCTGAGCACCCTGTCTCATGCATTGAACCTGGATGGGCGATCTGTTTCACATATGATAATATACATGTTTCAATGCTATTCTCTCAGATCATCCCACCCTCGCCTTCTCCCACAGAGTCCAAAAGACTATTCTATACATCTGTGTCTCCTTTTCTGTCTCACATATAGGGCTATCATTACCATCTTTCTAACTTCCATATATATGCATTATTATACTGTATTGGTGTTTTTCTTTCTGACTTTCTTCACTCTGTATAATAGGCTCCAGTTACATCCACCTCTTTTCCAGTGTTTATGTATGGATGTGAGAGTTGGACTGTGAAGAAAGCTGAGCTCCAAGGAATTGATGCTTTTGAACTGTGGTGTTGGAGAAGACTCTTGAGAGTCCCTTGGACTGCAAGGACATCCAACCAGTCCATTCTAAAGGAGATCAGTCCTGGGTGTTCTTTGGAAGGAATGATGCTAAAGCTGAAACTCCAATACTTTGGCCACTTCATGCAAAGAGTTGACTCATTGGAAAAGACCCTGATGCTGGGAGGGATTGGGGGCAGGAGGAGAAGGGGACGACAGAGGGTGAGATGGCTGGATGGCATTACCAACTTGATGGACATGAGTTTGAGTGAATTCCGGGAGTTGGTGATGGACAGGGAGGCCTGGTGTGCTGCGATTCATGGAGTCTCAGAGTCGGACATGACTGAGTGACTGAACTGAACTGGACTGAACTGAACATCCACTTCATTAGAAGTGACTCAAATGTGTTCTTTTTTATAGCTGAGTAATGTTCCATTGCATGTATGTGCCACAACTTCCTTATGCATTCCTCTGCCAGTAGACATCTAGGTTGCTTCCATGACCTAGCTATTGTAAACTGTGCTGCAATGAGGATTGGGGTACTTGTGTCTCTTTCAATTCTGGTTTCCTCAGTGTGTATGCCCAGTAGTGGGATTTCTGGGTCATATGGTAATTCTATTTCCAATTTTTAAAGGAATCTCAACATTGTTCTCCATAGTAGCTGTATTAGTTTGCATTCCCACCAACAGTGTAAGAGGGTTCCCTTTTCTCCACACCCTCTCCAGCATTTATGGTTTGTAGACTTTTTGATGGCAGCCATTCTGACTGGCATGAGATGGTACTTCATTGTGGTTTTGATTTGCATTTCTCTGATAATGAATGATGTTGAGCATCTTTTCACATGATTGTTAGCTATCTGTATGTCTTCTTTGGAGAAATATCTGTTTAGTTCTTTGGCCCACTTTTTGATTGGGTCATTTATTTTTCTGGTATTGAGCTGCATGAGCTGCAAGAAATGATTTTTTTTTAAGTATCACAAAACACAAAAGAAAGATTTATACATTTGACTATATTAAAATGGATACTTCCTGTTCATCAAATACCATCAGAAAGTAAGTGCAAAATAAACCACAGATTAAGAGAGAATATTTTCAACGTGTGTAAAGAATTTTCAACTTGTGTTAAGTAGTAGGATTAGTATACTTTCCTGGTGGCTTAGACTGTAAAGAATCTGCCTGCAATGCAGGAGACTTGGGTTCTATACCTGGTTTGGTTAGACCCCTTGGAGGTGGTCATGATGACACACTGCAGTATTCTTGCCTGGAGAATCCCCATGGACAGAGGGGCCTGGCAGGCTACAGCCCATGGGGTTGTAAAGAGTTGGACAGGACTGAGTGACTAAGCACACACACATACTGAATATGTAAAAGAAAAAATTCTAGAAATCAGTAAGAAGCAGTCAAAAGACCCAATAGAAGACTCAGCCAAAGATATAAATAAAGCTAATCTGCAGCCAATTTTCATTGATTTGATGTACTCTCAGGCATTCAATATGATGGCAACAGTTGTAGGTATTTTGAGTCTCACTACTGTTAGCATGCATTTCACAGAAAACACAACACAAGTATGAAAATACACTCAACTTTGTTCATAACCCTGGAATTTCACACTAAGTCACAATAAGAAACCATTTTATACCTACAATATTGGGAAAAAATAAATTCTGACCATACCAAACCTGGTAAGATTTGGAGCAGAAGAAACTCTTAATCATTCACAGTGGAGAATAAATTGGTACTACCAATTGTATGATCTCCCTAGTGGCTCAGACGGTAAAGTGTCTGCCTGCAATGCAGGAGACCTGGGTTTGATCGCTGGGTCGGGAAGATCCCCTGGAGAAGGAAATGGCAACCCACTCCAGTGCTCTTGCCTGGAAAATCCCATGGACAGAGGAGCCTGGTAGGCTACAGTCCATGGGGTCACAAAGAGTCGGACACGACTAAGTGACTTCACTTTCACCAATTGTTTAGTTTGGCATCATCTTATAAAGCTGTGCACATATATGCCCTATGTTCCAGCATTTCCACTCTAGAGAAATGCTGGCATATTTATATCAAGACACATGCAAAAAATGATCACAGCAGAATTGTTTTTAAAAACAAAAACCATAGCAATCCAACTTTCCTGGATGAACGATTACATAGGTAAGCTGTGGCATATTCACACCATGGAATATTAAATAACAGGGAAAATGAATAAACTACATATATAACAATACGGGTGATAAATACAAAATTCACAATAGTTGTTACCTAAAGAACAGAGAGGAAGATAGGGTCAGGGATGCCCACAAATATATTCCATGGTGTTATTTATGTTAGTGTTTTTTTTTAAATAATGGTATTTATTTACTGGCTATGCTGGGTCTCTGTGGTATGTGGACTTTCTCTACTTTGGCAAGTGGGAGCTACTCTCCGCGGCAGCGCGTGGGCTTCTCACTGCAGTGGCTTCTCTTGTTGTGGAGCATGAGCATGAGGACACATGGGCTTCAGTAGTCGTGGCTCCTGAGCTCCAGCACAAGCTCAGTAGCTGTGGTACACAAGTTAGCTGCTCCGTGGCACGTGGAATCTTCTCAGACCAGAGATCGAACCTGTGTCTCCTGCATTGGCAGGCAGATTCTTTACAACTGAGCCACCAGGAAAGCCCATGCTAGTTTTTTATATAGATAGTGGGTTCACCCAAACTTAATCATAACTTAGAACTCATTAATATCACAAATAATTTTTTAAAAATTGAATGATGTCACATTAATACTTACAGCTGAATCCAAATAGCTCCAAGCTCCTGATTAACATTTGCATTAATTCAGTCTCTTAAAAAGTCATTCCCACCTCCAGTGAATTTCTGGGACTCCCTAAGAGGTGTCTTATGTCTATCCAAAAGTGTGTTGACACTCACCTTTACTGTTTACAAGGCCAGTGGCTTCCACTATGTCCTGTGTGGGCTTCTGTGTCTATTAATGGTGTTTGTAGATTTTCCTTGGTCACCTCAGTCCTTATGAGGTAGTGGAGGATCATCAATCTCTTGAAAACTGAGAGGGAGAATGCAAATTTTTTCTTTGTTATGCTGGAATTGTTTGGTTCCCACAATAATGTGTTGTGAAGTTTACTGAGTGACATCTTCTAACTCATTCATGGTCCTTTTATCTCCCAAGTTGCATCCTACCAAAGTTACTCAGCAGGGACAGATTTAGTAACACTGGCTCACTATACCTGCCCCTGCTGCTCTCAGCCCACATATGAAACACACAAAAAAAGCATCAGAAAAGCACTGACTTTTGATGGAATCTGCATCAATGTAAAAGAAAGTGAAGTCACTCAGTTGTGTCCAACTCTTTGCGACCCCTTGGACTGCAGCCTACCATGCTCCTCCATCCATGGGATTTTCCAGGCAAAGTAAAGAGCTGATCTAAGATCAGGCAAGATTACAATCAAATAATACACAGGATTGCTTAAAATATTTGTAATGAAGACAAGAAAACTATGCTGAATAGTAGAATCTATCAATGCAGTTTATTTAAAGGCTGGCTTGCTCTTGCAGGATTTGGGGCAAAATGACAGATTGAAAAACAGGCTTCCTAGGTGGCTCAGTGGTAAAGAATACACTTGCTAATGCAGGAGATGCAGGAGATGTGGGTTCAACTCCTGGGTTGGGAACATCCTGTGGAGGAGGAAATGGCAACCCACTTCAGTTTTCTTGAGGGGAAAATCCCATAGACAGAGGAGCCTGGCGGGCTACCATCCATGGACTTACAAATAATCAGACATGACTTAGTAATTGAACATTGATACATTGAAAATATACAAAGAATAGATTCAAGAGAGCCAATGTGTGTACTGTAAGAAACCTGGAAGATCAAAAGAGTAAAACAATAATTAATGCTTAAAGAAATAAAAAGACATTTTCTCTGATTCCCTCACATTAAAGATGTCACCTTCTTGGCTTCAGATTCTAGAATTCAAGCAGCATAAGAAAAAACAGGAGTTAAAAGCTATGTCCTCAATTGCCTGAGGAGTTTAGAAAGAAGTGGTCCTAGAAGGCTCTACCATGAACTCTGGTCTCTGCCAGTCATGTTCTTTGTAAGCTTAAGAGCAAAGAATAAGACTTTAAATTCTGGATTATGTTATAGTTTCTGATTAATTGTTCCAAGGGGCTGGATACCAGCTGTAATGTCACTAGGAAGCCTATCTCTGAAGTTATCTATTATGTGGTATATTGTGATCATCAGATATAGACTGCCCAACCACAAGGAAACATGTGATCTTGATATGAGGGACTAATCTGGATCAGTCTGGAAAGTTGGAGTCTGTGACTTTATACATATCCTCTTAAAAAACAAATTTATTATTAATTTTATAAACTTTATATCAAAACTAAAAAAATATCTTCCTAGCTACTGCTCTCATAAGAGTTTACAAATGATTCTAGAATATTTGACTGATTGCTTAGAAATAAGCAAAGTGCTTGTGATGAAAATGTCATCACCATGATTCACTCAGCTCTGCCCAGTGACATGTCTCCATATCTATTGGTGTCATCGGGATTACATCCAGATCTGAGTTAAAGTAGAATCTCACTATGGTATTTTTCCTTTTGAAAACTGTAAGATATGGCATAGTATCGTTTTCTTCCAGAAGAGAGAGATGAAGTTGTTAATCATCACTGTCTTCATTGCTCATCTCTTACACTCAAGTGAAACAGGCTGCCTTTGATGGACAGGGGAAACAGGAGTCAGCAAAGACATTGCAATTTCAGGCTATCACGCTCTAGCTGTTATCAATAGCTATACATGCAAAAATTATATTAAAACATGTATGTCTCATCTCACACACCATAGTACCCATGTTCATTATGTTAAATGCTCTGAATTCTGACTTTAATAAATTAATTTAACCATTCTACATCTCTTTAAAGACTAGGTTAAAATTCCATACTACATGATTTAAGATATATGCAGTTATTTTCTGATGAATCAAATACTCTAATTAATAGATAGCAATCACCATATAAACATATTGCCTAGCCATTTACAATTTGCAAAGAATTAGAACAAAATCAACTCAACACTAAAATAATCTGAAAATAGTTAATACCTTAGATTTACATGCATAGTTCTGATACAGATTTTTTTAAACACTGATTTAATTTTAATGAGTCTTTTAAAATAGCTTGTTTTATTAATTTTACTCTTCATCAATATTTTGTTAAGTTTGAATATTTAAGAAGGAAAGGGAGGAAGAGAGTTGAAGGAAGTATTTTATAGCTAATTAAGATATGAATACTAGCTACTTCTTCATGTATAGAAAAATTGGAAGCAAAAAAAGTACTGTATTAAAGTGTAAGGAAATTCTCAGTAGGAAGTGTGCTGTCAGCCAGTCCACAGGATTTTAGAGAAGCAAATATGACTTACTGAAGAGAGAAGAAATTAGACGTTACCCTGATGGCATATTGCAGAAGGGTGCCATTATTGCTACAGGAGCAATCAGAAAAAAGGTTGATCTGGGTGGACTCCAGTAATCTAACAGCAAAAGTGTTTCATTTATCACCTCCAACTGGTCAGTGCCTGGATACCAGCCTTGAAATAGCTTGAATATCATGCCTGTGTTTGGAGAGGGTTGAGGCCATCAGCAAAACTAGGCCAGTGCAGTTTATTCGCTGCATCAAAGCTGTGTCTGTGAGATGCTTTAAGCTGCTAATAACAGCTGAGCAGGCTGGAATGAGGAAATGAAACGGTTTACACACTTGTTATCTGGAGGAAGGCAGGCTCCCACATCATTTGCCTATTATCTCTTCCTCTGTGTCCTTATCCATATGCCGGCTCCCCTTGAGGCTATCACACTCTCCCCACCTCCAACCCTATGCACAGAATCCTTTTGTTGAGTGAGTATTTCCTCCTCCCAGAGAATAGAAAGCAGCTCTTTTCAGCATACCTGGGCATAACCAACAAAGGAAAAGTTACATTAGATGGAGACCCACTTTGATAGGTCCAACATCCTCTGGGGTAAGCTCTGGTTTCAGGCATAGAGGAGCTAAAATGTATTAATATTACTAGGGTCCAGGCCGCTCAGACTGAGGCGGCATCCTCCCAGCTAAATGCTTGGCATCAGATTCACCAGCCAGACTTTCTTCAGAAAGTCAGTATAATCTTCAGTGAATAGAGGGAGAATTTTTTTCTTTTAATAGCATTTTCCTTTAGGAAAAAAAAAAAAAGACTTCAACCACACAATAGTGAACATTGCAATTTATTACAAAAATACCACGAAATGAGTGATCTCTTTACTCCTAATGCACTGATCCTGGTCTAGGAGGGGAACATGTCAGCTGGGAGTGATGGGGGAATTCATCATTGTTCTCAGCCTTCCCTTTTGTCTATTCTTTGCTTAAAATGTTTTATTTAGAAGCCACAGGAGACAGTGGAAATGAATCACCTCCAAGCCCTCAATGACGGCAATGAATTATACCCACGAGAAATGATCACATCTAAGGCAGGCAGGAGGCCCAGTGCAGGTAATCACCGTGCAGTTACAGCATCAGGCCGCACAGCACTGGGCCAGGCCAGATGATGTATGGCTTTTTTGAAGGAGAACAGGGTAAGAGAACTTGGCAGCAGTGGCTAAGGCTCCCTTCTGATCAGCAAACATCGCATTGGATTTTCTCAAGAACGAGGTGAAGTACTTCTGTGAGGTACTTCAACCGTGTGGCATGCTAAAACAATCATTTACTAAATGGTGCAGGTCAAAGAAAGAGAAAAATAAACTTGGAGAAGACCTGGTTACTGTACCCTTTGGACTGCCTCCAGCAGTTTGAAAAACCCCATGAGCAAGAGGAAATGGAAATAGAGGAAGTGGATGTTGGCTGATAGCACGTGTTGAGGAGAATGGCATTAAACATCCTGGCCCAGGACCTGCTATTCAAGAGTGAGCAGAGAGATCTGGTGTCTGGATCTTATTATTAAACCACAGCAAGGTGGGAAGGGCTGCAAAGTTGGCTGTCTACATGCAACAGAAGGAGAGAGAAAGCAAAGGAAAAGAAGGTGAGAGGAATATGTGTGAACCCAGATAGCCAAGATGGAAGCTTGGGTAGACCAGTCTCTAAGGGCTGTGCTGCTTGATGGTCAGTGCAGGAAAAGGTGTGTTTTATATATTTACTGACCGACTGTCATCAGTTCTGTGTTCAGAGAGCTTAAGCTCGAAGGAAAATAGCTCTCTAATGAGTGGCTCAGGGGCTTTCCTAATGGCTCCGTTGGCAAAGAATCCACCTGCAATGTGGGAGACCTGGGGTCGATGCCTGGGTCAGGAAGATCCCCTAGAGAAGGGAATGGTTATGCACTCTAGTATTCTTGCCTGGAGAATTACATGGACAGAGGAGCCTGATGGCCTATAGTCCACAGGGTTGCAAAGAGTTGGACATGACTGAATGAATAACATACACACATGAGTGGCTCTATTGAATAAGACAAAGTTTTAGCATAATCTGAGAGAAGAAGGTTAAGATAAAACAAAGATAAATGGCTCTGCTTAATTGTGGGGAGAGGGGAGGAAAGGGTGAGATGTATGGAGAGAGCAACATGGAAACTTACATTACCATATGTAAAATAGATAGCCAATGGGAATTTGCTGTGTGTCTCAGGGAACTCAGAGGCTCTGTACCAACCTAGAGGGGTGGGATTGGGAGGGAGATGGGAGGGAGGTTCAAGATGGAGGGGACATACATATACCTATGGTTCATTCATGTTGAGGTTGACAGGAAACAACAAAATTCTGAAAAGCAATTATACTTCAATTAAAAAATAAATTAATTTTTAAAGAGTAAACCTCTTTAAAAAAAAGATAAAAGGCTCTGATTAATTGTGAAATAAGAATCTTGGTGTTTAACAGGAGATAAAGATAGGAGATGACTGAGAGATGAGATAGGAGAAAGCTCTCACAAGGGGGGACTGGGGAGTCAGCAACACAGTGGGCAGAGGCACACAGGGGATGTTTTCTCCGGGTTAGAGAACAGCAGATAAAATATTAGGGATAGTCATCCCTGACAACACAACTTAAAGTTTCTTCCTGTTCTGTGCTGCTATTTCTCTGATATCTCTAAATATTTTCAGTAGAAGTCAATTAGACACAACCTGCTTTGTATGGCATGGCAGAATACCGAAAAATGCGTCATGTCCATATTTAGGCGAAGTCAGTGTATCTCTTCTCTTATGAACCCCTAGATTACCAAATGGAACAGGAAATCTCAGATGGAGGTGGACAATTGATAAACATCTCCAAATTCTTTTTACTTATTTATTTATTTATGGCTTCACTGGGTCTCCGTTGCTTTGTGCGGGCTTTCTCTACTTGCGGTGAATAGGGGCTACTCGTCTTTGCAGTGTGCAAGTTTCTCATTGCGGTGGCTTCTCTTGTTGCAGCTCATGGGCCCTAGAGTGCATGGGCTCACTAGATGTAGTGCATGGGCTTAGTTGCTCCTTGGCATGTGAAATCTTCCCAGACCAGGGATCGAATCCTCATCCCCTGCCACAGGAACTTTCCTGGTGGCTCAGACCATAAAGAATCTGTCTGCAACACAGGAGACCCAGGTTCAATCCCTGGGTCAGGAAGATTCCCTGGAGAAGGGAATGGCAGTCCACTCCAGTATTCTTGCCTGGAGAATTCCATGGACAGAGGAGCCTGGGGGAGCTGCAGTCTATGGGGCCGCAAAGAGTCTGACACAACTAAGTAACACTTTCACTTTCCCCTGTATTGACAGGCAGATTCTTATCTACTGTGCCACCAGGGAAGTCCCAAATATCTCCAAATTATGAGCTATATATAGCTCATTAGATACTTAAAATACTTGTTTAAGTAAACGAGATTTGCAGGACCCCTGAAGTGTAAACAGCCCTTATAATTTGAGATTAACATGGTTAAGCAGCTAGATGGATTGTTTACGGGTGTCTCACTGAAGTGACATAGTGTTCTCATCTTTAAACAATGAGAACAGGAAATAATCTTCACCCAGGTCCAAGTCTGGAGGATACTCTTCTGCTAAACCTTATAAAACCCTTCCCACTGCCACGGCAGGGGTAGGAAGTGAATCAGTGCTACTGCAGCACAGGATGGCAGACAGTGTTCTCGGAGAGAGAAGTTTCAGCACTAGGAAGTGATGGCTACCAACAACCAGAGCAATTGTTCTGCAGAAAGCATCAGAGGAAGCTAGTATGCTTAAATGCTCCAATTCAAGACTAAATGAAGAGTAACATGGGCGATTGTGAAGATGGGAGCTTGTAGTGAGTAGGAAACAGGGCCCTGATAGCAACATGGGTCAAAAGGAGAGGCTGAAATCAAAGAGATCTGAAACAACAGGAGAGTTGCCCGAGAACTAGGCCGAGCAGAGGTCTTTGTAATTCTTGGTGGAGGCTTAGACATTAATATCAGAAGCTATGATGTATCATTTATGATTTGTTACATGAAATTTTGCTTAAATTGTCTATATACTGAATTATATATACAGTTCTTATCCTGGTACCAAAATATAGGTTCTGTCATTTTCAACTAGTTGCCTGTGCTGTTTTCATAAGTGGTTGGATTGCAGAAGCCCTTCAGGTAATGATATAAAGACAACTTGTGGAGACTACAGCTTATACCCAATTCCCTACCCCCACACATACACAAACACATTATTATAGAAGTTTCTGGAGCTCAGACTGAGCAGGGAAGTTAGATAGCCTATTTATTTCTGAACCCAAACCATAAGTACAAGATCATCAACACAGAGAAAGATAGAGAGAAGGAGAGAGAGTGATTACACATTAAAAATTGAGGGATAAAATACTAGTTAAAAAAGTCAAATATGCTCTGTGGAAATTATAGTGTCAGTACATTTTGCTTCTTAAAATTATTGTCTGCCTTTGTTCTATGAGAAGAGACTGTACTGGGGAAATCACATTTTAAGAGGATATGAATCTCTACATCCTAAAATAAGGTATAGAAAATATTGCTAAGTATACTTTCTTGGGAAAGATTAGATAAGAGAAAAATATTCTGGAAAAATAATAAGCAAAGGAAATAAATAGGCAATTTGTAGTAGACAAAATTCAAATGGCTAAGAAACACATGGGGAAAAAAATGCTTCCACTCACCACCAAAGAAGAAATGCAAATGAATATAGAATACCATTTTTTCATCCCTCAAGTTGGCAAATTTAAAGAGAAGGAAAATGCCTGCTGTTGGCAAGAGCCAGGGGAAACTGGCTTCTTCTGGCACAGAGGTGGGAGGAGCACATGGACAGCCTTCTGGAGAGAGTGTTGGACTGTGCATCACCAGCCATAAAATGCACATACTCTTTGGCCCCATGGTTCTACTTCTAGGAAGGCTTCCCAAGAAAACAATCAGATCAGCGAGTAAAAGATGTTCATTGCATCATTGGATAGGATGACTGGTGTTTGTTCAGTTTCAACAGTAAAAACTATTTCTACATATTATGGGACACTGAAACAATGGAATATAGTTCAATCACTTGAACTATATACTTAAATAGATTTTATTGACAGGAAAAGATGGTCACAGTATATTACTACGTCAACAGTCAAGTTACAAAAGAATATAGTATGATACCATTTCAAAAAATGGTAAAATCTGGAATATTTTATACACATACACACGGACACACACATACATGTGGGAGAAGGAAATGAAGGAAGAATTTATACCAAAATGTTAGCAATAGTTTATTACATCTGGGAAGTGAGATCATGAGTGAATTTTCCTTATGCTTTATCTGTCTTGAGTTTTCTATAAACATAAATTAATTATGTAATACCCATAATAAAAAGAAAAATAGCACATTCTTTCCCTTCCATCAAAGGCAGGTTGGATTCTTTTGTAACTGAATTAGTGTTATGATTATTTGTGGTTGTTTTTCTTAATGACAACAAAACTATTATCAATGCCTTTTCATAGTTGTCTGTGATCTCTATCCAAATGGGTCTATTAAAGGCAAAACTGCTTTTATATTCATTTTTATAATGAACCTGAAGGAGGATTGAGGCTGATTATAAGGGGAGAAAACGAGGCCCAGACAATCAGTGAAATTTTCCCTTGAGTTTAAGGAAGAATTAGAAGCAGCACTGAGAAAAAAAAATATGCAAGACTCCAGACTGTTGTTTTGAATAAAAGTTGATTTCCCCTTGGATGTCAGTTGTAATTTTCTCATCAGTGAAGACTCAACACCATGTGCCTTTGACCACACAAAAAAAGAATTTTTTCCTCTGGTTTTAAAAGCATCTTCCTTAAGCCGGGAACACAGATGCACATGGATGGCCTTGGCACTGGGGTGTGTACTTGGTTACACTCCCACATGGGGAATACTGAGCCCAGTCAGTCCTCAAGAAAATATCGTTTTCTTTATACCGGGATGAAAACTTCCCCAGTAGGAAGGCTCCAGCAGCAGCAAGTGAGAAAAAGAACACAGAACTAGACATAAGCAGCTTTAACTCTTCACATCTCTGAGATTTATTTTCTTCAACAATCAAGTGGCACTAAGTGAGGAAAGGGAAATAAACAGATAGAGCATGACAAGCATGGTGCCAGGACTCACCTGAAGGGAGATCTCTCTTTCCAGAATCCTACACCATCTGCAACTTGCCCATTCCACTTTATATAGAATGGTCTGGTCCACCTCACATCTGATCATACCCACAGTTCTCAACACAGATGAGAGTTCAGCCCAAATACACTGATGGAAATGCTGTGTCCCTAAACATCTGCTCATGGGTCACTCACATTCCTGCTCCCTGGTGTGGCACAGAACACATACTACCTCTGAGCTTGCTTTCCAGGCTATGCACCCAGGCTAGAGCCTTCTCTCATCTGTTTGCCTCCCCAGATCACTGCAGTTCTTCCTCAGGCTGGCACCCAAGGCTGAGTGAAGCACTTTATGTGCAGCATGATTTAGCAGCACGTGGCAGGCTTATGGTGAACACCTCCAGTAATACTGGGCACAGTCTGTCCTTGAAAGTGACTGATCCCACTAAACAAGCCCAGATCAAAAAGCAATTTTCCCATAAGAAATAATGGTGATGAACTTCAGTGTGACACTTCTGGGGCCAACACCGCTGCAGTCAATTCACAGCCCTAAGTCAGAAACCAACTGTGCCTCGCACAGACCGAATTTTGCCTGCCATCTAGAAGGTCAGGGTTGATGTGGGGGCATAATCAGGCTCTAATGGTGCAGGGAATCCAGCTTGAAGCAGGGCCTGTGCCCTCAGAAGAAGCAGAGAGAATGGTGACATCTTTTGATTGCTTTCTTTGGGGACCTCACAGCCTGGTTTCCACACTGCCTTCTGTAGGTTCCCTTCACTGCAGTTCTAACCACAGTCATGTTGGGGCATCCGCTCAAGTTGTTTCGAAAGGGAAACTTTTGGGTTATGGATTCAGAGGGAGAAGCTGCTTCCTCTCTCCTGTGTACCCATGGTCCTCTCCAACCCTCTCAGTTAAGGAGGAATGAAACGTCCCTCCCTCCTATAAGCTCTTCTGGGATTGGAAAGGGCTTTCTTCGTATCTTCACCTCAGGGTTTCCTGATACATCTGCTGATGTAATGCAGGGATCAGAGGCCAATTTTGTAGTAGGGAGAACTTAGCAGAAAAGCATGACACCAGTTATGGCTGCAATGTAGTTGGAGTGTCAGTGCTTCCAGGCACCACTTACACACACACACACACACACACACTCCCATATTGCAATGACAGCCTTTAGTAGACTTTCTCCTATCATTTGGGCTGCCCTGCTGCAAAATGAGGCATAGCTAGTAGAGATAACAGCGGACTAAATAAAATGGATGTGCTGATTGAAACAAGCAAATGCAGGCATATATATATATATATATATATATATATATATATATAATATTTACATTTATCAAGTAAGGAAACCTTAAGCAAGGGAAGGCTATTTCTGGCATGTTCCTACCTAGCTCACTCTCACCCGTGAGCATAACTTGATTTTGTTTTACATCAGCACCCATGAGTCAGATTGTGTCCCAAACCAAGTACTTCCATACATGCAACTCTCAGTCGCTCAGAATCTGTGAATGGCAGTGTAATGGAATTACACGATTTGTGATCTACCATGACCTGTGAAAATTCAGATTAACTGGAATAGGGATAACAGCTAACAGTTAAAAGGCTAAATTTCATTTTTCAGAAACAAGCCAAAATTGATTAAATAGGCAGATTGGTTTTGACAGCTTGTAGTGTCACGAAATGAACAACATTGGTTAATAAGTTCTGTCATGGTAGACCAAGCAGATCATATTCATGCTTTTTTGAATTGACTGAAGATGATTATTATTCTAGCATACTAAAACAACCATTAAAATATCCACTTGCTCATCCTACCTAGAGTTTAAAAAGAGTCTAGGTGAACCACATTTACTTTCCACTTTGTTGAATTCATCTTCACACCCATCCAGTCACTCCCCAAACCATCCATCTAACCAGCAAATATCTGTGGGTACTTCTTGTATCAGAAACGAATGTGCTGAGTCACATCAGCAGGAATTTTCTCTGTAGAAAGACCTCTTCTTTCTCATCTGACTTGTTTTGGCCATCATCAGGGCCTAGGCTTTAATTTGTGACTGAAGACTGCCAAGCAGATGGGCCCCATCTGGGTAACCAAGGTTAGCTTCTCAGAACCATTCTGAGGACAGTTGCCAGCCACAGAAAGCTGGGTTGGGTCATTTGCTGAGATGTCTAACTACGAAGAAGTGGAGCTAGATGATGGTTGTATACAGCACGCAAGTCACCAGATCAACATTAGAAGCTGGATTTGGATCAAGATGAAGCAACAGGTAACGATGGTCCAAAACCATCTCCACACCATGGAGAGGAGGCAGAGTCTAAGGAGAAAAAGAGAATGAATTAGGGAAATTTGTCTTTCTGCTATTATGAATAATTCCTTTGAGCCACATTATGCTTATCTTGGTGGCTGTCTGTCAACTCAAAGTATTTTAATTTAGTTTTGGTAATAAGAGGAAGAGAAAGCTAGAAAGATGAAAAACAGGCATTAATGCAATGGGTTGGGTTAAATGAAACCTTGATTACCATGGAGAACTTTTGTATGTATATATAAAAAAAATTAACAATATGCAAACAGCAAAGAGTGTGCCAAGGAAGTTCAGAACCAATTTTTAAGCATCGCCTTCATTTGCTTCATATTATAGCTAAGCCAAAGATCATTATTATTTCTTGATTGGATGCAGGCTCTTCAGACTTTTTAATAGCTTGGAGAGGAGCCAGATGCATTCATTAGTAAACCTTCCAGGACTTGACATTAATTACCAAGGCTGAGGCAAAAACTAAGGCACTGAAAAAGAGCAGTCAGAGAGACTTTTTTTAAAGTGTTGTATGCAGCAGGAGTGGAGGGCATCCTGTCTAGAATTCTGAATCTACTGTAGATAAGTGATGAGACAGTTCTGGATTTCAATACCAGCTCTGTGTCTTACCTATTTGGGATCTCTGTTAACTTGTCTGTCAAATATGCATGATAATATCTCCCGCATAGGGTTGAGGTGGTTTCACCAAGCAACTCTTTCTTGTCTTTATAAGGACACTCAGGGTCCCTGAGATAGTCACGGGGGAGATGGAGGACTTCGTGTTGAAGCTTCACGTGCACTACACTCCTTTTACTCTGATTTTGCAGTATGGACTTATTGAAGAGATGATAGCCCTTCCAAGTCATCCTTTGACTACCCTAGCAAACTTTTTATGTAAAAAAAACTAGTTAGTAAATATTTTAGGCTGTATGAGCCACACAATCTCTCTAGCAGCTACTCAACTCAGTCACATAGTACAAAAACAACAAGAGATAGTATGTAAACAAATAAACATGGCCATGTTCCAATCAATATTTATTTACAACAACACAAACAGACCTGATTTGGTCCATGAGCCATAGTTTGCCAGCCAAATGAGATAGCATAGAGCCATTTTGTTAAATTAGAAATATAATTATTTTGTCAATTTCTGACACGTAAGACATATTCCAGAAATGCTTCTCTGGCCTTTTTGTCTTCGTGTCTCTTACGTCTCAAAAAGTGTGTTCATTAATTTAAGAAGTTTTGTGTTAGTGCTTTCTGTGTATCAGGATCTATTTTTGTCACTAGCATACAGCTATGAACAAAACACAATATCTGCTTCTATAGGTGTTATTGAGGAATAAGAGAGGAAGAACAGGTAAAATAAAGAAAAGAAGGAAAGAAGTTATCAGCTCATGACAGATGTGATGCAGAGAATAACTAGAATGTTATGGGAATAAAAAGTGATAGGATAATCATTTTGATGGGAATATTTAGAGGAGACATCTCAGAGCATCTGACATTTAGCTCAAATCTGAATGAAGAGAAAGAACCATCCTTGTCAAGACCGGGAAGAGTATTCCACACAGAGTAAACAGAATGGATGTCCCAGAGCAGGATTGATCACTGCCTGATCACAGAAAAAAAGAGCAGAGTTGCTGAGTTCAGGGACCAGCAGAAGGATGAGTGCGGGCAGGACAGAGTCAGGCAGCAGTAACATCATTTAGATCAACACTGTCCAGTTGAAATATAATGCAAGTCACTGTGCATAATGTAAAATTCTCTGATAGCCACATATATAGTGAAAGTAATTTTCACAATAGACTTTAACATATCTAAATGTTATCATTTCTATATGTAATCAACATAAAGATTATTCATATAGTTTCCATCCCTACAGAGTCTTTTTTTTTTCCAGTCTTCAAAATCTGGTCTCTACTTTATACTTACAGCACATTTCATTGTGGATCAGCCACATTTCAGATGCTCAATAGCCACATGTGACTATGGCTTCCAATGATCATACAGATTTAGAAGTTAGTGAGGCAGGACAAAGGGTGTGAATTTTTACTCCAGGCCATTAGAGGGTGTGAGCAGGAGATTTATATGATCTGGTTTGCACTTTAAAAAAGATCGTTCCTTGGGGACTGGCAGAGAATGGATTCTAGGGAGACAACAGGAGGAGGAAATAAAAGTAGGAAGAGCAGCTGGGAAGTTATTGGTGCAGATAAGGGATAGTGGTGGCTTGGATTGGAGTGGAAGTGGTTCAAGAGATGGACAGGACACATTGAGTAAATGGATTCCAGCTTGTCCTGATATGCAGGGTAAAGATCTATGGATTACGATGTTGGAGTTGACACCTATATATATAACAGACTCTGCCACACTCACATAAATTATACAAATCTTCAAAATGACCTGCTGTCCCACCATATTGAATAATGTCACACGGACTCTTTTAGTCTTTGCTTCAAGGTCCCTAGTATCAGGTTGAACAAGAATGATTTATGCAGAGAAAAGGGAATAAAAGCACAAGATGACAGAGTTTATATATTATATATAAGAGGAAATCAGACTTCACTAGCACTGTTCTAGACATTTTCCTCTTAATTGCCTGCCTACTGGGGATGCCTACATTTCTTAGGATCCCATCCCAGCTACCTTACCCTACCCCACTTCAGCTCTGTCCAAATCACCGCAAACATTTCCCACCCATTATTTATCTGCTTCCAAAAACGGCAACAGGAAGCAGGTATCACAGCCCTCCACTCATCTCCCACCTCAGCTGCTGCGTTGTCCCGGTCTCTCAGCTAATGAATCTCAAAGAGAGACAGGGCCAAACAGGGAGGAAGAAGGTGGCTGCTCAGAGAAACTTCTGGACAGTTGTGGAAGCATATAAGTGGGGAGGAAGCCAGAAAAGGAGGCAAAGCAGAAACAAGGAACAGACCTAAATAGCCCACAGAGCAAAGGGCGCCTCATTTGTAGAACTGTTTAGAATCTGCTATGAGCTTTCCTATGCTTGCTCCATTTAACCTTCAGGAAGACTCTTTGGGTAGGCATTTTTAGAACACTTTCTGGAAAGGAAACTGAGCCTGACTCATTTATCTGAACTCACACAGCCTGCAAGACATAAAACCAAGGGCTCCGGATCAATGCCTTATTCCCATTATACCTGTGCCAAAGTAGGAAGGAGTCCACGGGACCATATTGAGGGGTCAGCTGGTATCACCCAGCCGTGAAATACACAGAGAAGGCATACATACCAAGGCTTAGTCTTCCTCATCGAGCATGGAAGTCATTTAGGTCATGCCTTGTAGATAGCAGGCATCTTTTCCTCATTTGTGTCCCCTCGTATTTGAGTTTTGGACAAAGCATTTCAATAAATAGACCAAGGATATCAGTAGCATCTGGGATCAGCCCTACAGTGGGGCATTAGGCCAGGGCTGAGTGGAAAATGTTTTCCATCACAGTTTATTTAAATATTTCCAAGTTAAGTTGACCAACCTTGAAATGTCTCGGAAAGACAACCAAAAAACCAAATGGCCTGAAAGAAAAAAGCAGCTAAGATACATGAGCTCTTTATTTCAATTTATTTGCATTTCAGAGCAATATCCAAATAGGAAAAGATTTTTGTACGGAACTTGCCCTGCCTTGTCTCCATCCTAGAAATGCCATGTGAAATATAAAGTAAGATTAACCAATGCAGCATTTATTATGTGTGAGGCACTAATCTAAATGTTTTACTTTTAATCCTATGACAACTCTACAAGAAAGGGTTCCTACAGTTATTTCCATTTATGAGAAAAAGAATGGGAAGAGGGAAAAAGAGGAGGAAGACATTTATTAAGCACCTACTATGAACTCTTCATCTTTCCCTGATAGCTCAGTTGGTAAATAATCTGCCTGTAATGCAGGAGATCCCAGTTTGATTTCTGGGTGGGGAAGATCTGCTGGAGAAGGGATAGGCTACCCACTCCGGTATTCTTGGGCTTCCCTTGTGGCTCAGTTGGTAAAGAATCCACCTACAATGTGGGAGACCTGGGTTCGATCCCTGGGTTGGGAAGATCCCCTGGAGAAGGGAAAGGCTACCCTCTCCAGTATTCTGGCCTGGAGAATTCCATGGACTGTATAGTCCATGGGGTTGCAAACAGTAGGACATGACTGAGTGACTTTCACTTCACTTCATGAGTTCTTTACGAAGAAAAGCATTTTATACACTCTGAGTTACTTACTGAATCCTCCCAAAATGCCAAGGGGGCACTGCTGTCTTCATTTTACATGTGAGTAAACTGAATCAGAGAGGTAAGTAACCTGCCAGTTATGTGTGGTGGAAGCAGGATTCAAATCTAGGTCTTCCTAGCACATTCTGCTCCTACTTCAAGAGATCTTTGTGATTAGAGGTCTCCTATCTCTGTGATGGAGAACTGGAGGACACAATTGTGTTTTGATGTGTGAACAGCATTGTCTCTGCATTAATCTGGCTCATTACTCTGTGAGCTTGGCACGAGCTGTTCACCTAATACAGTAAGCCCAGGCCATACACACTTGATATTCATTTTATTAAAATGGAGACTGAGCCTCAGATAGTTAAGCTGACAGAGATATATAGCATCAAATCTTAGTAAAATGATACATATGAGAGTTCAAATTGCCTACCAAGTAGCCTGGTGGGCTGCCATCTATGGGGTCGCACAGAGTCGGACACGACTGAAGTGACTTGGCAGTAGAAAATTAATAGCTGCAAAAAAAAAAAAAAATCAGACCCAACTTAAAGAGCTCTAAGCATTTCACCTTCAAAGCTATTTATACTTGCCTTCCCATGCCACTCCCATAAAAAAGAAAAAGAGGAGTAAGGAAGAAAGGAAGAAGGGAAGGAAGGAATGGAGGGTAGGAGGGAGGAAAGGAGAGAGGGAGAAAGGTCATTATCAGTTATTGACTCAGGACTAGGACAAGATAGGTTGGGCAATCAATTCAAATCATATTTCAAATATTTGGGGCTCAACCAAACTCTCAAGATGCTTTGTCAAGCTTATAAACCCTATTTCAATAAAACCATGTAAAATAGGCTCCAAATATGTCCTCCTTGTTAGCTTTAAATTTTTTTAAATCTTCTTAAGAGCCAGTGGTTATGCAAAGTCTTTTTAGGGCTCTGCAAAGATCCTCACCCCCATTATAAAAAAGGAAAGAAATCTTTCTAAAGTTAATTTTCATCAAATGCCATGACCCAGAGGTCCAAATATGACTCTGTGCTTGCAAATTGTACATAGTGTTTGAATGAGGCTATAAAACAGATCACTTCCTAAACTGGAAAGAAAATGGAAGGAAAGGAAAAGAGGGAAGAAGGAAAGAAATAAATGGGCCAGATAGCACCTATTCTCCTTAATATGGACCTTTCTGAATCTCTAAGGAACAGATGGACATTTGTTCTTCCCTGAGTCAGAGGCTGGACAAAGATAGAGAACTTGGCAAAGCAAGAACATTTTGTCTGACTAATTCTGTTCCCTTTGGCTCCAGGGAATTTCCATCTCCCCAGAGCACTCCTGTTGTTCCCATCTTCTCTCCTTCCCTGTCTTTTTTCTTTTTTTCAATGCTAGCTCAAATATATTCATTTATTGAACTCTTTGTGCCAGAAGCCAATGGATGCTTACATATACCTCATCATATTTTTTCATTCCTTTATTCATCAAATGTTTTGAACTCACGATTTGTGCAGGCCACTATACTATGAACTGGGGGTATTGTGATGAACTGGATGGTCTTGTAGTAGAGCTTGGGCTTGAACAAAGGTGTCTTCTATTTACTGTCTTCACTTTCAAGAATACATGGTGAGGGGCCAAGGGACAGCTGCTGTGCTCTTCTTTTAGGAATCAAACAAGATGTAAACCCCTCCTTTCAGGTTCAGACTGAGCATTTTGCCTTCATACCTCTCTTACGAAGTCATTTACTCTGACATTTATTCATACACCCATTTATTCACTCAACCAACCTTAATTAAAATATATTAAGTGCCAAAGAGAAGTATAATATAGTGTATAATATTGTAAGCTCCAGGGCCAGGCTGACTAGACGTTTTGCTGGCAGTGCAAACTCTCCAAGACACCAATTTCTCCATTGGAGAGTGGGATTTACAACAGGACCTCCCTCACAGACTTGTTAGGAGAGTTGAATACCAACATCATACAAAGCGCCTAACACACTCAATGAAATGGTAGTTGTTATCATTACTGTTACTCTTACGGGCCAAACACATAATCAGACAAAACTTACAAAGGCACTTTGAGGGGACAAACACCACACCCACATCAATACGGAAGAGAGGGGGAGCCCAGGGGATCTGACAAGTCTGATATGCTGCTCATCAATTCAGATATTGTGAGAGAGTGTAAGAGACTACAGAATTTGCCAGCTCACTCGCACACATTTGAACATGGAATAGCCCCAGAAGCCCTGAGGCACGCCAGCTTGTAGCCACCTCGTTTTTTTCTTTTTGCCTGAGTGAACGTTATATATTATTGATCACACTGCAGAACCCATACCTGAGAAAGCTGTTAGTTCAATAATTCACCTTTTGTGCTTTCATAAAACAGACATACCTCCCATAAGCTGGTTTGAGAATCCATTAGTCTTGAGATGCAGTATTTTATGCATATCTGATAGTCCCAAAATAAGTAACCTGAGCATATCCCTGAACTGAGAAGTGTGGGCGAGGAGAACACCCATCCATATAGTGCTTCAGAAAAATAAGTCCACAGTGAACACCCATGAGGGGCAGGTTTTAGGAGCAAGGAATGAACTTCCATCCCCAGGGCAGGATATGTGTTTTCAGCATAAAAAGGGTAAAATTTAGCAAATGACATTGCCCAGAAAAAGAACTGTTCCCAAAGAAAACTGAAGTAGAATGACAATGTGCCAAGTGAGATCAGCTTTAAACTCTAGCTCTGGGACAGATAGAATGGTAAATGAAGAGGTTGAAAGCTGGTAGCAAGAAACAGAAGGTAATCACAGATAAAATGACTTATATGTATGGGAGAAGAGTCTAAAAAGCACTGGCAGGAATTCCTTTGCCTCCCACTTCAGTCAGTATCTATAAAAAAGTAGAAAGTAAAATAAGTCCCATCTGACTGCGATCCTATGGACTATAGCCCGCCAGGCTCCTCTGTCCGTGGGATATTCCAAGCAAGAATACTGAAGTGGGTTGCCATTCCCTTCTCCAGGGGATTTTCCCAACCCAGGGATCGAACCTGGGTCTCCCACATTGCAGGCAGTTTCTTTCTCTTTCTTAGCCATCAGGAAGCCCGGAATCGATGGGCTTCTACAATGGGCACTTTTGCAGAGGGTTATTTGTTCATAATGAATGTCTATCATCTATATGTTGAATATTTTAAAGAGAAATTCTCCATCTGACATCCCTGTATATATATACTTGTACACTAGATAAAAAGAACAAAATTACTAGAGTAAGAGGTTTTCAACTGATGAAAGCTCTAAACAAAAAAACAACTACAGTTGTCATGCACTCTGGTGTACTTTTTCACCATGACCTGAGCACTACCTAAGTAGCCTTCAGGCTGAGTCTCAGAATAAGACCCTCCAAAGAGCAGACCTGAACCCAAGCAACAGCCTGAAACCAAGCCCAGCCAAGACCAACAACGCATCACAGGTTCATAGCTGATTCATAAACCTGTGAGTAAGAAATAAGTATCTGTTGCTATCTGTGGGGAGTTCGTTGCTGTCAAAATCCTGGCTTTCTCTGCCCACTGAAGCTGAATAAAAAAATATAGAGACAGAGTTCGGAAGAAATAGAAACATTGCTTTCATTCTCACCTGGCCGAGGGGGAAGAACAGAGCAGGCTACTGCCTCAAGAACTGCTCCCCTTCCCCTGGGGAACAGAAAGACTTCATATAGCCTGGGTCTCATGGTCTTAGGGTAAATGATAAGTCTCAAAGTAACGAAGGTCTTGCATTCTTGCTTTGTTTCAAAATAGTCATAGCTGGCTTCAGGTAGCCTGGTAATTGGGTCTGTTTGTCCCCGGTTTATTGTACTATGGCCTTCTGAACTTTGAAAAGAAAGAAAACTACAAGGGGTGGTCTGCGATAAAGGTAAGCAGCAGTCTGTTGTTTAGCTGCTATTCAGTTTAGTTCAATCGCTCAGTGGTGTCCAACTATTTGCAACCCCATGGACTGCAGCATGCCAGGCCTCCCTGTCCATCACCAACTCCCGGAGCTTGAGCAAACTCATGTCCATCCAGTCGGTGATGCCATGCAACCATCTCATTCTCTGTCATCCCCTTCTCCTCCTGCCTTCAATCTTTCCCAGCATCAGGGTCTTTTCAAATGAGTCAGCTCTTCCCATCAGGTGGCCAAAATACTGGAGTTTCAGCTTCAACATCAGTCCTTCCAATGACTATTCCGGGCTGATTTCCTTTATGATGGATTGGTTGGATCTCCTTGCAGTCCAAGGGACTCCCAAGAGTCTTCTCCAACATCACAGTTCAAAAACATCAATTCTTCAGTGCTCAGCTTTCTTTATTGTCCAACACTCACATCCATACATGACTACTGGAAAAACCATAGCTTTGACTGGATGGACCTTTGTTGGCAAAGTAATGTCTCTGGTTTTTAATAAGCTGTCTATGTTGGTTGTAACTTTTCTCCCAAGGAACAAACATCTTGTAATTTCATGGCTGTAGTCACCATCTGCAGTGATTTTGGAGCCCCAAAAAATAAATTGTCACTGTTTCCCCATCTATTTTCCATGAAGTGATGGGGCCAGATGCCATGATCTTAGTTTTCTGAATGTTGAATTTTAAGCCAGCTTTTTGACTCTCCTCTTTCATTTTCATTAAGAGGCTCTTTAGTTCTTCACTTTCTTCCATAAGGGTGGTATCATCTGCATATCTGAGGTTATTGATATTTCTCCCAGCCATCTTGATTCCAGCTTGTGCTTCTTCCAGCCCAGTGTTTCTCATGATGTACTCTGCATAGAAGTTAAATAAGCAGGGTGACAATATACAGCCTTGACGTACTCCTTTTCCTATTTGGAGCCAGTCTGTTGTTCCATGTCCAGTTCTAACTGTTGCTTCCTGACCTGCATACAGATTTTTCAGGAGGCAGGTCAGGTGGTCTGGTATTCCCATCTCTTTCAGAATTTTCCACAGTTTCTTGTGATCCACACAGTCAACGGCTTTGGCATAGTCAATAAAACAGAAGTAGATGGAATCTCTTGCTTTTTCAATGATGTTGGCAATTTGGTCTCTGGTTCCTCTGCCCTTTCTAAATCCAGCTTGAACATCTGGAAGTTCATGTTTCACATACTGTTGAAGTCTGGCTTGGAGAATTTTGTGCATTACTTTGCTAGCATGTGAGATGAGTGCAATCGTGTGGTAGTTTGAGCATTCTTTGGCATTGCCTTTCTTTGGGATTGGAATGAAAACTGACCTTTTCCAGTCCTGTGGCCACTGCTGAGTTTTCTCAGACTACAGATTAGGAACAGTTAAAGTAAAAAAATTATGAGCCATCAGGCCTGTTCGCTGTTCTCTTTATCGTCTTTGTTCTCAGGAAAGAAAAGAGAGACACACTCATCCCTCTTTGTTTCCTTTTCACTGCAACAGGTTGTTTTCTACATAGTAGCATTGCAGCAAAATCCATCTAACACAAGTCCCAAATTACAGATACTTCACATAAGACCTAGAAGATCAACTTAGTTGATAATTGCACTTCTGTTGTTAGTACCCAGAGGCTAGTGTGCCAGTTAAGAAACTACTTCCCTCATTCAATATTGTATGAATATGGCCTATATTTGGCGGACAGTGCCGCTTATTATATAAGTAACCTGAAGTCCAGAAACCAGGATAATACACCCGTGAATGCCATGCCCTGTATAACCATTTACAGATGTTACTCACTCCTTTTTTTAATACTAGTGCTATCATTTATAAAGGACTCACTGGTAAGTAATATATCTATATCCATATCTGTAATCTCATTGAGTGTGTTAGTCACTCAGTCATGGCTGATTCTGCGACCTATGGACTGTAGCCTGCCAGGCTCCTCCGTCCATGGGATTCTCTAGGCAAGAATACTGGAGCTGTTAGGGGAAGCACATTGATTGAAACCACCCATCCTGGTCAGGTGCCATTGTAACCATTTGTGTGATTTATTTTATGACAGGAGGTCCTAGTAAAGAATACAAAACTAATAAGCCACCACTAATCAGAAGAGATTAGAAAAGGTCAATGGGAAACAGCACCTGTCCGACCACCTCCTAGAATCCTTCTTGTGGGCATCCATCTTGGCTGAGTAATGCATGTGCCACCAGGAAGGACTGTGAGTCAGAATGATTGGTCAAAGACAACCTGGAAACTAATCCCATCACCATAAAACCCAAGACTGCAGCCACATGGCAGAGCAGTTCTCCTGGGTTCCCTTACTCTACTGCTCTCTGCCCTGGCACCCCTTCCCAATAAAATCTCTTGCTCTGTCAGCATGTGTATCTTCTCAGACAATTCATTTCTGAGTGCTACACTAGAGCCCATTCTCAGGTCCTGGAAGGGGGCCCCCCTTCCTGCAATACAGTGGGTAACCATTCCCTTCTTCAGAGAATCTTCCCAATCCAGGGATTGAACCCGGGTCTCCTGCATTACAGACAGATTCTTTACCATCTGAGCCACTAGAGAAGCCCTCTCTGGGTTGGGAAGATCCCCTGGAGAAAGGAATGACTACCCACTCTAGTATTCTTGCCTGCAAAATCCCATAGACAGAGGAGCCTGGCAGGCTACCGTCCTTGGGGTTGCAGAGTTGGACACGACTGAGCAACAAACACTAAGCCCTCAAAACAACTGAATGAGATAGTTCTTATTATTATCCCCATTTTATAGAAGCTAAAGCACAGAGAGGTTAAGTTTCCAAAGTCAGACAAATATAAGCATAGAGCCAAGATTTAAACCCAGATCCTCAAAGTATATTAAACTGCTATTGTTCAGAATCCATGGGGCTCACAAAACTATTCATATCTCCTGCTATTCACCCAATCCCCATCCACAGTTCTTCCTCCCACCCTTTGTTCCTTGTAAGTTCAGTTCAGTTCAGTCATGTCTGACTCTTTGCAACCCCATGGACTGTAGCACACCAGGCCTCCCTGTCCATCACCAACTCCCAGAGTTTACTCAAACTCATGTCAACTGAGTTTGACATGATGCCATCCAACCATCTCATCCTCTGTTGTCCCCTTCTCCTCCTGCCTTCAATCTTTCTCAGCATCAAGGTCTTTTCCAATGAGTCAGTTCTTTGCATCAGGTGGCCAAAGTACTGGAATTTCAGCTTCAACATCAGTCCTTCCAATGAATATTCCGGACTGATTTCCTTTAGGATGGACTGGTTGGATCTCCTTGTAGTCCAAGGAACTCTCAAGAGTCTTCTCCAACACCACAGTTCAAAAGCATCAGTTCTTTGGCACTCAGCTTTCTTAATAGTCCAACTCTCACATCCATACATGACTACTGGAAAAACCACAACTTTGACTGGATGGACCTTTGTTGGCAAAGTAATGTCTCTGTTTTTTAATAAGCTGTCTAGGTTGGTCATAACTTTTCTTCCAAGGAACAAGCATCTTTTAATTTCATGGCTGTAGCCACCATCTGCAGTAATTTTGGAGCCCCCCAAAATAAAGTCTGTCACTGTTTCCCCATCTATTTCCCATGAAGTGATGGGACCAGATGCCATGATCTTAGTTTTGTGAATGTTGAGTTTAAGCCAATTTTTTCTCTCTCCTCTTTCACTTTCATCAGGCCTCCTGTTCCTCATCAGACCCCATTAATTTGAGATTCAGACACAGGTTTGAAGAGCTCTGTTGTGAATGGATCCCAGGTATTGTCCTTATGTAAATAGTCTCATGATGACTCAGAGGTGATCTGGCTTGAGGCAGGAAGGTGGGTTGTGATCTAGGATGCTCCTACCAGCAATCTGGTTACAGACTATTGATGAGTTTCTTCCTTACCATGGGGGTTCTCACAAAAATTCACCATTGTTTTTGACCTTTTTCTTTTCCTGGAAAGGCTAGGCTTCCTATTTTTCCTCTTTAGATACTCACTATCCCTTGTCTCCACTTTTCTCTTTACTGCTCTTACAACTTTGTGTATTTTTCTTTGGTTTATAATCTTTACTTTTACTGTCCACAAAATTCCTCAAGGGCTTCTAAAAGCTTTTTCAGTTTTTCTGTCTTTGAAGGACGCAATTAAAGGCATATTTCACACTGGTGGATCAAACACTGTAGTTGGAAAAGAACCAATCCCTCCTGATATTATTTAACCAAAATAAAAGAAGAGTAAAATCTTTGGATTATAAAGATAATACATGGTCATTGTAGAAAAATTGAAAAATATGGATTAAGTGAAATAGATATTTTTTAAAAATCCCTAAATTATTGCCCCTGAGATTACTGCTTTTAGATAATACGTTAATATTTTGATACATTTCTTGCCAGGCTCTTATATACAATTTAACATAATTGTCATTTTACAGTACATGAAATTTAGTAGCTTGCTTTCTCGATTAATATTATAATGCAAATGTTTTCCCAAATCCATAAAAAGTATTAAAAAAATGAGTGCTTTCCAAAGCATGCCAAGGACCATGGTTCTCTAAAAATATCCCACAAAAAAATATGGGGACCATGGTCAAGCACACTTGGGAGACAATGGATGGTAGGTGGCCCCATCTTGGAGATGCATATTGGTTCATTTAAATATTTAAAAAGCTGTGCAGCAATCTATTTCATTTTATTTACCCAGCATTTTCCAAAGATATTTGTGCATGCATACCTTTTTGGAGGAACAACTATTAAAGTCCCACAAAGTTAGTATTTTGATAGTGAAGGTCTTGGGGATTTCTAATCGGGTGCCTCTTAACTTCTCACTTGAAATCAGTTAGTTTACAGATCTAGGTCCAGCCTCTCTAAAAACAAGAAATTTCCATTAAATCCTGCAGAAAAATCTAGCTGAAGTTAAAGGAAGAGATGCAAGAGTATATGATTCTCCAGATTCCATTAAAATTCCTAAAGAAATAAAAATAAACTAATAATAACATAGCCCATTTCAGTTTGTGTTTGACAGTTGAACACTGTGAGGCCTCACATTTCATTCTCATCACAATCCTATTCAGTTCATAATTTTATGCCCATTTTACAGGTCAAGAAACTGAAGCCAAGAGAGTGTGAGGAACTTCAAGGGCATAGGACTCCTGTCCAAGACCATACTCTCCAGAGCAATTACATTTGGTTCTAGTCAGTCGCTTTTCCTAGCTGCTGGCAACGGGCATAATAGCTTTCAGTGTTGCACTAAAACCAGTGGTCTGGAGCTAAAGTTTTCATCCTAAAACCATTAGCTGTCTTCTCAGTCATTTAATTACGCCCAGCACAAGATTCATCTTTTTTCATTTTCATCATCTGGCAATATCTTGTTCTGAATGCATCTCATGTTCATGCATATTTGGAACATAAACTAAATCTCTCTTTCTGTCTCATACATTAAAATCACTTCACTTAATATATTGAATTTCAGCCCTCTTATTTGGTACATTAAAAGATGTTAGGAAGGCAATGTTGGGAATCCATTTTAAGATAGAATACTGAGTAGCAGATTACAGACCATCTTCCCTCGAAAGGAGAGGAAGTGGAAACAGAGTTGGCATGCTTTGTGGGTTTCATTAGGGAAAAGATGAAGAAATAGAAACTAGAACTCATTGAGGCATTCCAAATCAAATGCTTTACATGTTATTTATTCTTTGAAGTCATCTTTGAGACAGTTACCATTATAACCATTGTACAGACAGGGTAATTGAGAGTCACCAAAGAAACTACTTGTCCAGGTCTATGCATTTAGTATGAGTCCAAGAGTTGCACCAGGATCTTCCTGAATTTCAAGCCATATAGCGGCTGTCACATCCATGTACCACTTCCAAGAGAAATGACCCCAGATACAACTCTTGACCAAGGGACTTTTGCTCCATGTGGGCTGCTAAAGGCAATGTCAGGGTAAGAATATAACTGTTGCCCATAATATTCCTTTTTTATTCCTATTATTCTGGCATGTTGCTAATAACATCCCTTTCATTCCCCAAATTATCCCCATTAAATGATAAATTATAAGGTGTTACCAGGTTATATAATTAAGTCCACCTCTCAAGAGTAAAGATCTAAGGGAGAGCACAGCTACCATCCCAGAACGAAAACATTAGAAACTACAGGACAAGGGCCCTGGTTATTTTAAAGCTTCATCACTTGCCCAAGACTGCTATTCTCATCCCCTGGAGTAAATAGCAACAACCTGTTGAGATGAATATGGTAAATGAATTTGTTTTCAGGGACAATAAAGTAAAGGAAAAACTGGAGAAGCAACATTTTCATCATATTCCAAATGCAGGCAGAGGGGAGCAACTGATACTGGAAAGAAGGAGTCATGCTTAAGCCTGGGGAGAGTGGGAGACTGACTTGGCCCTGAGAAGGAGCCCTAAGCTGAACTGAAGAAATTTAGCACAGAGCCCCAACTGCTAACCCTAGGACAGCTGGGGCGATGGGCAGAGAGACAAGGTGGGGGTTCTGTTACAAGGTATTTGCAGATGGTCACTGTGGCAAGGCTGGAGGACCACCTGGAGGAAGACACAGTGAGTGAGACATCCTAGAAGTCTCCCATCTGAGCCAGGGAAGTGGGGCTAGTCGGACAGAATCTTCCAGCACAAGCGAGTCACGGCATTAGCTTCCGTGACTCTCGTTAGTGATTTTGTTTGTGTCCCGGAGGTCAGTGACCCAGAAATCCTTGCTTCCCAGCCTCTCCATCACCCCGAGCTCTGGACAAGCATCCACGTGTTTTCTGTCCTACCTACTGCTCCAAGGCCACGCCTGCACTCAGCCCAGACTTTTCCATTCTCCCCCTTAGATTTCTAGAAGGGCCTCTCATGACTTTCCATTTTTCCTTTCCCAAAAACCCTAGCCTGAGGTGCCTGACCAAGGGAGCCAGTGTGCCCCTCTTAAACTAGTGGAAGGAAAATAATTTACAGAGCCAAATAGGAGCGAAGCAAATGATTCTGTGGAAACATTTAATTCACTCTTGGCAAGCCGTGCCATCAGTTTGGAAAAACAGAGCCGCTGTGCGGTCAGCCAGCAACAAGAGCCATGCTTTGCTAGGCTCCTCCGGAAGCCTGTTCATTGGGCCACGGAAAAACAAAAGGAAAAAAAAAAAAAAAAAACTAAAGAAATGTAGAGCTGACACTCTTCAGCAGTCTGTAAGTAATGATGACAACAAGGCTTGTGAGTAACTATTATTAGCAGGGCTGGTACAGCAGGCAGAGATCTGGTTCAAGACTGCTGGTCTGGCTAAGCATTCTGACTCTGGCCAAGCAAACTGCACCCTGCCTCAAGCCCGGGGGCCTTGATGGCTCCAGCCTGGCCTGGGGGAGCTCTGAGCACCACTCCTTTTAGATCCACCTCTGGGACTCTCTCTCCCCAAACATGAAAATGATCTTAGCTCTAAATGGAACACGGGTCATTGTTAGATCTCCTTGCCTTTGCACTCACCACTAAGGGAAAGTGGAATTGACTTATTCACCACTCAGTGTGTCATTTCGCTCAGAAGAGAATCATCTGAGATATTTGCGAATCCACTGTGGACCTGGCAGTCTGGATCTGGTCAGGGACATTCAGATGCCTTAACAGAATCAGTAGATTCACAGCCTGATACTCCCATATCCTCCTTTCCCACGGCCAGTGCTCCAGCTGACCACTCCTAATGAAAGGGAGTTGACATGTGACTAGAAACACATACGACCTTCCCATCTCGTCCTACACATGAACTTTGCGTTGCCATTGCTGCTATGGCTAGATGGCTTCATCTGACAAGGAATGAGGGGCTGGCCCAAGGTTAGGCAGTCTGAGAGTGACAGAATCCGCAGAATGGTTCCGGACACTTGCTATGTTCAACTAGCCTTGAATGGGACCACCACCCCTCTCCAACTTGTTCTCCATCACCTGGCCTTCAGATTACAAAGACTATTGGCTTCTGCTACTGGTCCTCCTAGACTCCTGCCCTCAGCCTGTCCCCTTCCTTCTGGGAATCGACACACAGGATGCAGTGACTCCTCTGGTTCTGACTGTTGCCAACACAGCAGTGGTCATGAACAGGGCTAGGAAGCATGAACATGGGCAAACCCCTCTGGCTGAACTATTGGGGATCAACACATACAAGGTACAATACTGACATCATCACTTCAGGAGAACACTGTCTCCTTCATTTACTTATCCCTTTATTCTTTAACTGCACTCATGGTCTGAGCTCATATGGTATATGTCAAGATATGTGAAAGAAATGAGAATACAAAAATGAGAAGACCTGGTGCTTTCCTTGGAGGATTCATTCTAGGAGAGATACAGTGCCGGGCTCTGGACTAGGTGCTCTCCTCTCTTCTGTGTCTCAGTCCCCAGAGACCAGGAATCCCCCACCTCCACCTCCTCCTCACTTTGGAGCTCCTAGCTTATTCCTGGAAGGCCTCTCTGGACCTGGGCATTGGCACAGAACAGAGTGGCATCGGCCAAGCCCACTGAGGGCTACAAAGGCCAATGCATGGGTTTTATTGCTGATTCTACAGGAAAACAGGGATGGGGAGGGCTATATAACTAAAGTTTTCTCTGCCTTGGTCACTGATTGCTGTTTCCCATTTTCTCCTGCGATAGCACCTAGAAGTCCTACTGGATGTCTTTCTGACAAGCAGCTTTGATTTCTGAAACTTATTACCTCCCTGACCCCCATGAAGGCTACTAATCCTTTCCTCAGTTGTAGGTGGGGAAACCCCTGTGCTTAATCTAGACTGCCAGCACCTCAGTCCAGCTCAAATTCTCTCTCTTTTTAAAGTGGAGTATTTTTGCTTTACAAGGTTGTGTTAGTTTCTGCTGTACAACGAAGTGAATCAACTATGTTTTTGTTCAGTCCCTAGGTCATGTTCCAACTCTTTGAGATGCCATGAACTGCAGCATGCCAGGCTTCACTGTCCTCCAGACTTTGCTCAAACTCATGTCCATTGAGTTGGATGCATGATGATGCATGCAAACATACATCATGGCATCCATTGATGATGCCATGCAACCATCTTCTGTCATCCCTTCTCCTCTTACTGTCAATCTTTTCAGCATTGGGGTCTTTTCCAATAAGTCAGCTCTCAGCATCAAGTGGCCAAAGTATTGAAGCTTCAACTTCAGCCTCAGTCCTTACAGTGAATTTTCGGAGTTTGTATCCTTTAAGATTGGCTACTTTGATCTCCTTGCTGTCCAAGGGACTCTCGAGAGTCTTCTCTAGCACCACAGTTCGAAAGCATCAATTCTTTGTCTCTCAGATGGTAAAAAATCTGCCTGCCATGTGGGAAACCTGGGTTGGGAAGATCCCCTGGAGGATGGTGTGACAACCCACTCCAGTACACTTGTCTGGAGAATCCCCATGGACAGAGGAGCCTGGTGGGTTACAGTCCATGAGGTCTCAAACAGTCAGACATGACTGAGCGATTAAGCACAACATAGCACAGCTTTCTTTATTGTCCAAATTTCACATCTGTATATGACTACTAGAAAAACCATAGCTTTGACTATGTGGACCTTTGTTGGCAAAGTGATATCTCTGCTTTTTAATATGCTGTCTAGTTTTGTCATAGCTTTTATCCTAAGGAGCAAGTATCTTTAATTTTATGGCTTCAGTCACTGTCCACAGTGATTTTTGGAGCCCAAGAAAATAAAATCTGCCAGTTTCCATTTTTTCCCCCATCTATTTGCCATGAAGTGATGGGACCAGTTTTTTGAATGTTGAGTTTTAAGCCAGCTTTTTTACAATTTTATTTCACCTTCACCAGGAGGTTCTTTAGTTCCTCTTCACTTTCAGTCATTCAATTCAGTTCAGTTCAGTTCAGTCACTCAGTCGTATCCGACTCTTTGCCACCCCATGGACTGCAGCACACTAAGCTTCCTTGTCCATCACCAACTGCTGGAGCTTGCTTAAACTCATGTCCATTGAGTTGGTGATGCCATCAACCATCAACATCCTCTGTTGTCCCCTTCTTCT
The DNA here is from genome assembly GCF_002263795.3 of Bos taurus. NCBI lineage: Eukaryota > Metazoa > Chordata > Mammalia > Artiodactyla > Bovidae > Bos > Bos taurus. The sequence continues at coordinate 62,648,937 of NC_037331.1, forward strand.
GCTGCCTTCGATCTTTCCCAGCATCAGGGTCTTTTCAAATGAGTCAGTTCTTCTCATCAGGTGGCCAAAGTATTGGAGCTTCAGCTTCAGCATCAGTCTTTCCAATAAATATTCAGGACTGATTGCCTTTAGGATTGACTGGTTTGATCTCCTTGTAGTCCAAGGGACTCTGAAGTGTCTTATCCAACACCACAGTTCAAAAGCATCAATTCCTGGGCACTCAGCCTTCTTCATGGTCCAACTCTCACATCCGTACATGACTACTAGAAAAACCACACCTCTGACTATATGGACCTTTGTCAGTAACATAATGCCTCTGCTTTTTAATATGCTGTCTACGTTGGTCATAGCTTTTCTTCCAAGGAGCAAGTGTCTTTTAATTTCATGGCTGCAGTCACCATCTGCAGTGATCTTGGAGCCCAAGAAAACAAAGTCTATCACTGTTTCCATTGTTTCCCCATCTATTTGCCATGAAGTGATGGGACCGGATACCATGATCTTTGTTTTTTGAATGTCGGATTTTGAACCAGCTTTTTCACTCTCCTCTTTTACTTTCATCAAGAGGCTCTTTAGTTCCTCTTCATTTTCTGCCATAAGGTTGGTGTCACCTGCGTATCTGAGGTCATTGATGTTCCCCCCAGCTATCTTGATTCCAGCTTGTGCTTCATCCAGCTCAGCATTTCATGTAATGTACTCTGCATAGAAGTTATATAAGCAAGGTGATGATATACAACCTTTACGTACTCCTTTCCCAATTCTGAACCATTCTTTGTTCTATATCCAGTTCCAACTGTTGCTTCTTATCTTGCATACAGGTTTCTCAGGACACAGGTAAAATGATCTGGTCTTCCCATCTCTTTAAAAATTTTTCCACAGCTTGTTGTGATCCATACAGTCAAAGGCTTTAGTGTAGTCAATGAAGCAGATTTTTTTTTTTTTTCTGGAATTCTCTTGCTTTCTCTATGATCCAATGGATGTTGGCAATTTGATCTCTAGTTCCTCTGCCTTTTCTAAATCCAGTTTGTACATCTGGAAATTCTCAGTTCACATACTGTTGAAGCCTGGCTTGAAGGATTTTGAACATTACCTTGCTAGCATGTGAAATGAGTGCACTTGTATGGTAGTTTGAACATTCATTAATGTTCCTCATGGCTTCCCTCAAAGCTCAGTTGGTAAAGAATCCACTTGCAATGCAGGACACCCTGGTTCAATTCCTGGGTCAGGAAAATCTGACCCAGAAGGGATAGACTACCCATTCCAGTATTCTTGGGCTTCCCTTGTGGCTCAACTGGTAAAGAATCCACCTGCAATATGGGAGACCTGGGTTGGATCCCTGGGTTGGGAAGATCCCCTGTCAAAGGCAAAGGCTATCCACTCCAGTATTCTGGCCTGGAGAATTCCATGGAATGCATAGTCCATGGGGTCACAGACATAACTGAGTGACTTTCATTTCACTTCACTTTGATCATTCTTTGGCATTGCCCTTCTTTGGGATTGGAATGAAAACTGACTTTTTCCAGTCCTGTGGCCACTGCTGAGTTTTCCAAATTTGCTGGCATATTGAGTACAGCACTTTAACAGCATCATCTTTTAGGATTTAAAGTAGCTCAGCTGGAATTCCATCACCTCCACTAACTTTGTGCATAGTAATGCTTCCTAAGACTGAGCAACTGAACTGAACTGAACTGAACTGAAGGCCCATTTGGCTTCACACTCCAGGATGTCTGACTCCAGGTGAGTGACCACACCATCATGGTTATCCAGGTCATTATGACTTTTTTTGTAAAACTATATATATATATATACATATATTGCCTCCGTCTTGGACCTTCCTCCCGTATCCCACCTGTCTAGGTTATCACACAGCATTGGGCTGGGCTCCCTGTGCTGTTTAGAAGCTTCCCACAAGCTACTTTACACATGGTAGTGTATACACGTTAATCCTAATCTCCTGATTCTCGCCACCCTCTTTTACCCCCACCGTGTCCACATATCCAGTCTCTATGTCTGTGGCTCTATTCCAGCCCTACAAATGGGTTCTTATTGATAAGTAAATAAAAAGCTGGGAAAGGATTGATTAGGTGAGGGCAAAAGAGACTTCAACCAGCTGGGCGATAGATGGCAGGGAGAAGATGGGAGTAAAACAGAAAAGAGGAAAATATGAGGAGAAGGCAGCCAAAAAGAAAAGTGAGACATGCCCAAGGAAGCATTGTAATGTGGTGATTTTGCCTGGAGCCAATCTGGCTGCCTCATTGCTTCCTTTCCTATAAAAGGTGTGGAGAGCACTGTCTGCTCTCTGATTTCCTGTGAGATTGAGCTAATGACAGTAGAGAAAGGATAGGGGAAAAGGGAGGGAGAACGCCATGAGGACTGAGACCCTTTATAATGAAGCCTGCAGGATAGAACACTTGCCATAAATTAGTTTCCATCAAAACAGCTTCGTGTGTGAAGGATAATGTTGTTTCCTCATTAGTGGTTTTTGTCTGTGATAATTAAGCCTCCACATTCGATTCCAGATAAATGTCCCTAATTGACATCATCCATTCAGTTCAGTGGAGATTGAAGAAGAGAGGAGAGGAGATGGAAGAAGACTTGAATCAAAAACACTTTATTTTCTGCAGAGGCTGTAATGATAATAGTGGGAATTATTGAGGGCTACAACAGGCAGAAACATAGTCTATGCAGAGCCAGCTGCCTCCAAATTCTGCTGTTCTCTGGGGCACTTTAATTTCCAAATAAAAAGGCTTAAGCTCCCAGCACCAAGTGAAGTTCAGTGACCTCTTCATCTCACAACATATACACAATCATATCAAAAGGATTTCAGAGAATTTCCCAGAAGGTTATTGTTCACTCAGGGCCTTCTTGCTGTGATTTTGAGCTCTGGCTAAACTCTCAGCATCTCGTCACTGTCTCAACTCCTGCTGCTGCTGTTCTGACTCTGCTAGACGAGTCCCAAGTGGCTAGTACAGCCTTTCCTCTTTGCTTCACCTACACTTGTGCTTTCCGCAGTTTTATGAAGGCTTGAAGAAAACACAAACTCTGCCACAGAATATTTTTCCATGTCCACATCCCATTTAGGGCACTGGCCTCTCATCGTATTTTTATAGTCCCTCTTTTTAGGACTCAATTGATCACCTAATCTTCCAGGCAAAACTCACACATTTCTGTATGGCTTTCTAGGTAGAATAAATTGTATCTTTGTTTTCTCATTTCTCTCCCATCTAAACCAATCTAAGGGTCTGCTGTTTCACACTCCCATTGGTCCAGGACTTCCTACTTGTTTTTTGGACTCCATTTTAAGGGGATGGTATCCTCGGTGTCTTCATGCTCCGTAACAATGACTGGTGGTGGCTTGCTCCTCTTCACCTATCTCCTCCCTCAGGTAATAAGCAGAATGCTTGAACTCAATAAAGCATCCTTCCTTCCCATATTGTTGTGGCTTCAGGGTCACTGGGAAAATCATGAGTATCAGATGGACTTTTCAATCCCCCCCCCACCCCCAGCCCCAGCTGTTTACTGGATGCATGCGTTTGGGCAGATCACTCCATTTATCTAACTCTTTGTTGGCTTATCTATAAGGAGTGATACCTCCATCAAATGGGTGATTCACATAGCATGGCCCAAATAATGCTAATATCCTAGCAGAGGTTTCCAGATCACAATCCTAGGTACACAGTTATTGAAGTAAAAATGTTCTCTGACAAACAAAAAGTGATGCATTCCTGTATCTAGAATTTTCAGTTTATACTGATGGAGACTTTTTGGCCTCTCTGCAATTCTCCTTTCACAGGCCTTTCAGAGAAACCACAATGGAGAGAAAGCCCCAGGTATCTAGGGATTCCTGGCTATCTGCTCCCTAGTTGAATAGTCTTTCATCTGTCTCCATCTGAGGGTTGTCTGCATTTAAATATGCTTCTGTTTTAAACATCCTCAGACCTATGGGAGCTTGTTCTAAAAGAAGTGAGTGATAAACTCCCCCATATCTTCTATATATATATATTAGCAAAGTTTAAAAAAAGTCAAACACCCAGCCTGTCAGGATTTATCTCTTAGAAATGACAGTAGGCTGTCTCAGGCTTTAAAACATCTAATTTGTAACTGATCTATTTTTATAAAGGGCAGGGGAGGGAATAGTAGGGGGACATATACAATCTCATTAAAATTCTCACAACTATTTAATGAAGATAGATTGACTTCATTTTACAGTTGATGAAACAGGGATTTGGAAAGATTAAGCAACTTATTCAAGGTCACACTACATGTTAATAAGGAACCGGGAATATAAAGCTAGCTTTCTCTAACTGCAAATCCCATGCTCTTGGCACCAGATACAGGCACCCCACTGATACCACCAGAAATAGGGGTGCTTTAAGAAGGAGACACAAAACAGAACAACAACAACAAAAACAAAGATTCTTCCAAGTTTTAGATATAGAAAAAGATGGACAACAAAAATGACAACAAAAACATCCTAAGAGACCATACCTTGGTTTCCATAGCATCTGCATACTTAGCCAGGTCCCTATATTTCTTACCAGGTACTTCCCCAACTCAATACTAAGGCACCTACTTGCCTTTCCTAACAGCATGGCTTCCTGCAAGAATCTGAAATCTAAAATCAGTACTCTGATGAAAATTTTACCTCTGTCCTCTCTTTGGTTAAAATTGATTACAGACATGGAGAAGCAGGTCTCAAGGAAGAAATTGCTTATTTGTGTTAAGAGAAGTCTTGTGGTTGAGCTCTCCAAAAGGCTCTCATTGACATCATGTCTCCATTCATCAGATTCTTGGAGGGCAGGAGGAGGAGGCACATGTGCTAAGACTCCCCTCAGTGATTCTGGAGAGCTTGATAAGGATACTCAGATTTGAGACGGCCATGACTAGCTGCTTCTTCTTGGCTGTGCTGGCATCCTGGCCCCGACATGACACAAAATGAAAAATGAAAACACAACAGACCAAGAGTACAGCATCCTTCAGGATATGTGCCAGGCTCTTGAATCTACTGTCTCTGCACAGTCACCTTCCCTGTAGACATAAAAGGAAGCACATGATTAGATTCCTCTGCCACCCATCCCCCTGGTGAATCATTTTTGAGAGCAAGTTTGTCTGCTCTGTACTGGGGGCTGTTTTAGGTATGAGAGTTATGTCAATAAACAAAACAAAGTCCCTACTTTCATGAACTAACACTACACTGAAAAAGAGGAAAATAAACATAAAGGAATAAATCTGTAAGATTTTAGACAGAGAGAAAAACGAGGAGCCAAAAATGGATTGTTGGAGGGAAAGGTATTATTATAGATAAGATGATCAAAAAATACTTTTTTGACAAGATGCTATTTATGTAGAGACTTGAATGAGGTGAAGGAGTGAAACAAGCACATTCATGTAGGAATAGCATTCTGGAAAGAGTCAACAGCAAATGCAAAAGCCTTGAAGTGGGAACATTTCTGGCAATTTGGAGACAGCAAAAGAGGCCAATGGAGACCAGAGTGTCTGAAGAAGTCGGAGAAGGGAAGAGAAGAAATTTATGAGTTCAGAAAAGGAGAAAAGGGCCAAACATACAGACTTTTTCTAACATACAGGTGTTAGAAAGGATTTAGGATTTTATTCCGGCTGAGATGAGTTATCATTGGATTTTAAAAGGAAACAGGACATGGATATGATAAGAGTCTTTAAGATTTTTTTTTTTTTTAATGTGGGACCATTTTTAAAGTCTTTTTTGAATTTGTTACAATAGTGTTTCTGTTTTACATTTTGGTTATGAGGCATGTAGGATTCTAGCTCCCCAACCAGGGATCAAACCCACACCCCCTGCATTAGAAGGTAAAGTCCCAGCCACTGGACCACCAGGGGGGTCCCTACGATAAGAGTTCATAAGGGTTTACCCTGGCTGTTGCCTGCTGTGTGTGTTATGTGCTGGGGGTGGGGTAAGGAAACGGAAGAAAGGGTGAGAATGGGAGCTCCATTAGTAAACTATTACTGCAGTCTAGATAGAAATGTTGATAATTTGGACCAGGGTGGTCATTGTGGGGACGGTGAGAGACAGTCAGATTTGGAATATATTTTAGAAGTAGGATCTACAGAAATAACTGATGAGTGGAATGTGAGGTGAAGAGAAAGTATGGAGTCGAGGATGACTCCCAGGCATTGTGCCCTTTCATAACCTCTTCCACAACTTTTCATTCCAGCAGTTGCTATGACAACAAGCAGCCACAGCGGGGCACCTGGCAGTACCTTGGCCTTGCTGTTCTTTGCATCTCCAACCTTCTGCCCTATGGCATTCGAGTACCTGTGGGAACCTGGAAACCCAGAAAATTCACACCTCAGGGGCAACATCTGACCCATGTGGTTTGGAAGGTGGGTGACATGCACACCTCTTCAGAGAGTACCTACTGGAACTGTAGAGAGGCCCCAGAAGCCCACAGCAGTAACCATCTCAACCATAATCCTTTGGATCAGATTTCCCTCTTTCCATTTTACTGTTCCAGTAAAATATCTTTGGGTCCTCTTCCCAAAATAAACTTTCTCCAGGCAAGCTCTTGCCCAAAGCTCTACCACCAGAAACTGACTTCATTGACTGACATGTAGGGGACTGAAGGAGGGGAGGAGAAGGCAATGGCACCCCACTCCAGTACTCTTGCCTAGCAAATTCCATGGACGGAGGAGCCTGGTAGGCTGCAGTCCATGGGGTCGCTAGGAGTTGGACACGACTGAGCGACTTCACTTTCACTTTTCACTTTCATGCATTGGAGAAAGCAATGGCAACCCACTCCAGTGTTCTTGCCTGGAGAATCCCAGGGATGGGGGAGCCTGGTGGGCTGCCGTCTCTGGGGTCGCACAGAGTTGGACACGACTGAAGCGACTTAGCAGCAGCAGAAGCAGAAGGAGAGGAGAATCAAGAGGGGAGGATGGATACGAAGTATTTAACTTTGATAGGACATATAATGAGTTGTCCATTACACTGCCAGGTGGAGATGGTGAGGAGGAAGTTGGATGACCTAAGTCTGAAATTCAGAACACAGCCTGAAGAAAGACTAGGCTACTTGTTTTCAACAGTCCCTTGTGGAGGTGTGGCAAGTGCCCCCACATTCACAGGCTCCACCAATAGGAGTCTCTATTTCCCACCGTTCCCTGGGTGAGTGACTCTTTTTCTGGCCCCAGAAGCTGCTGAAGAGGATGCAATTTCTGGTGGAAGGAGCAAAACAGCAGCATGAGCTCTTCATGCTCCACTCATTTGACTCTAGCGCCAGCAGACCCTGTATCCTCACAGCAGACAAGCGGTCACATTAGAATGAAAGCTTGCTAGAGAATGTCAGCTTGGCCCCATCCTGCAGCGGAACGTTGTCTGATGGGACCCTTTCCCTCTATGAGGATCCCCACTGAGGTTTCAGGGAAGGAAAAAAGAAGTGAGATGAGAGGCAGTTTGGGGAGGTGGAGAAGATAAAAGATGAGCAGATATGTCCCCAAGAGAACCTCTGATGATCTCCCGGCTCCCCCTCCTCCATCCCCCCTACCCCCCCATCCCCCCCCGCCCCCCATCCCCCCCGCCCCCCCCCACTCTCCAGCCTGAATCTGGACTACTACCAACAAACTGCAGAGACAGGACATGGTTTTTGTTTTCATTTGCATTTAATTGGCCCAAATGAAAACTGCAATTACTGAGCAATTACACATCCCCATATGCTTCAGGGATGCTGTCCCTGGCACATTCACTATACCCATTTGGAAAATTCACCCATAAAAGCACCAGATTCGCCTGCATTGTATGTGGAAATCTGCAATTCCATCCTTTGTGCAAGGGATAAAAATTCACCCTGGGGGTATCAATTTTAATAAGGCTTAATTAGACCAATTTGTAGTAAGTTGAGGTTTCCACTCTGCAATTTGACAAGCAGCTTGAGTTGGTTCACTACATTTTTATGCTCAGGAATTTTTGTATCTCAAACAAAAGGTCAAATAGAACATAAAATTCTACCTGAAAGACTCCTAAAGTCATAATGAATTTCTGTTGTGATTTGTGTGTGTGTGTGTGTGTATCTGCATGCGTTGTTGTGATATTTTTTAAGAGGTCCTTATGTCCTTATTGATGACAAAAATGTGATCTTCAGTAGCTGAGTTGTCCGTCCATCAGGGAGATCCAGGAAGGCAGATAAAACTGGTCTCCTCCTGTGAAGACTTTGATAGTAACTCAGGTGCTCTTTCCTACAGTGTTGGGGAAGGATGTCAGATACCAACATAGAATACAAACACTAACTAAAATCTGCTTGACATTGGATGGAGAAATAAACCACCTTGCCAAAGGATGGTAAATAAAATTTATATTTTATCCTTGGATCAGAAAACTGATTGAACCATATTGTCTTTAAGATATTCAACAAAGTCTATTTTACTGAGTTTCACTTTGATGCCATATCGCTAGAATTTCACCCAGGACCTTTAGAAGGAAAAGTGTTACAAAATTCGTTCATATTTCTATGGGAAAATAGCTGAGGTCACTCTTCTTGAGAAGGGGGATGTGGGTCAGGACACAAGAGGAGAGAAAATTGAATAATATTTTCTTTTTTCCATGAATTTTTGACATTAGATATTCTAGATATGTGGCCAAAAAACGGAAGGGGTTCCCTGGTGGCTCAGGTTGTAAGTAATATCCAAAAAAAGTTTCAAAGGGCATATGACAAACAGAGCCAGTCCTCTCTGCCGATCTACTAGGTACCGTCTACCTTACATGGGCATTCCTGGGGCGAAAGAATGTCCATCTAACTTCAAAATATTTTCCCTTCTCATATGATACAGTGTCTTAAGGGCTCACATTAGAACTAGACTACTGGTTAAAGATATTAAATGTCAGAAAACTCGAGGTAAGAAAATGAAAATATTGTTCCTAAAACTGATAATGCATAGACCTCAGAGTGGCTCAACTATATTTGTGACAGTAATTCTTGAAGGACTAGGAACCAGGACAGCTACATTTTTTTTTTAAAGTGCCAGGAAATGACTGGAACATAAATGCTGTCATTAGGAAGGCCAGTTTGGTATGGGGGTTGGGGAGGTGGTAGAAAGAGGCGTGGTGATGATTCCATTCAGAGAGAGGAAGAGAGAAGTGAGAAAAAGGGAAAAAACTGAAAAGTGAAGGAAGGAAGTGCATATAGAAGGGGTGGCACAAATTAATAGCTGACATAACTGTTTGTTTTAATTCCTGGTGAAAAAAACCTCAGGAAGAGTCATTATGATTTGTTCCTCTAATAGAAAAATAGGAATTGGCCATGCATTCTGTAATCCAATTGCTGGGGTCTTTGGCTATAGATGCTGAGACTCTGTGGTCTATGAGGGAAATCTTTCTTCTTTCTACAAGAAAAGGAACATGAGCAGAAAGAAGTAAAAATGATTATGTACTTATGCTTGGAGGAGCAGAAACAAAATTGCATGCATTACTGATACAAAGATAATAAATGTTACTATGTGAGAAAAGTAATATACATATATATTATTTAGCCAAATATTTCCATACACTTGCTGTCACGAAATGGATAGCCCAAATGAAAGAGCCATATGAACAATAAATCATGGAACCAGTTTCAAGGAAAACAAGTTTTGCTTTGGAAAATTGCATTCAAAATATATGCACTTGAAATCAGCTAAACATGAGCATTCTAACATTCAATAAATTAGAGTAGATAGATCTTGAATTCAACAAGATATAAAAGTCCCAAAATTTGAAAAAAAAATTACTCATTTTTAAGATAAAATAATATGTATACACCATATTGTTCAGTGACATTTTTTCCTTAAAGTAAAACTGAAGGAAATAAATGGCAAATTCAGAGAGAATTAATACAGAGAAAGCCTTCCCTCCCTTGCTGCACCCTCTCTTTTCCCACAACAAAAGGGTGAAGCTGATGGATCTACTCTGACCCTCAGGAGCAGTTCAGACATTGCAAACATCTCCCAGCTCAAATGGATACTCCAGTTCCTCTGGGATGTTCCTCTGGCCATCTTCTTTACTGCCTTTAACCAAAGCAGATCAACCTCTGTGGCCCAAGGCAATAGCAAAGCAAAGAAATTCATCACAAGACAATCCTGCCATGAATCAATGGGAGATCTCAAGAGGCAAACCCAGACTGGTTTAGGGTCTCAATTCACCTGCCAGGGTGGAACAGCCTAGCATATCAACCAACCATTAGAAGGATTCTCCCCCAGTGCATCCTGGAAAATCACAGATCGAGGTAGCTGTGTGGATCCATGATAGAAATGAGATTGCTCAAGCTGAGCTGATCTGACCATGAAAATAGATAAGCTCCAAATGTCATCCCATAAAACAGAGTGGAGAATGCTCTCCACTGGAACCAAACAGTCTGTCCCCTGTCCTCCTGGAGTTTTTTGGGATGGATATGAGTGGTAGATGCTGTGGAGAAAGCTGTCTTTTAATTCTCTTTCTTCACACTCCAGTTTCCTATCACGTCTAGTTATCTCTGAGAAGAAGTGAAATGACGAAGCCAGTTTTCTAAAACAATCCTCCCAGTCTGACTGTCTTCATGAAGGCAATGGGAATTCCTACTGAGTGGTGAATTTCCTTTGAATCACAGACATGTGCAAGGCATCCAGCAGGGACACATCTCCCCAGGCTGCCAGGGAAGCTTGCAGAGTGTGCGGAGCGCTCTGGCCAGCCTTCCTGCTGCCTTCTCTGCCCCTCTGGTCTTGTTTAAGCACCCAGACCAGACAGAGCTGCTCAGGATCTGATTCTTTAAATTACATGTAGGAACATGGTGACAATGACAACATAACAAACTTATTTATACTCTCAAGCCAAAGCAAAAAAAAATTTTTTCATCACCACAAACATTTCCTAAAGCCCAAAATTTCACTGCTCAAAGAACCCTCAGAGGAATTACTCAATAAGCCAAGCTCCAGTTTGGAGGAAGCAGAAAAGAATTTTATGTCAGTTTTCAAGGCATAAACTTAGTTATGACAGAGTGGCTGAAACGTGACAGAATTGTTCCAATCGGGACTCCGGGTGAGCTGTGTTTCCAGGCATTTTACCTGTAGGTGTGGTCCGACTATTTGGACCCTGAGCATCCCCTACCCATGCCATCAGGCCACAGCGACGTCAACAAAAGCAGTAGTTAAATGAATAAGCAGAACTTGGACCAGTTCTGTTAAAGAACCCAGTGCTTAGGGGGTCTGAAAGATGCTTACTCACTGTACAGATAGGACGGTCTCATTAGAAGCCTCTTCACTCTTCCTTCTCTAGGTTTTCAGAAGACACATCAAGGAAATCTGAACATACCAGGTATAGGGACAAAAGGAGCTTATAACAAGATGACAAAATACCCTCCAACCCTACCTGTGCTCCCTCCACTAGATATCAAGGGGAGTTGGATAACACCTCTCAGGGTGTGTGAATCGTATTGCCATGACTCAAAAAAGTTCTGTAAATCTGACACATCCCACTGGGACTCAAGCCCTGTTGTTCTTGCACCCAGACTGCCTGCTTGTCTTTCTCCTCATCCACAAGTCACTCGTGCCTTAAGCTCCCAGATTGCACCTGCTGATATACACACACACAGACACAGACATAGACACACACACACAGACACACACTAGACACAGACACACACTAGACACAGACACACACACACACACACACACAGACCCACACTTCTTGGCATACATAGAGGGTATGCAGCCTAGTAAGGCTCATCACAGGACTCACTTTCTCTGGCAAGTTTCCCAGACACTTTCCCCAAACAGAAAACCCCAAATTGGGCTTCCTGAGGCTCCCATGACCAGCTTGCGCCCCTCTGGTTTACTACCCGTCATTCACCTTGAACTCTTTCTTAGTGGCAGTGCTCAGGATGTTTGTTGAACTGAACAGAAGACAGCCTAGATTTTGATTTAAAATAGAAATATCTGTAAATCTGCTCTCCGGCCCATGTTCCTTATGTGGCGGACTAGCCCTCCCACCACCCATCACTTGCCTGTCGGCCACACAACCTTCACAAAATTCTCCCCTTCTTTCCTCCTGCCTCCTAGTTTGGGAGCTCATCATCTCTCACTTGGAGGCTCCTCTGTCCCTGGATGCTCCAGGCAAGAGCACTAGAGTGGGTTGCTATGCCCTCCTTCCGGGGATCCTCTTGACCTAGGGGTCTGCAAACCTGAATCTCCTGCTTCTAATGCATTGAAAGTAGATTCTGTACCCCCTGAGCCACCAGGGAAACCCATTTACTTTAGTACCCAAAGGTTATTTTCTGAATACACTACGACATGATACACTTCCAGAGGCTCTGCCATAAAGATAAAACTCAAGCTTCTTGGCATGACCATGGGGCCCTGTGCACATGTGTGTTACCCCTCGTCTCAGGCCATACTGCATGTGGTACAGCCACAGGTACAGAATCGCTGGCTGCCTGGGTGCTTTGCTTTCCCTCTACCTGGAAAACCCTTCCCCCTTTCCTTAGCCAGTCACACTCAGAATTATCCTTTAATTCAGGTGCATCTCTACATGCAGATTTGTCACAATGTTTTCAAAGCTGGTTTGCTCAAAATTCATCTGAAAGGAAACACGATCAAGACAGATCTCATCAAGTGTTCACCATTCGATTGGTCTAATTAAACCCATGTAACAATATAGGTCTAAAGCCCCAAATCTCCCCTTAAAGGACTATTTGTCTGGGTTCTTAATTCAGGGTCAACATAATCACCAACATTTGTTTCTTTTCCCTGATAATTCTTTCTTGGCCACTTGAACTTTGTCATTTTTCAAAATTAAAACCCTGAGTTCTTAAACCATTTGTACTTCAGGATTTATAATAGGAGACAGTTTTTGCTTGCTCTTGAGGGTTATGTTTGCAGGAGGTAGCTAATTCAAATATCTTGGTGCCTATCCCCTACGGCATCTCTTTCTCCCACACCAGGAGTGTTCAGACTCACTTTCTTAAAACTTGTCAGATCCAGATGAATTTGAGTGACGAAGAACAGCAAAGTGAACAGAAACTCAACAAGGAAAAACTCCACACATAGCTATTACAACCATGAGACCATTTGATTTTATCTATGCAAGAAAATGTATTGGTAACTTTTCTTAATTAGGGTAATGTATTCATGGACATGTACAACATTATTCTCTATTCCTTCTTGTGTGTCTGAAATATTTCATAGAAAGAAAGACCTTTCCAGTAAAAATGGTTTCTTCGTGTTCGACAAAAGGTGGGGAAGAGTCAGTCACTGGTCTTTCTCCTTTTGAGGGGCGGTGCCCTTTCACAGGCTAGTGGTATGTTACTGAGTCCTAGCTTGTACTGCTCACTGAATGACATTCATCTAGAGATTAATTGTTGGGGCAAGAAACAGCAACTTTATTCAGAAATCTTGCAGACCGAGAAGATAGTAGACTAATGTCCCAAGGAATCATCTAACCTGAGTTAGGATTCAGATTTCTTTTCTATATACCAAAGGGGAGGGGGTGTGACTAGTTGTTGCAAACTTCTTGATGTCAGAATCCTTTTTTTTGCCCTTGTCAAATAGGTCAGGCCACAATGTTCCTATAAACCACCACCAAGACAAATGTTATTCTCTGTTCTGCAACTTTCTCTATGAATGGAGACGAGTTATACATGTAAAAGCCAGAGCCTTGAGAATGGGGTATCCATATATTTCAGTCTACAGGCAACATTCTTAACTTAATACAAAAGCAATAGAATATGAAATGGATCCAATATGTAGTCAGATTTGTTCTTATTGCACTCAGGTGTTCAGTAAACAGTGAGTTTAAAGGGGTGGCTTTTCCCTGGTGGCTTAGACGGTAAAGAATCCACCTGCAATGCGGGAGACCTCAGTTCAATCCCTGGCTTGGGAAGATTCCAAGAAGGGAACGGCTACCCACTCCAGTATTCTTGCTTAGAGAATTCCATGGAGAGAGAAGCATGGCAGGCTATAGTCCATGGGATTGCAAAGAGTCGGACACAACTGAGGGGCTTTCGCTTTTCACCTGAAGATTTGGTAATTCTCAATGTGTTTGGATTAATTGGCATCAGTAATAGCCTTCTTCTTCAGGAATAAAAACATGTATAAAGATTAAACCTTCGATAAGGTATGTGACACAACCTTATAATTGAGCCCCCCAAATGGATGGAAGCAGTCCATGAAGAAGAGCCTTCATCATTTTAATCATGGACAGCCATGATTAAAAGTGTTGGGAAAGAGGCTATTTAGTCTTAATCGGTAGAAGTACTCAGTCCTTGGATGAATCATGAGCAGTGAATAAATAACCTACAATTTTCCCTTCTGCATCCCTCTTTCATGGAGAAAAACCCAGTGTGAACTGGAAATGAATTTAAAGGTACTATACACAAATGAATAAATGAATAAAACAGAAGCCAACCAGAAAAGTTGATTTGCGACTGATTTGCCCTGCCTCTCCTTTGAGAACAGTGGGAGAAGTAAATGAGATTATGAGTGTAAAACGGTTTGGAAAACATGTCTCAGATTTCTGTTCATGTAATCTCACTAGTCGGAGAAGGCAATGGCAACCCACTCCAGTACTTTGCCTGGAAAATCCCATGGACGGAGGAGCCTGGTGGGCTGCAGTCCATGGGGTCGCTAAGAGTTGGACACAACTGAGCGACTTCACTTTCACTTTTCATTTTCATGCATTGGAGAAGGAAATGGCAACCCACTCCAGTGTTCTTGCCTGGAGAATCCCTGGTGGGCTGCCATCTCTGGGGTCGCACAGAGTCGGACACGACTGAAGCGACTTAGCAGCAGCAGCAGCAATCTCACTAGTGGTGGAGTGAGTGTCTAGGCCTCCTGATCATCAAATCTGCCCATATACTACCAAGCCTCTTTACGTTTCAGAGAAGCAAAAGTACAGCCCAAGATCTTAAACAAAGTGGACAAGATTACAAACCACACCTGGAGCCCAATTCTCTTACATCAAAGTCCCTTTTCCAAGTGCAGCACTGAAGTGCTGGTTCCTTGTGTCCCGGATACTGAGGATGGTCATGACCCAAGCACAACAGTCACAACCACATTCCCTGATGTCCCAGCCACTCACTATTAAACTGTGTAACTCATTCAATTTACTCAAGCCGCTGGAGATGCCCCAGTAAAAACTCCAAACTAATCCTTTAGCTGTCATGAATATATGAAACAGGAACACAAATGTCTTAACAAGCAATGGCAATATGCTGACTATCAAAACTTTGGAGGCTTGTTGTTAACTACTAATAATACTCTTTATAAAAATGTTATTGCATGGTATATAAAATATATCTAAATAAAGTTGCTAAAATGGATGAACTGATGTTGCCATTTATAAAGTATAACATACACATTTTGAAATAGAAAATGCATTGTTGTAAAACTTAAGCTCTTTATTTACTATAACACAGAACATTTTATTTTTAGACATCAGTGGGTTTGATTTTGTTACATTCTCACTTATTCAGCGAAAAACAAAAGTCAGGAAAATCCCATGGTGACTAGTAGTAACCTATCAGGAAATGAGAGCAAGCATGTAGACCATTCTTTGTTTGGATTGATGTTAAATCAACTGATCAGTAAAGCCTTTCTTTCTAATAATTAGGACAGATTCCGTTGCAAAGAGTGTTGGACTAGGAGTCCTCTAGAAATAAAGGCTTTCACTTTATACATGGAATAGTCACAAAATATAGATAGCTTACTTTGACTCAATTGGATTTGTTCATCCTAAACTGCCATGAGATTCAGAGAAATGGGTATTTTCTCGTATGTTGTGCAACAGTTTCTTCAAATATCTGCTCATGCCCAGTTAAACTAACAAGATATCCAGACACTCCATCATCTCAGTGTGGGACACAGAGGTGGCCACATCCATCATACACACATATATAATTAGGAGACTTGGGGAATATGCTAAGAGGGCAAGAAATCATTTGCTTCTTCGGTTATGCTTTAGTGACGAATATACATTTCTTGGTAACCAGCCAATCAGTTTTGGAAATAATATCAGACCATGACCCAGTAAAGTCCAACAGCCTATCCCTTGCTTACATGCACCATTAAAGCCTGTCGCCAATCACCAGCCATCTCTCTCAGGCATACTTTCCTTTCTCTGGAAGCAGAAATACCCCAAAATAAATTTGCCCTTCTCCAGAAAAAACACACTCCCCATTCAACAGCAAATCCTGATCCAAAGAAAAAATTAATTCAGGCAGGCAATTTTGATCTCTTAGAAAACTTTCCTTAAAAATGACAAATGTGTGTGATGGTAAAGCCATCCAATATGTCTGCATGCTGCCTTATTAAATTAAAAACACTTGATTTATTTATACAATGTCTTCAATGGCTTACAGATTAGGATCCTAGAAACAATACATGGCTTATAGCAAAAAATATACATATAAGAATCCACCTATAGTTTATATAAATGATGAAATGCTTCTGAATATATCTATATATCTATATATGTACACATATATACTCTGTGTGTGTGTTTGCAGAATCAGCACACAAATACTGCAGTCTTTCATTGGCTCTTCCACTTCAGTGTCAAGGACACTAGGTTCAAAGTCTGAAGGAACGGAACAAAGGTCACCGCTGAGGACAGAGGACTGGCTTGATGCACCTTCCTTTGTGAAGGACCAAATTTGCTGGGCAGTGACACCCAGCAACGCACGGCTTATTGCAGGGGCCGATCTCATTCCAGTTGTCACAGGTCTTGGCACATCCTGGGCCACAGGTATCATACACGGCCCCATGCTTACACTGGGTGGCTGGAAAAGAGAGGAGATGAAGGTGAGATGTGAGCAAACAGCCAGGTTAATTCACCCTCAGCCCCATGCCATTCCCACAGGCTCATGTCACTCATGGCATGGGTCTCCCCACAGCTCAGGTGCACATCTGCCTCCTAACAAAAGAAGAACAAGAACCCAGCACTTCCCAGACACTCTGGGAATCACCTGCATCTGGAAAAACATGAAACATCCACCTGCTGAGCCAGTGAACTTCAAAATGAAAGAAAATGAGAAAGTTTTATTCCCAGATAGGAAAGACTATACATTAGTAAAGCTACATGTAAATCTACAGGTTACCTAGATATTGAGAATGGTATGAAAAGTTAACTCCAAATAGTTCTTCCAGTTGTTGAGCTGCAATGAATAGGAATCATTGTTGCAACTACCTTGATATTCAGATATACAGAATTACACATACAGGAGATGCGGTTTTGATCCCTGGGTTGGGAAGATTCTCTGGAGTAGGAGATGGCAACTCATTTCAGTATTCTTGCCTGGGAAATTCCATGGATAGAGGAGCCTGGTGGGCTACAGTCCATGAGGTTGCAAAGAATCTGACACGACTTAGCGACTAAACACTACCACCACCAACTCATACAGGAAAAAAATCTGCCAAGGATATTAGAAATGTGTGACATACTTTAATCTAGTTACCATGTGTTGAATTAATCAATTTGAAACTAGTTAGAGCAAGAGATGGGTAGAGCCCAACAGAGAAAAATTAGATGTGTGACTGGGGAGAGGGAAGTAGCTGGCTGGCTGGTCAGAGAATATGAAAATGATGGTGTAGCCAAATCATAGCAATTTACTATCTTTGTTCAGTTGGAGCTAAAATGATTTTGACAGTATTCTGAAACTTACCAAAAATTCATGAATAGATTTGTCAGAAAAAAAAAATACTGCCAGCATTCTGGAAGTTTTATGACACGCAGACTTTTCCATCTGAGTTACTTCCAATGACAATCAAAGGTGGCACCCCTCATTCTCAGGAGGAGGGATGTTGACACATGTAAGAATTTAGAAGAATCCTCTTGAAGAATAGTAATAACCGTCCAAACTCCATCTGTAGCTGTTTTTGTCTTCAGTTCATGGCACACAGCTCCTAGAACACCTGGAAATCTCCAGAGTGTTCGTATGCCAATAGGGCTGGTGGTTGGGGTCCCCAGACAGCTTCAGAATGGGGACTGCTCACCAGAAAGACCAAAGCATGATTAAAGGCTCAGAACTTTCAGCACTTTTTGCCAGGGATGCAGACAGGGACTGGATATTGAGATTATCACTTTCAGTCAATGATTTAATCAACTATGCCTACATAGGGACTGCTGCTACCGCTGCTAAGTCGCTTCAGTCGTGTCTGACTCTGTGTGACCCCATAGACGGCAGCCCACTAGGCTCCTCTGTCCCTGGGATTCTCCAGGCAAGAATACTGGAGTGGGTTGCCATTTCCTTCTCCAATGCATAAAAGTGAAAAGTGAAAGTGAAGTCGCTCAGTCGTGCCCGGCTCTTAGCGACCCCATCTCCATACAAATCCCTAAATGACTAACGACAGGGTTCAGAAAACTTTGGAACAGGAGGACTCATTGAGGTGCTGGGATTATGGTGTCCCCGCTCTATCAGGACAGAAGCTCTTGTGTTTGGGGGACACTTCTGGAACCTACTCTCTGTGCCTCTTTATCTGGCTGTTCATTTGTATCCCTTATAATAAACGGCTCAGACAGTTTATTAGAGAATCCCAGCTGCAATGCAGGAGACCCAGGTTCAACCTCTGGGTTGGGAAGACGCCCTGGAATAGAAACTCACTCCAGTATTCTTGCCTGGAGAATCCTAAGGACAGAAGAGTCTGGCAAGCTATAATCCATGGAGTAGCCAAGAATAGGACACAACTGAGCAACGAACACTTTCACTTTACTTTCAAGAGTAGATAAGGGTTTTTCAGAGTTTTGTGAGCCCTTCTAGAAAATGATTAAGCCCAAAAGAGAAGGAGGCTGTGAGAACAGCTCTCTGCCCCTACACTGTAGCCAAGTGGAGCAGAGAGAGGGTAACCTAGGGACTCAGTACTTGGCAACCAGCATCTGAAATGAGGTGTCTTATGGGACTGAGCCCTTAAACCTGTGGAGGTTGATGCTAACTCTGGGCAGTTAATCTCAAAACTCTACTCAATGTCCTATGGTGACCTAAATGGGAAGAAAATCCAAAAAAGAGTGGATATAAGTATATATATAGCTGATTCAGGCTTCCCTGGTAGCTCATCTGGTAAAGAATTTGATTGCAATGCAGGAGGCCCTGGTTTGATTCCTGGGTCAGGAAGATCCCCTGGAGAAGGGATAGGATACCCACTCCAGTATTCTTGGGCTTCTCGTGGCTCAGTCAGTAAAGAATCGGCCCGCAATGCGGGAGACCTGGGTTTGATCCCTGGGTTGGGAAGACCCCCTGGAGGAGGTCATGGCAACCCACTCCAGTATTCTTGCTTGAAGAATCCCCATAGACAGAGGAGCCTGGTGGACTTCAGTCCATGGGGTTGCAAAGATTCAGACATGACTGGACAACTGAGCACAGCACACAGCGGATTCACTTTGCTATGCAGTAGAAACTAACACAACGTTGAAAAGCAGCTAACTTCTTGCAGACACCTTCTCACTCTTGGGCTTCTTTATCTTCTCTTTAACACTAAAGGTTCAAATTGCCTCCAAGACCCTTTCCGTGACATTCTTTTCTCTTCTCATTAATTCTCTTCTCCTACCTTCCCTTCTTCTTTCTTCCCTTCCCTCTCTTTCTCTATCAGTTATTAAATATTAGCTCTAATTTCCAGTCAAAACACTCTGAAGTTGATTATCATTAGCTTGGATTCTCTCCCCAAACCAATCATTTTTCCAAATCTTAATTCAAACATCACCTCCTTCAAGTAGCTTCCTGGATCTCTCCAAGATACCCTTCCCTGCTCTGCATCCAACAGCACTTCTCACATTACAGTTACCTGCTTACTTGTTTTAATCTCCCAGTTATGTGCATCTGTGGGCTTCCACTGTGGCTCAGCTGGTAAAAAATCCACCTGTAATGCGGGAGACCTGGGTTCGATCCCTGGGTTGGGAAAATCCCCTGGAGAAGGGAAAGGCAACCCACTCTAGTATTCTGGCCTGGAGAATTCCATGGACTCTATACTCCATGGGGTCGCAAAGGGTCGGACACCACTGAGGGATTTCATCTCACTGTGCATCTGTAGCTCCTATTTGGAGACCTTCGCAAGAGTCTCCTAAGGGTCTTTTAAAAGACATATATTCCTCAGTCCCTTCCCTAAAGATTTTTGCTCTATGTCTACAGTGGAGCCTTGGGCAGCTGTAAATTTTAAAGGTTCCAGGGGTCACTATAACAAGCACCCTTGCTTGAACAGAATGAACCACCAAAGCTAGGGCTCCTGAGGGCAGAGTCCTTGTCTTCCATGATGTAAAGTTCTGGCACAAGGCCAAGCAGAGAGGAGCAGCTTAATAAATGCCTGTGCCTGTTGGATGATGATTTAATCTTAATGAAGTTCCATCCATCATCTTGATTCCCAATTTGGATTACATTTGGCTGGCCTTGAGTTCATTTTCCACTCTGCTGCTTCCAGAATGCCTCTTTCAACTCACTTTTCGCTCCAGATACTTTATTCCCCTCAGATCTCGCAAAGATCCCTCCTACTATGAAAACTCGGCAGATTTCCTGTCTCTCTCACCCACGTTCTTTCCTTTTCCCTCCTTCTCCTACAGACATGTGTTCCCCCATGTCTTTTCCTCTCTCTGACCTCTCAAGTCTTTCTTCTAACTGCACATGTACTTTCCTACTGCTTCTCTGTGACATCTTACCTTCGACTACTGAACAGATATTTTCCTCACCATTTGTTAGGTAGAAAATGCAGAACTACTAGGGGAAAAGTGGATTATTTTCACCATTGCTATTCAATTCAAATTAAATCAATAAACATTTACTGAGTATCTACTATGGGGCAGGCATCCTCTTAGGCCAGGGAATCCGATGTGAATCAGATACCATCTCTGAGGTTTAGTCTCAGGAGCCAGGACTTAAAACCAAATGGGTGATTTAAGTCAGTTCTAATGAGGTGGATGAACCTATAACCTATTATACAGAATGAAGTAAGTCAGAAAGAGAAAGATAAATATCATATTATAACACATGTATACGGAATCTAGAAAAATGATACTGAAGAATTCTAACGCATGTATACGAATCCAGAAAAATGGTATTGAAGAATTTATTTACAGGGCAGCAATGGAGAAACAGACATAAAGAACAGACTTATGGACATGGGGAGAGGGGATGCGAGGGTGAGATGTATGGGAAAAGTCGCATGGAAACTTACATTACCATATGTAAAATAGATAACCAATGGAAATTTGCTCTATGGCTCAGGAAACTCAAACAGGGGTTCTGTACCAACCTAGAGGGGTGGGATGGGGAGGGAGATGGGAGGGATGTTTAAAAGGGAGGGAATATATGTATACCTATGGCTGATTCATGTTGAGGTTTGACAGAAAACAACAAAATTCTGTAAAGCAATTATCCTTCAATAAAAAAATAAATTAAAAAAAAAAAACAAATGGGTGAAGGAGACACAGAAATGGATTCCTAATTAAATGCAAGATGAACACATTAGAGAGTAAGAATGAAGTACAGTGGATCAGTAAGAGAGACATCAACTCAACATTGAGGTCTGGTTAGGGATTAAGATAGGCTTGATAAAGGACAGAAATGGTATGGACCTAACAGCAGCAGAAGATATTAAGAAGGGGTGGCAAGAATACACAGAAGAACTGCACCAAAAAGATCTTCACGACCCAGATAATCACGATGGTGTGATCACTCACCTTGAGCCAGACATCCCGGAATGTGAAGTCAAGTGGGCCTTAGAAAGCATCACTACAAACAAAGCTAGTGGAGGTGATGGAATTCCAGTTGAGCTATTTCAAATCCTGAAAGGTGATGCTGTGAAAGTGCTGCACTCAATAAGCCAGCAAATTTAGAAAACTCAGCAGTGGCCACAGGACTGGAAAAGATCAGTTTTCAGTCCAATCCCAAAGAAAGGCAATGCCAAAGAATGCTCAAACTACCACACAATTGCACTCATCTCACACGCTAGTAAAGTAATGCTCAAAATTCTCCAAGCCAGACTTCAGGAATATGTGAACCGTGAACTTCCAGATATTCAAGCTGGTTTTAGAAAAGGCAGAAGAACCAGAGATCATATTACCAACATCTGCTGGATCATTGAAAAAGCAAGAGAGTTCCAGAAAAACATCTATTTCTGCTTTATTGACTATGCCAAAGCCGTTGACTGTGTGGATCACAAGAAACTGTGGAAAATTCTGAAAGAGATGGGAATACCAGACCACCTGACCTGCCTCTTGAGAAATCTGTATGCAGGTCAGGAAGCAACAGTTAGAACTGAACATGGAACAACAGACTGGTTCCAAATAGGAAAAGGAGTACGTCAAGGCTGTATATTGTCACCCTGCTTATTTAACTTATATGCAAAGTACATCATGAGAAACACTGGGCTGGAGGAAGCACAAGCTGGAATCAAGATTTCTTGGAGAAATATCAATAACCTCAGATATGCAGATGACACCACCCTTATTGCAGAAAGTGAAGAGGAACTAAAGACCCTCTTGATGAGAGTGAAAGAGGAGAGTGAAAAAATTGGCCTAAAGCTCAACATTCAGAAAACTAAGATTGTGGCATCTGGTCCCATCACTTCATGGTAAATAGATGGGGAAACAGTGGAAACAGTGTCAGACTTTATTTTTTTGGGCTCCAAAATCACTGCAGATGGTGACTGCAGCCATGAAATTAAAAGATGCTTACTCCTTGGAAGGAAAGTTATGACCAACCTAGATAGCATATCAAAAAGCAGAGACATTACTTTGCCAACAAAGGTCCATCTAGTCAAGGCTATGGTTTTTCAGTGGTCATGTATGGATGTGAGAGTTGGACTGTGAAGAAAGCTGAGCGCTGAAGAATTGATGCTTTTGAACTGTGGTGTTGGAGAAGACTCTTGAGAGTCCCTTGGACTGCAAGGAGATCCAACCAGTCCATTCTAAGGGAGATCAGCTCTGGGTGTTCATTGGAAGGACTGATGCTGAAGCTGAAATTCCAATACTTTGGCCACCTCGTGTGAAGAGCTGACTCACTGGAAAAGACCTTGATGCTGGGAGGGATTGAGGGCAGGAGGAGAAGGGGACGACAGAGGATGAGATGGCTGGATGGCATTACCGATTCGATGGACATGAGTTTGGGTAGGCTCTGGGAGCCTTGGTGATGGACAGGGAGGCCTGGCATGCTGCAATTCATGGGGTCGCAAAGAGTCAGACACGACTGAGCAACTGAACTGAACTGAACTAGGGATTTAGGAAGACTTCAGAAAATGGATCCCACTTAGATCTTAAAAGATGACAAGACACTGCTAGACAGACAATGGCAGAAGTTTTCCAGGCAGAGAGAGAGCATGGTGCCATGGGAGGGGGTGGGGGAGCAAAGAGGGTGCAATCAGCAACAATAAGGAGCCATGACCCAATCATAAACTGGAGGATCCTTGGTTTGTTGGAGGAGAAGCAAGGAATTTGAGAATGAGAGTGGGAGGAGACAAAGGCAGAGAGGTGGGCAGGGGCTGTAATCCTTGAGGGAGTCTTAGAAGGGTTTTAGGGGGATAATATGATTAAATTTGCCTTCAATTTGGCACAACTTTTATACAATCCTAGAAAGTTAATCCTGACTTGGATCTTGTTTTATCCTCCATGCATCCAATATTTTTCAAACTTGTAAAAGGCAAACAATACTGACAACATAAATGTTATCTGTTTATACATGTGCATTTGAAAAGGTTTCATTTGATTAAATACATGTTTTAAAAACTAGAAAATTACCAGAGTGGTTAGGGTTGTGCTTGTGCTCAGTCATTTCAGTTGTGTTCTACTCTTTGCAACCCTATGGACTGTAGTCCACCAGACTCTTTAGTCCATGGGATTCTCCAGGCAAGAATACTGGAGTGGGTTGCCATGCCCTTCTCCAGGGGATCTTCCTGACCCAGGTATTGAACCCAGGTCTCCTGCATTACAGGCAGATTCTATACAGCTGAGCCACCAGGGAAGTCTGTGGCTAGGGTTAGCAGGTATATATTCTTAAGGGCTATTCTGTAAAGCATGCAAGGAGCATTACGTGTTACTTTATGTGGTGCCCCATGAAGGCATTACGTGTTGGCATTATCAATAGTTAGCAAGCATAGATTTGTGCCCTTTGGACTCAGCTGTTCCCACAACCCCCTTCTGTGCTGAAGGTTACAGTGCTGACCTTATCTCCTAACCTTTATAGGAGATGTCTAGTCACCAGAGGATATCAGTGTGTATAAGTAGAGCAGAGGTGCTGCAGGCAAGGGGCTAGAATCACCTGAAGTCTGCTGAATAAAGCAAGGAGGAAACTCCCCACAGAAGCCAGCAGATTATCTCATCTGCTGCAGAAATACACACACCACTTTGAATACCTCCGAATCTTTCCCACTTATAAAATGTATTCCTGAAAAGTTCAGTGACAATTTGCAGGAAATCTGCTAAGGATGGCAAAGTAAGATGCAGGAGCAAGACCATAGGAAAATTATTGAGTCAAAAGGTACCAAGTAACAAAGATTAGGAACAGGTGAATAGAAATTGGAAAGGTCCACACAACATAACATAACAGCAGAAGATAAGATGGTTAGAGAGCATCACTGACTCAACAGACATGAATCTGAGCAAACTACGAGAGAGAGTGGAAAGCAGAGGAGCCTCGTGTGTTATAGTCCACAGGGTCCCAAAGAGTCGGACAAAATGACTTAGTGACTGAATGACAACAAACACAACAAATATTTCAATAAATTAGTTGATGCTAATATAAATACACAAATAAATATATACTCATATGTAAATATATATATATAAATTTTTAACTCATATTTTTGTTTCTATTTTATAACTAATGTTTATTCTTACAATAGGCTGACTTTTTTTTTTTACAGTGTACTTGCTTTTTTGTGCTCTCCTAATAATTAAGAACAGGGGCTATAATGCAAACTGAGCTGGGTTTGAGTCCTAGCTTTCTCACTTTCTAGCTGTGTGATTTTTAGCAAATTACTTAAATATTCTAAGCCTTGATGTCCTTTACTGTAGAATGTGGGTAATATGGAGTGGGGATTAAATAAGATAAATACGATAAAAAAAATTAAATAAGATAAAATAAAGTGCCAGAATAGTCCTTGGGGCAAAGGAGGTGCTTAGAAAATAGTACATATTAATATAAATGTTTATTATTAAACTTTTATGGACCTTCACAATAGCCCTCTGCATATCATATTGTGTTTAGTAATTCCTGTACTAAACTAGAGTTTCATTAGTCCTTCTCACCACAGCTGATGGGCATACACTATGTGGTAGTAGTCATGGTAATACTAAAATCCAGCCTTCTGAGAGATGTCACTTGTTCATTCAGAGATTCTTGCTTGGCTGGCTTATCTATCCAATTTACAAGCTTTTTACTCTGGAAGATTTCTCTTCTCTATATTAAGTGGTTTTAAGTGCTGTCATAAGTCAAAAGATCTGAGAGCTAAAAAAACAAGTAAAGAGTATTCTTAGAGTCTTCAATATTCCAGATGAAACAGAAATGAATCTACTGAGAGATGCTGCACATCTCCATAAATACCAACTGTCAATCTGTGGAAGTTCAGTGTGTATGGGTGTGTGTGTGTGTGTGTAAAATGGTCCCCTGCAACCAAACATTGACAGTTATACTTCACTCAGATGGTTCCACTAATTTTAAGTGGTAAATGGAACCTTTCAGAAGTCATATTCCCTTTCCATAAGAAAAGTAATTTAGCTACTGAGATTCAGTCCCTGAAATCAGGATCCTGGGACAGGAGGAAAGTGTAGTCCTCAAATGCACTGGGTGTACTGAACTGGTGTTAAATATAGCTCAGCATGAGTAAGAGAGGGTTCACATATTCTGTATCTGATATGATCCTTGTCACAGCATCATAGCTAATAAAATTAACAAAGTTCTGCTGAGCTCAACATTACACCAGGATGAATGGCTGGGCCTTGAGTCCACATATTTTATTCATTTCCTGGTAGATTCAAGGGAAAGTGTTAGTTGTGTCTGACTCTTTGTGACCCCAAGGACTGTAGCTCACCAGGCTCCTCTGTTCATGGGATTCTCCGGGCAAAACTACTGGAGTGGGTAGCCCTCCCTTCTCCAGAGTACCTTCCCGACCTAGGGATCAAACCTAGATCTCCTACACTGCAGTCAGATACTGAGTCTCCAGGGAAAATTCAAGGGAAAGAGGACTCAAAGTAGAGAAAAGGAGACAGGCATATTCAAGGTGTGCTGGAAGGACCAAGTCTCTCAAAACCCTGCCCTTCCTATACTACCCTGCACTGAGGAGGGAGGTCAGTCATTTACTCGCACGTTTCAGGAGCCTCAGCCACACCTTAATATGAGTTTGTATCACCTCAGCCCTCCTCTGGAAAGGCAGCATTGATAAAGAGGCACTCTTGCCATGGAAAGGGAACTCAGACATAGATTGGACTTGGGTTTCCAGAGGAGAGAGCAAATAAAAGGGTTTGAGTGCTTTCTAAGGACATAGATTAGTGACTGTGTCAAGGGGTGGCTTCGGAAAGCTTTAGTGATCCCTAAACCCTCATCATTCTACTCCCCCAAAGCTACACATTAAGCATACAAGTTAACTTCGTGGTTTCAACTCTGACTGCAGGTCAGAACCACTGGAGAGGTTTCAAGTGATACACAAGACCAGTTAAAGCAGGATATCTGGGCTTGGGGCCCAGGCATAGTTTCCTGGTTTATATTTAAGCTCCCAGAATGACTCCAATGTCGAGCAGATTGAGATCCACCATCTAAGTGAACATGATGTCCATGCCCTGAAAATAAGACTCAAGGCAATTCTTCCAACCAGCTGACCACCCTTGCCCTCTACCAATGTATATATTAAAGCTAGCAGTGCCATGAACTGCCTTCTTTTCCAATTTTGGAGTTAAGTTTTCTCAGATTCACGTAGAATGTTGCAAACCCCAGGCTCTCTGTTCTAGGCAAATCTGGTCCTTTAAAGAAAAACATTTGTCAACCCTTGTAGCAAATCACAGTCATCTCATCTTGCGTCTAAGAGTAGCATTACTACTGACTATCTTGTAAGAGTTGCACACTCTTCTAGATGTTTTACATACATATCACTAATGCTTATAACTCTGCAGAGTAGATACTACTATAAATTTCCAAAATATATCTAGAATCTCTCTTCCTCCTCCACACACTGCCTCCTTCTTAATCCGAGCCACCATCATTTTGTCATTCTGACTTCTGCAACAGCCTCTTGCTTTCAAGCTATTCAATGTATTCTCTACACAGGGTGGTCTTTGAAAAGCAGAAGGAAGGTTGCTTAAAGTCCATCAGTGGCTTCCATCCTTCTTGGAAAAAAAGCTAGACTCCTTTTCAAGACCTTCGAAGTCCTGCATGATTCAGCTCCAGCTTCAACTCCACTCTCATCTTGAGCCTTTCTTTCCCTTGCTTACTGTGCTCATACTGACTCACTTCCAGTTTGAGAGCTGCTATCTTATTCAAATATGATTCTTCCACATAGAGCTCTTGCCCTGACTCCCTTCAGTTCTACAATGTGCAGCTGGACTATCACCTCCAAAGAACAGTCTTCTCTCCTCACCATTTAAGTAGCCACCCACTCTGGCTCCATGTTTTCTTTTGCTCTGCTCTATTTGTTTCCTTCACCATACTCACCACACTTAGCAAGTATTTATTGTAGAGTTACTAGTTTCGTCTGGTTCTCCCACTGGGCCAGTGGCACTTCAATGGCAGGGATCTCACCCCATCTCTCATAGTCACCAAAGTACCCACAGTGCTTTCTTCAATGCCTGGTACTTAGCCATTTTGTAAAAAATATTTCTTGGATGAACAAAGAATCCCATTTTACAGATATCAAATAAACTAAGGAAGTTGCCTGAGATCAAAGCGCTATTAATGACAATTACAGCAATCTGTCTCTCAGAAGGAAAAGAACATTTTACTGGTGTTTATATAGCAGTTTCTCTTTCTCAAAATAAAAAATCACACAGGAAGCAACAGTTAGAACTGGAGATGGAACAACAGACTGATTCCAAATAGGAAAAGAAGTATGTCAAGGCTGTATATTGTCACCCTGCTTATTTAAATTATATGCAGAGTACATCATGAGAAACACTAGGCTGGAAGAAGCACAAGCTGGAACCAAGATTGCCAGGAGAAATATCAATAACCTCAGATATGCAGATGACACCACCCTTATGGCAGAAAGTGAAGAGGAACTAAAAAGCCTCTTGATGAAGGTGAAAGAGGAGAGTGAAAAAGTTGGCTTAAAGATCAACATTCAGAAAACTAAGATCATAGCATCTGGTCCCATCACTTCATGGGAAATAGATGGGGAAACAGTGGAAACAGTGTCCAACTTTATTTTTTTGGGCTCCAAAATCACTGCAGATGGTGATTGCAGCCATGAAATTAAAAGATGCTTACTCCTTGGAATGAAAGTTAAGATCAACCTACAAAGCATATTAAAAAGCAGAGAGATTACTTTGCCAACAAAGGTCCATCTAGTCAAGGCTATGGTTTTTCCAATAGACATGTATGGATGTGAGAGTTGGACTATAAAGAAAGCCGAGCACCAAAGAATTGATGCTTTTGAACTGTGGTGTTGGAGAAGATTCTTGAGAGTCCCTTGGACTGCAAGGAGATCCAACCAGTCCATCCTAAAGGAAATCAGTCTTGGGTGTTCTTTGGAAGGACTGATGTTGAAGCTGAAACTCCAATACTTTGGCCACCTGATGTGAAGAGCTGACTTATTTGGAAAGACCCTGATGCTGGGAAAGATTGAGGGCAGGAGGAGAAGGGGATGACAGAGGATGAGATGGTTGGAAGGCATCACCGACTCAATGGACCTGAGTTTGGGTAGGCTCCGGGAGTTGGTGATGGACAGGGAGGCCTGGCATGCTGCAGTTCATGGGGTTGCAAAGTGTCGGATACGACTGAGCAACTGAACTGAACTGAACTGAACTATCCTGAAAACCTTAAATGACTGTAACTGTCCTGGATCTCCTTCGTTCCATACGTAACCTAAACCATAGCAATGACTATCCCTGTGCTAAGCACATCAAGCTGGTAGCTTGAGGTTAAGAGGATTTTGCACCAGTGTAAATCCTTAAATTGTGCAAATGTGCTCATCCCAAAGCACTTCTCTTAAACATTTTCTATCCTGCCCAGTGAGAAGTTCCTGTGTTTTATCAAGTTGAAATCCAGCTGGGCCACTGATAATGCCAAGGGGGGATGTGACCATTCACCTATCATCAAATTCTCTTTTATTGCTATCTTGGAAATGGCTACCCACTCCAGTATTCTTGCCTGGAGAATTCCATGGACAGAGGGCCTCGCGGGTGACAGTCCATGGGGTTGCAGAGTCAGACATGACTTAGCGACAAGCATGTTACTAGCTTGGGCACTGGAGTTGAGTTTCTGATGGTTGGATCTGCCAGAAATTTCTCACCTGCACAGTTCTGCTGTGGCTCCCAGTGGACACGGATGCCCTCTCTCTGGCAGGCCCGGGTATATGCCAGGAATGATTCGCAGTAACAGTTTTTATGGACTGGACATTCACACATGTCTGTCACGCAGGACCTAAGGGACCAACAGAAAGAAGTGAACATTCAAAAATATCAGATACCAAGTTTTCTAAATACAACTTGAAGAAAAGCAGTAGGTGAGTAAATGTCAAACCTTGTCCAGACATTAAAGGCTTCTATTTTAAATTGGAAACCTAAAAATGATATAAAAAATACTTCATGAAACCTTAGTGGATACCTCTGAATAATGTGACATCAGTTTCCTTTTCTTCTAGAGCAGGACTAGTCAATAGAACTTTCTTAATGATAGAAATACTCTATAGTCTCCACTGTCCAAAGTTATAGCCACTCATCATATCTGGTCAATTAGCACTTGAAATGTATCCAGTGTGAATGAAAAACCAAATTTTTTATTTGATTGAATTTTAATTAATTTAGATGTAAACAGTTACAAATGTCTATTTGTTATCATGTTGGGAACACAGCTCTTAGAATACACCCCTATTCAAGGTGCTGCCATTTTGTGAGTAGCTCTGATATATGAATAATAAGCTCTATTACAATATAACTGAAATAGAGACCAATTTGATGACAGCATCAAATCTCTTGGCTTTCTGAAGACATTCAATTAGGATTCACTTTTCCAGATCTTAGAATCTTAGTCTTTTGAGAATCACTGAACCTTGTTCTTTAGAACGTGGGGTGACAAATTCCAAATAAAGCAAAACTTTCAGGCCACTAATTAGACTGAAAGATATAGGAGATTGAGCCAAGGTCCTTGTTTGCTTTTTACCGAGTCGCTCAGTTGTATCTCTTTGCAACCCCATGGACTGCAGCTTGCCAGGTTCTTCTGTCCATGGAATTTTACAGGCAAGAATACTGGAGTGGGTTGCCATTTCCTATTCTGGGCAATCTTCCCGACCTAGGGATCAAACCTACATCTCTTGTATCTAAGTAGGTTGATTCTTTACCACTAGTGCCACCTGGGAAGTGCCTAAGGGGCTTAAGTTTAAATATGGAAATGATTGGCCAGGATGTAAAGAGAACTGCAGTGTGTTTCAAACACAAACTAATATATTTTCAAACACATTGACCTTGGAGACATAATAACCTCACATTGGACTATGACGTTACAGTTTACAAAGGCCTTTCTCATTCTGTTATGAGTGCTAAAGAGGACATAGCACAGTCCCTGTTTTATTAATTAAAAAAAAGTCATTCTATAAACAGGCCCAAAGTCACATTAGTAAGTGACAAAAAAGTGAACTAAGTTACATCTCCTGAGACTAGTGCTCTTTTCCCAGCAAGTTTTGTTGTTGTTGTTTTAGTTGCGAAGTTGTTTCTGACTCCTTTGCAACACCATGGACTGTCTCCTCTGTCCATAGGATTTCCCAGGCAAGAATACTGGAGTGGGTTGCCATTTCCTTCTCCAGGGGATATTCCCAACCCAGGACAATGAACCCAAGGGGTGTACTGCATTGGCAGACAAAGTCTTTATCATTGAGTCACACAGAAGCCCTGCAGCAAGTTCATTGCCTAACAATTCTGACTTAACATTTTACACAAGACACCCAAGATTAGACTTATTTTTTTCATACTCTGTTCAGTGAAACCACTTCTTTACAGAATCTAATTCAAGGCTGGAAGCAGAAAAAATACTATTCAAGATTATAAATAGCACTGATGATCTTGAAAAGTGATCAGGACATGGTCATCCAGTGTTCTTACACAAGCATTCCCTCTTGGTGTGAGATGTGTACACACCTGATTACAGAGAGTGACCAGCTTGCTCTGGGTAGAATTGCCTGCTCTGAACAAGAATTAAATGGCAGAAACCATGTTAAAAGATCAATAGACTCACCGTGTACTTTCAAAGTTATTACATTTCAACACTCAAGGCCACAGCCTTGGGAAATGGGAACTAAGCTGGAACAAAAGAGAAACAAGTCTGAAACCTCAAGAGTGCTTTCATTTCATGCAAAGAGAGATTGTTTGATGCCTGATACTTAAGACACAATAATCAGGACAGAAAAACTGCTCTCTCTGCTTTCTGTAATAATCAAAGCTGTAATTCTTAATACCTTCTCCACTTGTATTACAGAAAACCTGTGAAATCATATTCAACCCTTTCTAATATTAGACACGCATGTTGTGTCTTTAAAGTAATGTGGAGCCTCCAGGTTTCCAAGAAAAGACAAATAAAGCCTGTCCTTACAACAGCCACTGAATGTCTGGGGAGGAACCCTCCTCAACATTATTTCCTCTATTGTTTCAATTTTCATTTCAGACTGACCCACGCCCACCACATCTGCACTCAGACTTCACAGCACCACTTTTGGCTGCTGCCGTCCTACCCTCCAAGTCCACTTCTGCTTCACATGTTTCTCACCGACTTTCCTGGCCCAAGGGTGTGGGTACCCTTGCTGTCGTATTCAACTCCCACTGGCATGACATGAAGGGGATGGGACCTCATGAACCTGGTAAAATGGTGGCACTTTTTTGGGAAAAACCTCAACCAGAGGAAATGCACCCTCTGATTTGAAAGAATGTCTAATGTAATTCTATAAAACTGTTTGGACAGTCAGCAAACAAAATTTAATTTGTTTGTGTGAAAGGACTGCTGGCCAGTGTTTTCCTTCTTTTCTCTATATTTCTACCGGTTGTTGTATGAAGCTATTTATACAATTTAAAATAAATTATGAACAGCTCAATCCAATTCACTGAGACTGCTTAGAGAAACGTTCAAAGCACATATTTAATAATTGCTATGTACACATAATCTACCCTACCCACAGACTACTCTGGACTCTCAGACACAATCAATAATACATCTACCCTTTAAAACTAAGGAAGATTTGAGCTTCTTCTATTACTTGGCACTCATGAGAAACAACATTTGAGGGAAAAATGTTTGTCAAAGTCAGTTCTTGACTTGAAATGTGTCACATATTTTTAAAGGCTTGAAAGATGTGTCTTTTCACAGAAGTTAAAACTATAAGATGTCTTTTTTCACTTGTCAAGTTGACTTTTACACAAAATTGTACCTAGATTTTGTAAGAGAATGAAGAAATAGACAGTCCATACTCTGCTGGCAAAAGTGTAAAAGTGTAGCTCTTATGTTGAGCACTTTGCTCTACTCAGCCTTTACATGAATTATCACATTTACTCCATACAGAACCAGATATGAGGCAGGTGATACTACCAGCCCACTTAACAGATAGGGAAACTGAAGCCTGGAGATGTTAACTATATCCCCAAGGTCACGTGGCTGATGACAGATTCAGAACTTCAGAACCAGGACTGTAACTCAGGCCTTTCTAATCTCAACTCTCATGTTCTTAATAACATTAGAAGATCTTTCTACAGAGTAACTTGGCAATACTTACAAATAGCCCTAAGAAACATTTTTATCCTGATAAGGAAATTTCACACCTAAGGAAATAGTAACTCATATGGTTTATATACAGGGGTGTCATCACAATACTATTAAAATGGAAAAAAAAAGAAATAACCTAAATTGCCTACAATAAGGGCCTAGTTACCTACATTTTAGGAGACTTCTACAATGAAATATTCTACAGACATTACGATGGTGTTTACAATGTACATTTTTAAACTCAAGGAAACATTCAGGAAGGATTAATGGAAAAAGAGCAAAACTGTTCCAGTCTTGTGTAGTCACACGCGTGCTTATGTGCTAAGTCACTTAGTCGTGTCTGACTCCTTGTGACCCTATGGACTATATCCCGCCAGGCTCCTCTGTCCTCGGGATTCTCCAGGCAAGAATACTGGAGTGATTACACACAGAAAACTATATGCCCAAATATTCACCACGGTCAATACCCTGAGTGCTGGCTCTTTCTCTTATTTTCCTACATATTTTCTACAATGAACATGCACCACTTTTCTAAAAAGATAAAATCACAGTGTATTTTTTAAACAACAAAAGGAATGTCATAAGACATATTAATATTTAAATTCAAATTTAGGAACTAGAGTGAGTGAGAAAATAAAGAATGGGAGAAAAATAAAGCTTTCATTTGTAGATTTTAGCTATTAAGTATTTCTCCAGCTAAGATCTTTCTAATCTGTACATCAGAGGCCTTCTGACATAGGCTGTGATTTGATCCACTTTGCATGGTCCTCAGATTTCCACCTCGTTGATCTAATGATGCTGTGAGCTTGACATCCAGGTGGATGGAATGGATAACAGAATAATTATGCATGCTTCTGCTGATAACAAAGGAATTTATTAAGAGGAAAATAAAAGCATCTTCATAGACCTGTCAAGTTTCAGGGAGGGGCAGAACTATTGTTATTCAAGTATTCAATTCATGTTATCACACTTAATACTTCAGCATGAGTGAAATCTAATTTATGACACAGTTGAGCTGAATTTTTATATGTTAATAGAAGATCATGGACCTTGCCTTAGTCAGTATTCACCAATACTCTACATTTATATTCATTTTACAGAATCAGTAGCAGAATGTTATCACTTTCAGTAGTTACTGAGATTTATGGCTTTGGTTTTTCTGCTTTAATGGCATTATTCTGTCAATAATGTTCTGTTTGATGCTGAGTTCTTGGTCAGGAAACACCGTCGCCCATTGCTCCAACGGGAAACCACAGGATCCACTTCAAATGAGCTTTTCCAGGAAAGCCCTGCAGGTAAAGAGCACCAGCCTGGCCCGAGCAATCCCTGTAAAGCATACTTTCCGTCATGGGAGCTTTTAATTAATGTACTTAGAAATGCTTTTCTAATTTATCCTCCCTGCCCTTGGCATCTTTCCTGACAGCAGAGAAGTGCAGGCAGGACTCTCGTTCCATGGGGTTTGCACAGCTGCGCGGTGCAGAGATAAGGAAAGGGATGCCAAGGGCTATCACAGGGCCCCAAGCAACCGGCGCCGTGCCGTCCTGTAATGTCACACACCAGCTGCCTCCCTTGTCTATCCACTTTATGTGCATGAGCCGTGTGCCACGCGGCAGTAAGACACTTTGAACACCTTTCCTCATAGCAGCCAGCAGAGTACACGTGTCAGCACCTACCTGTGGTCCCTTCCCCCACTGAAATAGGACTTATCACAATTTACCTACAGGGGAGCCTCCTCATCTTTTTTCCCCTGTCAAGTTACAACCGACTGTCTCTTGCAAAGCTCTAAGATGGTAGCTACTATCCACATGGAGCCATTTAAATGGAAATTTAAGTTAACTATGATTAAATAAATCTAAAATTCAGTTCCTCAGTCACACTAGCCATACCTCAAGTGCTCAGCAGCCACCTGTAATTTGTGACCACCATATTGGACATTTTCACCAGTTCCACCACTGCAGAAAATTGTACTGGTACTGGATGGTGGTACCAAGAATGCAGCTCTGTCTGTATTTGAAAACCACTCCTGTCCTCTCCAGAAGGATTTACTGGTGGAGTGAGATTAAGGTCTCATCTACAGAGAAAGTTCAAATTTCTTGGGCTCAATGTCAAGGTCCCTAGCCATCTAAACATCCCTCTTTCTTTCCCATTCATTCTTTGATCCAGTCATATGGGGGCTGTCTCATTAACCATCAGGCTTCCTTCTGCTTTGTTTTTGCCTCAAATGTGCCTTCTTGTCTTCTCCACTGGAAAAATCAGATGCCTATCCTTTCAGTTCAGTTCAGTCGCTCAGTCATGTCCGACTCTTTGCGACCCCATGAATCGCAGCACGCCAGGCCTCCCTGTCCATCACCAACTCCTGGAGTTCACCCAGACTCACATCCATCGAGTCAGTGATGCCATCCAGCCATCTCATCCTTTGTCGTCCCCTTCTCCTCCTGCCCCCAATCCCTCCCAGCATCAAAGTCTTTTCCAATGAGTCAACTCTTCTCATGAGGTGGCCAAAGACGGTTCAAATTCCTCTGAGGTGCTCCCTGACTGGCTCAGGAAAAGTTATCCCCTGTCTATCAGGTCCTGTGCCTCCCACATCTTTATTCTTGTGCAGACCCTCTGAATCCTTATGGTCTCTTTCTCTGTTTCAGCAACAGAACTATATCTCGCTCATCCAGCCAAGCACTGTGCCTTGGACACACAGCTCATTAAACATTCAGTGAATCATCCCAAGAGTAGATGAGAATGGCCTGATAACCTTCACATGGCTTCCACGGGGTTGGGTAGTTGGACACTGATATCTGAGGGGCATGAATTCCATCCTTGCCTCTAACTTGCTGGCCGTGGTGTGGGAGCTGCTACCCATGGCTACCTTGGAACAAAGCTGCTTCTACAAGAACCTTTCCACTGTCATTTTCATTTTGAACTTCTGGTACCCCTTCTCCTGTATCCCAGAGGATTTTTTTTCACTTAGTGAATGGTGGGAAAAAATATTTTGATGAGAGAATTCTGCATTCATGACACATTTTCAGAAAAGCACATATTCAGTCTTATAGGAACAACTTATAGCTCTTCATGTTATTAAAAAGGCAAGCCTCCAACACTGCTAAAATCAAAACATCAAACACCTCTCTGCTTCCTAGCAACAGCACACCAAGTGATTTTCCCTCTGCTTTTTCTGGCAGGAGGGCCACGCCTGCCAGAGAGAAGCAAGTGCTCATGACTTTGCTACCCAAACACAGTTCTGAAAGACAGATATATGAACCACTGGGAACTCTCCACCCAGCTTCTGGGGGAACAGATAGGCAAACCAAGAGCCAGCCCCATCTAGGACCCAGAGTCAGAGCTCCAGCTTTCCCCTCTACCACCATGAAGGGTCTCTGGCTGGGCTATTTGTTCAATCTGGAGGTCAGTTGTCCTGGGAGCAACAATAGAACAGGACTGGAAGATAACTAGAAAACCACACTGGGGTCCTATGGCTTTCCCTACTCCATGTTTTTGGAGAGTTCACAGAAGCAAGTGAAAGCATCTCAGGCTTATTAGGGCCTGGAAATCAGTGAAAAAGAGAGATGGAGACAGAGTCCTGACTGGATGGAGTGCATTTAACTACCAAGGGACTACTTAAAATTTCACAAATACTTTAACCCTTGAAATTCTGCGTTGACTTTCCTAACTTGAGTTACATGGAAGTAACTAGAGGTAGCAGCCACAATCTGAAGGCATATCCATGTTACATTATACCTAAGAAAACAATTCCAAACCTAACTCAGTAGTGGCTATCTCAGTTTTCCTCAATACCATATAGGCACTCTTATGCTTTCACAAAAAAACACAGCACTCTAACCTAAAAATCAGGGTTCAAAGATTTAATCATGTGAAATGTAAAGTAGCTTTACTGAGTTGTTAATAAGTGTGTGGGGCAAGTCTGCAAAGCCAGCCTACTGCTCCTTCCAGACTCTTCCTGGGCCAGCCACAGTTGGCATCACCATGGCTTAACTATGAGTGAGAATATCTGAAAGTTTAAATTGGTTCCAGGTGGCCTAGGGTTGCCAGGCTAGAATAGCAAGGTCAGGCATTTCTGGATGATCTTGTGCATTTCATGAAATCTATCTGAGGAGACGGGGCAGGAGAATCTGGGAGGCCAGCTGTGTCTCTGGTTGCAGATCTTGAATTTATCTGCAGTCCAGCTTCACCACCAACACACACACACACACACACATACACGTTAGACCTTGAGGCCACTCCTTAGTATGAGGAATGAACTCATTGAACCTTGCTTGTTCCAGGCACTAAGGGAGGCACGACATGAACAGAAATGGACCCCAGCCAGAAGGGAAAATTACACAAATACTGAAAATCAAACTCGAAATGACGTGAGGGCTTTAATGACAGACAACTGGAGCAATGGGATGAAAGAAAAATGAGCGTTAGTCACTCAATCATGTCCGACTCTTTGCGACCCCCATGGACCAAGCTCCTCTATCCTCTATCCACATGGATTCTCTAGCAAGAATATTGGAGTGGGTTGCCATGCCCTCCTCCAGGGGATCTTCCCAACCCAGGGATCCAACCCAGGTCTCCTGCATTGCAGAGAGATTCTTTACTGTGTGAGCCACCAGGGAA
Organism: Bos taurus; assembly: GCF_002263795.3. Lineage (NCBI taxonomy): Eukaryota > Metazoa > Chordata > Mammalia > Artiodactyla > Bovidae > Bos > Bos taurus. The sequence continues at coordinate 62,686,379 of NC_037331.1, forward strand.
GCCCTTGGATAATGAACAACGTGCTAAGTTGCTTCAGTCGTGTCCGACTCTTTGTGACCCCATGGACTATAGGCCCCCAGGCTCCTCTGTCCAGGCAAAAGTACTGGAGCAGGTTGCCATTCCCTTTTCCAGAGGATCTTCCCTATCCAGGGATCAAACCTGTGTCTCTTATGTCTCCTGCATTGGCAGACAGGTTCTTTACCACTAGTGCCACCTGGGAAGTGCCAGAGCAATGGGATCCTGAGGTCTAATTCCATGGGGCAGGCAAGAGTGTCCAGAGGCTTCACAGAGTAGGAGAGACACAGGAACTGGGTCTTGAAGGATCTGTGTAATTGTGTTTGTTTTGAGAATGAAGAAAAGTAAGTTTTAGGCACAGGCAGGGACTCCAGTACAAGCCAAGAGTGAAAAACGACCAGATTTGAGATTTGATAATCATGTGATCCAAACTCCAATATTAAAAACAAAACCAAAAATGATCCCTGATGTGCAGTCATGGAGCCTGTACCTGAAGACCTCACTTCCTCACAGAACAGCCTGGCAGGTCTACCCTTAAGGCATTTCTTTCTTTGAGGGGTTCAGGGCCTCATAATCTGTAGCCTTAACTCTTCGGTGTGATTCTTGGAGCCACACAGACTCTGTGAGTGTGCTGGAGCCCACGCTGACTCTTCTGCGATCTTCCCAAGCTCCGCCTTCCCAGTCCCACGTGTTTTCCTCTTCCTGCCTTCAGTGTCCTTCCCTCTGTAACTACTCTCTTCCTGCTTTGACAAGAATAAAAATCCAAATACTAAGATAACACAGAAATAACCTACCAAATCAATTTGATAATTATTCACAAGGAACCCCTTTGATTGCCTGGATTCTGTTCCTGTCGTGCATACTCTGCCTACTTATGTATATTTCTGATTTAAAACTTAGGGGTGCTACATTTGCAACTATTTTAGATTCTCCATTTACTGAACAATATTGATTGCTTTAATCCTCGTAACACTTTCCAGGAGACGAATGCCAGGACCTACATAGCAGAAGCCAGCCTTACGCAGGCATCCCAGAAATAAGCATCAGCCTTGGGCACCCTTCACAAGCCAGAGATGGTTTTAGTGGAATTAGAGGCATCTGTGGACACAGAGATCTCCTTGAAAGAGTAGCAATGCTTATGATTTTCCTTAGATGCTAATTTCCCTTTACTCTTGTTTGAACAGAGACCAAACAATAATCACGCATGTTCTGGAACCTAAAATATTTTCTCCCTTGATAAGGCCATATATCAGATCATATGTGGAAACTATGTCTTAGGGGTGGGGAAGGTGTGTGCACCATTCTATTTGCCCCACATCCAGGCGCTATGACTTTAAAGCGGCCAAAGACTCTATACCCACTAACAAGGTTGGAAATACTCCTCTTAGGAAAGACGAGCTACCTTTACTTGAGTAGGAAACACTGACTCCACAGAGGGAAAAGCTAATGAACAGAACCGTATGCTGAATTGTCACTCTTCAAGGGATAACATTTCAGTTTGGGCAGAGGCCTCTCATCCAGCTGGGGAGAGAAGAAGCCTGGTTGCTACCCCCCTCTAGTGGCCAGGAGTTAGAATGTCAAGTAACCTTAATTGTTTCAGCATTTAGCTTCTTACCCTTTCAGTTTAGGGGGCGGGGCTGGCTGATAAGAGGACATAGAATGGCTTCTTGTCAGAAAATCAATCACTTTTCTCTTCAACGCGTTCAATCCATCACTGCCATGTTCACTGTGAAATAAGAAGACTCGTTGCGTGGTGCTCAGTTGCGCTCGACTATTTGAGACCTCATGGACTGTAGCCTGCCAGACTCCTCTGTCCATGGGATTCTCCTGGAAGAATACTGGAATAGGTTGCCATTTCCTCCTCCAGGGGATTTTCCCGACCCAGGGATCGAACCCAGGTCTCCGGCATCTCCTGCACTGCATGAGAATGCTTTAGGGCTGAGCCACCTGGAAAGCCAGGCTGGTTGGTGGACTAAAATCCCTGAATAATCATGAATGCCTGCATGGAGTGCCTCCCTAGGAGGGAGAGGATATAGACTGGAGCACTCTGTTGGAGGGTGGTGAGGTGGAGCATCAGTGATAATGGTCTAAAAGCTTTTCCATTTTTTGTAACATCTCATTTTCCCTATGTACTGCATCCAGCTTCATATACTTTTTTAAAACAAATTGTATGTACAATTTAATAGGGTTCTTATTTTGTTTTTTAAGTGTTTTTTTATTTTGTATTGGGGTATATTCAATTAACATATAAAGTTCAAAAGAATACTTGGTAAGCAGGGGAGAAACCTTCTCTACCACTTCTGAGACAGTAACACAATCAGAGGCTGAAGATACCCATGTGATGCCAATATTTACCCACGTTCTTACTTCTTCATTGGTAAAAAAGCAGTGTCCCGACAGTACCAGTATTCCGTGACTATATATAAATATGGACTAAAGCTAGGTAATATTCCTACTTGGAAAAGATCCTCCAGGAAATAAGAGAGTGAAGGTTTTTTACTCAGAAAATCCCAGTATCTCTTCTTTGGGGTGACTAGTCTCATCATACTTTTCACCCAGTATTGACAGATACACACCATGTTTGAAACTGTTCCATTCAACTTGACCAACGCTCATTGAGTGTCTGTGTATAAGGTAACACTGCTTTAAACTTGGGACATTCACAGTGTGTTGGGGAGGGCAGGGGAAGACAGGCAAGTTAACACAGTGAAGGAGGCTGAATCTGGGACTCCTGTAAGTGCGGGATGGCTCTGGGGAGAAAGCCTCCTTAACTGGTACTTATGGGGTGGGGGTTGGGGGTGGAGTGCTCCCACAAGTGACTGAGGGTGCTCACATAAAGCAGTTACTTGGGAATCGGGGAGGAAGCAAGACCAGGTAAGGAGCGCTGTGGAGTCACCACCCTGGTGAAAACCCCAATTTTATCATTTGGGGTGCTTCCCCTTTCTATGCCAGGTTTCCTTGTATAATCTCTCAAAGGTTTCTCATGAAAAATAATGGAGAAAACAGACTCCCACTGCCACAACCGCCATCCCTAAAGAGAAGAGGGAAGTTCTAACACATTTGGAAATGAGGGTGAGAGGTAGCCAAGGCAGAATCCCCCAAGGTCACCTTCCTAGCCCATTGTGAGGATTCTGATTCTCAGAGTGAGGAGGTGTGGGAAACGGTGTGTCGTTCTCTCTCATTCTACAGTGGCCTCCCCTCTCCTCTGCGCTCGGGGTCTTCTAGCCCCTGCATCTCCAGGACAGGTCTGCCTGCCCAAGAGGGCAGCTATCCAGTGAGTTTCTCGCAAGGGAGGTGAGAAAAATCCATGAAAGCAAAGGAGGCATCTAGCATCTGGAGGCCACACCCCAGCCACACGCAGCAGCCACCACCAGCCCAGCTGCTTCAAAGGGGCCGATCCGTCCAGAGCCTTTTTCACATTAGGCCGTGGACGGCTGCCAAGCCCCACAAACCCTGCACTATGTGCGCTAATAAAAGGGCGCAGTGGGGGCTGCCCCCAGAGGAAGCTGCGTGCCGGTGAACTTTTTCAGATGCTGGGTGCCTTTCATCAAGTGTCCGCCGCCTCGCCCCCACCATCAACCAGCATTCACATCCAATCACTGCTCAAAGAAGGGCTTTTTGCACTCCATCCTCTGTGCAACTTGGCTGCCCAAGGAAAACACAGTCCACTGGACCTAAAAGGAAAAGTGTTCTCCTGAGGGGCCCAGTTCACCGCCATCAGAACTGGGCCCCATGAGATGGCACGCGGCCACTCTTAAATCACAGAAAAGAGGTTCAGGGATCAGATATTCCCCAAAGGCAAATCATAAACACCCCGGGCCCACTGCTTCCTCACCTGTTTCCCCCTCTCCGTCAGAATGACAGCACCCTTGTATAAGCCCCAGAGAGTTGGAATGTGAGGCATATTTCCTAGAAGTAATTAAGGAGACTATTACCTGAAAGGCCCTGCAATGTTCACAGCCCCAAGAGTGAAAGACGCTGGGCTGAGTCGATCCTGAGTACCTGCTATAAGCCAGGTACATCGCAAATATGAGCACATATAATTCTGACTGCAAAATTTTTAACAGAAGAGAGAACTAAGACCCAAAGAGGTCAAGTCGGCTTTTGTTTGTTTGCTTGTTAACATCAGACTGTTTGGTAAGCGGCAATGCTGGGTCCATGCTCTCTGCCTTATATCATACTGCCTAATATAGGGCATGCTGTTCCTTCCACGAAATGTTCTTTCCCCTACCCTTCTCCTGGTTAAAACCTACTCCTCCTTCAATATGCAAGCCAAAGCTTTCTCAGGGCAGCCTTCTGAGATCCCCAAGCTAGTTATTGTGCTTGTTCAGTCATGTCTGACTGTTTGCGACCCCGTGGACTATAGCCCGCCAGGCTCATCTGTCCATGGGATTTCCCACACAAGAACACTGGAGCGGGTTTCCTTCTCCAGGGGATCTTCGACCCAGGGATCGAACCCATGTCTCCTGCATCTCCTGCAACGGCAAGCAGATTCCTTACTACTGCACTACCGGGGAAGCCCCTCCCCAAGCTGGATGAGGCTGCTGTGGAACTTTCCCATCGTGTTCTAAGACGGCCCTTGTCACAGCCTGCAATCATGCCTTTGTGGGATTGATGCCTCACTCCACCCACCCCACTACACTTCCGGGTGGGCAGGTTTTGCTCATCATTTTTGCCAGCTTTGGTGCAGGGCCTGGTTGTGAGTAGATGCTCAAAATCTATTTTTCTGAATGAATCGTTTATAGATGTTTTATAGTCCAAGTCCAGACAAAGTGATTGCTAAGATGACAATGAGAAGCAGATGGTTAAACAGCCTGATAAAGTTTCAAGGAGGAATGAGCATCTCGTGGATTTCAGTATTACCCACGGCCAAGGGGAAGAGGATCTGAAACTGGCCACTGGATTAGGCAACTAGGAGATGAGTGGTGGCCTTAGGAGAAATAGTTTCATGGGCGTGATGAGGACAGAAATCATCCTGGCATGTACTGAAGGTAGAAAATACGTGAGGCATTGAGTGAAGGCTGTTCTTTTGGCAGTTAGCAGTGAAGGGAAGAGAAATGGGGCAATAGTTTGAAGGGAAGTGAAGTGTAGCATGTGCGCGCGCGCGCGCGTGTGTGTGTGTTAGGGTCAGGGAGATCTGAAATTGCTTTACACCAGGGAAAAAGATTGTCCAAGAGATGTTGAAGTGAAAGCAATGGAAGGGTTAGATAACTGGAAGAGTAACGTCATGAAGGAAATAGGTGAGAATGGGGTCAAGAATGCAGGAGAAAGACTGTCCTTTTCTTCACTTATAGTTGCAAGTAAATTTCTGAAGAAAAAAAAAAATTCTGGGAAAAACCCATAAAAGTCCCTATGCTTATACAAGGCACAGTGGGAGAAGGGATAAAAACCAAGTTTACCCTATAGGTCAGCAGGTGGATGAAGACCAATGATGCAGTGCAAATATCTAGCAAAGAAAGTGAGTAGGATTTTATGACATTTGCAAACAGTGTTTCCAGGTGAAGAAGGAGTCCAGACAAGGGGCAGGAATACTGCCTTTTGGACAATTCTGCTGTCATTCAAGCCAAGCCCCTGGGGACCCACGGCAAATGAACTGAAATACAACTAAGCCAAATTTTTAATCAGGCAGAAATTTAGAGCTGGTGAAATTGCCTTTTAGTTCCTATGGAGAAAGAGGCAATATGGCAGGTTTTTTAGACTTTAATTTTACATTTTACCATCTAAAATTAGTGATAAAACGTCTTCCCCCAAATTGGAGGCCCTAAAATTTAGAATTGTTTCTTTTTATGGCAGGGGATGGTGAGAAGGGACTTTTCTAGATGCTGTCTCCCTAAATATTTTAATGCTCCCAACTATACAGTAAAAATCTTCACAGCAGTCATTGTGGGAAACCATCTTGGTTAAGACACTGAGAGCTCAAAAATTCTACCAATAAGCTGGATGACTCATTAACAGTCACAGAATCAAAGAATTAAGAGTTTTAAAAGACATAGTGAACATCTACTCCCTGCAGAAATTCCTTTTATAACATCCCTGACAGATGGTCATATATCTGCATCCTGTCTGTGATAAGAGCTCAGTAGCTTTTTAGGAATCTCATTCCTGGGATAAACAATTATAGCTTCTTTTTCAGGAAGTTTTCTTATATATTAAGTGAAAATGTGTTCCATAACTTCCACCCACTTGTTCAGAGTCTAGCTTCTGTTGAACTATGGTATTATTTTATTCTATCCCAGCACTCATATATCTTCTTCAAATACATGATGAAAAATAACAATGTTCCACTTAAAAACTAACCCTGGGGGGACTTCCAGAAATATTCCTATTGTACCATTTTTCACTTCCTACGCTTTCATTTCCTTTTATATCTACCAATTCAAGAATGTCCAGCCTGAGTATAAACCTTCTTTCCCTTTTGTTTATTCTTCCAACAAATCTCTACTGAACAGGGCATTGTACTCAACCCCAAGGTAGGGGCAAAGATGAAAAAGATGGGGTTTCCTACTCCAAACTACACAATGTGCTAAAATAAATTGTAATGAATGGAGGAAAATGATGAGTGTGAGAAAAAGCTGTTTAGTATGAGGAAGTGAGTTCAGCTGTGCAAGAGAGGTTATTTTAGTATGGAAGACAAGGAGTGAGAAGGAATTATAAAAGAGTTCAAGGAAGAGTCATCCCTTGAGTTATATCTTAAAATAAACAATAATTTTGGGCTTCCCTGGTGGCTCAGTGGTAACGAATCTGCGTGCCAATGCAGGAAACATGGGTTCAATAAATGGGTCAGGAGGATCCCACATGCCTCAGAGCAACTAAGCCGATGTGCCACAACTACTAAGCCTGTGCTCTGGAGGCCAGGAACCACAACTACTGAAGCCCACATGCCCTAGAGCCCATGCTCCGCAATGAGAAGCCTTCACACTGTACCTGGAGTAGCCTTGGCTCATCACAACTAGAGAACGCCTGTGTGCAGCAATGAAGACCTAGCACAGCAAAAATAAATAAATATTTTAAAAAAAGAGTAAGCTTGACCCAGGCAAAGCAGAAGAAAGAGCTTTTCAGAAAGGTCATATTTTAGAAATAGTATCGATACTTTTGTTTGAAATGCCACATGTGCCATTTGGGGATCCCTGAGCATTGAGAAGAGGAACAGATACTGTAGGACATCAGCTGGAAAGGCTGTGCCTTGTGTGCCAAGCTATGAAGTATGAGCCTAATTTGAAAATCAGAGGAGTCATTGATTAATTTGAGCAGAAAAATGATAGAATACAAAGCACACCTCCAAAAAGTGAGCTGACAGCAGTGTGTTAGATGGGCTAAGGAGGTGGAGATGGGGGATTGAATGGGGAGTTAAGTAGCTATAGAAGATGACTCAGCCAGGGATCGCTAGAGAAAAACAGACACAACCAGGCACCAATCTGGGGGAGCACCAGAAGAAACTGAGGGATGACGTAAAGCATGTGGGATAAGAGGAGCGTAATCTGCAGAGTCTGTAAAAGGATCTCCTGTTGGGGAAAAAAAGAGAAAAGAAAGGATCAAAAAATGCCTCTGGAGATTTGAACCTGGGTTTAAAGTCTATCAACAAATACAAGAGATGCAAATCAAAACCACAATGAGGTACCATCTCACACCAGTTAGAATGGCTGCGATCCAAAAGTCTACAAATAATAAATGCTGGAGAGGGTGTGGAGAAAAGGGAACCCTCTTACACTGTTGGTGGGAATGCAAACTAGTACAGCCACTATGGAGAACAGTGTGGAGATTCCTTAAAAAGCTGGAAATAGAACTGCCATATGATCCAGCAATCCCACTGCTGGGCATACACACCGAGGAAACCAGAATTGAAAGAGACACGTGTACCCCAATGTTCATCGCAGCACTGTCTATAATAGCCAGGACATGGAAGCAACCTAGATGTCCATCAGCAGACGAATGGATAAGAATGCTGTGGCACAAATACACAATGGAGTATTAGTCAGCCATTAAAAAGAATACATTTGAATCAGTTCTAATGAGGTGGATGAAACTGGAGCCTATTATACAGAGTGAAGTAAGCCAGAAGGAAAAACACCAATACAGTATACTAACGCATATATATGGAATTTAGAAAGATGGTAACAATAACCCTGTGTACGAGACAGCAAAAGAGACACTGATGTATAGAACAGTCTTATGGACTCTGTGGGAGAGGGTGAGGGTGGGAAGATTTGGGAGAATGGCACTGAAACATGTAAAATATCATGTATGAAACGAGATGCCAGTCTAGGTTTGATGCACGATACTGGATGCTTGGGGCTAGAGCACTGGGACGACCCAGAGGGATGGTATGGGGAGGGAGGAGGGAGGAGGGTTCAGGATGGGGAACACATGTATACCTGTGGTGGATTCATTTTGATATTTGGCAAAACTAATACAATTATGTAAAGTTTAAAAATAAAATTAAAATTAAAAAAAAAAAAACAAATACAAGGAATGCGGGAAGAGGAGGTGACGGTAGAAAGAAGGAGAGATGACAGGTTTATATTTACACAATCTGAGTTTCTGGAGGAACATTCAGGCAGTGATGTGGTGGTAAATGTTTAGCAATTGGCTCTTGCGGGGAGGGGTGCAGAGGAGACGAGAGCATCCCTGATTTGCAGCCTATGCCAATTTCTCTGGTGTAAATTCTCCCGCTACAGCTGCTTTCAGGCCACCAACATGACATCACTGATGACTAAACATCAAGTTGGGAAGAGATCCTAACATTTGGCTCTAGAGAGCCACTACAAGCCAGCTCCGGCACACCAATGCACCCGGTAAAAATGTTGAACAGATGTTTGAGAGGGAAGTCAGGAGTTGAGCCAAGAGTGTTCCTTATTGCCCAGTAAACAAAATGTGATTCTTCACAAGACAAAGTTAACACCATGGCTACAGACAGGCTTGAGCATCCCTACTGATGTGTTCTAATGTCAGCCAAAAGCCACAAATAACTTCTCTCATTCTCCGTTACCAGCATTCATGTAAACACCATAAAAATGAGTGCTGACAGCAACCAATGAGTTTATGCTAGTTTTATTCTTCATAATGTCCTAGGAAGATTCCTCCTTTAAGATTTACTATTGTTTTGCCTACCATGAAATGGTAACCAAGTGTTTTGCTAAATCAATTTAAAGGTTGCTTTGTTTCCCTGCCACCTTCGCAAGTACCTCTGGGCTAGTCTGACTCATGTTTTACAATGACTCGTAATAATGCTGCTCAGTCAATCATAGAGTACAATTTGGCTTTAAAAAAAAAAAAAAACACTATTAACTCCTCTTTTTCTCTTTCAGGTATATAAAAATCTAGCAACATGACATTACTATTGGGGCAGTCAATGATGCTACGAGGTTATTGTATGGAAGAAGAAATATAAAAGGTAAAAAAAAGTGAATAGCCCACATGAAGGTAATGGTTGAAAGTCACACTCTGGGGAAGAATATAGGAGGAAAGAGGACAAAAATGCATGGCCAAAAAGGATTTTACTATGACTCAACAGTGAAAAGTTATAATTTCTCACCTATAACTTTACAGTGACAGCACAGATACTATCATTTGCCTTCTTCTGGATACAGCAGCCAGTTAAGGACTTTTGTACAACCACTTCCTATAATAATACTTACAGGGACATAAACTCTTCATTCCCCACATAGCAGCCAAGTGTTCTTTTAAAAGTATAAAACGAATCATAGCACTCCTCTAACCAAAAGTTTCCAAAGATGTCTTATTACATTATTAAAAATATAATCTACCTATCACATGCCTGTGATATCTAAGCCTGATTTTAAACATGGTAAAACTGAATAAAATAATGTTTATTTGATACAATGAATAGCATCTATTTCAACTTAAGGAGCCAGAATTATTCTCAATAATAAAATATAAGAAGTACGTCAATAAATTTTAAAAAAAAGGATGCCTTCCATTACTACCATTAACAGTATCCTTAAAGTTATATCATCTAAAATTACACAAGCTGTCAAACAATAGATATAGATTTTAGAAAGGAAAGAGCAAAATTATACTTACTTGCAAATGATATGATTGTCTATAACTAGGAAGCTTCAAAATAATAAGTTGTAAAAACAATTTTACTGAATGCCAGTAATTCTTAGGAAATATGCTGTACATAAAAATTCAATTCACAACAGCAAGAAGTCAAGGTCACATAAGATTTTAAAAGGGCAGAATCTATATGAAGCAAACAACAAAATGTGCATACTTGGGTATGTGAAGAGTGATTTCCTTAGATAATATAGTTGACTTAATTTTTATACTTAAAAATTGTGCATCTGTAAGTATTTATAATGTGGTAAGAATCAAAATAATAAATTTAAAGAAAATAATTTTAAAAATCTCTTTGCACAGTGGAAACTGGAGTGAAGAAGCAGAATTTGTGTCAATAGTGGGGGACAAATGCATTTAGAGGAAGCAGGCGAGAAAGTGGAAGCAAAAAGATGTTGACAGTCTGCAAAAGCAACGATGGTTACTATTGCAACCAAGTGGACTTTAGATACATTTAAGAGCACACATCAACACGATTCAGAAAATATTTGACTATTTGAGCATGAGAATTAAAGGAGAGAGAAAAATTGACAGCTTATACATTCCACAAATAGTTGCTGAGTACCTTCTCTGTGCTAGGCACTAAATTAGTCCCTGGGAACCATGCATAATTAAGTGAGAAGACACATTAGTTCTGCAACCTGCTAGGAAAGAGAATAGATTTTTAAAAAATAAAGTTTCAACCCACAGGTAACCTATAGGTATTTCTTTAAATATAAACAAAAAAAATCGAATGTAGATCTTAATTAACTGGAAGTATGAAGAAATTATGCTTTCAAATTAAAGAACAGCCAGAGGAAATCTGCCAAGTGTTTAATTAATGAAGAAGAATGTAGAAACTGCAGGAAAAGGTAGACTTAAAACTAACCTGTGAATTTGGCTTGAATGCAGAAAACAGAACCATAATTCAGGAGACTACAAAGTGAAATATCGAAGTGAAAGAGAGTCTAAACCTCTTGACCACGGGACCTCAACCCTGATTACACCTTAGAATCACCATAGAGCTTGAAACGACCCCAGTGCTGGGGCCACAACTGGTGGAGATTCTGACTTAATTGGTCCAGATGTGACCAGAGTGTCAGCAAACTCGCAGGTAACTCTCTGGTACAACTCTGATGGGGAACCCCGGACGCTGATTCATCACTAGTATATCTTGATTCATGTTCTAGATTCTGATTTCAGTGAAACACAGCTAAAGAGGCCCTATACTTAGCATTCATAGATCATAAAGTGAAGTCGCTCAGTCGTGTCCGACTCCTAGCGACCCCATGAACTGCAGCCCACCAGGCCTCTCCGTCCATGGGATTTTTCAGGCAAGAGTACTGGAGTGGGTTGCCATTGCCTTCATAGATCATACTAGTCCCTAATTCTCCATAGGAATCATCATAATCAATAAACTCACTTTTTTATAATAGAGAAACTAAGGAGAGGTTTTTAGAATCTTCTCCAAGCCTAAAAGCTTTTCCAACCTTAAAAGTGCTGAAAGCACACTATATAGTCTGATCATTTTCTCTACCTCTGTTGTATAAATAAAATTATGGGGTCAAAATATAAGTCTGCTCCTCCTAAACTTGCACTGAAATAATTTTACTTGATTTTAGAAATGCTGGTCTGCATTGAGCTCTTACAACTGTATTGGTGCAATATTCTATAAAGAAAGAATTCAGATGCCAAAGAATGCAATATAAAGACAAAAACAGACTGGAAAGAGTTTCTATAAACTCTAAGATAGACGTTCTATTTGCTCACTAATCTTTGCACATGAATCAGTTAATTGCTGAGGCAAATGTTATTTAAGATCTCGGATGAGAATCATCCCTATGTACATACCATAACTTAGAAAAATGAACAATACTGGTTATTATTATAAACATTTCAAAAAAGGTACTGTAATCTTCTCCCTCAAAGTCCTTTACTTACAACTGTCCTTCAACTAAAGGTCACTGCAAAACTAGAATTCTTGAAGGAAGGAATGAAAGAGTTAAGGGCAAATGACAAAGCTGCAAGAGGTTTCTTGTTAACAAGGCTTTATTTTGAACAAAAGTGACCTCTGTTTCTCCTGACTTTGCCCTGCAGGCCTGGCATTGTATGCAGGTAGATTCTCTAAGGGGCTAAAGGATCAGCTGAGCTCTGTTTCAGGTTGTTCTACTTGGATTAGCAGCCTTGACCTCACTTGAGGCTTCATCTGCTGTTTTTTTTTTTTTTTTTCCTTAAGAAATGTAGAATCTCAGTTCTGAGATTCCCAGGTGGCTCAGTGGTAAAGAATCCACCTGCCAACGCAGGAGACACAGGAGATGCAGTTTTGATCCCTAGTCAGGAAGATCCCCTGCAGGAGAAAATGGCAACACATTCCAGTACTTGCCTGGAAAATCCCATGAAGAGAAAAGCCTGGCAGGCTACAGTCCATGGGCTTGCAAAAGAGTTAGACACGACTGAGCACACAGAGAATCTGAATCTGAGCACACACAGAGAGCATCTCAGTCCTACTCCCACCCACTGAACTGTAGTCTAGAGCCCTATCACACTCCTACCTTCAGAGCACTGCATTCAAAGAGCAGTACAACAAAAGGCTGAGCCTGAAGGAAATCCTCCAGAGTACAAGGGGGAAAAAACAATGTTTGTTTATATTTATTATTATCCTGCTAAGTCGCTTCAGTCGTGTCCGACTCTGTGCGACCCCATAGACGGCAGCCCACCAGGTTCCCCCATCCCTGGGATTCTCCAGGCAAGAACACTGGTGTGGGTCACCATTTCCTTCTCCAATGCACGAAAGTGAAAAGTGAAAGTGAAGTCGCTCAGTCGAGAAGGACTCTTAGCGACCTCATGGACTGCAGCCTACCAGGCTCCTCTGTCCATGGGATTTTCCAGGCAAGAGTACTGGAGTGGTTGCCATTGCCTTCTCCAATTATTATCCTACTTTGTTTTAATTTATATTTTTATAATTTACAATGTATATGCTGTGCTAATATTGAAATACATAATAATTATATATGATACATATGCATGTGTATACTATAATATATATGTATATATACTACACATGTATGTAATATCTGTATAATATATGAATATATGTGTGAAATATAAATATAGGAGTGAGTGTTTAAAGACATTCAGAGACTGGTTATTGGTCCTACTGACCCACTCACTGGTGTAGTGAAATCAGCTTTGAGAGATGTCACAAGTTTATCTGTTTCTAATAATAGTTTAAATACACAAATTTGCAATTTGCTTACTGATAAATCAGAATTCAATTCAAAGTTATCACCATAATACTATGACTCTGTCACTTACATTCTGTCATGTCCATCTATTGACCATTTATGCATCTATCCATCATTCTCCAAACACTTATATGGTATTTATTAACTACTATATTCCTAGAGCTAGGAATAAAACAAAGACCCAGACAAATATGATCCTACCTTTTAGCCCTAATGACGCTCTCAAACTGGGTCAACAATCAAACTCATCATCACAGTTGGAACTAAGGCTGTATTACAGACATAGAGCTGGGAGAAGTGAGCAGAATGAGTAAATTTGGTCTGGAAATTGAAGTGGGATTCTCTGAAAAACTGGTAACTTGGGCTAATACCAAAGATAAGCAAGACTTAAATGGAAGAGAGAGAGGAGAGGCTGTAGCTTAAGAATGGGCTGGTGTATCACCCATCCTCTATGCCACAGTCAGAGGTTATCTTTATCATCTGAGGATGAACCCTGAGTTCTCACGGGGTTCGATCCCTAGTCAGGAAATTAAGATCCCACATGCCATGGGGCAACTGAGATTTGACACAGCCAAATAAACAGAGAAATTTTAAAAAAAAGAAAAGGTTGGGTCTTGATCCACTTTTCCATCCCCACTAAAGATATTTGAGTGTATTAAAAACAAATGCTTCACAATGACAGAAATCTAATGTGTGTATCTCTAAAATACTCCTACTATCAAGGCTGTTGGTCAATTTTATTTTGTTCCTATTTTCATGGTGATTTAGTTGTACGGAAAATACAGTTGCATTCTTCAAAGACTTTGCATGTGCGTCGAAGAGTTTACTAAGTGCTTCGTTTATTCCCTCCCTCTCTCAACAAACATGCATTGAACACCTACTATATGTGAGGCCAGGACACTGAGCAAGGCAGGTGGAGCCACAGCACTCAAAGAGCTAAGTGTTGGGCAGGGAACAGTGAGTAATCAGGCACTTACCACGTTAAGGGTTTCCTGATGGCTCAGACAGTAAAGAACCTGCCTGCAACACGGGAGAGGTGGGTTCGATCCCTGGGTTGGGATGATGATCCCTCGGAAAAGGGAATGACTACCAGTATTCTTGCCTGGAAAATTCCATGCACAAAGAAGCCTGGCAGGCTACAGTCCACGGGGTCACAAAGAGTCGGACGCGACTGAGCAACTAACACTTTCACTGGCTCATTAAAAGCAGTGGAAACTGTTACAAGGGATGTTGTAGGATGACCCTTCTCTGAGTTCCAGGCCTGACAGAGGGAGCACTGAGGACTAAACTTAGTCTGAGAAGTCAGAGATGGAGTTTCCGCGGCTGGCTCTTAGTAGAGAAAGGTTTTTCTTTTCTTTCCAAATGCTAATAATCGGGGCTTCTCTAGCTCCTCCAAGTTCTGCTAGTTCCTAGTTATGGGAAGGCTTATAGACAAACAAAAGTAAATTGTCATCTTTCTCAAGTGCAGAAAGAGTCCTTACCCTGTATTTCTCTGGTCCTCCACAATACCCTAGAACTGACACACTGCACTGCATATACCATAGATGCTCAATACATGTCATTGTTACTTGATTGACAAGTAAAAGGGAAAGAAAACATTTCTTCTGAAGTCCTGGGTGATGCTCATTGAAAAGCAAGCAAGCTTAACTCAGAGTTCAGTCAGTGATGAGGGGAGATTTGTATTTCATTCTTACACTAAAGTTTCTCCTAATAAAAACTGACTCTATAATTCTTCTTTCTTGTTTAATATTCATGACCAAAATTCTCAGGGGTCAAGGAAAAAGGTACGTAAGAGTGCAAACAAAGAATAAACTTCAAGAGTGGAAGACTAAAAACCAAGTCACTCTTTAAATATAAACAAACTTAGGAAAAATGGAAGGAATTCAGTTTGAAATTATAAACATTAAGAACTTTTGTACGACAAAAAATAAAGAAACCAAAATATTGAATCTAAAATACCAAGTACTAGCTGTATCCCTGGGCAAGTATCTCAAACTTTTGTTCATAATGAAATATTTCAAACAGAAAAAAAAAGAGAGTAATATAGCAAGTAGCTATGTAACCAGCACTCAGAATTAACAAATGTTCACATTTTGCAATATTTATCTTAGGCTTTTAAAAGAAAGAAAACGTTAGAGGTACAGTAGAAGTTCCTCTCAATCCCCTCTAGCCCTAATTCCACGCCCCAAAGGCAAATGACTATTCTTTATAATAATTTCAAATTTTTACTACATAGAATTATACCTATGAATAATATGTGGTATTCTTTTGTATTTTTAAATTTCACAATAATGGTATCACATTGTGCATATCCTTATTTTTCATGTCCATGTATATGTATTTTTGCTATCTTTCTGAGAATTTAAATAATTGTATTGTATGTTATATCAATCTTTGGCACATGTTAAGACTTCCTGGAGTCCAATAAATGATCGAGTTTTGACAACGTTCCATGAATTTCTTAATAAAAGTATACTCTATTCCTTGAATGTAGAGTTCTATATATGTCTGTTAAATCACACTTAATTGTTCAAATTTTCGCTATTCTTAAACCACTTTTTCAGCTTGACATATCCATTTCTGACAATGTGTTAAAATCTTTCCTTATGATTAAGAAGTTGTCAAATCCTGCCTGTAAGTTGGAAAATTTTTGACATATATGCGAAGGTGATATGATTAAGAACGGACATATGCATGACTGTAATGTCTTCTTAGCATATTGTTTCTAATATCTCGCATTTACTTTTTTCATCTTTAACTTTATTCCATCTCATACTATTGCTAGCAGCTTTCATGTGTCGTATCAGGATATATTTGCTCCATCCCTTTACTCTCAGTTTTCCAGCCATCCTGTTAGGCACTCGCTTTCCACACCACGTATAACCACACGCAGCTACTTTTTTAGAAATCTATTCTGAGAGCCCAGCTTTTAATAGGCAACTTTAATCCACATTTAATTTCCCAGTTATAGATCTACTTGAATTTTTTCTTCTATCTTTTTTCTAATTTTTATTTATAATAGTTTTTCTTCCTTATTTCCCTATTTCCTACCTTCTGTTACCTTTAGGACAATAACATCTTATTCTTGTCTTATCCAGCAATCCTGTTACTGGTTGTTTACCTTATAGAAACGATTGAGTGATCAGAAAGCATACATACACAAAGATGTTCCATGAAGCATTATCTATAATAATGCTAGAAACATATATCCCACAGTGGAGAACATGATAAAATAGTTTACAAACAGCACAAATATTTCTAAAGCCTTATGTAGCATAATGAGAAAACGCTGAGTGATGTTGTATCAGGAGGAAAAGCGTAACACAATTTTTCATGTACTCCATGTGTACTTCTATTTCTAGTAGAGATAGTTGGTGTTTGGTTGAAAGATGTTTAGCCCATCTGGTTCTCAACTTGGAACAGCCCGGCCCTTCTCTGCTGTGGGTGCTGCGTGTACTCTGGCATGTGCATTTTGGACATTTGTCACATACCCTTAGTTTTTAAATCTTAGCTGCTGCTGCTGCTGCTGCTGCTAAGTCACTTCAGTCATGTCCGACTATGTGCGACCCCATAGACGGCAGCCCACAATGTCTGCCATATGTCCCTGGGATTCTCCAGGCAAGAACACTGGAGTGGGTTGCCATTTCCTTCTCCAGTGCATGAAAGTGAAAAGTGAAAGTGAAGTCGCTCAGTCGTGCCCTACTCTTAGCGACCCCATGGACTGCAGCCTACCAGGCTCCTCCATTCATGGGACTCTCCAGGCAAGAGTACTGGAGTGGGTTGCCATTGCCTGCTCCATAGGAGTCCCTAGCCAGTGATAAATGTCCTCATCCAGAAAGCTCTCCAGAATTCACTGTATCAGTCAGGGTTCTCCAGAGAAACAGAACTAATAGGAGTATACATATATGTATTTATATATATATATATATATATATATATATATATATACCCACACATATATATGAAGAAGGGAAAGATTGAGAGATTTATGGTATTTATTTTAAAGAACTAGCTCACAAATTGCAAGGCTAGCTAGTTCAAACGCTTCAGGGTAGGCCAGTAGGTTAGAAACACAGGGAAGAAATGATACTGTAGTTCATGAAGGCAGTCTTCTGGTAGAATTTCCTCTTTTTTGAGGGAGGTCAGCCTTTCCCAATAAGGTCTTCAATTGATTAGATGAGACCCCACTTACATTACAAAGAGTAACAGGCTTTACTCAAAGTTTACTTTGAGTAAAACATTAATCTCACCTAAGATATACCTTCATAGACACATCTAGAATGTTTATCCAAATATCTGGATAACATTACCTGGTTTTGTCAGTTTTTAGCCAAACTGACAAAAAATTAACCATCGCACTCACCTTGTTCATGTTATCCATTCGTCTTTCTATCCATCCATCCATTCAGCAAATTCTTACTGAATACCAAATATGGGCCATGTATTGCTATCTTCTTCCACTTACTCAAGGCAATGCTCTCCTTTCATAGCAATAAATCCCAGATCAACTGGCCACCCTCCCACCCATGAGGAATCTGCTCTGGAAATGTTCCTTCCCTTCAAACAGGGAAGGTCCTATAATAAAGAAAGAGAAGATGGAAATATAAGTAGTATTGTGCAGAGATAGTGACATAATTTCTTTTAAATTACCTTTTGTGATACTAAGTTTTATTTTGTTTTGTTTTAATAAAATGGGTTAAATGAATTCAAGCCTTTCTTAAGAAAAGAGAAAGTGGAAAACCATAACAAAGAAATGCATTAAAGTTAGAAATTCAGTTCTCAGGGATTTTCAAAGGTTTATGCTTAAATCTTTAACACAAGGAATAAAAGTTCTGGAAAAATGCATTTTCATCCCCTTAGGATGGCCTGCATTTATTACATTAGCAGAGTGTCCTTTTAACTGGCCTTACAGCAACCTTTCTGATGCCAAATTGGCAGAATGTCTCCTATCTCAACCTTCTGTTTGGGGGTGAAAAATGATTTCTGAAGCAAGTTTGGCTTGCATTATGCAAAGACTTTTCAGAGACCCACAGCTTCCAAGATATTAAATAACAGCTGACAAAAATGAATATTAAAAGATAATAGTAAACAGGGCAATAATAACAGCAGTTTAGAATATCTTTCTTCAGTTTATCATAAAGGTCCTGTGTTAACGGGATAATTATTGTATCTTTCTCTAGAAACTAAATATCAAGGGTTGATTGTCAATAAACAGCTTACTTGTCTGTTTCCTATTACTTTTGACTTTTTGACTCTGAGGGGCATCAGATAAGATACGGCCTCTTGATATATCCTCCTGAGGAGCTGAGTTCAATGCTTCTGATTCAAGAGACCTTAAAGAAACTCTGATGAGTTTAGGACTTTTGACGCTGGTGGTCTTATAAAAATGGCTGTCACAAGTGGAAAGAGTAGAGTTTTAAATTAAGAAATACCTAAATTTCTGGTGTGGCCTCCCAAAGATGAATGAAGCAATTTGACCTTAAGCTCTAACACTTTACTTTATCATAAATAATAATTTCCAAAAACTTAAGGGCAGATGAAATTTTGCTTGGCAGGGTATGAATTTACATTTTTTAAAAGTCTGACCCTATAGCATTTAATAAGTGTACTTGTCTATGTACCAATAATAATACCCATTAATAGGAAAAACAATGACTTGCAAATCTCAATTTGCTTTAGGAAGTTTATTAATACATGATTGCTGGACTGGAAGAATTGTTTTCTTGTCATTGTTGTTGTTGTTTACTGCCGCTTGATTTTGTTAAGAATCATGAACACAGAAGAATAGTTCAAAGATGACAACAGTTGTTTGGAAAGGTAAAAATAAAAATCAATGAAAAAACTCGATCTCTAAAGTTTCAAAATCTCTTCTAACTTCCATAATTCTGTAATTCCAAGAAGTAAGTAATTCAGAGAGCTATAGAGATCTAATGAGCTAAATAAAGAGATCTTATATCTGACAAATTTTCTTTCTTTGTAAATATAGGAATGAATCAACAACTTGAATAAGGCAAGGGAAAAGGCTGATGGAAAAGTTAAATTCCATCTTAGAAATTGTTAGTTTATCTTCATTAGAAAGAAGAAAGCATTCAATCATCCATCTAGTCATTCATCTCTCCATTCATTTTTGCCATTAGTCTATCCATCCATCCATCCAATATTTTTCTGTATACCACTACTGCCTACTAGGTAATGGGGTTACAGACATGAGTAACAAAAGAAGGTCCCTATTCTCATGGAGCTTATATTCTACCTCATTTTTATCTCGTGTTCCCATCAATGCAAAAGGATACACGTTTTTCATTATTTTTTTTAACATAAGAACTAATGCCATCATGTTAAAAAATGCTGGACATTAACAGTCATCAAGGAAATGCAAAATAAAACCACAGTGAGAGATACTACTTTACCCTCACTAGGATGGTTATCTGGAGAAGGAAACGGCAACCCACTCCAGTATTCTTGCCTAGAGAGTACCGTGGACAGAGGAGCCTGGTGGGCTGCTGTCCATGGGGTCGAACAGAGTTGGACATGACTGAAGTGACTTAGCATGCATGTATGCATTGGAGAAGGAAATGGCAACCCACTCCAGTATTCTTGCCTGGAGAATCCCAGGGACAGAGGAGCCTGGTGGGCTGCTGTCTATGGGGTCGCACAGAGTTGGACACGATTGAAGTGATTCAGCAGCAGCAGAATGGTTATTGTCTGATTGATGCCAACTCCTTATCAGATGGCAGCTTAAGGCTCCCTTTTTCAGGGCATCTTCCCTACAGCCCAAGATCATATCAGGTTTACATTAAAGCATCTCACAACTTCTCTCACTTTTCTTGATCACACTTTGTACTTATCGCAATTTGCAATAACATTTGCTTGTGCGAGTACTTAATGTCTTTCTCTTTGCTGGATTGTAAGCTCAGTGAGGACAGGGATTTTGACTCTTTAACCTGCATATGTATCTCCCATGCCTAGCAAGCTTTGGGAACAACTAGGCAACTAGGGAAATGCTTTTGAATAAATTCATGAACTGGGTTCTTAATGGTCAATAAAGAAAAACAAAGCGCAAAAGAACCTCAGTGCTAATATGAACAAGACTTTATAAATGAGTGATTCACATGTCAAATCTGGTTTAAAAAGCAAAAGTACAAAGGAATGAGGAGAATCCATAAATAGCAATGATTGGACACAGTCAGGATTAAAAAGTCAAGGACTGTAGCCCTTGGCTGGCTGAATGTGCAGCATCACAGTCTGAGAGGTAAATCCCTGGGGCTTTGGGTCCAGGGGGATGGAAGTGAACTCCCAGAGATCCTGGAAAAACATGTGCAGATGTTGCTGCTTGTGGTGTTTATAGGAAGAAGGGGATGAAATAAGGGCCACATGAAGACAGCTGTCTAAAACTGGAAATCCACGCCTATTATGCAGGAATCTTCTGCCCTAGATTAAAAACAGAAAGGCAATAAAAATGCCAATTGTGTCAATAAATGTTGTCAGTAAGAGAGAAGACGCAATGACACTCATTCACAGGAACAGCTGCACTTAGAAACCATTTGAAAAATTCTAACAGAAAAAGGAAAGACAGTGATACTGCCCAGACTGTATGTCAGCAGCAGGGGAGACCTGGAGAAGGGGGAACCTACAGGCAAACCTGGACTGTGCTTGTGGTTGAGTAATTATGCCTCTTACCAAGCAGGGTCCTGGGCCATTATGGAAAGATGACTGGTTACCATGGTAATCATAGGACACTTAAAACTGAAATTCCTGTTGCTTGGAAGCCCCAGAAATAATACATGCAAAGCCCTTAGCATACTACTTGGCAACTGATATGAAGTTAATAAGTGTGAACTTTTTAAAAATTATAATTAAGCCCATGGCTTGATATTTCATTATACAACTTACTCCAAAACCGCACGGATAACGTTTGTCCCTGTGTTCTGAAAACATTCTAGATGGTTTCAAAAAACTATGCTGACCAAAATAAATTCCAGATGGATTAAAGATTTAAAGTAAAATAAATGAAACCATAAGAAAATTCAAATAAAATTTACGTATATTTTTATTCAATCTTGGGGCAAGTAAAACCCCATATAAGCATAAATGCAAAAGGAAAACCCACAAACCACAAAGAAAAAATAGATATATTTGACTACCAAAAAAGTAACACTTGTCCATGATCCAAACGACTATAATCAGAATAAAAAAACAAATGACTAAGGGGGAAAATAACAGGCTGTTACAAAGGTTAACATCTTCAATACGAAAAGCACTCCTAAAAATCAATAAGAAAAGATAAATGCCATTAAAAATGAGAAATAATTTTTACCTAACATTTTGGAAAGTTTTTTTCCTTTGCTTTTGAGTTTTCTAGATTTTTATTGTTTGGTTTTAATGAAAATACCCTGTGTTAGCAAACTCGATTGCTCACACATTGCTAGTTAAAACATAAAACTGTTTTTTCTGGTGGCAGTTTAGAAATAAATATATAGCAAAAGCCTTAAAATTTGTATGGCATTTGACCTATAAATTCCACTTCTGAAAATGTATCCTAAGGAAATGATGATAAGCATAGCTCTTTATTTTAGCTGCAAGGTATATTCATTGTAATGAGACTTAAAATTGTTATTAAAAACACCTTAAGTGATCCACTGGTACAATGGCAAAATGAACTTTATTACATCTATATTTATATGAAATGAATTAATATTTGTAAAGCAACTTGAACTTTGCCTGAAACACAATAAACTCCATATACGTATTTAATAGATGAAAAGAAAAATAAAAATAGGCGTTTAGAATAATGGTGAAAAAATTACTGGTATATAAGAATGTGAATACTATATTGTTTGGTGGGGAAAAAAAGGTCATAATGGTATATAGAATAAGATCTGGGTGTTATAAAATAAGTGTAGGTGTTTATACATATACATGCCCATCTCAAAATAATAAAAAACAAGTTCTCTTGGTGGAGTTATTTTTGCTTTCTTCACTGTCTATCTTTCCTAGTTCTCCTGCAGCAGTCATGGTATACATGTAATACATTTTTGAAGCATACTTTGTTTGAATTTTAGCTTGCTAAAAAGAATTTTATAAATCTTTAAAACTTTCCTAAGAGTTAAAGGTAAAATATATACAAAAGCTTCTATAAATTCTATTAAAAAACAGTCATATCCATTCTTCAGCAACCATTTAGATAATACAAGGTTGCTTCTTTTAGGTTCATTTCAGAATTGACAGCAAGTCCCACAGACCATAATTTTGCCTTAAATTGTTTTTTCTTCAGAGAGTTGAAAGGGGTCTTAGCCTGTGAGATTCACACGGATTACCAAGGAATTATTTATCATAGTCCAATGCCAGCTGAGATCCAAACCACAGTGTTGGATCCAGATTTACTCCACCTTATTATTCCCAAATGAGGTTTATTTTCAGCAGACCACCCAACTACCTCCAAATGACTGAAACATTCAGACCTCAGCCAATCAACAAAGTCTGTACAAATCAGCTGGATCAACAGCAAATTCTATCTGATTGATTGTGCAGACAATCCATATTCATGAAAAGGTAACTGGGGGACAATCTGAACAAAAAGGGTTGATATGGGGCCATGGGTAAGTAAAACCTTAGTACAGCTCATACAAAACTTCTGCTAATAATCTAGAATCAAAAGATTGTGCTATTGAGTCTCTGATTTCCCATTTGAAATTCTATGAAACAGCAGGAGATCCCATAAAAGCTTAAGCAAAAAATAATAAAAAGCTGTCTCTCCTCAATAATTTTTCCAAGGAGTTGCTAACAGGACCATGTCACTGAAAACTAATTTAAGCATCAATTTTTCTTATGGCAATCCTAGCCTTTACTCTCTCTGCTGTGCTCAAAAAGCAGGTTCAGCCATTACCCTTAAAAGAAACCAGTGAACCAGAAAGATTCTTTCCCTTGGAAACATTTTAAGAGTAAAAGCAATCTTTATCTTTCACACTGAGTCCTTGTAAGTCTCTCCTATACCTGGAGTTTTATTATCATCTCACTAACCCTAAGATTAATGTTAGTCATTCTACTCCTGTATCTTCACACTCCTATCTGATTATTCAGTCTGGATTCATTTCTCACTTCAAATTATAAATGCATTAATTAAAAAGCAATCTGATCTAGATTAGGAAGAACAGCTTTAGAGTTTGAGGTCAGCACTTTTGGCTCCCATAGGAAACTCCCTTCCCAGATGCAGCTCCGTCCAGGGTCTCCACAGGACACAACTAAACCTTTCCCCCCTAGATTCACTGGAACACATTCTTCTAAATATCACAGGAACATACAGTATATAAAGCCTGAAAGCACATACAACAGGGATGAGGAAAGTGACAAACATACTGCTTCTGTGATTTCCAGACCAGCAGGCCAGCTGTTGTTCTCATCACTACATCCTTTCCTGAACCCTCCAGAGGCTTTGCAATCTGGCACTAACCCCCAGCGCTACACTAATCACAAGGAACAGGAAGCAAATGCTAACCTGTGCATCCACTTTCCTTCTCTCTGCAGCTCCACACCCTCACCCCCAGTAAATACAGACATTGAGAGAGTAGGGAAGGAAGGTGAGGAAGGAGTGGACTGCAGGGAAATCGTTGGAACAAACTAGCCTGGGATTCACAATTTGAAGTAGTAAGATCTTGGTACTCATAAAGCCAGGTGTCCTCTGCCCACGAGAAGACCAAAGATGATAAAAATGCAAACTACAAAGCGGGGCCAGTGGATACACAGCCAGCAAAGGCCACCGCATATGAGAGCCAGTGGAAACCTTGATACATGGTTCAAACTCAGGTTGCTCCTTTAAAAATCTCATCAGAAGAATTATTTCATTTGAAAGGCTTGTGGGGCAGCGAGGGTTTTCCTTGCATGGCATTTTCCCTCTCCCTGTACAGCAACTGTCAGCATAGCCCTAAAAACCCAGAAGGATAAAAAGCAGCTTCTTCATTTTGCAAAGATGAAAAAGAAGCTTAGAGCAAGTGGAAAGGAACCAACCCATTGGAACTGGTGAAACTCACTTGAGAAAGTCAAGTTTTCAAAGAAATCTTCTAAGTGCTGACACACTCCAGGCTCAAGTCGATTAAGGAAAATGAATTTCTAAAACTAGGTTGGCAGCAGGTATCTTGGCATGGAGGAAGTTTTAATCTTGAGACAGAAATCATAACTAGCCCATCCCTGTCTCCCACCAAAGCCTAACTAGCACCCACATATAGTGGAAACTCAGTAACTACTTTCCAAGCTGAAGTCTCTTTACTATTTACATATTATATCAGCCAGGAAACCTGCGAAGGAATGACAAATTAATAGGACACCTGTTGGAGGGCCTGGAGAACTGAATCAAAGAAGTCCACATTCCAATTATGACGGTTAATTTTACATGTCAACTCAACTGGGCCATGGGATACCCAGATATTTAGTCAGACATTATGTTGGGTGTCTCTGTGAGGGTATTTTTGGATGATATTAATATTTAAACTAATAGGCTAAGTAAAGCAAGTTGCCTTCCCTAATGTAGGTGGGCCCATCCAATCAGCTGAAGAGCTGAATAGAACAAAAAGGCTGACCCTCCCTTGAGAAAGGAAGAATTCTTCCTCACTGCCTTCAAACTGGGACACTGCTTTGTCCTGCCTTTAGACTTGAACTGAAACATCAGCCCTTCCTGGGTCTTGTGAGCCTGCTGGCCTTCAGACTGAAACTACATTATTAGCTCTCCTGAGTCTCCAACTTGTTAACTCACCTGGCAGAATTTGGGACTTCTCAGCTTTCATAATCAAGTGTATGCATGCGTGCTCAGTCATGTCTGACTCTTCACAACCCCATGGACTATAGCCTGACAGCTCCTCTGTCCATGGGATTTACCAGGCAAGAATACTGGAGTGGGTTGTTATTTCTTTCTCCAGGAGATCTTCCCAACACAGGGATCGAACCCACGTCTCTTATGTCTCTTGCATTGGCAGGCAGATTCTTTACCACTGTTCCACTTAGAAAGCCTATATATGAATCATGAGCCAACTGCTTATAGTAACTCTCTTTATATATCCTGCTGCTGCTAAGTCACTTTAGTCATGTCCAACTCTGTGCGACCCCATAGATGGCAGCCCAACAGGCTCCGCCATCCCTGGGATTCTCCAAGCAAGAATACTGGAGTGGCTTGCCATTTCCTTCTCCAATGCATGAAAGTGAAAAGTGAAAGTGAAGTCACTCAGTCACGTCCGACTCTTAGCGACCCCATGGACTGCAGCCTACCAGGCTCCTCTGTCCATGGGATTTTCATCCTATTGGTTCTGTTTCTTTGGAGAACCATGACTGACAAATCAATCCATTTGAAAATCACATGCCAACCTCTCCCAAGACTACCCACTGTCTTGCAAGACATACTTTAGGCTTAATCTAAGACTAAGGCCACCAGGTAAACCCACATTGGGATGAGAATTAGAACTATTTAATACTCAAGGGATAATCTAACATTTAGGAACATTTAAAAATACAAGGGGATTGTCAGGGTCTTTTTCTTATTCTAACCCAGGAGATAGCTCTAAACTTCATGCGTCCTGTGTAGATACTTTAAAAATTACAGATAGAAACAGTGTAGTCAGAAAAGCCCTCTCCTTTATTCTCATACTCAAGATCCCCGCTCAAGGTTATAGAGAAGCCCTAGAGGGAAACTGGAGGACATGGAATACCTGTTCTCAAGTGAGGGAGTGAGTAGCCAACATACACTCCACATGTTTTCATACATCACTTGACATAAATGATACTCTTTAGCATTCTGAGGATTGGTGACCTAAAGAAGATAGTAAAAGAAAATCCACGTGGAAACTGAGACCTCTGGTGTGATCTCAGCTGGCAGCTGGTGACTGCAGGAATACATTGGCTTCACATTCAGGGAATAGTTCAGGACAGTGCTCTCCACTGGTCCCAAACACCTCCTTGGTTATTCCAAGATTATGATGCAAAACCACTTCTAATAAGCCAGCTCATACACTGGAAAAGCCAAAAATGTGCAACCTTCCTCTAGGTCCAATATCCCAGGAATCAGTGTATGGAAAGAAGGATATTCTTCACTTACCTGTCAAAATCACTGTTAATAAACAGATTTATGGAATGAGCATAATCCTTTCATTGTGATTTTTACATCTCTATGCAATCTTGCAAAGCCAGGCTCATGATCTGAAAAGGATTTCTGTTTTGTTCTGATATTCCCTATCACTACATTGGTAGATGAATATATAGTGTTTTCTTAAATTACAAACATTTGTTGAGCATTTACAATATCACAGACTTGGTACTAAGAACTTTAAATATATTATCTCATGTAACAGTTACAAAAACCTTATGAGGTAGATATGAATAGCATATGTACTTAATAGATGAGTTTCAAAACCCAAGAGGTTAGAAAATAAACCCTCACTTTTAGCCCTTAAACCAAAACTCAACACACCAAAGAACCCAAAGTATACAGCCTCATATTAGATCATTGAACCTTGTATGTCGCAGAGCTTCCACCAGAAAAGGAGCTTGATATGACATAAAATGAAAAGAAGCCCCATTGGAAAAACAATCCTAAAACATAGACATCTGCCCTAGATTTATTTTTGAAAGACCAGAACACAGAAGAGAGGCAAAAAACACCTGGGCCTGAGTTGGTGTCATATATCTATTCTACTTCCGAAAAAACCTAAATCTAAGTCCAAATTACATAACACTCCAAATGGCTTACTTAGTTCAGTTGCCTCTGTTCCAGTTTAGTCTCTGGAGGATGTCAGTCAGAGCCATGCTCACAGGTTTGGCAGAAATTATAAAGTTTGAGAGAATCAGCATTCTAATGTCCAGAGGATACAGTGACAAATTAATTTGAGAATGCTGCACAGTTATTAAGGGGATGCAAATCGGCACGTCCCAATCGAGATTAAGATGCTGTGCATTGAGTTGCCACATGGACAGCTTGCATATGCTAAAAACAAAGAATTCTATGAAGAAGACATTTGTTCTAATCATGACGAATCATCAAATCAACTACTGGGAGCCTCTAATACAAGGAACATCACTCTAGGACATGTGAAATTTAAATGTGATATAATCTTCAGTTTTGTGACACTTACACCCTCTAGTTGAGGTGATGGGAAAGAAGCTGAAGAAAGGACGTTACAGCAACAGAGGATCTAAATGCCGACTAATGACCACAACAAGAAGCTAGGGAGGCTGCTTAACAGGCAAAGCAATGGAGTGGTCAATTCATGTAGGAGTTCAGAAAGAAAGAAAAAATCATGCGTTTTTGGTAGAGAGAAAATATGTACAAAAGTCACGATACTTTAGCCAAATATGGAAAGATGGGTAGGATATGGAGGGATGGGGAAGAAGATTCCAGGCAAAGGGCCAGAGGCACAACATAGCATGACCCACTCAGAGTCTGTCTGTCTGGCTGGACCAGATAGTTTAGAAAATGAAGTATTTATTTGAAAAGGTAGAGACTGGGGCAAATTTTGGATGCCAAGCTAAAGAGTTGGGATGCGGTCCTTCAAGTAAGGCAGTCTAGCAAAGGGGACAGGTTAAGGGGTCCATGACTGTAGTGAAAGCTTGTGAGGATGAGAGCCTTAGACTATATATGTGAGTGAGAAAGGCAGAGAGAGGAGAAAAGCAGTGCTGGCCAAGCCCTGTCCCCACGTGAGCACTGTGCCTAGATGCTGGACATTCATGACTCCCTGAGATCTAACAACCACCCTGAATGCAGCTCTTATTCATCCCATTTCACAGACTAGGAATGCTCAGGGCATTTATCCGATCATAGTACCAGCAAATGCACAGAAGTGAAATGTACATAATTTCTTAGAATAAGTCAGTAGAGTTGGTAACTGGGTGTGAAAGGCAGGATAGTGTCAATTATATGTAAATAGCTCTAGTGGTAAAGAACCCATCTGCCAGTGTAGGAGACATACGAGACATGGGTTCGATCTCTGGATTGGGAAGATTCCCTGGAGGAGGGCACGGCAACCCACTCCAGTATTATTGCCTGGAGAAGCCCATGGACAGAAGAGCCTGGCGGGCTACAATCCATAAGGTCGCAAAGAGTTGGACACAATGGAAGCAACTTAGTACTACACAAGCACGCATGCCTACAGGATTCAGGCAGAAAATGCTTAAGGCCTTTCCTAATAAAAATATGAACCAACAAAAGCGCACAGGAAATGCAGGCTCCCCTTCAAGGGGCTTGAAATAAGCCCCTGCTTGGCATAAGCTTTGCATATGTAGTGTTACAGCACCTGTGGTCAGGTCTACATGGGTATTATATTGATAAGAACCAACAATACTGAATGGAAGACAGACTTGGAAGCTGAGACACTGAAGCCTGAATAGCAACTCAATGCTTACTTAACTCTCACAGACTGGCCACCTTGGAAAAACAGGTCTGCAACCTGATCCCTCTGCTCTCCTAATCCATCAAAGTGCAGCAATGAGAACCCTCTCAAGACTCCTTCGGCTTAAGGGCAAAGTCAGCGTGAATGAAATAGTATCGTCAGCTCACGTGGAAACCAGTCCATCCACTGCTTTTAGGGCAAATGGACCCTTTAGAAAGGACACGGCCACCTTTCTTATATATAATTGTGAAGCAAATATTCCCTTTGTACATTAAATTGCCTCATAGGCTGTAAATCAAAAAGGACTAGCTTCATCCTCACTGAGGAATCCACATAACAAAAACGATTTCATCTTCCACTGGAAAAATAACTTGACTCATGAGTCAAAGATCAAACTGCTCTCATCACCGCTGAATGCAGACATTGCTGATTGGTCCTCTATGGTGAGCTTGGTTTATAAGCATAAATAAGATCCACTCTGACAGTTCCTCAGGTGCTTTTAGTTTTCTTCCAATGCCATCTATAGAGAAGAAGAGCAAAATCCAAATTGAACCTGTCTTCTTAGCCCTCTCTTAAGCAAGTCCAGATCAGGACAAGAAGGCATGCATTATTCCAGCGGCACGCTCACCGTCTGTTGCCAGCCTCCACAGATGGATGGGAGTGTGTTCAGAATTCACACAACATGATGGCCCTGACAGCACAATTGTGCTCAACATGCCTCAAACTGTAATTCGTCTATGAGATGACAGTCACAGAGGACAAGCAGTTAGGAGCCACATGACGCTACCTAATGCACTCGTAAAGAGCCAAGAACACAGGACAAGAAGGCATGCTGCATCACTCTCCTCCCTCCTCCCCCGAGAAGACCATGGACCTCCCACCGTCACACCAGGTACACATTCCTAGCCAATCACTTCTAGGTAGGAGGCAACTCCTAATTCAAATAAATCCAGAAGATCATTAAACAAAAGTAAGTAAATAAAGCCACATGTATCCAGCCAGGAACATCTCTGGGAATGCTACAGTCCTGAAAACATGTATTCAATACAAGTCAGCCCTCTCCACTCCCCACTTCTAAGCTGAAATGTGTTTCTGAACACCTTACGCGGATTTGCCAGGTGGGAGATCCATGACGGTGATGTGTCATGTCCTTTCTCCCATCCGGGCAGCGGGCCAACAGAAGGAAGATGAGTTTGCCATGGGAGGCAGGGCGACCTTATCCATGAGCAGAGTGTCTGAGCTCATGCTGGCCACCCCAACCACCACTACACCCTCATATTTCAACTCAAGAGGTAGACCGTTGGTTGGAATGAATCACATTTCTCTTTCTCACAGGTGGCTCTACAAATTTCTGGAAAAAACGAGAAAGTAACCCTGAGCTCAGAAAACTGTGATCCAGGTGTTCTCAGGGAAAAAAAGAGAGAGATTATATAAATATAGCAAAAACAAAAATAAACAAAACAGCAACAACAACAAAAAACCAAAGGAAGCTCCTTGACAAGTCCCAGGATTGAAATGTCCCACAGTCACCATCACTCAGCCAGGCCAGGATTCGGTTCAGTGCACTCACTGCACATTTCTTGAGCATTTCCTCGGATTCCCTCCGGCATATGCTGGGATGTGCTGGTGTGGGGGAGGGACATACACGTGAATGACAAATGGCCTCTTCCTCAAGAGTGTCTATCTCTTGAGGGGAGCTATCGAGGAGAGGAGCGATAGTAATATATCCAGGGCCAAATGGAATTAGTGCATAAAATGGAACAACTGAAGCAAGAGAGACAGAGAGAGAGATGGGTGGGTGGGTGAAGGGGTAAATGTATTTTTTTCACTGGAGAAAGGCTTTCAAAATAAACGGTCCTTAAACTGGGCTGGAACAGGGAGAAACAGGAAGGGACAGTCCCAGCAAACGACATCACACATAGACAAGGCACATTCACGGGAAAGTATCAACTGCATTCAGGGGCTGCCGAACTGGCTGGAGTAAAATGTAGGTAAAAATGAGCAAACCTCACAGAAACATAATACGCCCATTCTGATGGCCATAGTCAGGAGTATGAGCTCAACTGTATAAACAACAGTCTCTAAGCATTTCTGGGCACCAGACAGATACGCCAGGTGTCACTGTTGGCCCCAGCACTGCAGCGTCAGGCTGAGGTGACCGCGCCTGAACCGGCTTGCCCTCGAGACTCTCTGGCACTCTGCATATATGTACTGCTTGAGTTACTACATGACTCACTCTGTTGAAGGTCCCAAGAGGGATCCCTCCCCAGCAGCCCTGTAGACCTGTGAACATGTCACCCTGCAGCTACACCTGTATTTTAATCAGACCTCCTTTTTCATTTTCCTCCTTTTCTTAGAGGGGAAGCACATTGATTTTAAAAATCAATGTGCTTCCAAAATGCTTTCCCAAGCAAAATTCAACAGCAATCCCTTTTCCCCTTTGCCTTAAGGAGGAGTGAGAGAAATACCTGAGTTTCAAGTTTATATGATGCCAGGGGAATCGCTCAGAGTTTAAATTTGGAAGAAAACAGTTTTACGTTAAACTGAACTAGAAAAAAAAAACCCAGACTGAGGATCAAGAGGCAGTGACCAGAAGACAGAGGGGTGATGTGGCCTCTCCTCTGTAGAAGACCAAGTTTCAAAACATATGGTTACGGGAAATACTTAAGGTAGGGAGCAAAAATGCCAGGTCCATTCAGAGCCCCATGCTGGCTTTTCAATAGCTGGACACTAACTGAATTTTGGGGCACAGTTCATCCTCTTACACCCACACTGGTTCCATCACATTTCAAAGCCGCAGTCCCAGATTTGGGGAGAAACCAGATTTGAGAAACCAGAATGACAGGTTTCTCCTCTTTCTCCCAGCAAAACCCAAGGCCCTTCCTTCAGCCTGAAAAGCCCTGTGTTTCTCCACCTCCTCTCCTGCCCTCTTCTCCTTGCTATCTTCTGCCCTCTTTTGATATTTCCCAAGCTGTCCGTGTTCTTTGTACTCTGCCTGTAAAGCATATTTTTTCCTAAATTGAACAGACCTCATGCTCTCTCTTCCTTCAGGTTTTAGCTCAAATCATATCCTATCCAAAGGGTCTTCTTCCCTGACTGTGATATGTGAACAGACCTCAGACCCCAGCATCATCCTCTATCTCCTTCTCTGCTCTCTTTCTCTGTAGCACATGAAATCGCATCTAACATAATATGTGTATTTACTTATGGATACGGTCCTCACCACACCTCCAGGAGAGTTATGAGAGTAATGACTTTGTCTTGATCCCAGCTGCATTCCCT
The DNA here is from genome assembly GCF_002263795.3 of Bos taurus. NCBI lineage: Eukaryota > Metazoa > Chordata > Mammalia > Artiodactyla > Bovidae > Bos > Bos taurus. The sequence goes on from NC_037331.1 coordinate 62,718,342, forward strand.
GAGCCTGATAACAAAGAACCTGATAGAGAAGTTCCTCCCACGTACTGGTAGGAGCTGCCATTAAATACAATCACAGCAAATACTCTAGTGCTCAGTTGTTCAGTTGTGTCTGACTCTTTGCGACCCCATAGACTGTGGTCCGCCAGGCTCCTCTGTCCATGGGATTCTCCAGGCAAGAATACTGGAGAGGGTTGCCATTTCCTCCTCCAGGGGATCTTCCCAACCCAGGGATCGAACCCACATCTCCCACATCTCTTGAGTTTCCTGCATTGGCAGGTGGATTCTTTACCATTAGCACCACCTGGGTGCAAGTTCTCTAGAGAGGGAAGAAATGAAAACATCCACGCTCCCCTCTTCAGGTAAAAGGGCAGCTGGAATAATGTTGGGAGATCATTTTTCTTCCACTCTGTCTCTGTGATGTGGCCTTGATTGGTCTAAACCAGTGATTCTGAAAGCTGGTCCTCAGACCAGCAACATCAGCCACCACCTGTGAACTTATTAGAAATTCTCATATCCCACCTCAGACCTGCTGAATCAGAAACCCTGGGTGTGGGGGTCAGTGATCTGTGTTTTGACAGGTTCTCCACGTGAGCCATGACTGCAGAAGCTTGAGAACCACTCATGGAAAGTAATCAACTCATTCTGTTTTCCCAAACTGTGGTGATTGACTTAGACACAAGATGAGCACATAAGACCCGATCTGAATGGAGGAAGTACATAAGACTTGCTTGGGTTTTGGAGACAAAATACTCTCCTCTGCCTGCATAATTTGTCTGAAGCCATGACCAAGAAGAATTTGGAGAGGAGGAGTCTGTGTTTCAACATAGAAGATCTATGTTAGGAGTTGGAGAGAGCACAAATCCTGGGGGCCTCATTTAAGTCTGGGATAGAGCCACTAGTGAAGTGAAACTTTCTCCCAGTTTCTTAGTTACATGAGTTGATCAATACTCATTTTTACAAATTAAACATGCTGCTATTTAATAGCTTACTTAGGGTCTTCTTTATTGTTATGCAACGGAAAAAAATCTAGTTAATCCAAGGTGAGTAAAAGTACATGCTACAGCTAAACTTAGAAAATAGAGGATCCATTCAAATGCAGAGAGAAATTATATTACCACATTAGTACATGGGACTCCCAGAGTTAGGACTATCTATATCCTGAGGGGTGCTCTGGGCCTGAGACTCATGTGGGGAGGGCCTCTTACTCAATGCTATGGGTGGTGCTCAAATCAAGGAAAGGACAGAAGATGGAACAAAGTGGGTGATTAGATGGCCCAGGAAAGCAGGGCATCAGTCACTAATATCAGTAACCATAGACAGTGTAGGAATCGAGATGGAGAGGAATGAGTGTGGGGGGAGTGAACTATGTCTCTTAAACAGGTCAAAAGTCTAAGCAGGGCTGGTGCCCAGGGCTTGCCCCTCAATGGCATCTTGTGGCCCAACATCTGTTAAGACCCCTTAAAGACCAAGAAGGAAGCCAGCATAAACAACCTTACAATTCATAAACATGAACTATTTCACTGATTAGCTGGACAACTACCTTGCTCTATCTCTGCATCATCAGCCACTTCAAAAATTCTGTTGGGAGACTTTCCATCTGATATAGATAATAAAGAACAATACCAGTGACTAACAGGGGACCAGCTATTAGGGGACTAATAGGTGAAAATGTCTTTTGCAGAAGTGTGATGGTGTGCCCTTCAGCCCTCTATGAGTACACACATTTATTACATATTGGAGTCAAATTACATTACAGATGTCCCACAGCACAGCTACGTGAACTCCTTTGTTTGAAAAAAAAAATATATATATATATATATATATTTGCATAAGTGTAGTTTCTTCTCCCAAAGAAGGCAATGGCAACCCACTCCAGTACTCCTGCCTGGAAAATCCCATGGACGGAGGAGCCTGGTATGCTGCAGTCCATGGGGTCGATAAGAGTCAGACACGACCGAGTGACTTCACTTTCACTTTTCACTTTCATGCATTGGAGAAGGAAATGGCAACCCACTCGGGTGTTCTTGCCTGGAGAATCCCAGGGACAGGGGAGCCTGGTGGGCTGCCATCTATGGGGTCGCACAGAGTCGGACACGACTGAAGCGACTTAGCAGCAGTTTCTTCTCCAATCCACCACCAATCTGCCACCCCCTTCCCCTATATGCATACCTACAGGATCTGACCCACCCATTAAATGATCTGATACACCAAAGTTGTCCTTCAAGTACACACACATCATAGCGTGTTTATGTAGGGATGCTGGTTTACTATCTTCCTGAAGACAGAAACCATGTCCGTTTCATTCACCACTGTAATCCTAACACAACAGAGTTCCTAACATTTAACAAGGTTCAAAGAGTATTTATTTAAGACTGGAAGGGAGAGGGAGGGAGGAAGGAGGCAGGATTTCTGAAGGAAGGGTCCACTGATACCAGGCAGAGAATTCCCTGTTGTATGCACACGTATGAGTGCATTTTTCAGACAGGAGACCCTTAACTTTCATCAGAACCTCAAAAAGGATGGTAATCTCCCAAAAGTCAAGAAGCACTGAGTTACTAGTAACACATCAATCGAAACATCTCAAGCAAGATGTGAAATAAAAATCAGTTTCTTTCTTCAGAAACTGTTTCTAAACCGTCTTTATAACCAAAGAGAAGGAAAAGAAGATGAAAAAGAAGGAAATACTTTTTAGGCACACAGCATTAGAATCAAGGATCCCAGTTCCATAATGAACTCAGCCTTTCAAGTAGAATCAGGCATTCTTATCTCTAGAATTAATACTGTGGATCAGTAAAAAATAAAATAAAATAAAATATGAGTAGAAAATGGCCACTATTTTGAAATTCAAACATTTCTTTTTAAAAGACCATGAGGATGAAATTGCTGTATTTAAAATTGAGCCAGCACAAAACTTACAAAACCTGAGCAGAGAATTTTGCTCAAAAGAAAGGAAAATTTTTTTAAAGAAAAAAAAATCCTTCAAAAAGAAAAAAAATAGCAGTATATGAAGCTTTTGCAAAAACTGAGTATTAGAAAATGGAGACAATCGGGTCAGGGATGGGCTAGGAGGAGGAGCTATTACCAGATTATGGTGGCAATGATCAAAAATACAATATCTGGGTCAAACATATTTGTTCTCAAATTCTGGCTCTGCCTCCTTCTTGCCTGGTGACCTTGGGTGATATCCTTACCTCCTTTAAGCTCGTGTTGCTCATGCACACAAATGCAACACTAAATGCAGGGAGAGCCCTTAGCTGCCACCTGGTACACAGCATGCAAACGTAAGCTGTCACTACTCCTCATCTCATGGCATTGCCCATTATTATTAACACTGTCATATATTATTAGGTGTCCTGGAGTTCCAGGCATGTAATGCATGTCAATCAATGCTGTAAATGTGTTGTTACCTCCTATTACCAAAGCCCATGGACTCATGTCCGTAGTAGGGCAGGCTTCTGTTTCCAGTCAGCCTCTGAATCCAAATCTTTTCTTCCCTTCAAGTAAACACCAACCTCGGCTTTCCCACAGTCCTTATTTGCTATTCAGTCAATAAATCCTAACGGTGGCCACAAAACTTCGGGTCAGTATCTGCTTAATATCTTTCCTCTCTGGCTTTGATCACAAAGACAAAATGAAGACTCCAATTTCCTGGTTGCTTATTTGTATGGAAAAGTTTTCAGGGGTTTTGAAAGGTCTTCTGGCCCATATTCTTTGAGCAACTCAGATACCTCCTACCTTTGTGCTCACACATGGGCCAGTTGCTTGGGATACAATGAAGAAACCAGCTCACCCTCTTGCTCTGTTTAAACTCCAAACCCTAGGTAAGACAGTAAAGATCACAGAGAAAAGCTCTTTCATGTTAAAAGAATTATTAATTCCAGTATCGTCACCAGATTTCCCCCTTTCCTTGTAAAGTATTTATTTCTCTACACTCTGTGCCCACTGACCAGGTTCTTTTCAAGCCTGAAGCCAGGAAAAAGGAAGCAGATTTTTACAGATATATCCTGTCGGCCATCCCTGGGCTCACCCGCCTGGCTCCCAGTTGCAGGCCTGTCTGTGCTTTGTGCTGGGGAAGGGAGGATTTGGTCTGCTCTGTCTCTGCCAGGGAACACTGGCTCCAACCCGGTTCAGCAACAGAGCTGCACTGTGTCCAGCTTTCTCTCCAGGGAGGGCACTTGCTGGGCACTGGGTCATTCATCCCAAAGTGACCAAGGTGGTTCCCAGGACTGGGTGCTCTGTGAAATGTTATTTCAGTGGCCAGGAGAATTCTGTATTTTAATTAACAAATGGCCCAGCCAAAAGTTCAGCACTTCTGCTGGGCTTGGCCTTTCAAATAAGGAAGCAGTAACACCAGGGCCTTTTTATTTATAAAACAAGATAGTAAAAGGTTTAGTTTGGTGCTTGTATTTTTTTTTCCATTTTTTAAAATTGAAGTATAGTTGATGTACAGTGTTACCTAAGTTACAGGTATGCAGCACAGTAATTCACAGTTTTAAAGGTTATACTCCATTTATAGTGATTATAAAATATTGGCTATATTCCCTGTGTTGTATAATATATCCTTGTAGTTCATTGTATTTCTAATACTTTGTATCTCTTAACCACCTATATTGCCCCGTCTACCTTCCCTTTCCCCATGGGTAACTACTAGTGTTCTCTATGAGTCTGCTTTTTTTGTTATGATCATTAGTTTGCTGCATTTTTAGATTTCATATGTAAGTGTTATCATGCAGTGTTTCTCTTTGCTGGTTTATTTCACTCCGGATAATATCTTGCAAGTCTATCCATGTTGCTGCTGAAAATGGCAAAATTTCATTCTTTTTTTATGGCTGAGCACTATTCCATTTGGTGCCTGAACTTTAAACCTCTCCCACCAAAAAAAATGCCACTGAGCTCCAATGACCACTTTAGCCTAGGCGGGCATGTGCTTAGCTCCTAATCCCTTTCCCATGAACCCACTCTGTGTTTGCATCTCTAATGTGTGGAGCCTGACTATAAAGGACAAGGAGAGATCAGCCCTGTCAGCCATAAAAAGGTCTTGGAGTAGACCAAGGCTCAAAGAACTGAGTCCCTTGGGGATGCACAAACACCTGGAAGCAGTTTTAATTTCTCCACCTCAAGCTAAGGTTCTCCAGGTGTGATTCCAGAGTCCCAGCATCACTTGGGAACTTGTTACAAATGTACATTCTCAGCCCTTGTCCTAGACCCACCAGATCTAAATGTTTAAATGTCTAAATGTCTAATCTAGCTGTCTAAATGATTCTGATGCCTGCCAAAGTTTGAGAACTATGACCTAAGGCATACACAGTCTACGCAGTTGGTGGCTACACAGTTGATGAATACAAAGTGAGAAGTAAATGAATGATGAATAAATGATAAATCTTCAACTTTACTGAACCAATGCCCAATATAAGCTGCTCCCAAGTCATGGCTGAAAGACAGCACAGTGTGCCCCCTTCATGTCTTACGAATGCTGGGGCATAAACGGTAATGATCTGCTTGTGGCCTTGCCTCCTGACCCACAGTCCATACCCTTCTCAGTTTATGACACTGCCCCATTGAACACCTGTTTGCTGCCTATGCCAGGCTCTCGCTGGCTTTTGTGTCTTTGAACACACAGTCTTCCATGGCTGGAATCTTTTCCTCTGTGCTCTTCGCCAAACCCCTATTCTTTTTGTGCAGCTAATCCCTACATACGCTTTTGGTTTCAGCTTAGAAAGTCACCTCCTCCAGGAAGCCATGCCCCTGGAAGATATCCATAGCATCCTATGCATCGTCTATTAAAGATGTATCCATTCCTACCTACACTCCTGTTTACTCATCTTTCTCACCCACTAGCGGGCACTGCAAAGTCTGTGAGCCAGAGGACTCATTTATCTCAATCACTGCCATACCTCCAGCACCTTGAACAGCGCCTGTTGAATTATTTAATCAATGAATCCTAATAATAAAATAACCTGTGTGTGTGTGTGTGTTCACAATAGATAATATATACCTGTTTTAATTTATTATCTCACTGATTCCTAGCCATGAATCATTGACTTTTAGTCTAGAAAAGAGACCTGTAGATACTAAAAAAAATAATAATTCAGCATTTTCTTCCTTAACAAAACTGCCCCACATACAGTCTTATTTTTTTTTTTTTAACACATACACACTCCTGAATATTTGGTCCCTGATTGAAACACCAGCTCCTGTGAAAGCCTGTGTATGAAAGCTAACTGCTCCTTTTCTTTGCCAGGTCAGAAGAAAATTGAGATTGACTATAATATTTCCATACAGGACAATGTGTAGGAGGATCCAGGATTGCAAGAGCCTCCCTCCTATTTCATATGTGCACACTATCCATCGACTGTAATTTTTGCCAGCTTGATTGAGAAATCGTCAAAGAATCCTGGATGACCATCAAACCCAGGACAGCCCTGAGCTCCCAGAGCACAGAAGCCAGTGAGCTACCTCTGCAAAGCCCAGAACCCTTCCAGGATGCTGGCTGATTTCACAAGATCTGATCCTGTCCCTGTGGCTTCACTGACTCACAGTGCTGGACTCACAAAATATCCAAGACCCAACCCATCTGTCTGGGGTCTGATGGAAGCCAGCCCGCACAGGGCCATCTCTGAGGACACCCGTGCCCAGGTTTTCTTGATTCTGAGGCATTCTGGCATCCAAGCGCATACTTTAACTTTCCATGGAACAACCTGCAACCTCAGAGATCAGGGCAGAATGCCACTAGACTGCTATGATACAGTGACACGGTCAAGGGAAGTGGATTCCTTTGTGCTTCCATCTGGGCATTTCAAGAGAAACCTTATCCAGCCCCATGAGCAATCTGTTGGTGATATTATCTCTATTTCACACAAAAAATAGACATTCAGAGCTGTTAGATCTCTTACCCCTGGCCACTGTCACTTATTCCTCAACTCGTTCCCAAAAGGATTTATATCAGCTTACAAAACTACATGCAGAATGCAATAAAATGAAAACTTACTGAATGAGGAAAACAGGAAAGGCTCAACAATAAAGTTCAACAAACACATCTCTTCTGAACCTTGACCGGGGGAGGATTTACTTCCAAGCTCATGCAGTTATTGGCAGTACACCCATCACTTTCTAAAGGCACCAGTACTGACAGCCTCCTTTCTAGTCTTCGACAGGCCACACTCTTCCCGCACTGGGGCCTGCCCTTCCCCTGCCCATGACAGGCCCTCTCCCCAGTCCTTCCCATGCTCTGTGGGCTCCACTCAAAGAAGCACTCCTCATGAAGACTTTCCTGTCTACCTTATTCTAAGTTGGTGCCCTCAGCCCACCTTATCACATCACAACTAATTCCCCCATTCCTCTTCTCACAGTTGACAATGACCTTGTTTCCTATTTATTATTTAGCCTGTCCACACTAGATTATGAGTTGTCTGAAGGAATAGCCTTTGGATCTCTTGTTCAGTCCCTACAGCAGTCCCTGGCACGCAGCACATACACACTCAAAAGTTGCAACAGAAGTGAATTAAATGATTAATGAAATCCTCCTCTATAAGTTCATGGCAGAAGCAGGATATTCAAAAACTTGAGTGGACAACAATAGACTCTGAGAGCAGCCATACTGGCTCCAGCTAAGTTCTGAGAAAGAAACCCAAGACCAGGTGTCCCATCAGGCTGGCGGCTCAGGTTTCATGGGTGGCCCTGAAGTGAATCCCCTCACCTCTCAGTGCCCCACTTAGCTCAACAGTAACATAAAGAAAACATTCCTCATGTCAGCCACCACTCATGTTGCTCTTGTGGCTAGAAAGGGCTTTACATCTGTTGATAATGAAAATATAATAAAGCTAAACCACACGGCTTCCTGCTCATTGAGGAGTCATCAAAGTACCCTAAGCAACCAACAGAGATGCTACAAAATAATTAGTGTTTTACCCGCTACAGTGACACTCATTCAAATCTGTGTTCAAAAGCCCCATCTAATTATAATCCAGAATGTAATTTTCTGAGGAAAAACACTGCAGGATTCCAGGAAGTTTATGCTGAAAATAAACTCCAAGCTAACATTAAAATCAAATTGAAATTAACCTCTAGCCAGGCAGGTTGTGTAGTGAAGAATTAACTTGGCCCAAAGAGGGTCTGGCTTTGACCTTTAGCTCCTGGAGAGTAATCTCTAGGCCCCTGGAATGCCCTGCCTGACAGGGGAGTTTTTTTTTTTTTTCCTGGGCCCTTTTGGGACTTCCTTGCTGGCTCAGATGGTAAAAAGAATCTGCCTTGCAAAGGAGAAGATCCAGGTTTGATCTCTGAGTCGGGAAGATCTCCTGGAGAAGAGAGTGGCTACCCACTCCAGTATTCTTGCCTGGAGAATTCCATGGAGAGAGGAGCCTGGTGGGCTACAGACCAGGGGGTCATAGAGTTGAACACAACTGGGGGACTAACACTTTTGGTTATGAGATTCTAATAATGTGCTTTATGCTGGGGGCTTTGGGCCACCTGATAACAGTTTCAACCTCCAGAAGAGCTGGAGACTTAAGGCTTTAGCATGACCTCTGGGAGGGGCTACAGAAGGTCAGCTACACAGGCAGTAGGTGATCAAGTTCCAATAAAAACTTGGGATTCTAAAAGGCTCAGGAGAACTTCCTTGTGATGCTTCTATGAATAGCATCACATACTGTGACAAGAAGAGTCAATGCTAGTTCGTGACTCCACGGAATTAGATGGTCACAGAGGTCAATGCAGAAATATCTATAGGTCAAAATACCACACAGGAAGATGGCAAGGACAAATACTATCCGTCCATAGACAGAAAGGACAGATTGAATCCAGTAGGTCCAAGTGGCTTACAAGTGAATTGTGAGCAGGCAGAAGTAGATTCTCTGACTCAGAGGCATGCTCCTGGCAGTCACAGTAACAGACTCATGCAGTAAGAAGAGCAGATGGTTTCTGCAGCATCAAAGGCGGACCAGAGGCTCTGACTAGTCTATTCTCTGAAAAGACAGAACAGTGTGCACATTCTGACTGTAAGTGTGTAACAAGCGTGCGGATAAAGACCTAAGATGAAGTTGACACTGGGGGTAGAAGTCACAAGGAGATCAGAGAGAATAAAGATGACAGAGAGGCTACGAAGGGAGCTAAGAAAACTTTCCCCAAAGCAGATCTTCCAGGAGCGATGCTGGATGAAATACGAAAGGGTAGAAAAGACATTCCCCAATACCAAGTGAACCTAAAATCCAACGCTGGCACGAGACAACGGCAACAAATACAACATAGCATATGTGCTAAATAAGGATAAACACAATCAGCATCTCTAAGAAAGCAAAGAAGAACACTTAGAGAGGCCCAGGATGAAATGTGAGCTGTGCCTTCAGCTTAAATCAATGTAGAAAATGAAGGCATCTCAGGCAGGGGAAAGACACGGACACAGGAAGGAACTGGCATTATATGTTTAGATACAGTGAAGGAGCAGCCTAGGACTGACTCTTAAAACAAAACAAAACAAAAAGGAGCTACTGAGGAGGAAAAACATGTTGAACTTTAAGGGCTGAAGTCTACTGCCACCTGGTGTCACCTTTATTACAGATGCAGAGTGGCTGCTCATCCTGAAAGTTGAGTTTGCCAAAGGAATCATGAAAAAGCACGTTTAGAACATCACACTATAAAATGAACATCTCATTTGATTTAGGACCCTAGTTCTAATGGCAATTTGAGACAACTCATTAAAAGTTGTAAACAGAAATGTTCCAAGAATGTTCTTCTTTGAAGCAAGGGAAGATTGGCTTGATTTGAATTATAGAATAGCAGTTGGCCTTATACGATTTTCTCATACAAACAGACATACACACATAAAGTCTGTATTCCTTGCCTGGTCCCTCCTCTTGTTTTATAATAAATGATGAGTTTCCTTTATAGGAAAACACAAAGTGGGTCATCCACAAAGGCTGTGATCTTCCCCTGGAAGGAAGCCACCGGCAGTCCCCAGGTGCCATTATCTTCAACACTGTGGTGCTGTCGGGGTTCCAACGTTCTCCTGCACAAACTCCCACCGCCTACCTCCCAGGACCTCAGCAGGAAGGACATGTCTGTGAATCCTCTGGCCTTCCTTCAACTCCTTACAGATGTAAAAACCACTGCATGAAAAGAACATTTCCTAGACTGGGGATCCCAGACATTTTCCCAAACCGAACAAGTGAACGGAGCTTTCACTCCAGTGAATTATACCCCCACGAAGGGGAGTTAGGAAAGGGACAGTGGTGAGACAACCGTGGTCTGTAAATGCCTGGGCTTTGCGACAGTGCACATTCGTTTTCCTGGCTGCTCTGAAATGTGGGCCTGCCCTGATGGGAGAGGCCCGCTTTGCTGACAGGTTATATACTCACTTGCAACTACTTCATCCAAGATTCAGACCCGAGTTAGGGAAGAAGCCCACTGCTAGAGTTTCACCAGCCCAAGGTAGAGGTGGTCTCTCTCTCTCCAGAGTGGCCCACACATCCCAGCCCATCTCCTGGCTTCCATCTCTCCCTGGGGCTGCCAGGGCTGGGCTCATCAGCCTGGTCTATGTCAGGGTGGTCAGTGGACCCTGTGCTGGCTGCTGAGGACCTCCAGGGAGGCTCTGGGGTTGGGGGCGGCCTACTTCTCCTGGATTTCTCAGCTGGCAGTCAAGACACAGATGGAGAAGGCAACATGAGTCTGGGGGAGGGAAGTGAAAATAAAGGATGAGGGAAGAAACACAAAGACAGTATCTTCTCCTCAGGGGAGTCTATGTTGGAATCCAGATATAATTGAAATGATTTCACATGCATGCTTCCACAGGATACTACCTACCTCCCTTGCTACCGGAAATGTCTCGGTAACACACCATCGAAGGCTAATGCAAAACACTTGTAAGGGAGATTAACTAACTGGAGGACAACTCAATTTTTAGGTGATTCATGATTAAGTTATTTTGCATCCAAATATATTCAATGGGTTAATGAAACCAAATCACGCTGATCACAAAGACTTTGAATATTACATTTTTATACCAAATGAGGCCACGATTGGTGGAACTAATTTGTGAAGAAAAAATAAGCAAAACCAAAGTTTCCCAAAAGAGGAAAAAAAAAAAAGTCTTGGCTACTATGTAGTCATCTCTTATTTATTTGCAAAAGTTTTTGAGTTTTTAGACAATAGACAGTTTACTATTAAAATTTTTGAACTGGGTAAGACTAAAATAAAATGAGTTCTAAGTCCTAGACATCTCAAAAGTAAACTCTAACTCAGAGAAATCAGAATTGTTATTTTGATCTTATAGGAAGAACTATCTCATATTTATAATAGAATTCTCCCTGTGGACATTGCCACATAATTAAGGAAAGCCAAAAGTGGTAAAATTTCCTCAGAGAAATACCTCCTGTATCCTCTCCCTCTCTACGTAACAAATACAATGGTACTTGGAAGGTTGCATTTGTATATTATGCAACTTTATTCTTTGTCTTAGAGGAAAATACAGATATTTCTTTGAAGGATAAGGAGAAAATGAAAGGAATCGAATTTATATACAATTTATATATAGGACCTTTCATGACATCAAGACATATCTCTCTAGTCCTATATTGACTCATAAAAAAGATCACAGCACTTAACACACAGAACATTGACAGTGTTTTAAGCTTCATTTTAGAAATTCCACCAATGACACAAAATAGGCAGGAAAAATTTTACATGTGTGGAATGTCATGTGATAGCTATTTTCTTCTTTATTCTTTTTCATGTTACTTAAATATTATACAATGAACATGTATTATGCTCTTTTTCTGGAGTATAATTGCTTTACAATGTTGTGCTAGTTTCTTCTGTACAATGAAGTGAATCAGCTATGTGTATACATATATTCCCTCCCTCATGAGCCTTCCTCCCTCCCCCACCTCCAACCCACCCACCCAAGTCATCACAGGGCACTGAGGTGAGCTTCCTGTGCTTTACAGCAGATTCCCACTAGCTATCTATTTCACGCATGGGCATGCTGCAGTCCATGGGGTCACAAAAAGTCAGACACGACTTAGCAACTGAACTACATTTGCATATATGTCAACCTTAATCTCCCAATTTGTCCCACACTCCCCTTCTCCCACCCACATCTATTCTCTATGTCTGCATCTATTTCTACCCTGAAAATAGGTTCATCTGAAACGTTTTTCTAGATAAGGTAAAAACAATTTTTTAAACATTTACAATGCATCTTAACTTACCATATTTCATTCAATGTCACAAAAGAGAATTTTTTCATTTTTTAATTGCTCTGCAGATACATCAGTGAGACTCTATCTAATCTGTTCTCCACAATGAGAACAGGAGAAGATACCAAGTATCAGAAACGTAAGTGGCTGAGCGGGGGCAAGGTTCTCCATAAAAAGGAAGGTACACAGGATAAAGCATACTGTGCCAAGACCAAGACTGCCTGTCTATCACATGCCAACATGGCACTGCCCATTGACCTCAGGCCTTGGAGGAGCACCACCAGGTAGCTGCTGCCATGTCTAGTCTACAGACAAAGAATCTGAAGCTCAGCAAGCTACCAGGACCACACAGCTAGCAAGTGTCAGAGTTAAGGTTACACCCATCCTGGGACCACCCAATACCTTCTTAGTCCATTGCTTCTTAAAGGCTCCCTAAGGTTTGGTCTTTGCTGGAAATCACTTGAGAACAGAATTCTCTTTCCATGTTGACCCTGTTTCTTTCCTTTCTCCTGCTACATCTGTGCTTGGAAGAAAGAAAGAAATCCAAGATCTACCCAATACTGGTGACCCTCACTTGAAAATTCATGAAGGTGAATCTCTCAGTTGGAGAGTGAGGTCTTCAACAAAGCAAGTGACAGTCAGGATCGCCCAGCTCTGCCTTCCTGAGCTCCCCTTGCCTCTCCCAGGGAGTGGCTGGCCTGGAAGGGGGCTCTGCCCCTACACCACACACAGCAGAACATAAGCTCACCTCCCACCATGCTCTATCCTCCAAACCTCAGTACACAAAGATCCTGAGAGCATTCTCAAAAGCTCTCCAAACTCAGGCACCCAGCCCCTTACACAGTGACTCCCCCATCCCTTACTGTGCCACTGTAGCTGTTGTAGCGACTTTCAAGAGCAGAAGGCAAGCATCTGTCTGGCCACCTAACAGTTCCCATTCTCTCTGTTCACATCAACGTCATTTCTCACGACTGCTGCCAAGGTGCTCATCATATTCCTGCTCACAGTCCAGGGATCATAATACAAAATAAATCACCAAAGAGCAAAGAAATAGAAATTTGCAAAAAGGGATGAATCTCTACAGGCCTGCTCTCCAATATTTGCTTTCAACACATTCCTTTGAAATGGGATGAAGACCAAAGGTGTGGACTGCTAGGGTCCTGGGAGAAGTATAGCCTTTCCATTCTAATTCAGACAGAGAAGGGTCCAATCCAAATCCACGACTGGGCTAGGAGAGCATCCAAAAGAGGCCTTAACTCTGGCTAATCGTTTAATTAATGATAGAAGATATGATAGTAGCCAACAATTACAGAGTACTTATTACTCCAGGGCACTGGGTTAAGCAGATGTATTTATGTTCATCATCTCACAGAATCTGAACGATGGCTCTTCAAGGTAGGTTCTTTTACCATCTGCATTTCCCAGATAAGTAAACCAAGGTTTGGAGAGCTTAAATAACTTTTTAAGTTTGTAAAGCTGGGCTGGATTTTTAGCTCAGAGAGACCACAAAGTTCTTAATTACTGTGCTCTATTGCTTCCTATTCAAGCTGCCCTGGTGGCTCAGCGATAAAGAATCCACCTGCCAATTCAGGAGACACGGATTCAATCCCTGGGTCCAGAAGATCCGCTGGAGAAGGAAATGGCAACCGACTCTGGTATCTTTGCCTGGAGAATTAAATGGAGAGAGGAGCCTGACGGGCTACAGTCCATGGAGTCACAAAAGAGTCAGACATGACTTAGCGACTAAACAACTGCTTCCCATCAGACTTTCAAGTGATGGGTATTTAGTTTCAAAGTGAACCCTGGTTTGTCTATCCAGGTGCTTAACCCACTCCAGAAAGCATTAAAGATCTTTCAATTTCAATAGACAAGGGTGAGGTCAATCCATTGGGTGGTTTAGGGAGGAGAAAGAAGGGAACCCAGAGAATTCAAATTACAACCAGAAAATGGCTTGAAGAAACTAAATACACGAGTTGGAGCCAAATGGTTTGACAGATGCAGTTATGTTCAGGAATTTGTGATGACAGGGATCGTCCTTTTTCACCACACTTTGAGCTGACTTTATAGACCTTTATCTTTTACATCCAAAGATCAAATAAATTTTTAAAAATCACATTTAATGAGAACTAGGGGAAAGAAACTGGTGGCAATTAAAGAGTAAAAATAACTTCTCTGTGGCTTCAGACCACAGGAGTTTTCTCATTTTAAGAGGCATGGGCAAATCGCTTAAACAAGGCCTTTTGGGGCTGTGTTCATCTCATGTTTCCTCCCACACCCAGTGGTGGTTAAAGTTATAGATAGTCACAGCTCTTGAACCCATGGAATCGTGCAGTAAATGGAAGTACAACCAGGCCAAATTCATCCATTCACAGATGCAACCTTGTAGCATGGATGTCAAAGCCAAGTCTCCTCTGTAACCAGTTGCTTTGTATGGAAAGGGGTTAATCAGAATTAGAAAAGGTTATGGAACCCACAGTCTTACTGAGAGACCTTCCTTCCTCCACCTCTTAAGCCCTGTTTCTATACTCCTCTAACTCTGGACACAAAGTCTCATAGTTGGCTAAAATCCAAGGAACTCTCATCTGGCCACCTCATTTTCTGTGTGCAGATTTGTTTGGGGCCAGACCATGGGAAAGACCTGATGAACCCTTCCTCAAACCTAGAATAACCGAGCTCACTGAAATACCCAAAGGCAGCCAGAGCAATTTGAGATTCCCACTTCTGCCCTACAAAATTGTATTTCAGGCCAGAATTTGGGAAGCACTCCTCAATCTTAGAATCAGGCTAACACCTGGAAAAACCCTAGGGTGTCCCTAGCTTCCCAGTGAACCTGCAGACACAAAAACAATCACTTATAGAAGGTAACTCTGAAGTACTCCCTACAATTTCTTACTTTGAGACATAATGTGGGACTGATTCAAGAGGAGATCAGTCTCAAGACAAGAAAGAAGTAGGGGTATTTAGACTATGCTTTGGGGGCCCTGGTACACCAAGGGATTTGACAGTTTCTGTTTCAAGGTCAAGTCTATCTCTGGTGTGTAACCCAAGCCCATTCCTGAAAGTACTGTACTTACCGGTAGAAAGTAGTGTAGTCCACAGTTGAGTGGCAGGTCTGAAATTCCCAGGATTTGAGTTTCTGGCATTCTCGATGGGCTCTAAGCTTTACCTTCACTGTCCCTTGACACAGTTCAGGTACTGGTTTTCTCTGGGGTCTGTTACAGAACTCATTGGACTCCACTCTCCAGGACTCGGCAAAGTCATCCACATCAAACTTGAAGCTTCCATCTCCACCAATTAAGTCATCACGCTTATGTCCATTGTAGTTGCCACAAAGACCACAGAGTTTGCCCTTGAGATGGGGGGCAGCCATGACTTCTACAAAACTGTCTCCATCCCAGGATATTTCCAAACCTAGAGGAAACAAGAAGCAATCACTCTTGAATCCACCAATAGTTTTCAAGTGTAGATTCTTATACAGTACATATGACTATCCTCTAACAAGGAAGACTAAGGACCTCACTAAAATCTTGATTACCTTTCAGTCTCTCCACATCGAACACTGTGTGATATTACACAAATCAGTTATTGGGGCTTAGAACTTTTTAAATGTATGAGTTTTGCCCTTACAATGTTATCTTATATGTAGTGTGACTTACAGATGATTCTTCATTGACCATGTTACTCTACAGTTTATATTTTTGCCCTTTTTCAGAGTAATTGTCTTGGTTCACATCATGTTTTCATTTATCCAACAACGACTATAATGTGGAAATGGAAAGATAACAAAGATGATAATTTGAAATGTAATTTTCTCTTTATCTAATATTCTCCCCATATGATGATATTTAGAGCCAAGTGAAAATTTCCAAATTATTTGCCATAGTGGAAGTATTAAAGTAATAAATATAAAGCTTCTGAACACATCCTCTTCAAAGGACAACACTCATACAAATGAAAACATTTGCCTCCCATTATTTTAGTCATCCATGAGATACACACAGCTGTTTAATCCATGCTTCCATGGTTGAGATGTTATGAGACCTAGGTTGGGGTCTCCATGCATACCTGGGCTGATCATAGCTTCAACATTTGAGCAAGCATGGAGGCTACCAGGCCATAGGTCAAAATTCCTCATGTGCTGGACAGAATCACCTGGACAGCACTGTTCACTGAGGAAACGATCTTCATTCCACAAGGTTGAGAACATAATCCCCTCTTGGTTTGCTGAACTGACCATCTAAACAGTTGGAGAATTTGAGAACATTCATTTTCTCCCGACCTACTAGCCCTGAGTGTCTAGGATTTACTGTAACAAGTGACCCCACTGAAGAGTGGAATCTCTGTCATGGGTCGGACGGCCAGGCTCTGCTGTCACACAGCACAGATCAGTTTGATCAGGATGCCAGGAAGAAATGATGCAGTATGTGAACACACTACCCATAAGACAAAGGAGAGGGTTTCATGAAAAGTCTTTTGAGGATCAACCCAGAGCAAATGATGATTCTGGTATTAACATTTTCTTTATGTCTCAAGTGTGTGGTGGAAGTTCTTCTTACTGTTCTCTTGGTAATATCTTGGCAGTGCCCGAGCTACCCAGTGAATGGATGAACTAGGTACCAGTGCTGTAGATGAGGACCGAGGGGACATCTACAACAGGTCACAGTGCATTTCTGCTCTGGGACTCCTCCTTACTCACTGTCACTGTCTCCTAAGAGTGACAGCCCACAAAGAAAGCTCCATTTTAACAGAAAAAAATAGAAAATATCCCCAGCTGTGTGTTTTCAATCTTATCCTCTTGGATTTCTGACAAAACCTAGTCTTTGATTTAGTCCTTTCTGAGTATCCAGAGAGAGCTTCTTTTTCTTTTTTTTTAAGAAGACTTTATCTTTGTTCCTGAAGGATCAACATTAGCCTGATGAGTAAATGCTCAGAAGATGCTCAGAAGTTGGGAGATAAGGTGGTGATGAGAAAGACAAAAGGGGTGGGGAGGGATGGAATGGATCTTGTTTGAATATAAAATTGGCATAAGGCAACATTAGAGTGATGTAAGAGCAGTAGGAAACACCCAGAAGTAAGATGCTACAGATAATATTCCCTAAGCCAATATTCCTTTGGTCATTGTCCTAGAGGAGAGAAACCTGGCCAAATAGCATTCTGCAAGCAGGTCACACAACTGACATAAGAAAGAGTTACAGATCTGCTTTAGGGGAAATTATTGGTAGAATAAACCAGTGGTCCAAAACTGGATTTCTCAAGAAATAAACCGAAAGACTCACATGGAAATCACGTATGGTACATGGAAATCATGTATGGTACGTGAAAAGAACGGAAGTATTCTCAGCCCAAGGCAAAGGTAGAGAAGGTTTCTTGGTCAGGAGAAGCAACTCAGTTCCCGAAAGCAATTGAATAGAATTAGCTAAAAGAAGGAAAGAAGGTCATAAGAAAGTCTCTTTTGGGCTTTGGGAGTAACTGAGTGAAGAGAAGACAATGATGGGACAAGATGATCAGAGCAAGGACAGGCTGCTAGTCTGTACACACACTGGACTGATCTCCTGTGAGGATCTCAAACATTGGGTCAATTCTGACAATCACAACTATTGTATAAAACAATTTCTATTTCTTCATGCCCCATCATTGAACACAGTATCTGGCACGTAGTATATTCTCACTAAATGAATGAATTATCCTGTAAATTGACACAATGAGTCAGCAAAGCCAAAGAAATTTGTGAATTTCATGCCAGTTAAGACACTGAAATAACATTTTGAAAAAAGACAAGCAAACTGTAATTTGATTTGTAATATACTCTCTAAGGTATAAAAGAAACTTGACCTCATACTCCTGTAACTAGGCAGCTGCCCAGCCAGAGAAACGAAGGGAGAAAATCAATTCCATACAACGTTCTAACTTTTAGAGCATAATTCCAAAGATTTTCCACCTTGCAAAATTTTCCAAACTACAAATCTCTTTCCTAGACAGCAGGCAAACACTGCTCTTCCAAGTGCCACATTGGTCGAGAATTTACATCCAAAGAAGCTCCAACAAAATTACTGGCAGTGATACAATAAATTTGAGATTTTGGGCAACTGAGTTCATGGGAATTCAACTCACAGGGAACAAGTCAGTCATTCTTTCTTTGCAATGGACTGGTGGTTCCTGCATGCTTAAGAAGATGCAGGCCCACTGTGTTTTAAATATACTCTTCTCAAGACTCTGGGCTTCTCTGGTTGCTCAGATGATAAAGAATCTGCAATATAGGAGGCTCATGTTCAATCTCTGGGTCAGGAAGATTCCCTGGAAAAGGGAATGGCTACCCACTCCAGTATTCTTGGGGTTTCCCTGGCGGCTCAGATGGTAAAGATTCTGCCTACAAGGCAGAAGGCTTAGGTTCGATTCCTGCTTCAGTAATATTCCCTATCCACTCCAGTATTCTTGCCTGGTGAATTCCATGGATAGAAGACAAGCTACATACAGTCCATGGGGTCATAAAGAGTCAGACATGACGAATGACTAACACTTTTGCTTTTTTACTCAAGACTCTTGACATCTCTTTCATGAAACACAATCCTCAAAGTAAGAGAATAATTTGTAATTCACTCCCTTTTTCTCCTCTTTTTATCATTATGTTAAGAGGATATTTACAGAACAGTGTTAGGCTTCCTATTGTGTTTGGATGACTTACTTGACTACAGATGACTTTGTCTATTCTTGTATCATATACACACGTATTTGCATGGTTATTTTTACTCTCTACACTAGTAAAATCCATGCAAAGTAAATTACAGTAGTGACAGGCAAAAAAAAAAATGAATAAGTTGTAATTGAAAAACTCATTGCTTTTCCAAAAGAGATTTTAAATAGGCATCTTATGAAATGAAAATGCCATGGAAGTGTTTGAGGGTTTGGGGTTAGTCTTTTCTGCAGCTGGGATGAGTTTCCCAATGCTCTGCATGGGAAATTGGTAGAAACAACTGGCAGTCAGAAGGCCAAAGCTGAAGCACATGTCTCATCTGGGATGTGAGCAGCAGCTGCATTCCTTCCACTGGATGAAGAGTCTTCCAATTTTCCTTTGCACCAGTGAATGTTTTACCAACCTGTTTTTCACCCTTCAAGTGTGTGACCTGGCTCCAGATTACTAATTTTTTTTTGGTGGGAAAGTTGTCGGTCTTTTATTTTGTAGTTGCTTTTGTTTATTTGTTTTTGGTTGTTATTGTTGCTTTTGCTGCAGTCCACTTTTAAGAGAGAGGAGGTGCAAAATCTGTAGATATACCATAGTGATGCTTAAAAATGGAGAATTTTTTCTGTTTAGAGTTTAAACCAAAGGAACATGTGTGTGTGTGTGTGTGTGTGTGTGTGTGTGTGTGTGTGTAGGGAAGCCTCACATGCTGCTGTTCATAGGGTTGCAATGAGTTGGACACAATTTAGCGACTGAACAACAGCAACATACATATACTTCAGGTTCCTCAGATGTGGAGTTTTACCAAAAGTAAAATACAAAGCCACACTCCCACATGTTAATACTTTCAGGTGGATCTGACGTAACTTTTTCAGGTGGAGTTGATGAAGTGAACAGATGGCAGAAAGGAAATATTTTAAATGATTTGCTAAGTGCCGAGAGTTGGGCGGGGGAGAGAGGGGAGTTGTGACAGGAAGAAGCAGAGCTTTCTCAAGCTTCCAAGCCTTGCTTTGCCTTCTGTACTACCCTAGTTGCTCTTAGATATGTAACTACTGCTTAATTCCACCCAAGCTACACAGCCACCTGTGCTCTTCTGCCAAAAGATTCTATCATGAAGTGCTGAGTCTATAAACCACAGGCGAAGAGTCATTTCCCTCTATCTCCCAACTTACACCTGCAGTCTTGATTTAAACGGCTATTTCAAAGAAATAGCCTTTGATCACTTGAGCTTATGAAAAAGATTATGGAGGAAGAACAAACATTCAAAGGATATACTGTGATATTTTAGATAGACAATCAATAGGTAATAAAAATGAAAACATCCCTAAGGGATAGTACAAACTGAGATTTGGGGACCAGAGTAGAAAGGACTATTGTCTGGAAATGGAATTGTTCCATTCAAAAGATAATTTCAAAGCAATTTTAGCACCCAGAGATATATAGTTCTTCCCTAGGAAGCAGGTTTGTGCCCTCCGTGTGCTACAGGAAGTTGGTCACCTGCGTATAAAAGGTACCACGTAAATTAGCTGCATCATGGCAAGAGAGATGGAAAAAAGACAAACTGCAAAACTGAATTCAAGGCCTAGAAGAGTTAAATTGACTAATCCAATTATGGCATTTATGACCTATTATTATTTTCTTAGCAGCCTCATCCTTTTGCTCATTTTTACCATGTGAAGTCCTTACAAAGAGGACATTTATTCCGTAAGGTATTGCCAGCTGTGAGAGGAACAGCTCTGAACCTCCTCCACTGTTAGTAATTCTGAATATGCAGAATTCCTTTGAGAATTGGGTTGTGGCTAATAATTTCCATATCAGTAGTATCCATTATGTTCAGCCGGCATGCAAAAAGATAAACAAGGTACTTCTAATTAGTCTGTGTAATAATAGGTCGTTTTGTGTCCATTTTACGTGAAGCCACAAATTGTTGCCTCCTTCAAAGAGATGAGCTGAGGCCTACATGTGCAGAGTGACATGTCATTTGAATGTTAACAACTGGTGTCTGAATTTTCTGGGGTGGATTAATCCCTCTGAAGTTGAAAGAACAGAACTCTTCACATCTACCACTTTCAAAGTGAACATTCTTCTCTATAGAATGCTCGAATACATTAATATTTAACATTTCTCACTGAAACCATGTCATACTCTCTAAATAAAAATCTCCGTGGGTTTCTCTTTGGTTTCCTGCCTTTGTTTAGCTAAGCTGGCATTTCATCAGCTCAAATCAATTTACCGAATATATTTTGACTTGAACAGAAAACAGGGTTCTGAAAGTACCATGGAGAACAATCTCTGCATTCCCTCAAAAGTGCCTGCTCTATCAAATGTTTCCCTTTCTGATCCATATTAGATAAAGAAACTGGAACCCAAGTGATGCTTTTACATTGTTAAATTTTCATCAATGCAAAAAGTAAAAAATATATATATATATATATATATATATGCTGACTTCCTCAAATATCATGCTTAAAGAAACAGCATGCTAAGAGGACATGCAATTCAATATCCAACTGACCAAAATATGCACTAACCAAAGGCAGCATGGAAGGAAGCATTCATGATATCATACAAAATGTTTGAACAAACTGAATTCATTCTTTGGGGCTGATAATAAAGGGTAGAGTTCTGCTTCTAAGATGTCTCTCTTAGGCAACATCTCACAGACAAGAATGTGGGCCTCTGTGAACCCCTATGAGTCACTTATTAGCAACTATGAACAGTTTGGCTTAGGGGGAATGTATCTGCCAGTGGAGTGGCAACAGAGTCCAGCAAGTCTCAGGCAATATGTGATGCTGAGAAAAGGTCTCAGAATCAGTGGCCAGCTCCATGAGCCCATGGCTGGAGAGAGTGCTTTCAGAGCAAGCACCCTAAGTGTCTTCCAGCAGGAGCTGACAGTTGTGCCCATCAACTCAATAAGCAGCCTTCCCCAGGTCCAGAATGGACAGGACTGCTGGTCACACAGCCCATCATCCCCACTCCCATATGCACACCCACAGGTTTGTAGTTTGCTTTTGAGGATTCCCTCCTTCTTGGACAGATGTTAACAAGGAAACACTCTTTCTCACAGATGTGAAACTGCACATGACTAGCTGAGCTGGGAAAGACACTGACAATTCCAAGCTGGACATCAATGACCTAAAATAGCAACACAACATGAGACAGTGGTTATCCGGAGAGAACAACTGCTATTTTCGGAATGAGGATGAAAAGACACTGGATGTGGACAGATCGCATGTTGCGGGTGACTGGCATCAGATTGCAAGGCTCCTCGGTATGCCAATTTTCTCCAGCTATTTTGTGGCATCTGGAGAATGAGGCAACCCCTGCAGTTGGTGGACGTCTCTGCCTCTGGTTTTCCTCCACGGAGGAGGAGGGGGAGCAGCTGCAGCTTCTGGGCACCAGTTGGTGAGGCAGAGGGAAGCGCCAGAGGTACACAGAAGGCCCTTGCTTCTGGAAGCCCACCTGCTTTGGTCGTCACTTTCAAGAGGTAGCCGTCCAGGTCGATGTGGAACTGCGGCGCGTGGCAGGGCAGCGCGATGCGCGAGCCGTTCCAGCGCACCGTCAGGTGCTGCTGGAGGCTGACGGTGCCGGCGCCCAGCACCAGGTCCACCGACTTGGTCCAGGAGAAGGAGCGGGTCCTGCGCGCGTCGTTCTTCACCAGCACCTGAAAGGGCGAGGCAGGGGAGGAGCAGTCTTTTGTCAACACGTACTGACACGTCCCCTGAAAGTTAAATGTCCGTCCGTCAAAAGTGTTGTAGTGGGGGTCTCCAAACACCGTGCAGACGCCGGGCTCTGCGGATGAGTGAGAGACAAAAGCAGGTCATAAACCGAGCACAGGATTCAAAGAGAAAAACAAGGGTCTCTGCAATAAACTTGATAGGGGCACCTGCCAGGTAAAGGGAGGGCCTGAGCAGAAATACACTAAGGAAAACCAACTTAAAAAAAAAAAAAAAGTTCAGTTGTTCCAAAAGTTTGTACCAAATCTCATAGGATATGAAGTACTTCTGGTGCTTTTATACTTAAAAGTTACTTAAAACACTTCTGAATTTTTAAAGCATCTCTATTTTAGAGCCTTGATATGCTTCTATGGTCTTAATGTCAAGGTTAGAGAAATGAAATTAGGATGATTTTGTAAATAGAACTGGCCAAATTTCATAATCCATATAAATGAGAACAAAAATATAAATAAAAGGCAGCAGCATATATGACAATTCATCAAAGCAACAATATTGTTTCCTTTTAACTGATTCAAAAAATCAGGGAACATGGTATTCTAAATGTTATTCATGGTCTTAAAAAAGTATTATATTCAATACTCATATATTTCTAAGGACAGATAAACAGACTTGCCAAACAGATACATGTTTAATGTTAAGAAACAAAACACTGATGAAACTGTCTCTGTGTATTTTCTAGAAATACAAGCCTCCTATATTTTGATCTTTGTATTCAAAATCAAAAGTTGGATAAAAAATAAATTGCAAACCCCATCATTTATTAAGTTTAAGAAATTTCAATGAATTCATCACTTCAAAATACCAGTAATACAATACTATGAGACCCAAGTAAAGTTTTATGCTTTAGGGCATTCCAAAGGTTTATATAGAAAATTAAGTATCATTTCTTTTTTTTAAACAAAATTTGACATTGATTTGTTTCCCATAAAAAGATATTTTATCTGTTTTAAAGAAGGCATACACAACCAGGAAATGAGAAATTCAGAGAAATTAGTCCAAACTAAAATAAAAAGATCAGTTTCTAGAACAGGTCAAGAACATGACACTATCTCATATAAATAATAATTCTGAAGATGTAAGGGAAGAATGAAGCATCCATTGGGAGGAAGGATGTGCCAACAGATTTGGTAGGACCAACTGGATCCAAAGTAAATATGTGCGTTTAATTTCTAAAGTGTTTGGAAATTAATGTTGTTTTATGATACATTATGTCATTTCATATGTCAATTTCATGTGACTCCACATAAATTAGATGTATTGGGAATTTTATAAATGAATTACTTGTCTAAGTTAGCTTTTCTTGTCAACATTTAATAAAGACTCACAGAACTGATCGTTTCTGATATGTAGGGTTCAAATACTTCAAGGATTATAGAAAAGGATTACTTAGGGGAAGAAGGTGGGAGAGAAAGCTTGAGAGCTCAGCAGCAACATTTTAATTCACCCTCCATTTCAATTTCTTTCTTATCCTTTTTATGGTTGGTCTTTCAGTATAACTCAAATTTTACTCAGTTTGTTGCAGCGCACAGCACCCAGTCCCCACTTTCCAAATCCTATACCCAACTCCAACTAGTTTTCCCACCTATCTAACCACTCCATACTGCATTTTTCAGTCCCCTTCTCCATGTTATTACTTTCAAAATTGTCCTATTACACATTTCTCTCGCATTCTGATGAATGGAATCCCTCCCTGGTATGAGAATGGTGCTTTCTGGTTGATAGGAAGCAAGGAAGTTCTTTGGGACACCCCAAGTGGCATCAGGAGACATATAGTTCAAAGTTAATACTACCACATGCCACAAATGAACTAAATGTTAACCTGACCACCAGATGCACCAAATTCAAGCAAAGGGCTTTTTCAGAGTTTTTAATGCCACATATTCAACAAGAAAACCCAGAACCAATCAAGGCTTTTGAGCTCTCGAGCTCGTAACAGATGGATTTCAGCTTGCAACGGCCAAGACATAAATGAAGGAGCTGAAATTATACTCCTGAGAAATCCGCTCTCTGCTGTTGAGCAAGCACAGGGAATCCCTATATTTCTGCCTGGAGTCTGCAGGGGACATCGTATGGCTTCTCCAGGTGTTCTGACTCCAGCTGCATCAAAATTATCACTAACAAACACAGTAATAGCTAACATTTACCAAGAATTCACTACACACCTTAGCACTGTTCTCCATGCCTACTGATCACGGACACATTGTAAGAAAATGGATATTTAGATTTTCTCCTAACATTAAACAAAGAGCTAAGCCTTTGGCAGGAAATCCAGAAAATGAACCATTATCTAGTCATTGAAAAAGTTTGTGTAATTAATGTTCGTGCTTGAAGAAATACTTATGCCATGTTAAATGAAAAATAGGAAACCAAATTCTATCTATACAACAAATCTTGACCATGTTAAAATAAATATCCAAACACCTACAAACCCTAAAATTATAAACTGAGGTTGTTTCTTAGTGGTAGAACTATGAGTGATATTTTTTTTCTGCCTTACACTTTTCTGTTTTCATTTTTGTTGTCCTTTTGTTTTTAAGAGTCCAAGTGCGGGTGTATGTCAATAAGGTCAATTACATGGCAAACTAAATCCTCAAAGAAACAACAGAAAATATACTGCCTGCAGCATGGCCCAGGAGTCCTGGGAAAAGCTGAGCTGAATTGTAGCTGGGCAGGAAGCAGTGAGGGACATCCACGGATACCAGGCAAGGGAAATTATGTCTGAGTAGGGCTTTTCCTTGGAGAAGGCAATGGCAACCCACTCCAGTGTTCTTGCCTGGAGAATCCCAGGGACGGGGGAGCCTGATGGGCTGCCGTCTATGGGGTCGCACAGAGTCGAACACAACTGAAGCGACTTAGCAGCAGTAGCAGGGCTATCAGGAAAGATATTTTTCAAGAGGCCTAACTTGTGGAAGAGAAGGGTTCAGAGAACAAGATGATTTTCTTTGTAACGGCAAAACAGAAGAAGCCAACAAAAATTCATGAGGAAGAAGATGCCTGAGAAATACATGCTGCATTTGGGGGCACTAAAATAATTTTGAAACCTTGGCCCTTTTTTCTGTCTGCTCAAGGTCCCTATGCCAGATCCCGCAAAAGCAGCGAACACGTGCACTGGAGAAAAACTGAAAGTGAGACTCTCAGGGTTACCAAATCTGCCTCTCTGAAAAAGAAAACTAGAGAAATACTTAGGGGACAAAAATGAACACTGTATCTGCATATAAATTTTGTTCAGCAGACCCAGTAAAATAAGCCACAGTCCCAGACATCCTGATGTCCAGTCACATTCTTCTGGGAAGCCTGTAGTGATAGAGCTGAACAAACAGACCCTATCCTTGCTTGAATATATTTAAGTCAGAGGATGGGAAAATGTCAGTTTACAAGCAGCAGTATGTAAGGGCTTTTCATAGTCCTTTAAGTCAAGTCATCAGATGTCATTTTTGTTTTGGTTTGTTTTCAGTAATATGTATACAATGTCTAGGCACTGGAAAAAAAGATTAGAAGTGCATAAACCCAAATACTAATAATGTTTTTTTCTCTTAGGTAATGAAATTATGTGTGATATTTATTTTCCTCTTTCTTGTTTATGTGTATATACATTATTATTTACATTTTATTATTTACAATCACTATGTATACTCTTGGAATAAGGACATTTGTTTTTAAAAATTGAAAGTATTGAATTAAAAAGTATCTCTTTAATGTTTCATACTTTAATAAGAAAGCTAGAAGAATTAAGAGAGTCAAGCTGCTTCTAGAAAAAATTCCAATGTTTTGCTTTTATCCTCATCAGGTACATTTATTTCTGCCATGAGTATATTTATTCTAATAAGATGCCTTCCTTCTGAGAGCAGTGATTATTCTCAAAACATCCGTCAGTGAAAATTAAGGGGAAAGTGTACAACTTCATTGGAGGTGGGCATGGCAACCCACTCCAGTATTTGTGCCTGGAGAATCCCATGGACGAGGAGCCTGATGGGCCACAGTCCGTGGCGTCGCAAAGAGTTGGACATGACTGGAGCGACTTAGCACACATGTATGCATACAACTTCATGTCATAAAAAAATAAGAGAAATTGAGAAGATTCTAACCCGCTTCCCCCAGAATACAATAAAACAAAAACAGAAAAGCATAAGAATAAAAAAAGTTTCATTCACGGTTCCACCACCAAGAAATAATCCTTGTTTACTATTTTGGGGTGTCAGGGGTGTGTGTATGTTTGTGTATATTTTTAACGAAGTTAAGATTATCCTGTACATGAAATTTTATTTCCTCTTCACTTAACACAAGATTTCCCCAGTCACTAAAGTCACTTTGAAAACACAGAAGGTGACTTTCATTCTCAGTCCATTAGTATCTCTGTGAACAGAATCGTCTCTCCAACTCCTTGCACCACACCGCCACGCAGATCAGCACATTTCCAGAGTAGTGTTCTAACCACAAGGAAGTCTATCAAATAAAAACATGGCTTTCAACTTTCCTCCACATCAACTGCTGCGAAATGGGCCCATGGAATTCCAGGGCCACTGGGTCTTGCAGGGCCCCCTGGGAACCCCAGGTGGGTAAGAGCTGTGATGATGCCAAGTTTGGGTCAAGAACCAGGAAAGGCTGGGATTAGAAACACTGCCCTGAGCACAAGCCCTTGTACTGTTTGTCTAGGCTCCTCTTGACATGATGTAAGCCTCCAATATAAACAGACCCAGCAGGAACTGAACTTCCCCATGCAGGAGGCTCTGGCCTCGCTCAGAGGTGTCCCTGACAGCTGCTTCCCCGAGGGGGCCTGCAAAACCAACAGAAGCTCCACCGAGGGGCACCTGGATTCCTTTCAGATTTTACACCCTTGGCTTTTTAAATCAAAACTTAATCTGACTTTACTGTGTGAATGTGGGGGAAGGGCCTAGTGAGTCTCTTTCCACTCATCCCTAATCCACCAGACAGACTTACAAATCTACAAATAAAAAGCTGATTTTTTCTTTTTAAGTTGACTAGGCACCTGAAACTGATTAAAAAAAAAAAGATTTGATAGAGAGAGGGCTAAGAATGTAAATTTCTTTTCCAATAACTTCCATAACCTCAAATCCTTTCCAACCTCAAGCAGAAGAGCAAAGGACACATCCCCCCACATTTGAGATCTAATAAACTAAATTTACCCCTAGCCCTGGTTGACATCCTGTGTGCAGCCTCCCCACCTGAGCCCAGGGCTACCCCACCTCTCACCCTGGCTGTGCACTGGCCATGCCTGCCCACACCTCACAGTTCACAGCACTGGAATTCTTCAGCTTCTAGCTCATGTACCAACTCCCCAGGCCTCAGCCAAAGTCAATTCTCTGTTCTAAGTCCCCAAAACAAAACTGACCACGTGGCTCAGATTTTCTGAGATGGTCAGCTTCCAATACTCTATTCTAGTCACATTATGTGTTTCAGTTTGAGGGTTAAAAATATGGTCACCAAACCCACAGTATGCTTATGAGGAGGCACTTTCTACCCTAGCTTTTGTACTTCAATTTTTTTAATTTTTAAAATTTAGGTAAAATTGACCTATAATTTCATATTAGTTTTGTATGTATAATGTAATAATTCTGTTTGTATACATTTTGAAATTATAACCACAAATCTAATTAACATCACTCACCTAACATAGTTAAAATTTTTTTTCTTGTGATGACCCTATTGTTAACTATAGTTCCTTTTTATCCTAGCTTTTAGTCATAATGTATTTTTAATGCCTAAACCAGGCCTTAAACTCCTTACACATAAATTCTGTGTATACTTCTCAGTGTCTGACACACTGCCTTCTGCCTTGTACACTGGAGGATCTACCTTAATATTGGATAAACAGATTTATCTATGCATTACCAACAGCAATGACTGGTATAATCCATATTAGATATCAAATATTTTCTAAATGAAAGGTTGATTAATTAAAGATTATATTTCAGTAGGAAAAATATACTGCTCCCACTGAACTCACAAAAATAGTTAAGTTTGATAAATGGTGTACAGCAAATAATTTAATAGAATTTTGCTTAATCAATTAATTAGTTGAATTATAAACAAATTATCCTGGGTAATCCAGGAAGGACAGATGCTATCACAAGTGGTCACTTGTAAGTGAAGGAAAAAGGCAGAGAAGTGAGTGTCACACGATGATATGGCATGAGAAGAACTCAACTCACCACTGCTGGCTTTGAAGATGAAAGGAGGCTTCAAATCAAGGAAAATGGGCAACCTCTAGAATCTAGACTAGCATGAAAACAGATCCTCTCGAGCCTTGAGAAGGGATGCAGTTCTGCCAACACCTTGATTTGGACCCACTCAGATCCATTTCAGACTTCTGATCTCCAGGACTTGCTAAGATAATAAATGTGTACTGTTTTAAAAACACTCAGTTTGTTTACAGAGACAAGAGCAAAAAAATGAATTTAGCAAAAATCAAGGCAACTAGTCTGGAGTGACTAGCTCATACCAGGCAACATGCCAGATGCTTTCCATAGTTGCACTATCTCCTTTAATCCTCACTACTTGTCTACACAGGGTATATTACCCTAATTTCTTAGCAGTGAAGCTGAAGAAACTGCCATGTTGCCCGTGGTCTCTAAGCAAGTAGTAGTAAAGAAAGAATCCAACCCAATCTCTGTGGCTTTGAAGCCAGTGCCTCCCTGACCATGACTTGAAATTTCCATTTATACCCTATACCACAGCATCCCATGCAGTCACTGTTGTTAACAAATTGGGATTACAGAGCTTTTAGGAAATAGGAAGATGGGTATAGACACTCTTCCTTCCAAGTGAAAATGAGTGTATCCATTCAAATGTAGAGATTCATAGACACCCTGTTCCAAGACTAACCAATGACCTCCTAGGAGTTCATGAACCTCAGTTTAACAATGCCTATCTGATTATAAACTATATGATATGGTTCTGTCATTTAACGTGTTTACATTTTGTCTCTCCAAACACATTGCAATTTCCTCAACTCAGGGGTCTGTATCAACCTTTATCCATGTCCTCCATGACACCTTCCAGAGTGCTGGAAAGTCACTGATGTTAATACAAACTTGTTATAGAAGATGCATTTTTGACACTCTCTAATCCAAGCCCTGACCTTAAAATGTCTGCTGTCTTAAAGCTAGAAATTACTGTTTATCAGAAAAGAGAACTTTTTACCTGAGAGATGGGTTTCTCATCTCTAAATTAACCTGTCGCCCAGCTTTGAAACCACTTTAAAGCTTTGCGAATATTAAGTTGCTTAGAATAGAGTCCTGGGTTTGAATCCCAGTCTTGCCACCCACTGACTACAAAATCATGTACTACTTACATAACCTCAGTCTATTCATCTGTAACATGGGTCGAAGAACAACTACTTTGCATGGTGGTTATAAAGACAGCATTGTGAAAATGCTGAGAACATAATAGATGCTCACAGAGTAGTCATTACTGGTTGTATCATTATAAATGCTATGCAAATCTTGCAAATCTGCTGCTGGCAGAAATAGAACTGGATAAGATTGTAACATACTTATAAAAGGTAAATGTGTTGAAAAGACAATGTTGAGTTCATCTATAAAAGACAAACAAAATGTAGATTTAGAGCTTGAATGGAGTAAGCCTCTAGACCAAAAGATTGTTACCATGATAGTGTTAAACATGGGAAAGAAGGCAGCTTGCACTAGAATAGGAGACCAATCTGCCCAGAATGGGTAGTTGCTTCAGGAGATGTAAAACACCCCAGCCGTCTAAATAAACTGGCCTGAGATCTATTGTCAGCCTGAGAAGTTTAAATTTATTTCAAAGAACCAGCATTTCTTAACATGTTTTCTATGAAACATCAATCCTGCCTGTTACTCTGCCAAAATAAGTAGAAATTAAAAAGAAAAAAAAAAACCTCTGCAGCCCAAATTAGTTCGGGAGGGACTCTATACTCCATCATCCTCCTGAAAGTTTACCCTGCACACTGGCATGTAAAGGGCTCTGAGAATTCTGCAGTGAGGAAACACATTTAAGTTTACTTGACCCAGCATTTCCCTAATGTATTTAATCATAGAAACTTGTTTTGAAAATATTACTCATGAGGATCCCTCAGCACTAGCATTTCATAAAACAAACTTTGAGAAATTCTGCAAGAGACCAGTGAAGGAAGCTGGTGTAGTTTTCATGAAAGCCAAGTTTGGGTTCTGACAGTGGCTTGCACAAAGGGCTGAAGAAGAAAAGGCAGAGGTTAACAACAGGGAATAGGATGAGGGGCTGGCTGCCGTGGGAATGGGAAGGAAATTATTTATTAGAAAAGCAATGCAAAGAGACAATCAACCAGACCTGATGACTGATGATCAACATGGGAGAAAAATGCCAAAAGTATGAGAAATAACATTAAGACTCAAAACCTGTGCAGCTGGGATAAAGGGGTGCCAGAATTCAGTCAACGGATAGGGGTTGGAAACAGCCATCCATCTCTCCATCCAACTCCCAACCCGGATAATTTAGAGAATCAAAGGTAGCAACTGTTAATCAAATTCAAACACAGTCCTTTGTGAAAGAAGAATGTAGCCTCCAAAAAAGTGAGAAACTGAGATCTGCCATATTCATATCTTGCCAAGAAGTCCTGTGTTAAGGACCTGGAAATCTAGACAAATGTGAAACCAGACTGAGAGAGTAACTGCAGAAGGGGTACCATGGAGGCAGGGCCGTGAGCTCACAAGATGAGAAGGTACAAAGTAAAAGCAGAGCAGACATGTGCATTGAGGAGAAATACGAAAGGGCAGAGCAGAGGAGGGGAGCAGTGGTTGGGGGAGGAGCGCATTAACCAAGAGGAGGACCTCGGTAAGGAAAAAGATGATACTATTCATAAACATAAACTTCACATCAAGGGGAACCACAGAGTGTAGTTAATAAATCATATCTCCCAACTGCCAGGGAAGGTTAGAATTCAAGTATTGTAATCCAAGAAACTGGAGATTCAGTGATCTCAAAGACACAGATAAGGTTTTAAAAGGTGCATAGATACAAATGTTTTCAAATAGAAGCCCCTAATCATGTACAGAGGAAAGAAATTGGCAAACTTCATGTATACTTGGCAGTAAACCTCCAACATGTAGTCAACAAAGAATATACAATAGTGCTTAAAAGTTTGGGCTCTGGAGTCTCATGGACCAGGCTATTGGCATCTCATGGATCAGGCTATTGGCTAACATACCTTGGAGGAGAGCATGGCAACCCACTCCAGCATTCTTGCCTGGAGAATCCCATGGACAGGGGAGCCTGGAGGCTGAAGTCCACATGGTTGCAGAGTCGGACATGACTGAAGCAGGCACACACCTTATTTATTAGTAATTTCTCAGACGCTCAGATCTCATTTGTAAAATGAGAATAACAGTAGCTTCCACTGCATGGATTGTTGTGAGGATTAAGTGACAGAATGCATGGAGAGCATTTATCACAATACTTGACGCAGATTTACATTCAATAAATTGCTGCTGGTAATAGGAGCAATTGTAGTGGCAGCAGAGTAGCGGTTTTGTGTTGTTCTTATTTTACTCAGAGGAAATGTGACCTCCAGAGAGGTATAAGTCTGCCTCAGGTTTGCAGACAGTAATGTGTAATTTACCATAAAGTTTTTTCCACAAAGTATATTTTTCATAGTTTGGGATTTGTATTGGTTTGTCACTTAGCTGTGTTTTACATTCACTACTGCTAAGAGATTTTGTTCATAAGTTTCTTTAGAAATTGGCATTTGCATCTTTCTTGAGATTCAAGATGGCAGCCTTGGTGAAATGTACCATATATCTAGTAATGAATTTATACATATCTTTATGTATAAAATATACTGTTCCAAAATTAGGCAAGAAAGTCACTTTCAATTAGTGATTTAATAATGGTACATCTATATTAAAACTATTTTCCCATGCAAAATTCTGGGGAGACCATACAATATTATAGAATGAATATTGGAGTAGGGAATAAAAAATGTTCAGGTTTTCATCCTCGTTCTTCCAGTTAATACTACCATTAGCCTCAACTTCCTTACCTAAGAAGTGGGAAGGTTGACCTTACATTAAGGTCCATTCATTTATACAATTCCATGATGCTAAAATGGTGAAAAGCTTGACTGGCAGAGAGATTTTGTTCTTTCTTACTCCTGATGGAATTTATACAGTTATTCCAAATTTCAAATTACATGTCTTTTATTATTGTAAGTAAGAAGATTTGGGTGATCTTCACTTACTGCTGGAACCATCTCAACCTTGAGTTTCCAGGAGGAAAAACGAATAACATGGAAAACCATGCTAGTTTGATTTTTCATTGAGCACAGAGCACACCAACTGCTCTGCACCTGAGCAGAAACGTGAGGGTATCACCAGGTAAAGAAAGCATGGGCGTCTGAATCTACATCTCTTCCTGGGTGGTGTAAAGGGAAACGCTGTCTAATTAGAAACTCTTTCTAAAATCCTTCTCCAATCTCTAATCCCCACTAGTCAAAAAGCCCTCCAGACCTCTTCCCTTCCTAACTGCAACTGGTTATCATATCAAACAAAATGACTGAGAAGTAAAGACAGAATTTCCAGTCCAAGCCCTGGGGCCAGACTTCCTTGATTTGGGCTCCACAACCTATGTTGGGCATCATTCATAACCTCAAAGCCTCAGTTTCCTTGGCTGTTAAATGGAGCTAATGACATTTACTTGGCCATAAAATGGTCAAAACGACTGTGAAGATCAAATAAGATAAAAAAAGACAGCCTAGGACCTGTTTCAATACATAGCAGATGCTAAATAAATATTGGCTGCTGTTGCTATTACCGTTACTGCCATTATTGTTAGACAATGATGATGGTGGTGGTGATGATTGTTAACAGTCACAACTTAAGAAGTACTAACACCCTGTTGAAATTGACAATAGGTCATGGATAAAAGAGGACCCCTAATAACCTCAGGGCCCTCCAACTTTACATCAATCTACAGCCAGAACATTTAAAGAAACAATATTCCTTAGAGCAGTATATAAAAGAAAACATAAACTGATTCCCTCACTCCCTTCTAATGCCGCTCCCGCCTGTGTGGGGTTTCCCAGCTACCACTGTGGTACAGTGGGGTTTATTTGCCACCCCGTCTGCTGGTTGAGCCTCAGGAGCAGTGACAAACCCACCTCCAGACACTGGAGCAGAAACTTCAGTGGCTACTTAGCTTAACACCTCCTCGGCAGGGCTAAAGTCAACACCACAAATTCTTATTCTACAAGCATCTTGAGCTCCGGTTTCAAATTTCCTCGCTTTCCTGAGTTAAGGACAGACTCCTGGTGTCCAGGGACCTGGAGTTGCTTACAGTCTTGGAGGCCAGAAACCTTGCTCAAACTCAGCATTACGAATTTGCAGAACCTCTGTCAGTGGAGACTTCTCATAAAATGGACCCCAAGGTCACTATTGCATTAAGTTGTTGCAGTCCCCCTTTCTACAACTACTCTTTAATTGGAGGTCGCTGTAGCCATGCTCGAGGACTTAAGAAAGATGTACCAAGACCAGCCAGAGCAATTGCACCATGTCCATGGTAGGTTCAAGCAGCATGCAGGGGCCCTCTTGGACAGCAGACACCCCAGTGCTGCACACAGCTGGAAACCTAACTCTTGGGGGTTTTAAAGAGTCACCTGGCAACTGTGAGCCTCCTCGCACCCTAAGTTGCTGAAACCTAATATTTCCTATTACTTGTGGGACATGTAGTTGAGGTTATTTCAATTAAATGCACATCTGTGCTCAGTATACCCTACCCTCCTCTGTGTTATGTAATCGTGAACTTTCCTTTGGGATTGGGATTCTGATGGTTAAGACTGATGTAGCTACAGGCACAGCTTAACAAATCTGAGATAGTCAGAGACGGGGCATCTATGTCTGGATTACCTTTGGTTGCCTCTGATCTAACAGATGGTTAGGAGATTAAATTTTTTCTCAAAGTCAGTCTTTCTTTCCCTCTCTCTCTCTCCCCACACACACATACACACCCCTCCATCTCTTATCAGTGAAAATTTTGCCACTGAGTACTATTTCCATGTATGAAAACAGACATTCTGCCAGCAAAGAATTTATCTGATTCAGGTCTCTGTTGGGTGGCTAGGTCAAGATTCTGCCTACGGTTTGACAACACACACTAAGATAACATTTTACACAAACCCAAGTGCTACACACACAGCAGACAGTGGCCTTCTTGGCACCCAATTCACAGTCCTATGACCCTCAGCTCAGGGAAAGCAGGACTTGCTTTAAGCTATAGCTCATACTTTGGCAAGAAACAGCATTTGCACCAAAGCTTTATAAAGTTTGTTTAGCTCACTTCAAATATTTTATTTTAAATAAATCCTCCAAATCAAGTTTAATTCTTTTCAGTTGGAAAAAGAATGTCCCATGTTAATAAAAGAGAGTAATCCTTTACACACTTTCTTCAGGTCTGATTTTAAGAGGACTGTCTTTTTATGGAATCATCATCGGTCTTTCAGACTTTGAAGACTACTGTACTGTGAGGAGTATAACAATTTTGTACCTCAATATTGTACCTGGGTAACTATAAATTACTGTTAGCACTGACTCAAAGGAGAAGCCTATAAAAACATTTTATATGTTTGAGTTTTCTCTGCACTGTTCCTTTCAGAGGTCTGAGAGAGCCTCAAACACTATGAAGGCAGATTAAGCGAGTCAATAAGGCAGCAATTCTATAGGAGTTTAGAAACAGATGATGGAATGGCACTATTGGAAATAATGCAATGCTCATTTAACTACTGCAGATAACCAAAATAAGCTTTAGATTGGATGCTATGGAATCAGTCCATTTTATTTATGCATGTGTGTGTGTGTGTGTGTGAGTCGCTCAGTCGTGTCCGACTCCTTGAGACCCCATGGACTGCAGCCCGCCAGGCTCCTCCGCCCATGGGATTCTCCAGGCAAGAATACTGGAGTGGACTGCCATTCTGCATACATAATATGGGCTTCCCTGGTGACTCAGATGGTAAAAAATCTGCCTGCAATGAAGGAGACCCAGGTTCAATCCTTGGGCTGGGAAGATCCTCTGGAGAAGGGAATGGTTAACTCCAATATTCTTACCTGGAGAATTCCATGGACAGAGGAGACTGGTGGGCTACAGTCCATGGGGTCACAGAGTCAGACATGACTCAAGTGACTAACACTTATTTTTATCTTGCCTCCTTCCAAAAGAGGATTGGAAATAGCTTACATGCATCCATACTAAATAATCCAAAACATCCAAAGGTAAAAAAAATATAAGATGAAGTCAGGAGAAAGTGTATTACTCAAAAGCCACATGCTATTGGAGATGAGATACAAATTTATTTCTAGCTTCCTAGCAACTAAAACAAAGATGGTGACTTGAATCAATTGAGACATAATGATACCTTTATCATTTTTTTCTAGAGCTAGGCAATGAAAATACTGAAACACATTCCGTTAAATCCAAAGGCTTCTGCGATGTCAATTTTTACAACAGCAAAGGTCAGCCTCACTTTATGCTCCTACTCCATCTCATCACTGTGTTAAGGGACACATGTATACCTGTGGCCGATTCATGTTGATGTATGACCAAAAACATCATAATGCAATTACCCTCTAATTAAAATTAATTAATTAACTAAAGGAGTCAATTTATTGTTATTAGTACCATAGGTGTTTGTTTCTGGATTCACCTATGCCGCTACTTCTGTTTAGAGTACCAGTGGTTCTCCACCAGGAGTGATGTTGTCCCCCAGGGGACGTTTGGAAATTTCTGAAGATATTGTTGGGTTGCTACTGACATTTAGTTGGTAGAGGCCAGAGACACAGCTAAACATCACACAATGCACTGGACGGCCCCTACCACAAAGAATTATCTGGCCAAACAATCAATAACACTGAGGTTGGAAACTCTGTAGTAACTAACGGGATATATACATGTGTATGTGTGATCTTATTTGAATGAGAGAGAAATCAGTCATTTTTCTGGTTCTAGAAAATACTAGCCTTAGTTTGTACTTCAAACTTCATTTGCCTGTTTTAGAAACTCATATACCAGAAGAGTTTTCATAATTGACATAGGAGGAAAAAAACGAGCTCTAAGGTTTATTCTGGATCTTGGATATAATGACAAAGGAATTTCAAAATAGGAGGTCTTTAGACTGCAGCTAAAGGACATCGGAATAAGTCTACCTGAATGTGCTATGAAAGTCTAGGCATTGCTTTAAAAAAAATTGGAAGTCATCCCATCTCATAACTGCTAAGTTGCTTCAGTTGTGTCCGACTCTGTGCGACCCCAGAGACGGCAGCCCACCAGGCTCCCCCGTCCCTGGGATTCTCCAGGCAAGAACACTGGAGTGGCTTGCCATTTCCTTCTCCAATGCATGAAAGTGAAAAGTGAAAGCGAAGTCGCTCAGGTTGTCTACTTGAAAGTTATACAGTCGTGTCCAACTCCTAGCGACCCCATGGACTGCAGTCTACCAGGCTCCTCTGTCCATGGGATTTTCCAGGTAAGAGTACTGGAGTGGGGTGCCATTGCCTTCTCTGAACTCATAACTCAATCTGAACAAATAAACCTCTCCAAGTAGAATGTGTTTTACAGCATTGATGGAAGAACTGCTGGAGAGCAAGAAAGAGTAAACAGATGGAAAGAACACCAAAGGAAATTGAGACATCGCCATCTGATGATATCACCTCAATTTGGACCGAGAACCACATGCCTGGACTCGTCCCATATTGACCTGCTGGATGCAGGTGCACAGAGTCAGTCATCTCCTTGGCATCCCTCCAGCAGGGTGACTTCTCCCTTGCCAACTTGCCTCTCTCAGTGACAGAAGTCACGGGCTTATTCACATGTACAACATTTATACTTACAATACAATGTACAACACATGTCCAATCAATATTTAATATGACCAGTTAAAAATCTGGTTTGGTTTTTGTCATACTCATCCTTCTATTCTTCTTTTCTTTCCTTTTTGTTTTCTAATAAGTCACCAGTATGCTATTAGGTGGGCCAAAAAGTTCCTTTGTATTTTTTCTGTAAGATGTTATGGAAAAATTCAGAGGAAGTTTTTGGCGAACCCAATATATTTGGAAAGACTAGCCCATAGTGGATAAACTAATAATGAAATGTAGCTTTCCTCTCAACGATCTCAACAATCATCCTTGTAACATAAAGTCTGGTAATTCAAGATTTAGCCTATTTCTTTACAAGACTGGCCATATATTTTCTTATTAAGCTGATAAGCAGTATTCCTGCCTGACAGCATGAGATGGGAAGATGTAACCTGTCTGTTCATTGGTGGTCGGTCTCTACTTTAACTAGGAGATACTTTCTAGGGAAATGTAAACATCTTCATTGACATGGATACAGAGGAAAACTTCATCAATTTAGGCTTGACTCTGCACATCCAAAAAAGAATTAAGCTGGAAGTGGCCTCCAAACCATCCATAAACAAAATTTCCTCAGAGAATCTCTGGGAAGATGATTAAATGTAATAGTTTATACACATGTTTTAAAATCAACTGGTGTGTTAATCGTAGCTAATTCTTCTTCCTGCATCCCAGGCTCTACTAATATACTTAGTTGGCCTCCTTTGACTTAATTTATGTACTTCCTTGTCTTTAAAGAAAAATTCTTTTATTAAGTTTATAACTTAATTTTCCTTAATTCAGCCAGCACTTTTATCCAGTGTACAATGCATAATTGTTTAATATCTCTGTCTCAAAAAATAGTGAGATATATATATATATATATATATATATATATATATATGTATGTGTGAATAGCAATATATGTATATATGATAATATATATAATGAACCTATGTATCTAAAAAGAAGAGCCAGGATAACTCTTAGTAATATAAACTCTGGCTTCAGACAAGTGAAATAAACAAACCTGTTTCCATGTGAAAGCTGCTTTCAACTATCATCAAAGCCCACTTAAGCCTGAATGGCTCATAAAATACACTCCAATAGATTCCATGGCTGGGTTAATCCTGCTTATCATACTAATTTGACAGCGACATTATGAATACTCCTCCTTCAGTGAAACATTTCAGAAAGCTATCTAGAAACCATATGGATGTGAGGGGACTGAAACAGTGGTTTGCTAACAGATCTGGGCACACTTACATGTGGGGATAACTTGAAATCTGTTGCTATGCTGTCTAAGTGGTGGGTAGTACAGTCCCAGATGGCTTTCAAAACGGCCATGTTAGAACCTTCAAGATCTCAGTTAAAAATAACAGGATGGCTACACCATTGCCAACCAAACCAAGCCAAGACCTCTTGTTTTCTCTTTACCAAGAGCATCACTGGATGTGCCCAAGTGAAACAGCGATGAAGCCGTGGTGAGGGTGAGGGAGAAAGACGGGCAACTGTTTGGCTTCATAAGGAAGGAAGGAGAATCTCTCCTAGGTTATATATAACGTTTGGTTTTATAGGATATCATTATCTTTTAGTCACTATGGCTGCAAATGCTATTAGCAGTTAAAAGGCACATCAAGCTATCTATAGTGATAGTATACTGAAGTTGTTCAGTCATGTCGGACTCTTTGCAACCCCATAGACTGTAGCCTGCCAGGCTCCTCTGTCCATGGGATTTTCCAGGCAATAGTACTGGAGTGGATTGCCATTTCCTTCTCCAGGGGATCTTCCCAACCCAGGGCTCAAACCCGGGTCTCCCACATTGTAGACGGACACTTTACCATCTGAGCCACCTGGCCCTTCCTAAAACCTCATGAGACCATTTGTCTTCTAAATTTCTCACAGCAACACATCCCAGCAGAAACATTCGCATTTGTCTTAGTTGTGCTTCTGTACAAGGATTACCACTGACTTTAATTGTCTGTAGCAAGGTAAGATGATCCCATCCTATTCCCACAGAAATAAAAGAGGCTGAAAACTTACACCACCATTTTTCTTGCTGTACTATAAAATGCAAAAAATATTAATAGCATATTTTCAATAAACTTACTTTCAGTGCAAATAGGACAGCATCCTTTCCTGTTGAGAATTTTACCCTAATCAAGAAAAAGAGAAAAAAAAAAAAAAAAAAGAGTTCAGTGTTAAAAAACAGGGTCTGCTGAGGACAAAACTCTTTTTTAAATCTCATACCAGATAAATCAATGAAATTCGTCCAAGCTGTATTTGAACTCGATGCCCAGATGGTGATGATGGTGGTGAAAATGAAGTTTTAAGTATCAGGTTCTACAGCCAGGCAAAGTCATTCAAAACGCTTTCCTGTTTTTATCCTCAGAGAAATATAATCCCTAAAGGTTTCATTGGTGTGATTTTTCTCACATGGAGGGGAGATGGAGACAGTCTGGATTCCACCTTTTCACTGATACCCAAATCTAGCCCTCTAGAGACCAAGTGCACACATGTAGAAATGGGAATTGGCTGTCAATCTATCAGTCTATGCAAAGCTTTCATTCTGTCTCTGCGTATTGGAGGGAGCCAAAAATAAACAGTAACCCAAGCTTGGGCCTACGTATATGGACAATATCTGTGCCACAAATGAAATTCAACCTGATTCCTTCTTTCAGAGAGTGGTATGCTATCCCTGACTATTATGTAGTCAAAGCCAAATGGGGCTAAGGGTTTTGAAATGCTGAGTAATTTTCCATTACCTTTCTGGAAAAACAGTGTAATCTCCTCTACTGCATTTCTTCTAATTTTTTTCTAATGATTGACATTTAAAGGAAGAAGCATAATCTCAGAACTCTTATCAGAGAATGACATTGCTTTATCTCTGACTCAGTGGAATCACAGGGGAAAAGAAACGTGGAAGAAAATGAACATTCAGGAAGCACATGCTATGAAATAGACATCCGACTAGATATTTTCCTTAGGTTACCCTACATCAGGCTAACTGTAAGGGTTTAAAATAAGTTAATATTTAGAACATATTATAATTTTTGTTATTAAGATTCACAAAAACTTAGTGAGCTGAGCATTTTCCTTCATATAGATGAAGACATCGATGTCATGTAACACAAGGGTGAAGTGAAGTCGCTCAGTCGTGTCCGACTCTTTGTGATCCCATGGACTGTAGCTTACCAGGCTCCTCCATCCTTGGGATTTTCCAGGGAAGAGTACTGGAGTGGGTTGCCATTTCCTCCTCCAGGGGATCTTCCCAACCAAGGGATCGAACCCAGGTCTCCTATATTGCAGGCAGATGCTTTACCGTCTGAGCCAACCCAAAATCAAACCTAATTTTGTGTGACCTTATAGGCCAACTTTTCACTCCAGATTTTTAAGATGAGAGAGGTCTCATCTTAATCTTTAAGAGAAGTTAACATTTATTGGGTATCTATACAGTAGGAAAAAAATGCCGTACTTTCTTCTTTCCTTATCACATTTATGCTTCACAACAACCCTCTATATACAAATGCCCCTTTCCCCTCTTTACAGGAAACTAGGGAAACAGACCACAGAGTGGTGGCCCAAGACTTGTGTCAAGCCTTGTTTCACTACCTGTCGATTGCATCAAGAATAGATTTAGGTACTTAAAAAACAAATCACACTAACAACAACAACAAAAAAAGATGGCAGTTGATAATTAAAGAATTAGAACCATGTCTGACGCTTTAAAAAGGTACATTAAAGGCTATGACAGGTTTGAATGAGACTCAAAAGCTCCATGCCATGCCACCTTCCATGGTTTGGGGCAACACGACAATTTCATGACCAAGAGCTCTGTTGTCTGTTTCTATTTGGCACAGAGGACTCCTTTGGCTTCTCGTGCCTGAAAGTAGTTGAGGACAAATCCAAAGCAGACTGGCTCCAGCTGATGGAATAATGGCATACAGAGCTGTTTAAACCAAGGCCCCAGCAAAGGGTGACTCTGTGATTCCCTGCATCTGTACCTCAACAGAAACAGCCAGTTGCTTTCTTCAGAAAGTGAGAGAGGGGCTGGAAACATCACTGAATTAGGCAGGGAATAAATCAAGAGAAAGCTATGATGTCTGGCTCCTGAGTTACGTGGAACTTGCTGAGGAATTCTGGATGCCCCAAGAAAGCAACAGTAAGAAGGGCCTAGTAACAGCACCCACCTCAGAGGTGGGGGGGCGGGGTCTCAGCATCAGACGAGGTTGGTCCTATGACTACAGAGGAAGTCTCAGGACATATTAACAGTGATGGAATGACTGTCACATCGAACCTGTCCCCAGTGGACCCCTCCGTCCTTCTCACCAAATGCACTCCTTTGCCCTGGGGGACTGTCAAGAAGGGAATGCAACCACACAATCCTTCTTCAACAAGGCATGCAAACTTCTGGAAAAAGATGTATAGTAGCCAGGAAGGATAGAGCAGGAATATGTCTGTTTCTTAAAAAAAAATTATTATTATTATTATTTTTTTAATTTCCCAAAGCAATGCAGGGGAGGGGAAGTAAGTGTTTAACAGGATTTCTATCCAAAGTGCTTGTGCTGGCCCCTGAGGAGGCAAAGTGTGAACCAAAGGAATGATTGGAAAACTGCCTAGAAACAAAAAGGTGGGCCCTGAGGCAGGAGCCAGGCACTGCCTGACGGGCTCTGACAAGAAGACAGGGGTGGGGTGGGGGTGGGGTGGGGTGGGGGAAACGCCAGGCCTGCGCCTGGAGGGACGGATGCTCCTGGCCCAAATATGGTCCACAAACAAGAGACAGGAACCAAGATGCTGGTAACGGAAAGAGCGCTCACCTCCCCACAGCAAGAGGGCTATGAAGACCTCCACACCTGCCGCGAGTGGCAGGACTCAAGTGAAGCCGGGAACTCCACCAGGGCCTGCAGAGGCTGCTTGCTCGAGCCACCAGGCTGGCTCAGCCTTTTGTTTTTGTCTTGTAGAATAAGGAAGCCCATTATTACTAACATGTGCCGCAGGAGTTCATTAGCAGCGAGGGTTCCCGGAGGACGGGCAAAAACGATGTGATACCATTTTTCCCAATGAATATTTATAAGTAGATCATGCTCAACTCTCCTTATTGTATCTCCTGGGTTTTTTTTTTTTTTTTTTTTTTTCAGTTTTATGTCTGAGGCTTTTTAAAGCAAGACTAATTAGGGTTTCTTTTTTTCTTTTTTTTTTCCCCCTTTATTCAGTTGTGCAATAGCAACAGCTGTTGTTTTTTTGTGCTTCATTTGGCACTCACGTAAAAACAGCAACTTTTTGTTTATAATAATAACAGATGTGAATAAAATTAAAAGCTGTCTCTGACAGAGAAGGGAAGACATGTCCTGAATATATGGATGTATTTTTTCATTTACTGGAAGGTATTGAATAGGCTTGACATTTTCCCAAAATGCATAAAACCTTGAAAGGTTTCAAGTTGCTGAGGTGAATTCAATGAAGCTCATGCTTTGGAAGATAATGGATGCTTTATTCAGGGCACTGGAACTATGGGTTTCTGAAAAGAGATATTTCCATAAAGACGCCATTTCCATTCAGGACTACAACAGAGCCCGGGTTGGAGAGGGAAAACTTCAGAAAAGGGGTTGGAGGGTGCCACTGGACAGGTGAAACTCCTTGGGGAATTTATAAATAAACAACCACATATTCCTTTGAATGGCTACAGGAAGAAAACTGATTTGAAAAGAAAGAGAGAGGTAAAATGAAAGGATCTTTTATGATATTCAAAAGAAAACCCAGCAAAAGACACGAGGGAGCTGATCAAACAGAAGTTGGAGACATTAAAACAAAAAACTGGGAGAGATCAGTAAAAAACAGAGCGAGGTAAGAGCTATTACCCTGCTAGGCTAGAATCTGGATGAGAATCATAAAGAACAAGGAGCAAGCTTTGCAAAGGACACGTGTCTATTTGGGAACTTGGAAGTTTTGGAGGATCTGAATTCTGTGTTCAGAAGATGGGAGGTGACCATGCCACACACAGGATGGTTCTCTAGATGCTTAGGTAAAGAGTAAGTCAACCTGCAGACGAACCTGAGGGCAGCTGCTGATG
Organism: Bos taurus; assembly: GCF_002263795.3. Lineage (NCBI taxonomy): Eukaryota > Metazoa > Chordata > Mammalia > Artiodactyla > Bovidae > Bos > Bos taurus. The sequence goes on from NC_037331.1 coordinate 62,761,859, forward strand.
GGAACACACTGCTTCTTGCGACACTCTGTCTTGCCTTTCACACAAGCACAGATGGTGCAGTTGACAGACGACCACATCTCTCCATCCTGCAAGAGAGACCACAGAATCCTTCCATAAACTGGAGGCTGATGGGAGCTAATCCACCAGGCTAGGATTTGTCTGTCAAGGAAAGCATTTCTTCCCTGAGTGATGGTTTCCATCAGTAGATTGAATTACTCTGAGGTGTTTATCTACATCTAACTGATCTGATAGAAATGATCTTAGTGTATGTGTGTGCGCGCGCGTGCATTTCCCCTCCAGGGTATATTAAAAAAAAAATGCTTGTACACCAAACAAGTCATATTTGCATCTTGCTCCTTTTGCACTGTTTACTTAGCTTCACCCTGGAAAGCAAACAAGACTTTTCCTACATGATGCAACAAGGGTCTAATTTTTCCATTTGATAGGACTGAAAAGTTTGAGTTCTCCCAGATGCCACTAGTTAATTGAGATGTCCGGGGATGGTTAGTTTATTCCCAGATGTGACATGGTTCTGGCCCACATGGGGCACAAACATGCAAAGAACAGAGACTAATCCATATGACTCCCATTGCCAGCCAGACACCTGACCAGCAAACCACCTGAAAATGTGGAGCACAGACAGAAAACTCCAAGAGCCATTCATCCCATGTCCCTGCCTGTCTGATACTCTCCTCCTAAAAGGCTGGGTAGCACTTAGGACACATTTTCTAGCCCAGAAAAAGCTGTTTGAGGCATCTCTTTGGCTTATTGGATTTATAATCTGCAATTGCTGAGTGCCCAACCACAAAAATCCTGTACTTCTGGGAACATGCAGGAACGTGTATTCTTGCTTGTGAAAAAAAAGATTATGGGCAATAGATTTAGGCCTGAAAACAGAGCAAGGATTCCTTTCTGGGCTTCTGGATCTAAGCAGCAAATTTTATTAAAAACAGAAAAACCAGCCCAGATCTTTGATGTCACCTATGCCTCTTACTCTTCCTTCTCATTTTTGGAAGGTATTTTAAGGACTACCTATGTCTCTAGTGCCTTTTATTTCTCTTACTGAATCTGTTTTAAAGGGCATCTGACTATTGCAAATTCTCTGAGTGCACATTTCTAGGACTCCATAAATTACTTCAGGCCCCATCCATGTATATGAAGGAACCTTTTTGGGAGGAGCCTGGGAAGCACTTTGCATAATAGAGTCATCAGGGTGAGCCTACCGCATCTGGATGCTCCAGAGACAGAGGATGACGTGTAAAGAGGGCACATGAGTAGCTCTGGAAGCTGGGTGGAACCACAACACACAGATACATACACACATACACACACGTGACGCCCTTCCCTGAGGCATGATACATCAAATCTTTTTACATATGTTGTAAGAATCAAGACGCTCCCTCCAGCTCTGTAATAGGAAGTCTAGCCAAGTGCAGAGGGCCTGAGGTGCCTCCATCTCTGACTTGATTCTGAGGGTCTCGATTCTCAAAGGTACCCTGAGATGACACCTTCAGGTACAGAGAAACTCCCTCCACCCGTGGGGAAAACAGACTAGATGGGCAGCACTTTGGACAAAGTCAACGATCTTAATCCTAACGTTTAAATGGTCACTGGCCAGCTTCCACCCACGCCACTAGAAAACGATGTAAAACACACCTGAGATGGGCAGCAGATGACCCTACTAACTCAGCTGGGGCAAGACCCGCTCATCTTTGTTCAACTGCTCTGCTGGCCACAACCTCACCCAAACAGCTTCCAAATGGGAAAATCTCTCTCTGAAAAAGGAGCTTAGTGGGAAAGTTCTAAGAGAATCAGGATCTTGGCACAGAGGACCGTGCATCTCTGACTGCTGTCCCCAGGCATTTGGGTACCCATAGCTGCACCATCCAGGGGACTCCTCAGCTCAGCCCCAACCACTGGCCACCACATTTAGAAAAGGCAATGTTTTACAGGTTTAACGTATGTTATACACCAAAAGTAAAGCCAAGAAAAACACATTTTCAAACAGTTGCTTCTCTACCCCTAAGTGTCCTTGACTCTAAACATATATGCACATATAATATAAATAAATACTTTTATACACATACATACATGGATACACAAAATATGAAATATTGCAATCTGCACTTTGCTAGGAGCTTTCCACAACTCAGTATCATACAGTAGTTCCCATGAACTTGGTTCATGACATACCCGGAAAATCTTGTTGCCAAACTTGCACACTTTGATGTCTTCCTGGGGCACTCGTAGGAGGCAGTCATCACAACAGGCCTCCTCGCCTCTGTCGCAGCCACCAGGGTGGGAGCACTTCTTCTTACACACAACAGTGGAGTCCTGGGGGCCCGAAAGCAAACTGGAAGTTAAAGACAATTTCCACCTCCACCAGACATCCTGCCTGGCCTTCCTTTGTGTGTGTTAGTCACTCAGTCATGTCTGACTCTTTGCGACCCCACCAGGCTTCTCTGTCCATGGAATTCTCCAGGCAAGAATATTGGAGTGGATTGCCATTCCCTTCTCCAGAGGAACTTTCCAACTCAGGAATCGAACCCTGGTCTCCTACATCACAGGCAGTTTCTTTACTGTTTGAGCTACAGGGAAGTCCTGGTCTTCCTTTAACAACCCACAATTAACTTCTTTAAAACATATGCTGAAGATGTGTATAAAAGTCATTCAGTCGTGTCCAACTCTTTGCAACCCCATGGACCCCTATACAGTCTGTGGAATTCTCCAGGCCAGAATACTGGCGTGGGTAGCCTTTCCCTTCTACAGGGAATCTTCCCAACCCAGAGATCAAAGATACCATATTCTGCTGCTGCTGCTGCTGCTAAGTTGCTTCAGTCGTGTCTGACTCTGTGTGACCCCATAGACAGCAGCCCACCAGGCTCCCCTATCCCTGGGATTCTCCAGGCAAGAACACTGGAGTGGGTTGCCATTTCCTTCTCCAATGCATGAAAGTGAAAAGTGAAAGGGAAGTCACTCAGTCATATCCGACTCTTAGTGACCCCATGGACTACAGCCTACCAGGCTCCTCCATCCAAGGGGTTTTCCAGGCAAGAGTACTGGAGTGGGGTGCCATTGCCTTCTCCGACCATATTCTAAGTCACTGCAATAAATCTTTCATTCACTTCAAAATTTTACTTGCTGACCAAGTATCCGGACTAGAAGAAGAGGAAGCTATGAACAGTGTGACATATGCCCCCCACTTTCCAAGGGCTTATCAGTTAATGCTCAGCAGACTGATGGGATATCCTGCTCCAGCCACTGGGTTAGAAGGCCCAGTGCACTATGGACCAACCAGTTTCCTTCCTTTTTCCTGCCCTTCTCATCTTTTACAACCCTCCTTAACAGTGTTCCCTCAGGGCTCCCCCATGGCTTTATGACACCTTCTAAGAGCTGACAGTAAACTCAGGATATCTTTGATCAAAGAGTAAAAATTTAGAGCTCATGCTCCATGTGAAGATGAAATTCCTTAGTGTGTTCTGTGTTCACAAAGGAACCAAATGAGCGATTCTAAAGCTAGGCCTGGGTTCTAGGGGTCTTCCATCAACTGTGTGACCTTAATCAGGGACACTTAAACTCTGAGGTTGACAAGTCTGTATCTGTAACATTAAGGAGTATGGCTTGATTTCAAAAGAAGTGGCATTCCATGGACAAAATAGCCAAGTGAGTTGTATTTACTGACTCATTCAACAATGTATGGGAAAAAAGTTCAGAGGAGCCTATTATATATATATATATATATATATAGAAGTCACTCAGTCGTGTCCTACTCTCTGTGACCCCATGGACTATATATATAGCCCACCAGGCTTCTCCGTCCATGGGATTCTCCAGGCAGGAATACTGGAGTGGGGTTGCCATGTCCTTCTCCAGGGGATCTTCCCAACCCAGGGATAGAACCCGGTATCCCGCATTACGGGGCAGACGCTTTACCCTCTGAGCCACCAGGGAAGCCCTAAGAAAAGCAAATTTTTCCAGTTTCCCAGCCAACAAGTTGAAATTTCACCTGGAGTAGAATGTCAGATGAAATGACTATAAGAGCAAAATATTTATGAAACTTAGCAGAAGACAGGATGGAGGAAAGAAATATCCCAGGGTAGATTGGCAATGACCTCAAAGTGCTGAGTTAGTGTGAACCAAGAGCAGGGAAATGAGAGACCAAACCCCTCTCCAAGACATAGACCCAATCAGTAAGCTTGGAGAGAGGACTCACTTTGGAGCCTCACATACAAATAGGTTGAGTAAATCGACAGATGTAACTTCTGCAACTTCTACATCAATTCTATGGTTTCAAGAGGCACTTCTGGTACTATCTACTATACTCTCACTAACTTATCCTCTTAAGATTAATATGACAATGAGATGATCCTTCAAAAAAAGGCATTTGTTATTCAAATCACATCACACAGTGGATAAGATATAGAATTGAATATGACCAGGGTAGAATGCCAGTTCATGTATTAAGTGTATTGTCTTGTACAAATCCATCCCTCTGTGCCCCGGATTCCTCATCTTCAAAATGGAGATGATAACACCTCTCAAGTTGATTGTGCAGTTTAATGGAATATGCAAAGTACTTGGCACAGTGCCTGGCACATGGAAATAAGTCAACTCATAAATTGGCAAAAATCCTTTGTCAAACTGCATATTTTGATTTCAAGTTTGAAAAACAAGGGCACTCACCAGCTCTAGAATAATGCATACTTCATGATAGATTGCCCAACTTTCATTAAATATACACCCACAACCAACCATCCCCCACCACACACAAACACACACACATTTAGAGTATCATTAGATCATTGCCTGGAACTGGATTAAGCAATTAGAATACAGAGATGGATAGATGTGCGCCTGTCCTCAAGGAACTCACAAAGAGAAGAGATAACCATCTGAACAAAGACTATATAATAATGTGGTAAAAAGAACTGGTAAAGGTATAGGGCTAGGAGAGAAGATGCAACAATTACCTATCTAGGTGGGTTGGGAAAACCTCACTAGAAGAGGTGATATCTGAGAAAGGCTGCTATAAATGAAGAGGAGTTTGCTAATCAGACTCAAGGAAGATGAGGACACTGCAGGCAGATGGAAACCTAAAACTGAATTGTGTTTAGAGAACTATTTCCTGCACCTGCATGGCACTCACTGGATGGGGATACTGGAGAGGGAAACTCTAACAGATACAAAACAACCCTGATCACCCCAAATGATTGCAGCCTGATTCTTCAAGTATTCCATTTCCCAAAAATGACCGTGAATTCATACTCTGATAAAAAACATCTTGAAGGAACAGCTTCAGTTACGCTTCTTTTGAGTATTGGGATATATTGGCTAATCACCTCTCAAAGAATCTCTCAAAGAATGAGACCCAAAACGCTGCAAGCATAACTAATTTCCATCCCTGGGATGCCTGGCTTTTCTGCAATCAAGAGAATCGGGAATGTGATGTCTTTCATCAAAGGCTCAGTATCCCCAAGAGGAGGCTATAACCTGTGAAATTCCAGGAGAGAAAGAGAAGTCCAGAGGATGGAGGCCAAGGCAACAAAAGGAGTGGCTATATGCTTAGCACAGGATTCTATGAACCATGAAAGAGAGGAGAGGGCCTCAGGAAAGTAATTCCAGTCTTCGGAATTACTTGCTGTTCAGTGCTAGGGAACAGACAGTTCAGCCCTTCCTTGGCCACTTCCTTGAAGATGCAGTGCATGCTCATTAACAAACCATGCCTTGAGTAATCAGGAACTTTTGAACTCTAATTCCAGCTACTGATTGACAGTGAAAAAAGTTCCTCTTTCCCTCTCCAAACCTCTGGTTATTAAAAACAAACAACTATCACCCCAAAATGTATTCTAAACTCATGTCACACAGATGTTTCGATTAACTTGCTAATGAATGGTCCTAAAGTCCTCCGTGTAAATGATTCTCTTCTCAGTTTCAGAACTGAATCACCATATAAACATAGTCTAGGAATGTGTGATGTGCATAATGCCTTTAAATTTCTGGAGCTGAGGAATTCTTTCTTTACCAGTCACTAGATGTGTGGTTCGGAGAAGGCAATGGCACCCCACTCCAGTACTTTTGCCTGGAAAATCCCATGGATGGAGGAGCCTGGTAGGCTGTAGTCCATGGGGTCGCTAGAGTCGGACACAACTGAGCGACTTCACTTTCACTTTTCACTTTCATGCATTGGAGAAGGAAATGGCAACCCACTCCAGTGTTCTTGCCTGGAGAATCCCAGAGATGGGGAAGCCTGGTGGGCTGCCGTCTATGGGGTCACACAGAGTCGGACACGACTGACGCGACTTAGCAGCAGCAGCAGCAGATGTGTGGTTGCCTTTTGAGAAAAGTGTGTAATGACTCAAGTAAGAAATGGTATGATGAACAACACATAAATACTCTCTTCCCAAACTACCAGGTTTATTTTTGTGATAACTGTGAACCCATGCCTTTCTTTTCTCTTTACTGCTGTTTTTCAGTCACCAAGTCATGTCTGACTCCCTCATGGACTGCGGCACACCAGGCTTTCCAGTCCTTTACTACCTCCTAGAGTTCGCTCAAACTCATGTCCATTGAGTCGGTGACGCTATCCAACAATCTCATCCTCTATTGCCCCCTTCTTTTCCTGTTCTCGATCTTTCCCAGCAACAGCCTTTTCTGATGAGTTGGCTTCTTTTCTCTTACATGTGGTTAAAGCCATTTTTATTGCCAGGTGTGTCAGAGAATTCATACTGAATAAATAGAGCCAGAGAACACTGCAATGTGCATTTGTCTGACTTTTATAAGTGCTTTAGCCCCTCAGAGTTTAATTCTTACCCCTAGAGCTAACTTATTGGTCCTGGGAACATAACAGTGATTCATAATTTGGATCCTATGTCTAAACTTCCTTGTGAACATGCAATATAACTTTACAGATAAAGTGGCATCAGTAATGCCTCATTACCATAAATAACACATTATTATATTTGGCTATAGTGTTCACATTAAAACCAAAATGTCATCCATTCTGGACCACAGCCCCTCAGAACCATCTTACCTTGCAGGTACATGCAGTGCAGTTATCATAGAGAAAAGAGGATCCATTGTCATAAACATCACTGCGAAAGAGGCAGCTTCCAAATGGGAGGTCAAACACTTTCCTTTGACCTAGAAAGAAGCAACAGCATAGCGTTAGCAAGACAGAAGTCAGGATTGTCCCACTTCATCATCAGCAATTATAGCACAGGACTGTTAAACATTCCCACAAGACCAGGTAAATCTAGTGCACAAATACAGAGCCATGGGTCACATGTTTCTAGGGGATTCCCAGGAATCATGACTTCAAAGAGTTTTTGCTAAAAAGAGTTTGATTCCATACTGAATCCTGTAAGTTTAACAAATCTTTATTATGAGTTCATCCTAGTGAGCCAGGATGACTAAGGCATCCTGTCCCAGTGGAGCTTAATCTACTGGGGAAACAAACCCACAAAAGATGATTTCAATACAATAAGACAGTCAGTTCTGGAAAGAAGCCAATCTAGGAACTGTGAGGATGGGAAGGACAGAGAAGACTCAGGATGTGCTGCCTGAGCTGTATCTTAAAGAATGAGTAAAATTATCCAGAAAGTGGGTGTTGGCAGGGAAGAGGCAGGAGAAGTCAAGATATCCAAAGAAGACTAGGATGAGCAAAAAGAAAAACTAATGAGATAGTATATCAGTTGAAGAAATGACAAGTCCATTGGCATCAAGGGTGATGCTAACTCAAAGATCACACAGAGGAGGAATCCAACTCCACAAACGCAGTGTTCAACCTCCCACAGGCATCACACCTCTTGCAGAATTACCGTGGTTTTCCCTGATGTAAGGATTTGATTGGTGACCCAAAAGGCGAAAAAAAATCAACCCCAAATAAAGAGTGTAATCCACTTTCCTCCTTTCTTTCAGTATTTGAGTTTCTACTCTCTGGAGCACATAAAAATATCTCTGAAATGTTACTTCAATTAAGGACTAAGTTGAGAAGTCAAAGATTAATCATCACTCATAAGATTTATACCCACACTCTTCCTGTAAAAAGATTAAAAGCAATCTCTAGTTCATTGGAGACCAAATGAAATGCTGAAGTATCTATAAACACATATGAAATGCTATTCTCGGAATTAGAATTGTTGGAATTACTGTTAGTAGGTGTCAAGAAAAATGCCATCTTCCCGTTAAAAGTCAACCTCAAAGCTGGGATACAGTATAGATGTAGAATTAAATCATTAGTTTAGTTCTCCCTACAAGAAGCAAACTTGCTTCAAAAGATGATTGTGATAATTTTAACTTGGGTCCCACATACAGACTCCCGGGTGACCTTGAACTTGATTTCTCCAGGCCTGACTTAGTTCACTTGTCATAAAATGATATCAAAATGCCTCCTCCCAACAACACATTGCCATCTCTAACTACAATGTCAATGCTAAAGTATACATCAAAAACTTTTTTATGGTTAGATAAAATTTAGCATAATGACTGTATGTGCACCTAACAATTAGCAATACCCCAACCGAAACAGGCATTCTTCTGTGTATACTCAGGTTCTAAGTCTTCTGAAGTTTGTAAAAATGTATAGATTAAATCAGAGGATTACCTGAAAAATACAGAATTCATCCTTTCTCTAGGTCTTCCTCTAGGTAACTCCCAAGGGTTGTCTGAAGCATCAGAAATCTGTGTGCAGGCTACCCACCCCATCAGAGTCACACCTGTCATATCACACCTTGATTTAGGACACTCTATAAAAGTATAAGAAACACCCCTAAGCAGATTTTTTTTTAATTTACTACAAAAATGATGGTGACGTTATTTTTCACTGCTTTAAACACTGTCCTCTATATTATTCCATCAAAGATATATTTCTGTCCTTTAAGAATTAAAAATAGCCCTGCTTCAATCGAGCATTTGTTTCAAATTGTGATAACATGGTTTGCCTTGTCCTGTCTTTTATTATATATATTATTATATATTATATTATTAGTGTTAGACTGGTGGATTGATACATCAGTAGACTACTGAACAAAAAAGGCTTGAGTTTAATCTCCCTGCACAAATATGATCAATGGCAGATAAGTATTATCATTATTAGAGGTGGTATAATTCAAATAGGCTTCCCAGGTGGCACAGTGGTAAAGAACCCACCTGCCAATTCAGGAGACGTGGGCCCAATTCCTGGGTCAGGAAGAGCCCCTAGAGAAGGAAATGGCAACCCACTCCAGTATTCTTGCTTGGAGAATCCACATGAACAGAGGAGCCTGAAGGGCTGCAGTCCATGGGGTCGCAAAGAATCATACACAACTGAGCAACTGAGCACACAGCACATATAATTCAAATATGATCTTGGGCCGTGTGACTCTGAGAGGTGCATCGGTGCTCTCTATATAGAAACTTCTGCTGAGGCTGTCATTGAAAATGAGAAAAGAGAGGAAAATAGTGCAAAAGGCAGGGGTATGTCATGTGAATGAATCCTGCTCACGGGAAAACTGAACAGCAAATCAGTGTCCAAAAATCCAAAAGTCTAAATAGTCTAAAATTTCAGCATCCACTAAGCATTGCTATGTTTCCTTTTTTTTTTTTCCTGTCTTCTGTTGTGTGGGTATGTTTCTTTCTACTGTCAAAGAACATACAATCTTACCTAAATCCCAAAGTCATCATGGCTCAAAATAAGATAAAACATTCAAAAGAATAGTTCAGAGACTCTGTGTATAGCCTAATCTAAGCCATTTCCACTTTATTCCTCTGGGGCTTAGCCCAGCAGTAAAGGTCTCATTTGGGAGAATTTCTGAGTGTCCTAAGAGTTGCTGTTCCTTTTGTAGTCCAACTTATGACCACAAACGGACAGAAAAATCTGCATTCAATACAACAGTCATTGTTCATATGAGAATCTCATCTGACTCAGCATATCCACGATACCAGCTTCAGAGCTTTAATCAAGCTTGCTGCTGCTGCTGCTAAGTCGCTTCAGTTGTGTCCATTTATGCGACCCCATAGACGGCAGCCCACCAGGCTCCTCCATCCCTGGCATTCTCCAGGCAAGAATACTGGAGTGGGTTGCCATTTCCTTCTCCAACGGATGCACGCATGCTAAGTCGCTTCAGTCATGTTCGACTCTGTGCGAGCCTATGGACAGCAGCCCACCAGGCTCCTCTGTCCACAGGATTCTCTAGGCAAGCCTACTTATCTTCAAGTTGAGGGCCCAAGCCACACCTCCTCTGGGACGACTTTCTCACTTATATGGGGCCCTGTTTCCACCATGACCCACAGCATGATGATTTCAACAACAGTGAACTGGCTACTTCTCTTCGAGGGGCACAAGCACACATGGGCAACCCAAGAAGCACACACATCAGGGGAAATGCCTTCAGTCAGTCATGTCTAAACAATTCTCCTTTGTTCTGATAATATCTATGGAATTACTTTAAAAGCAGGTGCATGTTTGTGTGTGTGTTTGCGTGTGTGTACACAGAAGGAAGGCACACATTATTAGATGAAGAGTTAGCAGCAGAATCCTTCAAAGAAGAGAAAGCTGCCTTCATTTAACAAGATACCTTTATTGGCCAATTCAATTGTAGAAAGATAGACTTCAGGGTATGGCTATGATAAGCTGGGAATGATAAAAATAAATCAACAGGTGTTTCGGTTGGAGGAAGCAAAGTATGACAGAAAAGACAGAAGATTCAAGGAAAGAGTGTGGACAATAAGGATTGGAGGCTGTAATCCACAGAAAAGGGACAGTGATATTTTCCTAAAGGCAAAGTAGCTGAGACCTTTTAAGAACAAAGCGAGCTTAATATTTCAGTTTCTATTATTCATTGTGCTTCCCTGAAAAGTAATCAGCCTCTTACTGTAAACCTTCAGTGAAATCCCCTGCACAAGCCTTGATTCAATAGCACCATAGAATGTGAAAAGACAGGGTGGGGAGGTTTTCCTGAAAGGACAAAATGATGTTGAAGAAGCAGATGGAGGAGGGAAAGGAAGAGGAACAAAAAAAAGGGAAGAGAAGGAGGAGGAGGTAGAAGAGGAAGAGGTAGGGAACAAATAGAAAAAAGCAGCAGGAGCGAAAACACAAAGCCAGCGGTGACTAGAGAAAATACAAGCCCCCTGCCAAGGATCCCTGGAGATACTGGTGGGGATGCTGCATATTCTATTGTATTCATTTGATGGATCAAGCTACTTTTATCTGAATCTTAAATGGTCAAGCTCAATCAACTCAATGACCTTAAGGCCACATGGAAGAAGCTGATACATAGATAAAGAACAAAAACCAAAGGATTCCGGGCTCTAGGGACCCTCCATCCAGGGTGTTTCTCTTCAGGTGGTAACATGCATGCTGCTCTCCATGTTACCTGGAAAGCTGAGAAGCAGCAGGTTAAATCGTGGGTTTGGGAATCACGGAGACTCACGTTCAGGAGTCACCTCCAGAGCTCACTAGCTGTGCTACCTTCTAGGAATTCTACTTCTTTCTCAGCACAAAACTAATCATGGTCCCTATATTATTAATACACATCAGAATTCTATACTTAGCACCTGTATGTCACAGACTCTTGAGAAAATTAAATGAGAAAAAAAGTTCCTGACGTTTTCACATGGTACCTAGTACATAATAATTGCTCCAAAAGGAATAGCTAATCCTCTTTTTTATTGACTTATTCATTATTCCCTTCCAAACCTCTTGTTTGAGGCACCTTATCCTCCTGCATGTTTTTGCCTCTAAAATAACACTCTGTTCCTCCATCTGTTTACTTCATATGCCTTTATTTACTTATTTTTCTTTTGGGGGCATGCTTTGAATCATGTGTGATCTTAGTTCCCTGACCAGGGATTGAACCCTCACGCTCTGTCTGCATCCCCCATCCCACCCCCCACATTGGTAGCACAGAGTCTTAACCACTGGACTGCCAGGGAAGTCCTCACATGCCTTTAAAATACATTCCTACTAAATGTCAGATGCCCAGTTAAAGACAGTTTCTCAGTGTTGTTCTCCCCACAAAAATACATTCCTACTAATCATCAAATGTCCAGTTAAAGACGGTTTCCTCAGTACCATTCTCCCCACATCAGGCTATTATCCCAGGGTGTCTGGTATACCAGGTTTACAACTACAGGGGAAGATAAGAGAAAAGAAAGTTCTGGGGAGGCTCAGAAGTGAAATAAACCCTTGTACACACCTTGGTGGTGGTTTAGTCTCTCAGCTGTGCCCAACTCTTGCAACCCCATGGTCTTGTAGCCCACCAGGCTCCTCTGTCCATGGGATTTCCGAGGCAAGGATACTGGAGTGGGTTGCCACTTCCTCCTCCAGGGGATCTTCCTGACCCAGGTATCAAACCCGGGTCTCCTGCATTGCAGGTGGATTCTTTACCTACTGAGCCACCACACCTTACACTCAGGTAATCAGAAGAAGGTGTTGTCTCTAAGAAGCCATGAAATAGCACAACTTGAGAACCTCAAGATAACAAAGTGGACAACTCTCAACAGAAACTCCCAGAATGAATTACATTGTTCTTTGATCTGAAAACAATCACTCACCCAAACATTTGGGGCAGCACTGTCCTGGGGGAATGTGGCTAAGGTGCTGAGGACAGGAGAGAATGGGACAGACTTCTCTCACGCACTGTGTCCTGCCTCCCTAAAGAAAAGAGGAGAAAAAAGCACATTTAGAAAAGTACGTGCATATATATAGTGTCTAACCAAACTATCTGGAACAAACCTAGACCTTCCCTGGGGTTGGTCCCAGGGTGATTGCTCAGACCTGGCAACTGCCCCTAGGCATCCCATGCTCTTCCCCGTAGATGCCATGAATTGTACCCATGAGAAGGCTGCCTCTAAAGCGATGGGTTCAGCATCACCTCTCCCACTCACCACCACCACCACCACCTTTATCTTTTTTTCCTTCTTGAAGTGAAAGTGAAAGTCACTCAGTCATGTCAGACTCCTTGCAACACCATGGACTGTAGCCTACCAGACTCCTCTGTCTGTGACATTCTCCAGGCAAGAATACTGGAGTGGGTTGCCATGCTCTCCTCCAAGGGGATCTTCCAAACCTAGAGACTGAATCCTGGTCTCCTGCATTACAAGCAGATTCTTTACCGTCTGAGCCACCTGAGCATTTTGGCTTTTAAGCCCAACCAACCCTCTCAGTTTGGCTGAGATTTGAGGCTTTCAGTACTATAATCAGGAAATGTCTCTGGCAAACCCAGACAGGTTGGCCTTTCTTTCCAAGCCCAAGGCAAGAAAGCAACTTTGGGGGTTTTACTGAGATGTGTCTTCCTGTTTCAGACCCCCATCTTTCTAGTCCTGCGGTAAAGCTTCCTCCAGGAAGACTTCCCTTTTGGTCACTCCTTAAAGGTGTTGCTAGAACAACTCAGCAAGGCTCAGATTTGGGGAAGTTAGTCAATCTGCTGAAAATGGATACACTGGAAGCCAACATTCAGAAGAACCATTTCACTGAAGTCACTCAGCCAAACTAATATGAATCAAGTAGAAGGTTTATAATGACTGATATTAAAAAGACTTCAGCAGCCTTGGAAAATGTTCTAGAGTCTTCAGATCTTTCACTGTCTCTCATCCTTGACCCTTTCTGTCCTCCAGCGTCCATCACCTCTGACATTCATTCCTTGTCTTCCTCGGTATCCCCTGCTTCCCTGCCCATTAGTATCTTTAACCCCTCCGAGATGTGAAGATGAGCACACCAACTTCCTTTCTCCATTCCTTAGCAGGGATGCCTGTTTTCCAACCTCAGCAACTTGTAACTGAATCCCCATAAAGCCAAGACAAGAAAAAACAAAAAACGGGGTTTCCAGTCAATTTACATTCAACAGCTTTGCAAGGCTCAAGTGAAAACTATCCGGTGCAATATGAATTACTATCAAACTTGTGAATAATTCAGTTTTTTTTTTCTTTACCAAAAAAAATCAGTAAATTTGTTAGATCAATCACTAGGCAAATGACATCTCAATGAATTGGCTTCTCTAGGATTTGAGCTGGAAACCAAACTAGTAGACCCTCCGAAGTACCCGTTGCCTCAAGCCTGGAATTTTTATCTTAAGAGGCCTCAGGAAATAAGCAACTCATGCCTCAAAGAGTCCTGGGCCTCGCAAGGGAAAGATTCCCTCAGAGTGTTTCCTCACACCTTCTCCAGCACTTTCTGTATTAACACCAGACATTGGCCGTCTGGATCCTATTCGTTCCCATCCGAGCACACTACTGTCGCCTGTTGTTTCTGCTTTCCCTTCCTATTCCTGCCATTTTCATTGTGCAAGTTTTATTTTTTGGTAGGGACAGATGAAAAGGGTAGAGCATGTTATGTCTTTTTAAATATTTATTATTTTTAAGCCACTTTAAGGTTGGCTTCTTCCCCAAACCAATAGAAAACACACAAAAATACCACAAAAAGTCCTTCTGTTGTTTTTCCATTATTTCCAGATCAGCACGAATCACTAAAAATCTCCCAGGAATCCCTAGCTGTTCTCAGTGAGTTTCCTCACTCGACTGTATAATCCTAGACTCTGGCCCTTCACCAGACTTCAGAGGCGCATAACCTGAGTCTTGGTCACACTCTGAGGTCTGCCCCGGCTTATACATAAACCACAAAAGTCAAATCTAGAGGGAGGCAGAAGGCTCTCCTTAGCTTTTAACTTCCTCAAATCTCGAAGCCTTGGGCTACACGAGGTTGCCTGGATGTCGGCTTCTCTTAGGTGCACAGAGAATGTATTCTTTTCATCAATTTTCTCTGTTCTTGTTGGATCAGCATCTATTTTTCAAGCATATTTTAAAATTAAAATTTAAGAAAAATATTGCATAGTTGCATGGCCGTTAACTTGTCCAACACACTGGAAAGCTAGCCAAAGACTGTGTGTACTCCATTAATTTTCCTTACAATAAGGTCAAAGAGTGAATTTTGCATACATAATACAACTGCAGTTTGTGTCTCCCAAGAGTCCGTTAAAGTAACTTGAACTCCAATTTAAGTTTGCTGCTTTGGTCAGGTTTTATTTTGTTTGGGTTGCAGAATTGTGGCATAGCCCAAGTCCCGAGGCTGCATTCCAATTAATACCTCCAAAGAAAGTCCCAGGCCCTTTCAGCTCACAACCTGCTTCTATGATTTCAAATCAGCAGGGACTCTGGCTAAACTATAAGCCAGGGCTTTGCTGTAAACTAAGAAAGTTAAAAAAGCAGAAGCAAACATTTCTGGTTCTAAAATTGCACTAATTCCTACTGTAATTGCACTAAATTGACTCTATTAGATTATCACCATGGCTTTCTAATTAACTTACCTGCCTCAACTTTCTTTCCACGAGTCCATCCTGCAAGATTCAATATCTCCAAGACTCTTATCCAGCATCCACAACTGTTTCATTATTTGAGCTAAGATTTATTCAAGGTTTACCATACATTAGGATTACCAGCAGTGAATATAACACACCAAAAAATCATTCTTTATAGAGCACATCCATATGTTAAGGTGGAGGATGACTTAACCATAACATTCAGGAGAAAGTTTAACCCATTCAAGCTAAAAGTCCATGTAGAAATGACTAGGTGCCCACTAGAATCTTTTTTTTCTCCTGACACAGAGCCAATCTGTATTTCCAAGTCTCCCTTACTGTTAGGGGTAGCCAGTGGGAGGTAGACGGAAATCTTTCACACTAAAGAAGGCTGAACGCCAAAGAACTGATGCTTTTAAACTGAGCTGTTGGAGAAGACTCTTGAGAGTCCCTTGGATTCAAGGAGATCAAACCAGTCAATCCTAAAGGAAATCAATCCTGAATATTCATTAGAAAGACTGATGCTGAAACTGAAGCTCCAATACTTTGGCCACCTGATGAGAAGAACTGACTCACTGGAAAAGACCCTGATGCTGGGAAAGATTGAAAGCAGAAGGGGATGACAGAGGATGAGACGATTGGATGCATCACTGACTCAATGGACATGAGTTTGAGCAAGCTCCAGGAGACGGTGAAGGACAGGGAGGCCTGGTTTGCTGCAGTTCGCGGGGTCACAAAGAGTCAGACACATCTGAGGGATTGAACAATAAGGTGCCATGCTCTCAAGAATTTTGCAATAACTTGGAAGAGCCTGCTTCCCTGAGTCACCATATGGAAGTCTACCCACTAAACACCTGCAAGGAACTGTTAAATGAGCAAGAAATAAATTTTACCGTGTTAACACTCGGATGAATCAGTTCTTTATTACCCCAGTGAGGCAACATACTCCATAATCTTTTCTCCAATCTCCTTTACTTCCAACACCAACACAGAGAGGGGATTCCAATGTATCTTATTTCTTTCCTGTCCCCAAACATATCTTATGCCTTCTCTCTTCTTTATGCATGCATCTTTCCCTTTCTGCCCCGATCACTGACCCCTATGGAAATCCTGCTTCACTCAAGGTCTATTTCCTGCCTATTGTCTTCTGTAAAGTCTTCTCAGATCAGATCAGATCAGTCGCTCAGTCATGTCCGACTCTTTGCAACCCCATGAATCACAGCACACCAGGCCTCCCTGTCCATCACCAACTTCCGGAGTTCACTCAGACTCACGTCCATCGAGTCAGTGATGCAATCCAGCCATCTCATCCTCTGTTGTCCCCTTCTCCTCCTGCCCTCAATCCCTCCCAGCATCAGGGTCTTTTCCAATGAGTCAACTCTTCGCATGAGGTGGCCAAAGTACTGGAGTTTCAGCTTTAGCATCAGTCCTTCCAAAGAAAGCCCAGGGCTGATCTCCTTCAGAATGGACTGGTTGGATCTCCTTGCAGTCCAAGGGACTCTCAAGAGTCTTCTTCAATACCACAGTTCAAAAGCATCAATTCTTCGGCGCTCAGCCTTCTTCACAGTCCAACTCTCACATCCATACATGACCACAGGAAAAACCATAGCCTTGACTAGACGAACCTTTGTTGGCAAAGTAATGTCTCTGCTTTTGAATATGCTATCTAAGTTGGTCATAACTTTCCTTCCAAGGAGTAAGCACCTTTTAATTTCATGGCTGCAGTCACAATCTGTAGTGATTGTGGAGCCCCCCAAAATAAAGTCTGACACTGTTTCCACTGTTTCCCCATCTATTTCCCATGAAGTGATGGGACCGGATGCCATGATCTTCATTTTCTGAATGCTGAGCTTTAAGCCAACTTTTTCACTCTCTACTTTCACTTTCATCAAGAGGCTTTTGAGTTCCTCTTCACTTTCTGCCATAAGGGTGGTGTCATCTGCATATCTGAGGTTATTGATATTTCTCCTGGCAATCTTGATTCCAGCTTGTGTCTCTTCCAGTCCAGCATTTTTCATCATGTACTCTACATATAAGTTAAATAAACAGGGTGACTAGACCCTTTCAATTCCCAACAACCTCCTCTATAATCCTGTATCTTTTCTTTTCTCATCTGTACTCCTGTGGTATTTTTGACACACACATGAACATTTAACCCTGACAGACAATACTGGTTTTGTCTCTAAGGGCAGGAACCAGTCCTTTGAGCCTAATATCCTTCAATGGACTCAAGGAAACATCTCAATAAAAATTCATTGAATGAAAGGAAGAGCCACCACATATAATGAGCTCCAGAATCCAGGTAAATTGTTCAGAGCAACTGAAAGATGCTGATGAGACGGCAGAGTTCAGGGCTGTCTGCATCCCTTTACCTTTGTATCTCCGTGGGTTTTGCATAATTTGGGTACCAACTAAATGTTTGTTAGTGCCCATATTTCAAAAAGCATCCCTCAACTTCAATTTTTAAAGATGGTATGAGTCCTAGTATCCATGTATTTTGTCTAATGTTTGAAAATGTCTAAATGGTCAAAATGCATAGGGACTAACGACTGTATTCCCATTTGATCAACAAGAAAAGCTAGGAAGGTCCATGATACTGGAGAGTTACAATTTCTACCATTTGCCCATTCCTTGAAAAGGCAAACTTGTCCTCTAGAGGTGATCCTTTGTTCCTATTGCCTATGCAAGTGCTTCTCCAAAAGCAGTTGTTTTAAAAAGAAAGACATGGAGCTTATGCCAGGTCTATTTTCTTAATTTTCTTTTAGTTGATTTAGTCAAGAACACAATTACTTTGTGTCAAAGTTTACCCTAATGCAGCAGTTCTGTTGCATAATTAAAAAAAAAAAAAAGAAAGAAAGTATCTTCCTGACGGTAGTGATGAGTGCAAGATGATAAAACTACAGCCATGTGCATGCAGGATGCTTCTCCATCCCTGAGGTCTGCTGGGAATTGGGGGCTGGAAACTGTTCTGCAGCACGTGACATGGCACTCATTCCTTGACCAGGAAACAGATCGTGGCCACCTAACAGGAGGTGGGAAGCACAGCAGTGCATGTCTAACCAGTTAAGACCAGTCAGCTACACGCAACCACATTCGAGAGTGATTTTTATTTGTCTGGAGAGTAATTTTTTTAAAACAATATTCAACTCTGAAGAAAATAGACTTCTCCATTGATTCTAGATGGAGGTGAGAATGAAAGAAGAGGAAAAACTAGAGGAACTAGTGTAAGGAAGAAATAAATCGTGGGTACAAAGAGCTCATGTGTGACTCACAATTTTTACATCACAACAACCAGTGGTATAAAGCAAATTTGGGAGCAGAGTACCAAATCTGAATTACAAATTGGGTTAAAAAACTTCTCTCAGAGAAATGGATATCTTTATCCACGCCCCTCTTCAACCTGGAAATTTATTTTGATGAAGTTCTGAAGCATGACAGCTACTTCAAGGGTGAAGGACTTAGTACTTGGCTTCCCCTGTTCTTGGCCAGTGTGGAATCAGAAATCAACACAAAAGAGAGGCTGCAGGTGAGTTGTGAGGATGAGGAAGTGGAAGGAGAGTGGACAAAGACATGTCACGTGCTTCCCTGGTAGCTCAGACAGTAAAGAATCTGACTGCAGTGCAGGAGACTTGGGTTCGATCCCTGGGTTGGGAAGATCCCCTGAAGAAGGAACCAGCAACCCACTCCAGTATTCTTGCCTAGAGAATTCCATGGACTTAGGAGCCTGGCAGGCTACAGTCCATGGGGTTGCAAAGAGGTGGACATGACTGAGCAACTTTTACTTTCACAAGCCCACTACAATGGGCAAGAGAAAGGCATATATGAACGCACACACACACACGTATACACACACAATACACTGGCATATATGTTTATAGTACGTGCTATAAAATGCCATGGACAGAGGAGCCTGACAGGCTATATAGCCCATAGGGTTCCAAAGAGTTGGAGTCGATTGAGTGACTAAACCACTACCACCACACGCTAAAATAATTTGTGTGTGTGTGTTTGTGAGACTCAACACTAGCCTAGGGCTTTTCCACTTTGACATTACTGATGTTTTAAGACTTTGCTTCAGGGGGCCGTCATATGCATTGTAGAATGTTTAGCAGCATCCCTGGTCTCTATCCACTAGATGCCAGTATCCGCCTTCATCCCCTGGTTGCAATAAAGAGGAATGTCTCCAGACACTGCCAAATGATGCCCGGGTACAAAATCAATTCAAGTTGAGAACTACTACACTAGACCAACGTTTTCTCGAGCCACAATCCAGGAACCTGCATTTTTGATAACTTTCCCAGCCGACTTGCTGCTGTCCAAGGCACCACATTTTGCAAATGCCTCACTAACAGGAGCTTCCATCAAGTGGGGATTAAGTCATAATTATCTTGTGAGTTCCTCACAGCTAGCGCACATCATAGTTTATAACATGTGATTAAGACGTGTGTTCTGAATGATGGAGATTATTTTTTAGGTTGAAGAGTTCTCTGAGAGAAGAATCGGGCCCCATTTCACCTCAGTGGCTAGAGGCTACTTTTACTCATGATCATGGAAAGGAGAGCAGGAGTGGGTGACAGGCTGATGGAGTTGAATTACGCTTCTCTGAGGCATCTGTGCTGAGTCCAACTCGGGCTTTATCATCACCGTCTGTATGGATCCTGGAGACTTTCTTTCCCAAGAATCTGAACATCATGCTATGCATGGATTTTTGTTTTCAAGTCATAAAATAAAACTCAACTTCAATTCTACACACAGAGAGTCAAAGGTATGTCAGCAAAGTTTGGCCACGGTACTTATTTTGTCCCATGAAAATCTTGAGCCAACAATGACCTCTGAGAAGTACCCACTGGGCTGATAAAAACAAAACCTTTTTCTTGCTTCACTGCCTATTCAGAAAATCAAGGCCTGCCTTAAGAATCAAGCCTGAACCAAATTCCTTTCATTTTTCCCATCAATTTGTGTTTCCAAGTCCAATTGTACTGTTGCTCATACTAACAAATTACCACACAGCCTTGGTGACTTAAAATAACACACATTTATTACCTTACAGTTCTGGAGATTAGAAGCCTGAAATCAATTTCACTGGGCTAAAATCAAAGTGTTGGCAGGGCTGTGTTCCTTCTAGAGACTCCCAGAGGAATCTGTTTCCTTGTCTCTTCCAACTTCTAGGTTCCTGGTCTTCTTTCTCCATCATCAAAACCAGCAGTAGCGTCTTCAAATCTCTCTCTGAACCTGGCCCTTGCTTCCATCATCATGTCTTCTCTAACTCTGACCCTTCCACTTTCCCTTTTTAAGGACTCTTGAAAAAAGGGCCCATCCAGATAATCCAGGATAATCTCTCCATTTCAACATCATTTTGTTGTTGTTCAGTAGCTCAGTTGTGTCTGACTCTTTGTGACCCCATGGACTACAGCACACCAGGCTTCCTGGTCCTTCACTATCTCCCTCAGTTTTCTCAAACTCATGTCCATTTAGTCGATGATGCCATCCAACCATCTCATCCTCTGTCACCCCCTTCTCCTTCTGCCATCAATCTTTCCCAGCATCAGGGTCTTTTCCAATGAGTCAGCTCTTCGCAACAGATGGCCAAAGTACTGGAGCTTCAGTTTCAGCATCAGTCCTCTCAATGAATATTCAGGGTTGATTTCCTTTAGGATTGACTGGTTTGCTCTCCTTGCTGTCCAAGGAACTTTCAAGAGTCTTCTCCAACCCCACAGTTCAAAAGCATCAATTCTTGGCACTCAGCCTTCTTTATGGTTCAGCTCTCACATCCGTGCATGACTACTGGAAACATCCTTAACTAAAATTATATCTACAAAGTCATTTGTGCCATATAAGGTGACAGTCACAGGTTTGGGGGATTAGGATGTGAACATCTAGATGGTCAGAGAGCACATTATTATTAACTATACAACTACCACATTATATAACTACCAAAGTTATTATTATTAAAGAAATGACATTTCATTTCACTGTGTAGCATATAAGGTGACAGTCACAGGTTTGGGGGATTAGGATGTGAACATCTAGATGGTCAGAGAGCATATTATTATTAACTATATAACTACTACATTATATAACTACCAAAGTTATTATTATTAAAGAAATAACATTTCATTTCACTGTGTAGCACCAGATGTAATGTTTCAGCTCTAATGTCACTATAACGCACTATAATAACCTTCCTATCAGCTTTCCTCCCGCTGAACAAGCTAGTTTTCCCTATGTTTTACATAAAAGGAAAAGACAGCCAGGAACTTCTGTTTGAATCCTGGTTATATGGTACTGAACTGAACAAGTTCCTCACTTCCCATTTGCTCTCCCTCTGCTCATCTCTAGTTATTTCATTCTACCTTTTAGAAGGTGAACACTCCATTCAGACAATCTGAATTTCTCCTCTTGCTCACTCTCTTCTTATTGTCTCAGGCCAATCATCGGTGCTGATGGACATCTTCAGGAACATTTTGGATGTTAAGGAAGGAGGAAACCATCCTGTTTGCCAACAGGTCTCTTCTGGGCCCCTATATTTAAGTTCCCACCAAGTTGTATGATTTATCACCCTCTGGCCCTTGACAATAAGCCCTGCAGGGACTTCAGTGTCCTCTGATGGTAGATGATCCCCAGAGAGTCTGATTGTATTCATCATGTTCAGAGACACCTGCAGGAGATTTCAGAGAAACTGAAGGCCGGGGTGGGCGGCGGGGTGGGGGTGGGGGTTTGGGGTTGTATGGTGCCACAGCCAGGCCTCCCCTGTTGCCAGCTCTAGGCTTATTATCAGCAGCTGCCTGGGTGAGCAGGTTCAGCCTAGCTATGGAGACAACGGTGGACTTCAAGGGCACGTGGAGGCAGGGCCAAATGTCGTAATTTTGTGAGACAAATATTAGAGTCATAAATAAATAGGTGATGTAAATGTGTTGATTCTTTTCACTAACACCATTTTAAAAGAGGGTTTCCATTATGCGTTTGCTTAAGCCTCATATCTAAAGCTAAAAATTCATCTGTCTTCCTCTGAGTCCTGGTTCTTTGCTCTTTCTTGTCACTTAGCTGAATGGCAGGGTTTGTTTGTTTGTTTGTTTTTCCTTAATGTTTCTGCTTTGAAAAAGAAAATTTCAAATTTCTTCCTCTTCCCCAAGCCCAGCTTTCCCCACAGGCAGACACACAAATCACTGATAACAACTGGGGTACTGTTTGAGGCAAATTCCAACTGGTTGGAAGTTTCCACGAATATTTTATTCCCTGTCATTGTCCATTTTAGAAACAGGAAGATAAGACCACCCTTGAGGGCCAACCTCCAATGTGATCTTTGAGCAAATGCCCTGCAACCCGAGGGATAAAAAAGCTCTGGGAATCAGAATAGATCTGCCAGCCCTAGTTCATTTGGTGTCTGCGGATGGGAGCTGAGGGCTGACGGACGACTGGAGCAGAAGCAGTAATCTGCCCTGAAGGACCTGACACCTCTTTCCAAGGCTCACTGAACAGAGAGGTAGGACTTGCCGATAAGGGCCCTGAGAATCTGGCCTTGCTGGCAAGCATGGGGGGCTCCCTCTCTGAAACAATCAACAAATAAACAAACAAATCCACAGGAGAACACCCTCCTGATGTTTCAGATTCCCAGACACCTTCCAGACCACCCCGGTAGGACGTTTTTCAACTGCCGTTCTGGGGAAAAAAAAAAAAAGTAAAAGAAAGAAAACGAGCCTTTTTCCTTTTCTTGCCATTTTTATCAAAGTTCAACCTTTCATCATCATGTAAGTAGTCAAAGCTGTTACAAGCCTACCGCTGACACATCAAACGCTTTATCTACAGTCTGGCCCACTTCCAGGGAGATGAAAAGACCGATCATTCAGAACTCACACCTCCTGTGAGTTATGAGCCATTCCTGAAAGGAAGGAAATAACACCATTGTGCAGGAGGAAGGGCATTTTTCATGTTCCCCAGGCTGTCTGCACTGCAGCAAAGCTGGTTATGCGCTAGGGAGGAAGCTACACGAAAGCCTTTGACTGGAGGCAAGTGTCTCTAGAAATACTGTCCCACAGTATTCTCATGGACTGCTCATCTAAAACCTTTCTGTTGACCTTTAAGTTTTGACACCAGAAGTTGTTTATGTACTATACCACATGCTTCATATTGTTTTATTTTGCTTCCACAGTCTTTCATTTGGATTTATTATTTGCCCAAACTGGGTTGGGAGTTCACTAAGGATAGAAGCTAGGTTAATCTTCCTTTTGTCTTCCTCAAGTGCTTCTCTCCTCCCAGCTCCACAGCTAGACCACAGTAACATCGGAAGTGCTTGGCTTTCAGTTAAACACCTGCTTGTACAGTTGTCAGTTAAAACTGGAATAATTCAAAAACGTTTGTGCTCCAGTAATGTTTCCTGAGGTCTAAAAATATCTGTTGCCTTAAAATGAATTAGTCTTAATGAAGATATATCTGGATCCCCTTACTGTATTGACAAAATTGCACTTAGAAGTCTTCACGATTTTTCATAAATATAGTATACCTGAAAACACTACAGAAAAAATATTATATTTAAACTGAAATTTCTGAGTTGATGAGTCACAGCATTTTGGTTTTTGTTCATCTCTGCAACAAACATTTGAGTTTCTATATGTTAGACACTGTGATCTTTAAATGAAAAATTTCTAAACTTCCATTCAGTACACATGACTATGTATAGTTCTCTACTTTGTATCAAATGACAATTCCCTAAAATTCTAATACAATATAAATTGCTGTAAACATAATACCCACAGAGTCCTATAAACACTCTAGCCTCTATTGAGGTACACTGTCCAGAGAAACTAGAGGCTTCTGCTGCTGCTGCCGCTGCTGCTGTTGAGTCAGTCGTGTCTGACTCTGTGTGATCCCATAGATGGCAGCCCAACAGGCTCCTCTCTCCCTGGGATTCTCCAGGCAAGAACACTGGAGTGGGTTGCCATTTCCTTCTCCAATGCATGAAAGTGAAAGTGAAAGTGAAAGTGAAGTCTCTCAGTCACGTCCGACTCTTAGCGACCCCATGGACTGTAGCCTACCAGGCTCCTCCGTCCATGGGATTTTCCAGGCAAGAGTACTGGAGTGGGGTGCCATTGCCTTCTCCGAGAGGCTTCTCACACTGTTCATTCAAACTAGTGATGCCTGTGGGTATTGGTCTTGTCAACCAGTTCTAAGTTTGTGTTTTAAGACAATCAGGATGTAATCCAATCTTGGCAAGCTCTTGGGATGATCATAATCTAGGCCCAACATGATCAAAGGAAGAGATGTGTATAGACTGTTGGAAATAGTTGTGATGAGGGGCTCCTAGCTTGAGCCAAAGCTCTCATTCTGACAAGTCTGGGCAACTCCAGTGAAAAAGAGAAGTCCCCTGTTTGTCTTCTTGTGAGAGCAAACTCCATCCTAAGACAGGCAGAGATGCAGCACGACAGAACCCCCTAGTTACTGAGTCTAGTTACAGAAGGAGGGAATTATTGTGAATATAACTTGGCATCTGTCACTCCAGCTATCCCAAGTCCAGGGCCTGCCATGGATGCCCATGTTGGTTCTGAGGAAGAAAGATGCTGAAAATAAAGCTGAAAAGAACTGTGAAATATTCAAGTACAGGCCCACTGATTTGGGATTTCTATAATTGAGTAAAACACATGGAAAGGAAAATCCAGATGACACTGCTGGTGATCAGAGGTCTCCATGATACTAGTGGCAACGTGCAGTCAAAGAGGATGGATGCAGTAGCCATGCCAGGCTGAGAGCCAGAGTGACTGGGAAAACGGGGCGAACAGGGGGGACAATGGCAGACAGACATGAGAGACGATGGACTCCTGTCCAGCGCAGAAAAGAGATATTTCCTCTATCATAAACTCTTTTTAGGAAGACTAGGCATCCGCCTAGGAAGATGATCACCATTGGCAATACCTATTATAAAATAGTACCTGTGGACAAAGCATACATATATTCTCTGGCAAATGGACTAGTAAGCAGAAAGAAAAAGTGCTTGGCTTCTTGCAGAAACAATGAGTTGTGTTAAACTGAGCTTCTCCTGGAATAATATCAGACGAGGTCCAGAAGCATTGTCTCATAGTCTTGGCCAGAACGTGCTCCAGAGAAGCCGGAAGAGAGTAGGTACCTCAGTGAGGGGGCAGCTGGCTGGAAAGTTTATCAGGTCATGGGTGAGGTCTGAGTGGACAACAGCTCTGTAACTATGACAATAGGCCTAGCAACCCAGAGGTTAAGGTTAAATCCTTAACCCTATTAAAAGGAATGAAAAAAAAAGTTCTACCCGAACAACAGTTGTATCTTATTTCAGAAAAAGATACAGAAAACAGTTCAGGACAAGTTATTTTAGGCCATAGCTAAAACAGAAGGCCAGATGCTTGTCGGAATTACCATAAACGTTTCAATGAAAGCCAAGGACAGTTTCCATGGTTCCTATGATACTAATGGAAGAAGAGTGGAAGGTCACCTTTGATTGGAAACCAGGGGAAGGCCGATCCATTTGAAATAGAGACAAGCAACTCAGAACACATGCAGCATCTCTCTTTAAAGACTAGTGCTGAAGCGGAGTATTTGGAAGGCAAATGTCAAAGACTCAGGGAGGCAGTGACTCAGAAACATCAACCATTTTATTTTTCCAAACCAACGGGAGGATGATGGCAATGTCTTAAAAACAAGCAGACTGAGTGAAAGTTTACACACTGGAGATGGAACATCTAGCTCTTTTCTTGACCGAGAAATCCAGAAAGTCACTTTTTAAATTGACCTATGCTATTTATAAAGATCTTCATCAACCAGTATTAAAGTTTGGTTGCCTAATTCAGAAAACTGTTATAAACAAGTAGGTCAAAGTATATGACCAACTCATGATCAGAACATTGCTAATTCAGATTGGTTGAAAATATTTGTAATCTGAAGAGAGTATGGCATATGCTCAAGTGTGTAGATTATAGATATTGGCCTTGAAGTGAAGGATTCTCTTAATTTTTTAGATAGGACATAACATTTTACATTTTCTAAGTATCTATCTGATAAAGTCTATTTAGGGAGTCTGTGGGTGAGATACCAAAATGGTTCCATTCCCCCCCCCCAAAAATTGCTGAAGTGCAAAATACACTTACATTTATGTCCTATATTTTACTTAAAATGCATCCTATAGATACTCATGTGCAATGACTATTTCATGCTTTTGTTTTAGGAAGATGTTTCCAGTAGTGTAGGACAAAGACTATGATCCACTGACCTTTTAACTAGTTTAGCCTGGGATAGCCTTTAGGCTCAAGTCTCCCTTCTTCTTTTGTAAATCCTCCCAAGCAGCCTGACTGAAATCACAAGTGCTCCATTCTCTGGCATCAAATCTGCCTGAAAGATGGTTGCTCTCGGGTGTCCCTGGTGGTCGTCCCTGGTGGTTGCTCTCGGGCATTCTATTAAGAATCTAACTTCCAAGTCAGTGGACACAAGTTTGATCCCTGCTCCGGGAAGATCCTACATGCCACGGGGCAACTCAGCCCATGCACCACTACTACTAGAGCCTGCAAGCTGCAACTATTGAGCCCGAGTGCTGCCAACAGTGAAGCCCACTCACCTAGAGCAAGGCCTTCACAACAATAGAAGCCACCACAATGAGAAGCCCGCACTCTGCAACTAGAGAGTAGCCCCTGAGAGCCGCGACTAGAGAAAGCCCATGTGCCGCGACGATGACCCAGTGTAGCCAAATAAATAAATATCTAAAAAATGGTTGTTCTCATTTAATAAAAATGCCATGCTAGGGAAACTTGGGCAGCCACAAAATCCATATGCATTCAAAATCCATAGCTCCCAAAGGGTCTAATAAGTTTTACTTTGAAAAACAGAAGAGTTCTTAATGCTTGCAAATGAAAGGAGCCGTATGGCACTGAAATTGTTCCTAGCAAATATTTTAAATGATTTGCCTCACAAGTATTCCTAACTCCAAAGGGTAACAGGAATGAAAGGAGAGAGCCTCAGATGTACATGTATCCCAATGTTTGGGACAAAAAGCTGCAAACCCTAATAAGAGGGCCATTCCTTTCATCTAATACTTAGATGTGAGGTCTTTACACTGAAATAGTCTCTCAAAACCCCAATGTGGTCTATTATTAGAGTTGTAGAAATAACCATTTCCATGCACATGGATACAAAATTCCTGACAATGGGTGATGAATCAAAAATCTGCAGGAAAATAATGACTTTTTAAAATTACTGAAATCCTAGTTTCTGAAGGCATGAGCCTTCCTTCACTGTCTCCCTGTGTGTTAAGCTCAGTGCACGTGTGCTGTCACTTCAGTCATGTCTGACTCTGCAACCCTATAGACTAGCCAGCCAGGTTCCTCTCCATGGGATTCTCCAGGCCAGAATACTGGAGTGGGCTGCCATGCTCTCTTCCAGCACATGTTTCCTACCCAGGAATCGAACCCACATCTCCTGTGACTCCTGCATGGTAGGCAGATTCTTTACCACTGAGCCACTGGGGAAGCCCACGCCTTGAACTCAGTACAAGCAGGCAGTTTCCAGAGTCTAAATCAAGAAGGAAAACTGGAAATCCACATGGTTCAAAGGAACAAATCCTGGGGTTAAGAGCCCTCTCCTACCCCAGTTCCATTCTTTGCTACTTTGCACTAAATTTAGTTTACTTCTCTATATTTCAATTTCTTCATCTGTAAATTAGAAAAAAAAACAACCTGTATCCATTCTCACAAGTTCACATAAAAAATCAGATGATGGAGGTAAAGGTTTAGCTCAGTGTCTGGTACACAAATAAGTGCTCATTAAATGTTTAGTTCTTACAAATACTGTAGGATCAAATTAACTGTATATCCCAGTCAGCTCCATAAATTAACAAATGAGTGACCCTGGCAATTTATGTAATCTGCATCTTGGTTATTTTATTACTAAACAATGCCACTTTCCTTGCAAAGCTGTTGTGAAAACGTTATGAGTGAATGTACTCAAAGCACCCAGCACAGAACCTAATCTATAAAAGTTCCTGATAAGAATGAACCTTCAGCACTCTCACTCCCACCCTGTGCACTTTCCGATTAGCCATTCAAAGTCAGTTTCACAGGCCCAGAGAACAGGGCTGTGAAAGGTACGGGCTGTGGACTTCTCCTCTGAATTACCTGGAGAACATGCGTGTTTTCCTTGGCGCCAGGAACACATGGAGCAGTCTTCTGGGGTGCACAGTAGTGCATACATCCCCCACGTATTTGCATAAAATTTCAAAGCACTCTCTTGATATATGCAGTATGACAGCTGCTCTCACAATGTATTTATATAAGTTCTATGCGGATTTTATAAAATAAACTTGCAAATGTTTGTTTTCCTAAGGAGGGGTGTGTTTGAGGGTTGGTGGGGATAATCATTTCATCTCCCTCTAGAAAGTAACGCACGCTGGCATGCTCCCTCGCTCCATGACCGCAAATAGCTGGTGTTCCCTATGAATACGTGAGGCAACCCCATACATATAGTAGGTCATTTTTAAAATCTATAAGCATTTTAAAAAATGTTTTGTTTTTGTTTTTTTTTTTTTTTGTAAAAAAAACACTGAAGGGTGCCGTAACCACAATCCATCTGAAGTCTAGAGGGAAGGATAAAATAGTTGGCTGTGACTTCTAGCACACTGAATCCCGCAGGCAAATTGTCATAACCCCAGCTGGCTCTTCATCTTTTCAATGAAGGAGGTAGCCAGATGTGAAAGACAATGGCAATTCCTTACCAACACAGGCCAGCATTTACCTCAGTCTTCTTTCAGAGCCACTAGAAGAATTGTCTGGATTGGCTAAATCTTTCCATCAAAAGTATTGAAGTAATATATTCAGTTATCTCCTATACCATTTCCTAAACTAGTATTTTGTGGAATCTTTTTCCATAGGAGATTAGCTAGGGGTTCCATGACATAAGACTTCTGCCAAGAAATGAATAAGGTTGTGTTGAAAAAGTTAAATGAGTTTTCTTTATTGTAGGTCTTTTCTTATCCTTTAATGCATATAAATATCCAATTGGGAGAATATATAAGATGATTTCTCATATGACCATAGAACCCTTTTGTCATAGCACATGGACATATCCTGGTACAATATAAAGAGGAACACAAAAATACTGCTAAGTCGCTTCAGTCGTGTCTGACTCTGTGTGACCCTATAGACGGCAGCAGACCAGGCTCTGCTGTCCCTGGGATTCTCCAGGCAATAACACTGGAGTGTGTTGCCATTTCCTTCTCCAATGCATGAAAGTGAAAAGTGAAAGTAAAGTCGCTCAGTCGTTTCTGACTCTTTGCGACCCCATGAATTGCAGCCCACCAGGCTCCTCCATCCATGGGATTTTCCAGGCAAGAGTACTGGAGTGGGGTGCCATTGCCTTCTCCACATAAAATACTAGTCAACTTCAATTTATTACTTTGTGTCTACCCTAAGTATTGATAGCTATAGAAGCCTTTCTCCTTGACACAAATTCCTTGGTGACAATTTTACAGTAAACAAGTCCTTATATTGAGCAATCAATATTCCTTAATTGAGCAAACAGTTCTACTCCCCAAAGCCTTCCCCTCCATAATTACTATATTAAAAAATATGCTCTTCAAATTCAATTTAATATTTTATTTTTACAGATTCCAAAAACCACTCTGACAGTGTTTGTTGGTTGGTTGAGTTTATTGTTTTCTTCAGGATTATCTTCATCTTTTTTTTTCCACCCCCAGAATTTTCATACATTTTACCATAGGGGTAAAAAAACAGAAAAAGAATTTTAGGCTTCCACCTGGCTTTTTCCCAATTCCATAAACCAGGTCACCCTACCAATGCCTGGCATTTCTGGAATATTTATAAACACTATAGTAGGAAAACTCTACCTCCCACTTCCTCTGAAAACATAGCTGGCTACAGATTCCCAAGGCAGGCTCTGTGGGCATGTGGTTTCCATGCCTTCAAAAGGGGTGTTTGTAGGATACACTGAGGGATATTTCAGCCATGTCTTTCTCTTATCTTTTTTATTTTTTTGCCTAGCAAACTTGCTCCAAATTTGCCTCTGGGTGGCCTTAAAAAAGAGACACGTTGTAAACAAATAGAACCCTTACAGATTCCTCAGTAGGCGGTAGTGGCAGAAACAAGGATATAAGGAAAAGGTGTGTTTGTTGACTCTGTCTCTCACTTTGGGTGGGACCTCATGGGACAGCAAGGGAGGCTGTGACGGTCCTGGACTGGGTTAGGTTAAGAAACTGCAAAGAAGACAGGAGCTTTGGGGGGATCAGGAGAGAACGCCAGGTTGGGAGCAGGGCTTCTCCTCCACTGTTCTAAAGAGGCAGGGGTCAAAATAGCATGAATTTCACACCTATCTCTAATCCCTCATTGCCCCAGCACTGAACTTAAAATAATAACATCAACAAGATGTTATTTTTAAAAAGTGTTCTAAAAAAGAAGTGGCTTCCTCATTAAACTGTTTTCATTGTTACCCATGACCTTCAACTTCATCTCAAGGTGCACACATAATTTTACATTTACAGTCAAGGGCTGTCTCTTTTGTTCACTGTATTCCCAGAGACTACCACAATATCTTTTTAAATAAATAATTACAGCTTTTGTTGATAGACCGCAGTACCATTAGGTAAGCTACTTTATGATGAACTCATCAACACTCCCTCCAAATTCCAATTCTGTCTCTAGATAAGAAAGGTTTTACACACAGAATCATTCCTCCAGCAATCATATCCCCAGCTAGCTGTCCCTCTTTCCTTATAAAGGAGTTAGCCAGAGGTGAGAGACAATGACAGTCTGTCCACAACTGCACACAAGTGACTCGCTTTCCCTTCAGGTAGGAGGAAATCGTGGCTGGTACCTACTCCCGGGAGGGTAGTGCGCAGACCTAGGGGCAAAGATTCTTTATGCGCATTTCTGGACAGACACACAGAAACCAAAGAACAAAGGCAATGCTAAGAAAACTCGGTGGTGGGGGTGGGGTGGGGATGGTTAAAAATGATTTGCTTTATATTTAAACTATATATGGATTTCTAATCCAGACCATATGTTGAAAACATAACTGAAACCAATGGTTTTCAGATCTTTTTAACCTAGGATCCTTTTACGCTCTGAAAGATTATTAAACCTACCAAAACTTTTTGTTTATATGAGATACATCTATGAATATTTACTCTTTTAGAAGTTGCAACTGAGAAATTTTAAAACTTGTTGACTTTAAAATAACAAAAATTCATTACACTAACAGAAATAACATACTTTAATGAAAAATACACATTCCAAAACAAACAAACAAAAATAGTGAGAAAACTGACACTGTTCTACCTTTTTGCAAAGCTCTTTAATGTTTGGCCTAATAGAGGTTATTGAGTTTTCTTATTTGCTTCTTTCAATTTATTGCAATATGCTGTTTTGGTTGCAGTTTATAAGGAAAACACAGTTTTACACGGACATACAGTCAGAAGACAGAGGTAGATTTTGAGAGCTATTTCATATAATGGTGGATACTCTTCTTTGATTCTATATCAAAATCCAATAATCTTAAAGGTTGGTTGTGATATGGAATTAAAAACCATATCTTGTCCTTTATTTAACCAGATCTTCAAAATGTTAGCATATTTCATTATCAAATATCAAAAAATTACACTTATCATCATCTCTTACTTACTCATAAAAAGTCTTTAAGTATAAAAAAATCTGTCAGTCTCACAAGGGCAAATGAAAGTTTTCCGAAAGTCAAATTTTCACATGAAAGCTAAAGTTTTGATCACTGGTGACTTTACCATTTATTGTCTTTAGAGTGACATGCTCATAATTTTTTTTTTTTTTTGAGATGTCTGCTAAATGCCCAAGTAAAAATGGAGTTCCATTAAAAAAAAAAAAAAAGAGTGATTAGTTCTGCTCAAAATTCAAAAAACATCTGGTTTTTTTATTTTTTTCTTTAGATATCCACTGTAATTCAAATTCGCAGACTTTTTTTTAACTTCTCATGTTAAAATCTGAAAAGGCAATAGCACCCCACTCCAGTACTCTTGCCTGGAAAATCCCATGGATGGAGGAGCCTGGTGGGCTGCAGTCCATGGGGTCGCTAAGAGTCGGACACGACTGAGCGACTTCACTTTCACTTTTCACTTTCATGCATTGGAGAAGGAAATGGCAACTCCAGTGTTCTTGCCTGGAGAATCCCAGGGACGGGGGAGCCTGGTGGGCTGCCGTCTATGGGGTCACACAGAGTTGGACACGACTGAAGCGACTTAGCAGCAGTAGCAGCATGTTAAAATGATGTGTCTTCAATGGTCAGATTTAATTAAAAAAACAAAACAAAACAAATATTTAGTTTCATCACAAACATTTTTAAATAAAACTGAGTTTTTTTTTTAAAAATTGAGTACATAGTGGTGACCAATACAATGACCATTTTAGGGCCACTGCATGACTAAGCAACTTCACTTTCACTCTTCACTCTCATGCATTGGAGAGGGAAATGGCAACCCACTCCAGTGTTCTTGCCTGGAGAATCCCAGGGACGGAGGAGCCTGGTGGGCTGCCGTCTATGGGGTCACACAGATTCAGACACAACTGAAGCGACTTGGCAGCAGCAGCAGCAGCCTTGATTAGTGCTAACTAAGGCTCTAGCACTTCTACTCTCCATCATTGATACAGCCCTCCTAAAAGGCAAATTATGTCTTAGTATTATGATAAAATTAGTTTTGAACCCATACACCCTCTGAAACAGTCTTCGGAACTCCCAGGGGTCCATGGACTACACTTTGAGAACCGCTGACTCAAATGCTGTGATTTTTACATTCTTGAGGTCTACCTCCATGAAGTAATTCTCATAACCATGATAAACAAACCAAAGTACAGCAGCATATTTGGGTCACAGAACTGAACTCTACGGTCCCAGGGAAACATTGTACATCATCACTTAAATTGGCAAGTTCACTTAGTCGACTGTAATGCCATATGGACTGTAGAGCAAAAAAAAAAAAAAGGGATAATCAACACCACCCACAGAGCCAGCCAGATTTGAGCAATCAAAGCCTGAAAACACCAGTTTTGTTCCAGTAAAACTGTCAAGAATCCATATTAGTCATTTACACCCATATTTTCAGGTATTCAGTAGAAAAAAGAAAGCCCTTTGTGTGGCTAAAAAAAATGAAATATCAACCTAGGAGGCAAGCCTGAGAAAGAGCAGATGCTTATGTTTCTAGAGTTTGTACTTTTTCTCTAAAAACACATCTGTCATCAACTTCAACTTAGAAAACCAACAAAGTACTTTTATAAATAAACACAGTGGCCATTTTCATTTTAGTGACTCTGAATTCTTGGTAATCAATCTGATGGCCAAGAAATGCCAGCTAACTTCTCCGATATGCTTCAGGCAGGGCGTCCTCACAGTGGTCAGTGTCTTGGAAAACCAGAACCTACAGCTGAATTTTTAACAACATGGCACTTTTAGCTTGGAGTTTTTACCTAAGGAAAACTGAATGAGAAGTTTCCATATACCTCTCATTTCAATATCAAAGAAACCCTTGCATTAAGTTGACACACAAATAAGAAATAATCCAATGGAGAAACTGTGGTTCATGATAATGAGAGAAGCTGAAATGTTTGATTATCTAATAAAGTCAACCTTTGACTCTGCCTGGTCCTGTTTCCCCACCACCACTCCACATCTACCTACCAACCCAAAGCCATTGCACTTGCCACACCAATCAGAGCCAAAGAAAGTAGGATGTCAAGCAGTCTTAAGCCCTCTACCTTCCCAACTCCTTGGAGGTACTGGTACACAACCGCCTTTCTTACTAGTCTAGACCTGGAAGGAGGTCATGTTCTAATGCTGAACCCAAAGGAGGGAATCTGGAATTATTCCTGACATTCCAAGCACTCTCCAGCATTTCTCCTGAAACCTCCAGGTAATGGGCATTCCCTGCTCTCTCAAACTCACTGGAGCTGGACACGCTAACTAATAAACTGTACTCCAGCTTCCAAACAAACACAGAAACCTACTAAATAGCCAGAAATATCCTTTCAGCTCTCTCTCCAAAGATTTCCTTTTGGGTACTAGGAGTACACGAACATATTCTAGGTCCCGCTATTACACTCCAAATCTGGTTCATGGAAAAACATGCCTGGGACCTGAAACGGGTACTCGTCCCTGTCATCTGCTCTCACCCAAAATGACTGATGCTTGCAGGCTAGGCTTTTGCTTTGGTCCCTTTTTAAATCACTGAACATTTATGCCTCCTAACATCTAGGACCTAGAACCACTTCTTTCTCTGCCCTTGAACTCCAAGCGAAGGGGTAGAAGCCTCCTTGTGAATAGAACCTCCTAAAGAGGTTCTGCCAGTCTTCTCCCTGGACTTGTGAGCACAGTGTACTCCTGACTCATCTCAGGCATTAATCATTTGGCTGAAGCTGGGCTGCGGAGGTCTCACTTCTCTGTACCTCCTGCCCCTCTTCCTGGTTGCACTTTGGATTTTTGAGCCTGTGCTCTGCCTCCTCTGCCTGCTGTCACTTCTGGGAGCTTCTGCACCTCCAAAACAAATGCAAACACATTAAGAAAGCAGAGAAAGCAATTCAGAGCATCTTTTTAAACATTATAAATCACTTGACTAACAGGCCAAGTTAAAGTTTATGCTTTCCTTGGCAAACGATTTTGAAGGGTACATGTTTATTATGTTTAGGGGAAGTAAGCCATTTTCTACTTTATTTATAAGCAATGACTACAAAATTAAACATGGGCTTCCCAGATGGCTCAGTGGTAAAGAATCCGCCTGCCAATGCAGGAGACTCGGGTTTGATCCCTGGGTGGGGAAGATCCCCTGGAGAAAGGAATGACAACCCACTCCAGTATTCTTTCTTGCCTGGAAAATCCCTAGGAAAGAGGAACCTGAAGGGCTACAGATCATGGGGTCACAAAAGAGTCAAACACAACTTAGCGACTAAACAAGGTTGGCCAAAAAGTTCATTCAGGTCTTTCATAACATCTTTTGGAAAAACCCAAACAAATTCTTTGGCCAACCCAATATAAACAATTTGCATGGAGTCTACAGATTCATCTATTCATTAAAGCAGAAGCCCTGAGTCATTGCTTACAAATTAACTATGCCCTTGAATCCTCCACAATTCTGGAAATCCTGCATTACCTGACACCTAGAGAAAAATCAAGAGTCAAAGCCTAGACCCTAGTTTCTCCAAATATCTTTGGGCATCTGCATTAGAATTACCCAGTCCTTTGCTAAAAATGCATATTGCATAAAAATGAGACCACCTTGCACCTGAGTGCTGAGCCTGGGCTTTTAATGAATGCTTCATATTCAGGATTTGTATTATTAACAGAATGAGTATGTCACATACTGGGATAATAGGTCAGTAAAGAGAGGAATACACAAAAGAGCTCAAATAATCCTAATCAATCACTATAAGAAGTCTATAGGCAACATTTAAAACTGATGAATGAAGAATGAGCAATAGCTGCTTCGTTGGTGGCTCAGCAGTAAAGAATCCACCTGCCGATACAGGCGACAGGGTTCCATCCCTGATCTGGGAAGGTCCCACATCCTGCACTACTAGCCTGAGCTTTAGAGCCCAGGAGCTGTAACTACCGAAGCCCACGAGCCCTTGAGCCTGTGCTCATAATGAGAGAAGGCACCACAATGAGAAGCCGTAACACTGCAACTAGAGTAGCCCCCACTTGCAGCAACTAGAGCTTAGCCTGAGCAGCAACAAGGACCCAGTACAGGCAAAAATACATAAATAAAGTTATTCTTTCGAAGTACCTGTGAGATACTTTAGCAGATTAAAATAAAAAAGAATGAGCACTAAAGGCATATTGTTGGGTAGTAGAGAGAAAGACATCAGAATAAACATCTAAAATCAATGGAATTAGACACTTAACAGGGAAAAGATACACAGTGGAAGTGGGGGGTATTAACCTTTTAGCACTATTTGATTTTTTTCAATACCCATATATTAATCAAAAATGAAAACATATTAAAAATAAAGAAAATAATTTACTCTATTATTCAGTCTTTATTAAATTAGCATTTCCATCTTATTTCTGTTAATCTGTGGTGATAGATGGCACTTCTTGAAAAAAAATAGTTATCAAGGATGACTTTTTCAATTTTGTCTTTGGGTATACTTTGACAGAAGACAAAATATACCCACACTATTTAAAAGCTTAGCTTGGATGTTTACTTCATTAAATGAGTCAAGAAATTTCACAGAACCTTCTCTTTAAATAAAATGGGCAAAAATGAAAGTGAAAGTCACTCAGCCATGTCCGACTCTTTGCGACCCCACAGAGTGTCCATGGAATTCTCCAGGCCAGAATGCTGGACTGGGTAGCCTTTCCCTTCTCCATCAGATCTTCCTGAAAATGGGCAAAAATACCACTAAATTCCTGCAAACAATTAAAAATGGATTCTATACGTTATAACTTGGACCACTTCAAATTTTCAGTATAATGGTCGCATAATTACTACTAAAATGGCATTGCATCCGACATAATTCAAGATTCTCTGGAAAGTCCTGTCATTTTTCTTTACCCAATTTTTATGACAAATTTGTATAATAGGGGTTGGAGTTCATATGTTTAGGGACTCAGGAAACTTAAGATTATTTAGAAGTTTGGCAAGGGATGCTGGAAGTTGGGAGGAATGTGCTCTGGACAAAGAAATATGGAAAGAGCCAGAGAATAGGAGAAACATGGGGAAAAACAGTCAGCCAAGAAAGGGGAAGACTCAAGACTAAGACTAACGTTTCCCTCATCCCCAGTCACTGTAGCAGCAGTGCCTCTATTAGCAGACACACCCAGAAAGGTGCACGATGAAATGACATCAGATTTGTTTCCTACACTGAGTAAGTTCATTTTCTTTCACCTTAGATCTACCATACTCTGTCAATGCCAATCAAGGATTACAATGAGAAAATGTTTTCACTAAAAAGAGTCTGGGATCCCAAAGATGTATGGTGACTAGCCATAGGTGAAAAACTGTGACAGCTGTGGATACTGGTACAAACGGGATAAACACTGATGTATCATTAAGCCACTATTTCTTCTGTGTCACCTGGGGAAATCCATACATTAAGGGGATTAAATGGATACTTCCAAAGTGAAGCCAGTTTCTTGAGAAGACCTTTCCTGGGTAAAGGGCAGCCCAAGTCTCATCAGGTTATACCTTCCCCTGTGGCCCTCTCAGTCTTAATTCATTTTACTAGTGGTTTCAGAGTGTTCCAAGTTGGCTCAAAGCCCTTCAGATCACATATCAACCTCTGTGACAAGAGATATATTACCTTTCACTTCTGACTTCCAAGAAGAAGCCCAGACGGGTGATTATTAGTCAGATTATCACCACAGACAGCCTGAGACAAGTACTGCATCTGAAACAAACTCGGGACCACTGCAGGGAAAAGCCAAAGGACGTTTGAGCATTTTGCCAATGTGACAGATCCTTTCCCACCTCTTCTCTTGGCTTTTTTCCCCCAAAATGTTAAAGGAACTGGTCTACCCAATCATAATATGGTTGCTGCTGCTGCTGCTGCTAAGTCACTTCAGGCGTGTCCGACTCTATGCGACCCCATAGATGGAAGCCTGCCAGGCTTCCCCGTCCCTGGGATTCTCCAGGCAAGAACACTGGAGTGGGTTGCCATTTCCTTCTCCAATGCATGAAAGTGAAAAGTGAAAGGGAAGTCGCTCAGTCGTGTCCGACTCTAGTGACCCCATGGACTGTAGCCTACCAGGCTCCTCCGTCCATGGGATTTTCTAGGCAAAAGTACTGGAGTGGGGTGCCATTGCCTTCTCCAATAATATGGTTAAGTCAAACCAAATCTAAATTACCCTTACATGCTATTTCTTATCTTTCAGGCTGAGCAGAGTAACTCAGAAATTTGGCTATAAAGAGGGTCCATTATAATATCTTGTAAAGCTTTAAAAAAGATTTGATTTTAATACTGAGTTGAGAAAACTGTCATGAAGGAGTTCAGTTTCTTCCTCAAATGTTTTGAAAACTCCAGTATTTGAAGTCTCCATTGCCTCATGGAATTCAAGAGTTCATCTCCCCTAAGAGACTGTGAAAATGGAGAAGGATGTTGCCTGAGTACCTCCCTTCATTGTGACTTCTGCCAAACCTAGCACAGGACAAGGAAAGGCAAAGTGTGGGCAGTGATCCCTAGATGTAATCCCTCACAGAGCATGCTCAGCAAAACAAGACAGGGACTATGAGTCCTGAGAAAATTTTCAGTTGCAAGCTTCTTAAATTTTCAAAATTAAAGCAGCTTCCTGAGTCCTGTAATCTGGAAAGCATCCCTAAAAAGGCCCATCATTTGATGACAGGACATCATTTTATGAAAGTTGGACAACTTTCAATAACATTAAGATACTCTAGAAGCCATGATTGATACGCATCACAGAGCGGAACAATCATTAAAATTTTTTAACTCATTGCACTCCCTCTTCCTCACTAGCATCCCATCATTGCCATAACATTTCAACAGCAGCAATATTTTACAAGAAAGTAAGTTCCCTAACAGCAGGGGCTCATCACTATGCTTACTGCTATGCTTAAACATCTGCATAGTCTCTGGCACTTAATAAATATTCAGTGGATGAACGAACAATTGAATGAATGCTTCATATGCAAAGGATGAGCAGAGCTTAGACAACTTGACATTTTCTTAGAATAAGCATGTCTAGAAGAAGGAAGTATTAACAAGGAAATCTGATAACACAACTTTTATGTTTCTACAGCCTCAATACAAGCCAGTGGGGAAAGAATGCTAATCTGTTGTCTTCAGTAAAGCATCAGAAAATGAACGCAAGAGTCACAGTCCAACAAACTCTGCAGATTTGCTCTTTGGAGCCAGACTTTGCTTCCAGTTCCAGCTCAGTCATTTAAATGCTACTGGGACTTCCTTGGCAGTCCAGTGGTCTGGTCCTGCATCACCTTCCCATTTAAGGGGTGCAATGCTCCCTGGTAAGCATAGGTATATGGCTATATGAGCATGGGTATAAATGCCTCATCTGAAAATGGCAAAACTACCATTGCTGTTGTTGTAATGTTGTAAACTGATTGTTGTGAAAATTAAGCAAAACATCTCACCTAAACCCTCATTTGAAGTCTCTAGTGTATGTAAGGCCTAATAAGTAATATTTCTCCTTAGGATCATGACTATAAAAATTATTCATTTTGCTTAGATTTGAATTCATCAAGTCAAACTGAAATCTTTTGACTGAGGAAATGTCAAGAACTGAGGAAAAAAAACACTATTAAAGAGTCACACAAGATAATCAGCTAAAAGAAACCTTCATTACAATTGATCATTCAGTTTTGTCAAAGATTTCAGAGATGATAAACATCAGTGGTTGGATCTCATGTTAAAGAGCCAATTATTCTAAAATATTTTTCCAAACTTTCAAAATTTTCAGTCCTCTTCCCATATTTCCTTTAGCTCTGTCCAAATAAAGAGCACTTCTACAAGCTTTTATTCTACTATCTGAAGTGTTTATGGCTGGATGGCATCACCAACTCAATGGACATGAGTTTGGGTAAACTCCAGGAGTTGGTGATGGACAGGGAGGCCTGGTGTGCTGTGATTCACGGGGTTGCAAAGAGTCGGACACAGCTGAGCAACTGAACTGAACTGAACTGAAAGTGTTTATGAAGCCATCTCCCTCTAGATCAAGCATGGGTATTTATAATAGAAAGAAAGAAAAGTTGCTCAGTCGTGTCCGACTCTTTGCTACCCCATGGACTAAAGAATCCATGGAATTCTCCAGGCCAGAATACTGGAGTGGGTAGCCTACTCCTTCTCCAGGGGATCTTCCCAATCC
Organism: Bos taurus; assembly: GCF_002263795.3. NCBI lineage: Eukaryota > Metazoa > Chordata > Mammalia > Artiodactyla > Bovidae > Bos > Bos taurus. The sequence goes on from NC_037331.1 coordinate 62,801,938, forward strand.
AAGAATCGAAAAGGGGTCTCCTGCACTGCAATGGATCCTTTACCAACTGTGCTATCAGGGAAGCCCGGTATTTATAATATTTGTGTGCATATGTAAATATGCATGGGTATATCTATATATACTTTTTTTTCAAGAAACATGATCTTCAGAAAGGAAGGATGGTTCAATTTTCCTATTTGGGAACATGCATTTATAGAGAGACAATTGCTCTCTCTACCCTCATTTTGCCATTACTGACTGACACTCTGGTCTGCTGGGAGTCAGCAGACACATCCCTAAAGGAATAATTCTGGGTAACTTAGTCCAGTCTTTCTGCTCCTCAAGTTTTCCCTGATGAAAATTTCTCATTTACCCCTATGGTTTATTTTCGTCAAGTGTGACCCACAGACTACATACATCAGGGAGTTTGGGTAAAGTGCAGATTCCTACGGAGTACCCAGATCTTCAGAATCAAAACCTTGTGGACGGGGCTAGGAATCTTCATTTTAACAAGTCCCTGTGTGATTCTTCAGTTCAGTTCAGTTCAGTTGCTCAGTCGTGTCCGACTCTTTGCAACCCCACGAACCGCAGCACGCCAGGCTTCCCTGTCCATAACCAACTCCTGGAGTCTACCCAAACCTATGTCCATCGAGTCAATGATGCCATCTAACCATCTCATCCTCTGTCATTCCCTTCTCCTCCTGCCCTCAATCTTTCCCATCATCAGGGTCTTTTCAAATGAGTCAGCTCTTCACATCAGGTGGCCAAAGTACTGGAGTTTCAGCTTCAACATCAGTCCTTGCAGGGCACACCCAGAACTGATTTCCTTTAGAATGGACTGGTTGGATACCCTTGCAGTCCAAGGGACTCTCAAGAGTCTTCTCCAACACCACAGTTCAAAAGCATCAATTCTTCAGCGCTCAGCTTTCTTTATAGTCCAACTCTCACATCCATACATGACTACTGGAAAAACTATAGCCTTGACTAGACGGTCCTTTGTTAGCAAAGTAATGTGTCTGCTTTTTAATATGCTGTCTAAGTTGGTCATAACTTTCCTTCCAAGGAGTAAGCATCTTTTAATTTCATGGCTGCAATCACCATCTTCAGTGATTTGGGAGCCCAAAAAAATAGAGTCTGACACTGTTTCCACTGTTTCCCCATTGATTTGCTATGAAGTGATGGGACCAGATGCCATGATCTTAGTTTTCGGAATGTTGAGCTCTAAGCCAACTTTTTCACTCTCCTCTTTCACTTTCATCAAGAGGCTTCTTAGTTCCTCTTCACTTTCTGCCATAAGGGTGGTGTCATCTGCATATCTGAGGTCATTGATATTTCTCCGGGCAATCTTGATTCCAGCTTGTGCTTCCTCCAGCCCAGCATTTCTCATGATGTACTCTGCATATGAGTTAAATAAGCAGGGTGACAATATACAGCCTTGACATACGCCTTTCCCTATTTGGAACCAGTCTGTTGTTTCATGTCCAGTTCTAACTGTTGCTTCCTGCCCTGCATACAGGTTTCTCAAGAGGCAGGTCAGGTGGTCTGGTATTTCCATCTCTTTCAGAATTTTCCACAATTTATTGTCATCCACACAGTCAAAGGCTTTGGCATAGTCAATAAAGCAGAAATAGATGTTTTTCTGTCACTCTCTTGCTTTTTCAATGATCCAGCAGATGTTGGCAATTTGATCTCTGGTTCCTCTACCTTTTCTAAATCCAGCTTGAACATCTGGAAGTTCATGGTTCACGTATTGCTGAAGCCTGGTTTGGAGAATTTTAAGCATTACTTTGCTAGTGTGTGAGATGCGTGCAATTGTGTGGTAGTTTGAGCATTCTTTGGCCTTGCCTTTCTTTGGGATTGGAATGAAAACTGACCTTTTCCAGTGCTGTGGCCACTGCTGAGTTTTCCAAATTTGCTGGCATATTGAGTGCAGCACTTCACAGCATCATCTTTCAGGATTTGAAATAGTTCAACTGGGATTCCATCATCTCCACTAGCTTTGTTCGTAGTGATGCTTCCTAAGGCCCACTTGACTTCACATTTCAGGATGTCTGGCTCTAGGTCAGTGATCACACCATCATGATTATCTGGGTTGTGAAGTTCTTTTTTGTACAGTTCTTCTGTGTATTCTTGCCACCTCTTCTTAATATCTTCTGCTTGTGTTCAGTCCCTACCATTTCTGTCCTTTATTGAGCCCATCTTTACATGAAATGTTCCCTTGGTATCTCTAATTTTCTTGAAGAGATCTCTAGTCTTTCCCATTCTGTTGTTTTCCTCTATTTCTTTGCATTGATTGCTGAAGAAGGCTTTCTTATCTCTCCTTGCTATTCTTTGGAACTCTGCATTCAAATGGGTATATCTTTCCTTTTCTCCTTTGCTTTTCACTTCCCTTCATTTCACAGCACTGCCAACCTGCACACACTTCCAAAGGTGACTGTCATGTTCCCATGGCCATGAGATTAAATTGAACCTCTCCCAAATCTGTAACTCCAGGCAACTTCCTGTTCCCATCCCCTAAAGCTAACTGACTGCCAGCTGACTTCTAATCTAGAGGTCCTGCAGAAAGAAGAAACTGAACACGCTTGCCATCGTCCCACGCCCGAATCCACGGTCTATACTCCAGAGGGAAATCTGATCAGCTTTTTTTAACTGTTTAAATTTTGCAGTGACTGCTCCTGTCTGTTCTCAGGATAAAAGTTGGTAATGAAATCTGCATCTACTTCTCTCCACCTCTTGCTTCTACTGCCCTCTCCACTCATCCTAAACTATTTCTAGAATGTTTCATGTTTTCTCTGGTCCCTGCACTTTTGCACATGCAGTTCTGTCGGCGTCCCTTCCAAATTCTTCTTTCCTCTGGCACCTCCACATTCATTTTCCAACTTCAGCCTGGCCATGACCTCTTCTGGAAAACCTTAAAGGACAGTTTCTCCTCCTTTCCCCCAACGATAGTCAGTTCCCCTCCTGTTTAGTCTCACTGGCACCTTCTACTAGTCTCTGAGCACCAATTACTCATGTGCAGAGCTTCTAAGTACTTCGTACAATTTTATGGTCCTTATTAGACTGTTCTGTAATTGCTAGTTTATTTCCTTTTATCCCTCACCACAGCTCTGTGAAGCAGGAACCATGTCTGTCCCATCAATGGCACTGGTACCCCCAAAGTGAAGCCAACACCCAGCCCACAGTGAAGCTCCGTGCGTATTTGTGAAACAAAATCAGTGAACAGATGAGTGGTTCTTGCTGCCTGCACCCCCTCAAACACGGGAGAGTTGCTTTTCACTCCAAGGAGGAGACTAAACTCAGCAACATCAGGCAGTTTTCCATGAAGGCTGCGTGAGCTCACTCTCCAAGGACTTTATTGAGATTGTGAGTACAAATGATGCAGATTGGGGCAGGGGGAGAAATTTTTAATGTGTCTTGGCTCCCAGAAGTACACTGTGAGTGGGGGATGCTGAGACAAGAGTCAACCTTGGATAGTAGAGCGCTTGATCTTGGTCCCCTGACCAAAGAACGGCTCCTGGTCTGCTAACATACACTTTCCTCCTAATTCCAGCTGTCCATACAGCGTGATTTATGTAGGAGTCCAAACCCAAGTCTCCACTGTGTATAAGCTGTTTGAAGGTTAAAAGAGGCGGGGGGGGGGTGTTCTTTTTCAGTTTCTCCAAAGCTATATTTCTATACAGTGATGCAATCTTGTGGGCAACACATCTCCAAAACAAGACACCCATTCCCTGAAGATCGGCAACTTCCAGAGAAGTTGTTGAAATGAAATCAGTTGTTGAGCAGATCATCCATCTGCGGGGCTACTGCTCTTCAGTCTTCTGGAAACCTGCAGTTTTCTTTTCCCATCCTGGGCACTGAATAGGATTTTACAAGTAGATTAGGCACTGGGCTTTTCCCTATCGCCAACTCCTATTTTCACCCGGCAGACCCCTTTCCGAGTCAAGGCAAGCAACACATTTCAATTCCAAGGTCAGGCAAGGAACATGAAGAATAAAAGCAGAGAGGTTTTTTTTTTGTTTTTTTTTTTTTAAATTTTCAGTTTTGTTTTGCGATTTTACCTCCTGGGAATTTGTCTTTCATCTTCCACATTTACAGGGGGCGGAAAGTGAGACAAATTCCAAGGAAAAATTCCACTGCAACATGGTTTCTCTCCAGCCTGAAACATATCAGGAAGCATTTGCGATAAAGTCAAGGCAGACCTGCATCAAAAGGATCAGAAACTTGAAGCATTAAACAAGTGCGAGCCACATTTAGTACTGGAAATGAAACATGGAACTTGTCTCAGTGTCAAGTTTCATCCTGAAACTTTTGTGAGGTGTCAGAATTTTTCCAGAGCCTTTCCAAAGTGATGGTAAGATTCATACTCAGATTTTCTAAAAGAGGATCTGAAGGTTGTAAAACTGAGCCCACCTTCAACACTAGATCTCCACTTGCTCGTGCTGACTTTAAAAGGATAGAATCATCGGAAATTTCTCAATGTGGATGAAAGCTGGGATTTCCCTTTATCTTTTTTCAGGCAGTGCAGGGTGGGGAGTGGCAGAAGGAGCAGATTTCCATCTGGTTGCAAAGACAGGAAATTTTCCCTCAAATTCCCAGTACCCTTCTTCTCTGAAGTCCACCTATTTTTCTACAGTCCATAATTAAAGATTTCAAACCAAGATATTTTCTTTTTTCTCCTAGCAGAAGAGTTTGAATGGCAAATTGGAAGTGGTCATCAGTGACTTCAAACTTGGTAAATGCAGCTCAGGCCACAGACAGTGGTTTTGAACACCAGCGCTAATAAGATAAGCCGTGGATTTTAGGTCAAAATGAAGTAAATGCACCCCTGCCCGATTTGTTATTGTCGTTTAGCCACTAGGTTGTGTCCATCTGACTCTTTGTGACCCCATGGACTGTAGCCCACGAGGCTCCTGTTCATGAGATTTCCCAGACAAGAACACTGGAGTGGGTTGTCATTTCCTTCTTCAGTGTGTCTTGCCAACGGAGGAATAGAACCATGCCTCCTGCATTGGCAGTGGGTTCTTTGCCACTAAGCCACCAGTCATAAAACTCAACTACCGGTTTTCATTGACAAGTTTCAGTATCTTTGGATGGAGGATGGACATCAGAGGAGCCTGGATGTCCCAGAACAGTCACACAGGTGGGAGTGAGGTTAAGATTTTAGAAATAGTAAGAAAAAAATCAGACAGGCAGGCTTCTGTCCCAATCAACAGTTGGCTGGAGTTTTTGCTCAGTGGTTCTCAAAGTCCAGACGAGCAGTCTCAGCATCACCTGGGAACCCATTGAAATATAAATTCTCAAGCTTGGCCCCATATCTACTGAATTTGAGTCTCTAAGGGTGAGGCCCAGCAATTTGTGTTTTAACAAGCACTTCAGGGGATTAAAGTTTGAAAGTTACAGCTTCCCTCAATGGTTCCCAAATCTAGCTAATCGTCAACATCGCAAGGCAGTATTCGTAAACTTTCTAAGTGCCACCTCATAGCTACTGAACCAGAATTTCCCCAAGTTCAAATGATCAGCCTTTAAAAGACACCACTGACCAACTCACATTACTCAATCGGCACAGTAAACAGAAAATACAGACTGCCTGGCATCCCACGGGGAGGCTGATAATTTTGCAATTTCTGCTTCACCTCCTCTCAGTAAACTCTACAAAATCCCTTCTGGGTTTAATATCAAGTCGATTTCTGACTTAAAATTAAGTTGAGTTCTCTTGCTTGTCAATAAAACAACACTGACGAACATTGATTTTTGAATTTACCATAAGTATATATTCTGGGATAAACTGCCTATTGCTCCCTCCACCCCCGTCAAATAGGTTTTCCCTAAGAGCCGGAAAAATGGTTTTGGCAGGAGAGTTGCAAGGAGAACAAAGATGTTTTGTATGAGGGGGAAGTTATTCAGATAAAACTAGAAAATTGGGAACCTCAGAGGACAGCACATCATGAAGAATTTAACAGCCACTAAAAGTGAGGTGATAAAAAGATAACCCAACCACTTTCAATAAAGGTATGTCTCAGTTTGTGCACGTGTGGTCGCTTCAGTCATGTCCGACTTTTTGCGACCCTATGGACTGTAGTCCACAAGGCTCCTCTGTCCACAGGATTCTCCAGGCAAAAATACCTAAGTGAGTTCCCATGCCCTCCTCCAGGGCATCTTCCCAACCCATGGACTGAACCTACATCTCCTGTGTCTAATGCACTGAAGTCAAATCCTTTACCCACTGAGTTATCGGGGAAGTTCATGTCTCAGTTCAGACCCAGATTAATTCCATCCCAAGAACTAAAAGAAACTTAATGATCTTAATATGCAGATATGATCTTAATATGCAGTCAGTAATCTGTGAAATCACAAAGAGCTTAAAAAGTGCCAGAGATGAAACAAGGGCAAATACCTCCCTAAATTTTGAAAGATAATGGAAAGTAGAAATTTGGAAATTTCATACCAATGAGTTTAACAATTTGCTTTTAAATTTTTCCAGGCATTGTATTAAACAGGTAGTTTTGAACATTCAAGAAAGTTAAGTGATCATGGGCACACGCAAAAGAATCAATCACAGTAGGAAAAAACCCTCTCAGGTCTGTTTTATGTAGTCACTGGGGATCAAAGTATATTTGAGCTATGCCTTTTCTTTATTTTAGTAAGGTAATTGGCAAACACCCCATTATATTCCTGGGAAGAGGATGAAGAAAATTGAGATGAATGCTAAACATTCATCTCAAATGTCACCCAAAACAAAAGTTTTCATCCATGCAATAAATATGATCAAGGGATAACAGTCCTGATTGAATTTTTCTTTAAGTCTTAAAACTTTACAGCATTTTCTTTTGGGGGGTGGGGTGGGGCAGCTTTTTCACGTCATATCTGAATGAAACACCAAAACCAATATTCCCAAAATGCTACTGTAACTTGTCATAAAAACATGCACTATTTTCCAGAAGCACTGAGTCTAAGGTGGGGCACACCCTCAGATGCCTCTGGTTGAGCTGCATTCTTTGGGGTAAAGTCTAGGAGCTCCAGATCCATAAATATATGCCTTCATTGTTCAGCCCCATAGGTTTAAAGTGCTCTGTCTTCCACAGAAGCCCTTCCTTATCAGAATTAGCAGACAGTAGAGGGAAACTGATACTAGTCAAATCGATCAAAGTTTTCATGTGCTCAAATGGAAAAGAAATGTGCATTTCCCCTTTTATGATTAGCTCAACTTTTTGTGTTTCTGCTCTTTGCCTCTCACCGAAGGAAAGTGGGCAGCACTGTCACAGCGCTCTACCCACAAACATGGACAGGCTCTGTAGTACTGTGAGCAGCCCTCACTCATCTCAGAGTCCTCGTGAGTAAAAGTCTCACAGGCACAGATTCACTTCATTGATAACAACATCAGTCTTCATGGGCATCACTCCCATACCTCTCACTACGTGCCAGGCACTCTTCTAAGCCCTTTAAAGAAAAAAAAATTAATTTATTTTTGGCTGCAATGGGTCTCCAATGCTGCACACAAGCTTCCTCCACTCGTGGTTCTTAAATTGCTTGTCGTAGTGCGTGGACTCTAGTGCGTACGGGTTTCAGCAGTTGTCGTGCACAAACTCGGTAACTGCAGCACTCAGGTGGAGTTGCCCCTCGGTATGCGGAAACTTCCTGGACCACAGAAGGAATCTGTGCCCTCCCAGGTGGCACCAGTGGTAAAAGAACCCACCTGCCAATGCAGGAGACATAAGAGACTTGGGTTCGATCCCTGGGTTGGGAAGATCCCCTGGAGAAGAGCAAGGCAACCCACTCCAGTATTCTTGCCTAGAGAATGCCATGGACAGAGGAGCCTGGTGGGCTACAGTCTATAGGGTCACAAAGAATCAGACATGACTGCGGTGACTTTGTGCATACACACACACAACAGTATGTTAGTGGAAACCAAAGAAACTCTGCGTTGGTAGGTGGATTCTAACACTGGACCACCAAGGAAGTCCTTCTAGGCACTTCTTTTAACAAGTCATTTGTCCAGCACTCTGATGTGTTATTATTTCCTATTTTACAGATAAGGAAACGAAGACACAGAGCACTTACGTAACTTTTCCAAGGTTACACAGCTAATTAGTGGTGAAATCTGAATTCAAACCTAGGTATTCTGACTCTAGAGTCCAGTTTTTTTTAGCCTGTATACTAACTTGCTTTCTTTCTGTGTATCTGCCCCATAATCTAAAGAATTTCAGTGAACATTTAGATGAATCTTCAGAGAACACCCAGTCATGACATGTAGAGCATGAAATGCGAGACTCTTTACTGTGAAATCACAAGAGTATTCAATATTCTGTTTCCCCCATAGGAGACATCACAAGGGACAGAAATACTCCTTCTTAGTGTCCATATTGCTGGTTAGAAAGCAGAACAAATTTGCAAGCATCCTTTAAAGCACAGGGAAATACTGAAAACATGCCAGTAAGCAAAAGTTAGCGATAAATGAAAATGAAGCTATAACATGAAATGTATGTATATTCTTTCTATTGTGCTGATGTCTTATATAGTGAACATGTAAATCATTTATAAAGGCTTTAGAGGTTTATTCACAACCTTCATTCCCCATATCATTTCCCTATAAGATCTTAGGTTGCCCAAACAAGAATTCTTTTAGTAGGTGTTGGCAGGGCCTGAGTCTCCCTCAGGTATGAGGAAAATCTATGCTCCATGCTACTGGCCTGGCATAGCCTGCACAGTTAGGGGAGGAGACACTAGAGACCAATAGCAAATGAATGGGCTGCTGTGAGGGACCTGAATTCATTGCATTACAATGCTGCCTACCAGGGCCATTGAAATGGGACACGAGGCTGATTCACACATTCATAGAACACAGCTTGTCTTGTTTCAAGAATCTCCCTCCTTGCTCAGCCTCCTCCCCCAATATTCAGGCCCTCCTGTGCATCCCAGGGAGCCTCCCATCTGCCTGTTCTTCTCTGTAAACAGAGAGCGCTGCTCCACATCTCTGAACAAACTGTCACCACTGTGAAAAACTCCGAGACTCTTCCCAAACGCTCTCCTCTTGGATTCGCTCTCTCTGGTTTCTTCAATATCTACTTGCCTTTCTCATATTTTCCCACATTCACGAAAAAAAAAGAAAACCACATAATATGCCTTTTTTTGTAGATGCTGTAATGCTCTGTTGGCTTAATTCATGAGCTTATTCATTCATTTCATCAATAAGCATTAAACGAGCACTAACATTTGTCAGATGCTGTCCTAGGCCTTCAAGGATGAGGGACAACAGACACAGTCAGGACCTTCAAGGGGTTTGCAAAGTAATCAGAGGGCAGCGAAGTAATCCCACCAGACTACACAGAGATTCTGTGCAGCAAGGAAACGGAGGGAGAGCTATGGGAAACCTCTAGGATATTTAGGCAGAAGAAAGACACGATCAGACTTTCATTTCAAAAAGTTAATTGTGTTAAAAAAAATTCACGGCTGCATTTTGGCTGTAGGTAATTATTATCAACCATTGCCATAACTCTGAGGTGGAAGGTTGATGAGAAACTTTAAAATGGATAGATCAGGCTGACAACACCTGAATCTACAGATCAAGCTTAACCTCACCAAAATAAGTACAACCTGACATTAGGTGCCTCCTGATATGTTCATGATACCAAATATTAATATAATGTATTCTTTCTAGAGAGTCAAACCTATGGCTAGTCAATCCTGTAGATATATTAATAACAACCAGTATCCAAATGACAGAAGAATACATTAAATGACACTGTAGAGACATCATCAGAAAACCTAAAGCTTGAGAAATTCTAGTATACAAACAATGTCATTTCCGCAACAAATAAGTTATAACAACAAAAAAAAGAGGGATAATGAAACTCTGAACTGAAGTTTAGAAGACATATAAACCAACTGTAATGAATCAACCTTGTATGAATCCAAACAAATCAATCATACAAAAAAAGACAGTGAGAAATTGAAATGTTGATTGAACATTTAATAGTGTTAAGGAATTATTGGTAGCTTTTTTAAAATGTGATAATGTAGTTATGCTTTTTAAGTGTCCTTATTTTTTAAAGTACACACAGAAGTATTTGCAGAAGAAATTATCTTAATTCTGGATATGCTTTGAAATAATCCATACATGTGAAGAAAGTAGATGGAGTTATGGATGAAACAAGATGGGCTTGTGTTGATGGCTAAACATGATATATAAGGGCTTCTTATACTACTCTCTCTACTTGTGTATATATTAATTTTGCATAATAAAAATTTTGTAGAAAGAATTTAGGATTTTGGTAATAATTGCACAACTCTAAATTTACTAAAAAAAAAAATCACTGAAACAAGTAAATTTTATGGCATGTAAAATACATTTCAAGAGTTGTTCCTGAAAAAGAATATAAAATAAGAGAATTGCCTACTAAAACTGAAAAAAAAAAATGAAAATAGTAAAGACAAGGAGACTAGTTAGGAAGCCTCCACTGGAGATCAGCTGGAGGATGATAAATGCTAAAGCTGCAATGGGAACTTTAAAGGTGGAGAGAAACAGATTCAAGAAATACTGGAGATACAAATTCTGCATGATTTGGCAGATGCTGGGAGGTAGGAAAAAGAAGGAGGTATAGGGATGGTGTACTGGAGAAGGGCTTCCCCGGTGGCTCAGCGGTAAAGAATCTACCTGCAATGCAGGAGACATGGGTTCAATCCCTGTGTTGGGAAGATGCCCTGGAGTAGGAAACAGCCACCCACTCCAGTATTATTGCTGGGGAAATCCCATAGACAGAGGGACCTGGTGGGCTACAGTTCATGTGGTCACAGAGGCGGACACAACTAAGCAACTAAACAATAATAATACTGGAGAAAAGTGGGCAAAAGATATAAACTGTCAGTTACAAATTGGGAAAGGAGTACATCAAGGTTGTATGATGTCACCTTGCTTACTTAAGTTATTTGCAGAGTATATCATGCAAGATGCCAGGCTGGATGAAGCACAAGCTGGAGTAAAAACTGCTGGGAGAAATATCAATAACCTCGGATATGCAGATGACATCACCCTTGTGGAAGAAAGTGAAGAGGAACTAAAGAGCCTCTTGATGAAAGTGAAAGAGGAGAGTGAAAAAGCTGGCTTAAAACTCAACATTCAAAAAATGATCATGGCATTTGGTCCCATCACTTCATGGCAAATAGATGGGGAAACAATGGAAACAGTGACAGACTTTATTTTCTTGGGCTCCAAAATCACTGCAGAAAGTGACTGCAGTCATGAAATTAAAAGACACTTACTCCTTGGAAGAAAAGCTATGACCAACCTAGACAGCATATTAAAAAGCAGAGACATTACTTTACCAACAAAGATCCGTCTAGTCAAGGCTATTGTTCTTCCAGTAGTCATGTATGGATATGAGAGTTGGACTATAAAGAAAGCTGAGTGCCAAAGAATTGATGCTCTTGAAGTGCAGTGTTGGAGAAGACTCTTGAGAGTCCCTTGGACTGCAAGGAGATCAAACCAGTCAATCCTAAAGGAAATCAGTCCTGAATATTCATTGGAAGGACTGATGCTGAAGCTGAAGCTCCAATCCTTTGGCCACCTGATGTGAAGAACTGACTCATTTGAAAAGACCTTGAGGCTGGGAAAGATTGAAGGTGGGAGGAAAATGGGACGACAGAAGATAAGATGGTTGGATGGCATCACCAACTCGATAGACATGAATTTGAGCAGGCTCTGGGAGTTGGTGATGGACATGGAAGCCTGGTGTGCTGCAGTCCATGTGGGGTCACAGAGAGTCAGACATGACTAAGCAACTGAACTGAATTCTAGTTATAAGGTAAATAAGTACTAGGGATGTATATATAATAGGCTGACTAGCTAGCACTGCTGTAGGATATACAGGAAAGTTGTTAAGAGAGTAAATCTTAAGAGTTCTTATCACAAGGAGTAAATTTTCTTCCACGCTTTTTCTTCTTTCTTTTCTTTTTATTGTGTCTATATGATATGATGGAAGCTAGCTGAACCAATTGTGGTAATCATTTTATAATATATATTAAATAATGTTGTATGCCTTAAATGTATACAGTTGTATATGATAATTATTTCTCAATAAATCTAGGGGGGGTAGGCAAGAAGAAGAAGGTATAGGGTAGAATTCCTGGATATCTAGCTACTTGCTGAGACAGGGAACAGTAAAGAAGCAGGGCTGGTGGAGGATGATCATGAGTTCTGTTCTGGTATCAGAGGAACAACAACCAGAGACGAACTGGGGCAGCTGGAGCTTAGAGAAGAGGGCTCAATGCAGTGTTCCAAGTGTAGTATCCTTTTCAGCACTGCCTGCCTATTGTTGAGCCAGGGCGTCCAGACTGAAACATCTGGGGAGTCCAGAAGTCTGACAACCAAAACATGGAAACAGAATATACTGTCCTTTCAAAAAACTTCAGCTAGTATTTTTTTTTTTTAAGTGAAAGTGAAAATCACTCAGTCGTGTCCAACTCTTGTGACCCCATGTAATATACAGTCCATGGGATTCTCCAGGCCAGAATACTGGAGTGGGTAGCCTTTCCCTTCTCCAGGGGATCGTCCCAACCCAGGGATCAAACCCAGAGCTCCCACATTGCAGGCATATTCTTTACCAGCTGAGCCACAAGGGAAGTCCAATTTTTTTTTTAATAAAGTTTAAAAATAATAGGTCCCCAAATTTGTAATATTGGTTCCATTTGACATCTGTAAAGGAGAGTTTAATCCAATTAGAATTATTGCACAATTGGTAACTTTCATGATCTATCTATGCATATTTTCTATGCTTCTTGTTCATATTTCTTTGATCAGTTTACTTGGTTGTGACTGTCGTTATATGAATAGTTTATTGCTATAATTTGCTGCTGGTATGTTTTGTTTCTAGGGCTTCCCAGACGGCTCAGGGATGAAGAATCTGCCTGCCACACAGGGAATGTGGGTTCGATCTCTGAGTCAGGAAGATCTCCTGGAGAAGGAAATGGCAACCCACTCTAGTATTCTTGCCTGGGAAATGCCATGGACAGAGGAGCCTGGAGGCCTACTGTCCATGGGGTAGCAAAAGAATTGGACAGAATTTTGCAACTAAACAACAGCAGCAGCAGCATATTTTGTTTCTAAGTATAATATCAACGCTTTCTTTGATTTTATTTTTCTCCAGAGTTTGAGATGGTGTGTACCTTCGCATCTCACATGGGTGTACCCTGAAGAAAGTAGAAAGAAATGATATCTGGCGTTCTATATCCATGTTGTATCAGTTGATACAACATGTTCTGGAGTAACAGAACATCTTCTGCTCTTTTTCTGGCAGATTTTTTAAAATTAAATATGCATTATACTGAAAGTTGTCAATTTCCTTAATTAGGACCTATTTGCTTTATGATTAATGCCAATTCCTTCTGGATACCAGCACTAGGTTTCTGCCTATCTCAATTTTCAGAGTACTTGAGAATATGTTCTGTGAGGTTTCAGCAGGATGTTCTTTTTGCGAGAAATTGTAAGAGGCTGTATTGAGGACTACCATTTAATGAGATTTTGAAGCTAAAATCCCTCATAGGAAATCAAACTAAAATCAGAGAGGTCGTCTCCTCCAAACTTTTGGCCTTTGCCCTTTCTTTAGCTAACAGAAGTTTCTTCTTCCGTGTTCTCCTTTATACAACATCTCAGAACAGAGTTTGTATTGGAAAACTGATTTCTCTTACTTCCCTTGTATTAAATTTCTATGCCCCTTACTGATTTCACCCTAATAATTTGCAGACTTCATTTGGCTTCATTTACTCCCATTGTTACTATTTCAAAGCCCTTCCAATTGCTGCATAACATTCAACTCTGGATGCATTCTTGGGGTTTTTCCTTTCAATTAAATGCTTCCAGAAACAGAATTTTGGAAAATGGGTTCACCCTAGCTGACTCAGTTCTGAAAGTCTTTCCAAAGAGATTTTACAGGGAAAATATTACTGGCTTTAAACCTCAAGCACTGAGTTCTGGGCTGCAGTATGAATTTGGCTTTCATTTTTCATATCTCCAGCAATGCAAAAATCCCAGCAAATCAATAGTCTTTTCTAAGAAGGGCCCAGCTCTTAGGAATGCTATTGCTCTCCTTCTCCAAAGGAACTCCAAGGTACAGTATAAACTGGCTTTTCTTGCTCTGACCAACTGAAAGCAGCAAAGCCCTTATTTATATTCTGGTTTAAAATTTTTCCTTTAATGGAAACTTTTACTCATCTTCCATAGAGAGTGGTATGAGGATGAGTGAGCTCAGTCATATTGTGAAACAGCATATGCACAGTATGCTTTTTATTTCCTTCCAATGATACCTTCAGAGGCAGCCAAACAAGTTTCTAATAAATTCTTAAAGGCACAGCCTCATTCCCGGTCCTTGCTACTTGAACTGTAGTCCAGGAACCAAGAGCATGACTACACCTGGGAGCTTGTTAGAAATGCAGACTCTTGGGCTTCACCTCAGACCCACTGAATCAGAATCTGCATTTTAACAAGCTCCTCAGATGATTCAAATGCAGACTGAAGTCTAAGAAGCCAGGCAAGAGATTCCAGATGGTGGTGGTGGTGCTGCTGCTGTAGTCCATGGACTACACACTTGAGATGCCAGAATCTGGAGGATGGAAGAAGAAAAAGTACAGTGACCCTTCAGACAAGAGATGGCCACAGTGCATCTCCAAAGGCAGAGAAAAACACTGGACAGTCTCTACCGTTAGGTAGAGAATTTGGGGAAAGGTGCTTTGGATGTGAGCAGAAGAAAAAGAAGTTCTGAAGGAAGAGAATAATAAAGAGGGCCTTTTAGACACACCCAGGTCCACATGCATGTATGTATGTATGCATGTGTATGTATACTGTAATTTCTAAATTTCATAATACTTTTGTATGGTATATATTCTCAGCTTTTTTATAGAAGAGAAAACTGAGGTTCATTAAGATTAGCAGGTTACCTAAAAATCACACAGGAAATCAATAATGTACATGAATTCAAGCTAGATTTGCATGTGTGAGTGCTCAGTCCTATTTGAATCTTTGAGACCTCATGGACTGTAGCCCATCAGGCTCCTCTATTGATCAAATTTTCCAGGCAAGAATACCAGAGCAGGCTGCCATTTCCTTCTCCAAGGGATCTTTCCGACCCAGGGATCGAATCCCAAAAGTCCAAGCATAACTCCAATAAATATATCAACATTTAGAACTAAACAGATTTTATAAATCTGATATAATAATAAGAAAATTCTGGACAACTATGAAAAGATAAATGATATAATATTAAGATAAAATGACCAGAATAAGTTTAAAAACTTGGGAAAAATGTATTTTTTAAATTTCAGTGAGGAAAAGGCCTTCTTATAGTGACACAAAATCCAGAAGCTGATCAAGAAAAACTAAATAAATTTAACTAAATAAAAATTTTTTCTGCATGAAAAACAACAGAATTTCACAGTGAAAAATTAGGGAATACAGTAAACATCACAGATATATGGTCAGTTTCCTTAACTTATAAAAGCCCTTGGAAATCAATACAGAAGACCAATAACCAGCAGAGAAATAAACAAAAGACATCTCACAAAAATGGAAATGCATATGGGTCAAGTATTGATTTCACTGATTCTAAGCTTGTGCTTTTCTGAAATCTGGATTTCTTATAATCAATGATATCTTAAGTGTGATGAATTTCAGTACATAAAAAGATATCAAACTGCACTCATAGTAAGAGAAAATCTGATTAAAATTACAATGAAATAATATTTTTCACCAATCATATTGACAAAATAAAACAATAAAACTACTCTCTTGGAAAGGTATGGACCGACAGGCATACCCACACACTGTTAGTGGAGGTGAAAATCACGGCAACTTTCAAAGAGAGCAGTTTGGCAATAACCCAAAACAAATAACATACATATGCTCCAACAACTTTGGTTCTAGGAATTTATGGTAAAGAAATATTTTCCCATGTTGAAATGAAATAGGTACAAATATATATTACTTATATCATTATATATCATTGTTTTTAAAAGCAAAATATTGGATATATACTTACATTCTTAAATAAACTACCCCATACCCATGAGTTCAATTATCCTATATCTATAAACACATAACATGCAGCCATTTAGAATAATGAGGCAACTCATTTAAATACACCAATTTGGAATGATACACAGGTGGTGCAGTGGTAAAGAATCCGCCTCCCAAGCAGGAGATGTAAGAGACTCGGGTTCGATCCCTGGGTGGGAAAGATGCCCTGGAAAGCGAAATGGCAACTCACTCCCGTGTCCTTGCCTAGACAGAGAAGCCTGGAGGGCTACAGCTCATGTGCTTGCAGAGTCAGACACAACTGAGCACACACCACCTCCTCCTCACAAGACATGTAATGAAGTGAAAACACCAGCATAGAATAGTATATTTAAAATATTACCACTTGAAGGATAATATGTGCAGGTAAATGGAAACAAACATGTTTATGGGTGTAAATGCATAGCCTGTTTGTGAGGAATACACAAAACCCTGGTAACGGTAGCTACCTCCCAAGAAAACTAAGAGACTGAGTGACAGAGGTGGGTGGAAGATTTCGTTTTCATCATTTACTACCTTGTATGTAGGAAGGTACATGTACACATAATACCTATTCAAAAGAAATAAAATCAAAATTTTAATTGTAATGTGCATAAAATTTCTAACCTTCTTAAGAGCAGGGCATAGAAAGGATTAAGAATCACTGACTACTATAATCCTCTCCTTTCATGATTAAGAAAATTCATCTATGATTAAGAGACCCTGGATCACCAGATTATCTCCATGTCCTTTCTAACTCTAAGGTTCTATGATTTCATCTTATTTTATTTGCATTAAGGAATATAGTGATTTAAATATGGGAGGGCAAGATTTGATTCCCATTCATTGAATTCTGACCTCACCTAAAAAAACATTCTCAGAAAACTTTATAAAGAAGGTACCTTGGCAGAGAAAGGCTGGCCCATTCTGAAGCAGGTGGATGAACCTGAAATACTTCCAATCTCCCTCATTCCAGCCTGTTCTCCATTTCTAGAGCGTGTGAGCTCGGTCATGTCTGACTCTTTGCAACACTGTGGACTGTCGCCCACCAGGCTCCTCTGTCCATGAAATTCTCCAGGAAAAAATACTGGAGTGGGTAGCTATTCCCTTCTCCAAGGAATCTTCCCAACCCAGGGATCAAACCTGCATCTTCTGCATTGGCAGGTAGATTCCTCACCAATGAGCCACCGGAAAATCTCTCCATTTCCAGTACAAAGGAACAATCACAAACACAAAGATTGCTTTCTTTGTTAAGGTGCCAATTTGCCCTAAAGGTCAAACTACGACCACCAAATTCATGAACTTCTCTCCAATTATAACTCAAAGAAGAAGAAATAAATTACAAAGCACAGGCATCCAAAAACACCACTGTCCAAATAACACACCAGCATTGTCAGCACATTTCCTGGGAACTCCTGGTGACTAAGTGATGTTTATCTATCAAATCTACCCTATTGCCAGTTAAGCATAATATCTCAGTGACCCTTCCTAAAAAGCACCTCCTACTCCCAGCAGCAGAAGATTCCCCCAAAGAGACAATCACAGATTTGCAATTTCGGTTTCTGCAGTACTCATCAGATTTAGTGCAGGCTGTTTGCATATGCTTGGCTTTATGGTTTTATCATTATTCTTCCTCTTTTCTTGGCCACTGATAGAGTTTAGTAAGGTATCTCATTTCCAGAGAAACTGAGCCAGAAATACATGATGATCTTAGGGATTCACTGTAAAACTGTAAAACACTGTAAAACCTAATCCTTAATTAAGAAGACTTAAACCAAAATTTTTCTCAGTGTAAAAGAATTTGTCATATTTTATCTATATTTTTCTAAGATTTTTAAAGTGAAATTAGAATTGTATATGTATTTTTAAACAGAAAAAGATACAATAATTATTTCAGGAAAAAATTATTTATTTAGATTATTTTTGGCACTAACCTAATTGTTAGTGTAAATTTTTTTAAAAAGGAGAATTAGAAATTTGTATTTTCTAACTTCATAATAGAAAAATAACATATTAATATCCTGAGTTGCTAAACATGCAGGAAAATATACTTTTATATATACTAATGGCCAAAGTGTGCACTGAGAGAATTTTTGTGGAACACCAGCTGGTAAAGCATAATGAAAGTCGAAGAATATTAATATATCTTGATCTAGCAATCATATTTCTAAAAACATATTATCTTATGTAAAAACTTGAAGATACAATAAAGATTTAACCTCAAGGACTTTCCTAGTACCTAAATAAAATAAGTTGATAAAATAAAACTCAAAAGTAACATAAAATGATTCTGGAAAGCTTACAAATTCCAGAATGGCAGAGTGAGGACTTAAGAAAATCTGTTCCTCCACAAAGTAATAAAAGCAACAACAAAAATTATAAAAATCAACATTTTCAGAGATCTGCAGATTAAAGGTTTATAACAATCTAAGGAGTATCTATTAGTGAACAATAACTGAATCACAGTAAGAACAGCAATCTTTATGGCATTTTAACTTACACTTATCTTGTCCCTCTCTAACTAGCTCTACAGTAGCCTTGAAAATCAATAGCTTCACAACAGCGGTTGCCTAGCAGCCACTACAACAAGAAGAATGGGTTCGGCATTCCCCAAACATTTCATCCCAGAGTATCTGTCACTACTTCATCTGCTGGCAACTTACTAAAAATTAAAAAGCTTTCCACTCTCAGAGTTTGTCTTCAACTCAGAGCTCGTTCTATTCTACCCCCAAGGCATTTGTTTAAAATGCTCAGTGGTAATTGTTTAATATATCAATAGTACCTGCCTAAAGCAGCGTTACTAACTGGGGTTGACAAGATACTGACAAAAAATATTAAAAGGAAAAGCTGAAGGAAACCCAGCCTGGTATTCTGTGATGACCTAGAGGCGAGGGGTGAGATGGATGGGAGGGAAGTTCAGGAGGGAGGGGACATACATATAGTTATGATTTATTTGAATTGTTGTAGGGCAGAAACCAACAAAACATTGTAAAGCAATTACCTTCCAATTAAACAAATAAGTATTTTTAATATCAAAAGCAAAACTTTTCTGAAAAAATTGATAAACTGGACTTTATTAAAAATTTTAAAAGACCTTGATGCTGGGAAAGATTGAAGTCAGCAGAAGAAGGGGACGACAGAGGATGAGATGGTTGGATGGCATCACTGACTCGATGGACGTGAATTTGAGCAGGCTCTGGGAGTTGGCGATGAACAGAGAAGCCTGATATGCTACAGTCCATGGGGTCCCAAAGAGTCAGACGTAACTGAGGACTGAACTGAACTGAACGGGCTATACCTCCCCAGGAAACACCCGAGAAAGTCCACATCTTTCAGGAGGCTTTGCTCCATCAGGAAGTACAGTACAGGGCAGTGATGTAAACTTCTTGCTAGAGTGTTGAAAGCAGTCCCCAACACCCACACAGAGTCCCTTGGCACAGGCTGGAAGACAAATTGGTACAAAACTTATAGGCAAAGCTCTACCCAGTCATTAGCTGATCACTAGAGATTCAGGGGCCACACATGATGAAGAACACAGACTTCACAGAATTAGTACAATAGTCCCAAACAAACAAAAAGCAACAATAACCACGAAAACAAACAGCAACAACAAACGCTGGGGAAGAAGGGAATCTAATTTCCAGAGTTGTTAAACTACATAATTTTAAGTGGCCAGTTTTCAACAATAGCAATAAGTAAGATATTCAAAGAAAGCACCACCTATACACACATGCACACATACAGCAAGTAATAGAAATTGTCCTTGATGAAGTCCAGAGGTTGCACTTTCTAGACAGACTTTAACTCAGCTATTACAAATATGTTCATTCAAAAGACAACATGGTTTCCCGATGGATTGACCCTCTATTATAAAATGTCCTTCTTTATCTCTAGTGACAATTTTTATCTTAAAGTCATTTTTGTCTGGTATTAGCATAGTCCCTGCAGCTCTCTTTTACTTACTATTAATATTTGCATAGTACAACTTTTTCTATCCTTTTCACTTGTGTCTTTGAATCTAAAATTTGTCTCTTGTAGACAGTACATAGTTGGATGATGCTTTTCTAATTCACTACACAAATCTCTGAGTTTTGATTATAAAATACATGTACTTAACAAGAGGCCCAAAATACATGAAGCAAAAACTGAAGACAGAAACAGATAATTCAACAATAATAGTTGGAGACATCATTAGTCCACTTTCAATAATAGATAGAACAACTAAGCAGAATATTAATAAGAACTTAGCACTGTAAGTCAACTGTACCCAACAGACATATACAGAATATCCATCCACTCCAAAAGAGCAAGATACATACATTTCTCAAATGCACATGGAACATTTTTCAGAATAGAGCACGTTATCTCACACATCAAGTCTCAAGAAATTTAAAAAGATTGAAATCATAAAAATACGGTCTCCAATCACAGTGGAATAAAACTAGAAACAATACAGAAGAAAATTTGGAAAATTCAAGATTCGTGGAAATTAAACAACACACTCCTAAAAACCAGTAAGTCAGAGAACAATGAGAAAAATCTACTACTATCATAAGTTAACTGTCACACTCAGGGAATTTAATATTTATGCAATAGTACCAGCAACCATCTAATATGGACTTCCCTGGTGACTCAGATGGTGAAGAATTTGTCTGCAATGCAGAGTCCCAGGCTCAATCCCAGGGTCAGGAAGATCCCCTGGAGAAGGGAATGGCTACCACTCCAATATTCTTGCCTGGAGAATTCCATGCACAGAGGAGCCTGCCAGGCTACAGACCACGGGGTCACAAAGAGTCAGACACAGCTGAGCAACTAACACACAAACATGCACATCTAATGTACAGTCTATCTTCATATCTCCCCAGTTTCTCTAATAAAGTCTTTAATAGTATTTTTTTAATCCAGAATCCAGTCCATGATCACGTGTTACATTTAGTTGTCGTGTCTCTCTCATCTACTTTAATCTAAAGCAGTTGTCCAAACTTCCTTTTTCCTTTGCAACACTGACATTTTTAAGAATCTAGACCAAAACTAAATATGAATTTCTCCAATACTTCATCATGATAAGATTCAGGTTAACCCCCCCAAAAAAAAAAGATTCAGGTTAAACATGTGGGGGTAGAGTACTACACAGGTGATTTCAACTGTTACTTAATACGGCAGGTTTGTTTCTTTAGAATGGTGGTGCTATTTATCTTTTGTGCAAACGTTGAAAGAGGGAATACCAAAATTCTGTTCATCAAAAATTCATTTGCATCCATAATTTCTCAAAAAGATCACAGAACAGCAGTCCCTAAAACGACCATCACTCAAAAGACCCTGATGCTGAGAAAGATTGAAGGCAGGAGGAGAAGGGGACGACAGAGGATGAGATGGCTGGATGGCATCACCGACTCAATGGACATGAGTTTGAGTAAACTCCGGGAGTTGGTGATGGACAGGGAGGCCTGGCGTGCTGCAGTCCATGGGGTTGCCAAGAGTTGGACACAACTGAGCGATTGAACTGAACAAAGGATCAGCTCTCAGTTCAAAAACAGATAAGCAAGGTGAAATCCATATATTTACATGCACCAAAATTCATTATTTGGGCTATACAAATCTCTGGGGATTTCTTAACTGTTAGTTCTTTTCATTTAGCAGATATGAGTATCCATTAATTTCAAGCATAGTAGTCTGAGGTCCAGTGCTCTAGTGAGGCAATGTGTGTGTTAGTCGCTCAGTCATGTCCAGCTCTTTGCAGCCCCATGACTGTAGCCTGCCAGGCTCCTCTGTCTATGGAATTTTCCAGGCAAGAATACTGGAGTAAATTGCCATTTCCTTCTCTAGGGGATCTTCCCAACCCAGGATCAAACCTGCATCTCTTGTGTCTCCTGCACTGACAGGCAGATTCTTTACTTCTAGAGCCACTAGCACCACTAGCAGTGAGACAGTGGTGAGCCGTCTCCTTATCCCATTGTTTAAAATCACTGTCCACACCATCCCCAACACTTTTTTCCCCTTCTCTGATTTGGTTTTTCATCCTTAGCACTTGTCACCTGCTATCATACATCTTTCACTTATTTCTCCTGGTTGTCACCTACCTCCCCCACTGGAATGTAAGCCTCATGAGAGTGGGAATTTTATCTTTCTAGTTCATTGCTGTACTCCCAACCAAGGTCAGAGTTCTAATGGCTATGCAATAAAAATCGTTAACACATGAATGAATGGATGGTTTCACGTCCTGCACTTGCAATGAAATGAACCAGAGTCACAAGGGCCCTAGAGACTGGGGATATTTGAGTCACACAGTTTCCTTTCAAATACAGTTTGATCAAACTGTCCCCAAATTTCCTTTATACCTTCAATTCTCCCACCTGGGTGCTCAACATATGAGCGTTATGAGACATGCAGGTTTGTTACAGAAAAGGATTACAAATGGGTCATTTAGTAGATCAGAAAAATGAACACAATGATTAACCAATTAGTAACAGACATATACAAAACTCCTACAGATCCTGACGGTAAAGCTCTGGATAGGAAACCCTCCACTAGAGAATTTGATGGCTCAGTGGGTTAAGAATCTGCCTGCAATGCAGGAGACACAGGAGACATGGGTTCGATCCCTGGGTCAGGAAGATCCCCTGGAGAAAGAAATGTCAACTCACTCCAGTATTCTTGCCTGAAAAATCCCATGGACAGAGGAGCCTGGTGGACTATAGTCCATGGGATCACAAAGACTCACACACAGCTGAGCAACTGAGCACACACATACCACCTCATTTCCAACAATGGTTACCTTTGAAGTTCTGAGGAAGTGGGAAAAACCAAAATGATATTTAGAAGAAGGAAATAGAGGAAAAGTGAAAAAAAAAAAAAAAAGACTGGAGGATAAAATGGGTTCTCTGTGGCCTCCTTCCCCTGTATCAGTCATATTTTTTCATCACCCCAGATTCCCAGGTTTATATGTAGTTCAACACCAGCCTTTAAAACACATTTGGCTTTGTTCAAGGAGGATTGTGGACAGGTCAGGAACTAAGCAGTCCGCAGATTGAATATCATCTTCTCATGTTGATTACAAAGTCTGGAATGAAGGTCCCAGAAGGAAAGGCTCTTTGAAAGAAAGGGGAAACTGATTTCAGGCGAACAAAATCCTCTCTCTGAAGAAACTCAGAAGTTCTTGTCAAACTACACCTTTTCCAAATGCTGGAATGGTATAAACCCAGTAAGCACAGTAAAATCTTTTTCACATTAATGAAAATTTAGAAGTGCAAAAATTATTACATAAAAAAAATGAGGCTCAAGAACAAATCTTCCTATATTTGATTCTCTTTTATGGGGAGAAGACATACCTTGTTAAAGTTTTAGGTTGTTGGTTTTAGTCCAAAACTATCTCATCAAACTTTAACCACAAGACCTTCCTGACTTAGAATTCTAAGTTCTCATTCACCAGAAAATGAGAGTACATGAAACCCACTGTTAACCCAGGCAGGTAACTCGAGGTCAAAAAGAGACTCATATTCTAGAAACTTAGTGATTAGCCATTCCCTTCTCCAGAGGATCTTTCCCACCCAGGGATCGAACCCTGGTCTCCTGCATTGCAGGCAGATTCTTTATTGTCTGAGCCATCAGGGAAGGTGTTTGCCTCTTAAGCTGCTGATAAAGATTTTATTTTCTCTCTGGGAACATGTAAGAGAATGGTGAGAGGTCACTCTATTGCTAGAAAGAATGATTTAGTGTGAAATATATTTACAATCATTGCCAATGTTAAGTTCAGGGCCTGCGAGCAGGTGGACAGAGGGGAAAGAGATGTTGAGAGCTCCTTGCTAACCTCCACATTACAAGTCTCAAAATCCTGAGAGAACCCCTCTGACACCAGAGACTTCCCTCCTGCTGAGGCCTTCAAAATTTTGCCTTCTTGGAGAGAAAACAAGTAAGACAAAGGAAAGTTGTTTGGCTTCTAAATTAGACTGGCCTTTCCTCTGAGGAGCTGGGCAGCCGCTGCATCAGGCTCCAGCGTCTGCCAGGCCCTCAGCAGCCAGAGGATCACATCACACCCTTTGGCTGCAGAAGCCCATGGTTAGCGCTGCTCCCCACGTGGACCCGGCCAAGAACAACAATCTCTTTTACCATTCCACTTTGACCCTGTGCACATGTTCATGATGTTCACAAGGACTCTGCTAAAACTGAGTGGGAGAGGTCTGCTGGAAGGCTTTGTGGGTTTGTAGAGACAGACGAGGTAATCCAACCTGACCTCATTAAATATTCAAGTTGAGAGTTCCCAAATTTTGAGAATTCCTAAATATCTACTTCCAAAGAAGGAAAAGCATTCAAGAACTAGTGGATCTGAATCTGTTCTGACCTTCCCACAAGTTGCCACTGAAAAGTGATCAGTGCTTGTGTTTGAGGGCACTGGCCAGACTCCCACCAGGGTTTAGCTTACCTAGACAATAGCACAGGGGCTCATTACTGGGTCTCCTAAACCAGAAGAAAACTAATACATAAATCATTTGATCATGTTTCCCAAATAAGCAAGAATATTCCATTAATCTTGGGCAGGGTAGCAGTCAGCACTTTCACAAATGTTAATCAACAGTTAGAATTCTGACTTCTTAGAAATATCAGATACTTCATATTATTCACTCATTCATCCATTCAGCAAACATTTGTTGAGTGCCTACTATGTTTAGTTCAGTTCAGTTCAGTCGTTTAGTCATGTCCAACTCTTTGTGACCCCATGGACTGCAGCACACCAGGCTTCCCTGTCCATCACCAACTTCTGGAGCTTACTCAAACTCATGTCCATTGAGTCAGTGATGCCATCCAACCATCTCATCCTCTGTCGTCCCCTTCTCCTCCAGCCTTCAATCTTTCCTACCATCAGGGTCTTTTCCAAGGAGTCAGTTCTTTGCACCAGGTGGCCAAAATATTGGAGTTTAAGCTTCAGCATCAGTCCTTCCAATGAATATTCAGGACTGATTTCCTTTAGGATTGATTGGTTTGATCTCCTTGCAGTCCAAGGAACTCTCAAGAGTCTCCTCCAACACCACAGTTCAAAAGAATCAATTCTTCAGTGTTCAGCTTTCTTTATGGTCCAGCTCTCACATCCACACATGACTACTGGAAAAAACATAGCTTTGACTAGACAGACTTTTGTTGGCAAAGTAATGTCTCTTTTTTAATATGCTGTCTAGGTTGGTCATAGCTTTTCTTCCAAGGACTAAGCGTCTTTTAATTTCATGGCTGCAGTCACCATCTGCAGTGATTTTGGAGCCCAAGAAAATAAAGCCTACAATGTACTAAGCTCCGTTTCAGGTGGTGGAGATATAGCAATGAACAAAATACAGTCCCTACCCTAATGAAGCTTATATTCTATGAGGGTAGGGGGAAGGTAGAAAAGAGAAAGGGTGGGGGCGGGGGGAACAAGTATATCAGATGGTAACACAAAAGAAAAAAATTTTAAAGGGGGTTGGTTTAGAAAGAGTGTCAGGTGGAAAAGGAAGCTGGTAGCAAAACAGTGTCCTCATTTTAGATAACATTGATTGGTTATGAAAGATCTCACTAATAGGTGACATTCGGGCAAAACCTTGAAGGAGCTGAAAGAGCCAAATGTAGGCACCTGGGGAAGAATATTCCAGGCAAAGCATTGTACAAATACAAAAGTCCTGAAGTGAGCATGTGCCTGGCATATTCAAGGAACTGCAAGGAGTCCACTGTGTCTAGAAAGATTGGTGTGAGGGAAAGTCTTGGAAGATAAGGGTGGGAGAGAGCTGTCATTTTCACTTCAAAAAGAAGAGATGCCGTTGGAGGATTCAGAGCACTCAGAGGCAACCTCTTAGCAAGATTCCTCTGACTGGTAATTAATGTCTTCACTTTCATCCTTCTTTCTTGGCACAATATCAACCAGGCAGACCACACATGGAATGTCAAATGGCATGTGGTGGTAGTATAACAGGAGGGAAGGTCCAGTGAGTGTGAACATGGGACCTGCTCCCTCCTGGCCATGCAGCATTTACTAGACCTACGAAGTCCAAAATGGCAGCCATTAGCCACATGGGATATTGAGTAACTGAAATGTGGTTAATTAGAACAAGGAGTGCTGTAAGTACGAAATACACATGGGAAGTTGAAGGCTTACTATGAGAAAAGAAAAAAGGATGTAACATGTCCCATTGATATTTTTATAATGCTTATATGTTGAAATGTTAATATTTTTTATACAATGGGTTAAATATAGACTCTTGAGAGTCCCTTGGACAGCAAGGAGATCAAACCAGTAAATCCTAAAGGAAATCAATCCTGAATATTCATTGGAAGGACTGATGCTGAAGCTGAAGCTCCAATACATTGGCTATCTGTTGCAAAGAGCCAACTCCTTGGAAAAGACCCTGTTGCTGGGAAAGATTGCAGGCAGGAGGAGAAGCGGGCAACAGAGCATTAAATGGTTGGGTGGCATCATCGACTCAATGGACATGAGCCTGAGCAAACTCTGGGAGATAGCAAAGGACAGGGAAGCATGGCTTGCTGCACTCCATGGGGTCACAAAGAGTTGGACACAGCCAAGAGACTGAACAACAAAATATAGTATTAGAATTCACTTTACCTGCTCTTACTTCTTTTAATGTGACTAGTAGAAGATGAAAATCTTTGCATTTTTGACTTTTTATTATATTGCGTATGTGACTCCAATTACATTTCCCTTGGACAGAGCAGAGTTACTGTTATTAGAATAGTGCTTAGACTTTCCCATTACAAAGAAGCAACAGATAAAGGCTAGCAGCTCCTTAAGTGATGAGAAAGAATGACTGCAAAATACTGTCTCCCAATGGACAAAAAGTAAGGCTCTGGGATTTGAAGTGAATGAATCACTAGTGTGTGAAAGGCAATAATAATCAGACACCAAGGAGCTACCTGTTAGGTTTCTCCTCAGAAAAACAATCCAGGAAATTCTAGTTTAAATTATTTAGGTTCGATATATAAATGTGTATCCTAAATGAAAACAGGTTACCATTGAAAGAACTATAACTGAAAATTATTCAGCCCTGCAGGAAAGAGAGCCATCTACTAAGTGCTAGTTACTAGAGTAGGTACTTTGTACATATTAGCCAAAGAAATCCTCAAAATCTGGAACTTCTTTAACTTAAAAAAAAATGGGGGCTGAGGAGTTTTGATTCCAAAGTTTGAAAGTTTCTCTGAAATCTTCTATTTCATTTCTATAGGAAGCTGTATACTTTTTGTTTTGCATTAAACTCTTCACTCATGGAACAGCTTTGTAGGTCTTGTTTTCTACAGCAGCCATATTAGAGATGGAGGAAGAAAACATAAGGTTCCTGAGCATTTTTTGCTAAGTAGTAGTTCCTCATTTTATGAATGAAGAAAGTGAGTTCTAATGTATTCACTGTGGGAGGAGCAGAACTAAATTAAATCCTCTCCCCACGGATTCCAAAAACCATGTCCTTCCAACAGGGCCCACTGGCCAGGGCCCAGGTGTAATATACAGAATGCACAGGTTGGCCCCTAACTCTGTGAACACTCTCGTCATGGCCACCCCACCCCACGGCAAACTCAGGCCTCTTCTGTACCAACATTTGGACAACACCTGGAATGGGGAAGCAGCGGGGTTAACACGGAGGAAGAAGCAAACCCTCACATCTGCATAGGCCTCAGGGAACAAACGCTGCCGAGAAGGCCAAGGGACATGCTTTCCTTAGAGAACCTCAAAATTCTTCCAGAAAACTATCAATCTCCTATTGCCTGGTTTTCCACTAATGTGGAGGCACGTCAACCTACTGGAATGCCTTTCCATCTTTGAGCTTTGAATCTAAGATTGTATAGTAATTGCAGACACACTAAGCCTGACCCATCCAGCAATATAAGTGAGGAACCCTATAGCCAGAGTTCTCCTGGCTTTCACTGCCAGCCAATCTTACTGCGATACCCTTGCCTTGGGATGAAAAAGAAGAGCTTCCTCTGTCTCTAATTACTGCTCTACAAACAAAACCTGCAAGTCCATTCTAGGAGTGAAGAACTTCATGTGATCCAAACTGGATGAGTCTCTTGCTCCTCATTCTAGACATTTTGGAAGCATCAGAAATGTCTTAGTATTTCAGAGAAGCATTATAATCAAAGAGTCAGAAATAGCTTGTCTTTTTTAGTTTGTTTTTTTTTTTTTTTCCTTTTTGGGGCTTCCCAGGTGGTGCAGTGGTAAAGAATACACCTGCCAAAGAAGGATACACAAGAGATGAGAGTTCGTCCCTGGGCCAGAAGATCCCCTGGAGTAGGAAATGGCAACCCACTCCAGTATTCTTGCCTGGGAAATCCCATGGACAGAGATGCCTGGTGGGCTACAGTCCATGGTGTCACAAAGAGTCAGACATGATTGAGCATACATGTGGTGGCATAGCTAGAATAACAGGTAAAGACTTTTTTGCATTTTTAACATAATTTATAATATTAGTGATTCACAAATGTGCATGAGTGTGCATTTGTCAAAAGTCATACATATGTATGCCAAAGAGCAAATTCCATTGTGTATTAATTCAAATTTAATTTTTTAAAAAGGTAAATTTTAAAATGTGATGATGATCTATTATTATATTAGAAAAAAATAATTTTTATTAACTGGTATTTTGAGTTTGTCCAATAATTTTCTGCCTGGGAAAATAAAAGCCTTTTCTGAGTTGGGTAATCAGGGAATTATAGAACTGCGAAGGCTCTAAGAATTCTTCCTTTTACTTATAGGGAAAATGAGTCTCAAAGAGGTTAATGGGACGGTTCCAGGCCACACAACAGGCTGGTGACAGAAGCAGAGCAGGACCCCATGTCTCTTCACACTCAGACCAGACGCCTTTTGCCCACAAAAATTCCCTCTAAGGGACACACATCTGCATGTTTAAGACTACTCAAAATGATATAGTAACAAAAGCAAAACTTCTAAAAATACCAAAAACTTCATTACACTTTTCCTAGTGGTTGGTCGAATGATTTTACTTAATGATAGAAGTTTAGGGTCAGCATCCAGTGTGATTATATGTGAAACCCTGCTTCAGTATATGAACATTTTTGTGTTGGAAAAAACCCTCTTCCAGCCTGATGTTTTTCTGGCGTGTGTTCTGTTCTTTCACTTAGCAGGCTGGATTATTAAAGACAGCTGTGTCCATTGTTTATGAATATTATGGATGCTGAAAACCTAATAACAAAACCAAAAATTCTCAAGAGTCCCCTCCCTCTCCTTTTCCTGAACTTGAAACTGAAAAGAAACATATTTCCCACCAATGTCAAGACCAGTCACTCCTGTCATCTACCAATCACATTCCTCAAGTCAGATCAGTGAGAAAAAAGTACTGTAGCATCAAACAGCTCCACAACAAAAATCTGAAAGTATATGAAAAATTTATTTTGTCAAATCAAGGCATAAAAAAATTAAGATATGGATCAGTACTAATGACGTGGTGAGGGTAATTTTTCCTACTCATTTTGAATTAAAATGTTACTTTTATTATTGAATTTCAATGCTTAAAGTATGAGCCCAGGATACTCCTTTATAATGGTGGTGGTTTAGTCACTAAGTTGTGTCCGGCTCTTGCGATCCCAAGAACTGCAGCCTGCCAGGATCCTCTCTCTGTCCATGGGATTCTCCAGGCAAGGATATTGGAGTGGGTTGCCATTTCCTTCACCAGAGGATCTTCCCGACCCAGGAATCGAACCCTGGTTTCCTGCACCACAGGCAGATTCTTTACCAACTGAGCTATGAAGGAAGCCCTGCTGACTTGTCCTTCATAATAAGTAACTGCTTTTATTGATGTTTGACTATATTATAAATTTAATCTGACCAAAAATGAAACTGGTACTTTTTCTCCCCACTAAAGGGAATGTCACTGACAAACTACTGGCTTTTCCTTTTATTCACTGTGAATATAGGAGTTTTTTTCTTTTGTTTGACTCCAGCAACATTCAGAAGCTTTCCAAAGTCCTCACACAGAACATGCGGAACATCATATTGTTAACCACAATCATATTATCTCATTCTGCTATGTGTATCATGGAGAACAGAAGAAAGGCACTAGGGCAAAAAATAAGGGCAAAGACTTATGTAACAGACGTGTCTGACGCTGGATATAAGGTCACGTCGTTTTGCACGTTTCATGGTAAAGGTTTACTCTACTCCTGGAAGCCTATGCCCTTTCCACCGAGCGAAGTCCACTCAATAGACATTTCCAGCTGGCACTTCTAAACCACAGCTAGAGAACTTAGGTGGGCTTAGAAGGGATGATTCACGGCTGTAACTCAGTGTAGGCTCAGAGGTGGGCTTTAGAAGACAATGTCTGATGTGTGCACCCCCATCCTCCCCTGTGTATTTGTGGTCCAGTATTCTCCCATCTTCAGGAGAATCGTGCAGCCTGGGATATAAATACAGCACTGCTTACACTGAACAAGTGGTACCATTTAAAATTCCACTTTAAGGGAATGGTGGTAATTGAAGCCATTCACAGGACCACAAAAGCACTGCCACTCTCCAAATTGAACATTCAAACGACATTTAAAAGGTGCCAAAACGTGTAACCAATTCATTCAAAAGATATTTGTGAATATCTAGCAGTACAGAACTCTGTGATGATTATTTGAGGAGAGGCCAAGCTAGCAATGAAAATGAATTTTGCTACTTTACTAAATAAAACAGGCTGCCATGCTGAGATACTGATGAGAATGGAAAAGGGTCAGCTTAAGGAGGACCAGGAAATGACAGGGAAAACAGAAACATGAGGGATGGGAGGAGGGATGGAAGAATGGAGAGCTATGAAGCAGAAACAAGGAAAGGGACAAAGAGGGTAGGAGACCCACAGATATCAATTTTTTAAAAGGATATAGTAGACCTGAAAAGCACTGTGAACCAATTAAAAAAGTGAATATTGAATGTACTGCCTTCAAAATAGAAATGAAGACCCAGATAAGAAGGTAGAAAGTTCTAGATCATACAACTCATTTTTAAGAACATGGATACTCAAATCAGAGAGTGAAAGACTAGTCATTTAGTCAAGTATTTACTGTTCCCTATGTGCAAGACATTGTACTCTAAAATGGGAGGTACATAACGTCTGGCCACAAGAAGCTGGACATCCAAAACACAGAAGGAGGAGAAGCAGGAAAGATGGGATGAAGCCAGATGAGATGGGAGCCAGAGCCCTAGTGGAAGGTCAGGTCTGGAAAGCAGGAGGGACCCTTCTCACTGAGCCAAGAAAGAGAAGCTTGAGAAGACAGAGAGATGGGAGGCTCTAGAGCCACAGGCAAGGGAAAAGGCACTGTGGAAACTCAAAGAATAACTTCCCTTGAGTGTGGGGGCAGGTCCAAGTCACTCTCACAATGAAGTCAGGGATGGGAAAAGAGAAGTTTAAGCAAAGAAAAGTCTTGGACAAATTAAATTGGGGACCTGACAACACTGACTCACTTTTTTCTTGGTTAATATGTTTGGATCAAGATTTGAGGGGAAAAGACTGGAAGAAGACACGGGATTTCAGCAAAATCTAACATTATCCAACATGCAGTATACACACGAAGATCAAACTACACATCCAGCACTTTTTCAGTGTTTTTAAAAACACATCTTAATATAAACAGCAGAAGATTACCATCCTTCATACACACATAAACTTCGGTAGAACTTTAACCACTCAACAGAAAAATGAGAAAAACACACAATTTACAGAAAAAAATGCAATCGGCCAATAAACATATGAAAGATGCTCAGTTTCAGAAGTCAAATGTTAATGAAATCAAGATGCTCAGATGGAAAAATAGCTTCAGTAAGGAAAATATACACCTAGGTACTGTTGACTGGAGTGGAAATTAGGACATCATTTATATGAGGTATTTTAACAACACTCACATACACATCTTAAAATGTATTCTTGATCCACTAATTAAACTTCTATGAGCTTAGTTTAAGGAAAGATTAGTTTTCAAAGACGTTTGTTACATTATTCATAATAGCAAAAACTGAAAACAATGTTAATTTTTAATTCCAGAAAAAATGATTAAATAAATCATAGTATACTGACAAACTACCCGTCAATGGATTCAATTTGACGGGCAAGTCACTCCGGTGTGCACACTGGGAACACATTTCCCCCTCAGTTTGTGCTTTTTCCTTTAGGCGATAAGCTAGTTCTGTTGGGGGACCCTGTTAGGGAAGGGAATTGTTGGACTGTACTTGAGCTGGAACTGGTTCACTGCGGAACTAGTTCATGTGGGGATAAGCCTATCCTAGTTGGAATTCTTTGGTTTGTAGTGTAAGTTTGGGAGTTGGGTCCCAATCTGTTGGTGTATCAATGTTGCAATATTTTTGCGGAATTTTTTACACTGGAATTTGTACACATCTTTTGTGTTGTGGTATGGTCATACTTTTAAAAATGGGAAGTATTCCATCTATCAATGGGAACTACTCCATCTGTCTCAAAGGAGAGCCTTTTGGGGCATATATTGGATAAATGGGAAAAATACAATCGTGAGCCTATGACTATGCTCTTGTAATAGTGTGTGGACCCAACACATGTTAGGATCAGAAGAGCAACGGCCCCTAAATGGCTCACTCAACTATTATGCCATCTCACAGTTAGAAGTGTTTTGTAAAAGAGCAGGGAAAAGAGATGAGATACTATATGTAGAAACACTTGTACTATTGCATCAGAAGAAAAAGGAGTCAGAGGACTACCACCTTATGGTGTGGAGGTCTGAGAGAAAACCCAAGGGGGTACCTAGACAAAAGAGCTTAAACAAAATCCAGGAGATAGAACAAAAACCAACTGAGGAGCCACCAGAGTTTCTAGAAAGGATTTATCAAGTTTATAGGAGCTACACAAATACAGACCCTGAGGCCCCTGAGAATATAAGGATGATAAACACGAACTTCATCAGGCAAAGCACACTAAAGATTAAAAATTTATCTAGAGATAGATGGTAAGTTTGAAATGAATCCTCAATTAGTAGATGTTGTTTTTAAAGTTCAACAGCAGGGAACAATGACAGAAGCAAGGAGATGCAAAACAGAGTATAGCTGCTCTGGTAACAGCATTGAACGTGAGTAGCCTAAAGGAGGGCTCCCAGATGGCTCAGTGGTAAAGAATCTGCCACTAATGTAGAAGATGTAAGTTCAGTCCATGGGTCAGGAAGATCCACTGGAGAAGGAAATGGCGACTTACTCCAGTATTCTTGCCTGGAAAATCCCATGGACAGAGGAGCCTGGCAGTCTACAGTCCATGGGGTCACAAAGAGTCAGACATGACTGAGCGATTGAGCACATACTGACAAAATATTATGCAGCTATGAAAATTATTTTAAATGACTTTTTAATGAAATAAAGATATGTTCATAATATAAAGTTAAATGAAAATAACCAGGATGCAAAATATACAATGTGATCTAGTTATTTAACTATATGAAAATATAGAGAAAAAAAGTTGGAAGGAAATATGTCAAATCATGTTAACTGGTTTTCTTGAGTTATACAGTTACTTCTACTCTTCAATATATCTGGACTTTTAAAAATGTTTTATACTTGGCATATATTATCATATATAATATTATTATCTTTTACGTGGCACACACAAAAAATGTTGCAGTATGGCTTGATTTTAGTAAGTATGCCCAAGTCAATAGATTGAGTTACCTGGAAAGAAAAAGTGAAATCCTCTTCATCTCTGAACACTCAATACCTAATACAGGATCTAACACAAAGCAGGCACTCAATCTTTGTTAAATTAGTAAATGACTAGCTGGCTATAGAGACAAGAGATGAATGAAAAGATACAAGAAAAAATGAAGGAATAGTTGGAAAGTTCTTCACTCTTTAGTAAAATCAGTATTTTTCCTGGGACTTTTCAGACATGAAAGGCGTTCATTGTGTGACACATCTTGAAAGAATAAAAGAAAGAGGAGAAAATTACAAGGAATGATCTTAACAAGGATATAATGGGATGAGATTTAATCAATGGAGCTTGTTTTTCTGCATGCATGCTACTGTTGCTGCTGCTAAGTCTCTTCAGTCGTGTCTGACTCTACGGCCCTATGGACTGTAGCCCTCCAGGCTTTTCTGTCCATGGGATTCTCCAGGCAAGAATACTGGAGGGAGTTGTCAAGCTCTCCTCCAGGGGATCTTTCTGACCCAGGGATCAAATCTGCATCTCTTGCACTGGCAGGCGGCTTCTTTACCACAAGTGCCACCTGGCCATCTGAGCCACCAAGAAAAGAGAAAAGCGAAAGTGTTAATCACTGTCACGCCCAACTCTTTGCGACCCTGTGGACTATAACCCCCAGGCTCCTCTCTCCATGGAATTCTCCAGGCAAGAATACTGGAGTGGGTTGCCATTCCCTTCTCTAGAGGATTTTCCCAACTCAGGGATAGAACCTGGGTCTTCTGGATTGCAGGCAGATTCTTTGCCATCTGAGCTACACGTTTTTCTCCCAACTATCAATACCCATTCTGAAATTCACTTAAATTTCCAAATGCATCTGCTTCTTACATGGATAAGAAGGCTATCCAAAATTGATGATTAAACTCCGTCAGTGACTATTATAAGGAACAGATAGGACCCACCAGATAAACATTTATTTCTATCATCTTTGGAAGCAGAGGCACTGAGCATAGCTCTATCCCAGCAACAAACACATTCTCTTTGTGTATTCATAATTTCTTGGCAAACAGATACACTATAGATCACATTGTCTCCATTCTCCAACTGATGTGAGGGTAGCAGATACATGTTCGTCATTCACTCTGCCATCACTGTGACATACTTAGGCTGAACGCTCAAGGCGGAATTATCTCTCCCTCGAAATATCTGGTTGCTCTTCATTCCATAGATTCAGATGGCATGTCCCACTTTCAAATGTCTACAAAAAACCATACATTGGGTATCTCAAAATGACACGGGTTTGGTGGGGGGGCGGGGTTGGTAGATGGGATAGAAATAACATGTGACTATAATCACATAGTTCAGGATTTCAATTCTTATTAACTTTTTGACCTTAGGCAAGCGATTAAACTTCTCAAATCTCAACTTCTTCACCAAAAAAATGGGGCTAATCCCCCTAGATATATAGGACTATCTTGAAAATGAACATTAAAGCACTATATATATCTGGCACAGAGTATACACTCAGTAGAAGTAGCTGTTAGTATCAGTAATTCCTCTATAAATAAATCATTTGCTCATCCCTTTCAAACTATGTGTTTTCCTATAAATGCTCAAATGTCACACAAGAAATTTCCTTTCTAACTCTTTACCCTATTAGGCTCATTTTTCAGATGGTGGCTCCCAATGTAGAAAAATAATTTTACAAGAAGCTTCAACTATAAAGTATATAAAGAAATAAACATTAGGAACCTTAGAAACCACAAAAAAATAAGACATGTATGGGGATTAAAATTCAAGTGTTGGCCTGAAAATACATGAGACAGGGTTGAAATAGGATTTAAAATATACAACAGTATTTCAATCTTTTTAACATCAAAAAAATTGAGCCTCTTGTTGCTTTCAGAAGGAATTTACTGAAAGTATTAGTAACACAGATAACTCAACCAGGCTCATGAACTCTTTAGGCCAAGCCATGAAGCTCACCTCATAGTTTCCACCAATATGTATATCATGATATAGTATATCATGAAAATTGCCCAATCCAAGTCAAGTCCTTATGTTAAAAAACTCACCTTAATTCAGCCTCCCTCACCCCAAAGAACCTCACAAATATCCTATCTTTGTCCTCTTCCTTCTAAAATAATATTTTAAGGCTCTGTCAAGGCAATCATTGATGACCACAGTAAGCAATATCCTTAGCTCTGCCTTACTTTGGTATTATTTTCAATAAGCAAGAATTTGACACCCCTATAACAATAGCTGTACATTTATGTAGTCACCCTGAAGAGAATGGCATTAAATAGACCCTCTAATAGAAGGTTGACAGAGAAACCACAATTGCTCAGATTCATCCTAACATAAAACCCCAAGATTCAGGACCTCATGGTCTAGCCAAAAGCAGGCAGAACCAGCCACTTTACTAAGCAAATTGAGGCCCCTTTTAGTGGCAAGTGCTATCCAGCCCTTAAAGAAAAGCCTTTTCTTTTTTAAATTGACTGTTCAAAGCCAGGATCTTTTTATCCTCAGAGTGATGGTACAACCACAATGCAACATGGAACACTGCAGCAATTACATCAACATTTCAAACTAGTTTTGAAAACTACTCTGAGGGTTTTTGGCCCACACTGCTTAGAGAAACTGCCCACATTGATCTAATTCACTCAATAATTGCTCAATTCTCCAATTTATTGCCCAAATGTAGCCAAATTTCTCCCCAGGGACAGGGAAGACACAATGACAGCCTATCACTAAAATGCGCCAAATTGCACATATTACCAAGAGTAAAGCAGAGTCCATGTGAGAGGACTCAGGCATCAAGGGTCCCAAGTTCCCATGTCAGAGGAGCAGTGCCGTGGCTGGGAATAAGTAACTTGGATTGCCATGGCATCATGTGACCAGGAAAATGACAAGCTATCACACTGCATCCTATTACAGGGAAGTACAATCTGAAGCTGGATAGACTGGAGTGGGGAGAGGTCAGACACATCTCCCATATTTCAGGGCAAAGTCAGCTCTGAGGATGGAGAATTATGCTTTCCTTTCCAAGCTCTGCCACAGCGAGTAGCCCCAGTCATTGGCCAGTGCTTCCGACCACTGCATCTTTCTGTTGCCATGAGTAGTGGAAATCTTTGAGACTGAGGCAACACTTTTCAAGCAAGACATCCTTAGGGAAGTCATCCACATTACATACAAAGCAATTTATATTAAGTACTACAGCGGCTGCAAATACATCCATCTTCCTTTCAGAAATGGAAAAGACAAAACGTACAGTGGAATATGAAACAGCAGAGAGGGGAAAGAGGCAGTAGGGAAAGAAATCAAAATCAAAGTCAACACTCATTCATTCTTGAATTCAGCAATTAGTATGAATATCCATTATGCACCAAGCACCGAAGATACAAGAGTTACCATTGGGTCAGGAAGATCTGCTGGAGAAGGGAATGGCTACTCACTCCAGTATTCTTGCCTGGAGAATTCCATGGATGGAGGAACCTGGTGGGCTACAGTCCATGGGGTTGCAAAGAGTTGGACATGACTGAACACTTTACCCTCAAAGAGTTAAATAAAATCATTACACACAAAAATATCTAATTAGGAATCCTTTTAAATGTTTAGGAAGTAAAGTATGGGCTGCTCTACAGGGTTTAGCAATAGTACCCGATCTAGTCTTGGGAGTCACACAAGCTTCTGGAAAGAAGGAATGTTTGAGCCTCCAAGCACAGGATAAGTGGTGTTAACTAGGCATGGGGTATCAAAACATGGAGCAAAGTGGAGAGAAGAAAGAAAAAGCAGCCCAGGGAAAGGCCAAGAGCTGTTAGACCAGAGCTCCTCAAACTTTATTTGGAAAATGAATTTTCTGAAAATCTTGCCAAACTG
The DNA here is from genome assembly GCF_002263795.3 of Bos taurus. NCBI lineage: Eukaryota > Metazoa > Chordata > Mammalia > Artiodactyla > Bovidae > Bos > Bos taurus. The sequence continues at coordinate 62,839,435 of NC_037331.1, forward strand.
TAGATTTCAATTCTGGACCTGCAGTAGGGTCCAAACTTCTGCATTTCCAGCAAGCTCTCAGGTGAGGTCAATACGGCTGGTCAGGTGCACACTTTGTGTAGTGAGGATCCGGAGGATCTGCCCAGACGCCAGAGCAGAGAGAACGAGGAAGGGTCAATGATGAGGCCAGAGAACCTGGCAGAGGTTGGACCATGCCAGGCTGTGCAGAGCATCTTAAGGAATCTGGTCTCAGAGGAATGGGAACCACAAAGATCTCCATTTCCTTTGTTCTCCCCAAATAACCTTGCTGGGAGTTTCATTTTCCCTGAGAGACAGCACTTTGCAGTATCTAAAGTACAAGTGAGAGCAAAGGTGTTTATGGACTCCGGGGCTTCTAAGAGCCAATAAAGTTCAGCTCCTTCATCACAGACAGACCATTAACAAGCCATGTTTATTAGTAAAAATCCTCAGAACTTAATACACCTTTGTCAGCAAAAGTAATTGATCTTGGCCTGTTAATCTGGCTGGTTTTGCAGACTGAGGACTTGCCACTTTTTTAGAGCGTCCTACAGCTCTGTGGGCTTCCCTACTTCAGTAAGTGATTTCCAAGAACATAGAGCCCATAGGGTTCTTAAAATAGTTTGGTAAAACAGAATACAAACACCTCTCGTTGGCACCCTGGCCTTTAGCCTTACACGCCTGAAGACATCAGGTCTTCCAGAAATATCTGTACCAACTGCCACCAGGCTGAACATTTGACTGAACAAAGGCACAGTGAACTGTTTGCTGTTCAGTTTGTTGGCGCTTAGTCGCTCAGTTGTGTCCACTCTTTGCGACCCCATAGACTGTAGCCCGCCAGGCTTCTCTGTCCATGGGATTTCCTAGGCAAGAATACTGGAGTGGGTTGCCATTTCCTCCTCCAGGGGATCTTCCCATCCCAGGTATCGAATCCGCAACTCCTGCATTGCAGGAGGATTCTTTACTGCTGAGCCAGGATGGAAGCTCTTGTTCAGTTAGGCAGATCATAAAGACTCAAGCTCAGATGAATGTTCAATATACTCTATATAAACTACTCTTTGCTTCTGTCTTAGGAAAGAATCTTCTTTCATTTTTAAAATGAACACACACCATGAGGAATGCACTCTGCTATGACTTAGATGACTCTAAGGAACAGCTCAAGGAACTCAAATGTCCACTTCCCTGACAAGTACCAGCTCTCTAGAGGAGTAACTCTTGGCTCGGTCATTTATGTATAGCGGGAACATGGGGATGACACAGTTTCACAAGTGATAGTGAAGCACTGCATTTTCTACATGAATCATAATGCTACTCACACCGAAAAATGTGAGACGCTCTGCTTCTGAAATGGGTAAGAGTGAGAGGTTGTGAAATCCTCTCCAGATATCGTCAAACATTAGCATGTTCTCAGCTGTCTGGAATGCTGTGTATACTGTCCTGACCTGAAGCAAGGATGAGAAACCATGTGTGAGGCATTTGTTCCATTACCCAAGGAATCCGTCTCAGTCAGAAGGAGTGTCTTTCTGGTGGTCTGCTTTTGTCACCACATCCGAAAAACATGGGTAGACAGATTTTCACAAATTTGGAGAATGTAACAAAGGAGGCTGGATGTAAAATACAATTTTCATGGTGTACAATATTTACTTCAAGAGCTGGCAACTCATCCATCAGAGATGGGTAATATACACTAGAGATGTTTTACACATTATGGGGTGTGCTCCAAGGCAAACAGTAACCTAACAGGACTAGGATATTTATCTAACAATAGCTATTCTCTAAAAAGCTTCAGACAGTAAGAATCTGCCAGCAGTGCAGGAGATTCTGGTTCAATCCCTGGATTGGGAAGATCCTCTGGAGAAGGCAATAGCAACCTACTCCAGTGTTCTTGCCTGGAGAATCCCATGGACAGAGGAGCAGCCTGGTGGGCTACAGTCCATGGGGTCACAAAGAGTCAGACACAACTGAGTGACTAACACACACACACACACACACGTTCTCTCAGGCAAGAAGGAGCTGGCCAGCTTTAAAGGGCAGAACTGTCACAGTTTGGAAGGAAAGAGATTACTGGTTTAGTGTACACCATTACGAGGTAGCAATATGAAAGCAGGTGAAGATTGCTAGCCAGCATCACTGAGCACCCATATGGCTAAGCTCAGAGGTTAGCAAGATGAGCATCAGAAGACATACCTCCCTCCCTTATGGAGGACACGGCCTAACACAGAACAGGAAAATGCTCTGGTAATCACGCTACAGTGGGGCAAGGGCTCACCGGGAAGTGTGTGCACATGTGTGTTGTGTGTGCGTGTGTCTGCACATGAGGGAAGGAGGGAGGGACAGATGGCAAGTCAGCCAGCCAGGGAGAGCCCTAAGCCTCAGGAATACAAATGAGAAAACAGTTTTTTCTGCTTCTGCCTAGAGGCATGGAGTGGTCAGGGAGCTGCCGTGGGTGATGATAACAAACTTCGAAAGGCCAAGCACTGACCAGGTGAAGAAGGATAAGAAAGGTATTCCAAACAGGGGTGGAGACATGAGCAAAGAATGCGAGGCATAAGGAAGTAATGGGTTTAGGGAAAAAACTCGTAATCCAGGGACAGATGGCATGCGTATGTACCTATACGCATACATATTCAGAGATACTAAAATAGTAATGTCTGTGCCTGTGTGCATACATACATGTACCTGTGTACACACACATATATGTTGTAGCCAACTGCTGCGGCCCAACCCACCTCTTTGCACTCACAAACCTGAGTGCACATGCCAGACGTCAGCTGCCCTGCATTCTTTCTCTTAGAGGCCACTTTGCCACCTGAGAGGCAGCTCAAAAGGGTACCCAATCAACTCCCCCACTGGAGCAGACGGGAAGTGGTGGAACCATAAGTCATCTCTCTCACTGTCAGGCAGGAAATTCTGAGGCATGAATTCCTTTGGCTTCTCAAGTCTGCCGGCAGGGGTGAACTCTGGTCAGGCATGGTGATCCACGCTTGGTCACATACCTCAGCTAGTTGCCTCCCGCTTCTGATCTCATCTCTGCTCTCCTTGGCCAGTATCCTCCATCTCCCATGAGACTCCCTACACCCCAACCTTTGCTGCAGGGTCTGTTTCTGGGAGAATCCAAAGTTAGACATGTAAATGTGGGTCTGTATTTATATTTATAGGCATGCTTATATAGACATGGATATGTGCATGTGGAGAGATACGCCCATAGATACAGACATTTATGCATGCAAATATAAATGCACACAAACACCACATATACACCCAAATGCATCGATGTGTTTCCATCTCTCTATTTATAGTACCATTGTTTTCCTTTTTACCAAAGCATAGCAGGTAATTATACATAGTCTTCTTTTTAAACTGGGGGATCTGCAGCTTCCAGGGGCATACCCTTCCTATAACCTCCTCAGTGGACCACCCAGCCTCGCACAGGTCCTGTCCGAAGCCCTTGTCCAGTTTCACCCCCTCACTCCCAGCACTGTCCACAGCAAGGTGTCCAAGCCCGTGGCCAGACAGAACCTTCACACTCTGAGTCTCATGGGGCCAGGGCCAGGCTGCACATTTGCAATATTGCCTTCTAAAGCAAACATCTGTCCAGTTGCCAGTCTCAGGACAGGGCCATCTGCTGCCAAGACATTGCCTCTCTCTCTCTCTCTTACTTTTTTTTAGCATACTACATCAAAAGATAGCAAAATAAAAGCATATTAAAAACCAAATTACTTTCATAACAAGCTGCAAAAAAGAAAGCTTATGCCTCAAACTTTTGTATTCACAAAAAGAAAAACGGCTCTTTTGACTCTACCTATACCCAAGCCAACTCATAAATGTCCTGTCCCCAAGCAAGAGCTCCATCTCCTCCTCTCCTTCCCTTATTAACTGACAGGCTGACACCAGGGACAGTCGACGCCATTAGCTGCCCCTTATGTGCCAAGGGTAACATGGAGAACTAGAAAGAACACAGGATTAGGAATACAGAAATGTAGGAGATTAGAATATATAGGGATATAGAAAATGATATAGAATATAGATCTGGAGGAACTCATGAGAAGGAAAGCCTGGGCAAGCAACTACTTCTTTGGATTTTTCTTTCTTCAACTGAAAATAAAAGCAGTACTTGCAGGGGCCTGAATTTGGCCCGCCGGTGTATTTCATTGATCATGCAGTGTCTTTATAAACACACAAAGTCTGAAGACCTTGAGTGCATGAGTATATGACCCTTTACATATAATCTCTAAACTCATTTCCATTCCCAACATCGGATAGCTTTGTGTAACTGTCATTGGCGAAACTGCAGGAGCCTCCCATCCTCCCTGCCACCTTCTAAATTTTCTCCCCAAGGAGGCTCAGTTGCCTAAACTTGGCCCACCTTTATGGAAACAATAATTCATTCAGGTGCAGATTTAAAGTTTTCTACTGAAGTTTGCCTTGCTTTTCCTCAATCTACCCAAAAGAATGAGATGAAAATAATTTAATTATCAGAAAACTTTACAGCTACCAGTGTGGAAGAAATAGAATTGTGAAATGGGCAGTATTTAGTGGCAAATAGAAAATATTACAAAAACAAAGAGCTATTTAGTCATAATTAGCAAGAAAGGAAAAACATGGAAGTTGAGTCTGAATATGAAAAATCATGTTCATCTTCATTAATTAGCTAGTTTTGTGTTTTTATATATTCCTACAAGGTATTTTCTATACCTTATATTACATATTTATATTTATACATACATGGTATATAATGTACATATACCTTATATTACATATTTATTTTTATATCTATATCTACATCTGTATCTATCTACAGGTATAGATATAAATATCTATCTAACTATAGATATAAATACTATCTATCTATAGGTATAGATATAAATATCCTGTGTCTCCTTCCTTCTCTCTCCTTCCTGTCCTTCTTCCCCTTGCAAAAACTATAACCCTTGGTCATGCTTACTTTAATCTGGATTCTCTAAGTTGTATGTGTATGTGTGCTATAGGAAAGAGGAAATATTTTGGGAAAAACATGTAGAGAAATGACAAATACTATGATTTATGATGATCCACACATGATTCTGCTTTGGTGAAGTTAGGATGCTGAAGTTCCCCATATATTGTTTTTTTTTATATTCTGAGATGAGTACTGTGTGTTCTTTACTGCAAAAGATTAAAAGCTTAAAAAATATACGGTTGTACTAACTCCCTACTGTAAATAACTTGGAGCAGCTGGTTAAGACTAGAGTCCCCATCATCATCAATACCACCACCATCACCAATGATTTTCCTCCAAATTTAAAATACATTAATAAAAAATATCCCTTTAAAACTATAACATATGCCAAGTTCCTTTTTCATTCCTAAGCACTATGAGGATATCCTTAGTCTGTGAATTACAAATCAATAGTGCTTAGAAAGGCAAGTCTACAGCTTTGTCTCACTAATCCCTTCTCTGCCCTGAATCCATGGTTTAGGGGTCATTTCCTCCTGTCCATTTTCCTCAGCATAATTGACCAATCCTCAAATCAGCTTCTCTCCAAAGCAAGCTACATTTATCTCCATCTGCTTCCCATTCGACCGCACTAAAGAACTCAACAGCTGCCTAAGCAAGAAGTTTCTCTGGCCCAAAGAATGGAGAATCCATGCCTGCCCAAAGAAGGCAGGTGAAGGGAAATCAACCCCTCTCCCTCACTCTTTAGACCAGTGGTTCTCAATCAGGAGTGATCATGTTCTCCAGGACACATGTGGCAATGTCAGCAGACACCGTTGCTGGTCACAACTGAGAGGGTGAGTGCTCCTAAAATCCAATGGGTAGAGACCAGGGATCCTGCTAAACATCCTACAAGGCACAGGACAGCTGCTACCTGTGAACTATCCAGCCCAGAATATTAACACTGCCAAGGCTGAGACACCCACCTCAGAGTGCTGAGCTTTGTCCTCGGTTCCACATCAGGAGGGAGAGGAGAGACTATAAAGAGACTTAGGCCTGGAGTTGGTGAGCTGAAGGCACAATTAAGCAAAACGAATACCCTGGGAACATCCAAAGCAGTACTTACAACACAGGAACACTTGGTACACTTGTCTCCTTCTGGCTGAAATTCCTCCCCTTCTTGGTACTGCACCCCCTCAAACACACAGCCTGGAAAGCAAAGCAGAGTTTCGAATCAGGGCCACAGTCTTGATTCAGCTTGAAATTATATCCTTCTAGCCACTGAGCAACCATCCCCACCTCCACCCCCAACTTGTACAGCATAGTCTTCAATCAAAGGACAAGAGTGCTTCAAAGTAAAAAAAAAAAAAAAAAAAATCCTGTAGACTACAAAAGATCGACATGGACCCAGAAACCCGAAGATGCTAGAAAGCAAACAAAATGTTGGAAGTCAGGTTGGCCTGAGCAGCAACAGTACAGGGTTCTGAGCTGTGCAGAGTCTGAGCAGCTTACCAGCACCACCCCAATCACAGCCAGGGAACCAAATTCCAGAGGAGCTGGAAGAGGCAAAGAGAAGGTCAAGCCAGAGAGGTCAAGGATGAGCTTAGGAGCAAATGACATGAAGAGTTGCCACCTGGAGAGTAGCCAGAAGTGGCCAGCTTCTGCCAGACCCTTCATACTCCTGACCTCACTCTATCTTCAGTGAGCCCACAGAGCACGGACTCTGATCACTGCCCCTGCAGGGAAGGAACACGTGGCCCAGAGAGAGGAAGGAACTCATCCAGCTGGCAGTGCTGGGTGCTAACTCAGCTCCGACCCCCTGGCCATACCACACAAAGGGCCAGACACCAAGATGAGAAAGGACAAAGGCAAGGCAGAAGGCACCATACAGGTTTTCAGTCCCACCCTGTGTGTTGTTGAAGGGGCTAGGATGTCCCCAAGAAGTTTGGTTAAAAATAGGCCCAAGAGCCAGGAGGTACCTCCTATCAGAAAGATGCTGAGGTTGCTGCTCTATTCTTAAGTGATGTCACAGATGACCAGAAGAACAGGCTGGCCAATGACCCTGCGCCACATGGGCCATGCACAGGAGGACTGTCAGCTAACGGCAAAGCCTCCTTCCTCAGGACTGCCTCACCAGCTGCCTTGCCAGAATAGCTGAGGTCACTTTCCACAGATAGAGAGTGCGGAAAGCAGCACTTCCAATGGGGAAACTCAGCAAAGAGGGCTCTCGTGAAAAACCGACTCACGCCCCTGAGAACAGATGTTCAAGGCCCACTAAAGCCATCAACACACATGCCCAGTCATGTATGACTTTTTGTGGCCCCATGGACTGTATGTAGCCCACTAGGCTTCTCTGTCCATCGAATTTTTCAGGCAAGAATACTGGGGTGGGTTGCTATTTCTTCCTCAAGGGGATCTTCTTGACCCAGGGATTGAACCTGCATCTCCTGCATTGACAGGTGGATTCTTTACCACTGTGCCACCTGGGAAACCCAAAGTTGTCAACAGAACCCACCAAACTCTCAAAGCAGCTGGTTCCTGACAAAAGGAACATCTGAACATATGAGCATTGCCCATAACCACCCGATCAAGCCACCAGACCTATTCATTTTAAAGCTAGATATGAAGCCTTTTGTTCAACTGAAACACATGGAGACAAATGTTACTGAAGCTGAACAGCTGGGTGAACTGCGGCTTTCAGATCTTTCTGATGCCCACAGCGAGAGCCAGGGGAGGAGCCAGAGCCACCCTCCTGCTGTTCTCTTTGATCCAGGAGACCTGATAAGCTTGGTGCCCTCCTCGTGGCCATAGCTCAGCACTGTTAATAACAGCAGGTGCCCAGTCATCTCTTTTCAAAAGACATTTCCAACAAAGGGTCTTCAGTGCTTTCATATATGTTGCACCACTGGTTCTGTCATACAGATTGCCAGACAGGTTAACTGCACAACCCACATGATAACTTAAATAACGAATTTTTAAATGAAAACTCTTGCAAACTGTTCCCTTCACAGCCCATCCTCCTTGAGCAAAGAGTCAGACAAGAAGGAGCAGACAACTAAGAATGTCCTGCAATCTGTTTCAGGAAGAAACTGACCACAAGCTGTACGTGTTTGTCATTATGGGGAATACCATTCCATGATCAATGACAGATGCCAGTCCTTCTGAATTACAAGGAGAATACCCCAAGGCCTCAATGGACTGTCCCTCTCTAGACTTGGCTGAGGCCTCCTTCCCAAGACACAGGATAATGCAGTCTGGATGCGGCCAGATCTGAGTCTTCTGATTTTCATGCCAAAGGTTGGTCTTTGAAATTAAGGAGAGAGAATAAAGTTGATTCTTGACCCCATAACCAAGGGCAGAGTGCCTACCCAGATGTCAGGGGGCTAGTGTGCAGCACTGGCAAGCCAATGTTTTACCTTTTTAGTTTATATTGGGGTATAGCTGATTAATAATGTTCTGATAGTTTCAGGTGCCTAGAAAGCAACTCAGCCATATATATACACAGATCCATTCCCCTCTAAACTTCCTCCCATCAGGGCTGACTGGCAAGCTAACTTTTAAAGATTTGCTTTCCAGGGCATCTAGACCCAAGTTGAATAATGATCACGGTGTGGGGTAGGGGCAGGTAGTACAGTATAGTGGCCAGAAAAGAAAAGAGGCCGGGGACCCCAACCCCACCTTTGGACTTATCCTCATTGAGTCAAATTTCTGCCTGTGTGAACTAAAAACACTACTTCATCCCTTACTGAAATGGTGGTGAAGACTTAACATTACAATATGTGCAATCACAGAGCTCAGCCTTTCCTTCCTGGGAACTCAACTTAAAAACAAAATGAGAGAAGCAATTGCTGCAGTATGATAACTTCAGCTGCTGAAATAAATTCACTCTGTTGTTTCTATACACATACTTTCAAAGGCAGTCTAAAAATATGACTATCTTCTAAGTGAAAAGGAATGTTATATATGCCGAGTTGATTCTGCACCAATAAAGCGACAATCTACTCAACCCAACTGAATTCATATTTAACAGCTTTGATATCTTTTAAATCTCTATGGCATATAAAATTTGCTCTGTTATCAATCTCAAGCTTGGCTGTGCACAGAAATTATCCAGGAGGCCTGAGTTTCACCCTCCAAGATTCTGATGGAATTGGTCTGGGATGCAGCCTGGGCATCAAGATTTATTTTTTAAAACTTCCCAGGTGATTTTCATGTGCAGCCTAAAGAATGACTGAGCTAACTTAATAAAGATCCTTTAGGCATTTTAGAATATGGTTACATGATGCAAAGCATTCAGTGCATTCAGAGGGGAATGGTACTCAAGCAAATTCTGTTTGATAGATACAAAATAACTGAGTTATGGAAAGAATTATTTTACTTTCAACTGGTTTCTGGCCTTCACTTAAGCTTATCCAATAACACAAGCTTAACAGAAATTGCAGTGTGAAAAGGAAGCTTGGCTCAATAAAGACTGTCCAGGGAACTCAGGAAGGTTAGGAGCAGTGGAGAGAGACTGTCCTCACTGTCATTCAAAGATGAGGGAAGTCTGGACCCTGGAAGGGACTCAGGTCTGGGAGCGCGGCAGACTGTGTGGAGGGAAATGGCAGGAGGGGAAGGAACCAGGGGCTCATCTTCACAGAGCATCCCACGACGGTGCCTTTGCCATTTCCCGGGAAGGCTCACAGAACAGAAGGCCGTTTGGAGATTAACTTCAAAAGCAAAGAGAAGTAGTTGTGAGTATCGCCTCCAGTGAGGAAAAGCACTCAGAGTAAAACCCAAAATGTAGAACATCTGTTGAAGAGTATGGGCCAGGGGCTTAAGGGATCAGAAAAAAATCTCTCACCTCAAAATCCCCGGGCTCGTACCTAAGGGCAAGAAAAGAAGCAGGAGGCCTTTGTAATCCTGTTCAGAGAAGTAAGAGGAAACACTCCAGCCACTGGAAAGGAAAGATCGCTTTGCTGTCAGCTAGGCCCTGGGGCCCTTTAAAAAGACAGTGATTCCCAGTCACTGCACCACGCAGAAAACTGAGACCGGCAAAGCCTTCAGCTAAATCCACTTAGGGACCCAGCTCTCGGTGTTCAGAAAACATCTGGTCGCCTCATCACCAAGGCAAGCCCCGGCCAAGGTATTGCAATATGAAGCAGTAAAAAGACATTTCTGGAAGCAAGGGAAAGCCACAACCTTTCCTTCCAAAATAAGCGTTACCTGTGGCCCCGTGGAGTGGAAAGCAGGCCTCCGGAGCCTGGAGCATCCTTGCCAAGACCTACAGCACATTGCAGTCATCCCGGGCCCACCAGAGTCCAACCGGACATTTCTATGCAAAGAAGTTTGCTCTCCTCACCCATTAGGTACACAGACATAAAGGGAGAAAAATTCCAGTCGGGAGTGGGAAAATCATGCATGCTTGAGAGAACCCCGAAGGATTTCAACAGTGCTGTACTGTACCAGGGAGCTGCACTGCCTTCCCCTTCCTGAGAGGTTACCTGGACACGTGGGGCAGCATGTTCCCAGATGCTTGGAGGGGTTTTTACAATGAACGACACACCGCACCTCAGACTCTGTGACAACGCCTTCCTGAAAAATAGAATGCCACAATCAACGTCAGCCCCAGTATTCCCACGGAGATTTACTCACTTCTGGAAAGTAGCCAAAGAGATAGGAGAAGAATTTGAACACGAAAAGTGCAAAGGGGGATAGGCATCAGGTCCATAGGTCCGTGGCACAAACGAGGTCTGATGGCTCCAGCTTGTCCATTGCAAAGCGCAAATCTTGTCACCGGTTCTCTTCCCTGTTCTAGTTCTTTCTCTTTGACTCTGATTTCTTCCTTTCTTTCTTTAAATCTAGTATTTAAGATTTCCTTGCTGTCTGTCAGTAGCTGACAGAGTCTAGCTGTTCATTCACAACTGTTTTAGGTTTTCAACATGTACTATATGATCTATAATTGTTATTACACTTTAAGCCATTAATTATAAGCCACAAAGGGCAAACATAATATCCCAGACTGGCATCTGGAGACCCAAATCCTCACCACCCTTCCAGGAATAACTAGACACCAGCTCTGCAATCATAGACATTTCTCTGGGCTTCCCAGAGAGCTTGGCTCTCACGCAGCAAATGAAGAGACCAGATAAAACTATTTTAAAGATCATACTATATTATGTTAAAGTAGAGACTTTTGGTCTTAATAACAAAATCAAGGGACTCATTTGCAACTGATCTTTTGACACTAGTACTTTAATGTTGCTTGAAACATTTTTTTAAATTCAATTTTCAGAGTTGGTCTTTGAAAGTTTTTCTCTATATTCTCTACCCACTTGGTTTTGTGTGTTTATTAATTTTCTTTCAAGGGGAATGGTAACAAAAGGTAAAACACTGTGTAACAATCTGACAACTAGACAATTTTCTTCATCGAGCCTGCTACTCTATCATCTCAATCCAACAAGGAAAGTTACATCCTAAATGTCTTCACATCTGTCAGACCTGAGGCTTCCACTACCAAGAAATTTATTGTGGTCTATATCACATCTGGAAAGGAAAAAATGTCAAAATTCCAGCAATATACAACATCAAAAAAGGAACTGGCCTTTAGTTATATAACTGAAGCAATGCAAAAAGTCCAGGATCAAATTCCCTTTAGTATCTGCAATGCAGATGCAGGATTCAGGTTACTCCCCAGCATGAATTTCCTGTCTCTGATCTTCAGATTTTCCTCTTCCAGTAAGACACTAAAAGTGGAAAATAAAGGTAAATTTTCCACCATCTAACTCCTTCAGTAAGAAGACATAAGAAATAAGCTAGAATTCAACTCAAGTGGAAATTAACCGGATCATTAGACTAGCTGTTACTGGTCTGGTACCAAGTTGTACTCAGTATACGCAGGCTCTACCAGAAGTGTTTTAAATGACAATGTTGCTCATTCTCACAACCACTCTATGAGGTAGTACTATCCTCATTTTATGGGCATGAATGTGAAGTCTGGAGAGGTTAAGTAACAAGTTATGTGAATGGCAACAGCCATATTTTACTCCCTACACTACACTCTCTCTTCTGTTACTCATTCTGTGTCCTGAGAAGAAAGATCTTGGAGAGAGAGGTTGCAACTGTGTCCTTCAGCAGAGGAGCATCTTACATGAAGACTTCCCTGATGGTACCAGTAAACAGTCATTTCCTGCATTCATAGATGAGGTCTCCTTCCCTAAAGAAGGAAGTAAGCAGGAGTGGGAAGGTACTAACTGAGAGAAGCCGAAGCTTTTTGTCACTAATTTAACAGAGGTTTGCCTTTATGGTGATTGAGTAAAATGATATTTTCCCTGGTGGTTCAGCAGTAAAGAATCTGCCTACAATGTAGAAGAACAGGGTTCAATCCCTGGGTCGGGAAGATCCCCTGGTAGAGGGCATGGCAACCCACTCTAGTACTCTTGCCTGGAGAATCTCATGGACAGAGAAGCCTGGCAGGCTGCAGTCCTTAAGGTCGCAGAGTCAGACACGACTGAAGTGACTAAGCAGTAGCAACAGGGCTTAGGCAAAGTATTATAAAAGGAGAAAAATTAAAAGGCAAAGTTCATCCTTGGTGCTTCATCCTAAAGTTAAGCACTTCCTGACTCCTAAGTCTGTTGGTCTTTAAGATCTCTTTCAATAATAATTTGATATTCCTATATATTATCTCTGGGCCCTCGTGAGTGACTAGTTACCAAAGCTGATAAGCAATAGGATTTTCAGTGTTCACAAATGATGATGGCTTGATATGTTATTCATTCAACAGAATATTCCCTCCCAGATAATACTGGGATAAATTCCCTCCCATCTAATTCAAACAAAGGCAGCAAAATTCACCACTGGTTCATGCAACTTGAGGATCTTCAAGACCTCTGACTATTGTATACAAATGTTATAGTCCACTCCAAAAGGCAAGCGGCTGTTGCTTTCAGAGTGTCTCTGTCAAAAATTGGAAATTGCATCAGTCAAGAAGCAGGTGGTGATGGGGTGGGGCAAATTTAGAATGAGCGTGGGCTTTGATGTTGTTAAAAGTCATTATCATCATCATTTGGTTCCATGAAGCTGACTGAATGTATAACCCAGATAAAAAAATTCAACAAATATTCACTGAATCAATTAATCTATTGTTCATATCTATTCTACCTACTGCTTATTTTCATAAATAATTTAGATTACTACATAAATAAATTGAATATTTAACTGAATAAGTAACTGAAGATCTTATGAGTGAACATGCCCGCTGTGGGCTTATAATAAGAACATGATTCCATAAGATTCATATTTCAATAAGCTAAACGTCAATATATTTGAGATAACATCAGAGAGAAATACACATTATTATACTAACTGCTTTCTCCTTTAAATGCAACAGCATATCTTTGGACAGTGAAATGAACCTGGGGTAAAATGATTAGCATTTTCTCTTCTCTACAGAGAAAAAATTTTAAATTATGTCAACATTAGATGAGCATTTTTTTAACAGAGTATTTCTTTAAAGAAAATAAGTTAGAAAATTTTGATTCTTCATTTCCCCTTTAGTTTATCTTGCCTGTGTTAAAGACGTGTAACGATTAGAATCACGTGGAAACGGTGCACTTTTCAGAGTTGAGCAAGCACCAGGCACAGTGGGCTCCTTAGGAGCTGAACTGGTGGTTCTTAAATCGGTAGGGTTGAAATCATGGAAATCACAATGTCCTAACTGCTTTGGTTAATACAGTTTACAGACAGGCTTCAGTTCAAAATGTTTCTAAATAAAAAAAAGAAAGAAAAAGGAAAACATATATCCTCTAACAATACCTCTTTCTGCTAACAAGAATTTGTGTTTTGCAAAGCTGACTCAACAGGAAGACATGAATTTTCCCCAAGGGCATATGCATCTTCTCGGAGCTTTTCCAGGCACAATTTAACAACGGTGAACAATTCTGCTGTGTGCTTCTGGAAGTAAGACCCATGCAATAACTATCCTGTACCTGTCTTGTTATGGTGAATGTCACAATAAATATAGACAAGGATAGAGTTGGTTTTTCATTCGTTTCTCATTTTTTGCTTGTTTCTTTGGAGTTTTGTTCTGTGTTTGTTCTGTGTTCTGGAAAGGGTTTCTGAAAAGGACTTTATGGATTTCCTGTCACTGGAAAGTAAAATAGATGGACTTTACCTGGCACTGGCGCAGGACACAGGGTTCAGCAGGATTCTGCCATTTGAAGGAGCTGTTGTAGGTACTTCCATCATAGGTACAACCTAGAAGAAACACAGAGGCAGGAAGAAAGGCCAAGAATGAATGTGAGTTTCATTTATCTTTGAAGCAAAAGAAGTTACGTCTTCTAAGCCAGAACTAGTGATCGTAGGAAACACCATGCTCCTTGGCTATTTTCCTCTAAACACAACTAAGCCTTCTAAGTATCCACTTGGCTTTTTACTTACATTAATTCTTTGACTACCAAAAAGATTAACCTCACAGATTATATTTTCAAATGAAAAACCATGGATTGATGAACTCTTTAAGCCAAAATGCATAACCTCGTGACTTTATTTATACCTAGTAAGTATGAAGAGGACCAGGACTCAAAACATCACTGTGAAAGGGGATTTTACACAAGACTAAATGAACTTAAGATTGCTGAAGGTCAAGAGTGAAATGTAAAACACGGCAAGAAGCAAAAGCAAGAAAATTAAAATATAAAAAATGATCACAAAATTCTATACCCATATGACTCCTGACAAGCTACTGTCTTCAAAAGATGAAACCTTCCAAGCCTTGCCTCCAGCTTTAAGAGCTATGATTTCATTTTTCACTTTGATTTTACTTTTAAGTGGTGAACTAGATTAAGGAAATCTGAAACTAGACGATGTATGGATTATCCCATGTCAATTCACTAGCCAAAACAGAAGTCATGCTCATTCACTGGCAAAAACAGAAGTCAAAGGCCAGAGAGTCTCAAAAAAGGAAACACGTTTAAGCCTCTGTAGAAAGAGCCAAATAAATAATGGTGCAAGGATCACAACCTAGATCTTAATTTAGTTTGTCCAAATAATGCCTTCTACCTTGTGAGTTACGTTTCAGGGGAAGATGAACCCGGCTATGTCTCTAGTAAATGCACATTGGATTATCAGGAGTATGCCAAGCAAATGGGATTTACCAAGTACAGCCCTACTGCTTAGCCCAAAGCATATAGCAGTAGGAACACACAGATGGGATAATGCAGATATAAAATGGTCTGCCTCTGTTCCAGTGACTGGCTTCCGTCAACCCATTCCACCTCAATTCACAATTTTTCTTATCCAAGATACAAAAAGAAGACTCGCCTCCTTCCCTGAATTCTTTTGGATACTGCAGTGGTAACTTAAAAAAAAAAAAAAAAAACCTTCAATACAAACATAATAATAAACACTTAGGAAAACTTCAATAGACATTTTCATAAACTCAGAACCATGATTCAAATTCCCAGAGAATGATGAATGATTGAAAAGGGCTCAGTAACACTCTTCTCTCTAGTTCCTACAAATCAAATTACCAAAGTACACAGCTGATTGGAAACATATTAGGGAAATGCTTTCACTATATATTTTTTAATTTCCTTTGCATGAAGTGTTACAGCGATAAAATGTTCAACCACAGGGACGCCTAGCACACTGCAAATACTTAACGCCAAACCCAGAATGAATACAGTAAATTTTCAACAATGAAAACCAATATAAAACTATTTGGGCTAGCATAAATCTTACGGAACAAACACACTTAACAATAGACGTGCCATGTGCATGTCTGATTCACTACCACAGACTCACTCGGATAATAAATAACTTGTTCCGAGAGGTGGAGGTGGGGAAATCAGAGAACCAAATCCAATTCAAGTTAAGTCCAAGTAAATATGAAACGCCTGCCAAGTCTGCCAGTAGAGTTTCCAAATATGTTATACATTTTCATCCTCTGGATTAAAAAAAAAAAAACTAAAAGAAAGAGTGATTTTATGATTCTAATAGGGCAGGCAAAGAGATTGCCTTTTTTACTTCGCAGGAGGAAGTGCACTGTAAGCCCATATACACCAGGCAGGAACTGCAGGCCAAGAGACTGTTCCCGAACAATGCCAGGCCATATGTAAAGGACTTCGAGGAGTAGGGCAGAAGTCTCTAGATTATTCCACCCAGGATGGGATACAAGGTATTGGCACAGTGGTCCACAGTGCAGGGAACCCAGCCATGTTTTAAGCCTCAAATAACTCAAAATGAAGGCTGGCTCCTCCACTAGTTTAACATATAAAGACCAAGATCAAATTATGACCAGCTTAACTGCCCTTGTTAACATGTGAGTCTACCACATCTGAGTCCATATAATAGATGTTCCCAAATGTTGGATGAGTCAGAATGATTGAATAGATTCAAAAATATCAGTATTAATCTCTTTCAAAAGTAAAAGCTATATCTTTTTATTCTTCACGTACCCTCAACAGCATTGGCTGGTTTTGGCAACTCCAGTAGACTAAGCATCCTAGGTCGATTTCAGATGTAAGGGATTCTTGGGAATCAGATAATTTTAAAAAGGCTATTTTCACTGTTCTTGGGGTTCATGTTCTAAGATAAACATGCCATCTTAATGCAAGACACTAACATGAGCTATGTGAAGACTCACATATACATACAATCAAAAAGAGTCTCAGACTTACTCCAGAATTACTTCCTATTCTCTGTAAGGCAAACTTCTTTATAATAAAATTTCTTTTGCCACCAACTTTATACTGCTAGTAGGGCAGACTGGCAACATCTTGCCCCTTGAAACCCCAGAGGAGGAATATATTAAATATCTATTATTGGCCAGAGTAGAAAGAAAGACAAAAAAAATTGTCCATTGTACATCAAGGCAGTGTTTCTCAAACCACTTCTATGGAAAGGTTTGTTTTGTTTTTGTTTTTCTAATTCACTGTGGGCCAATACATTCATAAAATATAATAAAAATAGATTACTATAAAAATTAATTTTAAAAGGCTGGCAAAATATAATTTTTATTACTATATGTAACGGGTATAGAATTACTTAGTAGAATCATGAGACACATTTCTAGTTGCTTACTCTCTGAGTCTGTACTTTTCTCACTGTAGCTCAGCATTGTCATTTCTGGACCAATGGAGACTTACAGAGCGCATTTTGAGTTGCTCTGCATTGAGGGATGTGTCATGGGATGGGGGAACAGCCCAAAGAAACAATCAAAAGATTTCAATCTTAGACATTTAGAACTAGAACTCAAATAGCAGATAATAAACTTTCTCTCTTTCATTTACATGTAAGAAAATTTGCACAAACAAGATTAAAGTGGTTTACTCAAAATTAGAAGCCATTAGGTGTGAAACTAACACTAAAACCTGGTCCTGCGTGAAATCCACCTTTTCACATCCAGGTCTAAACTCACAATATTATTTGAGCACTTTCTAATTCGTAAGGTCTTTTGTATTGAGGACTTAACGGCCCAGGAAAAAAATCAACTCTGTCCTTTTAAATTAAATGATAGAATATCCAGGAACTTAACGAAAGAGTGGACAAGCTGGGCAACAGACAAATGGTTAGGCAACCAGTAAAGTCATTTTTCCTCTTCTTCAAATATTTTAAAATAAATGTTCGAGAAGGGGATTTATAAACATTCATTAGTTTTCTTCTGGAGATAAAAAGCCTTTCAGACTCCAAGAGCATCATGAAAACCACCTATATAGTAGCAGGAAGAGTGGTTATTTTCTGATAAAGTCACTGTACTATTTTTAAACCTGCAGCTCTCAATCTAGCATGATTTTGCCTTCCCCTTATAATATCCAACCAGAGGACTTTTCATAATGTTAGGAGATATTTTTAGATGTCACAGGCTGGGGATAAAGGTGCTTAACTGGTTCTACCACACAGGAGTCAGAGATGCTGCTAACACTCCACAACGCACAACAAAGAACCAACCAGTTCACAACGTCAACTGTGCCAATGTTCAGAAACCCTGATCTAAACCGTCACACGAAGCCCAAGATGGTTTTTCTTCCCAAAACTAAAATAGTACAAAAACAAGCCTAAACTAGCTATATGGTACTTGTGCATTTATTTCAGCTTTTTATATTAAATATTTTCAGGGTGAGGAAGAATTTCAGAGCATTTTTTTAAACACACACTATTGAGGAGAAGCTTGGCCCAGTCAACGAGGAAAACAACACGGCAACGGAAACAGTTCAGTTTCAGTTTCAGTTCAGTCGCTCAGTCGTGTCCGACTTTTTGCGACCCCACGGACTGTGGCACTTGAGGCTTCCCTGTCCACCACCAACTCCCAGAGCCTACTCAGACTCATGTCCATTGAGTCAGTGATTCCATCCAGCCATCTCATCCTCTGTCATCCCCTTCTCCTCCTGCCTTCAAGCTTTCCCAGCTTCAGGGTCTTTTCCAATGAGTCAGTTCTTCGCATCAGGTGGCCAAAGTATTGGAGTTTCAGCTTCAGCATCAGTCCTTCCAATGAACACCCAGGACTGATCTCCTTTAGGATGAATTGGTTGGATCTCCTTGCAGTCCAAGGGACTCTCAAGAGTCTCCTCCAACAACACAGTTCAAAAGCATCAATTCTTCAGCACTCAACTTTCTTTATAGTCCAACACACTTCCATATATGACTACGGAAAAACCATAGCTTTGACTAGACGGACCTTTGTTGGCAAAGCAATGTCTCTGCTTTTTAATATGCTGTCTAGGTTGAAGCACATAAATAAATTGAATCCATAATGAAGTGATAAAACTCATTTTTCTTATTAGTTGTGACCTTTTTTGGAAGCCACATTATCCCAAGGGAGAGAGAATGCCACACATTTTCATCATTCTGTCATTAAAATAGCTGTTAAAAATCATCAGGACCATGAACAAATAAAGCACTGGCCACCTAATGAATCTTAGCTACACCCAGTCTCATCCTTCTAGTTTTAATCCTCTCTTTTTTCACATTAACATTAGCCTACAGATCTTATCATTACCAATAACTTACTCCCAGCACCCAAGGGCCTAGCTACATGGCCCCAACCTACCTTTCCAGTCTTCTCCCCTGATTCCTGGAACTAGGTCTCTGGGGTTACCTGATCATAATAAACTTGAATGCTTCTTTAAATAAGTTCAAGTTCTTCAACCAAGGCTATCTGGCTCCTGCCTTCATTAGCCCACTGAAACATCACTCTCTTCAGCTGTAGCTGCCTACATGTGTCCAATCCAAGGGGACACTCAGCCCTTATCTTAGAAGACTTGTCTGTAGCAAGTCGACCACATTTTCCTTTGTCCATCACTCCCCACCACCCCACTTTTCCAGATGTTCTCATACAATTGCCTTTCCATTACCTCTTCTCTTGCCTCAACTTAAGCTGCTAGGTGTTCCTCATCTGGACTATTACAGCAGGCTAACTGACTGCTTATGGCTGGGATGGGATCCTTTTCCAGGCACCCTCCTACACAACTACCAGTGTGTGCTCTTTCAAATCCAGTTATTATCTCATTCACACTCTTGAACTCTTATCAGTGACTGATGGTTTAGCCTGGCTGAAGTACATACTGGTACTTTATCTCCAATCTCTCTTCTCTAGACCAACTGGATCAGAGTCTCTGGAAGTAGGAAGCAGAAGAAGAATCTAATGTGTGGCCAGGATTGAAAATCATTGACCTTTACTATAAAATTCAAACTTAGCATATGCAAACTCTCAGATCTGGCCTTGACTCACTTCTCTGTTCTCTTATCTGCTGCTCCGAAACGCCCCACACTTCTCCCAAAAATCACCAAATAATGTTACCCTATGATTTCGCAAATGCTGGCCCCTTCTTAAAAATCCCAGACCTCATCCATTTCCCTTCATTTCCATTATCCTCACAAGGACACAAAAGTCACCCAGGCTCTCCTTCCTTGTGTGGCTAACTTCTCTTTCCAGACTTAACTCAAGGTCACAGCCTCTGAGAGGCCTTCCTAGAAACTTCCCCACTCAGGGTAAGTTCCAGTGCTCCTCCAGGAAGACTTGGCCTCTCAAACATCTATTTCAAGGTACTTATGGTACTTAATCAATGTCGCATTTCACCAATAATATAGAGTAAACATCAATATACAAACTATTCCTGCAAACCGCAAGGAAAAAGAAATGGAGAAAGGATGACATTCCTTGGATGTCCTGTTTTCCCCTTTGGCAGGTAGACCACTTCGAGTCACTATTCCACCTCCAGAAACAACAAAGTTTTCCTGGAGCAACTCAGATGCCAAAGTCTGTCTCTTCTAATACCAATCCCCATGCCCATTCCCCCACGGCCCAGGTCAGCCTGAGCCAAACGCAGTGGAGAAAAGTCCTTGAGCAGCCCAGCACTTACACACCCTTAGCAATGAGAAGCATATCAACACATCCTCAGCCCCCTTCTCCCATACTGGCACACCTCACTTTCAGAAGGATGCCTTTTCTTTCCAAAACCCACTTTAGTCCTCCAAGTTACTGGTTTATTTTTATTTATTTATTTATTTTGGAGGTAGGGAGCAGCATGCAAACTGCCATATTTATTTAAAAGAAACCAACCGTGGAGTCTTTGAAATCAGTTCATTCCTACCTGGTACAGGGAAGCGGAGCAGATAGGTCTGCCATTCTTTGCTGTTTCCAGGTCACCTGATCTGGTAGCCCCACTCCCTGGACTTGGTCAATAATCCCTAAATTACTTCAGCCCAATACAATTTATTTAATGAACCATTTTTCAGATACTGCTCTCCAGGAACATATGGAAGTATAATCAAAAGGGATAAACATAAAACCTGACTAGCCATTCTAGGGCTTAAATCTTGTCCTTAGGAGTTCATTTAAAACAGGCTTTTATTACTCTTCAAGGCTGTACCTACAATGAATCCTGCAGGCAATTTTGCTTATTTTTAGCTAATGGGAATTTTATAGTCAAACCATTTCCTCAATCCCAAGAGAAAGATTCAGACCCATGAACTGAGTTCTTGAAGAGTGGTGCGTGCCCCCTGTCACAATAGTATTTTCCATAGCTTTTTTGTTTTGTTTTCCAATTATGAATTAAAAACATGATTGAAATAAAATAATTAACAATAGAGAAAGAAATGGTGGAAAGCTATGTAACTTAATTTTTGATGATTTCTGAATAAAACCCTAAATACACAGAAATATCAGGTACATACAGATGACTTGTAAACTCAACTCACTTCACCAGTATAAAGGAAAGCAAAATCTCCATGTGATTTGCTTGGATTTCTAATCTATGTGCTTACTGAAGACTGTGAAGTGATGACACTGTGGTTTATAGAACCTGTCTCATGACTATAACATTGTAATACATACAGTATCTGGCACTGATGTTAAGGTAACAGAACAGAGTCTGTGAGTCACAAACAAATTACGTTTCTATTTGATAAAACACAATTTCAAACTTTTAATATAACTGGTACTATAAAAGAAATATGCAATGCATTAAGGACAAAAATGCCTGCAACAACTATTTAATATGAGCCACATCACCCATCACTCCTGCATCTGACCTGGTCTTATCATTGTTGTTATTGTGAGAGTTGACTGGTTTGATCTCCTTGCAGTCAAAGGGACTCTCAAGAGTCTTCTCCAGCACCACAGTTCGAAAGCAACAATTCTTTGGCACTCAGCTTTCTTTATGGTCCAACTCTCACATCCATACACAACTACTAGAAAAACCATAGCTTTGACTAGACAGACATTTGTTGGCAAAGAGATGTCTCTACTTTTTAATATACTGTCTATTATAGCTTTCCTTTCAGGGAATAAACACTTCTAAACATGGGAGTGCTTCTACCTCTAGGCTGAGTCAGTATTGCAGCAGCCATGCTGCCCACCATATCCGACTGTCAAATAGCCAATATCCATTGTTTCTCACAAGGCAAAAACAAAGAACTATTCTGAGCTCATACTGAGCAAAAATGAAAAAAGAAGAAAAACCTGCAGAGATTATCCTGTGAAGTCATAAGTGTGGTTTTCTAATGCAGGAAAATGTCACTAGAAGTCATTTCCAAAGATGAGTTCCAAAAATATTTTCAGAAATATTACATAAACAACCCTCCAACAAGAGAGAAAGAGAAAATTTAAGTTGTTGCATAATTATTATAGGTGAGGCACCGTACTTGGAATTTTCATATACAATTTAATTTTATTTTTATAAAAAGCACTCTAGGGCAGATAATATTTTACCTCTACTTTTTAAAATGATGATCCATCCATCAGCAGATGAATGGATAAGAAAGCTGTGGTACATATACACAATGGAGTATTACTCAGCCATTAAAAAGAATACATTTGAATCAGTTCTAATGAGGTGGATGAAACTGGAGCCTATTATACAGAGTGAAGTAAGCCAGAAGGACAAACACCAATACAGTATACTAACGCATATATATGGAATTTAGAAAGATGGCAACAATAACCCTGTATACGAGACAGCAAAAGAGACACTGATGTATAGAACAGGCTTATGGACTCTGTGGGAGAGGGAGAGGGTGGCAACATTTGGGAGAATGGCATTGAAACATGTGAAATGTCATGTATGAAACAAGATGCCAGTCCAGGTTCAATGCACGATGCTGGATGCTTGGGACTGGTGCACAGGGACGACCCAGAGGGATGGTATGGGGAGGGAGGAGGGAGGAGGGTTTAGGATGGATTTTCTTTTAATAAAAATAATTAAAAAAAAAAAATGATGATCCAATATTCAGAAAAGCTAAATTACTCTGTCCAGGTCACACAGCCACTCTTTATTTGAGTCCAAAGTCCACGTTCCATTTATTCACAGGGTCCTGCCAGATGCATGGAAGAAACTCAGAAAGTAGTAGCTCCCAGAGCAGAAATAACATTCCTGGAGAGGATGACATGCTGCCTTTCACTTGCTCATTTACATGATCCTTTAACATCATGTTCCAGTGATGTCTGAAAACCAGTATTATAGAGTAAAATTGGAAGAAGCAAGAGCCTATTCTGTGGATTTATGTTTACTCTGTTCTAAATGCCTTTACCTCTAGCTATGAACCATGCTGTGTCTCAGGCCTTTTGACATGATGAAGCCACAAATAACAAGGGCTCAAAAGATCAAATCCCCTTCATGGATCACAGTCTTGTTGTGGCAAAAGGGCTGTGTAACTCAGTGAAGCTATGAGCCATGCCGCGCAGAGCCACCCAAGACAGATGGGTCATAGCGAAGAGTTCTGACAAAACAAGGTCCTCTGAAGGAGGAAATGGCAAAACGCTCCAGTATTCTTGCCATGAGAACCTCATGAACGGTGTGAAAAGACAAAAAGCTATAGCACCCGAAGATGAGTCCCCAGGTCAGAAGGTGTCTGATATGCTACTGTGAAAGAGCACAGGGTAATTACTAATAGCTCCAGAAAGAAAAGTGGCTGGGCCAAAGTGGAAATGACGCTCAGGTGTGGATATGTCTGGTGGTGAAAGTAAAGTCCAATGATGAGATGGTTAGATAGCATCACCAACTCAATAGGTATGAATTCGTGTAAACCCCAGGAGATAGTGAAGGACAGGAAAGCCTGGCATGCTGAAGTACATCAGGGTGCAAAGAATCAGACATAACTTAGCAACTGAACAACAACAACAACAAAAATCAAACATCTCAGGTCCAAGTCATGTATTTCCCAAAACAGGAACATAGTTCATGAATTGGAGTACACAGGAGCAGTGTAAGAAAATAAAATTTATTTGAATACAAGAAAACAACCAACAGTCTCATAAGTTATGGCAGCCACAGGGAGAAGTCATGAATGGAATCCTCAGTTTCCTGAACATAATTTCAAAGACATCAGTAAAAATCTCTTTGATGAGCATAAAGAGTGAGTTACATTCAACACACATTTGAAATGCCATTTGTGGGACCAATATATTGCCCTGCATCATTTTATACTTTGAGTTACATATTGCACAGATGCAACCTTCATGGTTGATTAGATAGGATGTTTAGGGCTCACTGTAAAAATACTGTTAGAATATCTTACCATCTCCCTTTTTCTCATTTATATTTTGAAATAATTATAGATACACAGGAAGGTACAAAAAATCTACAGGAAGGTTACACCCACCCTCCACCCGGTCTCTCCCAGTTAATGTCTTGGGTCACAATAGTGCACTATCAGGATCAAGGAACACATTGCTTGACACTGATGTGGTCCACTGAGCTTTTTCAGATTTTACCGATTTTACATGCACTCATTTGTGTGTGTGTGTGTAGTTCTGTTCAGTTGAATCATACGTGTAAATTTGTGTAACCAGTCAACATACAGAACTGCTCTATCACTACAAGGCCTCTCAAGCTATTCACTTATAACTCCACTCACTCCACTTACAGCCTCCATCCCTAAGCCCTGACAACCAGGAATCAGCTCTCCATCTATGTAATTTTGTTATTCAAGAATGTTATACTTTTAAAAAGAATGTTGCATAAATCACTCTGTAGCCTTTTTATGTGGGTTCTTTTCTCTGAGAATAATTCCTTTGAGATCCATCCATGTAGCTTCATGGATCAATGTTTTGTTCCTTTTTATTGCTGAGCAGTATTCCGTGGTATGGATGTACCAGTTTGTTTAACCACTCCCCCACTGATGGTAGCCTCCAGTTTTTTTTGCCTATTACAATGAAAGCTGCTGTGAACATTTAAGTACAGGATTTTGAGTGAAAGGTTTTCACTTTAAGGTATACATAGCTCAGAGTGCAATTGCTGGGTTATATGGTAAGTGTATATTTAATTCTATAAGAAACTGCCATACTGATTTCCAGAGTGGCTGAAACATTTAGCATAGTCACCAGCAACATATAAGAGATTTTCCATATCTTTTCCAACATTTGGGGTTATCATGCTATACATTGTTTCTGCTGCTTAGTCGCTTCAGTCATGTCTGACTCTGTGTGACCCTATGGACTATAGCCTGCCAGGCTCCTCTGTCCATGGAATTCTCCAGGCAAGAGTACTGGAGTGGGTTGCCATGCCCTACTTCAGGGGATCTTCCCAGCCCAGGGATCGAAGCTGGGTCTCCAGAATTGCAGGCAGATTCTTTACCACTGAGCCACCAGGGAAGCCCATGCTATACATTATATGAATATGTATTTGCCATTTAGCTAAGTGAGAAATGATATCTCACAGTGATGACATTATATCTCACCCTCCTCCACCTAAACCTGGCATACACAAACTCATAATTTAACCAGGGGAACAATCATTCCAGTAACCTTCAAAGTTGTTGACCATCATGTGAGGGCTGATTCAGAATATGGATACCCAGTGGAAACAACCCAAATGTCCACTGATGGATGAATGGATAAAAAAAAATATGGTGTATATAGACAATGGAATATAATTCAGCCTTTAAAAGAATGAAATTATGATACATGTTACAACATAAATGAAGCTTGAAGACATCGTACTAAGTGAGATAAACCAGACACAAAAGGACAAATATTATGATTCCACTTATACTCCAGTACTCTTGCCTGGAAAATCCCATGGACGGAGGAGCCTGGTAGGCTGCAGTCCATGGGGTCGCTAGGAGTCTGACACGACTGAGCGACTTCACTTTCACTTTTCACTTTCATGCATTGGAGAAGGAAATGGCAACCCACTCTAGTGTTCTTGCCTGGAGAATCCCAGGGACGGGGGAGCCTGTTGGGCTGCCGTCTATGGGGTCGCACAGACTCGGACACGACTGAAGTGACTTAGCATAGCATAGCATACAGAGGTACCTAGAATAGGCAAATTCGCTGAGACAAAAACTAGAATAGAGGTTACCAGGGGCTGCAGGAAAAGGAGAATGAGGAGTTACTGCTTAATAAGTATACAGCTTCAGTTTGGGATGATGGAAAAAGTTCTAGAAAAATATTGCAGTGAAGATTGCATAACAATGCATTTAATGTTACTGAACTACACACTTTAAGATGGTAAATGTTATGCTTTGTATATTTTACCACAATAAAAATTAACAAAATACACAGATGCCTGGGCCTTGCCCACTGAAAATTGTTTCCCTTGGTCTGCGGTGGGACTGGAGCATCTGAGTATTTCACAAGCAGCCCTGGCAATTCTAAGGCACATTCAGGTTCAGCACCCCTGCGTTTTACAGAAGACGAAACCAAGGCTTTGGAAAGAAATCACTGAGTGAGAGCTGAGTAACTAGAAGTGGCAGAGGAGGGAACTGATTCCAGATCTAATTCCAAATCTAGTCCCCTTTCACTTCATTCTTCCAATGACTGAGAATCTTTTCAACTATCCAATCCACAGGTCCCAAGGCACACAAGCTCTCTGTCTAGATGCCTGAAAATATGACCCTGGCTTCTGCATTTAGCACTTCAATGTGGTCTTGCCTCTAGAGGTTTGAAGTTGTTACCTTGCATTCACAGCCTCATCCAGGTAGCCACACTGCAGTCACCCAAACCCTAAATATCAAAAGTTCCAACTGTATTTTTAAATCTGATCCCTCTGCTGGCTCCACGTATGGCATAGAGAATGCCCAGACATTCTCAGGGTATCAGGGGGCTGCCTCATGTGCTAAACATCAGCTAGTTGATGCCCAAGCATGTTTGCAGATAAACAGATACACAACCCTTTAACCACCAAGCAACTGGAAGCATAATTAGATGACTCTGGGGTAAATAAGCTCATCTCAGTGAAGGAGACACTCAAGTTCACGAACATACCAAGGTACTTTGTTCACCTTTATTATTACATCAGCCCTAGTAAAATGTGAGCTTCTCTGGCAGATAGATTTCTAAGGCAAACACACATTAGTTCTCAAGGTGAGATACCTGTCAAAAAGAGAACCTAAAACATTTGATCCTAAAAACCAGTTGTGCCAACTTCTAAAGAGACTGAAAGAGACATCTCTGATCAAAGCCCAATAAGACTGCTTCTAATTGTCACATGATGGTCATTTAAAACTAATAAATAGATGCACAGAGATTCCTGTATCTTCATAGAGTGATGTATCACACATACAGACATACTTTCAATTTTGCAGAGGCCAAACTCAGGCGGCAAATAAAAGAGACCCTAAACAGACGTTGGTAACTTCTATTTCAAATCATTGCTTTTCTGCAGTTTTTAATGATGCATTCCAACTTTCCACTTGGAATACCTACCTTTATTTTTAACTCCATGAAACAATTCTATTAGAAGCCTCAGAGGAGATAAGAATGTTTTGATTCTAAGACATGTCAAGATGATAGGCATCATCATGATTTCATTCCTGTAAGTGAAATATCAGAGCAGAGCAGGGAAAAATCATTTTAAAGGGCAGAGCACCTTACTCTCCATGAGCAAGTTAGAAGCAGTCACAGAATAGTTTTCAGAGCCACTGTAGAAAACTCAAAACCAATTTTAAAGTGTGTTTTATATGATGTCACAAAAGGAAGTATGTAATCCTGTCAAAATGACAGCAACTAGGAAATCTGAAGTCATAATTGGTGAAAGATCTACTAAAAATTATATTAAGGTTATCACTAAGTCTATAAGTATGAAACATACTACAGCTACCACCACATGAAAATACACTTAGGTTATGGTGATTTTAAGGACTTTTTAAAATCTCTATGGAATTCAGCAAAGAAACAGTAAGGCATCAGGAGTTTGGGAATGGTTTAGAGACATGCTGCCATTTTTTCATTTCTATTATCCATTTTTACTCTCTCCCTAAAATTCTCACTCAACTCTTTTAAAGTCCTGCTGAATTCCAAAATGAACTTAAGATGTATATGGCTCAACAGTAATATACTAAATACACAGTTGATTTCATGAGTCATGCACTAAATGAGGAAGACTGGAATTTGGTTCCAATTTTCCTTTCTCCTCCTTGCCTTTTTCCAACATATATTCAACTACCATGTGCCACGCACAGTGATCACAACTGAGAATACTATGGCCCTTCACAGAACCTCTACTACAGTGGGAGTTACAGAAAAACAAAACACTAAATAACAGTTGTGCCTAGTGTTAATTCCACAACAAGTAGCCACTGAGGCCAGGAAGTGATGTCTAAAGTGAGAGCTGAAGAAAGGGTAAAAGTCAACTAGATGACATTGGGTGGAAAAGCAGCCATGCAGTGTGAACAGTGTGTACAAAGCCCCATGACAAGAAGCATGCACAGAACCATGAGAGAAACAATGTCCAGCCACAGGAGTCCAGAACAAGAGGAGGCTAGAAAGATAAGTAGGAGCCAGACCTTACAGGGATGAAAGGGAATAGCCAAGGGTGAGCACTTTCCAGTACTTGCTGTGTGCAGGACCCACAAGGTATATTCTAGCTCTAAGCACCATTTATGACAGATGTTTCTACCTGCCACGCATACAAGAGCTTTTTCATGGCTCATACCATGGCTCTGAGTATGGTCGGTAGAGTCTAAGGTGACTCTCAGGACTTCCACTCCCTTATACATCCACCTTTTATAATCCCAAGAGTGGACAAGACTTGTGGATGTGATGGATGTCATTCCCATAATTAGGTTATGCAAAGACGAAGCAATTTTACAGGTGTAATTAAGATCCCTCATCAATTTCACTTTGAGTCATTACAGAGGGAATTTTTCCTGAGTGCACCTGACCCATTGAGTGAGCCCTTAAAGAGTCTATAGGTCAGAGAGACACTCTTCTGTTAACCTTGAAAGAGTAACCATTCTACAACCACATGGAATTGAATTCTAACAACATGAGCTTAGAAGATGACCTTGAGCTTCAGATAAAACTGTGCCCTAGCTGATCTTGACTGCAGCTCTATGAGACCCACCTAAGCTATGTCCAGAATTCTAACACATGGAATGATGAGATAATAAAGGACTGCTATTTCAGGCCACTAAGTTTGTCATCGGAGAAGGCAATGGCACCCCACTCCAGTACTCTTGCCTGGAAAATCCCATGGACGGAGGAGCCTGGTAGGCTGCAGTCCATGGGGTTGTGAAGAGTCAGACACGACTGAGCGACTTCACTTTCACTTTTCACTTTCATGCATTGGAGAAGGAAATGGCAACCCACTCCAGTGTTCTTGTCTGGAGAATCCCAGGGTCGGGGGAGCCTGGTGGGCTGCCGTCTGGGGTCGCACAGAGTCGGACACGACTGAAGCGACTTAGCAGCAGCAGCAGGAGCAAGTTTGTCATAGCTTACTATGCATCAGTAGAAAATACATCAACTGGACATTGGTAGCTGAAGGAAGATCTGTTAGGCTGGTAGCCATTGAAGAGGATTCCCACGTTTTTTTATATGGGTGCCAGGTCCACATTTGATTGCAATGCTTTGCATATGACATGATAGGAAACCAGGACCACTTCTCCGTAACAATGAGAAACATTTTCAATTTACCCACTTCAGAAAAGTAAATACTGATGCACCCAAAGTCAACAGCAAGACTTGGAAATCCAGTCTTCTAACTGAAAGGCAATCACAAGCTTTTCACTTAAACTGCCTTCCAAAGCCCATGAAGTCTAAAACTCAGAGGCTGTAAATGAAAGGACAGAAACAAATTTGACAGAGAAAGCAGATCTCTGTTTTAAGTCTTCTTACTAGTTTTAACAAGAACAGATTTTTGTAAAATATGATTTTAATGTTAACAAGATCCTTTCATACAAATAGGGTTTTGTTTTTTTTTTTTAATGCAAAAATAGCCCAGTTTATATTATGGGAAACCAATCTATAAAATATAACATTTTATACATATTTTTTCAGTTAGAGAAAAGGAAGGTGGAAAACAAACCCCTCAAGTTTTCTTTTTTTTCTTGTCCTTAAAAACACATTAACAACTTCCACTCAAATTTTGGGGGCTAAGTAGGTGAAATTAGTTATACTGTTAAAGGTTAAAATAGTTATAGGTTATAATACACATGCAAGCATCTCATAACAACAATTTCAAGAAATACATTAAGAATTCTCCTAAGCTCAGAAAAATCATGGTAAAAATGACAGCAGCACTGGAATCGAGTAGCTCAGTGATAGGAATGTTTTTCAGAGCAATGTAATTTCTTAAGATGTTTAAAGTTATATGTCAGAGGCTCAGCATTAAAGAAGGTAAGAGTTAAGCTAGCAGAGACTGCTTTCTGTATGCAGAGACTGACCCTCGAAGGATTCCCACAAATCCAGGAAATGGTTATCTCCAGGAAAGGGTACAAGGTGGCTAGGGTCGAGACTAGGACAAAGCCTTACTTTTACCATAGGATGCTTTTGTGTATTTTGAATTTTATGAATGGATTATCTGTTAAAAATATTTTATGAAACCAGGCATACACACAAAAGAGTAAAGCTCAACTAAATTGTCTCAGTACACTACAATACAGTTATGGATACTGAAGAGGAAAAGAAAGTAAGTTAGGGGTTCCCCAAAACAGGAGGTTCATAAGAAAAGCCATCACCTCCTAAGCCACATGTTGTTTCCAATACCTCCACAAAGTTTCACTTCCCACGTAATTCCTTTGACATTGCTGGTCCACCCAGAGTGTAAAAGTTCAGGGAGGCAGAAAGGGTGTGACAAAGACAACACTGCTGCAAAGTTGATGCCAGCGTCTCTCTGGTTCCTTCACCTCTCGAGCCCTCCTAATTCTCCAGGTCACTCCTCTTTCCTTCCCATCTAATGTGTTACCAGGAAGAAGAACGGAGTGTTTGGAATCTGAGTCCTGCTACTTCTGAGCAACTGTGCATCTTAAAAAAAAGATCTCTTCACCTCTTTAAGTATCTCTGTTTCCCAATCTGTTAAGTCAGAATAATAATAACCACCACCTCAGAGGTGACTATAATATTATCTATGAAAACTTAAAGACTGGAGTTTGTCTATTTCAAAATATTGTCTGAATCACCATACAGTTAATATGACTGATGGAGTATTAACTTCAAGGCAGGTTATACCTTATCTGGATATGAAACCTGGGGCAAACAGCATCCAGGTCAATCATATATAACAACCACCAGAGAATTTGGTCATGTCTAAAAGAAAGGAAAATAGAGGCTGGGGAAAGAGCTGCTCTTTTGTTTGGGCAGCAGGCAATACACAGTTAGGACTGCCAAAGTAGTCTGGTTAAAAGCAAACAACCAGATGGACACGAGTGTGGTTAACTCAGCCTTTCCATCTTAAAACATGTAAACAAGAGGACAATTTACTCTGTCAACACAGGGATTAATTATTTTTTAAGTTTTTTTTTTTTTAAGTTCATTCCTATATATGGAAATCAGCTGGCTCCCTCCAAAACAGCCACATAGCGATATTCTGAAAGGCATAATCATCTTCCAGGTCATTCTCAAAGCAATAGGCAAAGTAACCCCTTCTGTGTGAACCTGCACTATGTGAAAGGCAGTCTGTAATTAATAATACTCAATCTTTTACCATTATTCATACTCTTTGTTACTTTGGTCAGCACTTGTTCTCTGTAAATAAGCCTAGAACCTAGGATGGGTGTACAATTTTGGAAATCAGTGTGCAAATACTTATGTCGTGTCTCTTTCATTTTCTGAGACATCACAGGATATTTTAAAATCAAATATAAAAATTAAACTATTAAAAAACACAACCCATGGGATCACAATCATAGAAAAACAAGATGAAGCACAAAGAAATCAGAGAAATCAAAGGCAAAAGAAGATTGTGGAAAATAAATCCCACTCAACAAATGAAAAACTATGTTCTTCTATCTTTCATCAAAGTACTCTGGACCATTAATATTTTATGCTGTATATGAAGAAAGAGAATGGAATTGAACCTATAAAGGTTTGAAACACACCGTATTCACTTATGATACACTAATAACAAACATATTCAAATAACAAATACATTATTGTTCATGAAAGAACCCCGGATTAAAGAGTGGTTTGCAGTCCAAATAAATACAGAAAAGCTGCCAAAACTGTCTGTTTGACTCTCAATGATCTCATTTGTTTTTAATCAAACAATATTGAGTTTTTTCAAATTAGATTAATCTTTTGCCCAGTTTTTAAGCTATTTGGATAAAAATGCATAACAATTATTAGCATAAAATAATCTGACAAGTACACTGAAACATTTGCTTGAGAAGAATTCATTATAATTTACTTGCTTTTTATGTTTTAAAGAATAATCTGGCTTCATATAAGGTATAAGACCAATTTGGTAAGCAGTGTCATCCTATAAATACCTGGCACGGGATCAGTAAATACTTGAAAGAATGAATGAATGAATGGAACATATGAGCAATGTGACTAAAGCAAACAAGAACACAAATCCTTATACACACACACATAAACACACACAAAATCTTCCTAAAAATCCTTTTGGAAATAATGAGTTTTCATATTTCTAGCTTCAGCAGATTTACTCTACTGCTTCCTTTCAGTATCAACTTATTTTCTGAGGGAAATAAGCAGAAGCCATGATAGGATTCTTCATGTACTTGTCTGACTCCTCTACTTTCCTCCAAAGAATTAACAAACAAAAGCTTAAAAGCCCAGAAAATGGTATTTTAACAAGTTCCCTAGGTGATATGAGTGGAAGGCAATGACGAAGAAATATTCCATGACTTTGTGTGGATTATGACCTTCACCTGAGAGCTTCCCCCAAACACCCCTATTTGTATGTGATGAACCCCTTCTTGATCACAAAAATGGTCACCCCTTCTGGAAAGCCTTCCCCAGTGTACTCCACTTGTCCTCTGCTCTCTGGCATAACTTCCCTAGAGAACTTTGCCCACCAGATGGTAATTCTTTGTCCCTCTGGTACAGCAAGCTCCTTGAGGGCATGGACACCCTCTGGTTGACCTTTGGTCACTAACACCTTGGCAAATGAATTCAGTTTTCTGAGCCTTCAGTTTCCTCATATATAAAATGAGAAAGATAGAAATGGCCTTGCTGTTGTGAGGACTAAGTGATGAGCATAAACCAACTAACCCAGTGTCCAGCAGTGTGGGTGCCTTTGGGACCACTACTATGAAGGTAACAGACAGGATAAAGTTTTCAAAATCAATCAACATCTCACCACCTACAAGGCTTCAACAACACTATGTGGAAAGGCAAATGCAACAACTTTCTCAGAGTTCTTGGTAAATACAGAGAGGTTCTACTTTTTATCACACCAAAAGGTGAACGACATACAGAAGATCTTGTTTTCCTTTAGGAACAAGGTCATCAGTGACACTAGCCCCAAAGAATAGCAATGACCTGTAAAAACCTATAGGGAATGAGCATGGTCTTTTTGAATATAATAAATTGTGGGGGTGGTGGTTTAGGCACTAAGTCATGTCCAACTCTTTGCAACCCCATGGACTATAACCACCAGGCTCCTCTGTCCATGGGATTTTCCAGGCAAGAATTTAGAATGGGTTGCCATTTGCTTCTTCAGGGGATCTTCCTGACCCAGGGACTGAATCCAGGTCTTCTGCATTGCAGGCAGATTCTTTACCAAGCCACCAGGGAAGCCCATAATAAATATTGTTGTCATTGTTGTTCAGTTGCTTAGTCATGTCTCACTCTTTGTGACCCCATGGATTACAGCACACCAGGCTTCCCTGTCCTTCACCAACTCACAGCTTGCTCAAACTCATGTCCATTGAGATGATGATGCTATCCAACCATCTCATCCTCTGTCATCCCCTTCTCCTCCTGCCTTCAATCTTTCCCAGCATCAGGGTCTTTTCTAATAAGTCAAATCTTGGAATCAGGTGGCCAAAGTATTGGAGCTTCAGCATCAGTCCTTCCAATGAATATTTAGGACTGATTTCCTTTAGGACTGACTGGCTTGATCTCCTTGCAGTCCAAGGGACTCTCAAGAGTCTTCTCCAATACCACAGTTCAAAGGCTTCATTCTTCAGCACTCAGCCTTCTTTATAGCCCAACTCTCACATCCATACATGACTATTGGAAAAATCATAGCTTTGATTAGATGGACCTTTGTTAGCAAAGTAATGCCTCTGCTTTTTTAATATGTTGCCTAGGTTAGTCATAGCTTTTCTTCCAAGGAGCAAGTGTCTTTTAATTTCATGGCTGGAGTGACCATCTGCAGTGATTCTAGAGCCCAAGAAAATAAAGTCTGTCACTGCTTTCATTGTTTCCCTATCTATTTGCCATGAAGTGACGGGACTGGATGCAATGATCTTAGTTTTTTGAATGCTGAGTTTTATTTTATTTGTTTATTCTGTAATTATTTAAAAGAATGAAATGTGGCTCCACATAATGATAGATAAACTACGAACACTAATTAAAAATGTTCCCAAATATACATCAGTACCCATGTAGACATAAACATAAGCATAATTTAATATGGAAATTTTAAATTTCCCCAATTAATTTTTACCCAAATTTCTTAACAGATTGTCCAAGAAAAAATGTGCTGATAATATGCCTTCTCTCCATGCTTTCCCCTATTAGAAGTATCAAAACAAACAAAAAGTAGTAACTCCAAAGAGTCTTCAAAGGCCTCAAATGTGAGGTATGTTTGACAACTGGAATGATGAAAATAATGATATTTCTCAATGAAAAATCATTCTTAGAAATAATAGACATGTCATATATGATAAATCCACAGCAAACATTATCCTCAATGGTGAAAAATTGAAAGCATTTCCCCTAAAGTCAGGAACAAGACAAGGATGCCCACTCTCACCACTACTATTCAACATAGTTTTGGAAGTTTTAGCCACAGCAATCAGAGAAGAAAAAGAAATAAAAGAAATCCAGTTTAGAAAAGAAGTAAAACTCTCACTGTTTGCAGATAACATGATCCTATACATAGAAAACCCTAAAGACTTCACAAGAAAATTACTAGAGCTAATCAATGAATATAGTAAAGTTGCAGGATATAAAATTAACACACAGAAATCCCTTGTATCACTAACAATGAGAAAACAGAAAGAGAAATTAAGGAAACAATTCCATTCACCATTGCAACGAAAAGAATAAAATACTTAGGAATAAATCTACCTAAAGAAACAAAAGACCTATATATAGAAAACTATAAAACACTGATGAAAGAAATCAAAGATGACACAAATAGATGGAGAAATATACCATGTTCGTGGATTAGAAGAATCAATATAGTGAAAATGAGTATACCACCCAAAGCAATCTATAGATTCAGTGCAATTCCTATCAAGCTACCAACGGTATTTTTCACAGAACTAGACCAAATAATTTCACAATTTGTATGGAATACAAAAAACCTCAAATAGCCAAAACAATCTTGAGAAAGAAGAATGGAACGGTAGGAATCAACCTGCCTGACTTCAGACTATACTACAAAGCTACAGTCATCAAGACAGTATGGTACTGGCACAAAGACAGAAAAATAGATCAATGGAAAAAAATAGAAAGCCCAGAGATAAATCCATGCACCTATGGACACCCTATCTTTGACAAAGGAAGCAAAAATATACAATGGAGAAAAGACAATCTCTTTAACAAGTGGTGCTGGGAAAATTGGTCAACCATTTGTAAAAGAATGAAACTAGAACACTTTCTAACACCATACACAAAAAAAAACTCAAAATGGATTAAAGATCTAAACATAAGACCAGAAACTATAAAAATCCTAGAGGAAAACATAGGCAAAACACTCTCCAACATAATTCACAGCAGGATCCTCTATGACCCACCTCCCAGAATATTGGAAATAAAAGCAAAAATAAATAAATGGGACGTAATTAAATTAAAAGCTTTTGCACAATGAAGGAAATATAAGCAAGGTGAAAAGACAGCCTTCAGAATGGGAGAAAATAATAGCAAATGAAGCAACTGACAAAAAATTAATCTCAGAAATATATAAGCAACTCCTGCAGCTCAATTCCAGAAAAATAAATGACCCAATAAAAAAACTGGCCAAAGAACTAAACAGACATTTCTCCAAAGAAGACATCCAGATGGCTAACAAACACATGAAAAGATGCTCAACATCACTCATTATAAGAGAAATGCAAATCAAAACCACAATGAGGTACCATCTCATGACGGTCAGAATGGCTGCCATCAAAAAGTCTACAAACAATAAATTCTGGAGAGGGTGTGGAGAAAAGGGAACCCTCTTACACTGTTGGTGGGAATGCAAACTAGTTCAGCCACTATGGAGAACAGTATGGAGATTCCTTAAAAAACTGGAAATAGAACTCCCATATGACTCAGCAATCCCACTGCTGGGCATACACACCAAGGAAACCAGAATTGAAAGAGACACATGTACCCCAATGTTCATCACAACACTGTTTACAATAACCAGGACATGGAAGCAACCGAGATGTCCATCAGCAGATGAATGGATAAGAAAGCTACAGTACATATACACAATGGAATATTACTCAGCTATTAAAAAGAATGCATTTGAATCAGTTCTAATGAGGTAGATGAAACTGGAGCCTATTATACAGAGTGAAGTAACTTAGAAAAACACCAATACAGTATATTAATGCATATATATGAAATTTAGAAAGATGATAATGATGACCCTATATGTGAGACAGCAAAAGAGACACAGATGTAAAGAGCAGACTTTTAGACTCTGTGGGAGAAGGCGACGGTGGGATGATTTGAGAGAATAGCATTGAAACATGTGTATTATCATATGTAAAATAGATCGCCAGTCCAGGATCAATGCATAAGACAGGGTGCTCAGGGCCGGTGCACTGGGATGACCCTGACGGATGGGATGGGGAGGGAGGTGGGAGGGGGGTTCAGGATGGGGAACACATGTACACCCATGGCTGATTCATGTCAATATATGGCAAAAACCACTACAATATTGTAAAGTAATTAGCCTCCAATTAAAATAAATAATTTAAAAAAAAAAAAAAAGAAAGAAATAAGAGGCATATAAAATAGACGCTTTTGAACTGTGGTGTTGGAGAAGACTTGAGAGTCCCTTGGACTGCAAGGAGATCCAACCAGTCCATTCTAAAGGAGACCAGTCCAGGATGTTCTTTGGAAGGAATGATGCTGAAGCTGAAACTCCAGTACTTTGGCCACCTCATGCGAAGAGTTGACTCATTGGAAAAGACTCTGATGCTGGGAGGGATTGGGGGCAGGAGGAGAAGGGGACGACAGAGGATGAGATGGCTGGATGGCGTCACTGACTCGATGGACGTGAATTTGAGTGAACTCCAGGAGTTGGTGATGGACAGGGAGGCCTGGCGTGCTGCAATGCATGGGGTCGCAAAGAGTCGGACACAACTGAATGACTGAACTGAACTGAACTGAAAATAGCCGCTCTTTTTCATCTAGCCTATATTCTAAATTCAGTTGATCCTGTAATTGCAGTTCATCACCCTGGGTTAAGATTTGCAAAAATAGCATCATTCAAGTCTTGATTTGTTGACAATTGTCAGTGCTTTCTACATATCATTGAAAAACATAAAAGTAATGTCTGGCCCTCAGCTAGGTTCTTTAAAAGGAGCTTGATACCATTTCTCACAAAACCACAGAAAGGGAGAGAAAAATTCCCATTATAATATGGGAAAAATCTAGAACAGGAAAAACTTGGGACAAGAGTGTGCATGTAGCATTCTCAAGTAAATAATTGGTTACATGGGCAGTGTAGGGGCAATGTGGCTATATGGGCAAGATTTTAAAGCAAAAACAGCTGTAGAGATATTTTTACAAAGCAAATAGCAAATGAATAAGTACTATTTAATTTCATTTATGTAAAAATTTATGCTCAAAATCCTCCAAAGCTAGGCTCCAACAGTATGTGAACCAAGAACTTCCAGATGTACAAGCTGGATTTAGAAAAGGCAGAAGAAGAACCAGAGATGAAATTGCCAACATCTGTTGGATCATAGAAAAAGCAAGAGAATTCCAGAAAAACATTTACCTCTGCTTCATTGGCTACGCTAAAGCCTTTGTGTGGATTACAATAAACTGTAGAAAATTCTTCAAGAGATGAGAATACAAGACCCACCTTACCTGCCTCCTGAGAAATCTGTATGCAGGTCAAGAAGCAACAGTTAGATTTGTATATAAACAATGGACTGGTTGGGAAAGGAGTACATCAAGGCTGTATATCGTCACCCTGCATATTTAACTTATATGCATAGTACATAATGTGAAATCCAGGGCTGGATGAAGCACAAACTGGAGTCAAGATTGCCGGGAGAAATATCAATAACCTCAGATATGCAGATGACACCATCCTTGTGGCAGAAAGCGAAGAGGAACTAAAGAGCCTCTTGATGAAGGTCAAAGAGGAGAGTAAAAAAGCTGGCTTAAAACTGAACATTCAAAAAATGAAAATCATGGCATCCGGTCCCATCACTTCATGGCAAATAGATGGGGAAACAATTGAAACAGTTTATTTTCTTCAAAATCACTGTGGCTCCAAAATCGCTGTGGACGTTGACTGCAACCATGAAATTAAAAGACTCTTGTTCCTTAGAAGGAAAGCTATGACATACCTAGACAGCGTATTAAAAAGCAGAGGTGCTACTTTGCCAACAAAGGCCTGTATAGTCAAAGCTATGGTTTTTCCAGTAGTCATGTATGGATGTGAGAGTCAGACTGCAAAGAAAGCTGAACACTGAAGAACTGATGCTTTTGAACTGTGGTATTGGAGAAGACTCTTGAGAGTCCCTTGGACAGCAAGGAAATCAAACCAGTCAATCCTAAAGGAAATTAATCCTGAATATTCGTTGGAAGGACTGATCCTGAATCTGAATCTCCAATACCTTGGCCATCTGATCTGAAAGAACTGACTCATTGGAAAAGCTTTGATGCTGGGAAAGATTGAAGCATCACTGACTCAATGGACATGAGTTTGAGCAGACTCCAGGAGATAACGAAGGACAGGGAAACCTGGCGTGCTGCAGTCCATGGGGTCACAAATGGTTGGACATAACTGACTGAACAACATATAAAATAAAACCACACATACAAGATCACATATATATATATAAATGTTTGTATATGTAATAAACTGGAAAAGGTCTGGGAAAGACAATAAATTGATAACAATTGTTATTTCTTAGAAGATTCAGTTTTATAGAAAATACTTTTTATTCCCTCCTCCCCTGATGTTAAGTGGGAAAAGAAAATAAAACAGAAATAATACAATTCGATGGTAAGATACCAACTGTGTGTGTGCTTAGTCTCTTCAGTTGTATCCAACTCTTTGTGACCCCGTGGACTATATATAGCCCATCAGTCTCCTCTGTCCATGGGATTCCCCAGACAAGAATACTGGAGTGGGTTGCCATGCCCTCCTCCAAGGGATCTTTCCTGACCTAAGGATCGAACTTGCATTTCCTATGTCTAATTGAAGAATCCACCTTCAGTGGGTAAAGAATCCACCTTTACCCACTGAGCCTCCAGGGATGCCCAAGATATCAACTAGGTAAACACTTTTACATGGGAAAAAAATACAGGAAAAATATATCAAATATCAACAATCATTTATTACTTCTGGGTGGGAAGATTATGAGTAATTTATTTTCTGTTTTTCCACATTTTAGCCAATTTTTAAAAGCTTCTTCAGTGATCATATGTAACTATTCTAATCAGAAAAATAGAAATAAACCAGTAGCTAAGAGCAAATATAACTGTGTTTCTTAAAACCCAGGAGACAAACATTGTATTATGGAGTAGAAATTGAGAAAATAAAGGAGGCATCTTTAAGATCCCCCTCTAGAGCCTGACAGGTCAGATGTACTCAGGAGTTTCTATCAGGAAGGTCCATCTTGAGGCAGGCTGAGGATTTTGACCTCCCCAGAAGGCCTTGACTTTACTGTCAGAATGAGAACTCGGGGGACTTCCCTGTGGCTAAGACTCTGTGCCCTGGGTTTAATCCCGGGTCAGAGACGTAGACCCCACATGCTGCAACTAAAAAGAGACTCTTCATGCCACAACTAAGACCTGGCACAGCCACATAAATTAATTTTTAAAAATGGAGAACTCAGGACACTGAATTCAATGGTCTATGCTTGGGTCCAGTTCCATTTGAGCAGGCTTATCTAGAGAATAATGAATACTCAGGAAAATTATCCCTCTCCCTTAGAAGATCAGGATGATGGGAAGAAAGAATGATGATAAAGGAAACAGCAGGACAAAAAGGAAAGGAGATTACACACTAGAGCAACCCAAGGTGCCCCCTGTCCCATGATAACAAGAGACAAACTGAAAGCCTTGGGCATGGTCCCTTCACACATTCTGCTTCCACCCTGTAGCATACAATTATCTCTCACTGCCGAGGCTGCCTTGCAAGATGAAGCTGGCAAATTAGCAGTTAAAAGATAGAGAATGAAATGGAAGAGGTTCTTTAAGGTGCTGCTGCTGCTGCTGCTAAGTCGCTTCAGTCGTGTCCGACTCTGTGCGACCATCCATAGACGGCAGCCCACCAGACTCCTCTGTCCCTGGGATTCTCCAAGCAAGAACACTGGAGTGGGTTGCCATTTCCTTCTCCAATGCATGAAAGTGAAAAGTGAAAGTGAAGTCGCTCAGTCGTGTCCAACTCCTAGCGACCCCATGGACTGCAGCCCACCATGCCCCTCCGACCATGGGATTTTGCAGGCAAGAGTACTGGAATCAACAGTAAATCAGACACACATTAATTCAGCAATGTATTCTTAATTGTGTCTACTTTATCTGACCATCAGCTTGGGAGATTCCTAAGAAATTACTATTTCAAGTCTTGCATCCATAGCTCTCCAAAGTCATGTGAGTAAAACATCTGACTCCCAACTCCATAGGAAAGAGGTGAGAAGTAAATGACTGATTACTCCTATTCCAAAAGGCTTCAGAAAACACATTGTTATAGTCAAGTCCAAGGTATTTATAGAGTACCCACTATATTTATACTGAGAAATGCTTACATGCCAGGCACTGTGCTTAACACTTTGTTTCTTACCATTAGCTACCTCTCCAACACAATTGCTATCTTCGTTTAACAGGTGAGGGAATGCAGCAGAGAGAGGCTCCACGTCTCTACTTGCTCAAGTGGAAACCTTGAGGTATTAGTTTCTCGGGCTGCTGTGACAAATTATCACAAGCTTGGGAGCTTAAGACAACAGAAATGTATTCTCTCACAGTTTCAGAGACTAGAAGTTCCAATGAAGGTGTTGGCAGGACCATGCTCCATCTGAAGATTCTGGGGATGAACCCCTCTGGGCTTTTCCCAACTCTTGGTAGCCAGAGACATTCCTTGACTTGTGGCAACACAACTCCAACCTCTGCCTCATGCATTTATTTATAGCCTTAAACATTATAGTTTACTCTTATAATTATAGTCACTCACAAACAATTGGGCATTAATTCTTGACATGTGGACTTCATATAACAGTGTGTGCTGAAAAGTTCAAACTCAATTGAGTATAGAGACTTGGGGGTTGTCACTAGAAATGGTGCTTTAGTTTACCTGGTTTCTAAAGAACTGCTTTTGAGAGCTCTACAGAAGAGGACCCTTTCTTGCTGCTCCAAAATTGCATTCTCTTCTGTGAGGGCAGAAATCACCCAATCAAGATCTCTTTCAGAGGTCCCCACCCAGGCTGCATATTAAATCCCCCAAGAGCTTTTCAAAAAGACAGATGCTAAGCTTCTCTCCCCAGAGCAAGTGAATAATGTGAATCT
This sequence comes from Bos taurus, assembly GCF_002263795.3. Classification (NCBI taxonomy): domain Eukaryota; kingdom Metazoa; phylum Chordata; class Mammalia; order Artiodactyla; family Bovidae; genus Bos; species Bos taurus. Next base: position 62,880,864 of record NC_037331.1, read on the forward strand.
CAGCAACACAGCCCAGGCATTCATACCTGCTTCTCTCATTACATGGCCACCTCCTCTGTGTGTCTCTGTTTTCTCTTCGTATAAAGACACCAGGCATAATATATCTGGAGCCACCCCTAATCCGGCACGACCTTAACTAATTATATCTCCAAAGATCCTATTTCCAATTAAGGTCACATTCTGGGGTTCCTAGTGGATTTGAACTTTTGGGGAACATTCTACAACCCAGGATGCATCTTTGGGGTGAGAAATCTCTTTGCAACCCAGGACTGTTGGATCAGACTTGGCAGTGTGACTCCAGAGCCACATCCTGAAGCACTGTGCTCATTTTGATGTCTGCAGGACCACACTACATACACTAGGCATCATCACCAGATCAAGATCTCTTTCAGAGGTCCCCTGGTTCTTGTCCTGAGGAGCTGACAATCTACCGAACACAAACGAGACAATGAAGGAGAAAAAGCACGTCACTGAAATGTCTGTGTAGCCTTCTGATGCCATGGAAACTTAGCTATGATGTGATGGATGAGGGGCTGGGGCACCTTGAGCACTGGCAGCATCTGGGCAGGTTGGGAGGAAAGACCTGAGTGAAGGCAGAAACAAGGCTGGAAGAACAGGTTCTAGAGAGATGGGCATGCTGGAGAGTCACAGGAGATGGAGCGGAGGGTGGGGGTGGGGTGGAATAAGAATATTTAAGGATGTTTCAAAGACAAAGGGAAGGACTTCAGTTTAATTCAGAAGAAAAAACTTTAATAGGGGCCAAAATGATACAAAATGGTCTTAAAGACTCCTCTGGCAGAGGTAGGCAGGGCAAGCTAGAGCCTGGAAAAACTGAGTGCTGAAACTTCTTGACAAAACAGGTTTGTGTGTGTGTGTATCAACATGCAGGGGCATCGTGTTTACATCTCTTCCAGGACATTTTAACAATTTGCCTCAGAAAATAAGCCAACGATGCAGATGCTCTCTATGCTTTCATCCCCCACTAGGAGATTCCTCCTTACCACCAGCCCCCCAACACTCACTCGCTTCCCTCTTGACACCCCCTTGCATCCCAGCCAAAAGCTGAATGAATAGAAAGGTGAGAGGAAGAGAAATAAAAACGCCTGCAGGAACAGCCAAAAAAAGGCAGCCAAGACATAAATCACCTTTGCACCGCTCGCAACAGGCTCCCCTCTGCTTGATGGCCAAGGCACAGTCTCTGGACAACACTGGGCACTTCTCTCTCTTACAGGTCACTTCCTTGTTCTAGGCAAAAAAAAAAAAAAAAAGACACATTTGAAATCAGCTTCAAACAGAATCCCCAGAATCCTAGCACACAGTTGAGCGTTTCCCAGCTTCCCTCTTCCTATCTTGCCTTCATCTTCACGAGACAACTCTGTGATAGCCAACGAGATTTTGCTCTTTCTGGAGCGGCTATACCCATCCAGGAACAGATTGAGATTGGAGGCAGATGAACAGGATGGAAAGTCCCTTCTTGACCAGCCAATTTAATAGATAACCAAACTCTGAGAGACAGAAGCTTTCTTTTGCTCTACCATTTCTTTCTGGTACACACTATAGAAATGATAATATTTGTGTAAATCATATTTTGCCCATTGGGCTACCTGGGCCAGGACTGCATTGTGAGAACAAAAATATTTGCACACGGCCGTCCAACTATCCTTAATAGTAGAGTGCATTAAAATGCAGCAATCTAAAGTTCCAACTCAAATAATGACAAAGTTGAGTATTGAATCGGCTCAGTAAGAGAAAAAATAATATTCCCCATGCCAAGCAGAGACACAGGCGTCAGTGTTTTATAGCTGTGGGACAGCTGTACTATATTAGCACTTATGCTAATGAAAGTGTAGTGAGTATTTGCATCTTGTTTTTATCCAGAAAGGTTAGCTGTTAAAATGACTTTAAGATCCAAACATGATGCATTACCTGTTTGCAGAACAAGATGTACATAAACCAAAAATACTATGTCACAACACTTCCACAAGACTGGGACTGGAAAAATGTCTACTAAGTGCTAGGTGAGTAATCATTCTTATTAAACTCCTGGGAGATAAATATCATCACTCTCTCATTTATGCACAGGAAGATTGCTGTTCCAAGTAGCTCTATTACTTTTTGAAGATCATGTAACTTTGCAGTGGTAGAGGTGGATTTCAAAATTGAGCTCACAAACGTACACAAGGCCCACCTCCTACCCTGAGTCAAGGCTGGAATGACCATGTTCATCACCTGATTAGAGAGGAGCAACTGACCGGCTCTCTTACCTCGAGATGAACACTCTTGGAACATGTGCAGGAGACATGTGCAGGAGACTCAGCCCTGACAAAGACCTTGGGAAGATTCACAAGTGTACCCAGTGGTCTTCAAAGCCAAGAGACTAAAGAAGATCTCTCCAGTTCTATTCTAGCACCAAGGAGAGATGTAAGGAGTGTCTATAAGAGTTTGAGTGTGTGTGTGTGTGTGTGTGTGAGAGAGAGAGTGAGAGAGTAGGTGGGGAGGGATGGTATGTTGGGGACTGGGAGTCCAAGTTCAGCCTATGCACCAAATTGCAGCTCTAAATCAGTGCTAAGATAAAACAAGTGTCTACTAAATACACCTATCATTTAGTAGACACTTGCTACAGTCTCAATCTTGCTGTTGTGACACAGTATTTTTGGTTCACATGCATTTTGTTCTACAAACAGGTAATGCATCATGTTTGGATCTTCTCAAAGTCATTTTAACGGCTAACCTTTCCAGATAAAACCGAAGATACAAATGCTCACCACACTTGCATTAGCATAAGTGCTAATATAGTGCTTCTCTCCAGTCCCCTGGGAGTTGCAGAGCCTCTCAAGGCGCTCCCAGGGTCTAATTCGAAAATGAATCCAGACTGTCATCTCCTCCCTTTATGAATGAGCAGAATCCCTGAAAGTCCCAGAACTCCACACTCTCCAACTCACCCATCACCTCTCCCCTAGAGTGAGGTACATGGAGCCTGGGGATGGGTGGGCCCCGCCATCCCAACAGCTCCGTTTCTACACGGTCTTGTTGTCTCAGTACCCTGATGGCTTTGCAAGGCCACTGAAGCATGGGAATAATGAGCCCACCCCAACCAATGTTGCTCAAACATTCCCACTGGATGCCACACACAGAAAATGACCATCATTTCCAAGGCCAATGGTAAACACTGTGACGGGGTCATCCCAGGATCTGCCTGGCCACTGAAAGAGTGAGCATCAGTCTTCAACCATTGTACCCATTCCTGCAAGGCTGGTAGACAGACTTCTAGTTTTCTCATTTACTGATTATTGGTGTCTGATCAGAAGGTGTGGTTGAGCTGAGTAATCCAGTCTCCTTTTCTTTCCCCATTTTTGGCATATGTTATGTGATAAGAGTTCTCATAGAGAATCTCACCAACTCCTTAAAACACTATGAGGCAGTGATTCTTACCCTGGGCTGCTAATCAGAACCCGTGTGCAGTTCTTCAGAAAGCCTGGCACTGTCTCCCAGCCCCTGAAACTCAGATCTGATTTCTCTCAGGACCAGGCTCCCCAGATAATTCCAGTGTGCAGCCCAGGCTGAGAACCACTGCCATGAGAAGAGTGTTCTTCCTGCCTGCAAGACCCAGGTGGGCTCAGGAGCTGTCCACAGTCCCAGAGTGAATGGCTGACTCCAACCTGAACCCAGATATCCTGGCTCCGAGCCGGGCAAAGCTCCTTCCCTCGCCCTCTCTGTTTCATAATAAAGGTGGCATCATGATTCACTGTCAGTCTCAACCCTGTGATTTATGTTCATACTTTCTTCTTAAATTACGAATGTAATACATAGTTATGGTCACCTTTCAAACTAAAGGAGTATATTTTTAAAAAAATTATAGTGCCCTTTAACCACCACCAAAGTAATCAAGAACATTGATCAGGTATATACGCTGCTCGGCATGATGAACATTGACTCAGTTTCGCAAAGAGCAGTTACACAAAACCATAGTTTTGATACCAGATGTCCCCACCCAAGGCATTACCTCAGAGCATCTGTTAAATCAGCTTTATGCATTCAGCACACCTGGCTTCTGCCTTAAGGAAAAGGCACCCTCAAGTACATCTCCTCTCTAAAAGGAAAACTCCTTAGACACAAGGAATTAAAAATTCTAAGGGTAGTCAGAGTGCATGTGAAGTCCAAATTTGGGATCTAATCAACAGGAAGACACATACTCTTACATGTCAGAACTCTGCTAAATTAGAAACCCAGCAGGCAGTCAAAAACCATAGATCCAAGATCCATAATAAATAGCTTGTAATTACAGTTCAGCACAAAAGTTATTTCAACCAGATGGTTTGTAGATTCACATCTGGAATTTTTTGTGTACACACACACACACAGAACAAACCTTAACCTTAGCTGTAGGTTTAGTGAGTTTTTCCCCACTTCTGATAACACTTGGGAGGTTTTTATTTTCTACCAAGGGTCATGTTGGTACAGAGCTGCCAGATCTGATCATTTCCCTGTTGTCTGGTTGCGTGGATGCGGAGCACAAGCTCAGATTCCCAGGCCCTCCAAGAAACAAAGAAAAACTTCAGAGAATCACTGGTGAAAGGCTGATTCCTCCATCCCCTTAATTGAGTCCAGCAGCTACAGAGTAAATTCAAGCACAGGTTAATTAAGACCACTCACTTTGCTTTCCCTGATTTTGCCAAAGGACAAAAACACTGGTCTTCAAGCCAGCTGCTCTGGTAAGAAGGGGTACACACACAAAGACGTACCTTCAAGACTCCCTTTCCATTGGCCACCTCACCACACGTGCACCAAGCGTGCTCTGCTCTTACTCAAGATCACAGCTCATTCAGTTCCTTTTTTCATTCAAGAAATGTTTTCTGTTACTGATTCATGCTTACCGAACACTTTCTATGCATCAGGCTCTGTGCTAAGAGTTGCATATGCATTATTTCACAAAAAAAATCCACATCACCCCCATTTTATAGCTAAGGAACCAGAGTTAGTCAGCTTGCCCAAGCCCCACAAAAGGCAGATCTGGAATATTGGTTTGGCCCAAAATTTCGTTCAAGTTTTTCTGTAACATCGTATGGAACATTGGTTGGGGTAGGCTCATTATTCCCATGCTTCAGTGGCCTTGCAAAGCCATCAGGGTACTGAGACAACAAGACCGTGTAGAAATAGAGCTGTTGGGATGGCGGGGCCCACCCATCCCCAGGCTCCATGTACCTCACTCTAGGGGAAAGGTGATGGGTGAGCTGGAGAGTGTGGAGTTCGGGGACTCTCAGGGATTCTGCTCATTCATAAAGGGAAGAGATGACAGTCTGGATTCATTTTCGAATTAGACCCTGGGAGCGCCTTGAGAGGCTCTGCAACTCCCAGGGGACTGGAGAGAAGCACTATATTAGCACTTATGCTAATGAAAGTGTGGTGAGCATTTGTATCTTCGGTTTTATCTGGAAAGGTTAGCCATTAAAATGACTTTGAGAAGATCCAAACATGATGCATTACCTGTTTGAAGGCATGCACTTAAATGCTGCACCAACTATTTCCCAGGCATTCGGGATACTAACAAGAACTAAAGAACATCACAGCTCCAAGGCCCCAGGGGAGACTGGTGCCTTGCAGGTGGTTCCACAAACGTGAAGTGAGCGCACTGACAAGAGCTGAATAACTCCAAGGTGCTTTGTCATCACCAACCATGAGAAGGTCCACAAACACCAGCTTCTTTCTGATAACAAAGAAAGATGCACTATTTTGGACATGGATAGTTATCTGTGCCTATCACATCGCTGATGGCTAGGCTCATATCTCCAAGTAAATCTTCCCCAAGATTTCAGCTTGAATTTGCCTCTTCCCAAATCTACGCCACAGAAATGGTGGTAAAAATGCACTGGAGGAAAATGTCAGATTTTTAAAAACCCAACCTAGCCCATGCCTAAGGATAATAAACCTCATCACATTTCTCATTCTCAGCCTCTGTCTCCCCATGTTTTCCACTTTCTAGGGTCAGCAAGCCTGTCATTTACCTGTTGTCAAAGGCATCTGTTTGCATTAATGCCTTCTTTTGGAAAGACCAAATATATCAAAACTCAAAACAGCCTCTGGAGGCACATGAAATGAAGTGCCAACAAACAACATTAAAGAGGGGCATAAGGAGTAAAAAGGAAAAAAAAATTACATGGCTGGCAACAAAGCTCTATAAGGATGCAAGCCAAACCACAGCTCTGGCCACAGCCAAGTTCATACAGGACTCCCCCAGCTGGCTTGCTGTGTCTAAGATGTGCCACTAGATGGCAGCACAGAGTACCCTGGGCTTAGAAATGTGGCCAGGAGACCTGCCAGTGCCTCCTGAGCATTTTTCAGTGTCTGGTGTGGAGGGAAATCATCTCTCAGTGATTTGGGCTGGGTGGGGAGACAGGAGGTTAGAGAAGACAGCAAATCGCCATGGTGAGAATTTCCTGTTTGCTTTTCTCAATGAGAAAAAAAAAGTTTTTGAGATGCTTTTTATTTCAAGCCAAAGTCTTGAAGATATTTTTTTTTCTAAGATTCTTCCAGTCCCAATCCTATTATGGACTATGGAAAGTATTACCTGATCTTTCATTTATATTTAAAAACAATAATGAAATAAAAATCTGGAGAAGAAAACACAGCAGCTGATATGATAGAACAATCCGGGAGAAATGTCAACTGGCAGATGCTGTATTTCTAGACAATGAAATGGCAACACACATTTCTTGAAATAAGAAGGAAAATGAAAATACTGGGTGCCTTGCCTGCTGATCCTCCCTGTGATTAGCTATATTAGGAAGGTGGCAGACCTAGAAGGTGGCATCTAAAAGATGGTGTGTGTGATTTTTCCCTCCATTCTTGTCTTCTATGAAAGCAAAGCCTGCCTTGGAGGCAAACAGCTGTCATTTGGCGAACTCACAAATTCTAAGTGCCAGATCCTTTTTCAGAAAATCAGGAAGGCTGTGAAGTTGTAATATTTTTTTCTGCCCCAAATGAACAACAAAATATGTCAATAAGGTACATGGGCCAGGTAGTATCATTAGAGGGGATAAATAGGTAGAATTCTCTTTCCTAAATTAGAAACTCTCCAGACTACCAAAAGACAAAAACACTGGTTTCCAAGTCAGCCTCTCTGGTGAGAAGGGGAACACACAAAGCCGTGCCTTCAGGACTCCCTTTCCACTGGCTGCCTTATCCCACAGGTAGTAAGTGTCCTCTGCTCTCAGTGGAGTCTGGAGTCTGTCCCCGCCAGACTACCCTGCCCTTACCCTGCATGTGTGCACATGCTCTGTCATTTCATCACTGTAGCCTTATTTAGGGAGGGATGGAGCCCCTATTAAAATACAGATATCTATGGGGCTAGGTTCATACTGATTCTGACTAAGGCGTTCCCTCTGTCATCAGCTCCAGTCAGGGCACATATGTCTAGGACAGTGACTTGGAGAAGGAGAAGAATGGCAGTTCTAAAGTAGCCAAACCAAAGATATGGTCCATGTGCCACTGGACCCAGTGCTGTGGGAGGGAGTAAGAAACCACATAGCAAGCTTCCTTTCTATGCTCCAGAAATCTGGAGGAAACAAGACACCAGACCTGAGCAGGATCACACAGCACTGCAGTGTAACCTCTGGCCCCAAGTGAGAATCACAGAAGAGAACTCCACCTTGACTCAAAAGCCATCACGGATGGTGGGCACAAATAAGACACTTGGACCCTTAATCAAATTCTCTTTATTAGAGAACTTGTTTGAAGTGCACAAACAGTAGTGTTTCACTATTTGAGAGTCTTAAAATTGCTCACAGAGGAAATTTTTTTGAGGGATACAGATGTCTTCTGTCAAGTTTCCCAAGGAAGAAGGTGATCCAACATGAGCGCATGTATTCTCCTTGGCATTCCAAGTCTTCACGCACATGTAGTCAAAGAGGTCAACTTTTCCTTGAAGTGCCCCATTGTAACCCAATTTCAGCCCCACAAGAAGCAACAAGGAATTTTACGGTACTTTTGTACACCGGTCACAATTTCTCCTAGGCAATGTTATAAAACGTCTCATAAACAGAAGAATAATACTTCATGTTTACATAGCACTTTTCTTCTGAAGAGCTCTGCAGACATTATTTCATTCATCCTCACAGGTTTCCTAAGATTTGCAGACGGAGGAATAGCACACAATGAAGTTAAGTGTCTCAGGCCCCTCGAAGAACTAGCTAGCAGTGAACTTGGGAAGAAAACCCGGTTCCCAGACTGGGATTAAGGGGCCAGCCAGGGAGGTTAGTTGCTAAGGCACAGCATTAAACTTTACGAGTGTATCATATTAAAATTAGGTTAGCTCCTACATGACTGTTGAGAGTTTAGGACTAGATTAGTATGTAGTTGAGCGAGTCTGGAAATTTTCTGGAAAGTCAGGCCACCTGGGTCGGACATGTGAGGTCCCCTGCCCTGTTAAAAAGATGCCATAGAAGAGATGGGTCAAAACTCAAATAAACAGACCTAACTGCAAAAATTGCAGTTCTAGAATGCAGAGTTACAGACAGAAACTGAAAGAAAAGACCCAGGGGGGATAGGTATCATTGATACCTGGTTTTGATCACTGAAAAAGTGAAGTGATTCCCTCTCCAGAACATACAATCTGGGGAAATCCTCCAAGCTAGCATGAGCCTCCGAGAGGAGACAACACAAGTTTGTACCTGCTCCAGCCGGACTCCTCTGGATGAAATCTGTTCTTAATCTCTCAGAAAAGAATCAGTGGAAGGTGAGGGAGACTGAGATAGCTCAGTGGTTGCCAATGGCAGTAGTAAACTCGATCGATGATTTATTATTTTAATTAAGCTTGGACTTGCTTGTTCTTTGTTACTGACAGTACAACTGACTTCTCCATAACTCTTGCACCAAAAGAGCTAAGAGGAGGGGGAAAAAAAGGCAAATCGGTCCACTCCAAAGCCTTAGTGTACAAGTACGAGGCTCCAGGGCTGCAGGCCATGTTTCTCAGCTCAATGAACTTTGAAAACACACCAACACAACCATTTTTAAGGTGAAGAAAGTGTGTTCAATAGGGAAAATGAACCAAACTTCCCAGCCAGGAGAATGGTTTCCCAACATTTCTCTTTCCCAACTGAGCGAGGTCAGTAGAAGAGGCTGGACACATCCAAGGTCAGTAGAGGTGAGGGGTGTCAATGGCCCTTGCTGTTAATGTAAAGTAACATTTCCAGATTTTTCTGAACGCCCCAACACCCACCACTTTTGCAAATGTCTTCACTATCAAAAGCCAGAGCTGACCTATCTCTAACAAAATTCTATGAAGTGGCAGTAATAGTTTTCCAGGCAGGTTGCTGAACTATTAAGAATAATAGCGCCTGACATTTATAGAAAATCTATTATTTGCTAGATTGTGCTGAACATGCTTTGTGTATTATGTCCTTTTTAACCCTCACAACAAACCTAAAGAATGCACTGATTTACCCATATTTTATGGGTAAAGCTGGGGCTCAGAGAGGTTATTTTTTATTAGTTCTTATTGGAATGCAGTTACTTTACAATGTTGTGTTAGTTTCTGGCTGTACAGCAAAGTGAATCAGTCATCCGTATACATATATCCACTATTTTCAATTTCCTTCCCAATTAGTTCACCACAGAGCACTGAGTAGAGTTCCCTCTGCTATACAATAGGTTCTCCTTAGTTATCCATTTTATATGTAGTTGTGTATATTCAGAGAGGTTAAAAGGCTCACCCAGCTCTACATAGCTGCAGCAGAGAGTCAAACCCAGGTCTCGCTGAAATCAGAGTCGGTGATTTCATCGCTATACCAGCTTGCCTGGTTTAGAGGTTAAGATGAGCCATCTCTTCCTTGCAGCCAACACATTTAAATGCGTGCCATCGTTAAGCACTTCCCCATTTTAAGACCATTACAAACCTTAGTTTATGATTCTGTTTGGAACACAAGAGTAAAAATAGTGCCTTTTAGAAAAAATAGATTAAGTCTCTGACTTAAAAACTCAAAACAAGTGTCAGTCTCTCAGTGTCCTGTCATTTGCAAGTCAGACCAGAGCCTGGACCAAAATCCTCCAAGTCCTCTGGTTTCTTTCGTGATTTGGGAGCACAGGGACAGAGTGTTCCTCTCCCAGGAGGCTGGCAGCATCCCATAGCCATACTTTTGGAGTCTTTACGTGAAAGCATCTTGCAAGAATATAGTTTTGGAGACTTAATGTGAAAGCATCTTGCAAAACATCTCACCATTCATTGCACTCCATCTGGGAGTGTTATTCTTTCTGCCTCTAGTCTAGGCTCAGCAAGCCTTTACCCCAGAGACCTGGACCCTGGCAAAGGCGGCCTTCCCCGGCCCAGCTAACGGCTCAAACTCTGAACAAAGCTGCCCTTGAAGCCCAGCCATTTAAAAGACTTTATGAAGTCCACTGGGGCCCCCCGATTATTTTGCAACAAGTCATATCCCATGAAGAAATTCACTTCTCTGCAACACAAAACAGAGGGAGATTAAAGAAAAAGGCATAGGGGGTGCAAGGGGCTGGAGAAAAGAAGTAAGACCCCCTGTTGTTCTGTCTGGCCAGAATCGTGTCTTTTAGTGCCCATATCCTCTACCAGGACGATGTTCTGATGATATATGGCCCTAATACATCACGAAATGACAGTATTCTCCTGATACTGTACCTTGAAAATATGACACGTGCCAGCAGAAGCAGCGGGGGATTAATAAGGAGGCCCTTTTTACATTTAACTTACCTAACATTTCAATTCTATTTTAATGGGCTTTAGTTTGTTGGGGGGATTGTTTGGGGGTCCTAAGCTGTTTAAAGAGTTAGGTCTGGCTTTTTTGTGGGGTGGGGGGGGCACCTTTTCAAGGACCTCTCAGAACAAAGAGAAACAGGCCATTAGACTGTCCCAGCCACTCAAGTACAGCTCTGAGTTAAAACAGGGCAGTGTCAAACAGCTTCTCATTCTGTTTAATCATATTTTGAAATAGAACCAAAGCATTAGAGAAGGCAGAAGACAAAAGAAATAACCACCAAATAAAAATAGTAGCCCAAAGAAAGTAGCACTGCCTGGTTTTTATTAGACTGTACATCGTATAAGCAAGGGATCTGCTGGCAGCACCACATTAATGTAACTGGAATGGACTGAGCACAAAGCAGCCAGTGACTGAGTGCAGGGCACCCTGTCACAGATGCAGCTCTGGGACACCACTCAGGCTCCTAAAAGCAGACTGGAAAATCAGAGGGTGGACTGACTGCATCCTCTTCTACCAGAGAACAGGAGCCAGGCATGTGACCTTAAAGGAGTGATTGTCAGCATCCTTTATGTGGTTCACATTCCCAAGTCAAATGATAAATCTATGTCAAATTTTAGATAGTGTATTAAAAAGGAAAGACATCACTTTGCTGACAAAGGTCTGTCTAGTCAAAGCTATGGTCTTTCCGGTAGTCACGTACAGATGTGAGAGTTGGACCATAAAGAAGGCAGAGGGCCAAAGAATTGAAGCTTTAGAAAAATGGTGCCGGAGAAGACTCCTGAAAGTCCCTTGGGCAGAAAGGAGACCAAACCAGTCAATCTTAAAGGAAATAAACCCTGAATATTCATTGGAAAGACTGATGCTGAAGCTGAAGTTTCAATACTTTGGCCACCTGATGTCAAGAGCTGATTCACTAGAAAAGATCCTGATGCTGAGAAAGATTGAAGGCAGAAGCAGAGGGGGGCATTAGAGGATGAGATGGCTGGATGGCATCACCTATTTAATGGACATGAACTTGGGCAAACTCTGGGAGATGGTGAGAGACAAGGAGGCCTGGCGTGCTGCAGTCCATGGGGTCGCAAAGAGTCGGACATGACTTGGAGACTGAACGACAGCAACAATTCCTGAGTTTACCTTTTTCTCCTCAAAATCAAAAGGGATTCAAACAGCTGGGATGCAGGATGAAGTTGGGGCTGCAGAGAAAGCATCCACAGACTGCCACTATGGGAAGAACTCATCGCTTCCCAGGTATAAGGGGAACAGAGGCTGCAAAGGACACAGTCTTGTGCACAAGTGGCCCAGTTGCCTTTCCCAGTATCTTTGACTATTTTATATTACGGGCACCCTTCAGCACATGACAAGTAATAAATGAGCTTTTTCTCTGACTACCTCTCCTAAAACACACAAAAAAAGGAGGGGAGTGAGATTCTAAGAATATTTTTATGCCTTTTTGGTGAGTTCTTTTGAACTAGCAAGAAGATGGGGCGTCCAACCCCAACGACCAGTGGGATCTTCATCAGAGGGCATCATCAGAGGCATTAGCCAGGCTTCTCAGTCTTGGGACCAGGTGCTGCCTAGGCCAGCAGGGGCACTGGAGGAAGCAAGGTGTGAGGGTTCAGGAGTTAAAGACAACAAGAAAATCCGAGTCACTTCCATGGGAAAGCTCTTGATATGGTGTTAAGGAAGGCTCCCCGGAGATAGTATTTCAGCAGCCCCCTTTCTTACTCGCCACAATATAACAAGCTGGGCTCCCTGGCTACCTAAAGAAACCGCAAACTCAAGGGACCCTTTTAATTGTACACATAGATGATTGTCTGGGCAATGGAGAGTGAACACATCCAAAACATGGAAACTGAGTGAATGAATGTCTTAGGCCCCGGCCGTGTCCTGCCAGGGTGTTTGGTGGTGACAAACCACTTCTCAAGACCAGCTTTGGAGGGCTGTCACCCTCTTTCAGCAGGTATCTCTGCCTGCATCTTCTGACCACAGTGAGTGGGACTCACCAGGTCCGCATTTGCCCCTCATTCCTGTGGGTCAACAGCAAGCCACCGAGCTGATTTTTCACAGCAGAGAACAGAAGATTTTCCACAGGTTGCCCATGAAAGTCCACATGCTGGGGGAGCTACAAAAATACCTAACCTTGACAAGTAAATGGAGCTGACATCACAGGGAACAGGCAGGGCAGAGGAACTGCTCACAGCCCATCTGTCATCTTGACAAAGTAACTTTCTGGTCACTAGTGAGACACTTTTAAAGACATCTGTACAATTGACCTTGACCACCAGCAATCACAGAGGCTTTCAAAGGGACCCCTGGGATAGCAGGCGTTAGAGCTCGTTCCTGCCGTCCTGCCTGCGGATAACGGTGAAGGCTGTCTGATGTATCAGGTGCTGGAAACATCCTTGCTCCTGGACTATATTCACTCTGGTGCTGAGGGCAGAGGGTGTCCAGTTAGCCCGAGGAATGTCAGGCAGAGCAACAAGGGGACAGGAGCCCTCTGGCCAGATGGAAATTCACAAAACGGAGAAAGTGAGTCTCAGACAGCATCCCTCATCCGAAAGCAAGCATGTGAGCTGGGGATGGTCTGACTCATTCACCAGGGCCATTAACAGCCTGTTCTCGTCGTCACCAAGTCTTCCCCAAGGGCCACATGCAGATGTCAGAAAGAACTGGAGAAGCCACAGATTTATTTCATTGGTTTAGAATGTAATTGTAATTCACTGGCTTCCACTTTCAAACTCATGAAACAATCAGTGAATGCCAATTTTGCATATAATCCATTTCTGATTAAGGTGTTATGAAGAAATAAAAGTGACTGGTCACCCATAAAACACCATTAACATAAACTTGTTGCTAAAAGGACTCACGACGCATGCTTCATTTTAAAAAAGAAATGATTGGCCATGATTATTTCCCTTCGCCACTGGTTTCTCTTAAGGATTTCATCTTAAGACAGCTTCTCTGAAGCTTTAACATCTAAAATAAGACAAAAATGTCAACAGAAGACAAACGGCCTTTAGAAAATGTGACATCGTGGCCACAAACTTGGGTTTTTCTGCAGGCTAAATGTTGGCTCCACAAATTCAAACCTATCTGACTGAAAATGCGTGAGTTTGTTTAACAGATATTGTTGAGCCCCTGTGGTGGGCCAGGCACTGTGCCAGGTTTTTGCTGAGAACAGAACATATGAATCAGATCCATCCTTTGCCCTGGAAGAGATTCCAGTCCAAGAGGGAGAGGGGCCAGAGCACAAACACGGCAGAAGCACCTCACATGTTGCAACATGAGTGGATGCAGGGCAGTCATGAGTTAGTTCAGAAGAGGCAAAGGTCTGTTTCAACCTAACTCCATTGCCATAAACCCCCAGAGATCATTCTAACCCTCCTGGTTCTTCAGACCGTACGTGCGCCCCTGAATGAGCCTCCAAAAAGTTTTGTTATACAATTCTCTCACTGAGACAATTCGATCTTCCTACATTAGACCCTTGGGATCTGACAGCCCACAAAAGGAACCTCCTTCAATGATGCCATTCCAGTGCCCTCCAAAGTAGGTGCAGCAATATGGCTGGGCACCACCAACAGAAAAGCAGCCCATCCTATGCATATTATGGGAAATCCTTTGCCACTTTTCTCTTGCTCTATGAAACTGTAAAGTTTAACACCCTTAGCTAGTCTTTCTTCCATCATATGTTTTAAGTAAATTGTAAAATACCAACATACTGAATTTTAATTTACATTCCAAAACCAATCATTATTATGTCACCAAGAATAAGCAGTAACACACTGTGTGCCGTGCTCAGTCACTTCAGTCGTGTCTGACTCTTTGCAACCCTGCAGCCTGCCAGGCTCTTCTGTCCATGGGACTCTCCAGGCAAGAATACAGGCATGAGTTGTCATGACCTCTTCCAGGAGATCTTTTCTTGTTCCAGGGAGGGACTGAACTCGCATCCCCTGCATCTCCTACATTGCAGGTAGATTCTTTAGCACTGAGCCACTGGGGAAGCCCATGAGCAGTAATACTTATTTTTAAAACCACTTCTCTAAAGCACACATTTTATTTTCCAGTTATTATTGCTTATTTTACTATGATTTTAGTTGGTTCATTGGAGATAGCTTTTCAGCTTTGTCTGTGTATTGGTACAATTTCCCCACCATCTGACTTGATACATGGAGTAACGTGAGCCATGAATATGGCAAGCTGTCAATATAGAAAAAGCAGAGTTTAGAGTGGAAAGGAAAATACATAACTTATCCTTGAGGAAGAGAATGAGTTTTATCTTCAAATTACTAAATCAAAAGATTAAAGACAACTAATTGAATTAATTAAAAACTAATTAATTCAATTTAATTGAACCAAAAAATTAAATTTAAATAAATTAAACACGGCATATACTTAGTCATCCAACAGGTATGCTCTGGAGGGGACCAGCGCTGGAGGGGCCAGCAGTGGCCCAGGCCCTGGGATATAGCGTGACTGGGAGAGTCCACAGCCTCCAGAGCTGACATTCTAGTAGGGAGACCTTCAGGAAACAAAGATGTGCGAGATAAAAGGGACACTGATGAGGCTATGGAGAAAACGAAGCAGGACAAGGGAACAGAATGACAGGCTGTGTACTTCAGAGGTGAGGGGTCAGAAAAAAAGGCCCTCAAATAAGAAAGCATTTCTCCAGAGGCCAGAATGAAGAAATGAGAATGTGTAACTATATTGGATGGGACTTCCCTGGTGGCTCAGTGCTAAAGAATCGCCTGCCAATGCAGGAGATGGGGTTGGGTCCCTCGGTCAGGAAGATCCCCTGGAGAAGGAAATGGCAACCTGCTCCAGTATTCTTGCTGGAGAATCCCATGGACAGGGGAGCCTGGAGGGCTACAGTCCATGGGGTTGCAAAAGAGTCAGACAGGACTTAGTGACTGAACAACAACAACAAATATATTGGATAAGTGTGTTCCGGGGACGGGAAAGAGCAGACACCCTTTTTAAGAGGGAGCTGGAGATCATGCAAGAGTAGCAGACCAAAAGAGGAGGATGCTCTGGGAGGTAGAGTCAGGGACAGCATCAGAAGGCAGATCCTGCAGGCCTTGTAGTTAGACTTCAGACTGCAGTCCAAGTCAGATGAGAAATCACTGGGGGAATTTTTGTAAATAGGTCAAAAATAATTGGATGTATACGTTTCAATGGCCACTGCCTGATAATGTATTGTCCAGAGGCAAAAGTGATCATGAAGATAGGAATTATCAGATACATTGTCAAGGTTTTGCCATCAAGATATGCTAGTAGATCGAACATATGATATAAGAGAAAAATGAACTCAGGACATCATGGTTGATCCCTGAAAAGATGGACCAGTGCAACTGATACTGCCGGCTGGAAGAAACGGGATTTGGAGGAGAGGTGGAAAATGAAATCTCTGCTTGGGCCATTTTAAGTCTGAGATGCTTCCTAGCATCTACGTGGAGAGGCCGAGTAGGCATTTGAATTTATAAGCCTACCCTTGAGGGGTCAGGGCTTTCCCAGTGGCTCAGCTGTAAAAGAATCCACCTGCAATGCAGGAGTTGCAGAGATGCAGGTTCAATCCCTGGGTCAGGAAGATCCCCTGGAAGATCAGGAAGATCCCCTGGAGGAGGGCATGGCAGCCCACTCCAGTATTCTTGCCTGGAGAATCCCATGGACAGAGGAGCCTGGCAGGCTACAGTCCACAGGGTAGCAAAGTGTTGGACGTGATTGAAGCAACCTAGCATGCATGCATGCCTTGAGGGGTAAGGGAGCTAGGATCACAAATGTGGGAACTTTCAGCATATAGATGTTTTTAAGCCATGAATTTATATAAAAATCACCTAGGGAAGGAGTATAAACAGAGAGAATGTTTTGATCAAATCCTGGGGCCCTCCAATATATAAAGTTCAACAAGATAAGGAAGACCCAGGATAAAAAGGTCTAAGAAAGAGTAGCCAAATCAACATAATTCTTATAAACCCATAGAGAACTCTATATGTGTGAGTCTTTATACACACATGCATGTGCACACACACACACACACCCCTCAGGCACTAAGGCCCATGACCGTATAAGATCACTGGTTCAGACTATTGTATTAACCCAGTGACCACCAGAGGTCACTTTCTCTCAGCACCTGCCACTATGTCAGATACCTACCAACCAAGATGCCTCAGCACAGCTGTCAGTGTGGCTATTTAAGGCTCATGAGAGAGCTACTGCTGGCCACTCCTTGCTGCTGCTTCTGCTAAAGCACTTCAGTTGTGTCCGACTCTGTGCGACCCCATAGATGGCAGCCCACCAGGCTCCCCCATCCCTGGGATTCTCCAGGCAAGAACACTGGAGTGGGTTGCCATTTCCGTCTTCAATGCATGAAAGTGAAAAGTGAAAGTGAAGTCGCTCAGTCATGTCCGACTCTTAGCGACCCCGTGCACTGCATCCCACCAGGCTCCTCTGTCCATGGGATTTTCCAGGCAAGAGTACTGGAGTGGGGTGCCATTGCCTTCTCCAGCCACTCCTTACCCTAGTGCTAATAACTACCATGCCTGCCAAGCTACTTCTCCGAGGGAACAGACTCTAGCTCAGGAAAATGCTGATTGCCTAGAAGATCTAAGAACACCAAGGAAAAGGTCTAGAACCTGTGTCCTAAGGGAGCTAGGACCCAACAGAGACCAGTAACCAAACGCTAGGCAAGTGTTAGAGATGAGTTTGGGAGTAAGAGAACATTAAACCCCTAGGACTTGAAAAGGAAAAGGAAAACCCGCCATTTTAGGTTTTTCTTCTCAGTTGAACTAAGATCTAAAATCAAATCCCTGGAAAGAACAGAGCCCATAGTCAAACCCTGCTTTCAATTTCTGATCCTAACAAACATGGCTCAGAGCTGGGAGTATGAGTGATCTCATCTACGGCAGGATAACTAGGACTCAGGGATCTAGGGAAGTGGCTTGCGCTCACAGGCAGGCACTGGCCAAGAAGCAGGGAAGCCAAGACCCCAGAACCACCTTGGAGTGCATTCTGAAAGTGAGCAAGAAGCAGAGAGCAGCCGGCGGAGAAGCTGGAGCTGAGGATATGTTGCAACTTTGAGATTTGTACTCCTCTCTGTCCTTTCAACATCGTATTTCTTCCCACATACTTGAAGGCCGTCAACATTCCCCTGGGCATTCTGTCCACCAGGTTAAATGATATCAGCACACCATCATTAGTGAATAATATTTACTAAACCCCTACCTGGGTGTTTGACACTGCTCTAGCTAGTGCTTCAGTTATTCCCAGCCATCTTTTTCTCGACCACTTCATCATTATCACAAACGGCTCTCCTCTGGCCTCCACTGACTCTTCCAACTCAGTTGATGTCAGAGAGCTCCCCACTGGACAGTCCATCCCTCAACTGTCTGGTCCACGTGGGGTGTGCAGGAAGCACCACCACCCCACTGTAATTGTTTATGTATTTCATTATTGGGCTGGAACCAAGAATTAAAAACTGAAACTGAGAAAAACAAGACACAAAACTTGGAGAGTGGTGACATCATGGAAACGCTAGGCTAATAACAGAGAAAGAAAATAACATGGTTAAAAAAATAATAAAGATGGAAATGATAAGGGTGGAACCCTGGAACAATAGAAGGCCGGACTAATTTAAAGTTTTTTTTAAAAAAGGGATTCTCATTAAAAGTATGTAAAATAGCAACATGACCAGAATTATGTGAAGGTAACACGAATCAGAACCTGTCAGCTTGACTTTTTACTCTCCTTGATCAGGGAGAGGAAAGTGTGGGCAGAAACTGGGTGCCATCAACAGAGCGGAAAGAACAAACATTTCTCAGAATGGGTCTGTTCCTGATGAGGAAGGGACCTGCTGGGCGGAAGCTGCCATCAGAAGGAAATAGCTCCCGTTACAGAGTTTGAAAATGGAAGGAGTGGGGGTGGGGAACACCTCTAAATCCTGCTTCACCTGGCCCTCAGCTCTTACAGCTTGCCTCTGGCTCCTCCAGATGCTGCTGGATCCCAGCAAGTCTGTCATAAAACCCTGGCTGTTTTGTCAAATTGCTACATCTAGTTGACTCAGGCTGGAGAAGAAACAAACAAACGTCATATCAGCTTCACCCTGCAGCTGCTGCCCATCACAGAAAGACCACAGGAAACAGAGTGTATTCCTGTGGGAATCCGCCTCATGAGAAGGCTGGCAGCAACCCAGAGGGTCAGCCTGTCCCACCCAAAGGCGCCAGTGTCTACCTCACTGGACTACAAGGACTGTTAAAAACATAATTCCCAGGGAAGTTAGTTCCTGGGTCTCTCTCACTAGCCCCCTTGGGGTGCTTTCTCAACCCCTGTGGTCAGGAAGCATTCTGAGAGACATCTCTGTGGAGTCTACCCAGGATGGGTCTCGATTCCCATACTTGAATTGTAGCCCTGACTCTCACTGATTAGCGGTGTGAGCTTTGTCTTGTTTCACTTTTCTGAGCCTTCGTTGTCTCAACTGTGAAACAGGTTTCTTGAGAAAGCCTTCTCTCCTTCACAGGGTGGCTTTGAGGAAGATGAAGGTCAGGCTATCCCCAATTTAAGAACATGGTATTGATTCATAAAATAGTAATTGAGACTTAGAGAATGCAAGGTGCCATGCAAAATGTTTTCAGTGATGGTGAGAATCAGACACTATTTCTGCCCTAAAGAAGCCTAGAGTCCAGTAGGGAAACAGCCATGTGAATAATTACTGAAACTTCAGGGTAGGCAGGAATAAGGATTATAATATGAGAAATCAACATGAGGCTTCAAAGAACAAGTGACTAGTTCTGATCAAGTGACTAGAGGAGGCTTGAGAGAGGAGATGATACAAAGAGAAAAAAGTAGCACATCAGTAAAGACGGCTGATGTACAAGATAACTGCAAAGGTCCATAAAAATAACGTATGTAAATGAGTTGACCTGTGGATAAGTTTGGTACCAATAACAGAATCTCAAATGTACCTGACCACTAGAGAACATGTTGCTTCATTGGGGAACTGACCTATATTCATGGTTATATTCATATTTCCTTCTCTTTCTCCTAACCTCAGATGGGAGGTTTTTCAAATACTGGCTCCTGCGTGGAGTCGCTGGATGAGGTTATTAAAAATGGAGATTCTTAAAAAAAAAAAACAAAAAAGATGGTGATGCTGATAGTAATAGCAATTTAAAAAATGGAGATTCTTTGATCTCTGTCAGATGTATTGAGTCAGAATCTCTGGAATAGAACCTTAGAATCTGCATTTTTAACAAGCTCCCTGGGGGATTCTCATGTTCATTAAAACTGAGAGTCACCTCTGCTGGGGCCCAGGTGGGAGAATTCTTACCACTGACCTGTTAATGGCCTATAACTGTGTGAGAGAAGACAAGTCATCAGACTGCAGTGGGCAGGCAAGGAGGGAGGAGAGGCTGCCAGTGATGAGGACGCAACTGTGAGTCCTTAGCCACCAGCGCGCAAAGCTCTGCTCTAAGGGTCTCTCCCAACATACATGCAACCTCTGATTCAATCACATTTTCACACTTTTATTTGAGACTCTCTCATGAGAAAAAGTCATTGCAAACTAAATACATGACCCAAGCTTTACATCAAATGCCTACATGTACAATACATATTTACATGCAGCATACACATATGTCTGGAGAAGGCGATGGCAACCCACTCCAGTACTCTTGCCTGGAAAATCCCATGGACAGAGGAGCCTGGTGGGCTGCAGTCCATGGGGTCACGAAGAGTTAGATATGACCGAGCGACTTCACTTTCACTTTTCACTTTCATGCATTGGAGAAGGAAATGGCAACCCATTCCAGTGTTCTTGCCTGGAGAATCCCAGGGATGGGAGAGCCTGGTGGGCTGCCATCTGTGGGGTCGCACAGAGTCGGACATGACTGAAGCAACTTAGCAGCAGCAACAGCAGCATACACATATGTCATCCAGCACAGTCAAAGAATAATTTGTTCTGATTAATCAGATACTCCAACCAAGAGTTAATATCTATGGCCTGTATGAGTTCTTCAATTTTCAAAGAACTTGAAAGCAATAAAAGAGATCTAACTTCAAAACTATCTGGAACATAATTTAATCTCTTTCGTTCATGCAGGAAAAAAGTTTTTTTTTTTCCAATCTCACAACGCCTCAGGCCATTATTAACATAAATGCTCAGTACATATGTGCTGTGTTTAATAACCATCAATCATTCTCCTACTTCAGTCCTGCAGTTCGGTTCCCATGTTTCCTGCAGGTCACCATGTGCCCCTCTCCTTGGTACCAAGGTGAATGTTGTTTCCTCCCTTCCCCTCCCCCTCCACCATCAGAGGCATCCTGAGGATGTGCAGGAGAACCCATTAATTCAGAGCCGGGGGCTCAGAGATGAAGAGGGGTTATGTTTTACCATATCAACACATTTTATTTTTAGTTTGTGAAACCAGTGTCAGTTCACCCTGAATTTAAAGGTCCCCTCATTAAGATACACCAAAATAACCTGCCAGGATAAGTATCTCCAGTGAAAAATTCTCGAGGTGCTTAAAGTACATATTAGGTCGAACTGTAAGAAATTGTTGTTTTGATAGGTCAACACCAAATACCCAAAATCTGGAAGCTGTTTCTATAACTTGGCCCCCAAGTGGTGTGTAAAGTACTTTAATCAAATGTCTCTTTGCCTTTGCCCAGTGTACAGCTTTTACGAAACAGAAAAAAAAAAAAAAATCACATATTTTAATAAATCCCAACTAGTTCCCTACACGCACACAAGAGAAAGGAGGTCACTGCTACCTGGTACGTGCTTATCCTAGGGGGAAGGAAGAAGCGCCAGTTCCTCCAGCAGACGCCACTTTGGAACTAATTAAAGACACCTACCCATAAAGTAGGCTCCTGCCCCCTTCCCTGCCATCCAACTATTCCCCAGACTCTGACTGAGTCACCTCTTAAGGGAAAGGAATTTCCGTCTGGGTGCTCACCTATTGTGCTAATGAGACTGCAAGTTGAGCTCTGGTGGGTACCACTGGGTACTGGAACCCCTGATTCACACATGCTTGAAAACAGGAAATCGCCTCATCTCAATTCTAACAGGCCCGATTCCCTCAAGGAGCATAAACCCAGGAACATGGCATAGCAGCTCTCAAGTGGGAGAATATCTGATTAGTCTTCCCATTCAGGAAAACAGCATCCCCCTGAGACCTAGAAACACCGGGATGTGAATGTCCTGATGCTACAGCTTTCACTCTATAAATCCACAACCCAGGAGAGACCCAGCAGGCTGAGAGCCTCTAGAATTCATGAATTTCTGAGAGGTACCGGGGCAGCGCATGTGTGCTAAGTCACTTCAGTTGTGTCTGACTCTTTGCAGCCCTAAGGACTGTAGCCCACAGGCTCCTTTGTCCATGGGACTCTCCAGGCAAGAATACTGGAGTGGGTTGCCATGCCCTCCTCCAGGGGATCTTCCCAAACCAGGGACTGAACCCATGTCTCTTACGTCTCCTGCACTGGCTGGCAGGTTTTTACTACTTATGCCACCTGGGAAGCCCACAGACAGTCAAACAGCACAGCAAGGCTCTCCTGAGGCAGAAGTGGCAAGTCCCACAAGACACTGACCAGATGCAGCCCTGCTCTCTAAACCTAGAGGAAGCAGTTGTCATAACTTACCTCAAACAGGTCTGTTCAATTAGAAAATAAAATGGAAACGGAATCCCCCAATATTTTTTAGTAAGAAGTTCTAGGAATAAATACAGAAAAGAATGCAAATGTCGTTGCTTTACTCACTAAAAGGAAAGCAGTGAGGAGGGAAAGGAACCTTATTGCTAATGCTATAGTCTGCAGATCTGCCTCCAAGAGGAACCTGAGAGGAAAGGTTCCAAAAATTTTTTTTTACATAGAGAGAAGGAAAAAAAATTAAGACAAAGATGCTAAAAATGCCTCTCAGTGAGACCCAAATAAATGTAAAAACAGTTTCGGGCCTCCTAATTTTCCTGCCTCCTTTCAGAGCACCAGCTCCACCTCTCCTGGAAATAGTTTTCTGAGGTCACCCACAGCTGCAGAGGCCAGCAGCACAACCAGAGAGCCCACTGCACGGCATCTCAAAATAAGATGCTCAGCCTACGCCTGCAGCCTTTGTGGCCATGAAAAAATCATCTGGCCAAAACCTATTTACTTGACCAAGAGTACAAGAGTTATTTTGGAAACGCGTGCTTTTATAAGTGAAAATGTGAGGATAGTTATCTCCGTGATTTTTACAGTCACTGTCATTCTCTTTGAAGTGTCCCTGGGGTATCATCACTTATGTTGCTGGTCCTCTCCCACAGCCGGTTTATGGTTATTCCATCAAAGCAGGGCATTCAGGGGACATGCTCTAGTCAGGGAAGATGCAACTTGTCCCTCCCTCTCACTTTCTCTGGTTGAGTTACCTGCGTGAAACCTTCAAATTGCCACTCAGGGTATAGACCTTTGAACTTCTCATTTGCCAGATCTGGGTTAGTCCCGCCCATTACCTAACATTAAAAAAAAAAAAAAAAACAGAAAACTCATTACACTGCACAACGTGTACATACAATAAGGCCTTTGTCCTTAAAAGAAAAACATAATTTTCAACAGAGTCGGCTCCCAGAAGCCAAGGGAGCTAACATCCAAAACCTAATATAAACACTGAGGCTTGTGTCCCGGTTTCGGAGTTAGGCTCAGTGAAGGGGGAGGGAATGATGGGAATGGCAGCCAAGGGGGTCCAAGGCATTTTTCACTGTGATTTTTGAAAACAGAACTGAGATAATCCTGGATCCTCCCCTCTCAGGCACCTCCTGCATTGTCGCCTACAAGGCAGCAAGGTATTTCTATAAGAGAGAATGTTTCTTTTGTCACAAGTAAAAGCAGGACTTAATGTCTATATGACTTTAGTTCTCAAATGGGAGTACATTCCTTTCAAAGGAAGAAAAAAAGTGTTTTTGCAATGATTATTTAGGATGTCTTTTATAGACGGGGTTGAACTTCTGTGACAAACTCACTGGGAGAATCCTGTTTTGGAACTTGGAGTTCCATTCTGGGGGGTAGCAATCCCAAGTGTTAACAACCCAAATTATAAACAGGAAACTCCAGCCTGACTCCCACTCAAGTCCCAAGGTTACGGACCTCTCGCTGAAGCTTTGGGGCTTCCAGAGATGAGGGGACAAGGTTCTTACACTTGAAGACCTCATCTCCTAAGATAAATCTGCCCAAGTTAACCACATACATTACTACACAGAACATGCTCTCAAAGAGAAGAGGCAGATTCTTAGAAGAGTCGATGAGACAGCGGGTCAAAAGCACACAACGCTCCATGAATGTGGAGGGTCTGCAAGTCCAAATCCAGTCACATCAGTTAATGCGGGATCACCTGCTACACCGTGAGCAGCCGGAGTGACTGGGGCTGGGCAGACAGCAGAGCTCTGCACGTTTCAAAAGCGGGAGAACTGCCTGGTGGTGCAGTGGTTAGGAATCTGTACTTTCACTACCGAGGGCATGGGTTCAAACCCTGGCTGGGGAACTAAAATCCCACAAGCCATGCCTCTCAGCCAAAACTAAAAATTTAAGCATACAAAATTATCAGATTTTTTAAAAACATAAATAAATTTAATAAAAGGGAGAGGATTCTGAAGCATCAGTCTCAGTGGCTCCGTTCAGTGATTAGTTTTACATTTCTGCCTCCCACCTTCCACTTCCTCATTCAACGGCAGTGCCACAAAGGACAGGTCGGCCTCACTGTGAAAGCAAGGTTTCGATTAGCCATCAGGAGATGAACACTAAACAGGTAGACTTTTGAAAATGAGGAGCAGAGAAGCAGCCATCTTGCTAAGCCCCAAACATTTCCCAGGTTTTCTATCTTTTACAGAAAAGATAGCAGTCACCTCTACTAAAGTTCCATCATCTGCCCTGATAGAAGTTCAGAGTAAACACATCATAGGAACTGGCCATACACTAAAATAAAGGCAGTAGTCCAGTTAATCATTTCTTAGAAGATTTAGAAGCCTTGTAGTCATCTATTTAAGCACTTCTTAGAAGTCTGGGATAGGCAGCAATTGCATAGCGTTTAGATGGTGGCATGTGTGCGTGTGTACTAAGTCACTTCAGTCATGTCTGACTCTTTGCAAAACCATAGACTGTAGTAAGCCAAGCTCCTCTGTCCATGGGAATTCTCCAGGCAAGAATACTGGAGTGGGTTGCTGTGCCCTCCTCCAAGGGATCTTTCCCACCCAGGGATGGAACCCACTCATGTCTCTTACGTCTCCTGCATTGGCAGGCTGGGGCTATCATTTCAGAAGTGCTTACCACGTTTCCAGACCCTGTTTTAAGAATCTTGACTTAAGAGATGTTTAGACTCACAATTCTGACAAAAGCCCTATGATGAAAATAAAGATGTCAAGATACAGAAATATTAGGCAACTCACACAAAGCTGTACAACTATTAAAGGAGATATAGGAGTCACTACACTATCATTGCTAAAAAATATACTCACTAAAGTATGTGCTAAAAACTGGTTTATAGCATACACTTTCACTGTCTTCTATTCAAGTTCTCGCTCTTAATAACAGTAGTTCCACTTACACTGTTTACAAAGGTCTTTCACAAACACTAGTGCATTTAACCCATACACATCGTCTCAGTCAATGGCTACAGCCCACAGGTGGGGTCTCCACTACGATTCCTCTTTAGAAATGAAGCCAAAGGGCAGACATACCACTGTGACTGGCTCAGCACCCACAGCTAAGGCTCAGGGAGACCAAGGTGGCTGCCCAGTTATGCACAGCTACAAGGTGGCCCTGGGGAGACTTGAACCCATAATTTAAGACACCAAGGCTGCCGTTCCACAGGTCTCCTTCAGTGATGAAACAGACATCAAAAATTTAGTGAAAAAAGAAAATATTTTTCCTGAAGATGTAACTAAAGCATTAAATTATATCATAATATTTTTAAAGCACCATTAACAGTTTCATAGAGCAAACTTGAAAGTTTATAATGGTAAGATTTTATGTTAGCCAACTTCTTTGATATTGTTGCTCTCATTCATAATAAGAAATGCCTCCATGTGGCTTTGTCCATTTTGCACGTAACTATAGAAACATTCCAAAGACACTTCCAAAGTCTATTATTTTTATTCATGAAATTAGTTTTGTTTGGGGACCTTTGAAAATGTCATGTGGTATTTACTCACTTTTGCTGAGACCTTTACATTCAGAAAATGTGTGATTTTTGCACTAAATTTTCAAAATCCCTACAGCAATCTTAGTATTTCTCTCAAACCGGGTTCCACCAAATTCCATCTATGATCAATTCTATTCCATGGGAAAATGAGCAACAGGTCCTATGGACCTGGACACCATTGTGTTTGTTTCAAATAGTTCAAGATGATGATGAGAAAGTTCCATCCTTGATGTTCTCCCAGAAGGTCCAGTCTAACTCTGAAAGATCTAATACCACTGATCTTCCTCTTCTTCAAACATCTGCCTTGGTCTGTACTTTGCTGGTTCTCCTTTTGTAACTATACCTCAGTCTCTGTTGTTGGCTTCTCCCTTCCTAACCTTCTTTTAAATATAGCCCTTCTTCTATTTACTATTATAGGCTAATTTCTTGAAATCTCAATTTAGACCCCTTCCAAAGACAAATAATTTATCCCCAAAGTTCTGAAATTTATTTCAGTGCAAACAGTTAACACATTGGTTTCTAGTCTTGATGTCTCTATTACTATCAAGATCCACATTTTGAAGAGCCTGCTGCTGCTGCTGCTGCTGCTGCTAAGTGGCTTCAGTCATGTCCGACTCTGTGTGACCCCATAGACAGCAGCCCACCAGGCTCCCCCGTCCCTGGGATTCTCAAGGCAAGAACACTGGAGTGGGTTGCCATTTCCTTCTCCAATGCATGAAAGTGAAGAGTGAAAGTGAAGTCGACTAGGTTTTCCTAATTGGAAGGTCTTCAAGCCCACTTCAGTTCTAAACTTATTATCTCCCATCCACATCCATGACCTCTTCTCTTCCTACATTGTGCGTAACATTGGCTAGAATTCTCAAAATTCCCTTCAATCCACCCCATTTCTCATCTTTGCCATTTATTTTATTGCCAAGTTCTATCAACAGCTTCCTAGGTGTCACTAGCGGTAAAGAACCCACCTGCCAAAGCAGGAAACATAAGAGAATGTGGGTTCAATCCCTAGGTCGGGAAGATTCCCCTGGAGAGGGGAATGGCAATCCACTCCAGTATTCTTGCCTGGAGATTCCCATAGACAGAGGAGCCTTGTGGGCTACAGTCCACAGAGTCACAAAGAGTCAGACATGACTGAAGTGACTCAGCACATTAACTTGGGCTCTGAAACTCCTCTGCAAGTCTGCGGGTCCTGGCACAGGGGCACACTTGCTTTAAGGTGGGCCGTACAATTTTGATTGTTGTAGAAAATGTGTGCTACCACTGAGAATACATACTACCGTAATAGTATCTGTCAAACTAAATAATTTGCCAAATGGGTCAAGCAACAGTGCAGAGCAAGGCATCACTGTGGGCAGGAGGAGAGATGGCCTCAAAACGGAATTTTGAGAGTGAGGTCTGGAAGTAAACCATTCTATTCAAATAGCAGCACCGAGAGCTGCTCCAGACACACCAAGTGATGAGCAAAGTGACTGCCACAGAGACGCACTAGCACATCATCCCACTGTAATGACTACCGCATTTTAACTACTGTGTTTTTTCTGGTGCCTGTTGTCCAAACTCTGGCCTCTCCACACTCTACACAGCTCTCACAAAAGCTTCTAGAGGAATTTATACACAGCACATCTTACTGTGTCATGTGGGTGAGCCAAAATATGAAATGGCTCCCACAACTCCACAAGTGGAACTGAGCTCCTTGTTATTGCACTCAATGTCCTCCCCTCGATGCTTCTCACCAAGCCTTCTGACTCCAGCTTCCATCAGAGCTTTGGGTACACAGGGCACACTGGACTCCTCAGTCTTCACAATTCCCAAGCACACGCTCTTCTGTGCCTTTGCTCCAATCATGCTTTGCCCAGACTATCTTCTCTCTGCCCATCAAGGTCCCAGATAATCCAATCAGAATTCGTCTACAGTTCCCTTAGTACTTGGGTTTGAGCCTAGCAGAGTGTTTTTCTGGCACTTCTATAAAACTTATCCATGCCTGCGTTTTTCTTTTCCATTCCACTGTGGGCAAGAACCTGTACTATTGGTCTGCACCCCCCAAGGTGCCCAACCAGCACAATGCTTCAAACACAGAAAAGGCAAGAAAGGAACGGGAGAACGAAGTGTGAAGAGAAGGAAGAAAGAATAATATTACTGCATTTATAACCTGTTATCCCTAGCGCTTTGAGTGATGTTTTATAGAACTAGAACTGGGAATCAAGAGGTCTGAAAATATACACCCAGCTCATTTTGCTGATCTTAACTAAGTTCAACAAGCACACTTGACCTCTTGGTGCCATGAAAGGTGATGTTACTAGTATTCTTTTATAGCATAAAGGATTTAACAGACTATCAGTTGGACCCAAGTGCCATAGAAGAGGGTGCAAGAAACTGATATCTTTTGTTTATTCAATGAATTTGTATTAACTGGTTTATTTTCCATCGCTTTGTGTTGCCTGATTTTTCCTATGACGTCCTGTTCTCCTGCCCTCACTATATCTGAATCCTCATCTGGAGAAGGGCTCTCTTTCCCCAGCCCTTTCCCCACTTAAAACACAGTTTACTGGCGGCGCACAGTATGAAGACTGGTGCCTTGAAACGAAAAGAAAGCATGTTTAAAATGGGATGGGAATGGGGCAGGGGAGCACACAAGTAAGTAGGCAGCAAACCCTACTCAGGTCTGGAACAGGGTTGAGAGACTTGCACAAGGCGGTCCAGGAAAATCACCATGATGCCAGACCACTAGGCAGTTTTTCCAGAATTACAACGCTCCTGAGTCCCTACCCTATCCCTCTGCCAATAAAAGTACAAGTGAAGGTGACCCCACAGGCATAGAGATGTAAATATTCTGCAGAAAAACGAGGCCCCTCTTCCATGGAAAGTTTTTTTAGTGTTTAATGGAGAGCAAGGGGAAAACTTACAGCAGGGCTCACAGACCACTGGACCAATAAGAAAGCAGCTCAGATCAACCTAGTCCAAGTCTGGAGGGACAGAAAACCCCACAAAATGTTACTGACCTAGTCCTCTCCATTCATAACGATGGGTGGGCTTGGCATCATTATCCCTAGGTCTCTTCTCCATCAGCTTTCCTTCTCCTCCCTTTTCTTTCCTTCTTTTTTAATGAGCCCATAGGGTTTCTTTCTTTTTTTTTTAAAGAATATTTATTTATTTATTTGGCCGCACTGGGTCTCAGTTGAAGCACACGAGATCTTCGATCTTCCTTGCGGCATGCCAGCTCTTAGTTGCAGCATGTGGCATCTAGTTCCCTGACCAGGGATAGAACCTGGGCTCCCTACATTGGGAGCCCAGAGTCTAGTCATTGGACCACCAGTGAAGTTCTCCCTTTTCTCTCTTTTCTGATGAACATTTGCCTCTAATTCCATGTGAGGAAATAAGAATTTAAACATTAACATCATCATCAACAATAACAATAATGAATCGTTCTGACTTAATGCCAAGCTTTGGACCAAGTCTTAAATGTTCTATCTCATTTAGTTCTCACAGCAAGTCTATGAGTTTGTTAATGACAGCCATCCCACTCTACAGATAAGGAAACGGAGGCTTAGAAAGGTGAAAAAACTTTCCTGAGTTCACCAGCAGTAAGTGACTGAACCAGGCTCCCCAGCTGGCTCAGTGGTAAGGAATCCACCTGCCAATGCAGGAGACAAGGGTTCAATTACTGGGTCGGGAAGATCTCCAGGAGAAGAAAATGGCAACCCTCTCCTGTATTCTTGTCTGGGAAATCCCATGGACAGAAAAGCCTGGTGGGCTACAGCCCATGGGGTCGCAAAAGAGTTGGACATCACTTAGCAATTAAACAACAAGAGAGCCAGTATTGGAACCCAGGCCTGTCTGATGCCAGGGCTAAAGCACTTTGCCAAAATGATATGATACGAGCCAATAGCTGCCTGCACTGCATCTTCCTCTGAAGGGCCCTCCAAGCCCAGACTTGGTTTGTGTTATAAGACAAAATCACTCTAACTACTCCCTAGAGTGAGCCTATGTCAGCTTTGCAGAGGTTGAGATAACTCTCTGAAGCCCTTGGAGGGATCTGTAGACATTTGGAAATAGTAAACAACATGCAAAAGCAAGTTGGTTTAGCAGAGAAAACACTGTTTTCACATCACAGGTCTGTTTCTTAGTAACTATATAACTTCAGGGCATCTGCTCCACTTCCATGAGCCTCAAGAAAGCGCTAATGATAATAATCGTCTATGAGCTGGTATTGGCAAATTTATCAGTAAAATGCTGTAAATTAGTTCAGTTCAGTCGCTCAGTCGTGTCAGACTCTTTGCAACCCCCTGGACTGCAGCACACCAGGCTTCCCTGTCCATCAACAACTCCTGGAGCTTGCTGACTCATGTCCATAGAGTTGGTGATGCCATCCAACCATCTCATCCTCTGTCATCCCCTTCTCCTCCTGCCTTCAATCTCTCCCAGTATCAGGGTCGCTACAGGTAGCCAAAGTATTGCAGTTTCGGCTTCAGCATCAGTCCTTCCAATGAATATTCAAGATTGATTTCCTTTAGGATGGACTGGTTGGATCTCCTTGCAGTCCAGGGGACTCTCAAGAGTCTTCTCTAACTAAATTAGTTACCCTTTCCTAAAACTCTATTGAATACCTTATTCTATGGGAAGGCAATTGGTCATACCACCTTCTAAACAGAGTATAAATAAAAATAAATAAATATATTAACACATAAATAAATAAACCCTGATCATTGTCTTAGTGAGCATCCAATATCCAGTCTAAAAATGAAAAAAAATAATTTTCAAAAAATTGTAGCAACCTATTCATATGTGCATGTATGGAGCATAGCTCTCTGAACACATCAAGACTACTTTATATTTCCCCTGCCTCCCTCCTTCCTTCACCCTCCCCATTCTCCCTCTCTCCACCTCTCTCTTTCTCTTTCTCTCTCTCTCTCACACACACACACACACGCAGACATACATGAATTGAATCCTGATGCACTGCTGTCTCCCTCATCCTCAAACACGTGCCTTACACTTGTTCAGTTAATAGATAACTATTCTCCAGCCAGTTAATTTGAACAATAAAAAACATGAAGCTTTTATAGAGATAAAGTACCCTGGAGAATCAAAGATGCTGGTAGCTACTTGTTTAGTGACAGAGGATTCTGTGATTAAAAGTAGAAGACAGCAGACAAAGCCCCCTCTGTTTGCACCCCTTGGTTGGCTCCAAGCAAGGTGGAGCCCCACTTCTTGAAACACCAAATTTCACGTTGTTTTTTATGAGCAGAGGGTCCATTTCTAAATTGCACCTCTGGATTTAAAAGAGGAAATTTAAACCTCAGAATAATGTTTTTTGCTGAACAAAATGTATGCCAAACTAAGCTCGGACTGACTTCTGTTTTCTGAGTCCCAGCCTCCCAAGTTTTCTCAGGTTTCCAGTACTGGGCCGAACTCACTGGCTTTTGCCATTCCCTTCTATGTTATGGTTAGGTGGAAAAGGGGTGAGAAGCAGGGGTACCACATCCTCAGGTTCACTGCATAGATTTGGGGATGCCCAAAAGATCCAGAGGACCACTTTCGATTCATCAGTTGAGACGGACTGGCTCCTATCAGCTGTACTTCACGTAAGGCACCAATGTTTTTCTAGGCATTACGGGAAAAATAATTCTAGCAAGAAAGGGAAAAAACACCACACAAAACAGCAATAAGTCTGGCCTTCCTTCCCCAGCCCCACAAAAGACCATTTTGTAAGACGAGGAAAAGCTGTGCTTTGCTTTCTAACTGAACAATGAAGCGCTTGCATCTTTAATCCAAACTGTCTACCCGCTTCCCTAGATTTCAGGACAATAGTCCAACTTCTCACCTTCCCCCTTGAACAGTTGAACCCACACACTTTAAAATAATATCCATCAGCAGCTGACAAACTGGTTATTCTTGGACCACAACTGATGCTGGCAAGAGGAGGTCCAAGCAGACAAGGATAAATGAGAATAAAATTATTCAGTTCTGCTCGCCGTGGCCACTGCATCAGCTGTCATCCTCAAAATTCCCACAGAAATGAGTTCATTACACCTTTGAAACATTTCGGAGCTTAAAAGTTTAAATCAGGCCAAGTTGATTCTGTGGGATTTTTCTAGCTTTTACACTGTAATTATATGCAGGACTTTGTGCCACCTATTTCCTCTCAACTGTAACATTTTACGTCTTTTTTAAGCATATGTTGAGGTTAGCTTTTTTTTAAGTACATGTTATGAAATAAGATATGAGCTTATACTCAGCTTTAGGTAGCTTTCTGCCAAAAGGCTGGACCAACACAAACTAAATATGACTATTTTCTTTATCCAAAGTACAGTTTTGACTATTACATACCCTCTTAACATACATACATAAAACTAGCTCACAACGAAAGCTCCCTGCAGGTCAACTGAAATCATAACGAGATTTTCCTTTCATATAATGTGATTAACAAATGTTAGCTAACCGGACTCCTAAAAGACTCAAAAGAAAAAAGCAAAATAACTCAAGCAATGCCAAAAAGTCAAATAACTCAACAATCTATTTTTTTCCTTGCTTTTTCACATCTTTAACTTAGAAAATAGCCTGTTTCACTTGACTATAGGAATGTGCTCTAGAGGCAGGTGAGAGTGAGTTCCAGCTCCACTATTTACTAAAATATGACCTTTACAAGCTACTAAATCCTCTAGCCTCAGTTTCCTCATCTGTAAAATGGGGGGAAGGGGTAAAAATCTTCAAAAAATTTTTGTGAAGATTAAATGAAACGCAGTCTTCGATAAGTGCCAGCAAATGAAGTATTTCATAAGTGTTAGTTGTTATTTCTGACATTATCTGTTTGCTAAATAAGCCTACCTTCCAGCCTAAATATAAAATTGTCAACTAGCCTCACGGTAAGCTAGGTGCTTCGAAATTCATATACTGCAGTTGGTCCCTTGGAAACTTACAAATAAAGAAACAGTTGCCCATCTAGCCTTACTCAACTTTATCAAGTACTACAACTGTTTGGGAAACAATAATGACTATGACAACTTGGGCCCCATAATCCTAAACCCCTGCAAAAGTCATGGCAACATATCACTGAACCTTTCAGCTAGGGGGAACTTTGAGGCATCCTCTGAAAAGCTAGTGAGTCAGAATGCGAGTCTCAACTTTATGTGTTTGGAAAGGATTTCTGATAGCTCTCATGAAGGCAGATACCTCCAAATGTTACTCAAAGATATAAATGAACCTACCACCCTTCTGAACACAATCAATATAAATATCACTCCAGAATTCCAACCGACGCATCTTTTTTCTTCAGATTCACTCTTTACCTTCAAAACAGCAAGGTCTTATTAGCAGTAAGCTGTACTTTCGGGGAAAGGTACTATTTCCACCAGGGCAAGAGTACCAAAAAAGGGAAATGCTGTATTGAGAATTTTCATACTATTTTGAAAAAGTTTGCAAAACCCAAACTCTGTGTTTAAACATTATAAATGTAACAATATTGCTGAGGAGAAAAACAATATTTTTGCATGTGGAGTTCCAAATTTATTTAAATATTACCCCATTTTCTGAGATCTTACGAGATCAAGATAAAATAATTCACTAACACTATGTAGATAGGAGAAATAAAGAAATCATCTCCTTTCTGCCCCCACCACACACACACTCACACACAGAGGCAGACACACTACATTTGTAAATACACAATTGAGCCAAAATTTAATGCAAAGCTCCTTTTCAACAGGTCCTTTGGTGAAAGATCATTCATTAACAAGGCAGCTCATAAACACAAACCTAATTGTCCCTCTCTCAGCTCTCTTTTGTTAAAGCAGCAACACTTATCATCTCTGGAAATGGAATGCATTTTTACCTCTATTTCTGCTGATTTCCTTAGTCTTCAGAACCTGATAATCATTTGATACAGACATTCACCTTCACCCATTTATCATTTCACAACATTGACCTCATCTATTGTCGTGAAAAACTTCGGGTAGTTTAAACCCAGATGGCTTGGCTTTCCCCTAAACAGAGAAAATTCCCTTCTCTGGTTGCATACAGCATGTTGATATGATAACAAGCAGTCATCTATCATTTGGGGGCTTTGCATTTGACTTTGACTGCCTTAATGTATTTCCAACAGGGTTTTGTGATGTGTAGTTTTTAATCAAGTTTTGCCAAAAGTGATTGGCATGTAAAACACTTTTAAACAAAAATGTTCTTTGTGAGTCGCTATTTCAGCTCAGAAATTCTTATTCATATAATTTAATCTCCCCCATGTGGTTACTTATTAGATCTTATCATTTACTATAAAGCTAAAATAAACTGAAACAAATCATTTTTTTAATCTACCAGCCACTGCTCGTGTTAACTAAGCAGCTGACAGCCAAGTGTCATCCTCTACTAAGGACAGAATATCCTTTCTGACTTATGGCTTCCAAATCAGATATATAAAGATTGTTTTTGAGAGCTTAGGATATAAGAGGCAAAAAAACTCAAGATCTTGTCCCCATGTTTGTGCTTTGTGACTCTAACCTCTCTTTCCCCTTGTCACATACCTTATCCCAGACCTTTATACCTAAATGTTATCATTTTGACACTGAGCTCAGACAATAGAATCAGAGCAGAAAGTTTGGTGGCACCTATGATTTGGTGGCAATAGCCATTCCCGGCAGCAGAAGGGCAAGTGGTAATTACCACTGAGGTGATGCTATACCAAGTCCATCTGAAGTTTACATCTGCAACCTGATGTCAAAGATAAACATCTCCAGCCTGATGAAACAGAAATTGCCAAAGTCCATAAAACTTGGAAATTCAATGGAATTCAATTCACCAGCCATCTGTGGTTTTGTAATGACCAAAAGCAATTTTTAAGATCTGGTCATAAAATTACAGCGAAAGGATTCACCTTGCAGAGGGAGCAATTGATTTCCCATTACCTGATCTCCATACTCACCATGCAGACACACATTATACAAGGGTTGTCCGTGATAAATGGAATCTGGAGGACTTCACCTTCATTTTCACATTTTGCAACAGAACCTAAAGGGAAAAAAAGTTATTTAAATTTAGCTGCATGGCCTTCTTACAAAAATAGAATTTTTATAATAATACTTTTTGAGAAAACTATATCCAAATTTCAAAAATCCCTAATGAGTTTTAAATAATCAAATTCACCCCAAAAAGTCCCCCTGAAAAAAACATACTTTAAATAATTTTATTAGAACAAGTTTTTTTAAAAGCCTGTGCTACATAGATATATTTTCTGCTCTCAGATGGTTGGTTTAAGCACAATTCCAAGTATTTGATTGGATCTTTAATAATACCCTTCCTTTATAAAACCATTTTAACTAAACAAACACTCCCATAAGCAAAAAATTCAAATTGGCCATTAAGGTAGATTTTAAATTTGAACAGAATTCAGGACTGTGGCAATAAACAGGCCTTTATATGAATCTGCCTCATATTGTGTTGAATTGAAATTACTTTTCGAAATACAATCTTCTTTCCTCTTTTCTTAGAAATAGACTCAATATTTTCTTTTCTGCACCAGGTGTCAGTAAAGTATGTCCTTCAGAATAGCAGCTGAGGTCTTCACCTGCCTGAAAGCATATAATTATTATATCCTGCTATTATTACCCTTTTAAAATATGATAGTTGCTTTAAATCCAGGTCTGGAGGGCGGGTGCTTTAAAGATCACTACCAGTAAAGAAGCTATATTGGAACCTTATAGAGTGAGGCAGGCCTATGGGTGGAAAACGATGCAGTTTTTTTTTTCTTCCCCCTTTAATTGCATACGGGAGAAGAGATAAAACTAAAGGTTGAAGAAAACTAAAGATAATAAAGGAACTTTTCAAATCCAAATAGAAGAATTTCCGTTATCACTACAGTATTAATGTCAACAGCCTGCCCGCTCTCCACTCCTTAGCCTACTCACTGCTTTCCCAGCCCTTAACTCCGAAGGGCTTCCTTCATCCCCATGTGCCAGCGAGGAGCAGGCTCCAAGGTGCTCGTTCCCCACCCTCCCGTCCCCGGGGCCAGTCAGCGCCTTCTCTCCCAGGTACCAAGCCAGCGTCTGGGAGGGTCGGTCCCTCCCGACCCCTCCCCTACCTGTCAAGAAGGAAGAAGCCAGAGACATGGGGACCCCCGAGCAATTGAGCAGCAGCAAGACGCAGCAGGTAATCCCGGGCGAGCGCCGGCAGGGACGCTCAGCCAGAGCCCTGACGCCGGAGAACCAGAGCATCGTCACCTGGAGGGAATCCCGGGCGACTGCAGGTCCCGCGCCGCCGCCTGTGCTCCGCTACCGCCGCTCGCAGTCCAAAAGGGCTCTCAGCCGGCGAGTCGGGAGACAGTCCGCGAAGGAGGGAGGCGGGCGCCCGGGAGCCTGGGGCGGGGGAAAGGTGGGGGGGGGGTGGAGGTTGGCGGGGGGAGAGGCGGGAGAGCGAGGCGAGGGGTGGGGGGCGCCCAGGGAGGAGGGGTCCTGCGGCCAGGCTCCTCCAATGCGGCTTTTTTTTTTTTTTTTTTTAAAGGAGTTGTTCGCAGCGGTTTAGTCGTCGGCTCCTCCACGCCAGAGAGGGGGCCAGGAGGAGGGGGTATCGGAACTGCGGGAGATAGGCAGAGAGGAGTGGCTGCGCTGCCCGCTGCGCACCGCTGCTCCGCCGCAGCCGCCGCCGCCGGGGCTGCAGCGACTGCCCCGGGGCGCGCCGCTGCTGCAGCTGCCGCGCGTCCTCCACTTCTGCACTCCCACCTCCTACCCGCCCAGCCGGCTCTCCACTCGGTCCGCTCGCACGCTCGCTCCGGCGCGGGAGACCAGGGCGCACCGAGCGCCTCGGGGAACCCGCTGGGGGCGCCCGGACGCAAGAGGGATAGTGGAAGCCTCGCGCTGGGCGCCTGTCTCCGCCGGGGGTCCAGCCAGCTCCCCCAGACCCTCGAGGGAGGCCGCTTGCCCCGGGGGCACGGATCGGAGCCGGGCAGGCGTGTCTCCACCACCCGGAGTGCGCAGCGCCTCCTCCCTTTCCCGGGGGGCGGGTGGGGAGGGATTCCTCCCCTTACGGGGGATGCCGCGCCAACCCTGCTCCTTCTCCTGTGCTCCAGCCCTAGGAAGGAGGAGAATATGGGACGCAGGGCGCTCCACCACCGCGGCTCGTTCCCTGATGCCCCAGCTTTGGGAAGGAGTGATAAACCCAGCGCCTGGGACGGGGTGGGGGTGCGGGCAACTTTTCACTCTGCTTTGCCTTCCTTTGGCTGGGGCACGACGGCCGACCGTCCCTGAGAGGACAGAGGGGCGAGGGGCCTTCGAGATCACTGCTCAGTGCTGCTGTGTCTGTGCGTCGTGACCCTGGGGAAGACGGAATTTGAAACGACACGCAAGGTCGATTAATACACGCACAGAGGCGAACTCTTTTCGCCGTTAAAAAAGAGGAACAGTGGTTCCATGACTCCTCCCATCCAACCTCGGGCGAACCGGGGCAGGGAGGTGCTGTTTGACTAATCATTCATTCACCCGAAAAAGAGGGAGGGACCCGCGCGGCGGCTAATCTCTGGCAGGGACCGCCGCGGCGTTCTCGGGAGCTTGGAGTTGTCGCTTCAGCAGCCCTGGGTGTCAAAGAGTCCGACCCTACCTACCGCCCAGGGATGATCCCGGCCAGATCACGGCCTCTCTCTCGAGCCGTGGCCCACTCTGCCCAAAGGAGGATATGCAACGGAGGAGAGAGTTTTTGTAACCAAATGGGAATTAGGGGACGCTTGGCAAGTATTGGGACCTGATGATCAGCTGTCTTCCGCGCTCACGTGGGTCCCCGGCTTCCTCTCCCTAAGAATGGAAATGGGGGCCCCTCACGCGGGTCCTCCTGGTGGGTCGGCCGGGGCCGATCCGAAAGGCAATCACGCACTAGCCAAGCACGTTTCTCAGCAGGACGCATCTAACAATTTCTGGGCAACGTGGGGATTGTCTGTAGTCACAGAAACTATACCTTTGCAAATATATTCGTCTGTTTGCCGACACATTTTGTACAGTTTCCTCTTAAGCTCTACCCCCTTTGGAGTGGGGGGAATGGGGCTGTTTATTTGTTTTTATTTTTTCGAGTCGTTGGAGGCTTCACTTAAGGCTGCAGTGCCCACATCCAGGCACGCCGGGGAGCCTATAGGAGCGTTGCTGTTAAACGGAAAAAATAAGAGAGAGTAAAGCTGTGATTAGCCTAACACGCTCCATTTCCCTCTCAAAACAGCTTTTTAGTGTAAAACTCAAATTAAAAGAGAAGAAAGATGACGTGTGGTTGCTTTTTTCCCCAAAAATAACCACCATGGCCAGGCAGCTCCTTGAAAATCAGCGTTTAGTGTATTTACTAACGATAAAGAGAACATGCAAAAAAAAAAAAGAAAAGAAAAAAGAAATCTCTAAACCTAGTCTGATCTCCTATATACTTTTTGATCTATAGTGACCAATCAAAAAATAAAAGAAAAACTTTTATGACTACAGATAAGTACAGTCAGTTGAAACTCTACCCTATAAAGATTCTCTTTGCACGGGGCTTTTATATAAACTTGTTAAGCATAACTTAATGAAGGAATAATGGGTAGGCTGAGAGACCTTTCATTGCCCTAGATTTCAGCAGTAGACCTGGATAAATTCACCTTAGAGGATTGCAGAACTTTTGAAGAGTGCCTTCCCTGACATCCTCAAGGGTTTGCAGAACAAAAGTCTTTATGGTGGAATCTGTGGCATTTCTCAAACTAGGTGCTTTGGGGTATACTGGAACTTCCCCTATAGGTTCAAATGCAAAAACCACCTGGAAAGCATTTTCATCTGCCTGGAAGTTTACCAATGGGAAAGATGTACAGAAGCCTGTCCCTTCTTCCTGTTTGTTTATCAGCTGCCACCAGTGATTTCCCTGATGCCTTCTGGATAAGTGGGCTCTACTTCTAGAAGAGCATCCTTCTCCCCAAAGGGCTTATCAGTCCTCCACTGCTGCTGCCACCATCCCTTCAACTGACAGTCTGTCAGCTGCCAGTGGCCTCTGTCTACACAAACACAAGATATTCTGGGGTCAAAAAAAAGAAAAAAATATGCAAGAAAAAGCGTATGGATCTGCCTTTACCTTTAAAGTTAAGGGCCCCCCCCACCTTGTGTTCAGTCAGGTCTGACTCTTTTTGACCCTGTGGACTGTAAGCCACCAGGCTCCTCTGTCCCTGGGGTTTTCCAGGCAAGAACACAGGAGCAGGTTGCCATTTCCTTTTCTAGGGGATCTTCCTGATCCAGGGAATCTGATCCATTGAATCTCTTGCAACTTCTGCCTTAGCAGGCAGATGCCATACCGTTGGGTCACCTGGGAAGCCGATAATGTTAAGGGTGATACCATCCAAACCCCCAAAAGCTCTTGACTGAAATCAAATGGAGAGCAAATCTGTCTTTGGCTCTGTTGGTGACATTTTTCAGTGTAAGAGGGGTAATGGATCCCAAAGATCATTCATTACCTATGGATAATAAGGACCTGTTCCACTATCAGCCAGAAAAGGCTCTATCTCATCTTCTTTAAAATAAAAAATACAACCTAATCAGACTAAAAGGGAACCAGGCCTGTGGTAGGAGAAATTCTCTTCATCTCCCGGTAAAACAATGATGTTGAATCTGCACTGAAAAACCCAACTAAATATACCAGTTAATAACAGTATATTCAAAGTTACTTCAAGAGAAATTACAGCAACCCAGTTTCCTAAAAATAAATAGACCTTTCAAAAGCAGCAGGGTAAAGGAATTGTGATATTATCCACTAGGGAGGGCCGAAAGTATTCCCTAACGGTGTGAGTTTTGTTCTGTGATAGGCACCAGGCATGGCATTTTAGACTTGAGGATAAGGGATGATGTTGCCTTGGAGCTCATAGTCTAGGAGGTGAGATAAAGCATGTTTATGAATGAATGCAGCAATGGGAGAAAATTATTGCAAATGAAGCAACTGACAAAGGAGTAATCTCCAAAATATACAAACAGCTCCTGCAGCTGAATATTAGGAAAACAAACAATCCTATCAGAAAGAAGGCAGAAGACCTAAACAGACATTTCTCCAAAGAAGATATACAGATGACCAATAAACGCATGAAAAGATGCTCAATGTCCCTCATTATTAGAGAAATGTAAATCAAAACTGCAATGAGGTATCACCACACACTGGTCAGAATGGCCATCATCAAAAAGTCTACCAACAATAAATGCTGGAGAGGATATGGAGAAAAGGGAACCCTCTTGCACTGTTGTGGGAATGTAAATTGATACAGCCACTAAAGAACAGTACAGAGATTCCTTAAAAGCCTAGGAATAAAACTACCATAATGACCTGGCAATCCTACTACTGGGAAAATACCCTAAAAAAACCATAATTCAAAAAGACACATGTATCCCAATGTTCATTGCAGCACTATTTACAATTACCAGGGGCATGAACGTTTAAAGAAAGAAGAGACTTAGCTTCATGGAGGAGGTGGCACAGGAGCTGAGACTTGAAAAGCAGAAGCTTCAGTAGATAGAAAGACCATCCAGGAGCTGCAGAGTAACAGCAGGGAGACAGGAGATTCATAAAGAGAATGGGGAACAGTCATAATTGGCTCTGTCAGCTGAGCAGAGCTCTGGGAAAGCTTGATCATGAGAGATGTATGAGCAGCGCTTGGATCCATCTGAGATGAGCAACAGGATGTTCACCATGGAGTAAGTGCCTACCTCTTAGAAACAATCAGACTACATTTCTTTAGAATGCAAAGTATTTCTGCAGATGTATTCATCAATCTGCACATGTATTCATTATTAATCTCATACTGGAGAGCACCATTTCCACCTCCATCTGTTCGAAAGGGTTTAGGTGATGGAATAAGTAATACATCATGAATCAGTTTCTTAATATCAATGGCTATATGATTCTTCTTGGGATGAAAGTAGAAATGATGCTTTTGACATTTTTTTTAAGCACTAGATATCTTAGAGATCATATTAACCAACTTCCTGCCTTTTCCCTTTGAGAATGAGAATTCTGAAGACTAAGAGGAAAATGGCTTGCCCTAAGTCACACAGCTAGTTAATGGCATAGCCCATTTAAACAGAGTTCCTCTGGCTTCCTGATCATGATGCTTCCCATTACAAGTGTTCTACCTTCTTGAGTCAGAAGAAAATAGGAAAGGACCACTGGATTAAATGTGATACAAATTAAGTTATAAAGTTGGCACAGTTGGTACTCATGTCTATTGAACTGAACTGCTACCACTGATACAAGTTGGAAGACCAAGTGAAACAGACCAAAGCTTCACTCACTGGTTGAAAGATGATTTTATTCTTAGGTCACCAGGCTAAAATGTTAAACTGTGCTGTCTTCTGGGCTTTGCTGCTGGTTTTCTTGGTTTCTGGTCCTTCA
This sequence comes from Bos taurus, assembly GCF_002263795.3. NCBI lineage: Eukaryota > Metazoa > Chordata > Mammalia > Artiodactyla > Bovidae > Bos > Bos taurus. The sequence goes on from NC_037331.1 coordinate 62,922,087, forward strand.
GACAGGAGAGGGTACCATTGACCCTGATGAGAAATCCTCTAGATTCTGCCAGATAGGTCTAAATAATGTCATTCCAAAGTCAGAGGCTCTGAAGTTGCTTTTTTGTGGAGGTGAGGGAAGTGGGGGCAATGACAAAAGCATCATTCTAGTGATATAGGCCTATTTTATTCAAATGATTTTTATTAAAATTGAATCAAGTCACTAACCTGATCTTTTCCTTACTAATCATTTTCTCTACTGTTTTCCTTGGTGGAGCAGACAGTAAAGAATTGGCCTGCAATTCAGGAGACCTGGGTTCGATCCCTAGGTCAGGAAGAAGGGAATAGCTATCCACTTCAGTATTCTTAGCTGGAGAATCCCATGGTTGGAGGAGCCTAGCAGGAAGTATAGTTCATGAGGTTATAAAGAGTTGGACAAAACTGATCAACAAATACACACACACACATGCAATCATTTTCTCTTTTGTTTGTAACCTCAAGGCTCTTTTCATAAGACTGTACTCACTGAAGAGTTTATTCATTTTTAAAGCAGGGCATTTTAATAAAGATGGTGGGACCAGACATTTTTAGACACAGTTGCATTGGAATAATAAATTTTTTTTTTCATTTTTATTTAATATTGTAATAAATCCCCTTCACGTCCCTGACCCTCACCCACCTTGATCTCACTCCAATTCCTGCCTCAAGGATGATGGTACATCACGAGAGATGGGGTGAGTTTTGCCTGTTTCACATAGTGCTTGTTCATTTAAATACCCATGAGCCAAAACAGCCACAGCGGAGTGCCATAAATTCTCCAGTTCTACAATTAAAACAAAAGCAATGATTTTTCAAAGATGCTTTTTAATTTTCATCAGCATCTAAATTACTTAATAAAGAAATTATTTTTATATTGGAAGCTATAAAAATCAGATACCAATTTCACCCCACTGCTGCTGCTGCTGCTAAGTCGCATCAGTCGTGTCCGACTCTGTGCGACCCCATAGACGGCAGCCCGCCAGGCTCCGCCATCCCTGGGATTCTTCACGCAAGAACACTGGAGTGGGTTGCCATTTCCTTCTCCAATGCATGAAAGTGAAAAGTGAAAGTGAAGTCGCTCATTCGTGTCTGACTCTTCGAGACCCCATGGACTGCAGCCCACCAGGCTCCTCTGTCCATGGGATTTTCCAGGCAAGAGTACTGGAGTGGGGTGCCATTGCCTTCTCCATTTCACCCCACTAGGTAGGCACAAATGTTTGCTCATTAACAGAGAATGCTCCTTGAGAATGGATTCTCATCTCTATATTTCATCTGGGAAGTAACTCCCCAAACCAAATTAACCTCATCACCATCTTCATTGGCACTAAAGCTGTAGCCTTATAGGTCTATCTGAAGTAGGGGATAGTTGAAGGAATCTCACACAAGCCCAAGGCACCAGAATATTAAGCTAACGCCTTAAGCCTATTGCTCTAGGTTTTACCATCTCTACTACAAGACTTTAAATGGATCTCGTTTGAAGTAGATAAAAATAAAGCCATGAAACTCACCACTATCTCTGAATTATTATTCAAGATTATTTACAGACTCAGAGAGAAACTGTTCAACATTACCTAACTAAGGATGTATATCCCAAGATGCTAGTTAACATGTGTGGAGACTCCGGGCAGAGAATCCTGGCTGTCCCCCAATGTCCCCGTTCTTTCTCAGTACTGAGCCCCTAATTTGTGTAGTGTGTATGACTTATCAGCAATAAACACCATTTTCCCAGCTTCTCTGAGATAGGAGTGATCCCATGACTAACTGGCAGGCAAAGGAGTGGAAATGGAAAATATCTTTAAAGTAGAGATGTATACCTCCTTCTTCCCTTTCCCCTTCTGATGGCTGGAATAGAAACAGAAATAATGCTGCTGGAGCAGCAACCACATTGTTCCAGGAAAAGACCTTAGGAGGAAACCTTTAGGGACATGGTAGAGCTAGAAGAGAGAAGGTTAGACTCTGATACCATGAAATGCAGTACGAACCCTGAGCTGACTACCTCTGACTTTCAGTGCCTGTCTTGTTTCAGCCCTTGGTGTTTTTTTTCCCCTTGTTATTTTCAACTAAATATAAAATCTTCTGAAATAATTAGGCTCAAAGACAAAATGTCCAACAAAAAACTAAATATGTTAATTAATTAGTTAATACTTGTGTTGAATCACTTTCAGAAAAATGAGTAAATTTAGGATTTCAATCACCTGTGTAGTCCCTGTTTATACTTGCCTTATCAGTTTTAGGAAATTTGGGGAAACTTATACTATTTTTTCTTTGAAAAAGCAATCTTAAAGTATTTGTACACTCATGTTCATAGCTGTGTTAGTCACAATAGCCAAAAGGCAGAAGTATCTCAATTGTTCATTAATTGATACATGGATAAGCAAAATGTGGTGTTACATACAGTGGAATATTACTTACACTTAGAAAGGAAGGAAATGCTGACACAGGCTACAACATAGTTAAATCTTGAGGACATTATGCTAAGTGAAATAAGTCAGTTGCGAAAGATAGATACCATACAGTCTACTTTATATGAGGTTCCTAGAGTAGTAAAATTTATAAAGACAGAAAGAGTGGCAGTTGTCAGGTGGCTGGGGGATGGGGGGAATGGAGAGTTATTGTTTAATGGTATAGTTTTAGTTTTGCAAGATGAAGAGAATTTTGGAGATAGGTTGCACACCAATGTGAATGTACTTAACACTAATGAACTGTATCCTTAAAGATGATCAAGATGATAAATGTTATACATATATTATGACAATTTTTAATGATTAAAAAAAAAAACTTTTACATTTTCTTCATCATTACCAAATTAACATAACTTTGGCCCCCAAAGTAGGAAATACAGATTAGCAAAGAAAGAAAAAATTATGCTGTTTGATAACCTTATTACAGTGCCTGGCTCCGCACTAAGCAGTTTACATAGATTACCTCATTCATTTCACCCAACAAGTTTCTGAGCCCAGTGCTGTCTTTATTAGCCTCATTTCATATCTGAGTAAAATTAAGTACAAAAGATTAAGTAAATTGTTCACAATAGGGGGTTGGTTGAACTAGAATCAAGGTCCAGGTTGTCTGACTCTGGAAATTATGTTTCTGTGGGTTATGCTGTTGTGAATATTTTTGTCTCTAATTATTCTTTGGCAGCATCATTTTAAATGATTATATAATATTCTATTTTATGAAAGTGTCACAATTTTCTTCAACAGTCTCTCATCTAAATTGTTCCCTGATTTTACTACTCTAAGAGATGCTTTAGTGAACATACTTTTACTATTCATTTTCATTTCCTGGAGGATAAATTTATTAATTGGCAGACCAAAGATATATGCATTAAAGCTTATGAATCATAATTTTATACATTTTAATCAAAGATTATTTTCCATTTTAGCCTTAAAATTTTTATACACCAGTCTGAAATACTTGCTCAAAAAGAAAGCCAGCTGTTAGGAGCTCTAAGCTAGTTCTGAGAATGATCTTAATAAAGTTTTGTAGATGCAGGAGATATACAATTAATTTAAGGCTTGTTAGAAATGAAGCACATTCCACTGACTTTCTAGACTTCTTTGATTATGAGGTGTAAATATTTATTTAGGGAAATCTTAAAGCAAACAATAGTGACTTATTTGACTGCTATGAGCCTCACGCATAATATCAACTGCCTGTGAGCCGGAAGATAATAATCAGTTCCCTCCAGGCTTTCCCGGAATCTCTTCCTATATGCAGTTTCTTTCAACTTGAATTCTCAGTGGCTTTTCTTTCCCTAAGCCATAGTTTCTAGTACCTCCCATCGGAAAGATAGTAATCATATTAATGAACAACCTCAGTGTCTCCCAGAAGGCAGCAAAATTAAAGATTCAAGTGCCCAAGATTTAACTCATCAAAACTTTCCCTTCAACTCTAGCTTAATTTATAGTAGTTTGCTACCAATGAGATTAGTTATTGGTCATTGCAGAATGAACAAAGCTAATTTCACTAATGTGGGTAGCATTCAAAGGGAATTCTTTGAAACTAATCCAATCACCTAATATGTAGTCCTAGTTCTGCCACTCGACATTCTAATCATTGAGGCCAATTAATTAACTTTGTGAGGCTTGGTTTCCCCCATCTAATAAGAGAGTGAAATAGCATCACCTCTGCCTGCTTATCAGGGTTGGATATGAAATCATTTCATAAAGTGCTGCATAGAAAGGTAACTGAAAACTAGAGATTTTAGATATGGAAAGGCTGTCAGAAAACATCTAATTCTACTCTCTCAAACAAATATACGAATTCTTCATCTGGAGTTCAAATGAAGTAACTTGTCCAAAGTTGTGATGGGTGGAATTTTTTTCCTGAAAAGCAAGCACCTTCTTTGGGAAATATTCCTCAAAATATATGGTTTAACTAAACTTTAAAATAATGATAACCCCCTCCCCCACAAATCCCACCCACCCACAAACACACATACTTCCAGCAAACAGGAAGATCGTGTGGTCAAGACTGGACCAATTGTAATCTCTATCTCTCTGACCACATTTTTTTTGGTCCAGGGTTGAAAAAAATGACCCCAGCTCTTCTCTTGGATTTTTCAAACTTAAATTGCAGGAACAGTACCTTTTCCTCTCTGCCCGAAGCCTGCAACACGGTTGCCCTGAGCAGAAGCTGGTCACCACAGATATTATTGGCAATAATTAGAGTACATAGTTAATTCACCAATACCTAGGTAATACAGCATCTTCTATAAGCAATGTCTCAACCTAAAGAACTAAAACTAAAAGAAAATTTGGGGCATTAGAGTGGGAACTGCAAAGGAGGAAAGAACTAGCTTTGCTGAAGCCCTGAGTTCACGGGAAGTAGATAGCAGCAGCCTGTTTCCCTACCCTGGAGCCCACTCTTATCTTCACAATCCCGTGTCAGTCTTTGCTATGTTAGCCTAGCAATCAATCTTAAGGCCTACATGTCAGTAAATGCACATTTTTGACAAATTCCAATGTACCTACTTTGTTCCCATCAAAGTTTCCATACTTTCTTTCATTTTCTTCTTATTAAAGTTGCCATAATTTCTACTACTCTAATATGAGACATTCTATTCTTTCAGGCATATAAGGCAATCATTTACATTTAACTATCTAAGTATATATATTTTATTTGTGTAAATAGGAAGGCATGGGGGGAGAACTCAATGCCTTTCTTGCATATTTTAATTGATGTCGGGGAAAAAAATCAATTTCAAACAGAAGATCTCATTTCATTGCATTTCTCATCCCCAATGAGGTGTATGATGGAAATGATTGCTGGACATTAGCTATTGCAATACTAACAGATGCCGTTCGATGCACCCTAGACAAAACAAAGAAGTAAATGACACTCTATTTATGGGTCAGTTTATTCTTTACTGCTATAAATAGCTTGTCCTTTGAGCATTATCATAGGTGTTTACTCTATATCACATGTGAGTGTGTTACTTTTTGCCCTTCAACATCTGGAAATTCTGATAAGCATAAGCATAAATGGACCTCCAGATTTGAGAGACAGGAGGAGGTGCTCCTTGGTTTTTCAGTGGGTCTCTGGGCCCACTCCCTGCTCTATACATCCATACAGTCAATTCCGTAGATGGCAAAAGAGTCACACTGGAAAACCTAAGTAAGTGGAAAGCTTAATTTTAACAAGTTTAACAAGTTTTTTTCTTATGTTAGTATCATCATTACTCTCCCTTAGAGTTTGGAAAATAATTCCTGTAGTGCTTAAATTTCTCTTTGGTTGAAGATGAAATCTCTTTAAGTCAGAGAGTTTCTAAAGATAAATACCTTATAATCCAGCCTGGGTAAAGGAATAGAACATTCTGGTAAGTTCATTGTTCTAGTTGAGAAAGTATTTTATTTTATTTTTGATAAAGCATTTTAGATGAAACAGTTTACTGATTCTCAAAGCACTAAGAAACAATAAAATATAAGCAATGCGCAAGTAAGTAAAATTTCATTTGGTTAGTCAAAAAGCTCGTTGGCCAACCTAACATTTTGATGATTCAAAAGAAGATCTTTAAGATCTTCAAATTCCTTTGAAACTCAAAGTGTGCTTGCTGAACCAGCAGCCTCCACATCACCTAGGAGCTTGTTAGAGATGCACAACCTGAGACCCCCATTCCAGGTCCACTGAGTCAGAATCTGCATTTCAACAAGGTCCCCAGGGGACTGGCATGCACAATACAGTCTGAGAAACACTGTAATGCCACTGGATAGTCAATTTAAACATGACTTTGGTAGTGTACAAAGAGCATAAATGTGCTCAAATGTCGGTTCATTACTAGAAAAATTGAGTTGGTAAGACAAGGCAGGACACTTTGTTCTGTAGTTTAGTCCACATTATAAATTCATTCAGGTTGGCTCAGATAAATAGACATAATTTACAAATGGACAAAGATTTAAGTTGTGGTGATAAAGTCCTTACTTACGCGAGAATTTCTGCTCTAGCATCTTCATTTGAAGAGTTCTGGTTTTCAAATCTCAAGGTGAGCACCATTTGCCATGTGCAAACAGAAACTTTTGTGACTGTTGATCCTGTTTGTTCAACTCAGTTGTGTGCGCTTTTATACTTGGGAAAGATGCAAAAATAATTTGTCAGCTAGCGTGGTTATAACACATATGGACTTTGGAATGGGAGTGGCACAGGTCATAATCAATTTTGTATGGGATTCCTTAACCTGCCTTGAAAGTGGCATAATACTAGTGATGCCATCTTTTGTTTGGATCAAGTGCAATTTCACGTGCCAAGCCACTAACCAGTGCCTGACACGTGGTGCTACATCAAAGTGACATTTCTACATTTCCATGTGGGAAGCTCTCTCTGATTTTATCTTTTATATCCCCCCCTTGGGGAAATAGTATTTAGAAATATCTCCTAGAATTTTTATGTCTAGGGCTAAAATCATTTAAAACCTGTAGGAGAGAGGAGCTAATGAAGGCTAATGAGGTTACCCTTCCGGCGCACAATCAGCTCCCTGCCGCCCAGGAGCCTTCGGGGCTGCGCGCCCTGCCTCTCAGGCCCTGTAGGTGGCAGCACTGAGGCTACCGGCGAGCGCACCCCTGGATGCTGCATTTACGGTGGCCGCCGCGACCCTGAGTGAGGTTAAGCCCCCGTCATCTGTTCGAAAGGACAAGGAGTTTGCTCCCACGCATGTAGAAACTGTTCCTCCCAGTACCTGTCAGAGTTTCCTTTTCCCTTCCAGCCTAACTTCTCTGCATGCATTTACATTTGTAAGGTTTCTCTTTTACGGGGGAGTCTGAACTTAAACTCAGAAAACTGGCCTTTCAGGACCTTGCTGTCTGACCAATTCCTTTTGATTCACACCTAAATGTTTTCCAATGGCTTTTTGAGACTTGCTTCTTCCTCTTCCTGGCCACTCCTGTCCCATCTCCGCCTAGGTTTTGCAAATAATAATGCTTGTAAAACACATATAGGAAATGCTTTGCACAGCCTGTTAAGTACCTTTCCTCACTGAGTCCTTAAAACTAGTCGGTGCCTGACGCACACCCCAAGTCAGGCTGTAAACTAGCATTCAGACCCAGGCAGCCTGGTTCTCAAATGGGTGCTTGTAACACCACACTGAGCTGCCTCTTAAGAGAAGACCCTAAAAGAAATTTTCAAAGCCATTAGATAATTGCCTGCAAATTGAAAAGATCTCAGGAAAGAAATGTCTGTACTCTTGGAGAGCTCCCCAAATACAGATAATAACTCTTCTGGCCCACAAATAGGCAAGTTAATGGGCTCAGTAATGGCCTAATTTAGGCTTTCACCAAGGCAGTAGGAAGATGAGAGGGGTCAGACCTGGCAGCAAAACAGGGAGTCCCATTTAGAAATGCACGTGGAAAGAAGAGTTTCCTCTCTCCGGTCTTGAGAAAAGCCACACCCAGTTCATTTAATGTCAGGTCCTCACCTTTAGGGTTGGCTTTATGTCACCTCTCATTATTCTGTTTTCCCAAGGGAGAGCTAAAGCAGAGGTGGTATGTGCTCAGTCGTGTCTGATCTTTGCGACCCCATGGATCGTAACCCACCAGGCTTCCCTCTGCCCATGGGAGTGTCAGGCGAGTGTATGCTCCTCGGTTCTGTCTCTTCACAACAAAGGTCTGGAGTGATGGACATTAAAGCCCTCGGCGAATCACAGCTCTCGAGTCTTGGACAGATCGTGTTATAGCGCTCAGGTCTCGAACGGACCATGTTATAGCTCTTAGACAAATCAGTGTTACAACTCCGTATTACAGCTCTATTTTATTTATATAATAACAGGAAAATCCATCCTCGAGGCGTGAGGGCACGTCCACCGAAAGACGCGAAGAGAAGAGCGCCCCCGCGAGTGGGGGTTGGGGGGAGAGCGAAAGACCCCCAGCCCTTTGGCTCCTCTTTTTATATGTTGTCTTTTTCCCCCGCTGTGCCCGCCCTACGTAAATTGGGCTAGCCAGGAGTGCTGTTTGTTCTACCTGAGGTCCTCACGCGGCGCTCGGACCTTCCTTTGTTCTATTTTCACGGGCTTTTCTCTTCCTTATCTTTTAGCCACCGACATTCTGGACTCCTTTTCCCTATTCTAACTACCTAACAGTAGGATCCTCCAGGCAAGAATACTGGAGTGGGTTGCCATTTCCTCTTCCAGGGGATCTTCCTGACCCAGGGATTGCACCGGCATCTCCTGTGTCTCCTCTATTGGCAGGCATAACTTTACCACTATGCCACCAGGGAAGACCCAGAGACAGTGGAGTTAAATACTTTCTTTTGTGTCTTTGGAATCCAACAGACCTGAGTTAAAATTTTTCTTTCTATACTTACTTTAGGACTTTAACTTAGCCAATGATAAACCTCACTTCCTTGTCTGTAAGATGGATCTCTTGATAGCACCTGCCTCAGAGTGACACAAAACATTCCAGGCAGAGCTGTTTGCACTTACTAAGTACCTGGCACTCAGGAAGGGCTTCACCTGAGTTTTTGCAGTAACACTCCCAAATTGCTTCCATTTCCATCTTCTATCTGGTCTAGTCAGAGAGATACACTCCCTCAACTCCTGCTAGATTCATTGCCCTGAACTGAGCAACAGGATGTCATTCCTCTTCTCACCAACCCTCACCAGCTTCCACGGCTCAGCAAAGAGCATTGGAACTTTCCCCAGACCTCTGGCTAGTACTGCTAGTGTCCTCCTTACACCCAGGGCTTCAGCTGTGCTCAAATGCGGGCTGCACCCCATGCCCACTCCCATCATTTTCTGCTTCTCACACTTGCTGTTTCCTCTGGCTAGTCCTGAGCTGTCTAGTACTGTAGCCACTGGCCATATGTGCCTACTTAATATTCATTAAAGTTAAATTTAAAATTCTCTCCTCAATCTCACCAGTCACACTCCAAGTGCTCAGGAGCCCATCTCAGACAGCACAGATTAGAGTACATTTCCATCACTGCAGTGGGTTTAATGAGGCCCGCCGGCCTAGAGGGCGTCTCTAAATCCTAACCATCCTTAGGGACTAGCCCAAATGTCACTGACGCCACAAAGCCACTTCTGAGCCTCCCCAGCTGCAAGTTATCTCTCCCAAAGCAGCAGAGACCCTGCTAGCCATGACTCACCGGGCCGCCTGGTTCCCACTGAGACATCCAGTGTCCCTGGCCACATGTCACTTCAAGCGGCTCTTTGGTTTCTGAGCCACGTGTGGTAGACAGCGAGGCACGGAGGCTGGAAGCTCCAGGGAACTGGAAATATTATCTTATTGGTCTTACAAGAGTTTGGCTCCCAGTTTGGGGTACATTACAAACATTATCTTACTTGACGCCCTTCAACTTTAATGAGTAGATATGATTGTCCCTATGTTACAGATGAGAAAACTGAAATACACTCTGCTTAGGTAACTCGTCCAAGATCACCTATCAGGAATTAATCAAACCACATGCAGAATCCAGAGCTTGTGACTCAGTGTTGGAGCTTGTTCCATACATAAACTGCCTGCCCTCAAGCCTTCATTGCTTTCAAGCTGAATTGAATGATTTCAGGCAGAACTGGGGGAGGGAGATGAGAGGGATGAATGTCCCTGAACAAAGGGCAAGAGTATTATGAGTAGACCTGCCTTTCATTCCTATAAACCTGTTATCTCATTGTCTTCTGGTTTTCTTACCTCTCTAAGGTCCCAGAAAAGAAAGATTAAGTCATATTGTGAGTGCGAGCGTGTGTGTGTGTGTGTGTGTGTGTGTGTGTGTGTGTGTAGTCTTAGGAGGAAACAGGGTACAGGAAAAGAAGTTAGGTGTAGAATATAGTGAAAAGACAAAATGAAAACCTTTCAATATCTCTTCATTGATGTCTGAAACCATTTTGCAGTGTTAGATCAAACCATAAGGAATTGCTACATTGATAAGCAAAAAATGGTTGAATATTGGCAATTTCTTATATTCAGCTGAATAAATTTTATAATTATTGATTATTTTATCAATCTTGCTATCAATTATTTTATCAATTTTCATCAATTAGAAACAATGGCTATTTAGGGGCCCAGCCTTGAATTTAGCACAATCCAAGGATGAATGCTTTCACATGCCCATCAGATACCTGGGACCCAGAAATGATACCCTCTGCCTGAAACCCTCATCGAACTTGTAAACAGGGAAGCCAGGCCACACACTCAAGCCAACTCCATGGAGGCTGTAAATGATCTGAGTAGAGATATAAAATCCCCTCCTAAGAGGCTGCCCCCAGGTAGCTCCCTGGAGAGGACATTAACATATCTAAGGAAAGAATGTGAAGACCTAAAGAGAAGGAGTGGGGCTTAGAAAAGGAGAATCTCACCACGAGCCAGAAATGTGGGGACACAGCTTTGTTGGGGCTGACTGCCTTGCAGAGATATCTCCCCTGGTTGAGATAAAGAAACCAGGCTAACTGCCATGAAGATAGCACAACTCAGCTTCCTTGCAACTTTCCTTGTTGATTTTTCTGCAGAAGGAATGCCTTGCACTCTGCTAGCCATCCCTGGAAATGCAACAGTTTCATTAGGTTTACACAGAAATAAGGTGATTCACGCTCCAGGCTCCCATTTCTGGAGCAAGCTGCATCCTTCTCTAGACAATATCTGAATCAGAATCCTCAAAGTCAAAGTCGGTTGTACTTGCGCAAGAACCTGGTGTAGAACCAGAAAGTTAAATTATGAGAATATTCACTTAAAGGGGGAGAAACCTATAATTCCAAATGTGTTTGGCTGAATTCTTTAGTCTGTTCCAGAGTCAAGTACGGAGAAGGCAATGGCACCCCACTCCAGTACTCTTGCCTGGAAAATCCCATGGACGGAGGAGCCTGGTAGGCTGCAGTCCATGGGGTCGCTAGGAGTCCGACACAACTGAGCGACTTCACTTTCACTTTTCACTTTCATGCATTGGAGAAGGAAATGGCAACCCACTCCAGTGTTCTTGCCTAGAGAATCCCAGGGACTGCGGAGCCTGGTGGGCTGCCATCTATGGGGTTGCACAGAGTCGGACACGACTGAAGCGACTTAGCAGTAGCAGTAGCAGTAGAGTCAAGTACCTCGGGACATTTCACTTCCTGTGAAACTGAAGTCCACAGTTGAATGGACACATTTAAACAATCACACCACAAGCCAAACTACTTTGAAATGTTAACAGCCCTATCAAACACAAAAATGGAAGTGAAGAAAATTTACCCTTATAAATATGAGTGGTCACGTGTCCTCCTATACAAATGGGTTACTTCTGACCCACAAAAAAAAGTTCACTTTAAGATTTAAATGTACACAGAAATTTTTAAATAGTGTATGATATTTATTTTAGTTATCTTTAAGAAAAGACTTTGAAGTCTTGTAAGAAAGATCTCCATAAATTCAAATGCATTTGTTTAGTGATAAATTGTCCTTGAAATGCTGAACTAATGTTTCTGCTCATTTCATTTAATATTTTTTAATCCTTTGTGGCCAAATCATCTCATCTTTAGAACTATCTAAAAATCTAGAGATAGCCTTAGGTCCATTTTAAAATTTAAGATGTCAAGATGGACCTGTAATGAAAATATGCAAAAGATTTCATTCTTCCCCCCCAGAAAATGTTTAAATAAAACAGCTGAGTGGCTTGCATTTCTTACAATTCCTGATTCCAAAAAACAAAACGAACAAACAAACAAAAAAACCCTGAAAATGCAATATTTAAAGTCTGGTTAATATTCAAAAATATCGTTTGAATAACACAATCCTCCTTTGAATAACACAGTCCTCCTTTGAAAGATGGAGAAAATAAAACCAAGGACAGGAGCTGACCGGCCAGCAATGCCTCAGTGGATTCTAGCAGGGATCACTGTCATTAGCTAAAATTACCTGATGGCATCTGGAGTCCTGGGGCCTGGCCTCCACCCCCGACTGTGTCTTAATTCCATTTTCACTCTCTCTCAGGTGCCTCTCAGGCTGGACCACATCTGCAAACCATTAAGCCAGAGATTGGTGCTGCTGGTCAGGCAGTGGATAAGAGTGATGATGGACCAGAAATGACCTTATCTCTTTTAGAAGCAGCAATCCCTCTTTACCTGGCTCCAGGATGTTCCCAGTCTCACCATCCAGCGCTGTCTTCAGATTTTATAATCTATTGTAACCTATTCAAAGGATAAGGAGAGTATTTTGGGTATCTTTTAATCTTACTGCTCTAAAACTGAGGCTGTCATATAGTTAGTTTAGTCGCTCAGTCGTGACTAATTCTTCACAACCCCATGCACTGCTGCATGCCAGGCTTCCCTGTCCATCACCCATCCCCGAAGCATGCTCAAACTCATGTCCATCGAGTCAGTGATGCCATCCAACCATCTTATCCTCTGTCGCCCCCTTCTCCTCCTGCCTTCAATCTTTCCCAGCATCAGGATCTCTTCCAATGAGTCAGTTCTTCATAACAGGTGGCCAAAGTATTGGAGCTTCCGCATCAGTCCTTCCAATTAATATTCAGGACTGATTTCCTTTAGGATTGACTGGATGGATCTCTTTGCAGTCCAAGGGACTCTCAAGAGCCTTCTCCAACACCACAGTTCAAAAGCGTCAGTTCTTCAGTGCTCAGCTTTCTTTATAGTCCAACTCTCACATCCATACATGGCCACTGGAAAAACCATAGCTTTGACTAAACGGACTTTTGTGGGCAAAGTAATGTCTCTGTTTTTCAATACGCTGTCTGGGTTGGTCATAGCTTTTCTTTCAAGGAGCAAGCGGCTTTTAATTTCATTGCTGCAGTCACCATATGCTGTGATTTTGGAGCCCAGGAAAATATAAGTCTGTCACTGTTTCCATTGTTTCCCCACCTATTTCCAATGAAGTGATGGGACCAGATGCCATGATCTTAGTTTTCTGAATGTTGAGTTTTAAGCCAACTTTGTCACCCTCCTCTTTCACTTTCATCAAGAGGCTTTTTAGTTCTTCACTTTCTGCCTTAAGGGTGGTGTCATCTGCATATATGAAGTTATTGCTATTTCTCCCAGAAATCTTGATTCCAGCTTGTGCTTCATCCAGCCTGGCATTTTGCATGATATACTTTGCATATAAGTTAAATAAGCAGGGTGACAATATATAACCTTTGTGTACTCCTTTCCTGATTTGGAACCAGTCTGTTGTTCCATGTCCAATTCTAACTGTTGCTTCTTGAACTGCATACAGATTTCTCAGGAGGCAGGTCACGTGGTCTGGTATTCCCATCTCTTGAAGAATTTTCCAGTTTGTTGTGATCTACACAGTCAAAGGCTTTGGCACAGTCAATAAAGTAGAAGTAGATGTTTTTCTGGAACTCTCTTGCTTTTTCGATCATCCAGTGGATGTTGGCAATTTGATCTCTGGTTCCTCTCCCTTTTCTAAGTCCAACTTGAACATCTGGAAGTTCAGTTCATGTACTTGAAGCCTGGCTTGGAGAATTTTGAGCATTACTTTGCTAGTGTGCGAGATGAGTGCAATTTATGCGGTAGTTTGAGCATTCTTTGGCATTGCCTTTCTTTGGGATTGGGATGAAAACTGACCTTTTCCAGTCCCGTGGCCACTACTGAGTTTTCCAAATTTGCTGGCATATTGAGTGCAGCACTTTCACAGCATCTTCTAGGATTTGAAATAACTCCACTGGAATTCCATCACCTCCATTAGCTTTGTTCGTAGTGATGCTTCCTAAGGCCATTTGACTTCGCATTCCAGGATGTCTGGCTTTAGGTGAGTGATCACACCATCGTGGTTATCTGGGTCATGAAGGCTGTCACATAATCCAATACAAAACAAAAGTGGATTATTCTGAAGCCTGAATATCAGTGGACTTCAGGCAGAATGGATACTCTTAACTATTCCAGCTTCATGGCTATTTAAAGAGATATTAGGTGACTAAAGTTCACTAAGTAAACAAACTTTCTAAGGGTCTGTTTTCATTGGATGCAAAAAAAATATACAGATGTAAAAAAATGAGTAGGACCAGCATTACATGGGTGCAATCCATGCAGTGACACAGATCCCTGAGCTCAGAAGGGCCCACTCTCAGTTCAGTGCTTTGCTATCTCAGTCTTGAAATTCTTAATCATTTTGAATAAGAGGCCACTCTGTATGTTCATTTTGCACCAGGCTCTGAAAATTATATATCTGTTGCTGAAAATGAGAGTCCATACTTGATTCTTGGGGGCCATTTGAATCAACAATCAGAACAATGTCTAGGTCCTATTATTCTGGCATTCTCTAACTTCAGCTGGATTCTAACTTCAGTCTTTCATCAAACCCAAACACAGTGCACAGTGACAATGTTCTCAAACAAAATTATTAATGCTGTAGTAGATGCACATAGTCATCCTCATTAAAATAAAATATTAACCAGCACCAAGTAAGTTGTTTCTGTGGTCCATGGTCAATTCAGCCTCATACTTGAGGGTCTACTATGTAACAGCTGCTGTTTGGGGCACTGGAGATAGCAGTCAACCAAAGAGCAATCTCTCCTTTCAGCTGGTGGAGATCCTAGTTAGGAGAAATAGACCATAAGTATAAATAAATAAGCCAATTATCGGAACTCCCCTGGTGGTTCAATGATTAAGACTCTGCTCCCAATGCAGGGGGCCCAGGTTCCATCCCTGCTCAGGGAACTAACTAGATCCTGCAAATTAAAAAAAAAAAAATCAATTGTATGTTAGAAGGTCATCAACTGTAATAAAAAACAAGTCAGAAAGGAGGCACTGGGGATGTTTTAAATAGGATGGTTAGGGAAGACCTCAATGAGAAGAGGACATTTGAATCGAGGTTGGAAGGAGATAAAGGCACAAGTCACGCATTCTCTGGCCCAGAAACAAAATGCAGAGGTTCTAGGGTAGATGTGTGCTGTTTGAGGAATAGCAAAAAAGAAAAGAAAAAGGAGAGAGGGGGAGAAAGAAGAGGAAAAGATGAAGGCAAAGAGGTAATAGGAGTCCAGTCTTGCACGGACTCGCAGGTCACTGTAAAAGACTTTACTCTGAGTAAGAAAGGAAGCTATTGAAGCTTTTGGAGCCTGGGAGTAACACAAGATTGAACAGGATTGTTCTGGCTGCTGTGTGGAGGGGGAAAAGGCATCAATCTGGGATGAAACCAGGAGACCAGATAGGAGTGTGTTGCAATCATGCAAATGGAGGAGATCATAGCTTGGACCAAGTGATAAGCAGTGGAGGTGATGAGAAGTGGCTAGATTTTGGCTTTAGTAGGAAAACAGAGTTGGTAGGATTTGCTGAAGAGGAACCACAAACAATAACTACAAGAAAAATAACAATATCTTAGACCTTAGAATTTTTCAACTAGCCTAACTAGCCAACTTGACAATCAATATTATCTCAATCCAGCTTCACGGCAACCTTGGGTGAGAATTAGTATCTCTATCCTCCAGATAAGGAAACTGGAACTCAGAGGATTTAGATAACTTGATAAGGTCACTAGCCAGTAAGTAGAGAAGACATCGATCTATTTAGCTCTAAAAATTTCCCATTATGCCATGCTGGATGTATGCTAGATTCCACAGTCAACTAAGAAAATAAATAAATAAATAAAAGAGAGCATGAAAAATCTTATTTGGACTCTGAACTTTATTCTGTTTCCTGGTTGAAAGGGTAGCTAATTGTGAGTTGTAGTGGGGGTACCATAATGAACTTTATTCTGGGAAAATGAGAGCTCTCCTACTAAGCATTAATTTAAGAGAAATGAGCTCATCTTGTTCTTTGAAGAATTTTAACAACCACGGAATTATGCCAGTGGGGTAGAACCTCAGCTACATAGATACCTGCTAAGGCAACTCCATACCAACCACTTTCACAAAAGTCCATAGCTGCTCCCAGGGTGTGGTGAATGGAGTAATGGCAGAAATGGCTGAGTTGATGGGAAGCTTTTGCCCTGGGGGCTCAGTGGACTGAAAAGTATCTGCTATCCAAATGGAGATGCACAGAGGAGGGAGTAAAGAGCTGTCAGCTAGAAGTGAAGGATGGAGAGGGGCTGAGAGCAAGGCCTGAGAGCCTGGCTAGGAGAGGCAGTTGCAAAGCAGCTGGCTCATGTTCGCCCTTCTAATCACCCTCATCAAAGGATGAGATCAGCCTGTGCAATCTTCAGAGGACAGCCACTACTAGTATCCACAGAATTCAATGAAAAGTAAGAGGTTGGCATGGGAGGCAAGGAAAGGAACATGGGCTTCCCCTAAAAATAAATGAAGTGACTTGATTTTCTGGTTACTATTGCTGGGCAACAATTCACTCCATGACTTTGGGTCATAAACGACTTGATTGTGCTCTTGGAGTCCACCTGTATTGTGATGGGGTGCAGTCATAGTTTATCTTTGCCCCATGATAACTGGAGCCTGGACTGGGAAGATAAAAAGATGGGGTGGGCATGGGGGCTGGAGGTGACTTTATGGCTGTTGTTGGGACCTCACTTGGGGCTTTTGACCAGAACACACGATCTAGGGTCCCTCAGCCTGTGGGAACCAAAGTTCTCACATTTCTCAGGGTTCCAAAGATGAGCGTCCCAACAACAACAAAAAAAGGTGGCAGCTGTGTCGCCTTTCTGAGCTGGCCTCAAAACTCTTGCAGTCACTTTTACTGCATTTTATTAGCTATTAGCAAATCAGAAGCCCATGTAGGCTCAAAGGATGGGTACGTAGACATTCCCCTCCTGATGGGATGAGTATCAAAGAATTTGTGTGCTTGTTTAAAACCACCTCAAAGGAGCTTAAAATATCCCAGTTTGGGGGGAGCCTGCACTTATCTCAAGATCTGGGGGTGGGGGGGAATGAGAGGTCACTATGACCTCTAGGCGGCTCCAACCTCCAACAGGAAGTGCTTTCATCTGTTCTCTGCTCCTTTTCCTCTTGTTGCTGTTCAGCCACTACGTGAACGTGAACGTGAAGTCGCTCAGTTGTGTCCGACTCTTTGCGACCCCATGGACTGTAGCCTACCAGGCTCCTCTGTCCATGGGATTTTCCAGGCAATAGTACTAGAGTGGATTGCCATTTCCTTCTCCAAGGGATCTTCCCAACCCAGGGATCGAACCCGGGTCTCCCGCATCGTAGACAGACGCTTTACTGTCTGAGCCACCAGGGAAGTCTTTGCAACCTCATGGACTGCAGCATGCCAGCCTGCTCTGTCCTTTACTATCTCCCAGAGTTTACTCAAACTCATGTCCATTGATTTGGTGATACTATCCAACCATCTTATCCTCTGTCGCCCCGTTCTTCTCTTTCCCTCAATCTTTCCCAGCTTCATGGTCTTTTCTAGTGAGTCAGCTCTTTGCTTCAGGTGGTCAAAGTACTGGAGCTTCAGCTTCAACATCAGTCTTTCCAATGAATATTCAGGATTGATTTCCTTTAGGGTTAGACTGGTTTGATATCCTTGCTTTCCAACAGACTCTCAAGAGTCTTCTCCTTTTTCTACTCATCCTCAATCAAGTGGATTCTACCCTATCTCACTCAGCATCTTGGGGAAGACATTTTCCTAATGGTTCATCAGAGTCTAGAAGTTCATTCTCATTGTCACTTGCTCCTTTATGCAGATATGTGTTCCTCCTTCCTTATTGATTAAATTAATCTAGTGAACTAATAATTCAATATGTAGGATTCCAGATGGCCTGAGTTCTGACTCCACAAGTCCTTTGTCATCTTACTTTGGTCAGGTGGCGTGACCACTCTGAGTCTGTTTCCTCATCTACAAAATGGAAGCTTTATAAGGATTAAAAATATTGACACCTGTTAGAGAAAAGCCATTCAAGAAATGCAAAAATCAGGTCCTGATTTTAAACTGTTCAGGGGTAACTCTTTTTTATTTTTTAAAAATAAATTTCCTACTGCTTATGCTTAGTTCATGGCTGGGCCCCAGATGAACCATATTCCCATCCAAACCATAGATCTATTACCCTCAGTTTTGCCGTATGTGTACAGTGGATAACAGATAGACGGATAGTTAGATAATATGGTTCTCAAGGGTACTTGGGCGTTTTAAATCAAATAACACATATTAAACAGCACCACCTTGATGGTGCTTAAGACCAGGCCCCTAATGAAGGCTAATTCCCTCTTATCCCCCTCTTTTCTTCTTTGGTACCAGGGTTCCTCAATTAAGGGGACAGAGTTCACTCTGCAGAACTTTCTCTCCAACTCCATCTCTGGGCTTTTCCCATCAATACCCACTGCCAATTTCCCAGTCTCCCACCCTGAAAATTCAAATACCTGAACCTGTTGTGAGAAGATGTGGCTTAGAGATAGCACAATCTATGGAGCCTTGACAGGAAAGGCTGTGGGATTGCCCAGGTTAGGCTGAGGGCAGTCCTGGATCACAGTGGGCTGCCTTGCCTCCGGGCCTGGGTAAATGCTTGAGCCAGGCCTGACTCCAGCCCCCTGGTGGGGAGGCTGACACCTGCCGGCTGGAGGGAAAACCCCTCTCACCGTAGTAGGTCTGTTACTCAGTTCCCAGCCTTTGTACTGAAGGAGCTAGAGGGGTGATTTGCTAAAACCCTGGGTTTTCTCATTCAGGACTAAACTGAGCGTAGCGTGACAGTGGCTGCCGGGTGTGACTTCCTCCCAAGAGAAGAAAAAGCTTAAAAAAAAAAAAGTCTTCCCACAAATGGGGCAGGCCTTAAGTGATCCCAGCCTTGCCTGTAGTATCATTGCCCAAATACCCATCACAGCCACAAACATGTTCCCTGGCAACCTAGCAGAAACCATTCCCCCAAGTAACTGTCAGTTTTCCTTCCTTTTTTTTAATGGAAGAAGTTATTTATCAGTGAAAGGAATCTGAGTGTTTACATTCCATAGACCAAGAGAGGAGACGAAGCCCCTGGGAAAAGGCTAGCCAGAAAGCTGAATGAGCTGCATCCTTCCTGTTTCATCCTCTGACTTCTTTGAAGGGTTGAGGGTGTCATCTTTTTGCTCACATTACCCCGTGTCTACATTGTTTCATTGACTTATGCCTTCAACTAGCATTTAATGGGCATCTGTTCTATGTGGCCTGTCCTGGAAACATAAAGATAAACAGGATCGAGTCTTTGAGATGCTTCATATATGTTATGGTGGGAGGTGATGGGATGGCCAGACACATGAGAGCGCGTAAATGTCATCGAGTAGCCAGGTGTTGCAGTAGGGCCCAACAGTGCAGCCACACAGGTGGACTAGCAGCTTCGGGTGATGAGTGAGTGATGGGTGAGTGGGCGCTGGCTGTGCGGGAAGAAGCAGGAAAGGACTCGAGAAGGGGCAGCATGCATAAAGGCATGACGCAACAGGACTCCCTGCAACAGGTCATTGGGTGCAAGAAGGACTCAGCCGGAAATGTAGCGAGCTTGCTGGCTAGGCTGGGACTTGCCATGCTACAGAATCTGGGCTTTTCTCCAGCTCTCTGGAGAGCTGCTCTTCCAGAATAGAACAGCTGGCAGGCAACTTTCTGAAGGTCACGCTCCGGGAATCAGACCTGTTACTGTCTCAGTTTCCCCCATTTGCAAAACACAAAATGACTGAGTCTCTAAGCCCTTGCGTAGCCTGGATGAGCTACACAACGAGCGTCATGTGGCTTCCAACTTTCATCTGCTTTATTGGTTCAAAAGTGAAAACACTCATTTATTTTTATGGGACACATGGGCTTGGTGATTTTTTTTATTATTAAAAATGAAATTCTTGAAAAAAATTCAGAAGTTTGGTTTCACAGCTTCCTACAATATTGAGTTTGGACTGTGTTTCTCAGGCAAAGCCAAAGACTGATCTATGCTGAATAACAGTGAACCACATGGGTTTCTTTGGAGACAAAAATGAATGTGTGCATTATTCTCCCCACTCCTTCTCTACATGTTCCCGCAAAAGACTTGTGATTGTTTTGTTTCTCTATGGTTCAAGGTGTTGACATCCAAGTAATAAGCTGGCTAGCTGGCTGACTAAGTAAGGCTTAGAGCTGGTTGTTTCAATTTGTGACCACCAGGATGTCCAGTTGACAAGTGAAAAAAATACTGCTTAGGAAGAGAGGAAACTGTCTCACTCCTCCTTCCTAATTCTTCTCACTTTTCAGCCTCCAATCCCAAAGAATTGGGACCTGATGTTTTTTGCGAAGCTAGACTCATGGCTGAAATTATTCTCATGTTGCGGGTGATGGATAGGAGGGGAGGTGTGGATGCTATAGTGAGGTCAGCCCAAAGTGGTAGGACGAAGAGTGGGCTTTGGAAAGAAATGAACTTGGTTGAGGAGTTGGAAAACATAGGCAATGAGTCTTAAAAGGGGATCCAAGAAGCCCTTGCCCCAGCACTGTTGCAGGAAGGGGGACCCCTTCCAAGGCCCGAAACTGGGCTCTTGTCTAACACTCGGAAATGAATTGTCCAAGGAGACACATCTGCTGACAAAGCAAGAGATTTTATTGGGAAAGGGCACCCGGGTGGAGAGCAGTAGGGTAAGAGAACCCAGGAGAACAGCTCTGCCACATGGCTCACAGTCTCCAGTTTTATGATGATGGGATTAGTTTCCGGGTGGTCTTTGGCCAATCATTCTAATTCAGAGTCTTTCCTGGTGGTGCATGCATCGCTCAGCCAAGATGGATGCTAGTGAGAGAGATTCTGGGAAGTGGATGGACACGCAGTGTCTCCTTTCGACCTTTCCCGAACTCTTCCGGTTGGTGGTGGCTTATTAGTTCCATATTCCTTATCAGGATCTCCTGTCATAAAACAATTCATGCAAATAGTTACTATGGTGCCTGGCCAGGGTGGGGAGTTTCAATCAGTGTGCTTCCCCTAACAGAACCACCTGTACAGCTGGCTTTATGGAGTTTCCTACTACCTGACCTCAGAGTTACTGAAAGGACTCTTGGTTTGAAGCAGAGCAATCTGCATTTTTGACAAGGATCTCAGCTGAAATTAGAGAATTACTATGAGGGGGAGTAAGTGTTCTGAGTCTGGAGTCAAAAAGAAAATGATTCCAGCCCAAGTAGTGCTACTCACTAATGTGTCACCCTGGGAAGCCTCAACTGTCCCTACCTACATGACAGAAACAATAACAGGACCTATCTGTATCAGTAGGGTATGGTCAGCTGCAATGAACAGAATTCCCAGTAGTGTCTTGAATAATGAAAGTATTTGATTCTCTCACATAACCAGAAATCTGGAGAGGAGTCCCAGAGGGTCTGTTTCTGTACCTTTGCCTCCAAGCTCCAATATGGCAAGATGGTGGCAAAAACGCCACCAATGAAGCTTCCACGCTAAGGTCACAAGAAGAAGGAAAGAGCAACTCTAATGGCTCTCCCCAGAGGAGATTCTGTCCCGTCATCTTGGGAGACTTCCCCTTACAAGTCATTGATCTGAACAGACCACCTCCTCTGCAAAGGGGGCTGAGGTTAGCATCCCCAAGCAAATGGAAACTGAAATCCATGACAGGCTTTCTGAAGGGTTACCTGGAAAAGGGTGACTTTCCCTGACACCTGGACATCTTTACTGCCTGCATAAACTTGGCTGTGCGAGCAGGAACAAAAAAGGCATACATAGCTGAGAACAGGTGTGTGTTTCCTCTTCACCAAGAACCTGTAGGGAATCCTTTTAGAGTTTTGGTGTGTTTTTGTTTTTGTTTTTTCCCCTACATATCCTTTTGTGCCACTCAGTTATAGCCACTAAATGGTCCTACATGTCCTGGCCCAGGACCTTGACTTCCTCTCCTGTTTATATTAGATTGTTAGACTGCCTAATACTTTTGTGCTTGGATAAAAGAGGTGAAGACAAACACACAATCAGGAGAACTCAGGAGTGAAAGAATACGTCTGTTCTGCTGTAACTGCACAGAGCAACCTCCCTCAACCTGAGTCAGTGATTGGCTACCCTCGTTCTAAAGAGTTTCCTGGTTGGAGTTAACAAGAATGAAAATCAAAACAGTCCGCATTCGGGGCCTCACCCCATCCCGTCTCCACCCAGGGAAGGGCTGGGAGCCAGGGTGTTCAGTAGGAGATCAAGGTAATGGTCTACTGGATAAGTAGGGAGGGGACCATGGGCAGCTCTCTTGGGAGCCCTGAGGCTGGCACTCGGAGATAACCAGTCTAGACTGCCTGCCAGTGCCTGGGAGACAGCCACTCCCCAAGGGCAGCCCTGCAAAGTCACCCGCCCCTTCCCTGTGGCTTCCCAGCTGCTGCCACCATGGAGTTGTCAGGAAATTGTGATAATTCTTTTTATTGATTGTCTCTATTGATTTTGTCTATGGTGAAAATATACTGCAGACACATTAAGTAGCTATTATAGGTGAATTGTCTTTTAATGAATTGTACCAACAGACAGGATTTTACATTTAGCCCTAATTGGGACTTGGACTTCTTCTCAGGCCCTGAATGATGACAGAGGGGGTAGAGTCTATTACAGAAACCAGGCTGGCATTTGACTGTGGAGACTTTCCTGGATCCTGCTAGGGAGTACCAAAACCTGCCCAGAGGGAAGGGCTGAAAAAAGTCTTGTTAAGAGATGAACCAGATCATCAACAAAATCACTCAAGAATCAGTCCTGTGACTCAAAAGCACGCAATTTTAGCCGTTTATCCAAACTTTAAATATTAGTCTCTGAATTTCAAAACTCCAACAACAAAAAAGACGGGGGCATCACTTTGGATGGACTCCCTGTTCTTATCCCACATCTTCAAACAAGATTGTTGCTTTTAAGAGGCAAGAAGAAAGCAAGACTTCATGCTTTGTCAGAGTGTGCTTCTTCCTCCTTTATGTGGTTTTTTGAGGCTTGTTCTCTAAAAAAAAAAAGTGTCTGTGTATGTGTATTCATGGGTGCATGCCTGCATTTTGGCAAAACTGTATTCACAGGAATGCTTGGAAGCTTAAATCTAATATGCTAAGCATTAGCCAGCAGCAAAAATTTCCATCTCTGTTATCACAGCCCCCAAAGAGGGCTTGAATTGGAAGAGTCACCTTGCAGTGGTGCTAGCAGATACTTAAATGATACTCTATGACCAGAAGCACAATTTTGACTGTTGTTATTGTACAATATCATGGGCAAAATTCACAGTACAAATACTATTTCTGTTTGAGAAAATACTTCTTTAGGCCAGACTCTTCAAGATTGTAATTTCCACAATTTGGCAGAAAAGGCAGTATTTTTGATAGAAATGAATTATGACTACAGGCAGTGATTACAGAGGCCAATGTCCCAGTTGTACTTGAGTTTTGGTTTTAAGGAGAACAATCACTTAAGGCTGATCACATGATAAAACTGCACTTTCCTTACTCAATATACGGGAAATAGAGTAGCCCTTCCAATCCTCACTGGCCAATGCCCCAGAGTCCTTTTGGTGCGGATTCAAATAAGGGTTCCTCTCCAACTCAGCAGAACCCAGGCTGTTGCTCAGTTAACACACACTAAGCACTGATGATCAGTCAGGCTCTAAGCTCTGGCCCTCAGCTATTCTGACTTTCAGCAGAGGTTCTGTCCCACAGCTGTTTTGCCTTTTGGTTATAAGATGGCAAGAAGGAAATGGCAACCCACTTCCAATATTCTTGCCTGGAGAATTTCATGGACACAGCAGCCTGGAGAATTATAACCCATGGAGTTGTAAAGAGTCTTGGACATGACTCAGTGACTAACACTTATGTACAAGATGGCTGCCTATAGCAGTGAGTGTTCATACAATTCCTAATTCACAATCAGCAGGAGAAAGAAAAAATGCCATTTTTTCCCCCAACATAGGATGCAAATCATTCCTGCCTATATGACTAGGTCAACTCATTCTTGTGCCCTCTCTTAAACAAATGCAGATGCCAAGGAGGAGCCATGGTCTCATTGGTTTACACTGCTCAGGACACTTCTCTTGAACTGGAGACAATGTGGGTGTCAAATGTGTACCCACAGGCTTTTAATTTAGGGTGGTGACTGAGTGATGACACAAAGAGGATAACACCATTGAAAGATTTTCGTTACTTCACGTTTCCCAAGAGAAGGGGGCACACCATGCCTTCTGCAGTGGAAGCTCAGAGTCCTAATCACTGGACCACCGGGGAATTCCCTAGAGTCTTTCAAATGGTTATCGAGCACTCTCTTCAATCAGGAACTAGCCCTATTTAGGGTATAGAACAAAATTAATACAAATATTTATCACCTTGAAGCCCATGTTGAAATCTTTAAGTCCCATATGATCACAACATTTTTGTTTAACTTATCAGATAGGACTTAAATTTGTTTGGAGGGAAGGCAGAACAGATTAAGGTAGAAATAAATAGATCTAAACTTTAGAAGGTTTCCCTGGTGGCTCAGAGATAAAGAATCTGCCAGCAATTCAGGAGACCCGGGTTCAGTTCCTGGGTCAGGAAGATCCTCTGCAGAAGGCAATGGCTACTCACTGCAGTATTCTCGCCTGGAGAATCCCACAGACAGAGAAGCCCGGAGGGCTACAGTCCGTGGGGTTGCAAAGAGCAACTAAGCGACTAACACTTTCACTTTCAAGCTTTAGAAAGTTGGGATGTTTTGGGATTATAAAATGTTTAAACCAACAACTAGATTCAACACAAAGATACCATGTATCTATTGAGGTTGCTAAAGTTGTATCTGGAACAAGACAGTTGATATTGAGGTCATTCTTTCTAAGAAAATAGCAAAAATATTTTTGTCTATCTTGAGTCGAGGGAAAAGGAAAAACTGCAGAATTACTTCTGATGAAAATAATCTACTTTCTCCCTCTCTTTGGTATTGAAAAACATAAACTGTATATTTTGATAAAAAAGAAAATATACGTATTTGTGATGTAATTTTTTAAGCCTGACATGAAATAGACAACTCGTGCTGTGAGACTTAGTTAATGCAATGACATTTTTTTCATGTAGACAAGCTTTCAAACAAACTTTCTACCAGCCTGTTTTGTAAAGAATGGTGGAAGAAAAGATTAGACTCTCCACTGCTGGACCAGATTAGGTTTCTTGGAAACATAGGATATGCTTTTATCCATTGCTCTATTCAAATATGCTTTGGATAGAAAATCATTCTTGGGGTACACAAACCACAGAAGGCTTTTGGATAGAACACAACCTCCAAAAATTAAGTGATTCCAATCTTGCAGAGTTTCGATTGGATTCATGTCCCTATAAAAGCCATTTTTCTTCTGTTTGGTAATTGCAAGGTCAAAAAGAAATTGGACAGATTATAAAGTTTTAAACAGTATCTTCAGGCAACCAAACCTACAAAATGTCAGCTGATGAAGGCAATGTACAGCTCACTCAGTGTTATTGGTAAAATCATTTTATTTCAACAGCAACAACAAACTTGTAAAATGGTTCCAATGAAAAGCAAAAAACAAACAAACAACATTCAATTCCATCAGTTTTTGGAAGGAAAACATTACTGCCACATATCCAGCCATAAGATGAAGATTTTTATTTGTTTTTGATATAATTGATAGCATCTTGATCAATGTCAGATTGACTATTGAATAAAATCCATGTCAGTCTATCTCACAAAAAGACATTTTCTTCTGATAACCTTATGAAGTCAAGGCATTCCCTGGCCTTGAAGCTTGTTCCAGTGAGAAACAATAAGATCCTTATGCAGCTATTCATTCTGAGGTATAAATAACCAGAATCCCAGATAAGAAATTTATATTTACAGCCTAACTTTATTATTTTTCAATTGTTGTTTTTCTCCTTAAACAGGTCAGCTGACTGTGGATTGCTGGAAATCCCTGCACATTTTATCACGCCTGGGTCAGCAATATATTCTTGGCTTCAGGAACATTGATGTTGAAAATTGAACATCTGGTCTTCCCTTTCCATTCCCCCCCCCCCACCCCTCCCACCATTTCTCTCCCAAGTAATCAGCATTTCCTTCTTTGTCTCTCTGGCTTGAATAGCATTTAAAGCTTGAATTTGGTGTATGTTATATTTGTTTGTTTCTGGAGCCAATTTTATTCTGTTTCCAGTTCTGAAAAGTTCCTAGCAATGCCATTTCCTGTGGTTCTTGTTTATAAACCACTTAAAAGTGAGGGCAAATGTTATTCTGATGAGTTGGATTAATTGGTCACTAGTTAAAGGAATTATATCTCTGCCCAAAGTTAGAATCCTATTTCTTTCCTCCTGTCTATCTGATATTTTTAAAACAAAAACTCTCCCATAATGATGTTCTAGACCTGGAGTTTTGAGAACCCTGGAGCAGAAAGTGATGTGTATATGATAGGTGTGTACCTTTTTACTTGTCTTGAATCAATTTTTCAAAATGATCTCTAAACCTAATACAGATGACCTTTGAAAATCATAGTGGACCTACATGGGTCCACTTATACAAGGATTTTTTTCCATGAGTAATTTCTTCAGCACTACACAATCTACAGCTGGTTGAATCCATGGATGTGAAACCACATATCTGGATAGAGGAATCATGTATATGTTGACTGCTGGCTATAAATTATACTAACATTTTCGATTAGGCATAGAGTCAGTTCCCTTAGCCCCTACTTTGTTCCAAAGGTCAAATGTATTTTACAAGCTTCATTTCTAAAATGAGAAAGTTTGTCAAATAAGCACCCAAATTTCCTCCCAAGACCACTGCTGGTTTTCAGATGGGGTGAAGGATACTGCTGAACAGGAACTTGTTAGATGGACA
This sequence comes from Bos taurus, assembly GCF_002263795.3. Lineage (NCBI taxonomy): Eukaryota > Metazoa > Chordata > Mammalia > Artiodactyla > Bovidae > Bos > Bos taurus. Next base: position 62,949,124 of record NC_037331.1, read on the forward strand.
CATCCGGGTGACCCTGTAACTTTCCCCAACACTTATGAAACGTGAGGCATGTGCTGACTGCAGAGCACACCATGATTACTTGAATTCCATCTGGATCCCTCCTCTGCCAAATCTGTTCTTTGCAAAAACAGGTCATTCTTCTTATTATTATTATAATGTAAGATTCTTTAATAATTCTTGCCTCTCCAGTTGAAGACACCTTTGGAAAAAAAAAAAAGTGTATATTTTTTTTCCTGATTCTCTAGCAATTTTTGCTGTAGTTGTTGAAAAACACCACACACTATCTGGAGTCTTTGAGGTACAAGGCAACTAAATGTATGATTGAAGAGTATACTTCCTGCAGACTTTTCTAGGGTCACTGAGATGTGAGCAGACCCCAACAGAATTCATTACTGCTGTTCCATTTTAAAGCAGGGCAGGGAATAGAAATAATCCCTTTTAAGAGATGTTGTAGATTTTTGAGGGCACAAGGGCATGTATCTGGGACCCAGCATCCCCATGTGGTTTTCAGCTTCTAAAATTTTTCTCATGTGTTTTAAGTGTTTAGGATAAATTTGAGGGACTCCACATCTCCACCCAAGGTGTTAACACTCAGATTAAGATCACACTTATACACCTTTTTAAAATTCATGAGCAATTAAATGATGCACTAACAAGAAAAGTGACTTTATAGTACCAATGGGGAAAAAAAGTCAATGTGATAATGCAATATAAAAATGTGACTTCTTTTTATACATTTCTAAGCTAACTTTTAGAACAAAATATGTCTTTTTTCAAGGCAAGGCCCTTGGAACCTCTTGGTGAATACATATTGAATGCTTTCTTTTTCCTGTGATACAGCAAGAAGTTCATCCAAATAGAACCATGCCTCTACTACATAAATCATTGAGAAGATCTGGTAACTTTCCATGTGATTCAGTTAAATCCTTTAAATCCCACAGGAGAATTTACTTGCTTTTGGCATATTTCACCATATTAGGAGGAAAACTAGTCTCTAGGGACATGGTGGTTAATGAGAATGGGCCAAAAGCAGATGTCCTAAACTCAGTTTTGTTAGCTGAGGCATTTTCAGATGGTGTTTCTCTTGGTTCCTGGAGAAGTTTTTTTTCTAAGTCCTCAGTGTCTCCCAGGTTCCCCACAATGTCTTTAAGAGGGCAGAACCTTTCCTTCTCTAATTAAAAATAAGACAAATACAGGAAAAATTAACATGTTGAACTAAATCCATTGACACTGAGCTGCAAATCCAACCATACCTAATACCAGAATCAATGGTTTTGCAGGCAGCAGGAAGAAATGAAGGGAAATGAAGAGCAGGACACTTGCTGGGAAGTGGAGGGGCTGTGGGAGGCAAACTAAGTTTTTCCACTTCTGGATTTTGCTCAGTCTCTATATGTGTGTATAGTCTCTGAGCTGAGGTGGAAATCCACCTTCTGGAGGCAGTTGGTATTATATGGGTAATGCAAACCTCCAAGTGAATTTTTTTTTTTTTAATTTTGTTTTATTTTTATTTTTTTTAATTTTATTTTATTTTTAAACTTTACATAATTGTATTAGTTTTGCCAAATATCGAAATGAATCCGCCACAGGTATACATGTGTTCCCCATCCTGAACCCTCCTCCCTCCTCCCTCCCCATACCATCCCTCTGGGTCGTGCCAGTGCACTAGCCCCAAGCATCCAGTATCATGCATCGAACCTGGACTGGCAACTCGTTTCTTACATGATATTTTACATGTTTCAATGTCATTCTCCCAAATCTTCCCACCCTCTCCCTCTCCCACAGAGTCCATAAGACTGTTCTATACATCAGTGTCTCTTTTGCTGTCTCATACACAGGGTTATTGTTACCATCTTTCTAAATTCCATATATATGCGTTAGTATACTGTATTTATGTTTTTCCTTCTGGCTTACTTCACTCTGTATAATAGGCTCCAGTTTCATCCACCTCATTAGAACTGATTCAAATGTATTCTTTTTAATGGCTGAGTAATACTCCATTGTGTATATGTACCACTGCTTTCTTATCCATTCATCTGCTGATGGACATCTAGGTTGCTTCCATGTCCTGGCTATTATAAACAGTGCTGCGATGAACATTGGGGTACACGTGTCTCTTTCCCTTCTGGTTTCCTCAGTGTGTATGCCCAGCAGTGGGATTGCTGGCTCATAAGGCAGTTCTATTTCCAGTTTTTTAAGGAATCTCCACACTGTTCTCCATAGTGGCTGTACTAGTTTGCATTCCCACCAACAGTGTAAGAGGGTTCCCTTTTCTCCACACCCTCTCCAGCATTTATTATTTGTAGACTTTTGGATCGCAGCCATTCTGACTGGTGTGAGATGGTACCTCATAGTGGTTTTGATTTGCATTTCTCTGATAATGAGTGATGTTGAGCATCTTTTCATGTGTTTGTTAGCCATCTGTATGTCTTCTTTGGAGAAATGTCTATTTAGTTCTTTGGCCCATTTTTCGATTGGGTCGTTTATTTTTCTGGAGTTGAGCTGGAGGAGTTGCTGTATATTTTTGAGATTAGTTGTTTGTCAGTTGCTTCATTTGCTATTATTTTCTCCCATTCTGAAGGCTGTCTTTTCACCTTGCTGATAGTTTCCTTTGATGTGCAGAAGCTTTTAAGGTTAATTAGGTCCCATTTGTTTATTTTTGCTTTTATTTCCAATATTCTGGGAGGTGGGTCATAGAGGATCCTGCTGTGATGTATGTCAGAGAGTGTTTTGCCTATGTTCTCCTCTAGGAGTTTTATAGTTTCTGGTCTTACGTTTAGATCTTTAATCCATTTTGAGTTTATTTTTGTGTATGGTGTTAGAAAGTGTTCTAGTTTCATTCTTTTACAAGTGGTCGACCAGATTTCCCAGCACCACTTGTTAAAGAGATTGTCTCTAATCCATTGTATATTCTTGCCTCCTTTGTCAAAGATAAGGTGTCCATATGTGCGTGGATTTATCTCTGGGCTTTCTATTTTATTCCATTGATCTATATTTCTGTCTTTGTGCCAGTACCATACTGTCTTGATAACTGTGGCTTTGTAGTAGAGCCTGAAGTCAGGTAGGTTGATTCCTCCAGTTCCATTCTTCTTTCTCAAGATCGCTTTGGCTATTCGAGGTTTTTTGTATTTCCATACAAATTGTGAAATTATTTGTTCTAGCTCTGTGAAGAATACTGTTGGTAGCTTGATAGGGATTGCGTTGAATCTATAAATTGCTTTGGGTAGTATACTCATTTTCACTATATTGATTCTTCCAATCCATGAACATGGTATATTTCTCCATCTATTAGTGTCCTCTTTGATTTCTTTCACCAGTGTTTTATAGTTTTCTATATATAGGTCTTTAGTTTCTTTAGGTAGATATATTCCTAAGTATTTTATTCTTTTCATTGCAATGGTGAATGGAATTGTTTCCTTAATTTCTCTTTCTGTTTTCTCATTAGTAGTGTATAGGAATGCAAGGGATTTCTGTGTGTTGATTTTATATCCTGCAACTTTACTATAATCATTGATTATTTCTAGTAATTTTCTGGTGGAATCTTTAGGGTTTTCTATGTAGAGGATCATGTCATCTGAAAATAGTGAGAGTTTTACTTCTTCTTTTCCAATTTGGATTCCTTTTATTTCTTTTTCTGCTCTGATTGCTGTGGCCAAAACTTCCAAAACTATGTTGAATAGTAATGGTGAAAGTGGGCACCCTTGTCTTGTTCCTGACTTTAGAGGAAATGCTTTCAATTTTTCACCATTGAGGATAATGTTTGCTGTGGGTTTGTCATATATAGCTTTTATTATGTTGAGGTATGTTCCTTCTATTCCTGCTTTCTGGAGAGTTTTTATCATAAATGGATGTTGAATTTTGTCAAAGGCTTTCTCTGCATCTATTGAGATAATCATATGGTTTTTGTTTTTCAATTTGTTAATGTGGTGTATAACATTGATTGATTTACAGATATTGAAGAATCCTTGCATCCCTGGGATAAAGCCCACTTGATCATGGTGTATGATCTTTTTAATGTGTTGTTGGATTCTGATTGCTAGAATTTTGTTAAGGATTTTTGCATCTATGTTCATCAGTGATATTGGCCTGTAGTTTTCTTTTTTTGTGGGATCTTTGTCAGGTTTTGGTATTAGGGTGATGGTGGCCTCATAGAATGAGTTTGGAAGTTTACCTTCCTCTGCAATTTTCTGTAAGAGTTTGAGCAGGATAGGTGTTAGCTCTTCTCTAAATTTTTGGTAGAATTCAGCTGTGAAGCCGTCTGGACCGGGGCTTTTGTTTGCTGGAAGATTTTTGATTACAGTTTCAATTTCCGTGCTTGTGATGGGTCTGTTAAGATTTTCTATTTCTTCCTGGTCGAGTTTTGGAAAGTTGTACTTTTCTAAGAATTTGTCCCTTTCTTCCACGTTGTCCATTTTATTAGCATATAATTGTTGATAATAGTCTCTTATGATCCTTTGTATTTCTGTGTTGTCTGTTGTGATCTCTCCATTTTCGTTTCTAATTTTGTCGATTTGATTTTTCTCCCTTTGTTTCTTGATGAGTCTGGCTAATGGTTTGTCAATTTTATTTATCCTTTCAAAGAACCAGCTTTTGGTTTTGTTGATTTTTGCTATGGTCTCTTTTGTTTCTTTTGCATTTATTTCTGCTCTAATTTTTAAGATTTCTTTCCTTCTACTAACCCTGGGGTTCTTCATTTCTTCCTTTTCTAGTTGCTTTAGGTGTAGAGTTAGGTTATTTATTTGACTTTTTTCTTGTTTCTTGAGGTGTGCCTGTATTGCTATGAACTTTCCCCTTAGGACTGCTTTTACCGTGTCCCACAGGTTTTGGGTTGCTTGTTTTCATTTTCATTCGTTTCTATGCAAATTTTGATTTCTTCTGTGATTTGTTGGTTATTCAGCAGCGTGTTGTTCAGTCTCCATATGTTGGAATTTTTAATAGTTTTTCTCCTGTAATTGAGATCTAATCTTACTGCATTGTGGTCAGAAAAAATGCTCGGAATGATTTCTATTTTTTTGAATTTACCAAGGCTAGCTTTATGGCCCAGGATGTGATCTATCCTGGAGAAGGTTCCATGTGCGCTTGAGAAAAAGGTGAAATTCATTGTTTTGGGATGAAATGTCCTATAGATATCAATTAGGTCTAACTGGTCTATTGTATCATTTAAAGTTTGTGTTTCCTTGTTAATTTTCTGTTTAGTTGATCTATCCATAGGTGTGAGTGGGGTATTAAAGTCTCCCACTATTATTGTGTTATTGTTAATGTCTCCTTTCATACTTGTTAGCATTTGTCTTACGTACTGTGGTGCTCCCGTGTTGGGTGCATATATATTTATAATTGTTATATCTTCTTCTTGGATTGATCCTTTGATCATTATGTAGTGACCTTCTTTGTCTCTTTTCACATCCTTTGTTTTAAAGTCTATTTTATCTGATATGAGTATTGCTACTCCTGCTTTCTTTTGGTCCCTATTTGCATGGAAAATCTTTTTCCAGCCCTTCACTTTCAGTCTGTATGTGTCCCCTGTTTTGAGGTGCGTCTCTTGTAGACAACATATGTAGGGGTCTTGTTTTTGTATCCATTCAGCCAGTCTTTGTCTTTTGTTTGGGGCATTCAACCCATTTACGTTTAAGGTAATTACTGATAAGTATGATCCCGTTGCCATTTCCTTTATTGTTTTGGGTTCAAGTTTATACACTGTTTTTGTGTTTCCTGTCTGGAGAATATCCTTTAGTATTTGTTGGAGAGCTGGTTTGGTGGTGCTGAATTCTCTCAGCTTTTGCTTGTCTGAAAAGCTTTTGATTTCTCCTTCATACTTGAATGAGATCCTTGCTGGGTACAATAATCTGGGCTGTAGGTTATTTTCTTTCATCATTTTAAGTATGTCTTGGCATTCCCTCCTGGCTTGAAGAGTTTCTCTTGAAAGATCAGCTGTTATCCTTATGGGAATTCCCTTGTGTGTTATTTGTTGTTTTTCCCTTGCTGCTTTTAATATTTGTTCTTTGTGTTTGATCTTTGTTAATTTGATTAATATGTGTCTTGGGGTGTTTCGCCTTGGGTTTATCCTGTTTGGGACTCTCTGGGTTTCTTGGACTTGGGTGATTATTTCCTTCCCCATTTTAGGGAAGTTTTCAACTATTATCTCCTCAAGTATTTTCTCATGGTCTTTCTTTTTGTCTTCTTCTTCTGGAACCCCTATGATTCGAATGTTGTAGTATTTAATATTGTCCTGGAGGTCTCTGAGATTGTCCTCATTTCTTTTAATTCGTTTTTCTTTTCTCCTCTCTGATTCATTTATTTCTACCATTCTATCTTCTAATTCACTAATCCTATCTTCTGCCTCTGTTATTCTACTATTTGTTGCCTCCAGAGTGTTTTTAATTTCATTTATTGCATTATTCATTATATATTGACTCTTTTTTATTTCTTCTAGGTCCTTGTTAAACCTTTCTTGCATCTTCTCAATCCTTGTCTCCAGGCTATTTATCTGTGATTCCATTTTAGTTTCAAGATTTTGGATCAATTTCACTATCATTATTCGGAATTCTTTATCAGGTAGATTCCCTATCTCTTCCTCTTTTGTTTGGTTTGGTGGGCATTTATCCTGTTCCTTTATCTGCTGAGTATTCCTCTGTCTCTTCATCTTGTTTAAATTGCTGAGTTTGGGGTGTCCTTTCTGTATTCTGGCAGTTTGTGGAGTTCTCTTTATTGTGGCGTTTCCTCACTGTGTGTGGGTTTGTACAGGTGGCTTGTCAAGGTTTCCTGGTTAGGGAAGCTTGTGTCGGTGTTCTGGTGAGTGGAGCTGTATTTCTTCTCTCTCCTTTCGAAGAGTTGGGTTGCTTTTCTGGGTGCCTGATGTCCTCTGCCGGCATTCAGAAGTTGTTTTGTGGAATTTACTTGACGTTTAAATGCTCTTTTGATGAATTTGTGGGGGAGAAAGTGTTCTCCCCATCCTACTCCTCCGCCATCTTGGCTCCTGCCCTCCAAGTGAATTTTAAGCCAGAAGACTTTCCCATTCTCTATTTTTTTTTTTTTTTTTGCATCTACCATGCCCAGGAGAGAGGTGTCCTGGGCCCTAAAAAGACTGCAGTGTGTTCAGAGGTGATAAGATCATAACACACGTTCTGTTTAAGAGATTCTTCTCTCCAGTAGATGGAAATAAAATGCAAGGAGGAAGAGGAGACAAAATCAGACCTGAATACCATCTATTACAGAGCACAGTGATGCCACAATGAAAGGAAGCTTCTCTTCTGAAAGACTTCACTACTCCAATCAATCATTCAAGAGATGGTGTAAATATTTCTCAGTTCCATAAATTAGAGGGTAACTTTTAGAAATCTTACTTGGGTTCTCTGCTGAAATATATAGCAAAGTCTAGTTTCTCCCAAGATCAGACTGGTCATTAATCATCCCCACCTGAGGGGAGTTTGATGAATCTGTATCTTCAGACTGGAGAAGGGAGGACATGGAGTGAGGAAGGGAACAAAAAGGGAAGTTGTCAGTGTGGCCTCTAACTCTAGAGTCATTAGTGTTCTTAGTAGTTCCTGGTGAGTTCCTCCCCACTTTTGTGCCAATATCTGCTATAGAAAACTTTGCAGAGCAGAGGTACCAAATTTGTAGCATTTCTACAAATACACTTGCTTTGAAATGCAATAGACTGCTCTGCTATCCATGAGGAGGAAAAGAACTACATTCAGTCTAACCTAAAAGGAGCATGGATCAGTGAGGTGTTTTCTGTACCTAACCTAGCCCCCAATAAGGTTCTCACCGGGGCTTTGTTGTTTGTTGTTGTTATTTTAGTTGTTAAGTCATATCTTACTCTTTGTGGCCCCATGCACTGTAGCCCAGGAGAAGGCAATGGCACCCCACTCCAGTGTGCTTGCCTGGAGAATCCCATGGATGGAGGAGCCTGGTAGGCTGCAGTCCATGGGGTTGCTAAGAGTTGGACACAACTGAGCAACTTCACTTTGACTTTCCACTTTCATGCATTGGAGAAGGAAATGGAAACCCACTCCAGTGTTCTTGCCTGGAGAATCCCATGGATGGAGAAGCCTGGTAGGCTGCAGTCTATGTGGTCGCAGAGTCGGACACAACTGAAGCAACTTAGCAGCAGCAACAGCAGCAGCACTGTAGCCCACCAGGCTCCTCTGTCCATGGAATTTCCCAGGTAAGAGTACAGCAGTGGGTTGCCATTTCCTTCTTCAGGGGATCTTCCCAACCCAGGGACTGAATTCACATCTCCTGCATTGCAGGTGAATTCATTACCACTGAGTCACTGAGGAAGACCTCACTGGGGCTTATTCTTCCTTGTAATGAAAAATAGACTGTGCCTTAAAGTCTGTATGCGAAGTTTCAAGTAAAATACAAGATGCTGTTTGTTGAGGAGGAGAGAAGGAAAGGTATAACAGAGGGATGAGAGTATGTATCAAGTAACGTCAATAGATGGACTGTCAACTTTTCAATTGAGTGTAGCTTGGTGAAATACTTCAAGCCTGCAGCTGTGACCTGAGCTCCAGGCTCCAAACTTCAACAGAAGGGCTTTCCAAAGTCAGCACTTAAACTAGCCGCTCCCACCCCCACGCCAGCCCCAGATGTCACAAGAACTGGATTAATCTAAGGTCTTTCAAGCCTCTCGCTTAGCATATGTATTTAAATGCTGGAACTCCAAGCCAAAATTCCCTAGTGGACCACCTTATCCCTCATTAATTAGAAAAATAAACAGTTTTGTAGTAATGGTGAAGGGCCCCTTTCACAGAAATGTCTTTGATATTAAGGCTGCTTTGAGGGTACATGTCCCTATGCCTCCTGTGAATTTTAACACCAGACAAACTCAAGGACCCCACAATAGAGAAGGGCAACCAACAGTCAAGCCCAGAGGATTTTTGTAAAGGCAATGCATGGGTAGTTGTAGTCATCCTGACTTGAGTTTCAGGGACTGGACTAAGGGGTGGCGAGGGCCTTGAGGAGTAACAGCTCGTGCATTCAACACCAGAAGGCAGAACTCAGCACAATGACAATGGTGTGACTCACACACACATACACACACACCCCCACACACTCACACACACCAGGCTGCTGATGCTTCTCGAGAGGGGTCATTACAGCTTATGACACTCTTAACTGTTGCTGATCCTCTGGATGGAGCCCATGGAACGTTATTTCTCCATTTACTTACCTGTTTCCATCATGGTAGTTGGAAAGAAGAGTTTGTCACTATTTCCTTTATTTTTATTTAGGTTGGGGAGGAGAGGAAGCAAGGAAATGTCTATATATTCTTGTTTTCAGTTGTCTGGTTTTAAATAAGCTTGACACCCTGTCTTACTGTGACTTTCTTCTCTGTGCAGAATTTCTATCAAGGGAGTCAAGAACACATATCCTCAGGATGAAAAGAAACAGCCTTGTGTGTGGTAGAATAAGAAATGCGATTATATAGCCTTAACATCTGGGTAGGCTAACTTGCCAACAAGCCCACACCAGTAAACTGGGAACACGTGCTAGTTAAAATTGCATGTGCTTGAGTCAGTTGGCCTTGGGTTCAGATCCTGACTTCTGCCACTTAGGCAGATAACTGGCTTTAGTCAGCATCTCCCAGAAGCAGTGAGCCAAAAATTCAAGTTCAAGTGACTTATCAACAAAGAACTCTCAGGTTCTTTTTTTCAAGGTCACTCTGTATGTGGGATCTTAGTTCCCCAACTAGGAATCAGAACCACGCCCCCTGCATTGGGAGCTCAGAGTCTTAACCACTGGACTACCAGGGACATCTCCAAAAAATGGTAAATTTTGAGAATCAGAGTAGGGAAGAAGAAGCTAAGCAAGGGTCTAATTTCAGTTGAAGACCAGCCTCTGCCTGATCCCTGGAAATCTCTGAAGTATGAATTGTACCCCAGAGTTTATCCAGAGTTAAAAGAAGCTAGGCTTTTGTACCTGAACCTCAGTTAGTCATCAGCTCATGGGTGGAGGTTCGGGAGTAAACTCCTGAGCATTTGGGGAGGGCTTGCACCTATGGTGGCCCATAGATGATCCTCTGAAGAACTCTGTAGCTACAAGTTATTAACACTCCAACACACCAAACTTAGGGATGGATGCACAGCACTGGTGAAGACCAGAAAGGATCTTAGTGAGGATGCCAAGATCAAGTAAGGGTATGGTAATTGTGAGCACATTTCTTAATTTCTTAACCTGTTTCCTTCTATGTAAAGTGGAGAGACTAGTACTAGCCTCAGAGAATTGTGATAATAAAACAGAAATATCACATGTAAAATGCACAGAACCTGATACAGAGTAAATGATCAATTAAATACACTCAGTCTTCCATATCTGCGGGTTCTATATCCATGGATTCAACCAATCACACATGGAAACTATCCAGGAAAAAAGAACTCCAGAAAGTCCCAAAAAGCAAAACTGGAATTTGCCCCATGCTGACAACTATTTACATAGCATTTGCATTGTATTAGGTATTATACATAATCTAGTGAGTAAAAGTCTATGGGAGGATGTGCGTGGACTATAAGGAAATATTAAACCTGTTATATAAAGGATTTGAGCATTCACAAATTTTGGTATCCATGGCGTTTCCTGGAACTGATTCCCTGGATACCAAAGGATGACTATACGACACATTATATTTTCTGGCTGAACTACCAACTCCAAGAACAGGATAGCATCTCCTTCATTATTCTGTCTCCCTATCTCCCTAGACAAGCACCTTGCATATAATGAAAGTGGAAGTCATTCAGTCGTGTCTGACTCTCTTCGACCCCATGGACTGTAGAGTCCATGGAATTCTCCAGGCCAAAACACTGGAGTGGTTAGCCTTTCCCCTCCTCCAGGGAATCTTCCCAACCCAGGGATCGAACCCAAGTCTCCAACATTGCAGGCAGATTCTTTACCAGCTGAGCCACAAGGAAGGCCCAAGAATACTGGAGAGGATAGCGTTTCCCTTCTCTAGCGGATCTTCTCAACCCAGAAACTGAACCAGGGTCTCCTGTATTGCAGGCGATTTCTCTACCAACTGAGCTATCAGGGAAACCCTTGCACATAGGAGACACTCCATAAATATTTGTACAGCTTCACGGTAAGAACAGCATCACAGGGATGCATGAGACTTTGAAAAGAGAGAAAACAATGTTCAATTGGGATTGGACAATGACATGAGAATTCAAAATTCAATATCTGACAATAGAAGCAGAGACCCCATGGGAAGAGGGATAAGTCCATGAAAGTGATAAATGAGACTTACTAAAAATACTTTTACTGGCAAAAATCAAAATCACTGTTCTCCAAATTTAGAGATAGATTCAGAGTCGAGAGGGGAGTTGCTTTCAGTAACCTGCAGGTCTCAAACCAGTAATTTGACTTCTTGGGAGCTTAAAAGAGGATTGTCTAGGCCAGCAATTCTCAAATTATTTGGTTGCAGGACCTCTCTACATTCTTAAAAATTATTGAGGACACCAAGAGCTTTAGTGTGTAATAAAATTATGTCTCTGGGTTGGTCTACACTGGAGAGAAGTTCTTACCTTCCTCAAATATTCTTCTGTATTTTTTGACTATCTCTGTCTACCAGAATGTAACCTCCACAAAGGCAGGAATTTTTGTCTGTTTTGTTCACCATTCAGTCTCTGAATTTGATGTCCTAAAGCTAGAACATTGTCTATAACAATGCTTGGTGCGTAGCAGGCACTCAAGAAATGTTTCTTGAATGAATGATTAAATGAATCGAGAAAGATAGGATATTCACTTTTTACTCGAACATTGTGGAGTGTTTCATATTTCTCACTCCTCCACCCTCCAACCCTTAGGTCCCAGCATGCTAGGCAGGCTCCAAAATTATATTTTGATCCTTCAGGACTTCCCGACTCAAGCCCTCGACACAGCTTTGGTGTTTGGTATCCTGGAGATGAAACAGCAGTAGCAGTAGCCTTTGTGTTTCCAGGGCTCTGTCACTCAGAGACATCACACAACTGCCCACAAAAATGCCATCTTGCGAAACTGTTAAGGAGAATGGGGAAAATATTATTTTCATCACTATACAAATGAAAAGATCAGACATAAACAGAGAGATGCTGCTCTGGGAAATAGCCGTCAACCATCAAGAGAAAGTGACGTTGTTTACTTAATATTCCCCATATACTCCATCTTTAGCAGGATTTGCTAATTTTTTCTTATAAATAACTTCTGAATGAACATTTTAGGATATAACTCTTTTATATTTTGTTTATGTCTTTATGGAACATACTTAAAAGTGTAAGTACTGAATCACTCCGTAAATTTTATTCTTGATCATTTTCATCTAGTTCCATTTCCTGAGCTCAATTATTCAGATTTAAATTTCGAAAGATGTTTTCATTCTTCCATCAATAGTTCAACTTCAGACTATTTTATTTGAATATTTATACTGTATTAATTACTTTTGGTGAATTTTTGTAGCTTTCAATGTTATGAACAAGGGTGACTTTTTAGGCAGTTAATTGTTTAACACTTTATATTTTATATATTATCTTTAGTAACATATATAATGAACTGAGTAACAGTTTGACAGTTTGAATTTATTTCTTAGCTAAACTGTAATAAAATTGTAAGCAATTCTCAGGTATTGGAAGCTTGCTCTATTATGAAAATACTCTCATTGTGCTCAAAATCTTCTTTTCAACTTTGATGAATTTCAATAGGCTCTGTGGTGTGGTCAGCACATCCTTGGGTCAAAATGGTAGGGGTGAAAGCACTGAGGACAACATGTCCTTCTTTGGATCAAAAAAAAAATCCTAATGCAAAATGTTAAATTTCAGTTAGGCATTGAAGGATAATTAAGATTTACTGCCAGAAGGAAAAAAATGCAGATTTTTCCCACGCAGCTGCTTTGCTCTGTCTTTCTGACTCCACCATCTAACCAGGTGGACAGTATGAGCTCACCCTTCCAGCTTATTTTAACTCATGTTTATGAATTTCTTATCCAAATTCTGCCAACACTGATGAATCATCTTCTCATGAAATCTTTCTCAGTTGAAAATCATTCTTTGGCTCACATGTCATTAAATCACTTTACTTCTTTGGTCAAATTCTATACCACACATTCAGACTTTTAAAAATATTTTTTCCATTTTCATTTTTGTTCTACTGAATTTTTTTGAATCAGATTGTATTCCTGTACATTTTAAGATTTTTGTGCAACACATTTTTAACTGAGATACCATTATATACTGGGCTATGCTGCATACGCTGGAATATATAGTAAATAAGACAGATCCTAATTCCTGCACAGGGAACTTAATATTGAATCATTAATCAGGATTTCTTGTTGTCTAGAAATAGACAACAAGGAAGAGGAGTTTGGAGGAGTAACCTCTGCATTTGTGAGCTTTCTTTTTGAGGCCACTCTTTCTACCAAGTTCAACTTTCTGGGACCAACTTTGCAGGTTTCATTTTTAAGAAGACTTGGTTCTTCTTTCTTTCTTTTTTTTTTTTTTTAAATCTGTATCTTGCCATGTGTAATTTTAGCTGTTGACAGTTTTATTTCATGTTGATTATTTCAACCAAGTCTAGTTTTTGTCTTGAGCCAATTCTTGCAGTATCCAACGTGACTGATAGGGGATGACCCATTAGGCGGGTTTTCATTTTTAAGAAGTTTTACCACTCGCATCTTTAGCCATTGTCAGTTTTATTTTGTGTAGATTATTTCAGCCAAGCCAAAAATTTGCTCAGCAACCTAGTAAAAATGCCCTTTGGGTGAAATTTGTGTGATCAAAACTGCAGAGTATTAAAAAATAATCCTTGACTGAAATGGATCACGTGATTCAAGACTTTCTATTTTGAAAGAAACAGCATGAGAAAAATCTGAGAAGTCCTGGTTGTTTGGAATAGCACTACTTACTTCTTTCATGTGTATTCAAATTACCTGGGACCTTGAGAAAATGAAGATTCTGATTCAATAGAGTCTAGGGCACAACCTGAGGCTTGACTTGTCTAACAAGCTTCCAGAGTGATGCTGATACTACTAACCGTGGGCTGAGTTTGTTGTTGTTTAGTCGCCCAGTTGTGTCCGACTCTTTTGTGACTCCATGGACTGGAATTTTCCAGGCAGGAATACTGGAGTGGGTTGCCATTTCCTTCTTCAGGGGATCTTCCTGACCCAGGAAAATCCAACCCAGGTCTCCTGCATTGCAGGTGGATTCTTTACCACTGAGCCACCAAGGAGTGGTTTGTGGCAGGGAACTGGGTTCAAGCCTCTTGCTGTCCTCTAAACATGATCAAGTTACTTAACCTTTGAGTCTGGTTTTATTCACTTGTAAAATGGCATGACAACACAGTTATCTATCTAAGAGGTTTTTGGTTAGAATTAAATAAAATGATTTATGTAAAATGCTTAGCACAGGGGGTCACACTTAGTAAATAATAAATGGCAATCATTATTAACTAACGAGTAAAAGCACACTGCAGTTTCTGAGAACTTAATGGTAAGTGGCCTGGCTGATCAAAAGGTGGTCCATGGACTGGCAACATCTGGGAGCTTGATAGACATGGGGAATCTCAAACCTGCTAAATAAGAATCTGCATTTTAATAAGAACCCTGGAGATTCATGTATCTTTTTTAGTTGGAGAAGCACTGGCACTGAATCGAAAGAAAAGAGATGAGTCTAGGAAGGCATCCTAAGAACTGTCAAGTGCCTTAAGTTCCCACTGGGAACTTTGAAACTTTTTTGGAGAGCTGTGGGGTGGCAAATATCCACCCATCCCATCCCACTTCCTTGCCACAGACCTGCTCTGGGGACAGGCATAATTAATCAATCAGGCACCTTCCAGCTGAGCCCTGGTTCATGTCAGGATCCCTATCTACACAATGCCCTGGGCAAGGCCCTGTCGATGGATCTGATGTGACAGAAATGAGAAATTGCCACCACTACAAAAGACCATTTGAAGCCATCAAAGAATTTTAAAAGGGGGAGGGGGGAATGAGATAGCACATGTCAGGACTTAAAAGAATGCCTAGGATACCTGGAAAACACTCAACGAAAACAGGTCAATATTTTTTACCTAGCCGAGCAATCTGCCAACATTTTCTCCAGACAGTGAGTAAATTAGAAAACTTCGAAGAACATTCACATGTTTAGGTGTTACTTTTATTGTAACATGATAGGGAAAGTAGATATAATTTTTTTTCATATGACAAAATGAAAGCAACCCCTGTTTTCTGTCTATTTTTTGTTTATTTCCATAAAGAATGATACCATAAACACTTGGAGGGGATTGTGGTCTGTATTTCCGGGCCTCTGGGCACTCAGGTCACTCCAGCTGGCTGAAAAGGCCCAAGCAGAGTAGAATCGCCTTTCAAGGTCTGCCTTTGAACAAGTGAGGATGAGAACATTCTCTTCTGTGAATGGCATGAGTTGTACCTTTTACCACATCACACTAGAGTTGACTGCATTTATAGAAATACTGTCAACAGGAGTAGGAGCCAGTGGCAAGTCCAGGGGTGGTGGCAGGAAGCCATCATGGACCAGTAAATGCCAACTGTCCCCATGAAGCACAGTCCACTCTACATATCAGCAATCCTCAGACAGGCTAAAATTGGGTAGGATTAGCACAGAATCCAAGGCCCAGATTTGAAGAGGGTTGCTTTGCACTAGATGACCCGAGAGAACTTTTCCAGCTCTAGAATCAACACTTTGGACACAACTGAACTCTTGGCTACATTTTCTGGACACTGCGCTGCTCCAGGATACCCTGAGCTCCTGGAGCCAGCCCTGGCTTTGAAACTCATGTGCTGGTTCTTCCAAGAGCTCAGCTCTCCCTGAGAGCTCACTCAGTGATTCAGAGACCAAGCTGTTCTCACAAGCCCAAGAACCAAAGTCTGTTGAGATTTAAAGCTCTCTCTTTTTAAAAATATGTTATATTTACTGCTTTTTATTTTTGGTCAAACCCAGGACTCCATGTGTGGTAGAAAAACACTCACGCCTTCATACCCTCCCTGGTGTCATGTATGCAGTTGCACTGCCATCTGATTCTAGAAAATTAATATTCAAATGGTAGTAACAATAGTGCTATATAGTGAAATACAGTATGATGTGTATGTTTTTGACTGGCTTCTTCTTGGCAGGGCAACCCAAAAGAGAGAGAAAGAAGGGGAATCAGAGTTCATGTGGGGTTGCGACAGGAAGACCCTTTATACCACAGTGTAAGCTGTTTCCAGTGGGGAGCTCTCCTGACATCTTTTTGAATACCCAGCTTACCCAGGCTCATCATTAATTCGCTTTCAAAGTGTGATATCAACAGACTCTGCATAAAAACATCTCTCAAAGAATGAACGCTTTGGTTCTACTAGATTGCTTTGAAACAGCAGCTTTTAAAAACATGATTAAAAGTTTCCATTGAAGTTTATTATCAATGAATAAGGTTTTGTACTTATGAATATGAGGCCTTCTACAGAAGAAGATTTCAAAATCCTTTCCAAGTGAGGCCTGGGACAAATATAACCACTTCCCTTTAGGAGTAGATACACGAGGGCTGGTCTATGTGGTGAAATAGGGGCCATAACTTAAAATGTAAAGTGTTTTAACCTTTATGAAAGGTTTTAAAAGAAAAAGAAAAAATGGTGCTCACCACCTTCCAGTTGGCTTGTGGTATTAACCATGTCTTTTATTTTCTTTATGTGGATGCTCTGAGCTCTGGGGCCTTGCTGACTGTGGAAAGACTGCCCTTCCCAGAGTCAGCTAATTCCTAAAGATGAACGACTCACTCGGGAACACACTTCTCAAGATACACACCAACAACTCTAGAGCTCATATCCCAGCCACCTCCTTCATCAGACTCTCACACTCCAGGGCATTGACCACCTGTACCAATCACCCCAGGACAGGGTCCAGACAGTAAGGGACAGTCCTGTGCCCTTGAGTCCACTGAAACCATTCAAACTGGCCAATCTCAAGCCCGCTTACTCTGCCTTGCCTGTACCTCCCTGCGGAAACCAGTTTTCTCTCTCTCCTTCTGTCTTCTAACCAAACCTGGTGCCTTTTCACGTGCTACCCCCCACACACCTGCCCTTGATGTGCATACCCTCCTCTTGGGAACTTGTAAGTAACAAGCCATGTTTTCTTTTTCAGCACCACCCAGGATATGGGATCTTACTTCCCCAACCAGGGATTGAACCCAAGGCCCCTGCATTGCAAGCACAAAGTCTCAACCACTAGACTGCCAGGGAAGACCATAAACCATCTTTTAATGACAATCATCTCTGGACCTGTTGACCTTAGTTCAGTTCAGTTGCTCAGTCATGTCCGACTCTTTGTGACCCCATGGACTGCAGCATGCCAGGCTTCCCTGTCCATCACTAACTCCCAGAGCGTACTCAAACTCATGTCCATTGAGTCGGTGATGCCATCCAATCATCTCATCCTCTGTCATCCCCTTCTCCTCCCACCTTCAATCTTTCCCAGCATCAGAATCTTTTTTAGTGAGTCAGTTCTTTGCATCAGGTGGCCAAAGTATTGGAGTTTCAGCTTCAGCATCAGTTCTTCCAGTGAATATTCAGGACTGATTTCCTTTAGGATGGGATGGTTGGATCTCCTTGCAGTCCAAGGGACTCTCAAGAGTTCAAAAGCATCAATTCAAAAGCACAGTTCAAAAGCATCAGTTCTTCGATGCTCAGCTTTCCTTTTAGTCCAACTCTCACTTCTGTACATGACTACTGAAAAAATAATAGCTTTCACTAGACTGACCTTTGTCAGCAAGATAATGTCTCTGCTTTTTAATATGCTGTCTAGGTGTCATAACTTTTCTTCCAAAGAGCAAGCGTCTTTTAATTTAATGGCTGCAGTCACCATCTGCCGTGATTTTGGAGCTCCCCAAAAATGAAGTCTGTCACTATTTCCATTGTTTCCCCATCTATTTGCCATGAAGTGATGGGACCAGATGCCATGATCTTCGTTTTCTGAATTTTGAGTTTTAAGCCAACATTTCACTCTCCTCTTGCACTCTCAAGAGGCTCTTTAGTTCTTCTTCACTTTCTGCCATAAGGGTGGTGTCATCTGCATATCTGAGGTTATTGATATTTCTCCCGGCAATCTTGATTCCAGCTTGTGCTTCTTCCAGTCCAGCATTTCTCATGATGTACTCTGCATATGAGTTAAATAAGCAGGGTGACAATATACAGCCTTGACGTACTCCTTTCCCTATTTGGAACCAGTCTGTTATTCCATGTCCAGTTCTAACTGTTGCTTCTTGACCCGCATACAGATTTCTCAAGAGGCAGGTCAAGTGGTCTGGTATTCCCATCTCTTGAAGAATTTTCCACAGTTTGTTGTGATTCACACAGTCAAAGGCTTTGGCACAGTCGATAAAGCAGAAGCAGATGTTTTTCTGGAACTTTCTTGCTTTTACGATGATCCAACGGATGTTGGCAATTTGATCTCTGGTTCCTCTGCCTTTTCTAAAACCAGCTTGAACATCTGTAAGTTCACGGTTCATGTATTGCTGAAGCCTGGCTTGGAGAATTTCAAGCATTACTGTACTAGTGTGTGAGATGAGTGCAATTGTGCGGTGGTTTGAGCATTCTTTGGCATTGCCTTTTTTTGGGATTGGAATGAAAACTGACCTTTTTTAGTCCTGTGGCCACTGCTGGGTTTTCCAGATTTGCTGGCATATTAAGTGTAGCAGTTTCACAGCATCATCTTTTAGGATCTGAAATAGCTCAACTGGAATTTCATCACCTCCACTAGCTTTGTTCGTAGTGATGCTTTCTAAGGCCCACTTGACTTCACAGTCCAGGATGTCTGGCTCTAGGTGAGGGATCACACCATCTTGATTATGTGGGTTGTGAAGATCTTTTTTGTGTGTAGTTCTTTTGTGTATCCTTGCCACCTCTGTTGACCTTGCTATACTTCAAATTTCCTATGAATATACTTTATACCAATTTTGAAACACTCGTTTACATAGCCTTGACAGTCTCGGGCATCATCTCTGCCACCAGGTGAGAACTGCATAGCTCCAGTTTCTTTGCTCCCTGATTCTTCCAGGCGGCTCCTCTAATCTTCCAGGCTCCTCCACAACTGCACTGATGCCCCATCTGCCACCCTTACTCCCCTGCAATGACAGATGGTCTCAGAGCTGCTGCCATCACTAGGCAGCACTTGGAAGTTCCAACAACTTCACCTTCAACTCTTCCCAGGGCTCCCCTTCCCTGATTTGAGGACCAACCTCTGAGACTGCTCACTTCTGTTACTACTTCCAAAAATGTGGAGTTCTTTCATTTTATCCTTAGAGGGTATCACAAAGATGTTTTTATGTCTCTTCTTCCAGAAATTCCTCTGTGGCCTCTGAAATGATATCCTTTCTACAGATATTGAGGGTTCTTGGCTTGGTAAAGAAAAGATTTCCATCCCTGCTGCCCCAAACAACTCATTTCAGTGGGGCTTTATTTCCTGGAGCAAGAGACCTCTGCCCCCACTGCCTCCCCCCTACCCCTAGTGGGAGAACAGAGAGATCTATTCCCTCCCTGGACCTGCCACATGCATGTCCTCCCTCAGGAGGATTTGGTAATGATTTTCCACAGTTTTTCATGCTCAGTTATGAAGTGAGAGTGTTAGTCGCTCAGTTGTGCCAAACTCTTTGTGAGCCCACGAACTGTAGCCTGCCAGGCTCCCCTATCCATGGAATTCTCCAGGCAAGAATACTGGAGTGGGTTGCCATTTCCTCCCTCAGGAGATCTTCCCAACCCAGGGATCGAACCCAGGTCTCCTGCATTACATGTGGATTCTTTACCATCTGAGCCCCCAAGGAAGGCCAAGGTAAATGTTTTCAAAAGATCCACAGGGCCCAAAATTCTTCTCCCACTGGACTTGAGATATGCAGAGAGATGCTGGGCTTCAAACCACACCCTCCCACAGCTGCCTGCACCTGCCCCCCACAAAACGAAGGAAAAAATGTTTTCTAATTTTCTAGTGCCAGTTCTGTCTGAGATGACTTCCACATTTAGATTCTCCTTTTTCTATTTTCCCAACCATACTCACAATGAGTGAGTGATAGTCACTCAGTCATGTCCAACTCTTTGTGACCCCATGGACTGTACCCTGCCAGGCTCCTTTGTCCATGGAATTCTCCAGGCAAGAATACTAGAGTGGGTTGCCATATCCTTCTCCAATATACCCAATATGGTTTCCTATTTCTCTAGAATACTCTACCTGAAATAGAAGCACTGTTCAAATCATGACAAACAATCGTATTTGATCATGTGGAAAGGAGAAATCAAAGAGAGGAATAATTACTCATTGTTTCACTCATTGCTGTGGGGTTTTGGACTGAACTGGGGTTTAAGTTGGGAGAACAATGTATCTAGTTTGGGGATTTGGCATTTCTGGGAAATAATGCCCCACCTCTTTCTCCACATGCACCCTCAGGACCAGTAACCTTAGAAAATGGATGCTTTCAATCCCCTGAGGCAGATGTTCTCAGTGCTCTCCCCATGGCCCAAATAACTGCCTCCCAGGGAAACACACCTGTGTTTCTCTGTTGGAAGGCCTATGCTGGTGCTTGGTTGGCCAAAAGTGCAAGGAAATCCTGTCCCCTGTGAAGAGACCTAAACAAAACACTAATGGCTATTGGTGTGTAAATAGCCCAGCTCTCTTATCTCTCAGTGGAGATAATTTCCACCCCAGGATGTGCCCCCGTGCTGGCTCCCAGGGACCCATAGCAGGACTAATCTTCAGCTACCCACAGTGTGAGCTTGCTTGATAATCAACTCTTCCCTGGGCTGCCTTCTTTTCCCTGTCTCACTTTCCCAACTCTCTTACCTGTGTTTTTTCTGGGATCATCTCTGTTAGAGTCTTGGTCTTAGCATCTGCTTCTGCAGAATCCCAGACTAATAGCATTTGTTGAAGACAGCAATCCCTTTGCTCTAGTTCTCCTTTTTCAGACTAAGCTGTGAACTTGCACGGAATCCTTCATGTAAGGTGTAGCTACTGTACATATCACAGTGCACTAAGCCCTTGCCTGCTGCCTCTGCCTACAAAGCCAGGCTCAGTCATACTGCCAGTCTTTCCATATACTAAACAGCAATGAGGTATAATGGCGAAAAGTCGAGGCTCCTGAGTCAGAGTGCCTGGGAAACTAACACACACTTATAATATATATTATATGTACAAGTATGCATTAGTGCACAGGCAGACAAAACAATGCCTGATCTCATGGAACAATAGAACATAATTGTTAATCAAAGAAGACAGGCATTAAACACATATTTGAAATAAGGAGTAGTGAGGATTATGATCGGTGAAGAACAGAGAATATGTGAGAACATATAAGCTATTAACTCCACTGGAGATATAAATAACTCAAAATTGCATACCTAATAAGTGTTAGGGCTTCCTTTGTGGCTCAGCTGGTAAAGAATCCACCTGCAATGCAGGAGACCTTAGTTCCATCCCTAGGTTGGGAAGATCCCCTGGAGAAGGGAAAGGCTAACCACTCCAGTATTCTGGCCTGGAGAATTCCATGGATTGTATGTCCATGGGATCACAAAGAGTCAGACACAACTGAGTGACTTTTACTTCATTTTAGGGGCTTCCCTAGTGGCTCAGTGGTAAAAGAATCTGCCTGCAATGCAGGAGACCCGGGTTCAATCCCTGGATTGGGAAGATCCCCTGGAGAAGGAAATGGCAACCCACTCTAGAATTCTTGCCTGGAGAAGCCCATGGATGAGGAGTCTGGCAGGCTACAACCAGGGGTCTGTACCCATGGGGTCGCAAAGAGTCAGACATGACTGAGCGGCTAACACACACACACAACATGTGTTAAGATGTGGACCTATCTTTTTGGTGAGCACCACTCACTCTACTGCCATATACAGACATAAAATATATAATGAATGCATGTATAATGTATTCATTATACACACACACACACACACACACACACACATATATACATGTATATCCCCTCCATGTGTAGCACAGAGCTGTTCACATAACAGATGCTCAATAATAGTTGCTGAAGAAGCAAACAGATAAACAGAACAGGATCTCTGCTTTCTAAGAGTTACTGAAACTAGAGGCAAAGATAGAGTTACAAAAAGGCAAAGAGTTACATAAAGGCTTTTAGGACAAATGTAAATCCTTCTAGAAGTTCTACCCTGTTCAGGTCACTGCCCCCTGGGGAAAATACAATAGCGCTTTCACTTTCTAATCAGCCAGATCACCTCCAGAATATTATAGCATTTGTAAGAATCTCTCATTCACCAACATTTTCTCTCAAGAAATCCTAGCTCTCTACTGTTTATAACTTTTCATTATGAAACAGAGAAAGAAAGAGTTGCGGGGGCGGGGGGGTGGGGGTGGGAACCCTACTGTTTCCTTTTCCTCAATATCTACTATTTCTCCGGGGCTCTTTTGCCAAAAATGGCACTTCAGAAGATATAAGAGGGAACAAGAGCTGATTATTGCCAAGATAACCACAGAGAATACCACCCATCTAGGCCACACACTCTCTAGAATGCAGGCAGAAAATTTGCTTTTCATTTCTCTCTATTTGATAAAGATAGATCTACAAAGATATGATCCAGTGTCTGTGGATCAGTTCATTATTTGGAAATGTCACTTGGATGGTGGCCACCCTGTCAGAGTGGCTGGGTCATCCGAGGGTCACAGAGAGGTGTAGCTCTTTCTCCTGCGTCACAGTTCGGAGGAAGGGCAGGGGCACAGAGAGGGGATGCCTGTGCTGGAGCCCTGCGGCAGGCCACCTCCCCCCCTCACCTCCCGTCACAGGCAACTCCAGATGGTAACCATTTCACCTTTTCCCAGTTAGGTTTGGAACTGAACCCGTGTCAGCATCTCTTCCCCGCCCCCACTGCTCTGTAATGGGATTGCCCAGGGTCAGCTCCTGCCACTGACTTTTCTCTATGGTCCTCCCAAGCCCTAACTGTGATGCCCAAGCTTTTAGTCAAGGAGCCGTGGACACCCTGTGCTGGTACAGAGCAATCGGATGCCACAGGAAGAAGACGGTGTAGCCTGCTTTTTGTCCTTCAAAATTGTTTTTCTGACTACAAGAATTGAGAATGTAAAATAAAAGTGTCCAAAAAAATATAAAAGCAAAATAAAGTCACTCATTATCCTACTATTCAGAAAAACAACAACAACAACAAAGATACTCTTACTATCTGATGTCACTTTTCCAGTCTTCTCTTCCCCAGGCTTTTAAAAATTGCAAGATATACGGTATGTGTTTTCTTTTGTTCTATCTTTACCCCTGCAAAATTGGGATCATATAACCACTAGATCACAGTAAATGCTCTAAAAAACCTTCCCCAGTTTATGAAGTGGTTTTAATTGCTGCAGCAAAAGTGATATGTTAGACAAGGAAGGTGAAAACTCAGTCTAATGTGGGCTAGGACAGTGCAGATGGCAGAGAAAACAGGTACATCCTGGCTTCTGAGCCCAGCAAACCTGGCATATCCCACGGGGGCCCTCAGCTTACTAGCCCTGTGACATACCAAGTTGCACAAGCCCTCTAACCCACAGCTTCCTACCTAGTGTATTTGCAATGATTAGTTCCTGTCTAACAAATATGTAAAAGCACAAATAATGTTCATACCCTCCTCTTTCTAAGTGACAATGTGGTTCCCAAAGGGACTTCTATCCCTTCCTCTGGGTAAACATTTCATAGGATAATAACTAATGATAGTCTACTCAGGTTGTCATCACAAAATACCACATACCGGTGGCTTAAACAACAGAAATTAATTTCTTTCACTTCTAGAGGCTGGGAGCCCAAGATCAAGTGGCCAGTTGGTTTGGTTTTTGGTGAGGGCTCTCATCCTGGCCACATTCTCTCTGTATCTTCACATGGCAGGGAGAGAGAGAAAGAGTGAACTCTCTTATGTCTCTTCTTGTAATGACACTGGTCCTATCACATCTGGGCCCCACCTTTATGGCCTCATTTAACCAAAGTTACTTGCTTATTGGGCTTTCCCTGCAACGCAGGAGACCCTGGTTCGATTTCTGGAACAGGAAGATCCACTGGAGAAGAGAAAGGCTACCCACTCCAGTATTCTTGGGCTTCCCTTGTGGCTCAGCTGGTAAAGAATCTGCCTGCAATGTAGGAGACCTGGGTTCGATCCCTAGGTTGGGAAGATCCCCTGGAGAAGAGAAAGGCTACCCACTCCAGTGTTCTGGCCTGGAGAATTCTGTGGACTGTATGATCCAGGGGGTCGCAAAGAGTTGGACACAACTGAGCTGACTGTGGCTCAGATCATTAACTCCTTATTGCCAAATTCAGATTAAATTGAAGAAAGTAGGGAAAACCACTAGACCATTCAGGTATAACCTAAATCAAATCCCTTATGATTGTACAGTAGAAGTGACAAATAGATTCAAATGGTTAGATCTGATACACAAAGTGTCTGAAGAACTACGGACAGAGGTTCTTGACATTGTACAGGAGGCAGTGATCAAGACCATCCCCAAAAAAAGAAATGCAAAAAGGCAAAATGGTTGTCTGAGGAGGCCTTAAAAATAGCTGAGAAAAGAAGAGACGCAAAAGCAAAGAAGAAAAGGAAAGATATACCCATTTGAATGCAGAGTTCCAAAGAATAGCAAAGAGAGATAAGAAAGCCTTCCTCAGTCATCGGTGCAAAGAAATAGAGGAAAACAATAGAATGGGAAAGACTAGAGATATCTTTAAGAATTTTAGAGATACCAAGGGAACTTTTCATGCAAAGATGGGCTTGATAAAGGACAGAAATGGTGTGGACCTACCAGAAGCAGAAGATATTAAGAAGAGGGGTGGCAAGAATACACAGAAGAACTATACAAAAAAGGTCTTCACACCCCAGATAATCACAATGATGTGATCACTCACCTAAAGCCAGACATCCTGAAATGTGAATTCAAGTGGGCCTTAGGAAGCATCACTATGAACAAAGCTAGTGGAGGTGATGAAATTCCAGTTGAGCTATTTCAGATCCTAAAAGATGATGCTGTGAAAGTGCTACACTAAATATGCCAGCAAATTTGGAAAACTCAGCAGTGGCTACAGGATGGGAAAAGGTCAGTTTTCATCCCAATCCCAAAGAAAGGCAATACCAAAGAATGCTCAAACTACTGCACAATTGCACTCATCTCACATTCTAGCAAAGTAATACTCAAAATTCTCCAAGCCAGGCTTCAACAGTACGTGAACCATGAACTTCCAGATGTTCAAGCTGGATTTAGAAAAGGCAGAGGAACCAGAGATCAAATTGCCAACATCTGCTGGATCATAGAAAAAGCAAGAGAGTTCCAGAAAAACATCTATTTCTGCTTTACTGACTATGTCAAAGCCTTGACTGTGTGGATCACAACAAACTGGAAAATTCTTCAAGAGATGGGAATACCAGACCACCTGATCTGCCTCCTGAGAAATCTGCATGCAGGTCAGGAAGCAACAGTTAGAACTGGACATGGAACAACAGACTGGTTCCAAATAGGGAAAGGAGTATGTCAAGGCTGTATATTGTCACCTGCTTATTTAACTCATATGCAGAGTACATCATGAGAAATGCTGGACTGAATGAAGCACAAGCTGGAATCAAGATTGCTGGGAGAAATATCAATAACTTCAGATATGCAGATGGCATCACACTTATGGCAGAAAGTGAAAAAGAACTAAAGAGCCTCTTGATGAGAGTGAAAGAGGAGAGTGAAAAAGATGGCTTAAAACTCACCATTCAGAAAACTAAGATCACGGCATCTGGTTCCATCACTTCATGGCAAATAGATGGAGAAACAGTGGAAACAGTGAGAGACTTTATTTTGGGGGGCTCCAAAATCATGGCAGGTGGTGACTGAAGCCATGAAATTAAAAGACGCTTGCTCTTTGGAAGAAAAGTTATGACCAACCTAGACAGCATGTTAAAAATCAGAGACATTACTTTGCTGACAAAGGTCCATCTAGTGAAAGCTATGGTTTTTTCAGTATCATGTACAGAAGTGAGAGTTGGACTATAAAGAAAGCTGAGCACCGAAGAACTGAAGCTTTTGAACTGTGGTGTTGGAGACGACTCTTGAGAGTCCCTTGGACTGCAAGGAGAACCAAACACTCCATCCTAAAGGAAATCAGTCCTGAATATTCATTGGAAGATCTGATACTGAAGCTGAAACTTCAATACTTTGGCTCCCTAATGCGAAGAACTGACTCACTGGAAAAGACCCTGATGCTGGGAAAGATTGAAGGTGGGAGGAGAAGGGGCCAACAGAGGATGAGATGGTTAGATGGCATCACCAACTCAATGGACATGAGTTTGAGTAAACTCAGGGAATTGATGATGTACAGGGACGCCTGGAGTGCTTTAGTTCATGGGGTCACAAAGTGTTGGATATGACTGAGCAACTGAACGGAACTGAACTGAACTGAGCAACTTTCATTGCCACTTCCACTGGTGGCTCAAATGGTAGAGAATCTGCCTGCAATGCAGGAGACCTAAGGTTCGATCCCTAAGTTGGGAAGATCCCCTGGAGATAGGAATGGCTACCCAGTATTCTTGCCTGGAAACTTCCATGGACAGAGGAGTCTGGTGGACTACAGTCTATGGGGTTATAAAGAGTCTGATGGGACTGAGTAACACACACACTTATTTATAGGGCTTATTTCCAAATACATTTATTTTGGGGTTTAGACCTTCAACATTTGAATTTAGTGGGTAGGGGAGGTAGAGTGAGGTTTATAACACTGATTAATAATAATAACAAAACGATAGTTCACTTTGGTTGAGAAAAGCCATAGGATGCTTTTGGCCTGCAGTTAAGTTGAACAAATAAGAAAAAAAAGAAAACAGGGCAAGATGAGGCCTTTTCACTGTGATGAGAGAAGCTCAGTGAATCTACTCCCTCGGGAAGACCAGCATTTTCTTCAGGCATTTGTCAATGCCTAAGGAAAGCATAGTTGCTTTCTATAGGCTCCAAGAGGAAGTCTTCAGTATAAGCTCAGTGTTTTGGAGCCTTGTAGTATAAGCAGAGGGGCTTTCCCGGTGACTCAGTGGTAATGAATCCACCTGCCAAGGAGGGAGACTCAGGTTTAATCTCTGGATTGGGAATATCCCCTGGAGAAGGAAATGGCAACTCACTGCAGTATTTTTGCCTGGGAAATCCCATGGACAGAGGAGCCTGGAGGGCTACAGTCCATGGGATTGTACAAAAGTATTCGGATATGACATAGTGACTAAATAACAATAACAACATTATAAGGAGAGGCTCCTAGTTTCAGGATTCTTCCTTTAGATAAGAAGAGATAAAAAGCCTATTGACTTCTTTTTAGAAAGTTAAGGAAACTTTTCTCTCCACCTCCACTCCCTGTTTTGAAGTAATTTCCTCATTTTTTCTGTAGCTGGCTGGTCAGCGATGCTGCTGAGGACAGGAATTCATTCTAACTCCAGAATGATACATCTTGACTCATCCATTCCTTCCTCCCACTCTTCCCTACAGCCATGTAAACACTGGTTTGACCCCTTGCCCTCAGTCTCCAGAAATTCAAACCGATGGTTGACCAAATGTAATCGTACCTACGGACTGTGAGGGAAGCTTTGCTTCCAGAATCCCATCACCATTTCCTCTTCATTTTCTGCACAAAGAACCCAGGTTTGTTTAATTCATGAGAAATGCCTATCTTTTGAAGCGCAGAAGTGCCTCCAGTGGTGGGAACTGCGCTGTGATTTCCCAGTGGTTCCCGACTTCCAGTTTTTGCACACAAGTGTAATGCATTCTGGGGACTTCTCAGAGAGCTGCCAACTGAGTACACACTGTCATAAAAGAGAGGGCATTTTAAATTATGGAGAAGACAGTGCTAAGATAAATGAGAGTCTTTCTCATGAAAAACCTTTGGCAGCCTTAAATTGGCATACAGTAAAGTACCACACTGGTCTCTCTATCATTTTGCTATAGGTTATAAAATATTACCAAGATGGCGCCAGTCCATAGACTAGGCTTCTTGAAATCTTAGGCCTTTTACTCTGCTCTTCCTATTTTCACATTGCAGAGCTGGTTGTACTCTTTTTTGTTTATTTTGGCCCCATGGCATGTGGGATCTTAGTTCCCTGATCAGAGATTGAACCTGTATTGGAAGCACGGAGTCTTAACCACTGGAATGAATGAATTCCAGCCACACAAGCTGGCTCTATTCTGCTCTGCAGTTATCTTCTCATTTTGCCTTTTTGTCTCTTTTGCCCCAAAATTTTGTTGGCTAACCCCATGGAATCAATAGGTGGTCAACTCCAGACAGACTTAAGTTGAAGGGCTGTTAGGTCTGGTGTGGGACACCTATTCCTGCTTCTTTATAATCCAACCTCCAGCCCTGCAAGCCTCTGGTCTGAAATGACGTACATAGAATACATTGATTCACCCACATTTCCAAGTGACCAGAGACACTAAGCTCTTTGAGGACAAGAATTAGTCATCTTTTATCTTTATATCCTCTGGCTTAGCACTGTCTGGCCCAGTGTAGGACCTCAATACTTTCCTGTTGAATTTCTATATATTGCATGATTATTCATTCTTCTCCTTGATTATTACTGTCTTTTCTTGCTGAATTCCTGGACCTAGTTCAGCCAAGGAGACTTGAAATGAATTGTGATTGAGACCCATCTCATCACCATTATACATTGCCATATTTTATTCTCAGAAACAATATAATCCAAAGGTGACAGATGGAATAAGAGGCAGTCAAGCACAGTTAAAAGCCCAAATGCTATGACCACTGTTTCCCCCTTTGCTGAGAGCTTTCCCTCCTACTCTCTTCTGCAATGGACCGAATCATGTGACACGAATACATCCTCATGGTAACCTCCATCTGTGGACGGACTTGTACCATACAAGTAGTGGTCGTTTTGTAAACTTCAATATCTTGGCACTTTATACTAATTTTTCAGTCTTAACTAGGCTCTATTTAGAGCTTAATCAGCAAAATGAAAATGAAATCATTAAAAGGTCAATAGGGTCAGTGCAGTTTCACACTAATTGCCGAAAACTTTTGTCTCTTTCCAGGTGGAGAATTTTAGAAAAGAGAGAAAATATAGGAGCCTCTGGATTCCAGGGGTCTTTCTAACTAACATTCCCACTGACTCACATCCTGAAACGAGATCAACCTCTTCACCTCCTTCAACCAAATCACTGAGTTGATACAGTCCAGGAGGGTTTATGAATTGTTGTTTTAAGAGAGAGCTGAAAGAAAAAAAGATTAACCACTTCATCTAATTCCACTATCAACAATGTAATACCTAAATAGTAATGCCAGAAGTCCAACTCTCACTAACTAAAGCAGAAATCAGAGATTTTTGGAAGGAAATAAGGAGAATTCTTAAGGCCAAAGGGGTGCTGAAGGACAAGATTTGGGCAATGGCAGGACGCGAGGGAACATAGCTGAGACATGCTACTTCCAGACTTTGGACACAGTGGGGCTGCCCCTGCCTCTGACACTAGGTAAAAACCTGTAGCCTCCCCAACCAGAGCAATCACCCCAATGTCTCCCTCATCTCACCTTAACACTGACAGTGTGCATAGTGCCTTGTGTGTGTGAGTGTAAAGGAGAAAGAATAAGAACAAACACATCCATTCAAGTGGAATTTTACAGCAAATATATAAGCAGACCATTATCATGTGCTGTCATTCTGCCCCAAGCAAGCTTTACCTCTCAGATTTAACACTGTTTTTTGTCATTGTTCAAGACAGAGAGATAGGGCTCAGATTTCATTTAAACACCAGCAGTGGGACATCATCTCTAAGCACACCAATAGAGTAATGAGACCATGGCCCTCTTGGCCACCACTGAGCTCTTCTCAAACCTGTACTAACCAGATCCAAGAGAGAACCTGAGCCCTTTTCCCAGATGGGCCCCTCTGTTACGATCCTTAATAATCAGATATTGGGACAAGGCTGGCTGGAATCAGTGACTGGGCACCTCACTGGGCCCATCACAGCAGCAATGTTTCCCAACCAGTGTTGATATGCCCTTTCCTGGACATAGATGGCATCCTTGCAGCAGCAGGCATGAGAGAATCACTCAGGTAATCTGAATGAGAATGTGTAAAAACAAGTTCAAACATGAACAAGGTTCCAGGCCTTCAAGGTCAATGATGGACCCCAAATGGAGAGTTATAAAGGCGAAAGAATGGCTGCTATGACAGTGAACAATTGCTAACTTAGGTCCTACTCTTTGAGACCCCATGGATCGTAGCTGCCAGGCTCCTCTGTCTATGGGATCTCCCAGGCAGGAATACTGGACTGGGTTGTCATTTCCTCCCCCAAGGCATCTTCCTGACCCAGGGAATAGAACACACATCTTCTACATCTCCTGCACTGGCAAGCAGATTCTTTACCACTGAGTCACCTGGAAGCCCTGGGACAGTGGATAGAGAAGAGGGAGTAAATTCAGGTGAAT
Source organism: Bos taurus (assembly GCF_002263795.3). NCBI lineage: Eukaryota > Metazoa > Chordata > Mammalia > Artiodactyla > Bovidae > Bos > Bos taurus. The sequence continues at coordinate 62,979,505 of NC_037331.1, forward strand.
ACAGCATAGCAGAGAAGCACTGGGTGCAGAAAAGTAAAAGATTTGGAATCAGAACTTTTCTCCTTGCCTTGCGGCTCAGGCTGAGACCTCTGTGTTTCAAAATGAGGGAGGGTGATGCTTGTTCCTACTTGGCTGCCCTTGTCTAGCATGACCTTGGCAGTAGTCTCGCCTGACGCTTATGTCTGGACAACCTAATGTCACTGACAAATTGGATCTCAGTGACACAGACCTGCTTGGCAAAGAGACCATCCGCGCTTCTAAACTTTATCCATTGGGAGGTTGTGTAGGAAAACAAAAGCGAGTCTTTTGGCGTGCTAAAACCATCTGACACATTTCCCAGATTTTGAAGGTCAATTCAGCTGAAATCTGAGTATCTAAGATTTGAGGTGTTGAGTTAAAACAGCCTGGATATATACAAGATGACTCATATGCCAGCCGAATCAACTATCAACCCTGTGATTTTTCGACTAGATAATCCAAATGGTTTCTGAAAACTTGTAAAGGAATGGCTTCTGTTTTAAAACCTTTGGGCTGCCGAGTAATGTTACATTGGAAAAGAGCCTCTTAGGTTGCCAAACACCAAGTTCATCTCAAGACTCAATTTCTTAACAGTTTTTCCTCCTTCAGAAGGTGAACAGTCCTAAATGATTTTGTTTTAAATGTCACTTTATTTTATTTGAGGGTTATCCTAATTTATTAGCCTTGCATAATTCCTTTTATAAAGGGCAAAGTGCTGTGACTACACAAAGGAGGCATTAGAGCCCCTTTGACTATCAGGCCATAACTTGAGATGCAATTAGAAAACTGCAAGCAAAAGAAATGAAAGAGACACAGATGAAAAGTACTGGCCAGAGAAAGGCTCCCTATTTGTGTTTTGTTTTGTTTGTTTGTTTCTTCTTTTTTTTGGCCATACCACTTGGCTGTAGAATCTTAGTTCTTGACCAGGGATAGAACCTGTGCCCCCTGCAGTGGAAGCATGGAGTCTTAACCACTGGACCACCAGGGAAGTCCCAAGGCTCCCTAGAATTGATTTTGGAGTGTTTTCCGCTGTGCTATCTGCAATTGCTCAGGAAATGGGATTTCCATCCTTCCTTTGAAATGCTTAGCCGCCCAATGGATCCAATGTTTAAATTCTTCACTGCTGGAATTTTCCTGAGCAAGTTTTATCCACATTCATCTAGGAATCTATGCTAGATTAATGCAAATTTTTACCTCCTTATTATCTGCTTGTTCTTGATATCTGAGTGTGTAGATATCACACTCAGTGAGCTAAGTTGGGTTCTTATGTGTTCGTAGGGCCTTTTTTCCTTTTTTAAGAACATGTCTTTCAGTTTTTAATTACATATTTCGTCATTTGTTTAACATATATCTCTGCCCTTGGACTGAAAGCTCTCTGACTGCAGGAAACCTATCCATTTTGTTCACCACTTACATAAGTTCTCTAGCACTCCTGTAACAAAGTGCCACAGACTGGGTGGCTTAAGCAACAAGAATTTATTGTCTCAGAGTTCTGAGGCTGCTGCTGCTGTTAAGTCGCTTCACTCGTGTCCGACTCTGTGCGACCCCATAGATGGCAGCCCAGCAGGCTCTCCCATCCCTGGGATTCTCCAGGCAAGAACACTGGAGTGGGTTGCCATTTCCTTCTCCAATGCATGAAAGTGAAAAGTGAAAGTGAAGTCGCTCAGTCGTGTCCGACTTCTAGCGACCCCATGGACTGCAGCCTACCAGGCTCCTCCATCCATGGGATTTTCCAGGCAAGAGTACTGGAGTGGGGTGCCATTGCCTTCTCCGAGTTCTGAGGCTAGAAATCCCAAATCAAGGTGTTGGCAAGTTTGGTTCTTTCAGAGGGCTGAGAGGGAAACATCTGTCCTAGGCCTCTTGCCTGGGCTGATCAGTGACCATTTTTATGTTCACATGAGGTTCTCCCTGCTTCTTTATGTCATCTTCCCTCTGTGTGTCTCCCTGTGTCCAAATTTTCCCTTATAAAGACCAGTTACACTGGGTTAGAATCCATTCTAATAACCTCCCCTTCAGTTCATTACCTCTAGAAGGATGGCTGCGTTCTAAGGTACTGGAGGTTATTTCCGATGTGGGGTCGTGAAAGACAGTGACTTGCATCTTGTGTGCCCTCTTTTGCTTTCTCACTTGTTGCTCTGGTGAAATTCAGTGGCCATGACGTGCATGGCCCTTTGGAGACACCTGCATGGCCAGGATTAGGAGTGGCCCTTGTTCAAAAGCCATTGAGGAGTTGAGGCCCTCAGTTCATCAGCCACACCAGTGAGCCTGGAAGTGGGTCATGCTCCAGTCAAACCTTAGAAGCAGGGCAGCCATGGCTGCCACCTTGATTGCAACTTTGTGAGAGATCCTGAGCTAAGAGGATCCAGCTAAGAGGTGCCTGGATTCCTGACTTACAGAAATTGTAAGATAATAATGTCATTATGGGTAAATATAAAATGAGATAATTAATATACCTGGCACATGTATTTTGCTATTAGGTAGATTGGCAGAAAGTGAAGAGGAACTAAAAAGTCTCTTGATGAAAGTGAAAGAGGAGAATGAAAAAGTTGGCTTAAAGCTCAACATTCAGAAAATGAAGATCATAGCATCTGGTCCCGTCACTTCATGGGAAATAGATGGGGAGACAGTGGAAACAGCATCAGACTTTATTTTTGGGGGCTCCAAAATCACTGCAGATGGTGACTGTAGCCATGAAATTAAAAGACGCTTACTCCTTGGAAGGAAAGTTATGACCAACCTAGACAGCATATTAAAAAGCAGAGATATTACTTTGCCAAAAAAGGTCTGTCTAGTCAAGGCTATGTATGGATGTGAGAGTTGGACTGTGAAGAAAGCCGAGCGCCAAAGAATTGATGCTTTTGAACTGTGGTGTTGGAGAAGATTCTTGAGAGTCCCTTGGACTTCAAGGAGATCCAACCAGTCCATCCTAAAGGAGATCAGTCCTGGGTGTTCATTGGAAGGACTGATGCTAAAGCTGAAACTCCAATATTTTGGCCACCTGATGCGAAGAGTTGACTCATTGGAAAAGACCCTGCTGCTTGGAGGGATTGGGGGCAGGAGGAGAGGGGGATGACAGAGGATGAGATGGCTGGATTGTATCACCAACTAGATGGATATGAGTTTGAATAGACTCTGAGAATTGGTGATGGACAGTGAGGCCTGGCGTGCTGTGATTCATGGGATCACAAAGAGTCGGACACGACTGAGCGACTGAACTGAACTGATTACTTGAATTGAAATTTCACAGGATAATTTCTTTCACAATTTATTTTCATAGCAACTAACTTACAGAAGTGTGGTGTTGAAAAAGAAAATCTGTTCCTCTGAATTTAGCAGTCTAAAACCTTATCCTCATTTACTCCCACCTCTGTTAGTATACCAATCATTCTGTTTGCTTACAATGTAATGTCTTCTTGGGTTTATCTGCTCAAAGGATAACCTACTGTTTGCTAAGAATTCAGTAATCTTTGTCATTTTTCCAAGCCTTAGAATTAAAGGTCAAGACAATGTCAGATCCACTAATTATTCCACCTTATGTTCTGATAGCATAATCTCTGATAGGTCGAATCATATGACATTGTCCATATTCAATTTTTTCTGACATACAAAGATGGTCATTTTATGTGGTTCAACTTAACACTTCTCTGATACTGCTTACTGCTCTGTGTTGTCTTTCTTTTTCATATGCCAGTCACCTTTAGATGCTAGCAGCTGTATATAGGTAACAGTGATTTTGTTCATGCTTGAGCCCTGACATGTTGTCCAGTGGCTGACATATGACAGACATCAATAAATATCATCAGAAGTGAATTGTTGGTTGATTTACATTGTCTTACAAAGTAATAATTTATCAGTTCAATATATACATTTTCAAAGAATCTATGTATCAGGACTGAGTGAGGTACCAGAGTTATAGAAATAAATCTGTATTCATGACCCTGAACTGTGTAGTGTCTAACAGATAAATAAACAGAAAATTACAATTTAATATGGAAAGAGCTTAAATATAAGTATTAATAATAATAAAAATCACAAACAGAGCTAATTATACTTATAGTAGAAAAATTTCCTAATGAAGGTATATTCAGAGCTAGCAGAGAAGTGAACAATAGCATATGTTCTGGACTCAGCCAGGCATGGATTTCTAAGACCCAGGATCTTAAGAATATGACTGTATTTAGTTACCTTTGTTGCATAACAAACTATCAAAACCTTAGTGCCTTAAAACAACAAATATTTATTATCTCACTGTTTCTGTGGATCAAGAATCTGAACATAACTTAGAAGGGTCTTTTGTTTCAGGGTCTCTCACAAAGCTGCAGTTCAGTTATTAGGCAGGGCAGTGGTTTCATCTGAAAGATCATCTGGGAAAGAATTTGCTTCCAAGCTCAGTTACATAGTTGCTGAGGATTCAGTTCCTTTTGAATTACTGGACTGAGTGTCAATTTCTAGTTGGATTTTTTGGTTGGAGGTTCTGCCAGTCCCTGGCCAACTGAACATTCCCAACATGGCAACTTAATTTATCAAAACCTGTGAGGAAGAGAATCTGCTAACAAGACAGAAGTTAAACATCTTTATAATAGCAGAATTGACATCTCATTATTTGTGCCATATTCTATTGGTTAGAAGTATGTCACTAGACCAGGCCATATTCAAGTGGTATGAATATCAGGAAGTGGAGACCATTGTGGGCCATTTGGGAACCAACCCACTATAGTGACTTAACCTCTCTAAGCCTCAGTCTATAATGTGAGAATTAAGAGTAGTTCTAATTTCATCAAGGGCTTGCCTGGTGGCTCAGATGGTAAAGAATATTCTACAATGCAGGAGATCCAGGTTTGATCCCTGGGCTGGGGAGATCCCCTGGAGAAGGGAATGGCTACCTACTGCAGTATTCTTGCCTGGAGAATTTCAAGGACAGAGGAGCCTGGGAGGCTACAGTCCATGGGATCACAGAGTTGGACACAACTGAGTAACTAATACTCATACATACACTAACTTCATACAGTTGTTCTGGGAATTATGCAAGATGATGTATATAAAGTGCTTGGGCTAGGTAAGTATCTAACAAATGTGACCTTTATTATGATCAGTTTTATTCTGAAGGCTTAACAGTCTTCCATCCAGAAAAGGGGACAAGGATATTCCTGGCAGAGGGAAGAACACGGATAAAGACATAGGAGGGGGGTTGGGACTTAGTGTATTCAAAGAAAAAAGAGAAGTTAATATGTTGGAGGGTAGGCTGTATAGGGGCTGAGGAGAGCAGGAAAGGAGGCAGGGTGCCCTGGAATATACTGGAGATATTGCTTGGTCATTAGAGATGTCAGGAGGCTGAAACTTGCATCATTTAAAAAATATCACTTAGAGCTTACTTACAAAACAGAAACATATTCACAGACTAAGAGAATAAACTAATGGTTGCACGGACACAGGCAGGCAGAGAGTGTCAAGGATAGTGGGAAGGTGTAGTTAGGGAGTTTGGGATTGACTTGTACACACTGCTTTATTTAAAATGGATAACCAACAAGGACCTACTAGATAGCACAGTGAACTCTGCTCACTGTTACATGGCAGCCTGGTGGGAGATTTTGGGGGAGAATGGATGCATGTGTGTGTGTGGCTGAGTCCCTTCACTGTTCACCTGAAACTATTACAACATTGTTCATTGGCTGTAGCCCAATACAAGATAAAAAGTTTTTATAATATAAACCAGATATAAACCAAAATGTATCAGTGATTATGTACATCTAATATTTTTCCTATACATCTATTATTTACCAAAATTATTTCATTAATTCACTTCATTTCCTGCCTTTTAAACTTAATATTATACTTGAAAAATATTATTCTCTATGTCTCTAAAAAGTTTTCAAAAATGATTTTTATGTCTGCAGACCATATATGTCATAATTTATTTAACCATTTTCTTCTTTTGGAAATTTTGTTATCTTCAAAGCTTTCATTCTTAGAATGATGTGATGAAAACCCTTGTATATATACCGTTATATATGTTACTGTTTATGTCCTTTTTTAGGATAAATTATTAAAAGAAGCATTACTGAACCACAGTATACAAATAATTTTATTTAAAAATCCGTTACCATTTATATTCTTGCTGGCAATGTAGGAGTATGTCCATTTCTCAACCTCTCACCAACACTGGGTTCTATCTTTTTAAAAAATGTCTACTCGATAATATACTGCTCAAGGTTAAACAGCCAACTAAACAAAGTGGACACAGCTGCAAGTCACATTGTTTCTCTTAAAGCAATACCTCCCTGTAAAATCTTCAACTTCTATTCAAAAGCAAAAATATTCTATCGAATAAATATGTATTGACCATCTCCTTGTGTAAACAAAGTCTTTAATTTTCAGTTCTTTCAGTCAATATCAGCTTAATGAAGTTTCTTGACTCACATACGTAAGAAGTAAGACTTTGCCATGTGCCTGGGAGGTTCAACATTATAACCGCAAACAGCAAAAAGAAAAGTCACAGCTACATGTTTTGGTGCAAAGCTACCGTTTGTCAGACACTGCTATCAATTAGTGTTTCTGAGAGTTCTAGAAGTGTGCACTGTCCCCAGGAGGAGGGACATATGGAAAGTTCCTCTGGAGTGTCAATTTTGAAATGAATTCCAATTCCAAGGTCACCACTCCAGCTAGATTCTTCTCCCAGGATGGTAATTCCACAGAAATTCCCATAGTCTGTATACAACTGCCACTCATGGAGTGTGAGAAATTGAGATGAAAATAAATCTCCGTCTTTGAGGTCTAGTAACTTGGAAAAAAATGAACTTTAGCAGGTGGTTTTGACATCTTCAAGATCCTGGCTTTAAGGTGACCCACAAAAGGAAAAATTCACTTGAATTAAATTGTTTCAGAAATAAGAAATCCCCTTACTCCCACCCCCAACTGGGGCAGTTAAGTGACTCTCTGGCAAGGTTTCCTTTGGAAACCCAGAGCACATTCTGTGCTAATTGTTCCTGGCCAAGAGGTAAGAGATGATTGGGAGGGGTTGGCCTTTAGGCTGAATCTCATTGCCTTCTTCTCAGAGATCCATCATTTCATTTTTCTTATATGCTCCAAACTTTGGATTCTCCCTTAAGAAGAAAAGATGGAGATCGGGTCAGATTTCCTGCCTAGAAGCTCAGAGGCAAGGGTTTTTCCTCTTACACAGGCCATCCGATACACTGGCAGATATGAAATCTATTCCTGCCCCAGTATCCGAAATCCCAGAATCCTCTCTCCTTACACTTGCACTCCCGGAACAGTCAGATTTCCCACACATCTCACCCCACTGCATGAGAGTTCATGTGTGTGTGTGAGAGAGAGAGTGTGCACACAGACACATAAAGACATGTGCATATATACAGACACGCAGAACTGCTCAGCAGTTCCTTTTTCCATGCCTTTTGCATAGGAACTTCTTGTTTAGTTTTCCTGAAATTTGGTTCATTTTTCATTCTTATTTCTTCTAGTTTTTTAGCATCATTTTAATGGGGCAACTAAGGCAATTCAACAGATGCCTCACCATCCCTTTGGTTTGTGTATTGTACCCTTCAAAAATGAAGAAAATTCACATTACTCAATGTCCACCCATGATATAAATAAATGTTTTATATGTAGCAAAGGCAAGCTCCAAGTTAAATTAGCCCATTTAAAAACTTTACAGAAGATATTTTGATTTTCTTATATTCCTGAGAGAGAGATTAAGGAAATAAAAATCTCCACCCTTCTACCAAGTAGAAAAAAAATAGCACTTTTGGGCACAATTTGGGTTCAGAGAAAGGGTGAAAAAATGTAAGTAAACAAACATGTCGCCATATATTTTCATATCCCCCCTTGTTGCTAGAAGGATTTATCACAGAGGAGAAGAAAACACACCAAAACTGTGGCAATTTTCACCTCAATTCACTGGAGGCAAAAGGAAAAACCTAAGCCTTCATATGGGTTTGGGTTATTGGGACTTTATCTCAACCATTCCCCAAGATTATGAGTAGAAGTTTAAGGAAATTTAAGAAAGAAAGCAACCAAGTTAAGACTATGTATGCTAAAGCTAATTTATTTTTGGCTTGGGATTCACTATAGCACAAAACAACTTCCTCTTGAGTCCCCCAAGGTTTGCCCGTGAGGGAGCCCATGTTCCACTCTGGGAAAGAAGGAACATGTACTCTTCAGCATGTTTTTCACATCATGAAACAGGCAGACTTTAGAGCAGGAACCTCAAACAGCCAGCAAAACTAAGTGAGGCTGTGAGTCAAGCAGAGTCCTGAGTCAATAGCAGAGAGGCTGGTCCTGCCAGTAGGTGTTACTTTAGCCATTAATCCGGGGCTCTCCATGGATGGAGGATGGTCCCCTCCTGCCAAGAAACACACAACAAAACTCCAAACCAAACTGAAATCTGCCAGTCTGCAAGTCTCCTCTGAAGGCAGAGTTGGGCCCCTAAGACAGGATGCAGAGCTTGCCTGAGAGGGCTGACAGCAGCCCTGCCCAACCGGGATAGAACAGAGAGCCTTCTGGTCGCCATTGCAGGCCACTTCACTTCATCATTCAAAGTGGCTTTTGGCATTGGGATTAGTATGATTTAATGCAATCACAACAATAACCATCCTCACCTACTGTCTGAGGCCATGAGAGCCCATCCAGCACTGTTGATTAGCTTTGGCTTCATTCACCATGATTAAGTTCTTTCAAGCAAGCTTTTCCTGTCCTCTCCTGGTTTTACTTCTCTCCAAAGGAGCTTTACACTCTAGCTTGAGGATCCAAATTCCCCTAGTTTCCCTACATGAAGCATGTGCTTTATGAATTCAAAGGCATCAGGAGCAAGCGGAAACTTCCTTACTGACTGGCAGAGATTTCCGTGTTGAAAATGGGTCTGAGGGTCTGATTCCAGGACAGATTTGTTACTTTCTTATAGTTCTTGGGCCTACCGTTACAGCAAAAGGACCTCCTGGCCAGCAGGGGGCGATGCAATTTGTCCCTGTTAGGACAACTGCCTTGTGGATTGTTGGTAAGTTGCTTTCTGGTTTTTGGACTCAGATTTATAACTCTGACTTCATCTTCCCTGACTCTCTTTATCTTTTTTTCTTGTGGTTAGAGACAAAAAGTGAAAGTGTCCTCAGAAATCATTTAATTCAAGATTAGACAAGATTTTTCTATAAAGGGTCAAAACAGTGAGTATTTTATGCTTTGCAGTCTTATAGTCTTTTTTGTAACTATTCAGTTCTGGTATTGTAGCTGAAAAACCAGAACGTGTAAACAACGGGTGTGGCTGTGTTCTAAGAAAGCTGTATTTACAAAAACTAGCAGTAATCAGGACCCCCTGGAGACTTGGACTCCTTATCAATTAATGTCTTCATTTTCTTTTTTTTTTATTTTTTCTTACTCCTAAAAAACAGAATCCCAGCAAGATCTACTGATTTGCACAAGCTCACGTGTGCTTAGTCACTCGGTCATGTCCAACTCTTTGCGACCCCATGGACTTGAGCCTGCCAGGCTCCTCTGTCCATGGGGATTCTCCCAGCAAGAATACTGGAGTGGGTTGCCATGCCTTTGTACAGGGGATCTTCCCAACTCAGGGATTGAACCCAGGTCTCCCACATTGCAGGTGGATTCTTTGCCAACTAAACCACCAGGAAAGCCAGTACAAGCTCATATGGATAGTTAACTACAAGGTGGAGGAAGACTCAAGGTTTCTGGATCCCCTTTTCAGAACTCTTTGTTTTCTGCACTACTTCCTGTAGTGAGAGCTTATTCAAAAGGTCCAAAACTATCTCTTAGCTGTGACTGGTTAAGATCAATCAAACATGCAGTGGCTAAAAGGCACTTTATTACTTATCAACACAAAAGTGTGAAAATATAATGCTATAAATACTCACTTCCTGGATTCGGGCCTCTGGAATTTGGGTTTGTTCAGCCTCTGACTTCACATTTGAAAAACTAAGATCATGGCATCCAGTCCCATCATTTCATGGCAAATAGATGGGGAAACAATGGAAACAGTGACACATTATTCTTTTAGGCTCCAAAATGACTGCAGATGGTGACTGAAGCCATGAAATTAAAAGATGCTTGCTCCTTGAAAGAAAAGCTATGACCAACATAGACAGCATATTAACAAGCAGAGATATTACTTTGCCAACAAAGGTCCATCTCGTCAAAGCTATGGTTTTTCCAGTAGTCATGTATGGATGTGAGAGTTGAATTATAAAGAAAGCTGAGTGCCAAAGAATTTATGCCTTTGAACTGTGGTGTTGGAGAAGACTCTTGAGAGTCCCTTGGACTGAAAGGAGATCCAACCAGTCCATCCTAAAGGAGATCAGTGCTGAGTGTTCATTGAAAGGACTGATGTTGAAGCTGAAACTCCAACAATTTGGCCACCTGATGCAAAGAACTGACTCATTGGAAAAGATCCTGATGCTGGGAAAGATTGAAGGCGGGAGGAGAAGGGGATGACAGAAGATGAGATGGCTGGATGGCATCACCGACTCGATGGACATGAGTTTGAATAAACTTAGGGAGTTGGTGATGGACAGGGAAGCCTGGCATGCTGCAGTCCATGGGGTTGCAAAGAGTCAGACACGACTGAGCAACTGAACTGGATTGAGCAACTGAACTGAACTGAACTGTCTTCACAGTTGGAGAAAAAGCTGTTCTGGGTCTAATTCCTGTACAGATCTGTTACCTTTCTTGTAGTCCATGAACCCACAGTCCATTTAACTGTGATCATCAGTTCCTCATTTATTCCTTCAAATTTTATCCCTGGTCTCAAGAGGACAATGTAAGAGAGGATGGGATAAATCCAACTCCCCGTCACTGGAAAACAATAGAAAGAACATGCTGCCCTTTCAAATAGCTTTGAAAATAAATTAATTTGCCCCATTGGTGGATGAGTACCATTGTTTGGCATTGATAAAATGCTGTTTGGGAGTTACCATGATGAAGCAGAAAGAATTTCTTGTCAAATTTCCATGTTAAGTTGCATGTGTTGAACTACTTAACCTCTCAGTGACTCAGTTTCCAGAGGTGGACAGCAGGAAGAATGAGATTTTTCCCTAAAAAGGGCTCTTGTTCAGATTATGCATAGGACAATGAGGTGATTTATTGTCTGAACCAGGACGCCTCTGAAAGTGAGACGTTTTCCAGTTCAAAACAGCAACCCACTCCAGTACTCTTGCCTAGAAAATCCCATGGACGGAAGAGCTTGGTGCAGGCTACTGACCCTGTCGCAAAGGGTCGGGCACGACTGAGTGACTTCACTTTCACTTTTCACTTTCACCCTAAACCGGTAGGTAAAATCTCAGATTTGGTATATGGCCACCTGAGCTATACAATATAGTGAAAGGTGAAAGTGTTAGTCCCTCAGTCAGGTCCCACTCTGTGCGACCCCGAGGACTATAACCCTCCAGGCTCCTCTGTCCATGGGATTCTCCAGCCAAGAATACTGGAGTGGGTAGTCATGCCCTCCTCCAGGGGATCTTCCCAACCCAGGGATCAAACCCAGGTCTCCTCCATAGGTGCCTGACAAATCTTCGTTTTCTTTCTCTTCCTTTTTCTTAAGGATTCAAGCAAATCTGCATTAATATCCTTCTCTTCCAGTGGTCATGTATGGATGTGAGAGTTGGACTATAAAGAAAGCTGAGTGCAGAAGAATCGATCCTTTTGAACTGTGGTGTTGGAGAAGACTCTTGAGAGTTCCCTTGGACTGCAAGGCGATCCAACCAGTCCATCCTAAAGGAGATCAGTTCTGGGTGTTCATTGGAAGGACTGATGTTGAAGCTGAAACTCCAATACTTTGGCTGCCTGATGTGAAGAGTTGACTCATTTGAAAAGACTCTGATGCTGGGAAAGATTGAGGGCAGGAGGAGAAGGGGATGACAGAGGATGAGATGATTGGAAGGCATCACCAACTCAATGGACATGGGTTTGGGTGGACTCCAGGAGTTGGTGATGGACAGGGAGCCCTGGCGTGCTGCAGTTCATGGGGTCATAAAGAGTCAGACACGACTGAGCGACTGAACTGAACTGAACTGAACTTCCATTTGTAAATGTGATGTAAAACACTCTGAATGGGTAAGGAAGCCCCCATTTAGCAGCTCTATAGAGCACTTCCCCTCTGCCACCCCTTTCATAAGACTGTAGAAAACCCCTCTGAGTGTAGAAAAAACACTCTGCCTTGTGTGTTCCACTGCCCTTCCAACCTCCCTGTGACACCAACAGGGCCCGAAGAGGGCAAAAGGAGATGGCATTCACTATTCTGCCAAAAGCACAGATGGTCATTTAAAACAACAGCATTCCTATTTGGGAAGAAGGAACCCTGTGCCATGAATACGACACTTATGAAAGCACGAGAACTGAATGCTTGGATGTGGCAGAGGGCCGTGTGGGGGTTTCTGATCGGTTCCACCCATGTACACTGCATGAACTCACTTAGAAATAATAAAGCCTCTGTGCTCTCTCAGTCTCGTATTTGTCTTAAACTCAGGCCCACCAAATTGTGCCAAATTATGTGTTGTTCAACTTGCGCTGCCCGGAGAACACTAAGCTCATTTTGTGAGTTAACTGTGCTGTATTTATAAGATTTCAGCATTACAACCAGGAGTTATCGACAGAGAAAGGGAAATAAACAGATAATTTTTTAAAAGTTGAAACTACAGCCATTTTCTCCTTCAAGCTTGAACCAAGGTTAAATTCGTTTGGGTCCCCGGGTGACATTTACACACATGTGTACTCATGGGCAGCCTCACAGTGTACAGGGCTCTGTGTATGAGAACATGTAAATAAAGAGGATTAAGATAAACAGCATGCATTGCGTTTCTGAATTTTGCATCTATTTTAAGACAGGATATTTTGGATGAACTTCTCTTTCACTTTATAGAGTATCTTTTTTTTAATATGAAAATTTGATTTATTCATTTCTATTTCAAGCTAGCTATTTTTCCAGGCTAATAATAATATGATTATACTAATAAAATTCTTTTGAAATGTTACATTTCCAATATTTTTTAAACGTTTTTTTCCCCTTCTCCCTCTGCTCTCCATCCCTTCCACAGTCAGGCATTATGATTAGGAGTTTGGAGGGCAGGTTCAAATTTTGGCTCTCCTCTTCCTACAATATGACATTAATCAAGTTATTTGACCCCTCTAAGCCTCGATTTTCTCATCCAAAAATGGGACTAATGAGAATTCTTACATAACAGAATTTCTGTAAAGATTAAATACATGCAAATTACTTAGCAGTTTGGCCAGCACACAGGCATTGGCTCGGGTAATTTCCTGGCAGTCCAGGAAGCAGAGGGCACAGGTTCAATCCCTGGTCAGGGAACTAAGATTCCACATGGGGCCCTCCAAAAAAAGGTTGGCTCTTACTCCAACTTCCAATAATTCAGCATAGGTACTTCCTCCTCTGAGAATCGCCTCCCACTCGCTTCTGTGGTAACTGGGGATCTGGGCCTCCTGGCTGTACCCCTTGATTCCTGCATTCTGGTCACCTGTCTGGTTTCCTTAGCACTTCTCTCATCCTACCTGCCAACAATCTGTCCTAAGAACACCTATCAAACATCATCCTCATTCACATCAGAAGCTCCCTATTTCTAGGGGGATAAGCTCCAAACTCCCAAAATGTGACAATTTGGGTCCAACACAGTCTGCTCCAATCTCCTTTTCCAGTCTTATCCGAACTCCAAATATGAACCACTAATTACGTTCCTACCCCCACAGGGACCACACCCTTCTCTCCTGCACGCCTTTCCTTTTCTGAGGGCCATCTTATCCCCTGCTCTGTAAAGTCTTGTCTGCCTTCTGCATCCTCACTGACTCACCCTGACGGTAAGTCTGCTCCACTCCTTGTTGCCAGAGCTCATTGGCACATAGTCATAAACTGTCCTTGACAGCTCAGCAGACTTTCAGGGAGCAAAGAATACATATTTTAGATTGTTATAGATTTCTGCCTCTTCCACATAGGAGGTGCTCAGTAAAACAAACAAACAAACAATGAATGAATAAATAAATTAAAAGAAAAGAAAATATAGAATATAAGAGGTCAGCATTTTACAATCTAAAAATCGCACAGTATGATAAAGACCAAAGGCCCTAGTTTATAATGACTTTAATAGACTTTCCTACCCTAGAAATGTGTAACATGCTATCACTTGTAAAATTGATGTTGAGAGATACGGTGGACATTCCTTTGGGCCACTTTTATGAATGACTATTCCAGAGAATTGGCCAAATCAAAAATAAATGCAAAAGAAATTATATATAACAGTTATATTAATCCTGGGCTTCCCTGGTAGCTCAGACAGTAAAGCATCTGCCTACAATGCAGGAAACCTGGGTTCGATCCCTGGGTCAGGAAGATCCCCTGGAGAAGGAAAGGGCAACCCACTCCAGTATTCATGCCTGGAAAATCCCACGGGCTGAGGAGCCTGGTGGGCTACAGTCTGTGGGGTCACAAAGAGTCGGACAAGACTGAGAAACTTCACTTCACTTCACTTATATCAATCCCATCTCAGGGGCAAAATCCCATGAGATTGTTTATCCCTAACTTTTACTAAAGTTTCAGGGAACAAATTCCTTTAAATGATTATCTATATACACCAACCCATCAAATGCAATGTCAGAGATTCAAACAGATCTTTATTTTCTAAATACATGTAATGTACCTCACAGTTCCCTTTAAGCCTATATTTGCCACAAAGGCAGAGAATTTGCTCAGTACACGGAGAAACTTGATAATGTCTCAACATTGCCCAAATATCCAAGACATATGCTACCCATCAGACCTGAAAAATATATAAATGCATCTGTTTTTACTCAGAGCCCGCTTTTACATCTTTATGAAGTGAGCAAAACCGAAAAGTCACAAGGAATAAAAAGATGGTTGTAACATACACAGTACTAATCGCTTAATCCTCTCTCTAGTGCCCAGGCTGTCAGGGCCAAGGACGATAATGCTGACGCTAATACGTGCTGTCTGCAGGAGCTGTCACTGCCGCCTGCGTCCCTGCGTTCTATTTGTCAATACCAGAGGGATTACAGAGAGACAAACTACATAACTGAGCAAAGCTCATGTCCAACATGGATCCAGTTTCCTTGTTTGTCAGTGAGTGCTGATGGATCCAGGAGGACGGTGATGACACCAGCTGAGCTCTCAGCAAGCAGATGCCGTGGAATTTCTGTTCCAACACAAAGTAACAGGCAGAAGAGGCCAGGGAGAGCAATTCAGTGAGCCGATCTCTGAAACAGCGGGGCTCACTTAACTCACACTTCACCAGAAAAGTGCCAGTTCAGCTGAAATTCCGTAGGAGAAAGTGTTGGCTTTTAAATTACCTGGGTGCTTGAGAACCAAAAATCAAAGACCACCTCCATGGCTATGTGAACAGAGCAATCACATCCCTTGTGTAGACTCCCTCAGCTCTGCAAGAAAAGCAGTAGGAAGACCAACTGCTCAGGGATATGGTGAAACTAAGAGAAGAAAAAGAACTGAGTGCCCTGTGTGAGTCCTGCAGCTCCCAGAGATGTCTTGCAAGGTGAGGAAGCAGAAGCACATATGGGGGCCCTGAACTGTTTGAAGAATCACACAACTCTTTTTCTGCGTTGGCTGGGGGATGTCCAGCTTAGGTGTGTGGCCAAGCTCATGCTGCAGTGTTAAGTCACTTCAGTCGTGTCCAACTCTTTGAGACCCTATGGACTGTAGCCTGCCAGGTTCCTCTGTCCATGGGATTCTCCAGGCAAGAATACTGGAGTGGGTTGCCATTTCTTCCTCCAGTGGCCAAGCTTAGTTCATCTTATTTAAAGACCATCGTCTAAAACAAAGTTCTGCTCCACTACACCTTTCCCCAAACCTCAATTCCAATCCAGCTGGCATTTGAAGAGAAAGTGGATTAGGTCAAGGAGCCACCCTTCATTAGAGCAAAGGTTGATCATGTTTAGAAGAAAAACAAGGAGGCAACAAAAGGGAAAATTCCCCTCACTTATTCGCTTTATGACTGTAGCTGCTTCACCTGCACCTCCCTGGCCTCACCTGGAAAGTGGGCTCATCACGTCCACCACCCCAGTCTAGCGCCGGGGCTGAAGGACACGATTTGTGTAAAATGCACCTGGCGCTGTTTCTAGAATTTTACAGCCACTCAAAAATGTGTCATTAGTATCTTCTTTCTGAACACAAAAAGTTCCAAAACATGGAACGGTTAGGGACAGTTTCTAATTCAATGGGGCCAGAGTGGCTAGTCTCAGACTCCACTAGACCTTGGAGTATAAGAAGGAGGTGGTCAATAACACGAGAAGAAATATTCTATCAATATCTTCACAGCTGGCTCTGACCAATAGTGGCTTGAGATTGCAAGGACCTGGGAAGCCATAGCCATAGTTCTTTGTGCCTTGATAGATAAGGTTGAATTGGGGGTTCTCAGCTTATCACAGCAAGTGCCCAGTCAGATTTTCTAGGCTCTTTATTTTTCCCTTACATAATGGAAAAACGGGTGCTGGGAGGGATAGGCTGAGGGCAAATTCAGCTGTGGAAAGGGACAGATAGACTGGGGAGATTTCATGAACACATGAACAAGATTGAGGTTTCCATTTCCTCAAGATTTGCTTTCTATCACTCTGCCCCATTTTCAATGGGATGGAAAACACCAGCTTCTTACTAAACGCAGTGCATGTGTTCCACACCTCTGAGGACCATTCCAGGCAGGGAGGTGGTAAAAGGTAGAGCCTGGGGCAAGCCCTCATGCCTGAGAGTACCAGGAATAACAAGCCAGACACTCAGACTTCAGTGCCTCTGTGTCCCTGCCTGATGGTCTCTGAAAACTGTGTGCCTTAGCCCTGGATGAGGTTAAAGACACAGCATCATGTAAAGAGAGACTGTGAGAGGCCAGCACCCAGAAATTAGATAAGTCTTAGATGGTCTATGCTCCCCTCTAGGGTTCCCGTGAAAACCTGTGCCGGACACAGATGCTGAACTGATGGTGTGTTATTCTTATTACCTTTCATAATTCTGTGCTTCATCTCTTACTACTCTTTTCTGGCTCCACACAATCCAGAGCCACACTGGTCTCCTTTGATATTTCTTCCAAATGAGCACATGGTCCAACCTCAGGACATTTGTACTGACTGTTTTCTCTGTTCAGAACACTCTTCCGCAGAAAACCACCTGGCTTGTTCCTCACTCATGCAGGTCTCTGCTCACATGTCAGCTTACTGGAGAGAGGCTTTCCTGACCACTGCCTCTCAAGTAGCACCACGGGGCACTCCCACATCCCACCATCACCGTCATTCCTTACATTTCATCCCATTTAATTTCCCTTCCCAGCACTTACTGTCCCTGATATGCTACACATTCATTTGTGTTTCATTTATTGCCTGTCTCTCTCTCTGATATATAAGT
Source organism: Bos taurus (assembly GCF_002263795.3). NCBI lineage: Eukaryota > Metazoa > Chordata > Mammalia > Artiodactyla > Bovidae > Bos > Bos taurus. The sequence continues at coordinate 62,996,909 of NC_037331.1, forward strand.
TCTATGAGAACAGAGGCTTTGCTGTTTTGTTTATCGCTGTAGCCCTAATTACTACATTGCACTTGGTACTTAGTAAGTGCTCAATAAATATCTGCTGAATAAATAAAAGAACAGTATTCCTCATACTACAGGATACCGAGCTGTAGGGGACCTCATAAATTATCTGGTTTCCTTCTTTTCTTTTATAGATAAGGAGATTGAGTCTACAAATAACTAGTCTGGGAGCCCATAGCTAGTAAACAGAACAACATAGGCGGCTGGAGCAGTGATCAGCATGGTAAAGCAAATTAATCTAGTGTAGAGAAAAAGTGGATCAGGCCAAAAAGCAAAAGGGAGACATAGAAAGCTTGAAAGAGCAAGGGGAGGGGGGAGATGACGGGGGAGGGAGAGAGGAAGGAAGGAGGGAAATCACATGTTTTACTGGCTGAAAAAGTGAGTCTAGAATCCAAGGATGTTTTAGATGGCACTGAATTAATACTGAAGATCCTTAAAGCACTTTGCAAATCACATCTTTTGCAATCAGACAGACAACATTTAGGAATGACCCCTGAGATGTTCAGCTCTCCATTCATCGCTGTGGTGTGGTGGGGATATTCTAACTGCTGAGGTTTATCTGAAGAACAATTATTGTTTTGGTTCAAATCTCCCACCTGCAGACTGAACACTTTGAGACGAGGGGGAAGAAAGAGATATGCATTGAACTAGGCACTCTGCCAGGGGCTTTCAAGTATCTCAGTCAATTTTCATAGCATCCCTATGGCCACTTTACAAATGAGGAAACTACATTTCCAAGGGTTGAGTGAACAGCTCAAAACCTCACACCTGATCAGTGGCAAAGCAGGACACTAACTAAGGTCACTCCATTTGGCTCTTTTCTCTAGTTTCTACAGAATATCAGGAAAGAAAACTTCCCCATGTGTGCTCTCACCTAGCATTTTTAAAGTCACCCTAAGGCAAGGCACAATGGGTGTTTAGTCCCCAGAGTATCTCTGGGCTCGTCAGTTTTCACAGACGGATCTGATTCCACCACCCAAGCACTGGACTGCTAAATCATTCCGATTTGGCAATGCAGAACATGTGTGTTGGCTTTGGGGAGAAATCCATCAGTATCCCCCAGAGCCACCCCTAAATAAACATGCAGTCTAAGTAAAAATAGTGTGCTTGTTATGTCAGTGCGGCTTTGGAACTCCCAGCCTGGCACTGGGGTGATCCACTGCTCCAATGGCTGAGGCCTGAGGAGCATCTAGGGGTGTGGGATTTTTAGTCCCCAAAATGAGGACATTCTTGCCAAGCTGGACAAGTTGGTCACTCTACCCAGCACCCCCAGTTCCAACCAGTCTTTCTCCCTTAACCCTTCACCCCATGAAGAAATTCTGAGGCCACTGTTGTCTTTATATAACCTCAAACTGTCTTCTGCCCACTGCCCAATTTTTGATCGAAACTCCCTTGAGAAAAATGTGCCTTATAGAAGATACATGAAAATATATGCATCTTTTCCATTTTTATTTTAGATTTTAAAATCCTGGATTTGTTGGCACTCCAGAAATACATACCAATGAATCACATTCATTCTTTTTTTTTTTTTTTTTCTCCCTTGGCCATGCCATGTGGCAAGTGGGATTTTAGGTCCCTGACCAGGGATCAAACCCATGCCCCCTGCATTGGAAGCACAGAGTCTTAACTACTGGACTGACAGAGAAGCCTCATGAACTACATTCTTTTAACCTCTTTGCAGAATTCCTTTCAGAGGACTGTGCTTTGGCATTTTGCCTCTATTGTAATATTGAATTTAAGAATTCTTTTCCTGGGTCCAAAATCACTGTGGATGATGAGTGCAGCCATGAAATTAAAAGATGCTTGCTCCTTGGAAGAAAAGCTATGACAAACCTAGACAGCGTATTAAAAGGCAGACATTACTTTGCCAACAAAGGTCCATCTAGTCAAAGCTATTTTTCCAGTAGTCAGGCACAGATATGAGAGTTGGACCCTAAAGAAGGCTGAGAGCTGAAGAATTGATGCTTTTGAACTGTGGTGCTGGAGAAGACTCTTGAGAACCCCTTGGACAGCAAGGAGATCAAACCAGTGAGTCCTAAAGGAAATCAGTCCTGAATATTAATTGAAAGGACTGATGCTGAAGCTGAAGCTCCAATACTTTGGCCACCTGATATGAAGAGCCAACTCATTTGAAAAGACCCTGGTGCTGGGAAAGATTGAGGGCAGGAGGAGAAGGGGGCAACAGAGGATAAGATGGTTGAATGGCATCACTAACTCAATGGACATGAGTTGAGCAAACTCTGGGAGATAGTGATGGACAGGGAAGCCTGGTGTGCTGCAGTCCATGGGGTCACAAAGAGTCAGACACAACTGAGCAACTGAACGACAGCAATTGAATATAATGGAGGGAGGGGAGTGTTGAGGACTATAGTCACTTTATCATCCAGTGTCATCCTCAGTCTTCTAGAGAAATTTATTACCTCTCTAAGTGCCAGGGAAATCTCTCTGCCCCGAGAAACTATATTTTCCATAGTTTTTCTTTATGAGAATTAATATTAAATATTCGATCTTATTTCTCTTTTTCCTTTGACCAGCAGGAAATTCAGAGCCATATTTTTCTGCTCAGTATTAAAAATTGTGTAGGACTCTTGTCTGTATATTCATATTTTAACTTCCTGTATTTTCCAGCACTTAATTTTTTATATAAAGCAATGAAGTGATAAATGAGAATGTGATCATTCACAGTTTCTTTTTACAATAACCCAGCAAAGTGAATATTATTGGGGGGATTTAAAGTTCATGTTGGAATCTTTCAGACAAAGGAAAACTTTGGTTCAGCATTGGAATGAGAATTTAAGACAAGAGACAGCTGAACAAACACAGCAAGGATTGGTTGAAAAATTTCTAATTTATTCCAACATTTGTCAACACCTTCTAAATGCTACCTAGGAAGACAGAGAATGCCTAGCTGAAAATTTCATTGTTCTTGTCCCTAATTCACTTTCTTTGCATGATCTCAGGTGGAGTGGGAAAGAGCTTGGTTCCTCCTAACCCATGGGTGACAAATAACCAGCCTTAGGCCACCTGAAAGAAAGAAAGTGAAGTTGCTCAGTCGTGTCCATCTCTTTGTGACCCTGTGGACTGTAGCCCACCAGGCTCCTCTGTCCATGGGATTCTCCAGGCAAGAATACTGGAGTGAGTTGCCATTTCCTTCTCCAGGGGACCTTCCCAAAACCCAGGGATCAAACCCAGGTCTCCCACATTGCAGGCAGATGCTTTAACCTCTGCACCACTAGGGAAGCCCTAGGCCATCTGGCTCTATGTTCTTAAGTCATCTTAGGGGCAGCCTGGTGCATAGCAACTAATAGGTTTGGAGTGGAATCTCAGCCCCAGTGTGATCTCGAGTTTGTCATCTAAACAATTTGCATCCCCATTTTACCATGATAAAGTAGGAATAATAATATCCACATAAGAAAGATATTATGAAGACTAATATTAATATCCACATTAGAAAAATATTATGAAGACTCCAATACTTGGGCCATCTGATGCAAAGAGCTGACTGATTGGAAAAGACCCTAATGCTGGGAAAGATTGAAAGCAAAAGGAGAAAGGAGAAAGGAGTGGCAGAGGATGAGATGGTTAGATAGCATCACCGACTCGATGGACATGAATTTAAGTAAGCTCCAGGAGTGAGTGGAGAACAGAGAAGCCTGGAGTGCTCCAGTCCATGTTGTCGCAGAGAGCTGGACTCAACTTAGCAGCTGAACAACAACCACATAAGACTAACTGAAATCATGCATATAAAAGCATCACCCCCCATCCCCACTCCCACCAGCAGCACAGTGACTGGTATGTAGTGAGAGCCTCCCCCACAACCTCCCAATAAAGGTCTGAGCTGTTACTACAGAAAAGTTAAGCCTCAGACTGACAGAGATCACACTGTCCCTGGCAGTGACTGGAGATTTTATCATAAACCTCTGGCAGCGTTGCCTAATATAACTTTGGCCACTTCTGCTCATTTGTTAAAGGATACTCCACAGGCCCAAAGCAGAGGCCCCACATTAAAGCAGTGGTTATAGTGGGTCACTGGGGTTCTTTCTCCCCAGGCAACAATGAAGCTGAATTAACAAGCATTCACCAGGGCAAACCATAGGCGAGGAACATTAGAACTCTGCAAAAATAGTAAATTTTTAAAGAGACGCACTACTACACAGGCCAAAATTTAGGGCGTCTTGCTTGCTTCTTGCACATACTGAGCTGGCTGGAGCCAATACAGGAAAGCAAGTGTGCCGAGAAACCCTGGAGTGCCCACCCCTGGGATCCCTGAGGGCTAACCTTTGAGAAGTCGCAGATCCCTCTCCAGTTTTTGTTAGCCAAGGACACATTGCCTCACCTCTGCTCAATTCCTCCCTGTCTCCACTCAGTATCTCAGCCTGACTAAATTAGATATTCTGTGAGCTTCCCCCTCCTCACTGTCTCCAAATTCAAGGGCTACAATGGTCCAAATAAACATAACTGATTACAAATTTGACCCCAGTCTTTGGGTCACAAATTTAAACCACCAGAAACAGAGAGACCAACGGGGTCGAGACTCCCAAATCTCCACCGGAGATGCTTTTGAAATGCTCCATGGACTGAAGGTTCCCAGAGGGCAGGGACAGTGACAGTGAACAGAAAGACAGAGCACCTCCTGATAAGTTCTACTCCAGGTGTGACTTGAATATGTGGAGTATTCAAAGCACAAATTCTCAGAGCTGACTCTTAGAGGTCATCTGGGTCAACCTCTGTCTGATGTAGGAATCCCCTGTAGATGTATGAATCTCTATTCATCAACAAACATGAACCCACCCGAGGCAGCCCATACCCCAGTCCCCCACCCCAAGAACAATTATAGTATATAAGCTGGTCTTCTTTGTTACCCAATTTCTCTTTCATCTTGAAACTTTTTATGTATTAATGAGCACCAGCTGTGATGTCAGGCATTGGGCAAAGGGGTGCAGTGGAGCGCTGAGTAGCTAGAGACGTGTCCTGTCATCGAGGAGCTTATAGTCTAATTGTGGAGACATGCGTGAATCACACATAACTGATGAGTGTGGTCAAAGCACTCAGAAGAAAGAGAAAGGATAGTTCTATGACATGGTACGAGGAGAAGGGGTACAGACAAGGGGGCAGGGAGAGGGTAGCTGGAAATCCTCCTCAGAAATCATGGAAAGCTGAGACCTCATGGATGAATAGGAGTTAACTCTTGAATGGGGGTAGGGACATTCCACAAAGATCCTTTGTGGCAGGAAGGATCATGGTATACTCAAGAAACCAAAAGAAAGCCAACATGACTCCAACACAAGGCAAGTGGGCAGGAGCCAGTAGGCCATGCAAAGGATTTTGTCTTTATTCTCAAAGCAGTGGGAGCAGCTGAAGGAGTGTGTGTGTGTATGTTAGACCCAATACACACACATTCTCCTCAGATTCCTGCCTCAACCCCTTCCCAGACCTCTGACTGCTTACTCATGGAGAGCCTTGGATGACAACCATGGGAGCTGCCGCTCTCCCCCACTGCAGCCCCATCACCACTCAGATGCTATTCAGGCTAAAGGACTATAGGCTGCCTGGAGTGTGTTCTTCATATGCAGACCAGAGTAGTGAAAGAAGCCGCACCCATTGCCCCAAACGCCAACAAACTGCTCCCATAAAAGTAAGAGAGGGAAAAGGAAAAGATACAGAGAAACACAGAAGAGTAGAGTAGAGAAGGCTGAGCGAAGACTCCTGTGAAGATGGCAGGGATTGAAGTGATGCATCTGCAAGTCAAGGATCACCTGGAACCACCAGAAGTTGAAAGAGACAAGGAAGGCTCCTCTCTGGGAGCCTATAGAGGGAGGACAATGTGCTGAAACCTAGAGTTTGGACTTCTGGCTTCCAGATCTGTGAGAGAATAAATCTCTGCTGTTTCAGGCTACCACATTTGGAATAATGTGTTTCGGCAGCTCTAGGAAACTAATACAGATTTTGCTGCCGGGAAAGGAGATGGTGGCTGTAACAAGTACCTAAAAGTGTGGAAAATGACTATGTTGCCTTGAAGAGATGGTAGAACCATGGACTTTAAAGGTGATTCTGTTGAGAGCTCAAAAAAAAGGTGAAGGGCATGGAAGAGAAAGCTTCTATCATCTTAGAGAAAACATATATCATCTTAAATAGAATCTTGTAAGAAATGTGAATGTTCAAGGTACTTCTGGTGAGAAACATGCTTTTAAAACCTGGAGAAAAAGCAATCCATGTTGTAAAGTGTGGAAAAAACTTGGCTGAACTGAGCTCTTCCATTGGATAGAAGGCAGAACTTGTAAGCCATGAGGTTGGATATTTAGCTGAGGGACTTTTCAAGGGAAATGTGGAAGATGCAGCCTGGTCTCTTCTTGATGCTCTTATAAAATGTGAGAAGAAAGATAAACTGCTGAAGGAACTGCTAAGATAAAAGGAGCCAGTGCTTAGTAATTTGAGAGGTTCTTCGCCCACCCAGATTGCAAAGGATGCTAAAATTAAAAAACTAATACAAGTGTGCTCACTTACTGACAATACATCAAACTGATACTTACAAATTATATGTTTTTATGTATGTCTGTTGTACTTAAAAGTTTGTTTATAGCAATGTAAGCTTACTGCTGAAAAATTAGAAAATAAATAGGCAAAAATAAGAAAATAAAAATGCTATCCATATTTCCAATACCTGAAAACAACCTATCAACATTCTCTTTTATAGGCATCTAAATTTTCTTCTACATATTTTTATATTTCTACATACATTTTCACCGAAACAGGACCTTATCACCTATTCTAATCCTTTGGTTATTTTTATCTCTTAGGTATTTATTGATGGATAACTTGCCGATAAATATACCGCTAGAAGATCATTCTCAAGGATTAAGAATTTGGTAAGGGCTTTACGGGTTTGCAAAAGTTCCACAGTAGCATATTTTATCTTTCAATTAAATTTGAATTTTTTTTTAGAAAATTGCTTAGGAATACAAAAGTTAATAAAGTAAAACAGGAAATGTCCTAGTCCTCAGAGGTAACATTTAAATCTTCATTTCTTTGATTACAAGCAAGATTAAAGATGTTTTCACATGTACTGAGCATTTTCGTTTCTTCACTGTGAATTGCCTCTGTATAGCCTTTGCCCCTTTGCTTCTATTCATGTTTATTTTTTTCTGAGAGACTTGTAATGATGCCTTACATATTGAAGATATTAATCTCCTGTTTGTCTTATACGTTACAAATATTTTTCTCAGTCTTACCATTTGCTTTTCATTTTGTTTATAACTTTTATGCATAATTTCACATTTATATAGTTACATATCTAAATTTTTTATGGCTTCTGCCCTAGGGTTATGCCTGAAAAGACCTCCCACATATCCAGATTATAGAACTAGTTAACTAAGATTTCTTCTGTTGATTTTATGGTATGTTTTACTTTTTGACTTTTTTATCTTCCCAAAATTTATTTCAGCCTATGGTGAGAAGGAAAGGATTAACTTAATTTTTTAAATAAAAATTATTCTCACATCACTCCTTGGATAATCCATCACTTCACATTATTTTCGAGTGCTGGAGATTTGTCTTCATGTACTAAAAATAGATGTATCGTTGCATTTGGGGCTGTCTATTCTAGTCCATTGTTTTCTCTATTTGTTACAGGCTCTGCATGTTTATTTAAATGTAATTTTATATTACAATTTATTATCAGTGTAAGGTTCCCCTCCAATTTCTTCTTTTAAATTTATTTTTGCTATTTATGTGTCTCTCTTCCTTCAGATAAACTTAACACAAATAAACATACTTGCATTTCAACTGCAACTCTATTAAATGTGTAGACCAATTTGGGTAAGAACTGCCATCTTTTCCTTAATAGACAATATTCAGGAAAGAAAGGCAGGACATATGGGGAAACAGTAAGAAATATAACTGTGTTCTTGAAGAAAAGTATTCATGTAGAATCTTTCTGTAGAAGCAGAAAGACAGAAACGCTGGTGTGGTCAGACTGTATTTAGATTTTTCTTAGAAGCAGCACAAAGCACTTTTAAGGAAAAGTAAATCTCACAAACAGGTATCCCTTAAAGAAACTGGAGAGACACAGGATGCCAGAGGCTGAATGGGGGCTCCTGAAATGGTTTGAAGGTGAAAGGAATAGAAAGATTACAGAATCAGAACCTGATACTGCTTCCAAAGTGCACAAGAGAAGAGCTTCTTATGATGCTGCTGAGGTATCAGTCTCCTCTGAAAGAAAGAAGCTGCTGCCAGCAGCAGAAACCAGGAGGTCAGGAGTAGCTCCCAAAAGGTAAAGGAGATGCTCGGTTCCAATTTAAACAGGCTGAGATGAAGAGATGGCTTGACTTCTAGCTGGAAATGTTCTGAAGGGGGCTATAGATCTGGAGCTTTCTGAAAAAGGATTGCAGAAAACACCCAGCCTGGTGCACAGTGGACCCTCGTAAACGTGTGACTCCCACTAAGGGATAGGGGCGACAGACTGAGAGCTGAAAATCATGTTATGAAAGAGTAAAGATTCAAAAGTGTCCCTAAACTTTGTTGAATACTACACATACAGGACAGAGAGAAAACTAGAGTCAGAAAAGTCAGCAGTTAAAAACAACCAACCTATCAACCAATCAGTGGGCAGAATGGCTGGGATTTTGAGTAAACATTGCTGAGTATCACAGATCTATAAATGACAATTCAAAGTGAACACAAAGGCACACCCCCAAGATAATGCACGGGAATCTTTAGAGACCCTTAACACATTTTAAAATCACCTTCTTATTTGATCCTTACAACGATCCTGATGTGAGGAAATGTCAGAATGCTCACACCAGCAAGGAGTGGTTCTAATTCAAATAAAATTTGCCTAGTCCAATTGGGACATATCACTTGTATTTACAGATTCAATCCTATACAGTCAGCAAGAAAAAAAGATTAATTTAAGTAGTGTTGTCACATGGAGGAAAAGGCTAGTCATTGGATATGTGAAGAGCTTACTGGCGTTTGTAAAGAATCCATTGCCTCATGGTTTAACATTGTTGTAGCAGGTTGTATGCATACAGTTATATACACAGAACATAGTGAGCAATTTAAAAGATTTTCAAGGATAGTTTTGACTCCATGTGATTTTCATGGTTGGCAATGACTTTCAGATTTTAATCTTCTCATGACGTGCGACTTTAACTTGGTCCTTTCACATATTTTTATCATGTTACATTATTATACTCACATTGCTATGAGCCTATTATCTGAGCTAAACCCTGCAAGATATCAGGTGGAAACCTCACACAGATCACTTTGATAGAAACAGTGTTCAGTGCTGCTGAGACTCACACTCAGGTCTGTTGCTCACAGACCTTTTTCATCACTACTAGAGGGAGAATCGGAGAAGGCAGTGGCACCCCACTCCAGTACCCTTGCCTGGAAAATCCCATGGGTGGAGGAGCCTGATAGGCTGCAGTCCATGGGGTCGCTAAGAGTTGGACACGACTGAGCGACTTCACATTCACTTTTCACTTTCATGCATTGGAGAAGGAAACGGCAACCCACTCCAGTGTTCTTGCCTGGAGAATCCCAGGGACGGGGGAGCCTGGTGGGCTGCCATCTATGGGGTTGCACAGAGTCGGACATGACTGAAGTGACTTAGCAGCAGCAGCAGCAGAGGAGAATAATATAGTGGCTAAAATAATAAACTCTGGAGTCAAACTCTCTGTGCTCATGTTTTAGCTACATCACTTTCCATCTGGGTGACCTTGGGCAAAATACTTGATCTCTGTGAGCCTTAATGGTCCCATCAGTAAAAAGAGGTGAAGAACAATATATCCCATGAGACTATATTTAGGTAATTGTCATTGAGTTTGATGTATGTGAAAAGTTGAGAACATTGCCTGCTCTCTTATAGGTCCTTATTAAATAAATACTAGCTGTGAACTTTAATTAGTATGCCACAGACTTTTCCAGCTTGTTAAATGGTTAGATAATTAATAAACATATGCTGTTAGTAAGACTCAGAGTTCTTTTGATTAATTCAATATTTTTCTTCTACTATTTTACACTTGCTCAAACAGGTATACTCAAAGGAACAAGCTGTGTCCAGTTTGGATAATAATATTATTTGGCAAAGAACAACGACTGCCAATTCAATTTATTTTACTTTCATTCTGTGGGGCTTGTTAGTTATATTTATATACAACTTATCTTGCATATGACTGATATGTTGACATGTTACGATCATAACATGTCAACATAAAAGATTTTCACACCACTAAAGATTTTTCTAGAGTCCCTCAGAAGAGTGAAGATCCTCTGCAACCAGTCAGTGACACAGGTCTTCTTACTCTAAGGAATCCTGTCACCACAACTTCCAAGTCTGAAGAATGAAACCCCTAATGAGAACCATTCATTGGGAGCCTATGGTGTGTTGTACCATGCCAACCTCCTTATAGATATCATGTCTAGAATAAATCTTCTCATTCCTGCTTTCCAGAGCAGAAAACTGGGGCTTAGGGAGGCCGCATAACTTAGCGAAGACCAACTTACTAGTATGGCATAAAATAAGATTTCAAGTCTTGGTCTAACACTAAAGCTCTTATTCTCCCCTACTTCAATCATGCTGCTCCAGCTGATGATAATAGGAATTAAAGGAGAAATTAAGTGGTTGAGATTTATAGATGATGAACCACTGTAAAAGCCACTGTTGTGAACTTTTAAAGAGGGAAATCAGCCAGTTGAACATTGGTTAAGGAAATGCTTTTACAATGAAGACTTTTCCCCCTTATTTTTCATGTTGTCCCACAACAAGAGAACAAAGGGTCAGTCCAAGTTCATGGCAGGTACAGTTAGAGAAAAAAAGAAAGGAAAAATATGTTCTGCCCACCCCCACCCCCCCACCCCCACCTCCAGCATGGAGCCTCTCTATGGAATTCCGTATCTGCTGAGTCAAATTTCAGAGTTGTGGTGTTTAAAGACGTTTGTGTTGATTTAATGCTCCAAAACAATACTGGCTGTTGACTAGGCGAAGATGAGAGTAACGAAATCACATACTTCAGGACTTCGACTGATTTCTACAGAGGCCAAAAGGTAGTTTTCTTCTCTTTTACTTTGCCATCTGCTGCAGACCCAAGGATCCAGAGGCCCTCCCACTGTCTTCTGGAGCTGCAGGGTTCCAGCCTGACCAGAATGTGTCTGAAACCCCATCTAACTGAGGCAAAAAGTCTCAGTCCCCACAGAGGTAGCTAATCCAGTCATTGAAGGGTTACCCAGTCCAAATCCCCAGCCACAAAATGAAAACAGAGCAGGGTCTTTGTTTATTGATCTGCCTAGGACCCTCTGACTGGCAAAGGAAGAAAAAAAATAACCCGGCACAAAATAAATGTTCGATTTCTCTTATGTAAACAAGATGGAAACCAACTTGGCTGTCCAAAGCAATTCTTTGCATGTAAAGCAAAAAATAGCTCCCTTGAGGAGGAAGGAACTCAAGCCCCATTCAATTGCCCCTCCCCTCTACTCTTTCCCTGGCCATTTTCAGTAACCACTGCCTTTCTGCCAGTGAACGTCTATTCAGGGTCCCTGTGCAGGGGTCACTGCAGGCAATGAGCTCACCCCCACTCCATCACCCCATCCAAAATGTTTTCTGATCTCAATAAAGGCTATGGACTCTATGCTGAAAGTCAGTATTATTGAAAATTATCTCCATAAAAACGAAATACTTTTATCCAAAAATCTCAGTCTTCTATTTGTTTCTGCAGGGCTCTGAACAGTCCCAAACTGCTCTTATGTGGGTTTAGAAGTGGACTAAAGGGAGACCTTTTAAAAAATCCAAATTCTTCTTTGTCAAATACCCAGATGGTAGATGACAATTTGGATGCAAATCCCTTAAAGAAGGGTCTCAAAAACTTAGTTCACCTTTTGGGACCAAGAAAGTTAATCCTAAATCCTTGTTCGATCTTTATTCATGCCAAACTTTTAGTGACTTAAGCAAAACATTTACCACGTTGGATCACATGGCTCAGCTTCATTAGCCAGTATATCTATGGATAGCAGTGTTTTACAGAAAATAAGAATCTGGCTGAACCTTCACTCAAAACTCAACACCAACACAAATGAAGACATTCAGATTTCAGAAGACCCAATTTCCTGTGGGGAAAAAAAGGGCTTCTCTCATTTTCATACAGGTCCCATTTTCTTAGTGCACTCAAAATGAAGCCTGGATACATCTCTGAAAAACCTAGTCCCCTTACAACCCAGAGATACCAAGCCAATCGGCATCAGGCATTTGGGGGAGAGAGTATTTGTAATGTTTCCAAAGCTCCAAGTGTTAGGGAGGTATTTGGATTCAAAGTTCCCATAATGATTGGAATACTCAGTAAATGTGAAGAAGATAGAAAAATGGATCTCACACCTGACTTGCTGATACTTCTCCATCTGGGAACCCAGATCTTAGGAGGGAGGTCCTGAGAACATAAGGATGCCCAGTGATGAATGATACTGGTATAAGAATGGTTTTCCTGGATTTACTCAACAAACCTATGGAACATCCTCCCACTAGAACACTTGGAGTAGTCATGAGAACTATGGTGGTTTGATACCATTCTTCTTCCCTCCTGATCACTTGGTAAAGAATGTTCCAGGAACTGAGTGGCCTGCTTATAAAAGATGACAGGGGACAGAGGCATTCCTCTCCTACCTAATTCTGCCCTTTCCCAGACATCCTGGTGATCAGGGAAATCTCTTGAGTGTGGAAAGAGGCAGATATAAGGAAGAAATAAGCAAATCTTATAGATTCACATGAAAATTCCTGGTACTCCACCCCTACAGCTCTCCCAGGCATGAGTGAACTTGTGGTAACTCAAGGTTTCTATCCAGCAATGAGATTAACCTCATAAAATAAGCAAGAAGAGCTATCATCGGAAACGTGTGCTGCTTACTTACTTGTTCACCCAGGGATCTATTTATAACCTGCCTTGCTCCACAAAGAATTTGAGGTAGAATGACTTCATTCTCAAAGGCCCAGATAAAACTCTTTATAGTGGCTATTATCATGACTCAAAAAGAGGATTCAAAAAACACAGGACAAAATTGAGAAAGCAATCACCACCAACATGTCAACAGGCCCCACCTAGCTGCCCACTCTCTGGGTAGAAAACACTCTGATGGTTAAGACTATTCTGTTTGGGGATTTTTGGCCTGGTACAAACTGTATCAGACTGATACTCCTTTTCATTCACTGTAATGTCTTCTTTAACCCCTGGTAGCAAACTACCCACAAGGCAAATTCATTCAAAGTTTACCCAAGCTATGGTACTAAAAGCATAAGAGAATGGAATTATTATTAAGGGACATAGGGCATCCACCTATTTTCTTTTGGAAAAAAATGTAATTTCTAAGGCAATTCTTAAGAGAGGTCAATTTAGATTAGAAATCTAAATTTTAGACTTTTTTTAAAAATAGACTTTATTATTTAGAGCAGTTTCCGGTTCACAGCGAAACTGAGCAGAAATACAGACATTTCCCATGTACTCCCTGCCTCCACACAAACAAACCTATTCTATTACCAATGTCGCCACCAGAGTGGTACGTTTGTTCAGTTGATGAACACCCATTGACACACTATAATCACCCAAAGTCCATAGCTTACCTTGGGGTAAGCTTACCTTACTCTTGGTATACATTGTATGGGTTTTGACAAATGTATAATGACACATATTCACCATTAAAGTAAGTATTAGGCAGAATAATTTCACTGCCTGAAGAATTCTCTGTGTTCCAACTATTCATTCCTCTCTCCTCACTGACCCCTGGCAACCACTGATCTTTTCACTGTCTTCACAATTTTGCCTTTTCGAGAATGTCATATATTTGGGACCATACAGTATGCATATAGCCTTTTTATAACTGGCTTTTTTCACTTAATAATATGTATTTAAGATTCTTCCTTATCTTTTCATAGCTTGCTAGCTCATTTCTTTTTAGCAATGAATAATATTCTATTATATGGATGTACCTCTTTTTATTATAAATTCGCCCACTAAAAGACATCTTGGTTGTTTTCAAGTTTGGGTGATTATGAATAAACCTGTTATAAACATCCATATGCAAGTTTTTGTGTGGGCATAAAATGTCAGTTCATTTGGGTAGATGCCAAGGCAGGCAATTGCTAGATTGTATGGTTAAGAGTGTGTTCTGTTTTGTAAAAAATGTCAAACTGTCTTCCAAAGTGCCTGTACCATTTGTATTCCCGTCAGCAGTGAATGAGAGTTCCTGTTGCTCCCCGTTCTCACCACCATGGGGTGTTGTCAGTGTTTTGGGTTTTGTCCATTCTGATCGGTGTATGGTGGTATCTCACTGTTTCAGACTGTTTTTCAGTATACAATACATTTTTTCACTTCAAAGGCATCCACTGATGCGAACTCAATTAACCAAGGAAAACTGATCTTTAGTGAAAGTGGATACCCTCTAGGCTGAGGAACAGCACTAGACATTCCTTATTCCTATTTCACAGACAAGAAAACAGAAGTTCAGAGATGCTGGTTAATTTCCCAGGTCACAGGAAAAGAGGCAAGGCCAGAATTTGTATCTACATCTAGCTTTCTCTAAAGCCTTTCTTACTGTGTAGCCATACCCATCAAAGCAGAAGGGAAAGTGAACTCATTTATGGAGCGCCCACATGGGGAATGCCAAGCCTTATGCATTCACAACTTTAAATACATTCTTTAATTTAATCCTCACAAAACTAAAAATGGCATTCCTGTCCTGTACAGCAGAGAAAGAAGGTGAGACTCAGAAGATTCTCCCTGTGCTAGGCATTAATCATTTGATTGTTAGATTCCACGAGAGGATAAAAGGTGAGGTTCCATGGAAGGGGCTGGGGTGCTGAGATTGTGGGATGGGGGCCCTCAGTGGGGGACTCTTAAAAGAGATAATTTATCAATTAGTCTGGAAAGATTTCGATATATCAATCTGTATAACCACGACAGTCAATGCCAACTCTGAGAGGGCCTAGGAGAGCTTTTTGATGGATTGGACATGGAGAGGGTGGTGGGAAGAAAAGAGAGGGATATGAATCATAAGTGCTTGCTTTGGCACTTGGGTAGTGATGCCATTTCTTGAGACAGGAAAGATGGCAGAAGAAGCAATTTGAGGGAGGAAATCAGAGTTCCGGGAGGATGGACTCAGTTAAGGGAAGGGTACCAGTTATCCTCAGAACTAAGCACGGATGCCATGATGCCAAGAAGAATAAAACATCCTTCCTGGTCTCATAGCTCCAACACTGCAGTCACACATACCTCCCTAGGAGCTACAGTACAAGACAACACGAGCAGTGGCTGAGAGGTAGAATTTGAAATGTAAATCTTAGTTTTCTATATTATTGATCAAACCAATGCTGTATCACAAACCTTAAAACTGAAATCCAATCTCAAGTCTAGTCTCCAGTTACAGAAGGAGAAAGAGTACAGAGAAAGTCCCAGAGAGGCCAAGCAAAGACAGCC
The DNA here is from genome assembly GCF_002263795.3 of Bos taurus. Lineage (NCBI taxonomy): Eukaryota > Metazoa > Chordata > Mammalia > Artiodactyla > Bovidae > Bos > Bos taurus. The sequence continues at coordinate 63,012,418 of NC_037331.1, forward strand.
TTCCACACACGAGCATCTGGTTTGCTTGGTACGGCCTCAAATTGCAGGAGAGTCATTCGTCATTAGCCATCTCTTCCGGGAGCTTTTCTTAGTTCGTGGTAGGAAGGGAGGCAACATAGTGTAGTGTTTTGTGTCCTAGGTTTCTGGCTCTGTTGCAAACTTGATGAGTGGCTGTGGAATGTCACTAAGATATGGAATGTCACTAAAATGTGAATCTATGAATATCTGCAGTTTTAAAGGAATATAAAGAAAAAGGGCTTCCCTGGTTGCTCAGATGGTAAAGAATTTGCCTGCAATGTGGGAGACCTGGGTTTGATCCCTAGATTGGGAAGATCCCCTGGAGGAGGGCATGGCAACCCACTCCAGTATTCTTGCCTGGAGAATCCCCATGGTCAGAGGAGTCTGGCAGGTTACAGCCCATGGGATTGCAAAGATTCGGACATGACTGAGCAAGCGACTAAGCACAAAGAATAAGAACATGCCACTCCATGCTACAAGATTACAACATCCCCAAACTGCAGTATAGGGGGTCATACTGAACCTGGATGTCACACAGAAAGGGGTCATCCCCCCATTTAGGAATAGTCTAAAAATTCCCTAGGGCATGTTCTAAAGAATCACTGAGGCACCCTATAGAAGGCTATGCACTCAGTCCCTAAATGAGCCCAGAAAGTTTGTCTGCAAATCCATATGCATTCATGGATTGGCAAATAGCTATTGGCCAAAAGCTCTGCCAACTATTGACTGCGTAGGAAACATGGGTTTTGCAGAGAATTTAGAGTTAGTGACTTATTTGGGGGCAAAGAATAGCTATGGAGGTGCTGAGGAGAGAGTGAATTTTAATGATAACAGAACTCTCCTGGATGGCTGTCAGCAGGGAAAGACATACTCTCCTCTAATTCTCTTTCCAACCCCCAGGCAAGGAGAGGCTGGACCCCTACTTAGTACACAAGGAGAATGGAGTTCAGAAACTTGCCAGAGGTCAAACACAAGCAGAAGAGCCAAAATGAAGGCCAAGCTGTCCAACCCCTGGGTCCCGGCGCATTCTTCCTGCCCCACATTGCCCAAGGCGAGTCATGTTCGCCAAAATGACTTTTCCTCAAGGATCAAATTCACTTGTCCTCAGAGGACTTTGCCGTAAAGGGGAGGCTGTCTTAGGTGATCTCCAAGGACCCTGTGAGCTCTAGCACTGCCAGAGGCTTTCTTGTGATATTTTTAAGCCAAGATGAGACTGGTTTCGCAAAACAGCTTAGAGGAGAAAACTGCCTTTATAAGCGCCACCTCGGATATAACTCTAATTTAACTGCCTTGACTTTCCCATTTTGAAAAATGGATCTGTACCAAGCTCACCACTTGCTCTCCAAATACACTGCACGTTCCTGAGAGACACATTTATAGCTAAGCAAAAAATGAAGGTTGATGACAGTGCCATGAGAAAAAGCAGGGAATAAAACTCCTTTGCCAAATTTAACAAGGTTATCACTCTTCTTTGAAAATACTCTTTTAAAAATGCTGATCACCATGTACTCAGAGAAATGCAATCCACTGTGAGGATAAGGAATGGGTTGGGTAACTCACAATCTATCTTTTTCCCTCCTTTGAAGTGTGAGAACTAAAGTCTCACCAGCTCCCCACCGTCTTGCACACCCCACCCCCAGGCAGGGTGGTACCAGGAGTATTCATGGTAAAAATCTAAATTCAGTGTTGAGGCACCAGGCAACACACTCAATTTGAAGAAGAATGATGGCTAAGATACAGTCCTTGCCCAAAGAGTTCCCATTCTTTTCTCTTCTTGCCTGAAGATCTTTGCCTCTGTGTCCACCAAAACACACATGACTGATGACATTCCTATCACTGGCACATTAAGATAAAGGATCACAATGCTCAGTTATAACCTACTCAAATTCTGGAGATGGATCTTCATGACTTTCCTTCTCATATCTAACACTGAAGCATTATAAGGAAAGCAAAGCCAGCATATTTAAGTCACAGTAAGTGATCAAGCAATGATGATCTTGGCTTTCTTTAACTCATGATAAAGAATGAACAAGTTTGCAAATGTTTGTACTTTACTATGAGATACAAGTGATTTGCAACCACCTGCTAAGGTATTGACGCAGCAGTACCTTGAACACAACATAAGGCTGAGAGCCCATGTCATGTGGGAACTGAAGCTCAAGTTCAAGTTGCTGCCTCCTGCCTTGCACAGGTTCTACACCATATGACTCCAGCGGGCACCAGTCACATAGCAGGTGATATGAAAGATGCCCACCCTCCTCCCCACAGCCCCACCCCAGAGTTGTGTAATGGGATGAGACTGCTCAGATTGGACTTTGGAACCAGGATGGAAGTTCCTAGAAACCCACTTTGACCAGGTTAAACTTCCACCCCATGACCTTCCCTCTAGCCAAACTAGGTGGATTGTTTTCTACAAGAAAGTCCCTTAGCCTGACTTCTGACTTTGTGGTGAAGGAGAGAAAAGCAGGAATCCTGGTTTGCAGTCTGATCAGCCTTTAGGAAGACTTGGTTTCTTATGATCCTGGGCGCTTTCATATAGAGGATAATCCATCCCTAAGAAAAGGAGAACTAAACATAAGAAGGCATGTCTCTATCCTCTTGCTTTCTGTTGCCAAAGGAAAATAGTTCTCAAAACCTAGGACCAATCACATGAAAATGACCCAATAGCAGCATGCTTGCAGAATGCCTGGCAGGTGTGGAACCATGGGAGCTACTCTAAGGTGGGTCAGTGCCAGAGGCCCATCTTAGGGACAGGAAGCAGTGCCACATCTGCTCCAGTGACAGTGGTTGATGTGGGCAATAGTAGCTCTGATAGGTAGAGAGGGGTACAGGATGTCCTGACTTTGTCAGGGGCTCTCCTGTTCATTAAACCTCCTTTAAAGATATTGTGTTAAAAGAGTTTATGAGTGGGCTAAATTGGACTATCTGATGAGAGGGCTTCCCTCTTCCCCCAGTAAATGAACAGATGTTCCGGGCCTCCTCCCTAATATATCCTCATCAAAGTTTCCATTAGATAGGCTGTTAGAAATCAGTGCTTTTCATACACCAAGAAAACTTCCCAGTTGTCATGGCAGCTTCTATATCCTCCAACAAGCTGCTCCGAAGTTATTTCAAGATGGCAGTAGCAGAAAGATGGATTGACTCTGTCAACAGGGAGTCCTAAAGTCCTGCCATTCACTGAGCAGAGAAACGTGTGCCTGCCATGGGCGGCTGATAAGGGAAGTGGACACAGGATAAACTTCAGCCCAGACAGCTGACAAAGCTCAAATGCAGCCTTTGGAAAAACAGTAACTACTGGGCCTCTGCTTCGGGAAGCAAAGACTGTGGGCTTTGTTCGATTCTCGGGCTATTAGCATCAGCAGGAGGCTTACAGTTCTGAATGGTTGCCGCCTGCTGCAGAGACAACGGAACCCATAAGTATATCTTATAAAACAGTTTCCTGTAGGAAATCTAAATGCTAAAATGTTCTTTCACCTCCAACACCCCAACTCTCTGCTCCTCGTTCCTACCACCTAAACCTCTCCGTTCTGATTCATTTTCAGGAACAGAACATCGTTTGTAAGTGATGGACTTCCCAGTGTGTATTTCCAAGCTGGATAACCACTAAACTTATTGGAGGGCTTAGTATGTGCTTCATGAGAATAGTGAGAGTTTTACATGCATGATGTTGTTGAATCTTCAGAACACTCCAGTGTGATAAGCACACCATTTTATAGATGACAAAATTGAGGTTCAATGAGGTGAAAAGCATACAGTAGTAGGTGGCGGCTTTGGGATCTGACCTCCAGTCAGACAGGTCTGGTTCTCAGGCAGAGCCCTCTTTTAATCAGTGCACTACCTTTCTCTATCCCTTCTTAGTTTATGGAAAGAGGTCACATTGAGAGAAGTTTCAGGGCTGGCAAAGGCTTGGGAATCCCTCACCCAGATTACAGGTTTGGAGAAGCACAAGTTGATCATGCTCCAATGTGATAAAATAATAAGAATGACTCCTTCTCAGAATCCCTGATGTCTGAGCTTGTCCCCCTCCAAACACTGTCCACTTTGCTCATTGTTATCTTTTTGTGGTTAATCAAGCCATATCTTACTTATCTCTGGCTCCTGTAAAGATTCCCTGAAGCCCTCCCTGACTAGACAGGCCTCCCAGGGTTCTTTCTCTTCACCATTAGTCAATATTTCCTAATGTTGAGCCTCTTCCAGGAAGACGGGGGAAGCAGTTCCAAATGCAAGTTATTAGTTCATGTATGGAGCTTTGACACAGTGTTCTGGTCACTTACAAAGGCAAACACACAGCTGGTTCAAGGGCAGCTTCTCATCATTTTCCATCACTGAAAAAAGTTAAGTCTCAGTAACTAATTGCTTTCAAACAGCTAGTCCCTTAACATCTGTGGGGATAACTAGGCAGACCCTTGCTAGGTCTCTGCACCTAGGAGCTTTTTTGCCTTTTTTTAATGCAGTTCATGGGGTTCTTACAGCAAGTATACTGGAGTGGTTTGCCATTCTCTCCTCAAGTGGATCACGTTTTGTCAGAACTCTTCACTCTGACCTGTCAGTCTTGGGTGGCCTTGCATGGCATGACTTATAGCTTCATTGAGTTATGCAATCCCCTACATTCAATGTACATGAACTCGGGCAAACTCTGGGAGATGGTGAGGGACCCGGAAGCCTGGAATTCTGCATCCATGGGGTCAAGGAGAGTCGGACATGATTTGGCGACTGAACAACAACAGGAGCTCACCTAATCAAGGCAATGTGCACATTGCTGAGTGCTGTTTTCTAAAAAGCTCTGACGGTCTGTTAGGACCAATCATCCAACTACACAGAGATGTACAAATTAAACACGTATGCCTGCACCATTTCTTTAACAAACATTCCCCTCATTGCAATACAAGGTCCAGAGCCAGAATACAAAACTGCACTGAAAACTTAACGAAAACAGCTGTGAATTGGTTTTAAGTACATTTCTCAAGTGGCCTTTTTTTTTTCCAAGGGGCATAAAAACACTGTATTTTTATTAATGGTTTTCTATTGATATCCCTGGGATTTAAATGCTTTACTTCTGTTTGCATTCATTCAACAAATGTTACATTGAACACCCAGCTACCATGCATTTGCAAGATAATAGGGATGCCAGACTGAACTGGCTGAAGACTGTTGAGGAGTTCACTGCCCCATGGGGATGACACATATTGTATCATGAAGAATTAGCTAGGTGACGCTGCAGGAACGTACATCTCCAACATCTTGCTGCCCCAAATTAGCAAAGGTTCTTCCTCATGTTATATGTGTATTGTGGGTCAGGAGTCTGGGTTGATGGAGTAGTTACTATCTCTAACATTGCCAGTCACCACACTAGAAGAAAAGAGATGTCTGAAGATTCTTGCACTGGTAATTAAATGTTTCAGTCTAGAAATAACACTCATCCCTTCCACTCCCAATTCATTATCCAGAACTAGTCGTTTATCTTACCCAATCACAAAAAAATCAGAAAGGTTTTCTATATATAGGTCTTTGGTTTCTTTAGGTAGACATATTCCTAAGTATTTTATTCTTCCCATTGCAATGGTGAATGGAATTGTTTCCTTAATTTCTCTTTCTGTTTTCTCATTATTAGTGTATAGGAATGCAAGGGATTTCTGTGTGTTGATTTTATATCCTGCAACTTTACTATAATCATTGATTAGTTCTAGTAATTTTCTGGTGGAGTCTTTAGGGTTTTCTATGTAAAGGATCATGTCATCTGCAAACAGTGAGAGTTTTACTTCTTCTTTTCCAATTTGGATTCCTTTTATTTCTTTTTCTGCTCTGATTGCTGTGGCCAAAACTTCCAAAACTATGTTGAATAGTAATGGTGAAAGTGGGCATCCTTGTCTTGTTCCTGACTTTAGAGGAAATGCTTTCAATTTTTCACCATTGAGGATAATGTTTGCTGTGGGTTTGTCATATATAGCTTTTATTATGTTGAAGTATGTTCCTTCTATTCCTGCTTTCTGGAGAGTTCTTATCATAAATGGATGTTGAATTTTGTCAAAGGCTTTCTCTGCATCTATTGAGATAATCATATGGTTTTTGTTTTTCAATTTGTTAATGTGGTGTATAACATTGATTGATTTGCGGATATTGAAGAATCCTTGCATCCCTGGGATAAAGTCCACTTGGTCATGGTGTATGATCTTTTTAATGTGTTGTTGGATTCTGATTGCTAGAATTTTGTTAAGGATTTTTGCATCTATGTTCATCAGTGATATTGGCCTGTAGTTTTCTTTTTTTGTGGGATCTTTGTCAGGTTTTGGTATTAGGGTGATGGTGGCCTCATAGAATGAGTTTGGAAGTTTAAGAGGACACTAATAGATGGAGAAATATACCATGTTCATGGATTGAAAGAATCAATATAGTGAAAATGAGTATACTACCCAAAGCAATTTATAGATTCAATGCAATCCCTATCAAGCTACCAACGGTATTCTTCACAGAGCTAGAACAAATAATTTCACAATTTGTATGGAAATACAAAAAACCTCGAATAGCCAAAGCTATCTTGAGAAAGAAGAATGGAACTGGAGGAATCAACCTGCCTGACTTCAGGCTCTATTACAAAGCCACAGTTATCAAGACAGTACGGTACTGGCACAAAGACAGAAATATTGATCAATGGAACAAAATAGAAAGCCCAGAGATAAATCCACGCACATATGGACACCTTATCTTTGACAAAGGAGGCAAGAATATACAATGGATTAAAGACAACCTCTTTAACAAGTGGTGCTGGGAAATCTGGTCAACCACTTGTAAAAGAATGAAACTAGAACACTTTCTAACATCACACACAAAAATAAACTCAAAATGGATCAAAGATCTCAATGTAAGACCAGAAACTATAAAACTCCTAGAGGAGAACATAGGCAAAACACTCTCCGACATACATCACAGCAGGATCTTCTATGACCCACCTCCCAGAATATTGGAAATAAAAGCAAAAATAAACAAATGGGACTTAATTAAACTTAAAAGCTTCTGCACAACAAAGGAAACTATTAGCAAGGTGAAAAGGCAGCCTTCAGAATGAGAGAAAATAATAGCAAATGAAGCAACTGACAAATAACTAATCTCAAAAATATACAAGCAACTCCTCCAGCTCAACTCCAGAAAAATAATGACCCAATCAAAAAATGGGCCAAAGAACTAAATAGACATTTCTCCAAAGAAGACATACAGAGGGCTAACAAACACATGAAAAGATGCTCAACATCACTCATTATCAGAGAAATGCAAATCAAAACCACTATGAGGTACCATTTCACGCCAGTCAGAATGGCTGCAATCCATAAGTCTACAAGCAATAAATGCTGGAGAGGGTGTGGAGAGAAGGGAACTCTCTTGCACTGATGGTGGGAATGCAAACTAGTACAGCCACTATGGAGAACAGTGTGGAGATTCCTTAAAAAACTGGAAATAGAACTGCCTTATGAGCCAGCAATCCCACTGCTGGGCATACACACTGAGGAAACCAGAAGGGAAAGAGACACATGTACCCCAATGTTCATCGCAGCACTGTTTATAATAGCCAGGACATGGAAGCAACCTAGATGCCCATCAGCAGATGAATGGATAAGAAAGCTGTGGTACATATACACAATGGAGTATTACTCAGCCATTAAAAAGAATACATTTGAATCAGTTCTAATGAGATGGATGAAACTGGAACCTATTATACAGAGTGAAGTAAGCCAGAAAGAAAAACACCAATACAGTATACTAACGCATATATATGGAATTTAGAAAGATGGAAACAATAACCCTGTGTATGAGACAGCAAAAGAGACACCGATGTATAGATCAGTCTTATGGACTCTGTGGGAGAGGGAGAGGGTGGGGAGATTTGGGAAAATAGCATTGAAACATGTATAATATCATGTATGAAACGAGTCGCCAGTCCAGGTTCGATGCACGGTACTGGATGCTTGGGGCTGGTGCACTGGGACGACCCAGAGGGAGGGGAGGGGAGGGAGGAGGGTGGAGGGTTCAGGATGGGGAACGCGGGTATACCTGTGGTGGATTCATTTTGATATTTGGCAAAACTAATACAATATTGTAAAGTTTAAAAATAAAATAAAATTTGAAATTGTTAAAAAAAAAAATCAGAAAGGGCCATTCCCTCTTACAACTAGATTGGGAAAGATCCAGCAACACATGATAGATAGCCCTAAGAAATCCCACGCACATTTTGGTAAGTAATCGTGATACAATGTGAAAAGTGCTATAATAGAGAAATGAAACAAAAAAGAGGGATTAATTGCTAACATACTTCATGGTGTAATTACAAAAGATACCCATAGGAGGGGGTATTTGAGTTTAGTCTTAGAGGATAAAAAGGCTTCGTTGTGGGGGCAAAGGTATGACCATTCTAGGAGAAAGAGCACTGCAAAGGCAGGGATGAGAAAATACCTTCCATTTGAAGGAAATGGAAGGAACTTCAGTGTGTCTGAAGCACCAAATTCAGGACGGGTAGAAAGAAGAGGGGCCAACTGTGGGACACATTTGCCTTTCTTGAGTGTTTGGCTTCATCCTGCCAACAATAGGAGATAACAGGGATTGTTGGGCTTCCTAGATGGTGCTAGTGGTAAAGAACCCTCCTCCCAATGCAGTAGACATGAGAGACATGGGTTCGAGCCCTGGGTCAGGAAGATCCCCTGGAGGAGGGCATGGCAACCCACTCCAGTATTCTTGCCTGGGGAATTGCCATGGATGGAGGAGCCTGGCGGGTTATAGTCCATGGGTTCAGAAGGAGTCAGACAAAACTGAAGTGACTTAGCACACACATCCTACAGAGGAGAGTTAGACAGTGGATTGTGGGAAATGTTTGCTTGTTTTTAGGAAGATAACACAGAGGAAGCATGGATGAAGACCTGAAATGCAGAGGAAAGCTGATTAGGGAGTTGGCACTGTCTTCCAGGTGAGATAGTGAGCCAAGCCACAGGCACTGCCAGTGGAGTCTGAAATGTGAGGCATTTCTGAGGAAGAGCTGATAAATCCTATTGTTGTTATCATTAATAAACATTAATGGTCTTAGTTAACAGGGGGCTGATGACAAGGGAATCCTTCAAGACCACTTCAGGGCTGTCAGTTTAGGATATGGGGAAACACTACACTGTTCACCAAGCTGCAGCATTGCAGCTGGAGGACGAAGCAGTCGAGGCAGCAAGATTTGAACATGTTGGATTTGAGATGCCCGTGGAGATGCAGGTGGGGATGTCCCTGGGAATACAGCGCCCAAGAGTCTGAATTTTTTTAGAACTTGGGATAAATGTAATTTATGATTAGTGCATGGAGCTGGCAGCTGAGCCATGTTAATACTTGCAGTGCCTCACAGAGAAAACTGAAGGAATAAATGCAAATATACAGGAACATTCTGAAGTAAACTTTGTTAGCCACCACATTAAAACTGGGGTTCAATCCCTGGGTCACCCTTGGAGAAGGGAATGGCAACCCACTCTAGTATTCTTGCTGGGGAATCCCACGGACAGAGGAGCCTGGTGAGCTATATAGTCCATGGACATGACTGAGGGCCTAACACTTTCACATATATATAATACAGATATGCAGATATATAATATATATATATATATCTTTATATATCCGTATAATGAAAACTCATGGGAAAAGAATTTGGAAATATCTCATCCACCCAAATGCTCAGAGAAAACTACTTCCAAAATTTCAGTTAATATCTGCCCTCATTGAAGCACAAAGTTGTTGCCTATGGAAATGTTGATAATTTAGAACAAACACGTATATATTTCAGTCAGAACTGATTGGATGTTTAACCTGAGGAAAGAATTTTGAAACTGAACTATTAATGACAATTATAAGTAATCAATGCTGTTTTTCAAAGTGACTAATCAAGTTTTCAGGGTTTCTGCAAATTTGCATGGCCATCCATAGAACTTTCTATTATGCTGGGGTTTTTCCTTTAATTTTTAATTAAATTGGCTAAAATCAGCAATCAAGGTTTCCATATTACTATGTAATGTATAGGGTAGCAGAGTACACTGGGCTCCCACCAGCTCCAAAAAAAGATCACTTAGAATACTGGAGGGAGAAATCTGAACTCTCACTGTCAACGTTCCAAGAGATAAACAGCATTATAAGTCGTTTTGAGGCAACATGATCAGGGTTTTTAAATAAATCATATTAATATGTGGATAAAACAAGCATTATTCTCTTCCCTCAAAATTTACTAGAGCATTTGTTTTTGCCAAGTAGGAAGGTGACTGTTGGGCTGTGTGCCTGGGGACACATGGAAGACTTTCTGGTCTTGCCTGTCACATGCACGCAGGGGTCACACCATTTTCTAAGTAGCTAATTTTGGCTCCTAGGATCAATCCACTTTTGACAGGCAAGCTCAGGTGGTTTCTGGTAACAAGCTATAACAAAGAAAAGAACATTTCTTCTGGGATGAAGACCACTCAAGAATTGGTAAAAATCCACACATTTCTAGGAAGTGAAAGTGAAGAACATACAGCTTAGGGCTTCCCTGGTGGCTCAGTGGTAAAAATCTGCCTGCCAATGCAGGAGTCACAGGTTTAATGCCTGGTCCTGGAAGATCCCACAAGCCACAGAGCAACTAGGCTTCTGTGTCACAACTCTTGAGTCTGTGCTCTAGAACCAGTTCAGTTCAGTCAGTCAATCGTGTCCGACGCTTTGTGACCCCATGGACTGCAGCACGCCAGGCTTCACTGTCTCTTGTCAGCAGTCAAGTGCTGACCCATACCTCCACAGGAGAGACTCAAACACAGTTCTGGCTTAGTCTCTGTAGGGTCTCTGGGCTCTAGAGCCAGGGAGCTGCAATATCTGAAGCCCATTGGACCTAGGGCCAGTGCTCTGCAATGAGAGTGTACTCTGCTCACCGCAACTAGAGAAAAGCCCACGCAGCAACAAAGACCCAGCACAGTCATAAATTTTAAAAAAAAAATTTTTTTTTTTTTTAAAGAACAAACAGGTTAGATTCTCGAGGCTTGTTTTAACTTTGATTTTTTTCTAAGGCCACGTGACACTTGTGCTTGTCTTTTTCACATGCAGCCCTACACAGTCGAGTCTGTCTTTTTGCATTTCAAAAACTAAACATATTTTCTCCTTCTGTGCTAATCTATGTTCTGAAACAGTGGATTTTAAATGTTTGTGCCTGACTCACATTAAGAAGGGCTTCCCTTGTGGCTCAGCTGGTAAAGAATCAGTCTGCAATACAGGAGACCTGGGTTCAATCCCTGGGCTGGGAAGATCCCCTGAAGAAGGGAAAGGCTACCCACTCCAGTATTCTGGCCTGGAGAATTCCATGGACCGTATAGTCCATGGAATCACAGAGTCAACATGACTTTCACTTTCACTTCACATTAAGAAACGCGGGCAAATATCACTGAGAGCAAAGATTCACAAAACAACATTTGTCCTTAAATGTGTGACCCAGGCTGATTTTTTCCAAGTCTGTTCTGTTTCTGTTCTAAATCATTCATGACCCACTAAGTGAATTTGACCCACATTTTGGGAAATACTGTTGTGGAACATCCCTCCCCAAAAGATACATTTAAATGTACATTGAAAAAAAGCAAATAGCTTCAGTAATGAATGATGCTCTCAGCAGGCACATAGAAATACTGAGTTTGTGAGGAATCTGTTCAGAGCTGACTGTCTCCAGTCTCACATGGAAGTTGATCAGATTCTACTGGGCCTCAACTCTGTGGAACTGTCCGCAAAGTTTGACTCAACTTTCATCACCAGCATGTTAACCAAGTTTGGTCTTTACCAGGTGGCGCTAGTGGTAAACTATCTGCCTGCCAATGCAGGAGACATAAGAGACCCGGATTTGATACTTGGATCAGGAAGATCCCCTGGAAGAGGAAATGGCAACTCACTCCAGTGTTCTTGCCTGGAGAATCCCACGGACAGAGGAGCCTGGCAGGATACAGTCTGTGGGGTTTCAAAGAGTTGGACATGACTGAAGCGACTAAACACACAGCGCATTCTCAAACAAAGTCCCATCCTTTTCTGACTTAACTTTCAGTTAACAGATACTTGACTTCACTGATTCTAGACCAGTGCTACTCACCTGAACTTTTTATGTCTATGGAAAAGTTTTATACCTGTCCTGCCCAAATTGGTGGCTACTTGCAACAGATGGCTAGCGGGCACTCAGGACGTGACTAATGCAACTGAGGAACTGAATTTTAAATTTTAATTTCAATTATTTAAATGTAAATAACCAAGTATATTGATAGTAACAACCATATTAAATAGTGCTCACTCTAGCTAAACTCTCAAAATATGTTTCCATTTCTTCATTATACAGTTTCCCCTCTTACCGCATGCTTCCCAGGGGGCTAGTGGTAAAGAATCTGCTGGTACAGGAGACACAGATGTCACAGTTTTGATCCCTGGGTTGGAAAGATACCCTGGAGTGGGAAATGGCAACCCACTCCAGTATTCTAGCTTGAAAAATTCTACAGGCAGAGAAGCCTGGCGGGCTACTGTCCTGGGTCAAAAAGATCCCCTGGAGTAGGAAATGGAAACTCACTCCAGTATTTTTGCCTAAAAAATTCCACAGACAGAGGAGCCTGGTGGGCTACAGTCCATGGGGTCACAAAGAGTCTGACACGACCGTGGGCACATGCACACTCTGCACCTCATTGCTTATGGTTCATCGCCTTGCATCACATTGATAACGTACTCTTTACGTTACACTGTCTGGCTCATTCTTGGTCCTTTAAAGTCATATTTGTAGACAAAAGATTCGATCCACACACAACATTTTCCTGCCAGTTTCCATTTAAAAAATGAATTTCTCTTTTATTTTTGTCATAGCTTCATTTTCCCACAACCTTCAACATCCTATCCATTTTCAAAAGCTTAAAAGAGAAAATGCAAACCTAAAAACTAAACACAGACTCCGTAGGCATGCTATGGACTGATGAACAAGATGTGATTGAGGCTGAATAAGCAATCCCAAACGTCATTTGGTGGTGGTGGGTGGAGTGAACTTGCTTAGTTCTGGACTGTACCTTTTTCTTTTTTTTTTGCATCTATTCTTGAGAAATGTGTGTATTTTGTATTTGAAATTGCAGACTGTGTTAGTAGAGATTACTATTTAAATGGGGTAATATGTTGGGGAATAAAATAATATTTTTTTCAAAAGACACTTTTTGCTTCCCAGGGAGCTTTGGACTGAGGTAGATCAACATAGGTAGATGTCACTTCGCCATGAGGCACACTCATAATGAGATGACACTGTGAGGCAGGAGCAATATTATTTAAGAGAGTATTAGAGAAGAAAGAGTTCAGAGTTGGGAAGGGAGGTATGGAGGGCTTCATAGCAAAGATACCTTGTAGGCTATGTCATAAATTGACACTTAAAAGGATTTGGGGACAGGAAAGAACATTCCAGGCTGGAAAACAGTAAAGGGAGAATTATAGAGCTTGAGGGTATGGCATGTTTGAAGAAAGCTAACTTACATAGAGTGTCAAAGTCTGATGTATCTAATCAGTCTGTATTTTAAGAAGATGCATTCATCAATAAATATTTACTTTGGACAGCAAGATAAAAATGGTTAGAGGAAAATAATACTGGAGAGGGAGATAAGCTTCTGGTGTGTGTGTTAAGTTGCTTCAGTCATGTCCAACTCTTTGTGACCCCATGGACTGTAGCCTGCCAGATTCCTCTGTTCATGGGTTTTCCAGGCAAGAATACTCGAGTGGGTTGCCATGCTCTCTTCCAGAGGATCTTCCAGACCCAGGGACTGAACCCACGTCTCTTATGTCTCCTGCATTGGTAGGCAGGTTATTTACCACTAGCGCCACCTGGGAAGATGAGATAATCCAAGTAAAAGACAACCACCCTCTAAACAAGGAGGTGGCAAGCTATGTCCCTTGGGCTAAATCAGATCAGAAATCTGTTTTTGTAAATAAAGTTTTACTGAAACACAGTCATGCCTACCTTCTCATTCACCTATTATCCATGGCTGTGTTCATGCTATAAGAGCAGAGTTGAATAGTTACAACAAAGACAGTGACTCAGAAAGCCTAAAATATTTACTATCTGCTCCTTTCAAGACAAAGCTTGCCAGTCTGTGATCTAAACGTGGGTGGAGAGGGTGGCATTCTCATCAAGGAAATGATGGCAGTGACATTCACAGGATGCAGAGACACATGACATACTGGGATTGATTTACAAGGAAACCTTGACTCAAGGTGTCTTTAGGGTCTCTACCCTGGGAGACATGAAAGAAAGCAATTTCATTAACTGAGATAGAGATGAGAAAAAGTTGGGTTAGGAAAAGAGAAAAGGAGTTCCAAGTTAGGTGTGTTGTATTTGAAGCCCCTGTGGCTACCCCCACCACTGGGAAGGTGAATGTACCCATCTTTGGAGCCAAGGAAAGAGGCCGTGCATGGCTGAAGATGCAGAGTTGGAAGCTACGCACCTAAAGTCAAGAGGTGATAAGAAGACAGCCCAGAGAGAAAGGAAAGGAAAGAAACAGGAGCAAGACGAAATCCCTGGGGAAATACTTCTATTTAAGCAGCAGACAGAGAAAAAGGAACCAGTAAAGAATTCAACAGAAGGGTAGGAAAAATACCCCAGCATTACAGAACTAACGAGAGGCAAAAACATATAGGAGAGAGGCTGGTCAGCAAAGTTGTCCAAAGTTGTCCTAAGGATGAGACAGAACAAGAATGTTACAGAGGAGGTGACTGAACACATCAGAACAGTATTGTTGGTATTTAGGGACAGAATCCAAGGAATGAACAGAAGGAGAACAAATTGTGACAGCAAAAGAAGACTAATCCTTTGAGAGCCTTAGCTATTGAGGAAAGATGAAGACCGGCTGGATGCTGGAAGGAGAAACAGGTCTAAGGAGGGTTTTCTTGAGGAGAGGAGAGTTTTGGGTAAGCTTATTTTACACAAATGTCAATAGATTCTGGCATGAGGACATTTCCCAGACTTTGGACAGTTTACATCTTGCTGAGATGCATTTGTTTGCTTCCTTTGGAACTTACATCATTGCTATGGTCTGAAGAGTTGATGCTTCTGGAACCCAAGCATAAGCTAAATGAAATCTTCCTTCTAACTCAGGCTAAAATCTACTTAAGTTGTCTAAAATGAACCAAAATGTTTTTAAGATCTTCATATATAGATCTTCAGGTCAAGAACTTCACATCATTTGAATTTCAAAGATGGAAAAAGCCACAGTAGAATCTGCTAAGTTGAGAGATGGTATCTAGAAACTTTGGCCTCCCCAGTTGGAACATTCCTTTCTCCTGAGCCCAGAAGATTTGCCTCCAGACTCATTTTTCTGGGGCCCAGGGTTCCAGCCCTCAGGAATGTACCTCTTCTCTGGCATTGCTTTGAGCCATCAATTTAACATTTGATTACAGATAAGCAGTAACTTAGAGGGAGGAGAACAGAAGCTAAAATCTTCCAGCTTTGGAACCCTAAGTCCTGGGTTGAAACCAGTAGTTGATGAGCAAAACAGACCCCAGAAGATATCTGGCAATGTCTGGAGAAGTTTTTGTAGTCATAATTGGAAATGGGGTGCTACTAGCATCTAGCGGGTAGAGGTCAGGGATGCTGCTAGACTTCCTATGACATACAGGGCACTCCTCCCGCAACAAGGAATTATCCTGCCCAAACTGTTAAAAGTTCTATCCAGTGTGCCCTGAGTCAGCTGTTCTATTTCAAAAATTGTCATATATTAATTCATACTAAAACAAAAAGGCAACTTCCCAGGGACACTAACGGTAAAGAAAATGGTTGCCAATGGAGGAGACAGAAGAGACTTGTGTTCGATCCCTGGGTCGGGAAGATCCCTTGGAAGAGGGCACAGCAACCCACCCCAGTATTCTTGCCTGGAGAATTCCATAGACAGAGGAGTCTGGCGGGCCGCAGTCCATAAGGTCACAAAGAGTCAGACATGACTAGAGCGATAGCACGCACGATTCACAAAATAAAAAGACTGATATTGTATTAACGTGTCGTTTATGCTGGTGGGGGTAGGTGACCTTTACAGGTGTAGGTAGTTTTGTCTGTTTAGCCAAAATTCACCCCGTTTCCTTTTTCCCAACAAACTACCCATTCCCAGCAACAAAGAGTAGTCAATATAAGGCATTCCAGGTTTTAAGAGTGGGCATGTAAACTAGATTGGCTCAATCAAACTAAAGGAATGAGGGATTGGTGCTAATTAATGCATAAAAATGACTGTCTAGGAAAAAATACAGTCTACATACAGCTGTCTGAGGAGGCCTTACAAATAGCTGTGAAAAGAAGGGAAGCAAAAAGCAAAGGAGAAAAGGAAAGATATACCCATTTGAATGCAGAGTTCCAAAGAATAGCAAGGAGAGATAAGAAAGTCTTCCTCAGTGATCAATGCAAAGAAATAGAGGAAAACAATAGAATGGGAAAGACTAGAGATCTCGTCAAGAAAATTAGAGATACCAAGGGAACATTTCATGCAAAGATGGGCTCAATAAAGGACAGAAATTGTAGGGACCTAACAGAAGCAGAAGATATTAAGAAGAGGTGGCAAGAATACACAGAAGAACTGTACAAAAAAGAGCTTCATGACCCAGATAATCACGATGGTGTGATCACTGACCTAGAGCCAGACATCCTGGAATGTGAAGTCAAGTGGGCCTTAGGAAGCATCACTATGAACAAAGCTAGTAGAGGTGATGGAATTCCAGTTGAGCTATTTCAAATCCTGGAAGATGATGCTGTGAAAGTGCTGCACTCAATATGCCAGCAAATTTGGAAAACTCAGCAGTGGCCACGGGACTGGAAAAGGTCAGTTTTCATTCCAATCCCAAAGAAAGGCAATGCCAAAGAATGCTCAAACTACCCCACAATCGCACTTATCTCAGTTCAGTTCAGTTCAGTTCAGTCACTCAGTCGTGTCCGATTCTTTGCAACCCCATGAATCACGGCATGCCAGGCCTCCCTGTCCATCACCAACTCCCAGAGTTTACCCACACTCATGTCCATCAAGTCAGTGATGCCACCCATCCATCTCATCCTCTGTCATCCCCTTCTCCTCCTGCTCACCGTCCCTCCCAGTATCAGGGTCTTTTCCAATGAGTCAACTCTTCGCATGAGGTGGCCAAAGTATTGGAGTTTCAGCTTCAGCATCAGTCTTTCCAATGAACACCCAGGACTCATCTCCTTTAGGATGGACTGGTTGGATCTCCTTGCAGTCCAAGGGACTCTCAAGAGTCTTTTCCAACACCACAGTTCAAAAGTATCAATTCTTTGGCACTCAGCTTTCTTCACAGTTCAAGTCTCACATCCATACATGACCACTGAAAAAACCATAGCCTTGACCAGATGGACCTTTGTTGGCAAAGAATTGTCTCTGGTTTTAAATATGCTATCTAGGTTGTTCATAACTTTCTGTCCAAGGAGTAAGTGTCTTTTAATTTCATGGCTGCAATCACTATCTGCAGTGATTTGGGAGCCCCCCCCCCCCCCAAAAAAAAAAGTCAGACTTTATTTCACACCTATTTGAAATAGGTCACTGTTTCCTGATCTATTTCCCATGAAGTGATGGGACCAGATGCCATGATCATAGTTTTCTGAATGTTGAGCTTTAAGCCAACTTTTTCACTCTCCACTCTCACTTTCATCAAGAGGCTTTTTAGTTCCTCTTCACTTTCTGCCATAAGGGTGGTGTCATCTGTATATCTGAGGTTATTGATATTTCTCCCAGCAATCTTGATTCTAGCTTGTGCTTCTTCCAGCCCAGTGTTTCTCATGATGTACTCTGCATATAAGTTGAATAAGCAGGGTGACAATACACAGCCTTGAAGTACTCCTTTTCCTATTTGGAACCAGTCTGTTTTTCCATGTCCAGTTCTAACTGTTGTTTCCTGACCTTCATACAGGTTTCTCCAGAGGCAGGTCAGGTGGTCTGGTATTCCCATCTCTTGAAGAATTTTCCACAGTTTATTGTGATCCACACAGTCAAAGGCTTTTGCATTGACAAGAAAGCAGAAACAGATGTTTTTCTGGAACTCTCTTGCTTTTTCGATGATCCAGCAGATGTTGCCAATTTGACCTCTGGTTCCTCTGCCTTTTCTAAAACCAGCTTGAACATCTGGAAGTTCACGGTTCATGTATTGCTAAAACCTGGCTTGGAGAATTTTGAGGATTACTTTACTAGAGTGTGAGATGAGTGCAATTGGGCGGTAGTTTGAGCATTCTTTGGCATTGCCTTTCTTTGGGATTGGAATGAAAACTGACCTTTTCCAGTCCCGTGGCCACTGCTGAATTTTACAAATTTGCTGGCATATTGAGTGCAGCACTTTCACAGCATCATCTTCCAGGATTTGAAATAGCTCAACTGGAATTCCATCACCTCCCCTAGCTTTGTTCGTAGTGATACTTTCTAAGGCCCACTTGACTTCACATTCCAGGATGTCAGGCTCTAGGTGAGTGATCACACCATCATAATTATCTGGGTCATGAAGATCTTTTTTGTACAGTTCTTCTGCTTCTGTTAGGTCCCTACCATTTCTGTCCTTTATTGAGCCCATCTTTGCATGAAATGTTCCCTTGGTATCTCTAATTTTCTTGAAGAGATCTCTAGTCTTTCCCATTCTATTGTTTTCCTCTATTTCTTTGCATTGGTCATTGAGGAAGACTTTCTTATCTCTCCTTGCTATTCTTTGGAACTCTGAATTCAGATGCTCATATCTTTCCTTTTCTCCTTTGCTTTTCGCTTCTCTTCTTTTCACAGCTATTTGTAAGGCCTCCCCAGACAGCCATTTTGCTTTTTTGCATTTCTTTTCCATGGGGATGGTCTTGATCCCTGTCCCCTGTACAATGTCACGAACCTCCGTCCATAGTTCATCAGGCACTCTACCTATCAGATCTAGTCCCTTAAATTTATTTCTCACTTCCACTGTATAATCATAAAGAATTTGATTTAGGTCATACCTGAATAGTCTAGTGGTTTTCCCTATTTTCTTCAATTTAAGTCTGAATTTGGCAATAAGGAGTTCATGATCTGAGCCACAGTCAGCTCCCGGTCTTATTTTTGCTGACTGTATAGAGCTTCTCCATCTTTGGCTGCAAAGAATATAATCAATCTGATTTCAGTGTTGACCCTCTGGTGATGTCCAGTATAGAGTCTTCTCTTGTGTTGTTGGAAGAGGGTGTTTGCTATGACCAGTGTGTTGTCTTGGCAAAACTCTATTAGCCTTTGCCCTGCTTCATTCTGTATTCCAAGGCCAAATTTGCCTGTTACTCCAGGTGTTTCCTGACTTCCTACTTTTGCATTACAGTCCCCTATAATGAAAAGGACATCTTTTTTGGGTGTTAGTTCTAAAAGGTCTTGTAGGTTTTCATAAAACCGTTCAACTTCAGCTTCTTCAGCGTTACTGGTTGGGGCATAGTCTTGGATTACTATGGTATTGAATGGTTTGCCTTGGAAACTAACAGAGATGATTCTGTCATTTTTGAGATTGCATCCAACTACTGCATTTCGGACTCTTTTGTTGACCATGATGGCTACTCCATTTCTTCTAAGGGATTCCTGCCCGCAGTAGTAGATGTAATGGTCATCTGAGTTAAATTCACCCATTCCAGTCCATTTTAGTTCGCGGATTCCTAGAATGTCGACATTCACTCTTGCCATCTCATGTTTCTCTACTTCCAATTTGCCTTGATTCATGGACCTGACAATCCAGGTTCCTGTGCAATATTGCTCTTTACAGCATCGGACCTTGCTTCTGTCATCAGTCACATCCACAACTGGGTATTGTTTTTGCTTTGGCTCCATCCCTTCATTCTTTCTGGAGTTATTTCTCCACTGATCTCCAGCAGCATATTGGGCACCTACCAACCTGGGGAGTTCCTCTTTCAGTATCCTATCATTTTGCCTTTTCATACTGTTCATGGGGTTCTCAAGGCAAGAATACTGAAGTGGTTTGCCATTCCCTTCTCCAGTGGACCACATTCTGTCAGACCTCTCCACCATGACCCACCCGTCTTGGGTGGCCCGACACGGCATGGCTTAGTTTCATTGAGTTAGACAAGGCTTTGGTCCGTGTGATTAGATTGACTAGTTTTCTGTGATTATGGTTTGTGTGTCTGCCCTCTGATGCCTATGTAGGCATACATTTATTATAAATCTTTACTAATCTAATGGATGTTTAGAACCCAAAATACAAATACAATAACACAAAAAAATGTTCTTCATTGTAAATTCCACACTATAAATTGATTTTCACAGAATTTTCTTACTCGCTTTTGCCATTCTTACATCTCTAACCAATCAATGGTTGTAATTGACAGATAAGTTTTAATGCTGGCATGAATGCTGGCTGCTTTTGCTTCCGTTACAAGTAAAACAATGAAAGCACATGATCAGAATTTCAGTCATCTTTCAATGATGTGACTTCTTTGCTGAATCAGATATAACTGGAAAAATATCTCCTCAAATTTCTGCACTATTCACAACCCAAGTGGTTTAGAATAACACTTTAAAAAATTTAATCTGCATTATTCGCATTTCTCCATCACTTTCTGTAGTCTGTGTGTGTGTGTGTGTGTGTGTGTGTTTGTGCTTAGTCACCTAGTCTTGTCTGACTCTTTGCAACCCTATGGATTGTAGCTTGCCAGGCTCCTCTGTCCATGGAATGCTCCAGGCAGGAATACTGGAGTGGGTTACCATTTCCTCCTCCAGGGGCTCTTCCCGAGCCAGGGATCACACCTGTGTCTCCTGCATTGGCAGGCAGATTCTTTACCACTGAGCCACCAGGGAAGCCCTAGACAAACAAAAAATAGTATCTCATAACCTGTTTATTGCACCTGCCCATTTCTAGGCTGTGAATACTGTCATCATGGCCGATTTCAGGTCACCAGCACAGAGCTGGGGAGGGCAGTGCAGTAGCTCTCACTGTAGAGTATACCATCATCCACATGTGATGGATGTAAATCATGCCAGGGGCACAGATGAGAGTAAAATTAGTAAAATAAGAGGGAGTGATGAATTTTGAATATTTACTATCTTTGTTTTTAATCAAGTCTATTTTGTTTT
Organism: Bos taurus; assembly: GCF_002263795.3. Classification (NCBI taxonomy): domain Eukaryota; kingdom Metazoa; phylum Chordata; class Mammalia; order Artiodactyla; family Bovidae; genus Bos; species Bos taurus. The sequence goes on from NC_037331.1 coordinate 63,033,510, forward strand.
AGGTTTGTATAATTTAATTTTTAACAACAGTTATGTTTAACAACCAGTTGCAAAATTTCTGAAAATTTGACAATCAGATCTCAGGAGCCAGGAGAAGCCAATTCTAGCACACCAAAGATTGGAGAAGAGGTTTTCACTTTCTCTCCTGAAGTGTGTGAGTAAGTAAGCATGTCGGTAGGGTTTCCGCTGATGACTATTGTAGCCAGGAGAAGAAGATCCAGCCTTTGTCTGAGGCCACTGTAAAACAGACAAAATGGAGAGACAAAAAAAACCTGAGTCATCAATGTGATCACTCAGTGCTCAAACCGTGCCCAGAACCCACTCTACCACTGATCTGCTCACGGAAAATACTCTTGCCCCTACTGTGCAGGCCAGCTTGTAGAAGAGTTTTATGATGTGTGTAGCCAAAAGCATTCCAAGCCAATATTGTTTTTTGTTTTTTCTTAGGAAACAATGGCTTAATGAAAGAAGTCATCTCTGATCATAGAAGCTTGGCCTTTAAAATGGGAAGAGTATTTTAGAACCTTTCAGAAGTCAAGAAAGAGACTTGGCTTATTTTGTCTGTACTCTTTATTTCTTTTCCTGCCATCCTGCCTATGCCAGACTTCCTTCAAATCTCAATTCACTCAGCTCTGTGTCTTTGAAGACTTCTCTAAATTTTTTCCCTTTCATTTCCCAAAATAAAGTGGATTCTTTCCCTCAATGCCTTTGGTGTAGATAAATTGCATATCATACTGCATTTTTTTAACATTTGTCAGACCCCCAGCTTCTCAGAGGTCAGGTTATTATACTGTTTTGTTTTTGTTTTGTTTTTTGTTTCCCTGTATTTCCAGTCCCAAAACATAGCAAGTCCTCAATAAAGTTGTTAAGGACTGAATTGTGTTCCCTCAAAGTTCATATGGATCTTCCCTTGTAACTCAGTCGGTACAGAATCTGCCTGCAATGCAGGAGACCCAGGTTCGATTCTTTGGTGGGGAAGATCCCCTGGAGAAGGAAATGGCAACCCACTCCAGTATTCTTGCCTGGAGAATCCCATGAACAGAGGAGCCTGGCAGGCTATAGGCCATGGTGTTGCAAGAGTTGGACACAACTTAGTGACTAAACCACCAAAGTTCATATGCTGAAGCCTTAGGTTCCCATGTGACTATATTTGGAGATAAAGTCTTTGCAGAGTTAATTAAGGTTAAATGAGGTGGTAAGGGTGGGGTCATAATCCAATTGAACTGATGGTCTTACAGGAAGAGGAAGAGACATCAGGGACATATGCACAGAGAAAAAGCCCAAGGACCCAGAGAGAAGGTGGCCATCTGCAAGCCAAAGGGAGAGACTTCAGGAGAAATCAAAGTAGCTGGTACCTTCATCTTGAACTTCCAGCCTCCAGAACTGCAAGTAAATACATTTTTCTTGCTCAAAGCTTCCAGTCTACAATTTTTTGTTATGGCAGCAATACAAAATGTGGGTTGACAATGTATATGTCCTTTAATAAAGATGGTTCACACAGATCCGTGAATCTACTGCTGTTAAGCACTTATCTGCTTTCACTACCCCAAGAATATGGACTTCCCAGTAGCTCAGTAGTAAACAATCTGCCTACCAGCAGAGGGAGGTGAAGGAGTTCAGTCCCTGGGCCAGGAAGATCTCCTGGAGGAGGAAAGGGCAACCTAATCTAGTATTCTTGCCTGGAAAATCCCATGGACAGAGGAGATTGGCAGGCTGTAGTCCGTGGGGCCATAAAGAGCACTCAAGCACCCCAAGAATATGATTTCATCAAAACTATGGCAGAGTAATTTAATTTTATTTTGGTTAAGAAAAGAGAGAGAAATACAGCATATCTCTCTGCCACAGAAATTATAAAAAAGATATTTTCTCCATTAAGTCCTTCCATATCCCTAATTTCTGATTTGTTCTCTTGCAGGTTTGTTTTGATTGGAGAATGATGAACCCAGTGAAGACCTGGGAAATACATACAAAAGGGAAATAGGACCAAATAAAGGGGTTGCTTTCATCTCCATGAAAGCAAAGCTGTTTTTGTTGATACATATGGAAAAAATCAGGCCCGATTATAGATTGTGATTTGGCACCAAGGTTGCAGCCTCACCACAGGCCTTTTCTTTCTTTCCACAGATATACCATTACAGTCCACTGAGCCCCAAGCCCTCCATCACTGGCAGGACTATTCCTCGGAGAAATGGACCTCGCCAGAGGTATCTCCATCATTGCTGTGATGGGTTTCAGTGAAAAAGGGTTTCCTGTCTGTTGACTCTAAGCAAGAAGATGCCTGCTTGGTCAGGGCAACACCCAGTTAGGCTCCTAGTGGAAAGAGTCAGACAATGCATCGCACGAATGGGTGTGGACATTCCTTATTGCCCCCTCTAGCCTCAGCCCCTCTTCAAAACCAGACCTTTCCTGGTATTTCATATGGATTTTAGGCTGATGATGATCAATCTTCTTTTCTAATCTACTTATAGGGATATTCCGAATGCTTAAAGTAGAGAATATCAGGGTGCTTGAAGACCTGATTCTAACCTGCTCTCTACTAACTTACCAAATGACCTTGGGCAGGCTCCTACCCCACTAAGAACCTCAGTCTTGTCATCTGTGAAACAGAGGTTGGACTCAAGGATCTCCAAAGCCTTTCCCAGATGAAACCATCTCCTGTGCTTTCACCATGGTAGCAAACAGCCACACACATTCTGTTCAAATTAATGAAATGAAATTTAAAATGTAGTTTCTCAATATCACTAGTCACATTTCAAGGGTTTTTATAGCCATATGGGGCCAGTGGCTACCATATTGAACAGCATCCATAAAAAGTATTTCCATTATTCAGAAAGACCATTGGACAGCCTGGCTTTAACACTTTCATTTTACCAAAACTGTAGATAATTTCACAAAACAGTCTGATAGTTCAATAGCACTTTTGTGTGTCTATTGTATATTTCAATACACCATGACATTTAACCGCACAACATGGGTAAGAAAGGTGTTGTTATGTCTACTCTATCAGACAAGGACACTACTCAAAGATGAAATGCCTTGCTCTAGGGTCATGCTGCTAATGACCAAATGTATTTTCCAAATTTGAAACTCTCTCTACACATGGCACTAAGTCACAAGGAAAAGACATGCATGGCCTCACCAAGCCCATTCCAACCCATGGCAGCAAAGAACTAAGGCCCACTTATTAAGAGCTGATCTAGAAACCCTGTGCCTTAGTTTAGATTTTAACTCAGCATGTGTTCGCTGTGTGACCATGGACACGTTACTTAATGTCTCTGGGCTCCTTTCCCCTCATCTGTCAAATGGGAATGACAAGAGTCACTGCTTATAAGAATCACACCAGCAGATGCAAATAAAGTGCTGAGCTCACAGAGTCAGCCAGTTGCTCTCTAGAAGTTAACTACTGTTAATTTTATCCTTCCTCCAGACCTTTGCATTTCCTCTGTCCCAGCAGTCCCACTGACAATCCTTGCAGACTTACTGCCCTTGTCTAAGGAAGATGCTACTTTTTCCACCTGGACAACAACTTCTTTTTGGAAACCTACTGAGTAATTTGGCCTCATAACCTCCTGAGGCCATGAGCTCTCCGGATTAATTACAAGTGTTCAGGAAGAACTCTCTCCTCGGAGGGATTGGATTAACCTGCCTGGGCAGTGTGCCACAAGCAAATAGCTTTCCCCTCTATAATTTTTCCAAGCCTTTTCAGTGCCAGGAGCCCACTGTGCGCCTGCCTTGGAGAAAGGCCTGGCCACAGTAGGTGCCACTAGTTCATGGGGGGGCAGTGGGGGGTCCTTCAGATTTGTGCAGGGTTTTCTTCCCTGCCTCAGGGTCCAGCAGTCTGACCACACAGCTGGTTCTGCCCAGACTGTTATCCCCTGGAACAGGTACTGCAGACATATGTGTACCCCATGATGGCTTTTCCTTCCCCATCCCCCCACAGTGGAGAGTCTCAACAATATTTACATCGATGGAGCTGCAGAGCATGGGGGGCCAGTTTACAGAGCCCAGTTCCACCAGACAGGGGGTGGAGGTGAACAGGGCACAGGCCCGGCTGCAAAGGTGTTTCCCCATCCTGCCCACCCTCTCCTGGGGCCACCCCAGGACTGAGGAAGCGAGGAAGGATCTTATAGTCATGCTTCATTTCTCCAGGAGCCGGGAATGGAGTTGTGGGGAGTCTCTAGATGTCTCTTGGGGCAGAAAAATGAAGTGCTTTGGCTCCTAGCTTTGGCCATGGGGCACATCGGCACACAGGCGTGGTGTGAACATTAACAGAGTCCAGTGGTAGAACCAGTCTGCTGGCTGCCCTGGGGTACCAGAGCCATAGGCGCCCCATGGAGAAGGGGCATTTGTCACGCACACATTCATTTGTTCATTCATTCAACAATACTCCTGAGAACTTAGTCTTGGGATGATTCTGAGGTAAGTGAAAGCCAGTTCCTCTTGCAGAACCTCGGAGATCAAAGTGGGCATGGAGAAGATAAGAGAGAAATTGGGTGTCAGTATAACAACTGAGACACAAGCAAAGGATGGCACAGGGGCCCAAGGGTTCTTCAGGAGGTGGTGGCGTGTAAGCTGGGTCTCAGTGGCTCAGTGAGAATTCAGAGGTGCTGGAGTGGGAAATAGGGTGTTGGGGGGAGATCTTGGCCATTCACATGTGACTATTGTACAGACTTATTCCGAGAGATGCTGAAAGCCTCTGGAGGGTGACAGGACCTGAACATGCATTTTCCTGGAATCACTCTGGCTGTTCTGTTGATAAGATTGTTAGGGGTGAGGAATGGATGAAAGCAAGGAGACCAGTCTGGGGGGCTCTTACAACATTCAAATGACAGCTGTTAACCCAAGATCCTAGCAGTGCCTGGTGTATGTGGTACATGTCTTATGCATGAAGGAAGGATACAAACAGTCATTATAACATCCACTCGTGGTATTTTTTAGCCACCTGGCCAAACCAAACCTTCTCTCTTCTTCAGCAGCAGCCAGGGTTCTGAAGACTGCTTTCCAATGATAGTTACCATCTCTACCTCTTATTCCTTCCTCTAATTTTCCTCCTGTTGTTTTTGTTGTTTAGTGGCTCAGTCGTGTCCGACTCTTTAACCACTATGCTCATTAGGTTTCCCTTCATAGTATCCTCTCTGGATCTAAGTGCTTTGCAGAGTGCCTGCTCTATCTTTAGGGTAGTAGAAATCCCCTTCTCATGGAATCAAGGGGATCCTGCTTTTGACAATAATACTGTCTCAAGCCAAACCTGCTCCTATGGCTCAGCAATAAAGAATCTGCCTTCAATGTAGGAGATGCAGATTTGGTCCCTGGGTCAGGAAAATCCTCTGGAGAAAGAAATGGCAACCCACTCCTGTATTCTTGCCTGGAGAATCCCATAGACAGAAGAGCCTGGAGAGCTACAGTCCACAGGGTCGCAGAAGAGTCAGACGCAACTTAGGGACAAAACAACAACGAAGCAAAACTTGAGCACAGGGAACCCTAAAATTCCTATCGGCCCAGACGTTGCTTGGAGGATTCATTCCAAGTGATCTGGGATGACAGATATCTAAACGCCACGTGAGTACAATAGATGCTATTCTTCCCAGAGTTCTTAGGAGAGACCCTGGCTGTCTTACAGAAGACTCTCTCTTGTTTCGTTTCTTTCCCTTCCACAGTGAGCAGAGTCCTTCAAAGGAAGCATTTAGAGGAAAATGTCTCCACAGGAATGATCCCTTTCTTTGAAAACATAATCACGCTCAAGAATGACAGCAATGTAAATCGCCAGCATCATTAGGCAGAATCTCAATGAATTAAAATTGCTTACATCAGGGTAAGATTAGGTCAGTTGTCTTGACGGGAGCCTGAGTGCTGCTGGGGTTTGGACTTCCAGCCTTTCAAAAGCAAATATTGTTGGAGCTCCACGGATGCCTCAGCAGCACCGATAGTCACCCCCTAATAAGACCATCCTTGTCTGGGATGGAACAAATTACTCTGTTATTCAGTCTCTGAAACCCCTTCATTATGCATCCCACAAAGACAAATAAATCTGGACACGTTGATAGGATCGATCCTCCCAAAAGTCTAGGTTTGTCACATAAGCAGGGGCTACCTCTGCTTATAAAACACATGGAGGTAAACGGGATGCCCCCAAAGTCCAAGTTGAGAAAAGTTGCAGTCAAATCACCAAGCAAACCCCGGAAGGTCTGAATGTCCAAGGGGATGAAAGAGGGTTATGAAAAGCAAAATAGAGCCTTTATGTCTCAAGCCTAGGGGCAGCCTGAGATATTCTGATGCCTGAAACAAATAACAGGAAAAATATGTCAGATGTGTGGTCGCAGCATAAATCATGAACAAAAACATAATCTAAAGGCTCCAGAGGGGCAGGAGGAGCAATCGCTTGAGTACAAACTTTGATAACTATGAATACGATTTTTGCTGCCCAGAGGCAGGCAGTGTAACCAAGTTTATTTTAGGATGTCAAGAGTGACTTGCCCTGGGAAGCTATGATGTGTTCCTTGCCCCGCCCCCGCAACCCCCCACATAAAAATAGCAAGTAAAACTTCTCTTAAAGAAATTGGAAGTTGATTTTTTTCTGGGAGTAGAACTCACTCCAGACCTCAGCTGACTATGAGAGTAAGAAGAGCACTGGCTTTGAGGACTAAACGTTAGTGCGAGTCCCCCAGGTGTGTGTGAACCTCGCATCCCATTTCCTGTTCCACCTTCACCATTCATACATGAGCCTTTGGATTTATCTGATTTATGTTTCATGATCTGGGCCCTCATTTGTGCAATCTATTCTAATGCACTGAAGGAACACCTGGTGGATAAAGGCATAATCCCTAAAGCTCAGGTTCTAAGGTCAGACTGCCTGGGTTCAAATCCCATCCCCATCATTTATTTGTTGGATAATCTCAGACAGGGTGAAGATTAAATTAGGTCATCCAAGTAAGTCACTTAGCTATCATGAAATATTTGCAGAATTGAATGAAGCATGGACTAGAGATGAGACAGCAAGGGAAGAGCAAGGGTCTGTATCAGGCAAGGAGAGTAAGCCTTAAACCCCTCGTCTATGCACAATCAAGAGCTGACCGAATAAAAACAACAGCAACTGTCCTATAGTAATCCATTTTCATTTGGGGAAGAATATTTTAATATTTTAAAAAGTAACAAGAGAAAACAGTTTAAGGTTACACCCAGTGATCCAGGGGGGCTTCCAAAGAACCTGGCTGCCAATGCAGGAGACGTAAGAGACTTGGGTTCGATCCTTGGGTCAGAAAGAGCCCCTGGAAGAGGGCTGGCAACACACTCCAGTATTCTTTCCTGGAGAATCCCATGAACAGAGGAGCCTGGTGAGCTACAGTTCAGGGGACCGCAAAGAGTTAGACACGACTGAGCGCCTTAGCACAGCACAACACACAGCACCAGTGATCCAGAGGGCCAGTTATCACAGCCGCCAAGATAGAGACAGATGACCCAAAGTGGCCTGGTGAGAATACAGAAAAGTCTAGGAAAGGTGTATGCACAGCCACTGAATGTGGTCATTCTCTGCTATGTAGCAAGGAGCCCTCGAGGTCCATCATGAGGGCTTTAAAATAAAGAACACAGGAGCCCACCTTCTTAGGAAATAAGAGGCTCAGAATGGAAAGGAAAAAGCCAGTGATTCACTTTCACATGTGACATGACACTCAAATATTGTTTGATCATAACAGCACAAAGAAATACCCCATTTTACAGTTAAGGAGATTGAAGCAGAGAGAGGTGCCCAAAGTCATGCCACCAGCCAAGTGGAAAAGCTGGAACTACACCCAAGTTTGTCTAGTGCACCCAAAGATCAGGGGTCACTAGCTGCACACATTTGGAGAATGATATCAATTAATCCTCTAGGCCTATTAACAAGCCAGTCTTTCATTAGTGACAGATGGCAGCGATGGTGAAGTGATCTTTATTCCGTCACCAGGTCCTCCCTCTACCCCCACAACGCAGTTATCCTCAGTCATGTTTCTGCAAGGCAATTTAAGGTTTCAGTGTCCCATAATGTCAGGCTGCCAAGCAGGAAAGGAAAGCCAGTTTTAACAATGCATCTCATTTTTCACCTAATTAGTACCAACACACTTAGGGATGTTAAGGGTAAAGTCTGACTTGTCAGCTGCTGGCAAATACAGACCCATCAGTGTAAATCTCATCCCAGATGGGGGCCCGGGTATTTCCCCAGTTGAAGGTTGTTATTCTTGGCTGGGTGATTGATAAAACACGGTCCCTTCTCTTCGGTGCCTCTGGTTCTGGGGGAAGTCTGGCGCTGCCTGGAGCAAGGCTGACCTCCCTTCCAGAGTAAGGGTTTCTTGTGATTCTTTACACCTAGGAATCGTGGCTCTGTGTGAGTGAGGCGACAGGGCCACCCTTTCTTTTGCCTGGGAATAGAAGCTGCACTATGTCAACTGTCCCCCACTATGGATTCTCCCTCCTCTCTATTTACAAAATGAAAACAGATGAATTCAATCAAATGTAAGCCCCCCGAATTATGGCTTCCTTTATACCTTGTGGTAAAGGAGTTTATACATAATTGGCACATGATTTTCTCCAGTGGTTTCAAGTTGTTCCCAGTTGTAAAAAGGAACCTTTCAGTTTGGGAACGAGATGGTTTTGTTTCAAACCAATCCATCATGCACTCCAAAGTCAGAGGGTGGGTCGGCTAAGTGAAACCAGGAAAGCAGCAGGCAGGTCATGCCCTGCACTACTTTAATTGGGTAAATGGAGGCAGGCAGTGGGTCAGGGAGAAGAGAAGCACAAGCCTCCTTTGAGCAGTTGTGGCCCCACTCCCCAGGAGACCCTCTGTCACAGTGGGGTTAGAAAGCCACTGGCTCCCATGGATTTACCACTGAGGTCTCTGTTATTAGACCCTGAGATATAAAGGTAAGTCCTCTCCTTGTTCAGGTCAAGGTCAGCCAACACCCCCGCCTTCACCTTTTACAAACTGCAGATCAAAAACACCTTCGGCCTGCAAAAATCAATTCATATAATTGGCTGGCACCAAAAAGCAAGAGTCACCATTCGGTTATGTTTATGCAAATCTTTAATGAAAGTCAACATAGAAAACAAGGAAAGACCACTTCACCATTGGCTTTAAAAACCTGGGCTTGGAGCCTGAGAGATTTTCCCTAATTATTGCGAACAAAGTTGACAGGTTAATATGCTTTCAAGGCTTCATCCAAATGGGGCACCCAGATAATGATCCTATTACATTAAGGTAAACAAGAGTGCAATTGTGCTCACCCCAAGATCAGGAGCCATCTTAAAGGCTCTTTCATATTCCTTTTCCAGTTTAGCAAGCCCGAAAGGGAAACATCATTAGACAGGATTGTTTACATGTTGTGGAAATCCAAATCTGATCCCATCACTTGCTCCCTTTGAACCTCACAATGTCTTCCCATAGATTCCAGAGTGGCTCTCATTTCTTAAATAGCAGATGAGATCTTCTGCAGATGGCCTGACCACCACACATCTCAGCAGCCCCAGCTCTTACCCATTCACCATCTGTCTCCCAGTTTGTTCCAGCTACTGCTGAAAGGAGCAACTGGTCCTTACACAGATCACGGTCCTCATGCTCTAGACTGCTGGTGCCGTTCCCTCTACATGAACTGCCCTTTACGTTGTAGACATTAGACTAAATCCCACTCCATCTTTAAGACCCAGGCTCTCCGTCATGCTCTGCCCCTCCTTGCCCCTCCTTCCCTTCTCCAATACAGTCCCTCATTCCTCTGTGTTCCCGTTACATTTGGCAGCTCCCTGCCATCACTTGATGTCATATTACAGCATCATTATGTATGCGTGTGCCTGCCTCCTATGCCAACTTGGGATGAGATGAGAGTGAAGTACACAAGAGTACAGAAGCCTGAGAGCGAGCCTCTTATCTATGCACTGAGGCCAGAGAGAGCACCCACACCGAAGGTGAAAAGCAAGGCAAATGGAAAAATGACAAGCAAAGAGCTTGTCAAAGATTCGCATGGTCGCCTGCTGTGGATACAGATTCAGGCTTGCTTGTTAACTCTCTTTTCAGAGCAAAAAGGTCATACAAACATACCTCGGTGGCCAAATAAAAGAAATCCTCTTTCTGGATTCAAATGAAGCACATGTGCTGAGGGAGTTTCAGGCAGATGTGGGAGAATATCAGGCTAGCAGAGGCAGGGATATGGGTGTTCCCCAGAACATTAATGCCACCAAGTGCTCCCTCAAAAAGCATTTGAGGGGCAGATGATGTCATGTGGTTCTTAATATTATGATCCCTTTCTGGGAAAAAAAGGCAGGTCACAAATCCTGCATCAGATCAGATCAGATCAGTCGCTCAGTCGTGTCTGACTCTTTGCGACCCCATGAATCGCAGCACGCCAGGCCTCCCTGTCCATCACCAGCTCCCAGAGTTCACTCAAACTCACATCCATCAAGTCAATAATGCCATCCAGCCATCTCATCCTCTGTCATCCCCTTCTCCTCCTGCCCCCAATCCCTCCCAGCATCAGAGTCTTTTCCAATGAGTCAACTCTTCACATGAGGTGGCCAAAGTACTGGAGTTTCAGCTTTAGCATCAGTCCTTCCAAAGAAATCCCAGGGCTGATCTCCTTCAGAATGGACTGGTTGGATCTCCTTGCAGTCCAAGGGACTCTCAAGAGTCTTCTCCAACACCACAGTTTAAAAGCATCAATTCTTCGGCGCTCAGCCTTCTTCACAGCCCAACTCTCACATCCATACATGACCACAGGAAAAACCATAGCCTTGACTAGACGAACCTTTGTTGGCAAAGTAATGTCTCTGCTTTTGAATATGCTATCTAGGTTGGTCATAACTTTCCTTCCAAGGAATAAGCGTCTTTTAATTTCATAGCTGCAGTCACCATCTGTAGTGATTTTGGAGCCCAGGAAAATAAAGTCTGGCACTTTTTCCAATGTTTCCCCATCTATTTCCCATGAAGTGATGGGACCCGATGCCATGATCTTCGTTTTCTGAATGTTGAGCTTTAAACCAACTTTCTCACTCTCCACTTTCACTTTCATCAAGAGGCTTTTTAGTTCCTCTTCACTTTCTGCCATAAGGGTGGTGTCATCTGCATATCTGAGGTTATTGATATTTCTCCCGGCAATCTTGATTCCAGCTTGTGTTTCTTCCAGTCCAGCATTTCTCATGATGTACTCTGCATAGAAGTTAAATAAACAGGGTGACAATATACAGCCTTGATGTACTCCTTTTCCTATTTGGAACCAGCCTGTTGTTCCATGTCCAGTTCTAACTGTTGCTTCCTGACCTGCATACAAATTTCTCAAGAGGCAGATCAGGTGGTCTGGTATTCATATCTCTTTCAGAATTTCCCACAGTTTATTGTGATCCACACAGTCAAAGGCTTTGGCATAGTCAATAAAGCAGAAATAGATGTTTTTCTGGAACTCTCTTGCTTTTTCTATGATCCAGCAGATGTTGGCAATTTGATCTCTGGTTCCTCTGCCTTTTCTAAATCCAGCTTGAACATCTGGAAGTTCATGGTTCACATATTGCTGAAGCCTGGCTTGGAGAATTTTGAGCATTACTTTACTAGTGTGTGAGATGAGTGCGATTGTGCGATAGTTTGAGCATTCTTTGGCATTGTCTTTCTTTGGGGTTGGAATGAAAACTGACCTTTTCCAGTCCTGTGGCCACTGCTTAGTGGTATATTATAAAGCTCTGAAAAGTCCTGCAGTTTTAAAAACATAAATGTCTTTGATCTAACACTCTCCAAATGCATTTGGTCATGGCCCACCCCTGCACATATCTGTTTCAACACATTACCCATGGTATTCCCATTTGAAGTACACCTTCAGTTCAGTCCAGTCATTCAGTCATCTCCGACTCATTGCAACCCCATGGACTGCAGCATGCCAGGCTTCCCTGTCCATCACAAACTCCCAGAGCCTACTCAAACTAATGTCCATTGCGCCGGTGATGCCATCCAACCATCTCATCCACTGTCATCCCCTACTCCTCCTGTTTTCAATCTTTCCCAGAATTAGGGTCTTTTAAAATGAGTCGGTTCTTCACACAAGGTGGCCAAAGTATTGGAGTTTCAGCTTCAGCATCAGTCCTTCCAATGAATATTCAGGACTGATTCCCTTTAGGTTGGACTGGTTGGATCTCCTTGCAGTCCAAGGGACTCTGAAGAGTCTTCTCCAGCACCACAGTTCAAAAGCATCAATTCTTCAGCGCTCAGCTTTCTTTATAGTCCAACTCTCACATTCATACATGACTGCTGGAAAAACCATAGCTTTGACTAGATGGACATTTCTTGGCAAAGTAATGTCTCTGCTTTTTATTATGCTGTCTAGGTTGGTCATAACTTTTCTTTCAAGGAGCAAGCGTCTTTTAATTTCATGGCTGCAGTCACCATCTGCCGTGATTTTGGAGCCCCTCCAAATAAAGTCTGTCACTGTTTCCACTGTTTCCAAATGGATTTGCCATGAAGTGATGGGACCGGATGCCATGATCTTATTTTTCTGAATGTTGAGTTTTAAGCCAACTTTTTCACTCTTCTCTTTCACTTTCATCAAGAGACTCTTTAGTTCCTCTTTGCTTTCTGCCTTAAGGGTGGTGTCATCTGCACATCTGAGGTTATTGATATTTCCCCCAGCAGTCTTGATTCCAGCTTGTGCTTCATCCAGTCCAACATTTCTCATTATATACTCTGCATAAAAAGTTAAATAAATAGGGTAACAATATACAGCCTTGACGTACTCCTTTCCCAATTTGGAACCAGTCTGTTGTTCCATGTCACACAGTTCTAACCTGCATACAGATTTCTCAGGAGGCAGGTCAGGTGGTCTGGTATTCTCATCTCTTTCAGAATTTTCCACAGTTTGTTGTGATCCACACAGTCAAAGGCTTTGGCATAATCAATAAAGCAGAAGTAGGTGTTTTTCTGGAACTCTCTTTTCTGATGATCCAGTGGATGTTGGTAATCTGATCTCTGGTTCCTCTGCGTTTTCTGAATCTAGCTTGAACATCTGGAAGTTCACAATTCATGTACTATTGAAGCCTGGCTTGGAGAATTTTGAGCATTATTTTACTAGTATATGAGATGAGTGAAACTGTGTGATAGTTTGAATATTCTTTGGCATTGCCTTTCTTGGGATTGGAATGAAAACCGACCTTTTCCAATCCTGTGGCCACTGCCGAGTTTTCCAAATTTGCTGACATACTGAATGCAGCATTTTCACAGCATCATCTTTCAGGATTTGAAATAGCTCAACTGGAATTCCATCACCTCCACTAATTTTTTTTGTAGTGATGCTTCCTAAGGCCTGCTTGATTTCTCATTCCAGAATGTCTGGCTCTAGGTGAGTGATCACACCATCATGATTATCTGGGTCATGAAGATCTTTTTTGTGTAGTTCTTCTGTGTATTCTTGTACATAGAAGTATACCTTTAGGAAATGTTAGTTTAATGGAAGTGTGTACAAGCTATAGAATCAAGCAAATTCAGGTTGAATATGTGCTCCATCATGTTCTAATTGGAAAAGACCTTGATGCTGGAAAAGATTGAGAGCAAGAGGAGAAGGGGGCAACAGAGGATGAGATTGTTGAATGGCATCACCTACTCAATGGACATGTGTTTGAGCAATCTTCCGGAGATATGAAGGGCAGGGAAGCCTGACATGCTGACCACATGCTTCATGTGGTCACAAAGAGTAAGACATGACTGAGTGTCAGAACAACAACTATCTCCTAGCAATGTGGGAAACTCATTTGAATTCTCAGAGCCTGAGTTTCCTCACCTCTGCAAAGATGGATGTACTATCAACCTTATAGGTTGTTGTGAGAATTAAAATCTACCTGAAGTAAACCACCTGGCAAAGTACTTAACAGTCACTAACTCACTTTCTTCCCCAGAACTGACTAATTTTTATCCTAGGACTCTGTCAATATGGTCTTAAAATCTTTAGCAACAAATAAAATGCCAGTTGCATGGTTACTTGATTTCTGAAACATCAAACTAACACACACCAAGCTTTACTGATTTTTTTTTTCACTAAGTCAACCTAAAACAACACCTCCTGTAGGCACACCAGCAGACCCTCCTGTTCGAACTGACTAATCACCATTTCCAAATAATGACTCCTTTTGTGCCATGGATATCAGAAGACCATGACACAGACAATAAAGCTGAATGTTCTGGCGCCTGGGAGACACTCAGTTATAAATTAGCCCCCCAACTAGAGGACCAGGGCCACCAGGGTACCATTCAGAACACACAGCAGACACAACCTTCTTTTTGTTTCTCTTCCTTTGAATAAAAATGTGTCTGATGCTTCACCTACAATGAAAATATTCTACAAGTTGTAAAAAACAAAAGTAATAACACACTTCATAGGCATGCATATCCGTGAGATAATTGTGCTTCTCAGTTCGTTGCTGTCACCCGCCTCCTAACCCGGGTGTTATAATGTATGCCTTGTTGTGTGGTAGCTCCCCAAAATATTATTCGTAGGAGGTTTATAATAACAAAGCATTACCATAATAAATACTGGCTACAAGAGTCTTCTATCAAAAAGAAGCCTGCTAATCTTGCTCACATTTCCCTCCCCTTGATTCAAGATTAAATTTCACTTTTTTAATCAAAGATTCTAAATCCGAAGAACTCTAAACCTTGAAATTGATACTCTTTTTTGAAGGAAAAATTAAATCAGAACTGTCAGTAGGAGCAATCAAAATGGCATGAAGTAAATCAGATGACGTGTGTGTAAGAGGTTTTCTTTAGTTCAGCTGTCAAGAAAACACTGAAGTGTCTTATCTCCCCAAAAGCCCCAAAGCCAGTGTCCCAGGCCAGGCAAGCAAAAATTGTTTTAAGAAAAAATAAAAGCACAAAAGACTTCTTAAGAAATTCACATTTAAAATGTTACTTAAACACACGGTTTGGACCAGTAAGAAACAAGGAATCCAGGATGGTGGTAGGCAAATTAAAGAAGAAATTATTTACACTAAAGATCAAATCCTGTTTAAACTCTAAAGAGACAGAGATTGTTTAATTATTCTACTATATTACCCAATCAAATATTCCTCCAAGTAAGTAGATGAGGATTTAGACCTTAGAAATTTAATTATAATTTATAATTTTGTTGGAGGAGCCTTTGTTACAATACAATTTGACCTTCAGCTTTCTTTGATTGAAAAGAGAGACTTCTTTTAAAACATCCCCTTATAATGAAGTATTGATAACTGCTCTTGAAGGGTCGTTGTTGGGATGTCTCCTAGATCATTTAAAATGGATATGAGATAGACTTAAATCTGTAGTTAAGCCATCTAGGAGATACTGATTATTAAAGTTGCCATGATCTGGAAGTTAACTGGAGCCCCATTTGCCTTAAACCTTACAAAAAAAATATTCAGAAGAAGTTTGCAGGCACATTCGTCTTTGCAAGTACTATATTGTGACCAACATAGAATGAATGGCCTCGATTCTTCGCCATCTCTTGCCTGGCCATGTCATGGACAAAGTGCAGTTCTGCACCTGCATCAGGAAAGGTTCAGTCAGAAAAGCAAAATCATGAGGCAAATACTGGACTTATTTTAGAATTAGAATAAGGGATCCGTAGGGATCTTGGGAGTGGGTGAAGCAGTCCATGGAAGGATGATGTGCTTGCATCAGGTGCTAGGCCTGAGGTCTAGCAGGCCCAGTTCTTGAGCTGTGTGCAAAGTGGGAAAGACCAGTGGCCAGTTGGAGCCTACAAGGATGAGCTAGTGTTCACATGGGTGTCTCATTGCCTCCAAGACCCCAGTGTTCATGCAGACCTGCAGAAGGCTGGAACATTTCTCGCTCCATGGAGCTGCCTACAAACCCAACCCATGAGTCAGAGAGGCTGAAGGTGATCTGGAGGGAGTTAAAGGCGCATGGGCTGGCATATTTCTTTACAAGGTGAGCCAGCAGGTCCACAGCAGTGATCTGCCACTGTCATAGACACACCATGGCTTCAATTCTACCTTCTAAATCTTCTGAATATTTTTCTTGTGGCCAAGCCTCCTCTAGGACCTTCCAGGGAAGGGCATTCTCAGAAGCACAACCCCAACTTAACGAAGCCACCACATGCCCACTGTCTCTGACTTCAGCTATACAACTTGTCTTGGCCAGTGCACATGCCTCAAAGGGACAGCAAACCAGTTCAATGTCCAGAATTTAAGAGACCTTAAATGGAATCTGACTGCTTGTACCATCTTGGGCTGAACTGAAGAGACAGCAGAGTGAGCTCAGTGTTTCCCTAGTAGTCACAGCCCAAAGCAAAGGCCCCACCCAGCCAGTGAGATGAGCTGAACCAAAGCCAAACTGCAGATGTGTGAGCAACAGCAAATGGCTGTTGAGGCCCCTGCTTCCCCAAAGGCCCCTACTTCCCCAAAGGGGAAGTAATTGATACAGACCTACCTTCACTTGAATGATTAAGGACCTCTTCTCCTACCCATCACTCTCATGATCCTGAACTCCTGCAATGTACCCGTCCCCTGCAGCCCACAAGCATGAGGTGTATCACCCATGAGGTGATAGAGTCTGAACCACTCTAATAGGTATCTAATCCACTCACTTAATTTCAAGACACTTCCCTTTTCAGAACAGCTGGAGTGTGTGTGCATAAATTCAACATTAAGTCCCAACAATGGCCACAACAGTACAAAACTTTGAGGAATACAGTTAAAGAAATGCACACATCCTGTGTGGAGACAAACCTAAAATCAGATCAAGGGACGTGAATAAACACAGAGAGACATGATGTTCCTACATGGGAAAAATAAGTATTGTCAAGAGGTCAGTGCACCACATTTAATTATGAATGTCACGCAATTGCATTTAAAATCCCAGTGGGGTTTTTGGATGAGGGAAGCTTGGTAACATCATAAAGGGAAAGAGATGCATGGGAATAGATGAGAAATAGTTTTCTGAGGTAACTGAAGCACACTTAGAGCCTGGAGGTGAAGGCGTTCCTGTTGCAGTTCAGTTCAGTTGCTCAGTCGTGTCTGACTCTTTGTGATCCCATGGAAGCACACCAAGCTTCCCTATCCATCACCAACTCCAGAAGCTTGCTCAAACTCAGGTCCATCAAACTGGTGACGCCCTCCAACCTTCTCATCCTCTGTCGTCCCCTTCTTCTCCTGCCTTCAGTCTTTCCCAGCATTAGGATCTTTTCCAATGAGTCAGTTCTTCACATCAGGTGGATGTGAACCTGATGTGCTGGAGTTTCAGCTTCAGCATCAGTCCTTCCAATGAATATTCAGGACTGATTTCCTTTAGGATGGACTGGTTGGATCTCCTTGCAGTCCAAGGGATTCTCAAGAGTCTTCTCCAACACCACAGTTCAAAAGAATCAATTCTCTGGTGCTCAGCTTTCTTTAGTTCAACTCTCACATCCATACATGACTACTGGAAAAACGATAGTTTTGACTAGATGGACTTTTGTTGGCAAAGTAATATCTCTGCTTTTTAATATGCTGTCTAGGCTGGTCATGGCTTTTCCTCCATGGAGCAAGTGTCTTTTAATTTCATGGCTGCAGTGATAATCTTCAGTGATTTTGGAGCCCCCAAAAATAAAGTCTGTCACTGTTTCCGCTGTTTTCAAATCTATTTGCCATGAAGTGATGGGACCGGATGCCATGATCTTAGTTTTCTGAATGTTGAGTTTTAAGCCAACTTTTTCACTCTCCTCTTTCACTTTCATCAGGAGGCTCTTTAGTTCTTCTTCACTTTCTGCCATAAGGGTGGTGTCATCTGCATATCTGAGGTTATTGATATTTCTCCCAGCAATCTTGATTCCAGCTTGTGCTTCATCCAGCCCAGCATTTTGCACGATGTGCTCTGCATATAAGTTAAATAAATAAGGTGACAATACACAGCCTTGACGTGCTCCTTTCCCAGTTTGGAACCAGGCTGTTGTTCCATGTCCAGTTCTAACTGTTGCTTCTTCACCCGCATACAGATTTCTCAGGAGGCAGGTCAGGTGGTTTTGTATTCCCATCTCTTGAAGAATTTTCCACAATTTGTTGTGATCCACACAGTCAAAGGCTTTGGCACAGTCAATAAAGCAGAAGTAGATGTTTTTCTGGAACTCTCTTTCTTTTTTGATGATCCAGTGGGTTTTGGCAATCTGATCTCTGGTTCCTCTGCCTTTTCTAAATCCAGCTTGAACATCTGGAAGTTCACGCTTCACGTACTGTTGAAGCCTGGCTTGGAGAATTTTGAGCACTACTTTGCTAGCGTGTGAGATGAGTACAATTGTGAGATAGTTTGAGCATTCTTTGGCATTGTCTTTCTTTGGAATTGGAATGAAAACTGACCTTTTCCAGTCCTGTGGTCACTGCTGAACTTTCCAAATGTGCTGGCATATTGAGTGCAGCACTTTCACAGCATCATCTTTTAGGATTTGAAATAGTTCAACTGGAATTCCATCACCTCCACTAGTTTTGTTTGTAGTGATGTTTCCTAAAGCCCACATGACTTCATGTTCCAGGATGTCTGGCTGTAGGTGAGTGGTCATAGCATACTGATTATCTGGGTCATGAGATCTTTTTTGTACAGTTCTTCTGTGTATTCTTGCTGCCTCTTCTTAATATCTTCTGCTTCTCTTAGGTCCATACTGTTTCTGTCCTTTATTGTGCCCATCTTTGCAGAAATGTTCCCTTGGTAGCTCTAATTTTCTTGAAGCTCTAATTTTCTAATTTTTCCCATTCTATTGCTTTCCTCTTATTTGTTTGTATTGATCACTAAGGAAGGCTTTCTTATCTCTCTTTGCTATTCTTTGGAACTCTGCATTCAGATGTGTATATCTTTCCTTTTCTCCTTTGCCTTTAGCTTGTCTTCTTTTCTCAGCTATTTGTAAGTCCTCCTCAGACAACCATTTTGTCTTTTTGCATTTCTTCTCTGGGGATGGTGTTGATCACTGACTCCTGTAACATGTCACAAAACTCTTGTCCATAGTTCTTCAGGCACTGATGCCACAAATCTTTACCTGGAAGATCTGCACTTCTGCTGCAAGAACAGGCCGAGGAACTCAATATAGAGAATCAACAGAAGCTGATGAGATAAACATGTACCTACCCACATACACATAAAAGTCTTTGTGTGTTTGTATGTGAGTGAATTTGTTTTAATTTATTTTTTAAGGGTATCTTTCCATTCTTTGAGCCACTTCAAATGTCTGGAAGTTGGGAGTTGTCTCTGGGAAAGAGAAAGCAAAAAGGAGGCAACCTGAGGCTTTTGAAGACACCCCCAGCCCCTGGCAGCACAGAAGCTGTCAGCTGCTTGGTCGTGATTTAGACTCAAAACACACTGCTGCCCAGGACAAGGCTGTGAGAGTGATGTGAAAAGTCTCCAGTCTTGTAGAGGATCTGAGAAGGACAGCACAAAGGTTGGTTACTTTGGTCTTGAAGAAACAGGCTTCACTGGCACTCAAGGCCTTCTGGTTTTAACCACAAAAGCTTTGAGTATCAAGGAAATCACTTGCCAGCCACCAGGATTCAACTGTGGGTTTTCCTGACTGCTGGGCTATTTCTTACACAAGAAACATCAGCTACAGCCTTTTGAGTCAGATGCTTTACCAAGACTTGGGGAGAGAGCTCATGCAAGAAGTAACTTTTAGCCAACAAACAGTCCTGGCCGCTTCAGTGAGCCAGGGCACCAGGGATGCCAGAGAGCCATCTAACAGGAATTCTGCTCCCAAGAGGGTTGCTGCTGAGGATGTGGGCTGGAGATGGAGTTAGGTCCGGGGATAACCAGCACAGAGTTGAATGTGGTGAATCAAGGGGTTTAACCAAGAAACACAGAGAACTCAAGAATAGAAAGTCCTGGGTTTAAATCCCTCTTCTACAGACCGTACCACTCTGAGAAAGTCACGAGGTGACTCAGAAGCTCTACTCATCTATAGAAGGAGGGTAATCATGGTTCCTACTTGACCGATCCTGGTGGGATGAAATAAGACAATTATACAGAGCCCTTAACAGAGAGCCTTGTAGAACTTCATTCATGCTTTGTGTATAAACGAATGATGAAAGCAGTGTTACAAGTGTGGACTGTGGACACATTCAATAGGCAGCAGAGGGTGGGGCCAGGGAAATTTACTGAGGCTGAGGCATTGGGTTAAGCTTCTCATAGGAAGTAATGTTTGGGCTGGAGTTTCAAGAATGAATGATTTCAACAGCTAAGGAGGAAGGGGGTGTTTTCCAGGATGAAGAAAGAGCTCTTGCAAAAGGGTGGAGATACAAACAGGGGATGGGGGAAACTATGGATGTGGAAGAGGCAGGTGAGGCCACAGGGTCAGGTAGGCACAGATTTGGGGGTGCTCTTAGTGCCTTGGTGAAGCTGAGGGGCTTTATCACATAGACAGTGATGCAAAGTTGTGAACTAGGGGCAATGCCTTGTCAAATAACAATCCATTTCTTATGCCACCTTTCCCTTCTAAACTTAAAACCTTCTAAAATGAAACAAAAACAATTGAGGAATGACTGAGAAGCAGGTGGCCCCAGAATCCCATCACCCATTTCCCTGAAGATCCTGTGCAGTGTATTACAATGTACCCCATGGAACTTAATCTTCCCACCATACCCTGGCCAGGCAAGCCTGGTTGCCAGGCTGTTCCATTTTCCCAAAGCCCCTTCAGGTATAAGAAAATATTTTTCCACTGGGAGTCTACTAAATGTCATGTCTAATTTAATCTTAAATACATTTCCACAGAAAAAAGAGTCAAATGAGGAAACCTCTCCTAACATTCCTGATTTCTTGTTTCTCTAGCCCTTCACCCACATCTCCGTTCCATCTTTTTTTTTGCAAGGGAAGTAGAAGTGAACAGGGCATTTGAGGAGGGGGGACTCTGCCACTTACTAATTTGTTTTCCATCCTCAGCCCTAAATTTCTTTTTCTCTGACTTGCACTGAGACAGGACAGGTGGAATGATGACAAAGGGAGACTAACTTACTTATCTTAAAAGCACAAATTGCCCCCAGTCATCTGAACGCTACTTACACCCGAGCAAGCACCTTTGCTTCTCCTTAAACATTTTGGTTTTCTTGGGTACTCATTTAAGTTTTAATGGGGTAACAGGAGGTGAGAAAGTCAGGGAGAAATTTAACTTTGCTGTCAATCCAAATTCCTTCTGACCTCTACCTCTGTTTTCTTCCCTGGTCTTCCTTATGGAGGAAACTGAAATGATTCCAGTCAGAGTCAGATAGTGGGAAGAACCCTGGTTCTTCCCAGAAACCCAGGCTCCCCATCAGTTCACCACCACATTCCCTTGTGGAGCTGAACACCTGACACTCACGTTCCTAATCTGTAGGGTAAGGAAACTGAAAGGATTCTCACCAAGATCCCTTCCCATTTTCACTGCAATGGTTTCACGGTTCCAACTCAAATTCACCTTTTATTTCTCAATCATACTCAGTTTGATTTCAAATTACTTACTGCAACCTCCTGTGTTGTATATGCTAGCATGATGCTACTCAAAGTGTGGTTGTGGACCCAGGCCAATCTGCAGACATTTACTGATCTGGGGTCAGATAAGCAGGCGAGTTGAGAATAGGTATTAGAAATTTTCTGGCACTTGCCATGGCCACACCATCCAAACATGTGACCAGTAGCCTTATTTGGTTGTGCTTGCCTACAGCTGGATGAGTCGTGAACTGTGTCCTAAGCTGTGTGCAATAGAACCAGGTGTAAAATGGAATGGAAAGAAGAAAGAAACGAATGCTCCAATGGTGATCAAGACCAGCATCACCCTTCATAAATCATATTGATGGTTTGCATCCTGGATATGATGTGATGAGAGTGGTACTTTACCTCTGTGGGCTTCCTCTCAGTAGCCCACAACCCCAGTCTTATCATGAGAGAAATATCAGATAAATTCCAATACTGGGACATTTTATGAAGTATTTGACCAATATTTCCCAAAACTGTCAAGGTAATCAAAAGCAAGGCAAGTCTGAAAACTGCCATAACCAAGTAGAGCTAAGGAGACACTATCTGGTGTCCTAAAAGGTATGTGGGAACAGATAAAGGAGATTCAGTAAAATACAAGAAAACCTAAATAACTATGGACTTTAGTTAGCATGTTTTTTTTTTTAAAGAAA
The DNA here is from genome assembly GCF_002263795.3 of Bos taurus. NCBI lineage: Eukaryota > Metazoa > Chordata > Mammalia > Artiodactyla > Bovidae > Bos > Bos taurus. The sequence continues at coordinate 63,055,602 of NC_037331.1, forward strand.
AAAGAACAAATTGGTCCTTACAGCTGATCACTTAGAAGAATTGTTTTTACCATATATAGTCTGTTTAATCCTCACAAAAGCCGTGGAAATGTCAGAGAGTAGAAAGTACAGTTGCCACTTTGTGGATTTTTATGGATGAGAAAATCCACTTAGTTACACATAGTAAATTATGAAAGAGTAACATTTGAGTCCACTTCGTTTGACTTCTCTTCTCTTTTACTTTTACCTACTTGCTTTTCTAAGTGAAAGTGTTAGTCACTCAGTCATGTCCGACTCTTTGCAACCCCATGAACTGTAGCCTGCCAGTTCTCTGCCCATGGGATTCTCCAGTCAAGAATGCTGGAGTGGGTAGCCATTTCCATCTTCAGGGGATCTTTCCAATCCAGGCAATCCAACCCAGTTTTCCTGCATTGCAGGCAGATTCTTTACCATCTGAGCCACTAGGTAGATAAGTAGAACGTTTCCTAAGTAGATAGACATTCATCCAAATTTAAGCTGCTTTCCTAATTAAAACTATGCTTAATGTAAAAAAAAAAATTGTAAAGTACATAGAAGAATAAACAGATTCCTTTTTAAAAAGCACCATTAATTTCCTAATCAGAGCAAATATTTGTTAATCTTCAGATTTCCATTCTTTTCCCCTGAGCACTTACTCCTTCTAAGGGAGGAGAGTGAGTACTGAATCCAGAGAGGGAGAGAGTGCATGTGAAGAGCCCCAACAAGAGACCAGGAGGTGGGACCTCCAGCAGAGGATGCAGCCAACCTGCTAGAAAAGGGCGGAGGAGAAAAGGAGACGCCTACACGAGCGGCAGAACAGAGCGAGCTTGATCTGGACCAGAGTAGCCATGACTGTTACTACACAGGTAAGAGGCACTTGCTGAGTGAGATGAAGGAACTGAAAATGTAGGGGAGAGACGGCTTGACAGACACGCAAGCTCTGGAGGGGTGTGAGAAATGGGCCAAGGGCCATAGGACGATTCCAGTGCTGGAGCCAAGAAACAACTAGATTCCTCATAATCAAAATGAAACAAAGAGGGGGAATGAAAAATGCAGTGCTCTTGGAGGCATGAAGGACACAACTTGTATCAAATGACCTCATGTTTTTGTTTTGTTTTGTTTGTAGCAAACTAGGATTGAGGTCTCCTTCTATGGAGGAGGGGACAGAAAAGTAGTTAGAATTTGGGGTTAGATACACTAAGCTTGAAACATCTGCTGTAGGGATTAAGCCAGAGAATTCATAAGACATTAAATAAGAGCAGTTTCTAGCACAATTTAGGCCAGGGATGTGTCATTTCTCAGCTGCATCTGTGGAACAATGGCCGTACTTGAGCAAATTGTGTAAACTTGGCATTGGTGCACCTTCGACCTCATGACAGCAAACCTGAAAGGAAGCCCCACAGTCACTAGTGAGTTCTCCCAAGCCTGTCACCAGCTGCTTCATCTGCAAAGGATTGGACTCGACATTCCCCACACACAGCGCCGTGACTCAGCTCAAGCCGCACTAGCAACCATCATTAGCCAGGAATGTGACGTGCCTGCCACCTAAGCATGCTGTGATATTCCAATAAGCAATCTGAGGTCATGAAGAAAAGCAGAACCCAAAACACAAAGAAAAGCTATTGTGAGAATGAAGTAGAGTCGAATCCACAGGTTCCACATCCTCAGTTTCAACCAATCATAGATCAAAAATCTGGGGTGAAAAAATCCCAGAAAGTCCCTTAAAAGCAAAGCTTGAATTTTCTGCATGCCTGCAGCTATGTACATAGCATTTACATTGTATGATATTATAAGTAATCTAGGAATGATTTAAAGTATAGACAGGTCTGTTTGTTATATACAAATACTCTGCCATTTCATACGGGGAACTTGAGCAATTGCCGATTCTGGTACCCACTGGAATCCTGGAATCAATCCCATGTGAATATCCAGATAGAGCAGGCCCTGGGGTACTGTGGATGTATCCTGAGGAGTTAAGAGGAAGGAATCTTCTGCTAATTGTTAGAATGGTATACCTTCTCCCTTCTTTGCAAATGAGCCCCAGCTTTCTTGGGGACCACAACACTCCTAGCTAAAAGAATTGTATTTGCAAGACTCCTTTGCAGATGAAATGGCATGTGACATAGTTTCCAGTTAAATTATATAAGCTAAAGTTGTCGAATAGAGTTTCCAGAAAATCTCCTTAAAATGTGGGCATGGGAATAGAAGAAGGAAGAGCTCAGACTCAGCAGCCTCCTGCCCACTCACTCTTTGTCTGCCCTCTTCATTCTGCCTGGAACTTGGAAAACGTGCCAGGGAAGATGGGAGCCACTGCGGGTCTGTGGGGCAGAGAGCCAAGAGATCACTGAAGACCTGGATCCTGGCATCCCTGAGCTGCCTGCAGACTTACTGCTATCTAAGAAACATGGGGGCCTTTGTTCCTCTCAGTCAAATACAATCCCTAATCCGTACAATAGGCAACATTTCATTTCAATCAATAATCGAGAAGGTGTGTCAGAAACTTGCTTGTACTAGAGTTTCATGTAGCAAATGCCTCTTAAAAGAACCAGGCCATCCTTCAGGGGCTGGGAAATCCTTTCATAGAACTGAGCATTTTGTTTTGGGGGTGTCTGTCTTGGCTGTAAAGCGAGCTGACCTACATGCACAACATACAATAAGCATGAAGCAGCCCAACTGGTTTTATTAGTTTTCCTTGGTCTTTGGTCTAAAAAGGTTTCTTGCTGAGTTGATTTCACCCCCGATAACTTCCTTCACACTCCACTTCCTAATCGAAAAAGGCCCACATCAGGGGTAGAGAAACAGAGACCGATCCTTTCCCACCCCTCTCCTGGGACTCCTTAGCTCTTTACTGCACCGCTGGGCTGGCTTAGCAAAAGCAATTTGATGTCCAGAATTTCCTGGCAGCCTTCCACGAGTCTGTCTGCCTCATCAGAAAACTCCAATCAGTAAGTCTGTGGGCTAAAAGGAGTCTGATCTCACTGGTGGTGTTGCCACACTTTGTTCTTTTTATGATATGTTTTGTATTCACAATGGTTTTGTTCTTTTTTAGTCCTGAAAGCTGACATGAGTTTGGAAAGTGAAACGTGTTTCCCTGAATTCTGGCCCATGCTCCCTCAGGTGAATCTATCCAAGTCAGTAACCTTAAGGTAAATCTCAGAGGAAGGCCTTTTGTATTCAATTCCAAGAGCTACCATTCCTAAAGCCTTGATTTTCAAATTGCTAGTTGCGATGTAACTTTTCTAAACTAAACCAAATGGGGAGGACCAGTACATAAAACCGATAAAAGCAAAGTTGCTCTGATGGAAGGGAAGGTGGGGTGAGGGGAAGGAAGAGGCATATGAGGGGGAGGCAGCTGAGAGCCCCTCCATATTAACCATAACCTTTCCCCTATGGGAACCCCATGGGGGATCCTCCAAAGAACCCTAGAATCGCAAAGAACACAGTTTGAAAACCATTTTGCAAATGAATCTAAAGTGTCAGGAAGATGTTCCATCGTTGTCTTTAAGCTAAAGACAACTGGAATCCAGGATATTGGGGATTTGTGATGAAAAGAGTATTTAAAACCTGCCCTCAATCTTCAAATTCTATTGATCATTTTCAAGGCTCTTGCGTTTTGTTTGGGTTTGTTTTCAACAGGCTTGTAAAGGTTGTTGATGTGCCAAACCTGAACAGCCTTGGATCATTACTACAGCTCCCCAGCATTTTCCAAGTAGTAAAGAAATAATCCTACTAGGTAGGAAAATGACCATATTATATGACCAACAAGGAATGATTCAGAATTAGGGGCTGAATTAGGGCACACATTCTTTGGGGTGTGGTGCTGAGGCATAAAAAGTAGGTATTCCCTCTTCTGCAATGCCAGATTATATTTCTTTTATTGTTCTGGGGTTTTGCTTTGCTTTTCTCCAATATCTGCCTTCAATCTCAAAATGGAAACTTTCCCCCCATCTCTTTAAAGTTTTGTGGTTGTTTAGTCACTAAGTCATGTCTGACTCGGGACTCCATGGACAGTAGACCACCAGACTCCTCTGGCCATGGGATTTTCCAGGTATGAATACTGGAGTGGGTTGCTTCTTCAGGGGATCTTCTCAACCCAGGACTTGAACTTGAATCTCCTCCATTGCAGACAGGTTCTTGCCACCTGGGAAGCCCATCTGGTGTGTTTAACTTTCCTCAATATACTATAAACATTCACAAGCAGATACACCTAAAAAGGGCAAAAGCCCATTTCCAATAGGAACTCAGTTTCCTTACCAGCAAAATGGGAAGATTAAATCTCCGTATTACCTACCAGATGAAGTAAGGCCACAGGCAAGCATTTATCACAGTGCCCAACACATCTTAGAAATTCAATTTAAGATGTCATTTTTCTTTTGTCCTTCCTTCTAATTGCCTTCCATGGCAACATGAGAGGGTATGGGTGAAAATGTTCTGAATAATTTAGAAAACTCAGAGTCAGTGAGTGATTAGCACTCACAGGCTCAAAACTGCTGCTAAAGCTCTGTGTTGAATCACTGTGGAGCCTCTGAGCCCAGAAAGCTGAAGCTCCTTCCGTCTTCACCCTCACCAGCACTTGCTTGCTCTTTCTTTGGTTTGTGTGTCTTTGACTCACCCCTTGGGCCTGTGAGAGGGGAACTTCAACACCTGCAGTGACAAATCTGGGTTCTGCTCTAACAATAAAGTCTTCCATTTTATTCTGGAAAATATGGTTTCTTTATAAGGGTGTCCTTTGACCAACAACAGAGTTAAATGTTAGAATGAGGAAAACATCTCCCATTTCCTGCTCTGATTTGGACCCATTTTTGACAGAGCAGTGGAGACCATGACTCCAAGTGACATCACATTCAGAGTATGGTGAAGAAGTCATTTCTACTCGGGAACTCATCCTGCCATCATGAAATTTCACCACAGAGCTGTCTTTAAATTACCCTGATGGTTAGAAACTATATTGCATTCAGATTTCAGTTTTAAAAGACGTGTGGGTGTGGGTATGAGTGTATGCGTGCATGCTAAGTCACTCTCTGATGTCCAGCTCTCTGAGACCCCATTGACTACAGCCTGTTCAAGGGATTCTCCAGGCAAGAATACTGGAGCAGGTTGCCATGCCCTCCTTGACAGGATCTTCCCGTCCCAGGATGGACCCCGAATCTCTTACAACTCCTGCACTAGCAGGTGGGCTCTTTACCACTAGCACCACCTGGGAAGCCCATGAAGGCACACATGTGTGTATGTACTTATGTGAATTCACCAAGATTTTGATGGCATTTGGTGGAAGAAAGCGCCAGCTGCTGTCTGCCTTCCAACTCTTATCTCATCTTTCAATGTTTCTGACAAAGTTTCTCATGTGCCTGTTGCCCAAAACTAGAGGTAGCAGTGGGAATAGAATTCATGTATTTTGATTCTAGACACTTGACACTACTTTAATTCATGAAATAGCCCTTCAGGTCAAGTACCATTATGTCCATTTTAAGGTGAAGACACAGGTCAAATACTGCAAAATTCAACATTCGGATTAAGCTCCCAAAGAGTACAACTGTGTTTTGCTTATTTTTCTATTCAGACCTCAGTTTCTGACATGTCATGGGGACTCTCTCAGAAAGGTTGAGCTCACTATGGAGGCAAGGATGATGACTAAGAAGAGAAACTCAGGCCAAGTGTGAGATGTTGGTGAAAGAACCCAGGCTGAAGAGGGGGAGAAGTCTTTTCTATGGGCATTGTCTGGATTTCCTCAATAATAGATTATGGGGTTGCAATGAAAAGTCAGTTTCAGAGTAGGAGAGAAACACACATTCTGCCAGTTGCAAGCTATATCATTTTGCCATTTCTTGAATAATCTCTTTGAGTTTTCATGTTCCATCTGAAACAGAGGTGTCAGTATTTATCTCAGACAGTCATGAGTACTGGATGAGAGTATTACATGAGACAAGTGTGGTTCTTCCTGTATGCCCAGATCTTGGCAAACAGTGAATGCTTCATAAATATTTGTTTCTTCCCTCCATTTCCTCCTACTCCAAAGCAGTCCTAGACTCTCTTTAGAAGGTGACAGGTTGTATTAGGTATCACCACAACTTCCAACATTCACAATCTCAGCATCTTTATGAATTAGAACAGTGTCTAAAAATGATGATATTTTAAAAATTCAAAATAATGAAACAAGAATATGATACAGTAGAATTACTGTCTTCATTTCATGTTTTCCCCACCCCCATAATTGAAACCATTTTCAAGTTTTATTTAGTATAAAATTAATTTCACATTTCATCAAGGAACTCATGTGGATCCCAGGGTGATTCAGATTTTCCGATGCAGAAATTCATAGCATTCATTACTGGTATTTTTCAAGACAAAAGAGTATATGCCAGAGGAAACCATTTCAGTCCTGCTGTACGAGAGAAATTTAAAAACCTTTAACGTGTTACTTCCAAATTCAAGCCTAACATGAATGTTTTGTAAGAAAGCTATTTTTTAAAAAAAAGTCTACGTGAGTTACTAAGGCCCAACTTTCTCATTTCCCAAATAAAAAATACAACTTGATTTACTTTAGAAATAAACTGGTTCCCTCTTGAACTGAACTCATAATGACACTCGGCTCACTTGTTAGGGGAAAATGTACGTCGTGTAAACATGTGTGGGTGGAGCTCTGGCCACAGGAATCCAGGCAAGCTGGCCTCCTGCACCTTCCTGCTGTCACAGGCTCCCTGGGCAATCCCAGGGATGTTGTCCAGAGGTCCTCGTGATACACATGGCATCAGCTCTAGGACCCCTCTAGGCTGGATTCTGTCCCAGGCAAAGAATAGTGGAGGCTGGGCTCTGGGACACCAGACCTATGTGTGTTAGGAAGAATTTCCTGCTTTTAGGGCTTCCCAGGTGGCACAGTGGTCAAGACTCTGCCTGCCAATGCAGGAGACACAAGAGTCCCGAGTTGGATCCCTGGGTGGGAAAGATCCCCTCGAGAAGAAAATTGAAACCTGCTCCAGTATTCGTGCCTGGGAAATCCCGTGGACAGAGGAGCCTGGAGGGCTACACTTCACAGAGTCACAGAAGAGTGACTAAGCACTCACACACGTCCTGCTTTTAGTCACCAGAACATAATCCAGGATCAGAATAAACAGCCAAATAGGGGCAGTGGCCAGGGAAAGGTGAGTCGGTACTTTCTGGATGCCTCCTGGACTCCCCAGTCCGGACCCCGAGATCCCTCACCTGCCGGTCCTGGAATCCACCCGTCTTCTTCCCAGGCCCTGTTCCTGGAACTCCCCTTGGCACTCTCCAGGGCGCAATCAGCCCTCTGTTCCCCAGCACTGGGGAGATCTAACTTTTTGTTCCACAGCTTAACACTCTTAGTTCCTGGTCCCTATTTTATTTTTTTTTCAATTGAGGTAAAATTCATTTAACATAAAACCTACCATTTTTTTTTAATTTTATTTTATTTTTAAACTTTACATAATTGTATTAGTTTTGCCAAATATCAAAATGAATCCGCCACAGGTACAATCCAGAGGCTTTTAGTAAATTTGCAGTGTTGTACAATCATCACTACTGATTAATTCCAGAACATGTTTATTAACCCCCAAAGAAATCCTGAACCCATGAAGCAGTCATTCCACATTCTCTCCTGCCCCAGCCTCTGGCAACCACTAACCTGTGCTGTCCCTGTGGATCCAGATAAGTTCAGTTCAGTTCAATCACTCAGTCATGTCCAACTTTTTGCGATCCCATGGACTGCAGCACGCCAGGCTTCCCTGTCCATCACCAACTCCCGGGGCTTGCTCAAATTCATGTCCATCGAGTTGGTGATGCCATCAACCATCTCATTCTCTGTCATCCCCTTCTCCTCCTGCCTCCAATCTTTCCCAGCATCAGGGTCTTTTCCAATAAGTCAGTTCTTTGCATCAGGTGGCCAAAGTATTGGAGCTTCAGCTTCAGCATCAGTCCTTGCAAAGAACACCCAGGACTGATCTCCTTTAGAATGGACTGGTTGGATCTCCTTGTAGTCCAAAGGACCCTCAAGAGTCTTCTCCAACACCACAGTTCCCCCCATAAGTAGCACTCTGCCATTGGCCAAAACCATGAGAAATGAAGATTAAAATATGACCCAAGCCTTTTAAAGATATCTGAGTGTCTTCAGCAAAATGGTAAATTGCTCTCAGAATAGATTTAATATATGCTGTTATTAATATTTGATTCCCTAAACTCTGGGACACTGCAGTGAACCTGGGCTCCTGATCAATAGATCAGATGTATGCATGGACAACTACATGTGTTTTCTAAGTATGTCCCTGTGTATGTACATGTATGTTACTGCACATGTATATTCTGTTTAGACAGAAAGGCAACCTCCCATGGTCTCTGTACTAAAAGGCTTTGCTACTATCAAATGAAGGGAAACACATGATGCTAGCTTCCAGGGAGAAAGAAGGGCTCTTGATTATAGCCAGGCTTGGTAGGAAAAATAGCACCACCTGATTTTGGCCAAGTCACCCTTGCCCATGAGTCTCATGGAATCTGTCCTCCTCTGGATGTTATGGAAGTTCAGGAGGGGAGTTGTCATGCATTGATCTGTCCAATATCTCCAAGTCCAATAAGTCTTGTCGAATTACTTTCAAAGGTCAGCTCTACTTGTTAAGATTCTTAAGGTGTCTGTTTCATTTAAATCAAGTTTTGTTTTTGTACATGTGTGTTTTTTAAGGGAGAATGGAATCTCCTGAGAGAATAATTCCATGTAAATTTGAAACATGTGCAGGCATTCAGTAGGTCAGCTCAGTAAAGATGTGTTATTGTATCTCACGTTTATAGGAATTTTATTCACAGATAAGGCCACATATGCATTGTATGATTCTCTGGTGCCTAGGTTAACAGGTTCAAGAATCTGCCTGCCATGCAGGAGACCTGGATTCAATCCCTGGTTTGGGAAGATCCTCTGGAGATGGGAATGGCTACCCGCTCCAGTATTCTCGCCTGGAGAATTCCACAGACAGAAGAGCAGGGCAGGCTCTCTAGAGTGGGTTGGTCAAGAATCGGACATGACTGAGTGACTAACACTTCACTTCCCATACTGATATTGTTTAGATACAAAAAACAAAACAAAGTAAAACATTTTGGTGGTCCTTCAGAGAGGGATATGGAAGAAAATTATATTATAGCTCAAAGATCTAGAGCTCTTTAAGTGGGTACACTTATGAAATATCTCAATGTGGCAACATATTTGTTATCAAAAAAGTGGAAGAGATACAAAGTCTGTGTGGACCACACTGCTTTTCAGTACCTTGACCTGTTTTGCTTTATCTAAGAATGAGAGGTTTAGAGACAAGGTTCACACAGCTAATATGATTTTCTGCATTTAAAGTTAAACATATGAACTGTATTTTAGAGTTTTCCCTGATGGTCCAGTGGTTAAGAATCCTCCTGCCAATGCAGGAGACATGCGTTCAATCCCTGGTCCAGGAAGATCTCACAGGCCACTGAGCAACTAAGCCCATGTGTCACAACCACTCAAGCCTGCATGCCCAAGAGCCCATGCTCTGCGACAAGAGAAACCACTGCAATGAGAACCCCTTGCACTGCAAAGAAGAGCCCCCACTCGCCACAGCTACAGAAAACCCGAGCACAGCAGTGAAGATCCAAAAATAAGTAAACAAAAAATATTAAAAATCAACTCTATTTTTATTTATATTAAATAAATTTTATTCATATTTAAATAAATTAATGTTTAAATAAATATATTCATATTTAAATAAATTGTTTACATTTAAATATATTATCTAATTTATTTTAATTAGATAAAGTATGATCTAATTTATTTTTAATTAATTTTAATTAATTAATAAAATTAATTAAATTAAAATTTTAATTAATAAATAAAATTAATTAATTTTAATTAGATAAATAAAATTAATTAATTTTAATTAGATAAATTATTATCTAATTTATTTTTCTGGGCTCCAAAATCACTACAGATGGTGACTGCAGCCATGAAATTAAAAGACACTTACTCCTTGGAAGGAAAGTTATGACCAACCTAGATAGCATATTCAAAAGCAGAGACATTATTTTGCCAACAAAGGTTCATCTAGTCAAGGCTATGGTTTTTCCTGTGGTCATGTACGGATATGAGAGTTGGACTGTGAAGAAGGCTGAGCGCCGAAGAATTGATGATTTTGAACTGTGGTGTTAGAGAAGACTCTTGAGAGTCCCTTGGACTGCAAGGAGATCCAACCTGTCCATTCTGAAGGAGATCAGCCCTGGGATTTCTTTGGAAGGACTGATGCTAAAGCTGAAACTCCAGTACTTTGGCCACCTCATGTGAAGAGTTGACTCATTGGAAAAGACTCTGATGCTGGGAGGGATTGGGGGCAAGAGGAGAAGGGGACGACAGAGGATGAGATGGCTGGATGGCATCACTGACTCGATGGACGTGAGTCTGAGTGAACTCCGGGAGTTGGTGATGGACAGGGAGGCCTGGAGTGCTGCGATTCATGGGGTCGCAAAGAGTTGGACACGACTGAGCGACTGATCTGATCTGATGTTATCTAATATATTTATATTAAATAAACTTATTTTATTTATATTTTAGAAAACTGTATTTTATATGCTGTTTATAATTACTGCTTCCTCTTCTGTTTCCAAAAATTGCTAAATCACCTATGTCAGTATAATGAGAGAAAGAAGTGGGAATAAGAAGGAAAAGAAAACTAACCTTTATTGACTCTCTTGTCCTCCCTATAAGTTTTAAACTATTTGGTCTTGTTTTTTCCTTACAACTACCACGTGGAGCAGATAAGATTATCTCCATTTTACAGATGAGAAAACTGAGATTTGGAGAGATTGGGTGACCCATTTGAGCACACAGAGCAACTAAGCACTAGAGCTAGAATTTGAAGTCAGGCTGACCTGACTTTAAGAATCACATGAGGCTGTTGGTATTAGGCTGTGCTGTGTTTGGTTGCTCAGTCATGTCTGACTCTTCGCAACCCCATGGTCTGTAGCCTGCCAGGCTCCTTTGTCCATGGGGATTCTCCAGGCAAGAATATAGGCAAAAATACCTGGGAAGCCCTGGTATTAGCCTAAAAGTTCCCAAACACAGAGTGAGAAACCCATTGGAAGGATTGGACCTTCTTGCTTCTACTCCAAACTCTGCCACATTCTTGGTAATGTTATGAGAGAACCAAGAATTCTCTGGGCTTCACTTTCCCCACTGGTGATTTGGAAAAACACTGCCTGCCCATTCTGCCACTTAGGGATGTCATGAACATCAAATAGTTGAGACTATTTGACTAACATCAAATAGGTAAGACTTTGAAATATAAGTGTTTTCTAATATGATTTAGTGATCTATATATCTCCCCAAAGTGGGATAAACAGGACAATCCTTTGGAGTGTGAGGAGAAATCAATCATTCAAACTTTCATTTATATTTAATTTTACTTTAAAAGAAGAAAAAATAGACATAATAATAATAGTAGCTGTAGACAGTTTATCAATAAATTCTCAGATATTAGGAATGAATGTTCAAAAGATGTTTACTGATTAGGTGCATGATCAAAATGTTTGAAGACCACAAATCTTTACAACAAAAATAATTTCGTTTGATCACATATACATATATACTTAAATAATATATTTAGATTACTTGCTTTTGAACTTTATAAGAAGAGTATAATATTATAAAAAGTCATTTGGGACTAGTTTTCATTTAACACTATATTGAATGAAATCCATATTGCTGGGGTGGTTGTAAGTCACTCCGCTTCACTGATGGGTAATATTCCATTGTGTGATTATATCATACTTTCTCTATCTATTTCCTTAGGGATAGGGATTTGGATTATTCATAGTTCTTTGCTACTAAGAACAACACTTCTTTGAACACTCTTATACGTGTCTCTTGGGGCTCTCATATACAAATTTCCTTTAGGAATATAACAAAAAGTAAAAATCTGGGCTTGCCAGTGAAAGTTCAATTTAACAGAATAAAACTAAATTATTTGCCAAAATAGTTGCACCACTGGGTCACTTTCTTAACCAATTGACTCATCTTTCTTATATGGGAAATCTGACTAAAATGACTGTCTTTCGGGGACCTATGCTGCTGCTGCTGCTAAGTCACTTCAGTCATGTCTGACTCTGTGCGACCCCATAGACGGCAGCCCGCCAGGCTCCCCCATCCCTGGGATTCTCCAGGCAAGAACACTGGAGTGGGTTGCCATTTCCTTCTCTAATGCATGAAAGTGGAAAGTGAAAGTGAAGTCGCTCAGTCATGTCTGACTCTTAGCGACCCCATGGACTGCAGCCCACCAGGCTCCTCCATCCATGGGATTTTCCAGGCAAGAGTACTGGAGTGGGGTGCCACTGCCTTCTCCGAGGTTGCTAAAGAAGAAAGTACTGAACACCCTTCCTAGAAAACAAAAGACTGTCAATAAATTAGCACTTAAATCTCTCCCAGTTACCTTAAGTGCATGCCTCAGGCAGACCTTTTGCATCTATAAAATGAAGCAACAGGATGGGAGGAGCTCCAAGGCCTTGGCAGCTCTGACGCATTGTGCGGTAGTGAAATAAATGCTGGGCTAGTAGCCTCTCACTGCAGGTTCCAGAGGCTTAAGTTCACAACAGGATACACTTTCTCACCACCCTAGTATTTCTCCTCTAATCTTTGGAGCACATGCTCCTTGGAATTCCTGCAAAATTGGATGACAGTTGGCAGGTTCTTGATGCTATATAATGGTTGAAATTACAATGGGAAGGGAATAACACAAATGATGAAATCGTACTTAAAGTGTGTTAGTCGCTCAGTTGTGTCCTCTCTTTGCAACCCCATGGACTGTGTCCCACCAGATTCCTCTGTCCATGGGGTTTTCCAGGCAAGAATATGGGAGTGGCTTGCCATTCCCTTTTCAAGGGATCTTCCTGACCTAGGGATTGAACCTGGTTCTCCTGCATTGAGGATGGATTCTTTGCTGTCTGAGCCACCAGGGAAGCCCAAATCGTACTTAGAATGAAACCTAGACTCTCTACCAAGGCCATGCCTGACCCATCCTTGCTGACTCCTACCTTGTTCCTCCAAAGCAGTTCACCTCTTTGTTCTCCAGGCCATGTCCCGTTGGTCTTGTTCAGTTCCCAGAACAGTAATGCCTGCCTCAGGTGATGTTGCTGCACAGGCCATTCTTTCTGCTTAAAAGGCTGACCCCTTACTCTTCCATGGCTGGCTCTTTCACATGCTTTAGCTCTCTGTTCAAGTTGCCTGTTCAAAAAGCATTCTCTGTCCTACCTGGGACACAGTTTCACTCTTACTCCAAATATCAGTCTCTGCATTTGGAATCTTTTTAACATTTGACTAAATTTATGGTGATTATATATACTTATCTGTCTACTTTTATTTTGAGTCTGTCTTTCCCACTAAAATGTTAGCTCTGTCAGGGCAGAGACCGTCTGCCATTCTTGTGTTGTGCAGCCTCTAACAGTGTGCAAAATGTTTGTTGAATGAATGGATATATCGAGGGCCCACTAGGCATCAGGTTTTATGTAAGCCTCTCTACACAAGCAACTATGTTCATCCTCTCAACAGCCCTGTGACACAGCTATTGCTAACCCTTTCTAGAGAGTAAAGGAACAGGCTTATAAAGGCCAAGTAACGTCTCCAAAGGCTCACATCTACAGAGTAACGGAGCTGGGATTTGAACACAGATCTGACTTCAAAGTCTGTGCACATTCTACTAAATCATGAAAACCATAGGCAAAGGTATTTAAGGAATCCAGCTGATGCTGGATGCCCTTTTCTAATGACCAGCCTAGAGTTTCCCTGGGGTTTTCTCACTTTCTATGCTAAATCTCAGAGCTGTTGTTTTACAGTATTGCACAACACACTGGTGGAAAGTATCACCTGACTTCTTTATCTGTTAACCAAATATAAGAATAGCTATTTGGCCAAACTTATGCTATTGTTCCTCATCTATCACACTACAGCATTACTTATCAATGGAAAAGCATGTTCCCGAAATGTCACAGCAGGACTTTTAAAGCTAAGTAGACCCATAAATCATTCTTCTAAAATCAACAAAGCTGACCTCTTCCTTAACACTCAGTTTTTTAATCTGTAAATTATTTAGGTTGCACGATTTCTTTTTACCAAAGCTCAAATAATAATAAAAAAACATATTTTTGTTTCTTTGTATATTTCCATAAATGCTTAGAAAATAGCACTCTTCAGAAACATAGGTCACATTTATATTTTCAATAAATGGATTAAAAGAATAGGTTTCCTAGGACCACTAGATGTACTATGCTCCCACTCAAGGGACCCAAATGCCAAAGGAAAATTGTTAGAATATAAGTAACTTCCAAATTTTCAGGTAATAGTGACACAGTTGGAAAAGACTAAAGAACCATACAACTCTCTGCCAACCACAGGCCTCATTTCTCTTAAAATTTAATTAAAGATTGTGTTGCCCAGAAACTCTTGTCTTTATTAGTCCCAATTTGTGCTGTCCAATCCCATTCTCAACACTTACACACGACACACGTTATCATATTAGTAACTCCTGATTTAGTTGCTTCATTGTGTTTTTGTTCCAAAAATTTGCTGCATGAATAAAAGTTAGTCTTGTAATCTTTAGATGGCAGCCATTTCAAAGACAGAGACAATACCTTCTAAGTCTTTCGTACACCTGTGTGTGCATGCATTCATAATTCTATCCCTCCATCCACACAGCAGATCCCTCAGAGCAATTTTTAGGCTTTAGAAATAGTGCTAGGCCATAAAAAGGAATGCATCTGAGTCATTTCTAGTGAGGTGGATGAACCTAGAGCCTATTATACAGACTGAAATGAGTCAGAAAGAGAAAAATGAACATTGTATACGAACGTATATATACACGGAGTCTAGAAAGATGGAACCAATGAACCTATTTGCAGGGCAGCAATGGAGACGTAGACATAGAGAACAGACTTATGGACATGGGACGGGGAGTGGGCAGGAAGGAGAGGACGGGGCAAACGGAGAGCGTTGCATGGTAACCTATACACTACCATATGTAGTAGACAGCCAATGGGGATTTGCTGTATGACTCAGGGAAATCAAACCAGGGCTCTGTAACAACCTAGGGACATGGGGAGGGGTGAGAGGTGGGAGGGAGGTTCAAGAGGGAGAGGACATACGTGTACCTATGACTGGTTCATATTGAGGTATGGGAGAAACTAACGCAATATTGTAAAACAATTATCCTTCAATTAAAAATAATTTTTTAAAAAAGAAAAACAAATCTTGCTAGGGCCACCTGGGGAGAGAAAATGGAAGCACATACATGCAATCTGACCTCAGTCAAAATGAAGAGGTGCTGACTCAATATGTACAGAAAAAAATACAGCAAAATGTTGACACTGGTTGTATAATTAAGGTGAAGAGTTCCTTCACCGATTTTTCTATATTTTCAATAAGAATATGTGTTTATTTTGTATCAGGGAAAAGCTATTTTAAACAAATCTAATCAGCAGTCAACCTTACAAAACAAAGAGGCAGATAGAAATGTAGTGAACAAGCCTAAGTCAGATAGGACTCAGGTTTAAATTTGAGTTGGGACTTTGCCCCTTACCAACTGTGCGAACTTTTCAAAGCTTGGTGTCTTTGTCTATAAACTGAAAATTAAAATATCTTCTTCAGTGAGTGGTTCTGAGGATTATATGAGATAATGTGACTGAAAATGCTTTACAGGGCTGTAAAAGGCATTAAGTAATGAAAGGTATTATTAATTATGTTGTGAATTGGGTCTAATTTCAATTGGCCAGTGCTGGAAGTCAGGCCTATTGCAGACACCACTAAGCATATTATGGGATTAGGAGGCTCAAGGCCAATTATTCACAACAGTGGTTTAAATGTTTGGTTCTGCCTGTCCTATGGCTATCACAATTTGCTCCAGATGAGTGAATGTAAAAAAGTCTTACCAATCCAAATGCCCTTCCTACTTGCAATGAAGACCCATGCATTGGGGACCACAGAGAGAGTGGGTTAACAGATCACTTGGGTTCATGCTTCTTTCATCTTCTTCTTGGATGGGATAACATTGCAAAGACCTATTCTGACTTTTTTTTCACAAGTCAGGGAAACTATAGGAAACAAGTTGATTTCTTTCTCCTATTCAAGAAAGAAAAAGAGCAGTGGAGTTCTGTCTAGATCTAAGACGGCAAATTTTGGTTGAAAGGAGAACAAGTTGCCTTTCTACTCTAAACAAGTCTCAGCTCCTTAATATCTTGTATTCTCCCTCTTCCAAAACTCTATTAGTAGTTCTGGAATTTACTGTGTCTTCTACAAAGCTCTGAGGGGAATATTCACTTCACAAGTCACTTACCTAAGGATGGAAATCAAATCCCTTACAGCATCACTAATGCATTTCCCCTCATTCTAATTTCTCAGCACCACACAATAGAGAAAGTGATTTTCTGAAGTAATCTGACAAAGGCTTGATAAAGTCATGACTGGCCTAAGAACTACAAAGTAAATCACTAGACATAAGGCACTCCCATCTCCTTTGAACCTCAAGTTTTCAAGCGTTTTCTCTGTCTCTCTCTCTCTCTGTCATTAACTGGAAAGATTACAGCTGTTGGAGTCAAATTTACCTTGGGTTCAAGTCCTGGTGACCCCACTTACAAGGTTCATGGGCTTCGGTAAGTCAGTTGATCTCTTCATGCCGTAAGAATACCTAACTTGCAAAACTATTATGAGGATTAATAAAATGAGATGATTGTAAAGCATCAAGCACAATGCCTTGCACACAATCAAGCTCAATAAATACTAATTTCTGGGAAGCCTGGAGTGCTGCAGTCCATGGGGTTGCAAAGAGTTGGCTACAACCTAGCAACTGAACAATAACAACAACAACAAATACTAATTTCTATCTCTCCCTCTTTTGCCTACTTCGTGCTGGTTTGAGTGCAGCATATGTCTTGATTGTACATTCATCACAAATTCCTGGACCTCAAGCACATCAGATGTTCCAAGTATTCAGAGGTAATAAACTGGAGGAAACCCCCAGGGCTATGAGAAGCCTGACTTCCCAACTCCTGAAGCAGACCACCTACTGCTGCCTGAAGCAGCCATCCCGTGAGGGGAACAGCTGCCAGACACAGGGACAGGGGACAGAGGCCTCCATCTGCACCTCCACCCTCTTGCCTCTGTGCACAGAGGGCAGCCGCAGTCCTGCAGGAGACGCCAGGAGGAGATTTCAGTGTTTCAGATGACAGATCAGTCTGTGCTCTCTGACCCAGATTAGACCAGACTCAGAACCAGCCCATCCGCCTATGTCACCAGCAAATGATTTTAATTCACTCCCGGGAGACTGCAGGGACTGCTTGGACCAATAGTGCATGTAATCTGGCTGAGCTCTGCAGTGAGCACTCATAAGGCTGTGGGTTTCACATGTTCCACTAATATTTCACAGGCCTGTCAGCCTCAGCTTGTCCACGGGAGCCAGGCTATGCATTCAGCACGCTGTGTCCCCGGACAGTTGTGAGAGAGAGAGGCAAGGGGGGGATAGGACATGACCCTCCCCCTCCCCCCCAGACAAGAAGAAGAAAAGAAAACACACTTAGGACCTAACACAGCGGTTCTCAGAGCGTGGTCCCCAGGCCAGCAGCGGCGGCGGCAGCAGCACAGAGAGCCTGTTACAAAGGCAAATTCTCAAGTCCTGCCCTGGTCCCGCTGAATCAGAACCTCTGGGGGTAGGGTCCAGCAATTCATGTTTTCACCAAACCTCCTGTAAACCTGGAGCAGGTTATAGTTTGATAACCACTTACCCAGCTAACCAATGTACAGGTAGACTAAAAGTCTAAATTCACAGAGAAAAGCAAGAATCCAGGAGGGTGCAATTATGATAAAGGAGAAAACCTCTGGGTTTGATCAGGAGGCTTTCATTTGAATTTCACCTCCCATGATTGCTCATTGTGTGATCTTGGGCAAGTTGCTTAACTTTTCTGAACTTCAGTTTCCCTGTGTGCGAAATGAAGGTAATTAGATCTCACCTGCAGAGCTGAGGGATAAGATACTCCCTGTGGCTGGCCTAGGAGCTGTAAGCTTGTTCTTTTCTCTACTACACCATACAGCTTCCCCTGCTGCCTTCAGAACAGGATTTCTCAACCTTGGTACCATTAATATTTGAGTATGATTGTTCTTTGTTGTGGAGGGCTCTCCTGTGCATTGTAGAATCTTCAGTAGCATCCCTGGTCTCCATCTACTAGTTGCTGGTAGCTGCCCCCAATTTTGACCAAAAAAAAATGTCTCCAGGCACTTCCAAGTGTTGTCTGCAGGGCCAAATTGCCACTGGTTGAGGACCATTGCATTAGAGTGTTGGGATACAGCATAAGTGAAAAGCAAGAGTATTGTGTTCAGTTAGACCTAAGATCTATATGCCAGTTTGCCTGCCAACTAGCTATCTGACTTCAGGTAAGTTTAGTAATCTGTCTGAGCTTTGGTTTCCTCACCTGCAGAATGGCAGTTAGAACATCCACTTCATACGGGGTGGGGAGGGGGGTGGTGGTGGACAAGATTGAAAAGTTATCAAATACAAGATTCTCAACAAATTTGCAACTCACAGGGAGAATCTGCCTGTGCTTTTGACTTGACTACTATAGGGCAGAGATGAACTTTTAATGACTCTTCCTAAATTACAAGGGAAGAGCAGCCAGGGTCATGAAATAAAATGAAGGCAAGATAAGTTCAAAAAGAAGGGCCAAGTCTTCACCCTGTTGAGCTTGGTATGACAAGATACCTCTCTTCCAGAAAAGAAAGAACAGGCAAGTCTTTGACAGGTCACATGACAGCCCATTTCCCCAAGTTCTCATTTTGAAGTTCAGCCCCAAGTCAGTATTGGAGCATCATATGCTTGCCATTCCCATCAGCATAGCACAATGAGAGGTAGTGAAGAAAAGGAGTGATAAGAACCTGGGGTCTGATTTACACAGACCTGAGTTCAAATCCTAGGTCTGCACATACTGGTTCTATAAGCTTGGCCAAGCTCTATACAGGCAGCAAAAACAAGAACAGGAGCTGACTGTGGCTCAGATCATGAACTCCTTCTTGCAAAATTCAGACTTAAATTGAAGAAAGTAGGGAAAACCACTAGACCATTTAGGTATGACCTAAATCAAATCCCTTTTGATTATACAGTGGAAGTGACAAATAGATTCAAGGGATTAGATCTGATAGACAGAGTACTTGAAGAACTATGAATGGAAGTTTGTGACATTGTACAGGAGGCAGTGATTAAGACCGACCCCAAGAAAAAGAAATGAAGAAAGGCAAAATGGTTGTCTGAGGAGGCCTTACAAATAGCTGAGAAAAGAAGAGAAAGACAAAGGAGTAAAGGAAAGATACACCATTTGAATGAGTTCCAGTGAATAGCAAGGAGAGATAAGAAAGCCTTCCTCGGTGATCTATGCAAAGAAATAGAGGAAAACAATAGAATGGGAAAGGCTAGAGAACTCATCAAGAAAATTAGATACCAAGGGAAATTTTCATGCAAAAATGGGCACAATAAAGGACAGAAATGGTATGGACCTAACAGAAGCAGAAGATATTAAGAAGAGGGGGCAAGAATACATAGAAGAACTATATTTAAAAAAGATCTTCATGACCCAGATAATCATAATGGTGTGATCACTCATCTAGAGCCAGACATCCCGGAATGTGAAGTCAAGTGGGCCTTAGAAAGCATCACGATGAACAAAGCTAGGGGAGGTGATGGAATTCCAGTTGAGCTATTTCAAATCCTAAAAGATAATGCTGTGAAAGTGGTGCACTCAATATGCCAGCAAATTTGGAAAACTCAGCAGTGGCCACAGGACTGGAAAAGGTCAATTTTCATCCCAATCCCAAAGAAAGGCAATACCAAAGAATGCTCAAACTACTGCACAATTGTACTCAACTCACACACTAGCAAAGTAATGCTCGAAATTCTCCAAGCCAGGCTTCAACATTATATGAACCATGATGTTTAAGCTGGATTTAGAAAAGGCAGAGGCACCAGAGATCAAATTGCCAACATCTGTTGGATCATTGAAAAAGCAAGAGAATTCCAGAAAAATATCCACTTCTGCTTTATTGATTGTGCCAAAGCCTTTGACTGTGTGGATCACAACAAACCGTGAAAAATTCTAAAAGAGATGGGAATACCAGACCACCTTACCTGCCTCCTGAGAAATCTGTATGCAGGTCAAGAAGCCACAGTTATAATTGGACATGGAAGAACAGCCTGGTTCCAAATTGGGAAAGGAGTACATCAAGGTTTTACATTGTTACCCTGCTTATTTAACTTATATGCAGAGTCTATCACACAAAATGCTGGGCTGGATGAAGCACGAGTTGGAATCAAGATTGCTGGGAGAAATATCAATAACTTCAGATACGCAGGTGACACCACCCTTATGGCAGATAGTGAAGAAGAACTAAAGAACCTCTTGATGAAAGTGAAAGAGGAGAGTGAAAAAGTTGGCTTAAAACTCAGCATTCAGAAAACTAAGATCATGGCATCCAGTCTCATCACTTCATGGCAAATAGATGGGGAAACAATGGAAACAGTGAGAGACTTTATTTTTGGGGGGTTCCAAAATCACTGCAGATGGTGACTGCAGCCATGAAATTAAGACACTTGCTTCTTGGAAGAAAAGCCATGACCAACCTAGACAGCATATTAAAAAGCAGACATTACTTTGCCAACAAAGGTTCATCTAGTCAAAGCTATGATTTTTCCAGGAGTCATGTATGGATGTGAGAGGTGGACTACAAAGAAGGCTGAGTGCCGAAGAATTGATGCTTTTGAACTGTGGTGTTGGAGAAGACTCTTGAGAGTCCCTTGGACTGCTAGGAGATCCAACCAGTCAATATTAAATGAAATCAGTCATGAATACTCATTGGAAGGACTGATGCTAAAGCTGAAACTCCAATACTTTGACCACCTCATGCGAAGAATTGACTCCTTGGAAAAGATCGTGATACTGAGAGAGATTGAAGGCAGGAGGAGAAGGGGATGACAGAGGATGAGACGGTTGGATGGCATCACCAACTCTATGGACACGAGTCAGCAAGCTCCAGGAGTTGGTGATGGACAGGAAAGCCTGGCGTGCTGCAGTCTACGGGATTGCAAAGAGTTGGACACGAATGAGTGACTGAACTGAACGGAACCTCAATTTCCTTATCATTAAAGTGAGGAGACAAAAAGTAACCATCAGCTGGGGGCTTAGCCAAAAGGTATATGAGTTCTTGTGTGTGTAACATTTAGTACAGTGCTTGAAAATTATCATAGCATTATTGTATCAGAAGCACAGGAACCATGAACTTTGCAATGTCATTTCACTGGCTAGGCTCAGGACAAGCATGCATGATAAAGCTGAAAACAATGATCACAACAATGATACATTTTAGAACCTTGAAAACCTGGTTCTGCATTTCAATTTCCATCATTCAGTCCTTTAAAATCATTCTGAATCTAGTAGCTGTCCATACAGAAGGGTTGTAGCTTTCACCTAGCTCTGAAAGTTTAAGTACCACAGCTTTAAAGGAACACTTTCCTTAATACCTGTAGACTTGCATGTTTGTGTGTGTGTGTGTGTACAGAGTGAACAAGAACATGAGAAAAAGAGTCTTCGCAAACTCGATATCCATCAGTTGGAATCTCTCACTTCTAAGATAGGGAACCTGTCTCCATAGTTCATCATTTGGGGACCACTGACAGCAGTGTAGCTGGGGCATTACCTACATGACCCATTTTATCCTCGCAACCACCTATTAAGGTAACTATTACTATCTCCTCATTTTAAAGATGCAGAGGGAATTCGCTGGTGGTTCAGTGGCTAGAACTTGGAGCTTTCATTGCCAGGGACTGAGGTTCAATCCCTGGTTGGGGAACTAAGATCCTGCAAACCAAGTAATATAACCAAATCAAAAAAAAGTAAAATTGAGGCTTATGGGACTGATCATATCTCTATTATAATCAGCAGACACACAACTGGTCTAAATCTTTCTTCCTAATCCTTAGAGAGATTTTACAACCAGGCTTTGTCATGTAATCTTTGTCATCATCTAACGCTTTCCACAGGCAGAAGAATTATCTTCCCCTGCATTAAGCTCAAGTTGCTCTGAGACCTAATTTAGGGAGGTGAGTGAAACTGGACTGAAGCCAGGGTCATGGGCTAGATTTATGGTCTCCTCCAAACATCTTTACATCCAGGCCAGATACAGCCCCAGGGAAAGAAAGTCAGAGAGGTACAATGCAGTGTTCTTAATTTCTGCAGCAGGATGGAACTTCCAAGCTAGATTATGCCTGAACAGCAGCTGGTAAACACCTGTCTGAATCTCAGTCGTATCTGGTACCATTCTGAGGAGTTGATGTCCTCCTTTTCTTTACGAGGTTACAAAATTTCACTGGTTCACACACTCTTCATTTTCTGAATCCCAGTTGATCACAAATTTGATGCCTCTGAAATCTGTCCGTTTATTTTGGGTCTGCAGTGACTGAGCCATCAACAGCCTCTGGACTTCTTAGGTGGTTCTTCAGACATAGTTGCACTTCGCTGTCCTCCTAAACTCTTTCAAGTTTAGACACTGAGGACAGTAAACCAAGTTCTGAAAAAAAAATCCCACTGTGGGCTCCTTCCTCTGCGGCTTCTTGCAACCCTCTTAGTAGTCTTGTTGAACGACTCTTACTAGGTTGGTAATCTCATTGTCCTGATTAAATAATGGCAAGTGATAATTTTTAAAGGCCTCTTCTAATTTATTTTGATGATGTTTACACTTAAGTCCCTTCCAGTTCCTTTTTTTTCACAAAGATTTTTTAAAAAAATCTCCTCTCCAATCTGCTCTGGTGTCAGTCCATCTGAAACCACTTGGAACATGTTGTTAGGAAGATGCTTAGTCGAGAACACCATTGGGGGAGGAGGGTCATGTGCTTAGGAGACTGTTAGGATCAGCTTGATCAGCTTATAAAGCAAAAACAGTCTGGGAATCACTTTTACCATAGAACTTTCACTTCTTTTAGGTTTAGGCCAAAAGGAAGATCCTTCCTTCTGTCATTGGAAGAATCCAAATAATAAGCGTGGTTTGTAACTAAATTCGTGAAGTTTGATTCCTAAGGCATGTGTGACATTGGCTCTTGAGTCCCAGTGCTCACTCAGTGAAGTCGCTCACTCGTGTCCGACTCTTTGCGACCTTGTGGACTGAAGCCTACCAGGCTCCTCCGTCCATGAGATTTTCCAGGCAAGAGTACTGGAGTGGGTTGCCATTTCCTTCTCCAGGGGATCTTCCTGACCCAGGGGTTGAACCTGGGTCCCTGCATTATAGGCAGACTTTTTTATACCGTCTGGGGCATCAGGGAAGCCCAGTGCTCACTAGGCAGTGGGAAATAATGCAGAGGGATTGAGGGAAGTGGCTTATATTAATCCCAAATCTAGTAAAACTCCATTTCATGCTGGAACAAATTTGTCTCCAAGGTTTTGAGCAACATTTGGTCTTACCATCTTCCCCTCTTTCTGAAGCATCTAGACGGCTGGATTCCAGGCTAACTGGGAATGAAACAAAAGCTGAAATCTTACTGCCAGAAAACCTGTTTATTTTTATTTGAAGGACTTAAAAATCATATCTGAGAGGAAGTGTGGTCTAATTGTTAAAATTGTAGGGGATCCCTATTGTCCTGAGTTCTAGTCTCTTTTACTACTAGCAACTAATCCTATAAGAACTTTGGTGATTTAATTTAAACTAAAGGTATCCTTGTTTTCCAGGACCCTAGAATCAAAGATGTTAATTGTGTACAATAAGCATCTGAAATAGAGAATTTTATCCTGAGCAAGAGCTAGAATTTATGATCAAATTTGGCCAACAAAGAGAATCAACAGGTATTACTTTTAGGGAGCCAGCACCACCATTGTGTATTTGCAAAATTTCTACCTGGCACCCAGGAATTAATGATAAAAGTCTTCAAAGGCAATAATGAGAATTAGTGCACAATGTCCATCACTTTGAAAAGCCCATTAGAATTTGTATGTTTGTGCTGGTTAAGACCACAAAGGGGCTTCTCCAATGGCTCAGCAGGAAAGAATCTGCATGCAATGCAGAAGCCACGGGAGACACAGGTTTAATCCCTGGGTTGGGAAAATCTCCTGGAGGAGGAAATGACAACCCACTCCAGTATTCTTGCCTGGGGAATCCCATGGACAGAAGAGCCTTGCGGGTTACGGTCCGTAGGTTTGCAGAGTCAGACACAACTGAGCGTGCGCACAGGAAGACCATACAAGCACACTATCTAAAACACTAACTCTCTTTGAATTTAGCTAGAGAAACATAACACACCTGGTAACACTTGGCATATTCTGAGCAGAAGCTCTGATAGGCAGTCTTTAATGAATGAAAATCCAAAAATTAATTTCTATTATTAATTGAAGTTTGTTTGCTAGACCAAAGTGTTTAAAATATGGGGTCTATGAATTTAAAAAAGGATAAAAAAAAGGGTACTTGGTGGAGATGCTTGTTCATTGGACCACTGAGTGGTTGGTTTGTCTTGAGGAGGATTGGCAAAGTAGGCCAAGAACTAAGTGAGTGTATAAAGGAAACAGAGTAGCCAGCAAGCAATCCACAATAAATTAAGGGTAATAGATTATAGCACTAGCTAATGTTTGGAGGAGTTTTTGTTGTAATATTAATTATTTGGGCAAACTCGGGGAGATGGTAAGGGACAGGGAGGCCTGGTGTGTTGCAGTCTATGGGGTTGCAAAGAGTCGGACCTGACTTGGTGACTGAACAACAACAAAGGCTTCCTTCACTTACCACTTTTTCTACAACTCAATTACAGGGTGGGAAATAATTTTTCTCTAAATAGTATTTCAGGGTGTGATACACTAGGTATTTCCTGCGCATCTTTAGGTGTGTTCTACTTCCAAGAATATGAGCCTCTGAAATGCTGATTGCTTACAACTTCATAGTTTCCATAGTAGCATTTGGAAGGCATTCTTTTTATGTAAATTTCTTCCCAATAAGACATGAACAATACCTTGCTACCAAGTTATGAGCATTAGTCTACTTGATGCAGGATGTATGTACAGGACATACATTACGACTCAACACAAATTTCACACAGGCACAATTTTACCAAAAGATACACTACATCCCCTAGTAGCCCAGGGAGTTCAGTTCAGTTCAGTCCCTCAGTTGTGTCCAACTCTTTGCGACCCCATGGACTGCAGCATGCTAGGCTTCCCATCTTTCACCAACTCCCGGAGCTTGCTCAGACTCAAGTCCATTGAGTCAGTGATGCCATCCAACCATCTCATCCTCTGTCATCCCCTTCTCCTGCCTTCAGTCTCTCCCAGCCTCAGGGTCTTTTCCAAGGAGTCAGTTCTTCGCATAAGGTGGTCAAAGTATTGGAGCTTCAGCTTTAGCATCAGTCCTTCCAATGAATATTCAGGACTGATTTCCTTTAGGATTGAGTTCTTGGATCTCCCTGCAGTCCCAGGGACTCTCAAGAGTCTTCTCCAACACCACAGTTCAAAAGCATCAATTCTTCAGCACTCAGCCTTCTTTATAGTCCAACTCTTACATCCATACATGACTACTGGAAAAACCATAGCTTTGACTAGACAGACCTTTGTTGGCAAAGTAATGTCTCTGCTTCTTAATATGCTGTCTAGGTTGGTCATAGCTTTTCTTCCAAGAAGCAACCGTCTTTTAATTTCATGGCTGCAGTCACCATCTGCAGTGATTTTGGAGCCCCCCCAAAATAGTCTCTCACTGTTTCCATTGTTTCCCCATCTATTTGCCATGAATTGATGGGGCCAGATGACATGATTGTAGTTTTCTGAATGTTGAGTTTTAAGCCAACTTTTTCACTTTCCTCTTTCACTTTCATCAAAAAGCTCTTTAGTTCTTCTTCACTTTCTGCCATAAGGGTGGTGTCATCTGAATATCTGAGGTTATTGGTATTTCTCCTGGCAATCTTGATTTCAGCTTGTGCTTCATCCAGCGTGGCATTTCGCATGATGCACTCTGCATATAAGTTAAAACTAAGCAGGGTGACAATACACAGCCTTGACGTACTCTTTTCCTGATTTGGAACCGGTCCATTGTTCCATGTCCAGTTCTAACTGTTGCTTCTTGACCTGATTTCTCATACAGATTTCTCAGGAGGCAGGTAAGGAGGTCTGGTATTCCCATCTCTTGAAGCCCAAGGAGAAGGCCAGCATATGCTCAGCTCAGTCTGTGGATGACTGTTCTCTCTGCAGCATACATGACAGACAGAGGTAATCAATCATAGATACTTTCTCAGTAAGCATCTTTCTCAACTCAGCATTCCAGGCACTACTGCTGCTGCTACTAAGTCGCTTCAGTCCTGTCCAACTCTGTGCGACCCCATAGACTGGCAGCCCACCAGACTCCTCCGTCCCTGGGATTCTCCAGGCAAGAACACTGGAGTGGATTGCCATTTCCTTCTCCAATGCATGAAAGTGAAAAGTGAAAGCGAAGTCACTCAGTTGTGTCCGACTTGTAGTGATCCCATGGACTGCAGCCTACCAGGCTCCTCCACCCATGGGATTTTCCAGGCAAGAGTACTGGAGTGGGTGCCATTGCCTTCTCTGCCAGGCACTACTACTAATTGACCAAATCTGGCATAAATTCTATTGGCCTATCCATCCTTAGAACAAAGAGGACACATGAATTTAAGCTATCACTCTTGGGAGATAATTAAATTTATCTCCCAAGGTAAGGCATAGGAGGAAGAGCATTTCAAATCCCAGCTCTGTCCCTCAATGGGTTCTCTGTGTTTGGGCAAGTTACTTTGCCTCTCTGGGTCTTGGTTTTGTTCTTTCTTCATCGTGAAGTTACTCAGTCATGTCCGACTCTTCATGACCCCATGGACTGTAGCCCACCAGGCTCCTCCATCCATGGAATTTTCTAGGCAAGAGTACTGGAGTGGGTTGCCATTTTCTTCTCCAGAGGATCTTCCCAACCCAGGGATTGAACCTGGGTCTCCCCCCAGCAAGGGTAGGTT
This sequence comes from Bos taurus, assembly GCF_002263795.3. NCBI lineage: Eukaryota > Metazoa > Chordata > Mammalia > Artiodactyla > Bovidae > Bos > Bos taurus. The sequence goes on from NC_037331.1 coordinate 63,082,610, forward strand.
GTTCTTTCTTAAACAAGGATTATATCATCCACCAACAGGATTACCATAAGGATTAAATGAGAGAACATTCCCAAGCTTGGCAGCACAGCACTTGAAATTTTATGTTTGTTTAACAAATGCAAATTCCTTCTCCTGTGAGTATAATCAGAGAAGGATTCTGCATATTCCCTAGAACTCCAAATCCTCCCTTAGTAGCCCCTGTTGGTCTCCATAGCTTTGGTCCTTGAGTCCTTGAGTGTGAAGCTCATGAGAAGAGGCATACATTGTGAATTTGGGGGTAGGTTAAACACTTCCCAGGTGGTGCTAGTGGTAACAAACCTGCCTGCCAATGCAAGAGATGTAAGAGACGTGGGTTCAAACCCTGGGTTGGGAAGATCCCTGGAGGAGGGCCTTGCGATCCACTCTATTATTCTCGCCTGGAGAATCCCATGGACAGAGGAGCCTGGTGGGCCACATTCACAAAGAGTCAGATCTGACTGAAGTGGCTTAGCATGCATGCATGCACAAAGAACTAAATACAGACAGAAAGCCCAAACATTAAGCTTCATAGATCAGCTTTGACCTTATACAATCAACAAGTGTTAACTGTCCTACTGTACCCAACTCAGGCATGAAACAGACAGTTAAACCTATGAACCCAGGGACATATGCTGCTAAAGCAAAGGGAAGAAAGGCCATCAGGAGGCAGAACTGAGCAGATTTGTCATCCTCCAGGCCATTTCTGGCCCCAACTTTTGTTCCAGGTCCTGTGACAGAGAATTCTTTGCCTCAGCAATTTCATTTTACTATGTAATCTTTTTCTGTTTCCTTCCTCTGCAACAGAGCTTGTCCCCAGGTCTCCGTGACCTGATTCTCAGTGTAGATACTAACTTTTGCTGAATCCATGAGTGTAGAAGGAAAAACCAAAGAATCAACAAAGAGAGACAGCTACTACCTTGAACTATTTCCAAAGAGCAACCCTGCTGTTTTTGACAGGCAGACAGGAGCTGTGAATGTAATTACAACCAATGCTGAGATTAAACTCATGAATGATTTGGCTTGAACTCTTGAAAGAGATCAAAATTGTGTAGCATAGCAGTGTTTACAGGTTTATAGATCTGCCTGGGCCATCTGACGCCCTTGACCATGATTTATTATTACAGGACAGAGATTATCTCAGACTGGGCTGGAAATGGATCTTGGCTGAGTTATTTACTCACCGGATGCAATGTGTGAGAGTTGATGGCCTTGTTTCTCAATTTGTCAGTTGTAAAGGGAGTCCCCAAGGCTCAATTTCAGGCCCGGTATTGTTTACATAGCCCAGCAATAATACATCACATGTGGCAAAATATTACAAATTCATTTTTATGCTGATGATATGGCTCATGCATAAAAGCAGCTAATGTGCTTCTCTTTTTCGTTGAAATTGCAGCTAAGTTTCTAAAGGCACAAAGGGCCTTTTGTGTTTTGAACCATAAAGAAGAGAAAGTATATGACAGTTTTTAGAAGGACTAATGAAGGGTTTGATCTGCCTCGGCTGCCATCTGTGAGTCCCATTATAGCAGTTACGGTCATTATAATACCATACCCTCTGAAGGCATCTGTCAGGATTTTTAACACTACTATTATTATTATTATCATCATGATTATTATCATTATTATTATTATTATTTTGGAAGCTATGGAAAATGGCTTTCCATTTTGCTGTTTGCATTTAGGTGATGGGAAAAAAATTGTATGAACGATGATTTCCATCTGGTACTTTATTCAAATGGCCTGTACCAACCATATGGAGATGACACATTAGCATGTATACTACGTAACAAGGGATACACTGCATTTAAAACAGTCTCCATGTAAATCAACTCATTACGAGTCACAGTAAGTTGCCTGCACTTTGTCTCTGAAGAATCTTCAGCAGGAAAAACATGAGCATATTTTAAGGAACACACAGATGTGCCCCAAAGAGCCAAAAGCTGTATTTAGTTTTTGGACTTAGAGTCTGAGAATGCAAACCCTGGGTATCTTTCTCAAGAAAAGAACAGTGCCTTGTAAACAAGATTTCATGCTATGTAATACTAACAAATCAGAAAAGCAAACAAATAAAATGGCAACCTCCTCAGGAATTTGGCATGTTTTAAATGAATATTTACAGAAAGGAAAAGGAGAAAGCCGTTTCATACCTCTTCTTTAGATACATTCTAGCTCTAAAGCCTGACTTTTTCTGACACCAAAAGACAGCAAGTAGCTGCTTGGCCATGGGTAATTTGGATTTAATTGTGTTTGCTTAAACCATGCATTCCACTCCCAAACCATAAAAATGATTCCTAGAAATCTCAGACTCAAAAACTCAAGAGTCCACGTCCTGTTTGCCTTCCAAAGGAAAATTCTCAGGAATTTATTGCAACTTGCATGTTTACCTTTGGCATCTTTCTAACGTGCTCCCCGTATTCAGCAGCACCTTATTTTGAAGATGCAAGCACAAGCACCACCAAGTAGTGTTATCACAGCCAAATGTAAGAGGAGGTGAATCAAGAAAGCAGAAATGGGGACTTCCCTGGTGGTCCAGTGGTTAAGACTGTGCTCCCGTGCAGAGGGCCCAGGGTCCAATCCCTGCTCAAAGGATCCTACAGGCACTAAGATGAAGCACGGCCAATAAATAAATATTTTTTTAAAAACCATGGATAACTTATGAAGTAAAGATTATATTTTTTAAAAGCAGAAATGGATTCACAAGGGCTTTACTCTCATTTGCATACTACATGAGGAGTTTGCATCCATCCATTTTTTTGTTTATTAGCAAGCATTTAGTGAGCACCTACTCTGTGCTGAGAAGAAAAAAACAAAGCAGTGAAAGCATAGACTTGGAATATAAGGGGCCTGAGTTCAATAAATGGCTCCTGCAGCTTTTAAAATGGGTGACCTTGGGCAAACTATTTAGCCCCTGTAAGTCTGGCACAAAGCAGGAAGTCAATAAAGGTTTGTCAAAAAAAGTAAGCAACTAAATGTTGCTTCTTAGTCTGTAAAATGTGGCAATCAGCCACTTACCTAGCAAGGCTGTGGATTATCTGATGAGAAAATGGTTGGATATTGCATTATTAGAGTATTTATTTCATAATAGTCAGTGGTCCCCACCATTGGTTCCATCGGGAAGGCAGACAAGCAAATCTACAATTATTCTGCAGTGGTGTTGAAGACCAAACCAAACTGGAGATGGGAGGGAGCATAATGGTGAGATTCAGAAAAGGCTTCTCAGGGGAAATAACTCTTGAACTATTTCATAAAACAGGAAAAACCTACTCAGGCAACAGAAGGGAAGAATGGCATTCCAAGCAAAGGGATTGGAAAGCATGGAGGCAAAGAGGTGTGAGGACATCACACACCGAGATTGGGTGGTTCAACTTCCAGGCCTGAACACCTAGACTGTGAGGACACCTGCTGGGTCTCAAAGGCTAAACTGAGGGGCCTGAAATGTGCCCTGAGGGCTGGGAGCTATAAGGAACATGCAAGGGCACTGTAGGGTCTTAAATTCAAACTGAATATCAATGATGGAGGCTGCGATATTGTGATTTATAACAAGGAATATATATATGTGGCTTCCTCCTCATTTCTGATACAGAACTTCTAAAACCATTGAAATTTCCTAAGTGAGGAGAGCATTAAAGGTGGCTTTTGGTATGTTAATTAGGTGACTTTTAGACCACACAAAGGATGAGAGCTGGTTGTCAGGAGAACCAATTGAGTGATTGTACATTTAGTCATGTTCGACTCTTTATAATCCCATGAACTGTGGCCCAACAAGCTCCTCTGTCCCTGAGAGAGATTTCCCAGGCAGGAATAATGGAGTGGGTTGCCATTTCCTACTCCAGGGGATCTTCCTGACCCAGTGATCAAACCTGCATCTCTTGCATCTCCTGCAATGGCAGGTGGATTCTTTACCACTGCACCACCTGAAAAGCCCAATCAAGTGATTAGAGGGTTGGAACTTTCAGTCCCACCCCCACTTACCTTCAGAGAGGGAAGAGGGGCTGGAAGTTGAATGGACAATCACCAATGGTCACTATTTAATCAATCATGCCTATGTAATGGAGCCTTCGGCAGGGCGGGGGAATGACCTAGAGCGGAGGGTTCAGTGTCGGTGCACACGTGGAAATGTAAGGATAGTGGTGCTCTCAGAGAGGGAGTGGACGTTCCATCAGCTCAGCTCAGTTCAGTTGCTCAGTCATGTCTGACTCTTTGCAACCTCATGAATCTCAGCTCGCCAGGCCTCCCTGTCCATCACCAACTCCCAGAGTCCACCAAAACCCATGTCCATTGTGTCGGTGATGCCATCCAACCATCTCATCCTCTGTTGTCCCCTTCTCCTCCTGCCCTCAATCCTTCCCAGTATCAGGGTCTTTTCAAATGAGTCAGCACTCTGCATCAGGTGGCCAAAGTATTGGAGTTTCAGCTTCAGCATCAGTCCCTCCAATGAACACCCAGGACTGATCTCCTTTAGGATGGACTGGTTGGATCTCCTTGCAGTCTAAGGGACTCTCAAGAGTCTTCTCCAATACCACAGTTCAAAAGCATCAATTCTTCAGCGCTCAGCTTTCTTTCTAGTCCAACTCTCATATCCATACATGACCACTGGAAAAACCATAGCCTTGACTAGATGGACCTATCTGGACAAAGTAATGTCTTTGCTTTTTAATATGCTATCTAGGTTGGTCATAACTTTCCTTCCAAGGAGTAAGCATCTTTTAATTTCATGGCTGCAATCACAATCCGCAGTGATTTTGGAGCCCAGAAAAATAAAATCAGCCACTGTTTCCACTGTTTCCCCATCTGTTTGCCATGAAGTGATGAGACCGGATGGCATGATCTTAGTTTTCTGAATGTTGAGCTTTAAGCCAACTTTTTCACTCTCCTCTTTCACTTTCATCAAGAGGCTCTTTAGTTCTTTTCTTTCTGCCATAAGGGTGGTGTTATTTGCATATCTGAGGTTATTGATATTTCTCCCGCAAATCTTGATTCCAGCTTGTGCTTCCTCCAGCCCAGCATTTCTCATGATGTACTACTCTGCATATAAGTTAAATAAGCAAGGTGACAATATACAGCCTTGATGTACTCCTTTTCCTATTTGGAACTAGTCTGTTGTCCCATGTCCAGTTCTAATTGTTGCTTCCTGACCTGCATACAGGTTTCTCAAGAGGCCGGTCAGGCGGTCTGGTATTCCCATCTCTTTCAGAATTTCCCACAGTTTATTGTGATCTACACAGTCAAAGGCTTTGGCATAGTCAATAAAGCAGAAATAGATGTTTTTCCGGAACTCTCTTTGCTTTTTCAGTGATCCAGTGGAGGGTTGGCAATTTGATCTCTGGTTCCTCTGCCTTTTCTAAATCCAGCTTGAACATCTGGAAGTTCACAGTTCACATATTGCTGAAGCCTGGCTTGGATAATTTTGAGCAATACTTTACTAGCGTATGAGATGAGTGCAATTGTGAGGTAGTTTGAGCATTTTTGGCATTGCCTTTCTTTGGGTTTGGAATAAAAACTGACTTTTTCCAGTCCTGTGGCCACTGCTGAGTTTTCCAAATGTGCTGGCATATTGAGTGCAGCACTTTCACAACATCATCTTCTAGGATTTGAAATAGCTCAACTGGGATTCCATCACCTCCACTAGCTTTGTTTGTAGTGATGCTTCCTCAGGCCCACCTGACTTCAAGCTCCATACCCTTTCCCATATGCCTTGCCCTGTGCATCTCTTCCATTTGGCTGTTCCTAAGTCATATCCTTTTATAATAAGCTAGTAATCTAGTGACTAAAATGTTACTCTGAGTTCTGTGAGCCACTGTAGCAAACTGATTAAACCGAAGGTAGCTGATCATTGGAAGCTTTATCTATAGCCTGTCGGTCGGAAGTACAGATGACAACCTGGACTTGCTATTGTCATTTGAATGGGAAGGTAAGGATGGTGGGGGCGGTCTCTGTGGATTGAAGTCCAGTCTCTGGAATCCGATACTATCTCTAGGTATAGATACTATCAGAATCAAGGTGAATTGTAGGACACCCAGCTGTTGTTGAAGATTTGTTTGCTTGGATGTCTGGGAACCCTGCCCCCACCATGTTAGAACTGAGTACAGAATCTTCAGAAGCAGAGAAACCACCTATGTCATTCCACTGGGCAGTGAGAGGTTCTGGTGGCTCACACAGAAGCCACTGGAAAACTTAGAGGAGCCACCAGGAAACCCATTACCCCCAAGCACTCAACTCTGAAGAACTGCTGAAGTCTTAAGAGTTTTCATATTTTTAGCCTAGTCTTTTTATTTATTTACTTATTTTCAGCCATGCCATAGAGCAAATGGTATCCTAATTCCCCAACCAGGAACTTAACCCAAGCTCCTTACAATGGAAGTGTAGTCTTAACCACTGGACCAGCAGGGAAGTTCCAGCCTAGTCTTTTCAGTCCTGAATTCTTGCACTTAATTCCTAATCCCATCTACTTTTTATACTTCAAGCTTTTCATCTCATGAGCCTTTTATCTTAGCATCTTCTTCTCTTCTGTTTTTAACCTTTTACCTCATTAGCTTCAAGCCTTTTAACCTTAAATATTACCCATTTTATCTCATGTTCCTTATCTTACAAATATTTAAATTGATTTTAACTAATACTCTATTTCTTTTCCTTTACTTTTTTCCTTCTCATCTTGCTGGAAATGTTTTAGTTTTAGTCTCCTTGTAACTTTTTAGTTTCCTCTTATTTTAAAATAGTTACTTCATCCCTTTCTTTCTTATTTTCCTCTTCCTCCTCCTCTTTTTTACCTTTCTCTTTTTCTTTTTGATTTTATTCAGTTTGTGTTTTTAATGTCCAGGAAGACAAATGCTGATAGAAAAGGAAACGTGGCAAGAGGCTGCCCCAGACTCTTCACTATGAGGCTGAAGTTGAGGAAGGGTTAGAATGGAACCAAGGCTTAAAGAGAATTTAGAAAGAATGGAGTCACCATGATGAGGGAAGGGAGTACGTGCTCTCCAGGGAAATGAAGGAGGTTTGCTGCACTCCATTCAGATCCCAATAAGCATAGTTATCCCAAAATATATGATGTTATAAAGTTACCCAGTTGTGCAAATTTCCTCTGGTGATTTTTCAGAAGCCAGGAGAAGGTGGATGTTATGTTAATCCAGGGTTGGAACTGCATGAATTCCATTCTGGAAAAAGATGCATAAGAACTTACTGCATGTGCAAGAGAGTTGTTTTATGAAATCTGGACTGAACAACAAGGACATAAAAGTAAGAGGCAGATAATGGATGATGACAAATTATGTGTATGGGTCAAAAGACTGGAGGTCTCAATTCTAAGGACAAATGATCAGAAGGGAATGTTGAATGAAGAACTGGACAGAACAGAGGATAAACTAGAGAGTGAGATGGTTGATTTCTGTGGAGAAGCTCCTGGAGATGGCCACAACCCAGGTGTGAACATGAGAGGAAGCAGCTGCAGTTGGATTGAAGAGAAAAAGATGCTACTGTCACAGGACCGGAAGGACACTGGATGGGCTACCGCCTTGTTAGCCATCTGTTAGGTGACCATATATATTAACCTAGGTAGAACATTCTACCACAATTTACTGCAACGAGTGTGGCATTGAATAACACTGGGAGAGGCACTTTGGGAGAGACTGTGCACATCTCTTACCCAAAAGGCATAGTGTGATATATATAATTTGCCCTTCTGCTCTCTACCGTCATTCAAAAGAAGGATCTGAATGAGTAAAAAAGATTGTCTCCCACCTCCATTTTAAAAAGGGAGTTTCATTTCCTGGTGTAGGAAATTTAGAAAATAAAGACAACAAAAAAGAAACAGAGAAAATGGGAAAAAATATGTATACTCAAAAGGAGTATCACTCTAAATATCACCCTAAGAAGAAAGTGAAATCGCTCAGTCGTATCCGACTCTTTGCAACCCCATGGACTGTAGCCCACCAGGCTCCTCCCTCCATGGGATTCTCCAGGCAAGAGTACTGGAGTGGGGTGCCATTTCCTTTTCCAGGGGATCTTCCCAACCCAGGGATTGAACCCGGGTCTCCTGCATTGCAGGCAGACACTTTAACCTCTGAGCCACCAGGGAAGACTAAGAAGAAAACCCCTATTTATACTTTGGGGTGTGTGTGAGTACATGTGTGAGTCGTTGTTTTTTTCTTTTCTTTTAAGAAAATGAGATTATACTGTACATACTATAAGGTAATATACTTATCTCATTTACTTAATTACAAATATGTTTCCATGTTAAGAAAAATCATCTGACAAGATTTGTTTTAAAATATTTTTCTTCTATATGATTTTTTTTCTTTTTGGCTGTGTTAGGTCTTTGTTGCTGCATGGGTTTTCTCTAGTTGCAGTGAACTACTCTCCAGTTACAATGCTCGGACTTATTGCTGTGGCTCCTCTTGTCGCAGAGCTCATGCTTGAGGCACACAGGCTCTAGTAGTTGGAGTGAGTGGGAGCCATAGTTGTGGCTCGAGGGCTTAGTTGCCCCGAGGACCAGGAATTGAACCTGTGTCCTCTGCATTGGGAAGTGAATTCTTAACCACTAGACCAGCACGGAAGTCCTTCAATATGATTTTTAATGCCCTTCCTGGTGGCTCAGACAGTAAAGCATCTGCCTACAATGCGGGAGACCTGGGCTCAACCCCTGGGTCAGGAGAAGGAAATGGCAATTCACTCCAGTATTCTTGCCTGGAATATTCAATGGAACCTGGTAGGCTACAGTCCATGGGGTCGCAAAGGGTCAGACATGACTGAGCAATTTCCCTTTCTTTCACTTCATCTTATAAGTGAGCTCCAATTTATTTAATCTTCTAGTCCATCATATTTAGAAATTCGAAACAATACAGTGACAAACATCTTTGTAGTGACATCTTTGGGCACACCCATGATTATTTCCTTCAGTGAATTTCTTAGAAAGAGCCTTCCTCGAGGCTACTAGTAATATAAAAAGTACCAGTTTCTACATACTCTCACAGGCATGAGGCATTATTGTTCTTTTGAGTTCTTTATGACCTTTGCCAATGTGATAGCTGGAAAGTGGCTTTGCATTGTGCATTTTCTGGTTTCCCAGTGATGTAGAACATCTTCTCAGACTATGCATTTCTGGCCCCCCTTCATCCTTTCCTTCCCAAGCCGCTTTTCCCAGCCTAAAACTTGGAATATTGCTCTGAACATACATGGAAGTACACCATAAAAAAAAATTTCCATAACACATGTGTTTGTACTCATGCTAAGAATGTTGTGAAGGGTTTGGATCATTATGAAACAATGTCTTTTTTAGGACCCATTTTAGTACCAGGAATAGCTATGCTTCCTCTTGAATATACAATTTATTTTTATCTTACTGATACTGGAGAATGTGCAATCAACTTGGTTGTCTTTTTTTTTTCTTTTTTGCATTGGAAGCTGGAAAGTTCTGAGATATTTCCTTCCATGCAATGCCTATTTGTCTACCAATTTCACTCTTGGTTCCATCTTATCTTTCCAACTTTCCTTTTCCCTTTGTCATATTTTCTTCAAATATTTCACAATGGACTGTATCTTGCTTAGCAGGTATTTATGCCATGCTACAGGAGATCCATTGAGAAATAACTCCAGAAAGAATGAAGGGATGGAGCCAAAGCAAAAACAATACCCAGCTGTGGATGTGACTGGTAATAGAAGCAAGGTCCGATGCTGTAAAGAGCAATATTGCACAGGAACCTGGAATGTCAGGTCCATGAATCAAGGCAAATTGGAAGTGGTCAAACAAGAGATGGCAAGAGTGAATGTCGACATTCTAGGAATCTGCGAACTGAAATGGACTGGAATGGGTGAATTTAACTCAGGTGACCATTATATCTACTACTGCGGGCAGGAATCCCTCAGAAGAAATGTAGTAGCCATCATGGTCAACAAAAGAGTCCAAAATGCAGTACTTGGATGCAATCTCAAAAACGACAGAATGATCTCTGTTCGTTTCCAAGGCAAACCATTCAATACCACAGTAATCCAAGTCTATGCTCCAACCAGTAACGCTGAAGAAGCTGAAGTTGAACGGTTCTATGAAGACCTACAAGATCTTTTAGAACTAACACCCAAAAAAGATGTCCTTTTCATTATAGAGTACTGGAATGCAAAAGTAGGAAGTCAAGAAACACCTGGAGTAACAGGCAAAGTTGGCCTTGGAATACGGAATGAAGCAGGGCAAAGACTAATAGAGTTTTGCCAAGAAAATGCACTGGTCATAGCAAACACCCTCTTCCAACAACACAAGAGAAGACTCTACACATGGACATCACCAGATGGTCAGCACTGAAATCAGATTGATTATATTCTTTGCAGCCAAAGATGGAGAAGCATCTTTGAATTGTCACCCTGCTTATTTAACTTATATGCAGAGTACAGTCAACAGAAACAAGACCAGGAGCTGACTGTGGCTCAGATCATGAACTCCTTATTACCAAATTCAGACTTAAATTGAAGAAACTAGGGAAAACCACTAGACCATTCAGGTGTGACCTAAATCAAATCCCTTATGACTATACAGTGGAAGTGAGAAATAGATTTAAGGGACTAGATCTGATAGAGTGCCTGATGAACTATGGACTGAGGCTCATGACATTGTACAGGAGACAGGGATCAAGACCATCCCCATGGAAAAGAAATGCAAAAAAGCAAAATGGCTGTCTGGGGAGGCCTTACAAATAGCTATGAAAAGAAGAGAAGCAAAAAGCAAAGGAAAAAAGGAAAGATATAAGCATCTGAATTCAGAGTTCCAAAGAATAGCAAGGAGAGACAAGAAAGCCTTCCTCAGCGATCAATGCAAAGAAATAGAGGAAAACAACAGAATGGGAAAGACTAGAGATCTCTTCAAGAAAATTAGAAATACCAAAGGAACACTTCATGCAAAGATGAGCTTGATAAAGGACAGAAATGGTATGGACCTAACAGAAGTAGAAGATATTAAGAAGAGGTGGCAAGAATACACAGAAAAACTGTACAAAAAAGATATTCATGACCCAGATAATCATGATGGTGTGATCACTCACCTAGAGCCAGACATCCCGGAATGTGAAGTCAAGTGGGCCTTAGAAAGCATCTCTACGAACAAAGCTAATGGAGGTGATGGAATTCCTGTTGAGCTATTTCAAATCCTGAAAGATGATGCTGTGAAAGTGCTGCACTCAATATGCCAGCAAATTCGGAAAACTCAGCAGTGGGCACAGGACTGAAAAAGGTCAGTTTTCATTCCAACCCCAAAGAAAGGCAATGCCAAAGAATGCTCAAACTACCGCACAATTGCACTCATCTCACACGCTAGTAAAGTAATGCTCAAAATTCTCCAAGCCAGGCTTCAGCAATATGTGAATGGTGAACTTCCTGATGTTCAAGCTGCTTTTAGAAAAGGCAGAGGAACAAGAGATCAAATTGCCAACATCTGCTGGATCATGGAAAAAGCAAGAGAGTTCCAGAAAAACATCTATTTCTGCTTTATTGACTATGCAAAAGACTTTGACTGTGTGGATCACAATAGACTGTGGAAAATTATAAAAGAGATGGGAATACCAGACCACCTGACCTACCTTTTGAGAAATCTGTATGCAGGTCAGGAAGCAACAGTTAGAACTGGACATGGAACAACAGACTGGTTCCAAATAGGAAAAGGAGTACGTCAAGGCTGTATATTGCCACCCTGCTTATTTAACTTATATGCAGAGTACATCATGAGAAACACTGGGCTGGATGAAGTACAAGCTGGAATCAAGATTGCTGGGAGAAATATCAATAACCTCAGATATGCAGATGACACCACCCTTATGGCAGAGAGTGAAGAAGAACTAAAAAGCCTCTTGATGAAAGTGAAAGTGGAGAGTGAAAAAGTTGGCTTAAAGCTCAACATTCAGAAAATGAAGATCATGGCATCTGGTCCCATCACTTCATGGGAAATAGATGGGGAAACAGTGGAAACAGTGTCAGACTTTATTTTTGGGGCTCCAAAATCACTGCAGATGGTGACTGCAGCCATGAAATTAAAAGACGCTTACTCCTTGGAAGGAAAGTTATGACCAACCTAGACAGCATATTCAAAAGCAGAGACTATTTTGCCCACGAAGATCCGTCTAGTCAAGGCTATGGTTTTTCCTGTGGTCATGTATGGATGTGAGAGTTGGACTGTGAAGAAGGCTGAGGGCCAAAGAATTGATGCTTTTGAACTGTGGTGTTGGAGAAGACTCTCGAGAGTCCCTTGGACTGCAAGGAGATCCAACCAGTCCATTCTGAAGGAGATCAACCCTGGGATTTCTTTGGAAGGAATGATCCTAAAGCTGAAACTCCAGTACTTTGGCCACCTCATGCGAAGAGTTGACTCATTGGAAAAGACTCTGATGCTGGGAGGGATTAGGGGCAGGAGAAGAAGGGACGACAGAGGATGAGATGGCTGGATGGCATCACTGACTCAATGGACGTGAGTCTGAGTGAACTCTGGGAGTTGGTGATGGACCGGGGGGCCTGGTGTGCTGCAATTCATGGGGTCTCAGAGTCGGACACAAGTAAGCGACTGAACTGAACTTAACTGATGCCATGCAGGGTATAGATAAATAAAAAATATTGCAACCTATGTGTTGATTGTGGCTCACCCCAGTTGGTGCCAACCAGTGCCTTAGCAGTCACCGATACTAAGCTAGCAGTCTATACTTCCCAGGACTTTTCACATCAAAGTGGACATTGAAAATAACACTCTTGCCATGATTCACTGCAGTGAATGGAGGAGATGCTCAGAGGCCAAGGATGTACTGAGGATTCTATCCCCAGTCTGTCCCATTCCTCAAGGTGTGTGAAGATCATTGTCTCAGGATACTTGCAGTCCATTGGCACACAGGTTGAGAGTCACTGGGCTAGAGGGGGAAAATACCTTACAAAAGTAAAGCTAAGAAAAGTAAGATAAAAGTCTTCTCAGGCTATTAACTACTTCAGAACAAATGCTTTCATTTCCCTTCCAAGAAATGTCTTTTTTAAAGATATTCTACAAATAAAATAAGCAATTTCCCGGTACAGAAGCGGCATGCATAACTACTACTCTGACATTCTTCCTGGAATTTGTGCTTGTCTGTGCCCTTCTTCCTTCTTCCCCAACTCCCCCACACTGCTTCTTTAACAGCATTCAGTTCCTTTCTCAGAGCCCCAAGGTGGTATTCTTTATTCATGGAGATCATGGATTCTTTGGTTCTTCATCCCATAGGTAGCTCTTGAATATTTCTTTCTCTTTGTGTCAGGCTTCACAAAATCTTGCCTCCCTTGATTTATTCTCAATAGCATCCACTACCTTCTCCATCTCTTGGGTCTCTTCCTTCTGCTCTCCTACCAAGATTAGCATCAGAATAGGATTCAGATACACAAACTGAAAATCCCATGGATGGAGAAGCTGGAGGGCTGCAGTTCATGGGGTCGCAAAGAGCTGGACATGACTGGGCAACTAACACTTTCGCTTTCACCCAAACTGAAGATTTTTTTTTCTCTCACAGAGACAGAGATGAATTAGATGTTCACCAGGTATGTGTCATTTTTCTAGGCCCACATCTAAGCTGCCTTTCATAGCACATGTGTATCTAGGTGGGGCACAGGACTGACCTCAGCCATGGAACATGAGCAGAATTGACCCAGCAAGTCAGGAGCATGTCTTCTTTTCTTTCTCTCTTCTCTCACTTACAGCTGGATCACATCAGAGGACCTCAGAGTTCCATTCTGAAGATGGCAAAGCCATAGAGCGAGAGGAGTATGGATCCCCGAATGACTGCATGGAGTAGAGCCCCCATTAACTGCTTTAGACTGTATAATTTAAGATCACTGAGATTTAAGGAGTTGCTTTGTTTCGTTTTTAGCAGTTAGCATATGTTAATTAATGCATCCATTTTTCTTGCTATTTATAAAGAAAAAAATAACCTTTCCTAAGTTTGTCAAAACATTATTAATCACTGGGGGATTACATATATTTTTTAAGGAAGGAAAGGTTTTGAAATTATAAAATTCTTAGAACCATGCTTCCCAAAGAGTATTTTGTAGAACAATAGTTTTACAGGAAGCATATAATAATGTACTTGAAAAGTAAAGTACGGGAAAAAGAGAATCCTATGACTTAATAAAATTAGGAAGTGCAGAATGAAAAGCTGGCCTCCTTGTTGCAGAACTTCTCAGAGCCTTTAATACAAAGCTGTGTATATGATTCTCCACAAGGGGGCTCTGTTGAACAGGTTTGTCTCATCCTCAGAGATTGAAGATCAAATCGGAACAAAACAAGAGCTTGCTTCTTTCAAATGTGAGATTTGTACTTCTGAGTTCATTTTGATGCAGAAATTCTATTCCACTGGAACTCTGTTGTAGTCTAGCGTTCCTTCCCAAACAGACATTCTAATGACCTTTTCCTTTTCAAGAAGAGGAGCCAATCCAGGGTTAACCGTTCCATCATCTACCTCATTCAGTTCAGTTCCGTCACTCAGTCTTGTGAGTCGTCACTCTTTGCGACCCCATGGACTGCACCACACCAGGCCTCCCTGTCCATCACCAACTCACGGAGTCCACCCAGACCCATGTCCATTGAGTCAGTGATGCCATCCAAGCATCTCATCCTCTGTTGTCCCCTTCTCCTCCTGCCCTCAATCTTTCCCAGCACCAGGGTCTTTTCCAATGAGTCAGCTCTTTGCATCAGGTGGCCAAAGTATTGGAGTTTCAGCTTCAGCATCAGTCCTTCCAATGAATATTGAGGAATTATTTCCTCAGTTTACTTCATTACAGTGCATCAATCCCACCAGAGTTTTTGGCAGTGCCACCTCCCCCCGTCCAGCCCCTTCCCAAAGTAACAGGCGCTTCCTGCTTCTGAGTTCCTGCTACTTGGAAGAATGATGGCCTCTTTCTTTGAAGATGAGAGAAAAGACAGTCTGTGATTGTTCAACAGCTACTGCAGTTGAATAGTTGTTCCAGTACAACTACAAAGAAGGATGCTGAGGGGCATACCATGTGTGGCATGAGGAGAAAGAGTGAGAAAGGACAATGGGATGGAGAAAACTAAACCAGCAAGGCAAACATTTGGAGTGTGTGTTAATGATAGCCCAGAGAAGGCAAGATAGATTGTTGTCCAGATTCCATGTGAGCACCTTGACAGCCAATTGCCTACAAGCCTCTTGGCAAATAGAGCTCAGATTTGCCTAGATTTCTGAAGGAGAGACGGTCTGCACTTGCTTTGAATCCCATCCAACTGAATGCTGTAATGCTATAGTCTTCAAGCCTCAACACCAACTCCAAACTGTATCATCTGCCTCTGCCTAGAATCGTTAGATTCCAATCACAGAGCACAGATTTCAGCAAACAGGACTGCTTGTGAGACACTTTCAGGACCCCACTAAATATGCATTCTGGGTTTTAGTCTTATTTGGGAGACCACTAACACCAACATCAGGAGAGCTCCAGACCAGAAGGATCCAATGTCAACCTCAGAAAGGAAGAAAAATAAGGCCTGGCCACAAGCCTGCAATGACCCTCATATCTGTGGCACGCTGATGGAGTGACAAACACCAGCTGACAGGGTAGAAGTCATCCGGCACCCAGGACCCTGGGCTGCTCCTTCCCAAGTACTCAAGTCCTTGTCTCTCCTCCTAGCTCAGATCTCTTGGCTCTGACAACCAGACTTTATACCTACCCAGAGCCCAGACACAGCATCAGAGTTAAATGTCCAGGCTGAAACTACCTCTTGCTTCTCCTGGAGGCCTAAGCCCTTGCGTTAATCTCATTAGAGTCAGACCAGCTCTTGGTATCAGCACCAAGACATAAGCCCAGCAAACTGAGCTGGAGCTGCTCCCAGGGTTCTGCATACAGATGCGGGAGCCATGTCTTCTTCACTTGAGTTTCCCACAGCATCAGACATACTGGAGCTCAATAAATACTGTCAAATGGAAGAAATATACACAATAATGCACTTATCTACCCAAGTTGCTGACGGTTTCTCCTGTTAGTCTTTTGTTTCCCCATGGTATCTCTTAGATGAGATAATTGTTTGCCAGCATCCTGATCTCAGGGTGTTTTTAAAAGAGTAATTCCAGGTCCCTCATTAGAGTCAGAGGGAAGAGCCCATGAATCTGCATTCTGAAAACTTAGCCTGAGAAATGCTTCTGCACATAGTCTGAAGAATGTTGCTCCAGGGTGTGTGTTGGGGGAGGGGGGTCTATTTCCAACAGTCTCCCCTCCCATCAAGAAGACCTGCCTCCACAGACTCACTTCTTATTCTCCATCAGCCCTCTCCTCCCCACTTCTGCCAGGCCATCAGGGCTTCTTGTGCATTCTTCCCCATAATCCTCCCTCCACTGCCTAATCCAGGACAGGCCTCCACCACACAGACTCTAAGCACATGTCCTGCTCTTCTGTCTGTGCTTCACCACCAGCTCTGTTAAACCCACTGCCTGAGCGTATCCTCCTTCTCCACATCCCACTTACTCTTTAACCCCCCACCATCAGACTTCTGCCTACGCCACTCAACTGAATCAACTCTGCAGCGTTTGTCATGAAAATGATGATATATTACACCCAAAGGGTACTTTGCAGCTAATAAAATACTTTCACACATACTTTGTCATTTTGATTTCATGACCCTGTGAGAAAAGCATGTAATATTTCAGAGATTCCCAAACCGCAGTCTAGATTAACATATCACCTTCCCAATTTTTGCCATATCTATTTTTCCCTGTGTTTTTATGTGCTTACTCTTTTTCTGAAAATAACTCACATAGTTTAACTTACATTCATTTGAAAGGAAAATGTATGTAATTTTCATATATGGAGAATCTATATCATTTGTCTTACATAAGAGAAACTGGTGTAAAGAAATCTAGTGAAGAAAAAATAATATTATCACATTTAAAGTGAAAGGATGATACCACTGATATATAGAATCTAAAAAACAGGTACAAATGAACTTATTTACAAAACAGAAGTAGAGTCACAAATGTAGAAAACAAACTTATGGTTACCAGGGGATAAGGAGCAGGGAAGGATAAATTGGGAGGCTGGGATTAACACGTACGCACTACTATATATAAAATAGGTAACTGGTAAGAACCTACTCTATAGCACAAGAAACCCTACTCAATACTCTGTAATGGCCTATATGGAAAAAATCTTTAAAAGAAGAGTGGATATATGTATAATTGATTCATTTTCCTATATGGCTGAAACTAACACAACAAGGTAAATCAACTGCACTCCAATAAAAGGAATTTTTTAGTTAAAAAAAATAAAAAAAGACTTTTGAGAAAGACTTTTGGCCTGTGGGCTTTATAGTTGAGGGGAGACTCTGAGCCCCTGGAGAAAATCAGTTCTCTGGTTTTTCCACTGTTCTTCCCAGACAGTGGGAAGGTTCAGCCCTACTGAGCTTCCTCTCCATCTTTCTGGGTTCACAGAGGCCTGGCTTATTCACAAGCAGTCAATATCAACCTCTTCCACTCCCCACATGCCAGACCTTTCCCAAGACCTAAGCCCAGACAGTGGTCCCTAACCAGCGTCCAGCACGTGGGGCGGAGGTGCCACAGCTGTCCTCCCATAAGGATCTCAGCAGAGCCCAGGGTCTCATTCAGCCAACTGCCCACATATTTCTGCCACAGGACATAGAAGAGGCAAAGAACTGGTGTGGAGCCCTCCCTCAGGTGGCCATGTTTCCAGCATTCCCTCTGTTATTCCAGCTAGAATCTATTGCCTGCTAAAGCTTAGTTAGAGGCCAAAGTCCATTCACACTTCGTTTAAAAATGGAACCATCACATCCGTTAGGATGGTTATTTATCAAAAAAGAAGAAGAAAAAAGAAAAGAGCAAGTGTTGGGGTGGAGGTGGGGATACTGAAACTCTTATGCACTGCTGTTGAGAACTGGGATACCCACTGGGGAAAGCAGTATGTTGGTTCCACAGAAAATTAAATACAGAATTTCCATTTGATCCAGGAATGTCATTACTGGGTATACATACAAAAGAATTGAAAGTAGGGTCTTAAAGAGATATTTGTAGGCCATGTTCATAGCAGCATTACCCACAACAAACCAAAAGTCCATCAACAGATGATTGGAGCATTATTTAGCCTTAATAAGGAATGCAAGTCAGACACATGCTACAACGTTATGAATAGTAAAATAAGCTAGTCACAAAAAGAAAAATATTGTATGATTCCACTTGTTTAAGATACCTAGAGTAGACAAATTCATAAAGACAGAATGTACAGGGTGATGACCAGGGCCAAGGTGGAGGGACAAGCAGGAAGTTACTATTTAATGAATATAGAGTTTCAGCAAAGATGATGGAAAAGTTCTGGAGATGGGTGATGGCCTTGGTTGCATAAAAATGTGAATGTATTTAATGTCACTTGCACTTTACACTAAAAAATGGTTAAAATGTGAATTTTATGTTATACATATTTTAACCACAATTTCTAAAAATGAAACCAGCAATTACTTATTTGAAATGTGTTAAAGAGTTTCCCAGGTAGCACAGTGGTAAAAAAAAAAAAAAAAAAATCCTGTCAGTGCAGGAGATGCAAGAGATAAGGGCTCAATCCCTGGGTCAGAAAGATCCCCTAGAGTAGGAAAGAGCAACCCACTCCACCATAGGTTGCTACTCCACCATCGGTTTCCCTGGTAGCTCAGCTGACAAAGAATATGCCTGCAATGCAGGAGACCCTGGTTCAATTGCTGGGTCAGGAAGATCCCCTGGAGAAGGGATAGGCTACCCACTCTAGTATTCTTGGGCTATCCTGGTGGCCCAGCTGGTAAAGAATCCGCCTACAATGTGGGAGACCTGGGTTTAATCCCTAGGTTGGGAAGATTCCCTGGAGAAGGGAACGGCTACCAACTCCAGTTTTCTGGCCTGGAGAATGCCATGGACTGTATAGTCCATGAGGTCGCAAAGAGTCAGACACAACTGAGTGATTTTCACGCTCTTTCTTTCCACTATTCTTGCCTGGGAAACCCCATGGACAGAGGAGCCTGGTGGGCTACAGTTAATCCATGGGGTCACAAAGAGTTGGACATGACTGAGCGTGCACACACACACACACACACACACAAATACACACCCACACACACAGTCCTCCAAGCACCAAACTGAGACTTTCACTTGACCAGGTTAGGAATGAAATTGAACTGGACAACAAAAATGGGTAGGAGGAGAACAAAAAGAGTTAGTGTCTTGGATACCAAAGAGGAAAAGGGAGTGGGCTGCAAAGAAGTTTGGGTTAATGAGACTGACACTAAATCAGAATCAGAATAGCTCATATGAAGCCATTTACTGTGTGATTTCACACAGATAACTTTCTCACCATGTGATTCAATATCATCGAAGATGACATTCTAGCATCTCCAAATCCACCAGTAATATGTTTACCAAGAATTGAGAAAACACTCTAACATCTTACATACCCATTACACGGATGAGGACACTGAGTCTCAGACTCAATGGAGATAACAAGTGAATCTTCCAAAGTCGCACAGTTGTTGGTATTGTTTAGTCGCTAAGTCATGTCGACTCTTGGTGACGCCATGGACTGCAGCACCAGTCTTCCAGGTCCTTCACTGTCTCCTGGAGTTTGCTCAACTCATGTCCATGGAGTTGGCGATGCCACTCATGCCACTGAGTCAGTGAAATCACACAGTAAATGGCTTCCTGTGCGCTGTTCTGATTCTGATTTAGTGTCAATCTCATTAACCCAAACTTCTCTGTAGCCCACTCCCTTTTCCTCTTCTTTGGTATCCAAGACACTAACTCTTTTTGTTCTCCTCCTACCCATTTTTCTTTTATATTTTTTGTGATTAAAAAATACAGAGACTTTATTTTTCAGAGCAGTTCTGGGTTTATAGAAAAATTAAGCAGGAAGTACAGAAAATTTCCCTATACCTCCCTTCCTCCTCAGTTTCCCCTAAGATTAAGATTTTGAATTAGCGTGGTATTTTTGGTATCATCTGTGAGCTAATTTTGATATAATATTATTAACTAAAGTCCATAGTTTACATTGAGTTCACTCTTTGTCTCCTACATTCTGTTGGTTTTGAAAACTGCATCCACTATTACAGAATCAAACAGAATAATTTTGCTGTCCTAAATGCCCCTGTTTTTTCTCTTTTCTTGACCCAAGTTGGGAGATTCCCTGCAGTTCCAATCCTGATCTGTTTCTCTTCTTGCTCTATTCTCCCCTTTAGGGAGTCATTTCCATCCTCACATCTTCAGGGACCACTTCAAGCATTCTTACAACTCTCCAAGTTAAATTCCTGCTGGCCCGTTGCACACCTCCACTTGGATGTTGAAAGCCCGTCTGCTGTGTGCTCTGCACGCCAGCCTCTGACCACCCATTTCTCTTAATGACACACCATCCCCCTAGTCACCTCATCACCCTGGAATCAACTTTGACTCTTCCCTCATTATCCTTTGAGGAAGATGCACTTAAAGGAGTGGGGAGGGCACCCAGTGACAGGTTGGAGTCACGTTCACGATGAGCTTAGACTCTCTGGCTGCAGGAATCTGTCTTCGAGTCCTCTGACCCATGCAAGGTGAATGGCAAAAATAATGACCTGGCAAGCCAGCAGCCATTTCCACAGAAGTGCTTCTTTGTAGTCAACTTAGCAAAGACCTCTCCCTCTTTTTTCACATCAAACAGGTCTTCCCCTCTCCACCCCAGCTGCCTTTGATGTCTGTCTTCTCTGACCCAGATCTTGGCTCTAGTGAGAAAGAAAGTCAGGATGAGACCAGACTTACTGATCACCAATAGAATGATTGAACTTATTCTTTGAGGTCAAAAGCTCAAAGAATTCATTAAAGGTTTCTTTTAAATATAAGCCCAGTGGTTTAATAAAAATGTACCACACAAAGTTAGGTATAATCTGATGTTTTCCTTTATTAAGTTCAGTGAAAAGTTGAGGAGAAGCCCATGTCAGTAAGGAAAATTCAGTGTGATGTTTATAGTAATAGTAGTCCTAGAAGTTTAGAAGAAGACAAAGGAATGTGTTAGGATTGTGTCCAGGTGCATGAAACAAGAAACTGACAACAGGGATGTAACCAAACTGGGTCATTTTTCTTAAGTATAAGAAGTGAAGAGTTAAGCACTCTAGTCAGGAATAGAAGCTCCATGAAGCTGTCAGGGTCTAAGCGCCTTTCATCATTGCCCCCTGCCATTCCTCATATGTGATGTTCATCATGGTGCTTGCACATCCAGACATCGCATGTGAGTTTCAGGCAGGAAAAACAGGTAAAGGTAAAAGCGTGTGCCAAGTGAGACTCTCCCTTAACCAGGAAAATAAGAGCTTTCTCTTACATCTTATTGGCTAGAATGGTATCACAGGGCCACCATAGGCCCAGTGAGCTTGGGAATTCATGTTTATAAAGGTGGGCACACTGCTGCACTGAACAAAATTTGACATCAACAAGCAAGGAAGATTTGGGAAAAGCCAGTCACCAAGTCTGTTGGGGGACATCAGCTCAATGAGGAGGTCCAGGTGTTGAGGAACGGAGGCATCCTGCTGACAAGCAGCGCTTACGTGTCTGCCATGTGAGTGAGCCATCCTCCAGCCCCAGTCCAACCTTCAGATAACTACAGCCCAGCTGTAAACTGACTGCCTCCTCACAAGAGACCTGAAGCCAGAATCACCCAGCTCAGCCATTCCTAATCCCTAACCCTCGTAAATGGCATGAAATCATAAATAATCATTATTGTTTTACATGAGTTTTGGGGCAATTTGTTATGCTGCAATGTGTAATTGATATGGAAAATAAGTAAGAAGAGATAGAATATGGATTAGGCAACTAGCTATGCCTCTCACAAAGAGGGAATAATTAACTTTGTTTCAAATTTGGAGGGCAGATAAATCTTTACAGAGGAAGTAATACCTTGTAAATTGTATAGAAATAAATAGTTTACCAGGCAGGGAAGGAAGGCAGAGGAGAACCCCTTTCAGGTAGAGAGGATACATGTACTGCTCCCTGATCCAACTCCTTCCTGTTTAAATGTGGAAATGGGAGCTGGAGGGGATACAACCACTTCCACCTTGCTTCCATCTATTGCTGCAATGGAGGTAGAGGAGGGGGTCAGGGAGATAACCATGAAAAAAGTAGGAGGTACACGCAAGAGCTGGATCACAAGTAGTCTTGAAATTTCTCTTAGAAATCTTGTTTATTTTCTCATTGGCAATGGGGAGCCATTGAAGGTTTTTAGGAGGGAAATACTCATGATCAGATTATATCTGAAAAAGATGGCCCTGGCAATGATGGGGAACACAAACTAGACATGGCCTTCCTAGAACATCTAAAGAAGATTAAGTTTGACAGTTAGATGCACAATATTTGGCAACCATATGGCTTTTGGTACTTCAAATTTTGCAGATTGTTGACTATTTCCATGAGGTTTAAAAACAACAGAAAATTTCTTATATCCAAAATACAAGTGGTAGATAATGCATGGACTCCTGAGTTTAGGCCTGGGCCTGAATTATATCCTGCTACTTAGTGGGATGTACTTAATACTCTTCTGTTGATAATCCCATTTTACCTGTAAAACTGATGAGTGAGACACATTGGTCTGAGTCATTCTTCTCACAGGTGGGAAAACTGAAACAAAGATGATTTATGGTTTATGGCAGAGTTAGGGTTTGGATCTGGGCATCTGGGTTGTCAGTCCAATGGTATTCCACTCTGCAACAACACACAACTGAGCGATTACACTGTCACTTCTTTTTGGTGGGGAAATATCAGTGAAAGACCAAATGAATAATCAGAATAAAAGCAAAGGATTATTCCCACAAAAATGACCTTCAGTCTTCTCTCCTCTGCTTCCAATTTACAAATCTCCATTCCATCTTATTTTTATTCCTTGCTCATATTCATCACGTGCCATAAGGTAGCTGATAGAAGACCATACTTTTCCGTGAATGATTTCATTTCCCCTTATAACTGTTCAGTGAGTAAGAAGAAAACAGCGCTTGGTTTTGCCACATATGTTACAGGTACAGTATTTTAATTCAGAAGAAATTGAGGATCTACCAATTTGTGCTGGTTTGGGGGTATTTAAAGATGAGTAAGCCTTAATAAAAGCCTAGTACTTACTGGGGAAATCAAACTTTGAACAAATAATATCAAGTCCAGAGGGTAAGCCCTGCACTAGAGGAATAAACAACTTGCCCTGAGCACAAGGAAACTTTCAGTCTATTTCAGAGTTACAGTAAGGAAGGTGAATGGATTGCAGATTTATGAGGGCACTCAAGTTAGGTTTTGAAGGATAAGTAGAAGCTCACCAGAAACATGGGATTTGAGCCAAGAAGAGGTGGTGTGAGTCATGCCAAGAAGCATTTAAAGTATCTTGGTGCTGCAAGAGGGGAGGGCACAGAGGCAGGGAGTGGCAAGAGATGAGGCTGGGGGAAAAAATAAAAGACAGAGAGATAGATCTTGATACCTCACTGGGAAGTTTAGGCTTGATTTTGAAGAGAACCTGGGGTGTCTATAAACATTATGTTCAGCTATAGACTTTTTTTTCCCCCTTTAGCTATAAACTTTTGGAAGAGGCACCTACCATGGGCTCCTCTTTTGGCCCCTTGGCTTGTCTTACAGTACCATGGCTGGCTCGCATGGGGAATATAAGGTATCCGTTTTATTGGGACTGAGTCTGTCCCTTCTGTGAGCCCACTGGAGTCACAAATGAGAATTACTATGAGTAATTACAGGCTTGAGAGACACTTCATCTGAGCCAAATGCATTTGGTCACAAGGGTGATTTATCAGGATAGTAAACCCACTGCCAAGATAAGGGAGAAGTCTCCTGATTTACTCTCACCAGCAGAATAGGAACGTCACTGCAACTTACACCATAGCTGTCCCCACTCCCTGACCACTTTATTGCCTCCCCACCATCACGCAGGACTACTGGGAAGCAGAACTTCACTCTTCAGACCGCAGTACCAGGAACACAGCACCAACCGTCAGAAAGGCTTTGGGGTCCATGGAAGTTGTCCTGAGTTCCCACCCCATCCAGTCCCCCAATCCCCACCCCAGCTCCAGTAATGTGATTTCCAGCTCTCAAGGTGGCCTCATCGAGGGGCCAACCCGGACACTCCATAGACACCGGGCGCCACTGGGACTAGACATTATTTATCACCTGCAGCTTACAGGGTAGCAGGGGCCAGAGGGAGACTCAGACAACTCCACACCTCCCATGGTTCACAGAACACTGTGCCCAAGTATTATTCTGCACCAGGCATTTACTGCCCTTCTCAGCAGCCCCCTGGATTCCAGCTTTGGGGCATTGACACGCCCTGGGGGAAGAAACCTTTGCCACCCTGTCACCCTATCTAGTTCTCTCAAGTGACACCGGACCCAGCCGTGGAGCGCACCAATCCAACTGGCAACAGTCACCTCGCTACCTGCCAGACACATAAGGATCTCGGGGCCAGGACCTCAGGCTGTTTTGTAACATAAGCGCTTTCCACCCAGGATACATAAGTCAAGGAGGGTCTGATTGTGGACTCCAAATAGTGCCTATCTCAGTGTTATTGTAGCCTCCCATTCTTCCTCCTGATTGCTCCACTCAACATAATCTACTGCATTCAGCGATAAACCTGCTGGCACTCAATTTATAGGCAAACAATTCCCGTCTCTTTTCAGCCACTTATCTTTTCCAGCAGTCAAAGAAAAACTATATATAGTGTCTCTCTGGCGTCTAATCTTCTTCTTCTTTTTTTTTTTTTTTTTGACACAAGGGAGACATCAAGGTTTTATGTTGGGTAAAAGAGCAGAGTCTAGCTTCTCCCTGGAACACAACAAATAGCTGTGTAGCAGGGCCAGGCGGGCTGGTGAGGCATGACCGGTGTGGAAAGGAAAGGCCAGAGAAGATGATCAAGCCTGGAAACATGGCCCTGGTGTGGCCTGTCAGCAAAGAGCCTCCACGCAGACTCAGATGTGGTAAAAGCAGAATCAGTGTTAGAAAATATAATAGCAACGGTGCCAGTTAACAAGACTAGCCTTTTACAAAAACACTCGCTTCTACACAGAGTGTGGTGTCATGGAAATGCCATGGAAAGTCTAGGCAGTATTTTATTTATCAAGTACTTTCTAAACATCTGACTCTATCCCCATAACAACTCTGTAAGGCTGGTAGAAATGAGAATTAGTCTTATTTTTAGATGAGAAAATAGATATAGTAAATTTACTTGCTAAAGGTCCTAGCACAGTAAGCAGTAAAGAGAGGGATAAATGCAGAGATTTCTGATGTCTAACCCACTGCTTTTCTCATTCATTCCACTGGAGATTTAACCCCCCTCAGGCTAACTCACTTACATCCACACTCAGTTACACACACACACACACACACACACACACACCCCTACTCAAGCAGGAAGAAACCTGCAAATGTGGTCAAAACCTCTCTCTACGGCAACATTTATAATATTCTCGATTACTGCTAAGAAAATATTCTTAGCACTTCAGAAGGAAAGAGAAAACTAATCAGAATTCAGCAAAAAGAAACTTTCATTTAATTGACTATTTTTACCCTCTGCTTTTGGAGAAAAACAAAATTCTCTGAAAGCAAGCAGATAAATGGGGATTTACGAAGGCTCTGCTCCAGATCCCTTGCTCGATTCCCAAACCGGTGTCTCTAGTCCTCAATCCTAGCAGTACAAAATGCATATCCCATTTGCCACCTTTCACCTATTGACGCAAAAGAGAGATGTGGTTCAGGCAAAATAGCACCAAGAATTACAACTGAAAGGGGTTTGACTTATAACAAATAAGAACCAGGTCTCCAATTTCCCAAATGTTCCTGGTAATCAAGACTTTTTTTTTTCCTACAGAACTTTAAGAGGCTTTTAAAACACTTCTCAGTCAAAAATGCAAACTCATTCACTACAAAAAAAAAAAAATCACCTGCGCCTTGTTGTTCAGTTGCTAAATTGTGTCCAACTCTCTACAGCCCCATGGACTGCAGCACACCAGGCTTTCCTGTCCTTCACCATCTCCCAGAGCTTGCTCAAACTCATGTCCATTGAGTTGGTCATGCCATCCAACCATCTCATCCTCTGTTTCCCCCTTCTCCTGCCCCTAATGTTTCTCAGCATCAAACACCTACCTATTAGTTTTATGAGTTTTTAGAGACTAGACTCAGTCTTTATCCCAAATTCCAGATCAAATTCTTCTACCAGAAACCCTATGATAATACAAAGTTTCTTCCCCTCCTCTAGTCCCAGCCCTACATGTTTCTAATCTGACTTCTTCAATAGCAGCACTTCTTGAGCAAGGATTGTGCTGGGAAGCCTGTGTGATTAGGTTCAGGGTGAGGGGGTTAGGGGTTAGGGGTTAGGGGTTAGGGTCCAGACATGTGAGGTGGTCAGATGGTGGGCAGAGCTACACAGGAATAAAGAAAGCTATTTTTATCTAAAAACAGGAAAAGAGAACTGAAAAATAAAACAGACAAAAGGTCTTCATGGAAAAGAGAAGCTGAGAGGCGAATCTGGCCCTTGAAGCAGAGGACACAGGCCCTGCTCTGTCCTTGAGGAGTTCATGGTCCAATGGACCAGACTATGGAGGCAGCAAATGCTGCACACACGAACAAAGAACTGTATACAGGCCCAAGGGGGTTGTGAGTGAGTCTATCTGATAATGCAGTTCAGGCAAGGTTTCATACTGAAGGTGATACCAGAGAGGGACTTGAAGGATTTTTCTAGATAGAGAAGGGTTGGGGAAATACAGCTTCAGCAAAAAGAGATTATAGCGGGTTGAATGGTGCCTTCCCCAAAGTACCCCCACAGCCTAGCACCTGTGAATGTGGCCAGATTTGGAAAAGATGTAAGTGAGTTAAGGATCTCCAGGTGAGATCATCCTGGGTAATCTGGTGGTGATTTAGTCACTACTGCTGCTGCTGCTGCTAAGTCACTTCAGTCGTGTCCGACTCTTGCCTGGGATTCTCCAGGCAAGAACACTGAAGTGGGTTGCCATTTCCTTCTCCAATGCATGAAAGTGAAGAGTGAAAGTGAAGTCACTCAGTCGTGTCCGACTCTTCTCGACCCCATGGACTGCAGCCCACCAGGCTCCTCCATCCATGGGATTTTCCAGGCAGGAGTACTGGAGTGGGATGTCATTGCCTTCTCCGATTTAGTCACTAAGTTGTGTCCAATTCTTGTGACTTACAGACTGTAGTCCACTAGGCTTCTCTGTCCATAGGATTCTCCAGGAAAGAATACTGGAATGGGTTGCCATTTCTTTCTCCAGGAGATCTTTTCCACCCAGGAATCAAACCCGGGTCTCCTGCATCGAAGGCAGATTATTTACCAGCTGAGCTATGAAAGATAGTGGTAATCTGGGTCGGTCCTAAATCCCATGACAAGTGCCACACAGAGGAGAGACTCGTAGAGGAAAGAGGAGAAGACTGGTTGAAGACAGAGGAGAGATGGAGTCATATAGCCACAACCAAAGAACACCTAGGAACCCCAGAACCTGGAAGAGGCAAGGGAGGACTCTCCCTGACAGTCTCTGGGCAGTAGAGGCTTGCTGATGCTTTGATTTTGAACTTCTGGCTTCTAGAACCATCAGAGAATAAATTTCTGCTATTTTTTAGGGCACCTAAAGTTGTACCAAGTTGGGGTACAGTTCCTTAGTATCCGTGGAGAATTGGTTCTTGGACCCCTCGTGGTTACCAAAATCTATGAATGCTCAAGTTCCTTATATAAACTGGTGTAGTATTTGCATATGGCCCATTCACATCCTCTCACAGATTTTAAATCATCCCTAGATTACTTGTAATACCGAATACATTGTAAATGCTATGTAAATGGTTATAAATACAAAGTAAAGGCTATGTGAATAGTTGCCCGTGCCCAGCAAATTCAACTTTTACTCTCTTCTTGAGTATTTTTTTTTTCTGAATATATTCAATCCAGGGTCGGTTGAATCCATAGCTGTGGAACCCCTTGGATAGCAGATACAGTGCTGCTGCTGCTGCTACTAAGTTGCTTCAGTAGTGTCTGACTCTGTGCGACCCCATAGACGGCAGCCCATCAGGCTCCCCTGTCCCTGGGATTCTCCAGGCAAGAGCACTGGAGTGGGTTGCCATCTCCTTCTCCAATGCATGAAAGTGAAAAATGAAAGTGAAGTCGCTCAGTCGTGCCCGACTCTTAGCGACCTCATGGACTGCAGCCTACCAGGCTCCTCCGCCCATGGGATTTTCCAGGCAAGAGTACTGGAGTGGGGTACCGCTGTATCTGCCTTCTCCTACAGATACAGTGGGAGGACTGTAATTCATAGCAGCGGCCCCAGGAAACAAACACCGGGGGTGAGAGGAAGGCCTGCTTGCCCCAAGGTTCATTCTCCTCCCTTAACCTGCTCTCTACAGCTGGGGGCTGCCCCCACAGGCTGTTTCCCAGACCCCTGTGGTTTCCTGCGGGGCTCAACTCATGGGATGAACATGGCAGAGACCAAGTGTGGGAGGAAAGGTGGGTGCAGCCTGGACTTTTCTTCCCTCCTTTCTCAGCCTTGAGAGCATCCTCAGCAGCAACCCCAGTATCCTCCATGGCTCCCATGCCCACCAAATAGAGTCACTGTAATTCCACGTTCCTCTGAGTGATCCCAGCCCCTATTTGAACCAAAAGTCACAATAATTTCTAGAAAAAATAACTCTGGTACAACGAGAGCACAGACCATTTTGGGGGGAGGGGGATAAGAATCTGGAGCAGTTGGCTGATGCCAGGTTGGGAGGCTTTAAAAAGTGAAAGTCGCTCAGTCATGTCCGACTCTTTGTGGCCCCAAGGACTATACAGTCCATGGAATTCTCCAGGCCCGAATACTGGAGTGCGTAGCCATTCCCTTCTCCAGGGGATCTTCCCAGCCCAGGGATCAAACCCAGGTCTCCCACACTGTGGGCGGATTCTTTATCAGCTGAGCCATCAGGGAAGGCTTTTGGTCTCCCGCAGGGAACCAAAACCTCAACGGAAGTCAGAAGCTCTCATCTCTCACCTGACACCCACTAGCACCTGGCTTGGTCACCAAGAAAGCTCCAGACATTTCTTGTCAGGGGACTGTATTGGTTAGCTAGGGTTGCCATAACAAAGCACCACAGACTGGGTGGCTTAAACAACAGATATTTATCTTCTCACAGTTCTGGAGGCTGGATATTCAAGATCAAGGTACTGGCAGGGTTGTTTCTTCTAAGGCCTCTGTCCTTAGCTTGCGGATAGCTGTCAACTCCCTGTATCTTCATGTGGTCTTCCCTCTGTGCTTTTCTATGTCTGAATTATCTCTTATCATAAGGATACTAGTTATATTGAATTAGCGACTACCCTGATGATCTCATTTTAATTTAATTACTTCTTTAAAAACCTTATCTGTTCGATGCACGATACTGGATGCTTGGGGCTGGTGCCCTGGGACGACCCAGAGGGAGGGTATGGGGAGGAGGGAGGAGGGTTCAGGATGGGGAACACAGGTATACCTGTGGCAGATTCATTTCAATATTTGGCAAAACTAATACAATATTGTAAAGTTTAAAAATAAAATAAAATTAAAAACAAAACAAAACAAAAAACCTTATCTTTAAATTCTGAGGTACTGAGGATTCAGAGTTCAATATATGAATTTGTGGGGAGCACAAGTCAACCCATGAAGGGACTGAAGAATACAGGGCAGTCTGAAAGGTAGTGAGAATTAGGGCATGCCCGCAGGGAATCTGATGTGACCAGCAGAGGTTCACGATGAAACAAAGTTGCAGGTGGACTCAGGGGTACAGTGGTAGAAATCATACAGTGATGATGGGTGGGAGACCTGTCCAGCAGAAGAGGCCAAAGCAAGGAAAAAAGGAAGAAAATAGAAAACGCTATGTGGGAGTTGACCAGATGGACAACTAGACTAGCTTCTGAGAATATGTGAGAAATTTACCAAAGACTTGCAGAAGGCTCAAATGGAGGATCTTGTGGCTAATAAGGGCAAAACCTGGCAAAGGAAAAGTTTACCCTATTTTTTCTTCTTCTGCCATTTTTTTTTTCCCTATGATGTTGATGTCTTTTTTAAAATTTATTTATTTGTTATTTATTTGGTTGTGTTGGGTCTTAGTTGCAGCAGGCAGGCTCTCTAGTTGTAGTTTGCTACCTCTGGAGTGCACAGGCTCAGTAGTTTTGGAACATGGGCTAAGTTGCTCCTCGACACGTGGGCTCTCAGTTCCCTGACATGAGTCCATGTCCCCTGCATTGCAAGGTGGGTTCTTAACCACTGGACCACCAGGGAAGTCCCAAAGAGTTTACATTATTAATGTGACTCTGTTTGTACCCACCGCTTGATAAAAGTTATACAGTAGAAGTTTACATTTTAGAAAGCATTAAGTTCTTCCTTCAGCCCCACTGTACCACCACAATACAAGCACCCACAGATGGTGTCTGATCTCCTTTATGCAGCATCCCTGTAGAGATTAAAAACAAGAGACCAGGGCCTGCAAACGGGGATGGCAAGGAAAAGCAAAAAGCAGACAGAGGCCGCGGGACCTTGACTGCAGCTCAGTTCCACCCACACAGCTCAGGCCGTGTGCTGGCCACATGCAGACATGCTGCGGCTCTAGGACCGTAAGCCTATGTCCAAGGGAGCCGTATACACGTGCTTTTGCAGATGAGATGCAATTTATTAATATGAGACTCTGCGGGGTGCAGGGCAATAAATTGTAATTCGTGAAATTTATAAACTGAGATAGCAGTAGTGAGGGTCCTGTGAATTGTAATTCTCCCCACCTGACAAATGAACTGCTTTGGGCAGCGACAGCTTCTGCAGGGTGAGAGAAATAAATCAACTGAACTGTGGTAAGAAAGCAAACAGTTTTATTGGTCTACGGATCTTGAGAAATGTTGATTAAGTCAGATCTGGAAGCCCCCACGGTTGTTTTACAAGCTGCTTTATCCTGGAGACCCCCCAGGCCTCCCCATATTACCACAATCTCCCAGGAAAAATGGGAAGTGAGTTATGCTGTGTTTGGGGTGGAAACAAAAATATATATCTTTACGGTCCTGGGAAAAAAGGTAAGCCTGACCATTCAAGGAGGCTTCTGTGTTCCCAAGGTCTATATTAGAGAAAAACCTTATGAGAGGTTTTCCACAACATTGATAACCTCACAGTCTCCAGAGAGCAGAGGACTGAAAATACCTTCAGGAACTCATGGTTTGAGAATATATTTAGAATAAGTAGGATTCATCAGAGGTTAGCTTTTGAATTCATAAAGTATGGGTTTACTCGGCAAGAGTAGAAAAAAAGAACACTGTGAGCAATGTTTAAACCGCAGACACTAGAGCAAACTGCTTTTAATTATATTTGTGTCCTAGGAGAACCCACTTGCTCTCAAATAACTAACACGCTAATGAGCCTCTGGTCTGTTCATGAAGGAGGACCCTACGGATTTCATTCTAGAAGATGGTTTCATTTCAGTAAATGAGCATATTTATTCTACACGGTAGCCTCCAGATTCAAAATGTCATGTATTCACGACTTGTCTTCTCTTTAGTTGATCTGAATTGCCAGATGGGAATTATTTTAATTCAGAAGTTTATTTGCAAGAAACAGCAAGAAGGAGGTAGCGACTCTGGAGAAGGGGAAAGAGGGAAAACTAACATTGGTTAGCCGTCCACATGCCAGGCAGTACGCCCAGAGCCTCACCACCTTTGAAAACTGATATCATCTCCTTCTAGAGAGAAGGCTGAGGGATTCCCTGGCGGTCCAGTGGTTGGGACCCTGCCCTTCCACTGCCGAGGGCTCAGGTTCAATCCCGGGTTGGGGAACTAAGATCCTGCAGGCTGAAGGAAAAAAAAAAAACAAACGAGAAAGAGAGAAGGCTGAGACTCAGAGAGGTCTGTTTGAAGGAGGAAACAGACAGAACAGGCTCCATCCTGAAAGCAGGACTCCATCTTGGGCCGGACTGTGGACTTTGAGCTATATGCCCAGTATCTATGGAAACGACATACCAACTGGAAAACCAGCCCCCCCCCCCCCGCCCCCCCGCAGATGTAAGAGCCCCAGGGCTTGTACCTAGACTCTCTGTTGCCTAAAAGAATACCCTAATTATCTGTGTAACCGAATAGAATCATGAATTCTATTATGCTTATTGGGATATGACCACAGGCCTATTGATAATTGTCCACTGTTAACTACCTAGGCTTAAGGCATATGAATCACGGGTTAACTTTGTATCTTTCTTTTCCTTTGTTCAGTCTAGTTTCAGGGAATTTGGGGAGGTGGGTTTGGGCATGTACACTTAGGGTATATAAGGTTTTCAGAAAACCTGGTCAGGGTCCTTGGCTAAGAGGAGACTCTGCCTTGGGCCAGCCGGTGTAATAAACTGCACTCCACTATCTGCATTGTCCTTCTGAGTGAGTTTGTTTCCCAGAACGTGTGGCTACAACATGTTAACTGGCCAAAGTCACAAAGCAACAATTTTAAAAGGCAGGAACAAACTGACAACTAAGTCCATGCCCTTTCCTTTCAAAACTGAGAGGCTTGGAATCTTCCAGTTGAGCTCTCTCCATGTCACCCAGCCTCTCTTTTTGCCTGCAGATGCAGGCCTAACTGGGTCCCAGACCCACATCACTGCCTCGCTTATTCTCAGCCATCTCTATGGAAGCAATAATCACCTCCCCCCTGGGATCGGAGGCACAGGAAACCCAGTCTGTCCAGCCCATTGGGCAGGGCTGGCATGCTTGGACAGAGAGGGGAGGTGTTACAGGCAGTCCTCCTCACCCCCCGGGGAAGCAGAAACCAAGGGGCTCTGGGAATCTCCAGTTTCAGGAGCTGGCTGCCCTGAAATTGAGGTAAGCAGGTCACAGCGGTGTTGTGGGGCAGACCCCAACAATTTGTTGCAGCCACAGGAAACTTCCGAAATGGCTTTCACAGCAGCTCTGGCTCCACCAGCTTCGTGTTTGTGTGGCTGCAGGGCACCAGCCAGCTCCCTGGGGTTGGGCATATGATCAGCCACGGCGATGAAATCTGACTTCAAAAGCACAGATCCGGGGGATGGCCACTTCTGGAGCACACATCTCCTACCTAACGTTGTACAATGTCTGGGCTGCCCACCACGTGATGGATAGATCAGGCAATGGAGGTCTGTCTCGGGGGTGTTGTTTTTCTGGTCAAAACACCCATCTTGGACTCTTCTCCTTGTTTCTGTCCTCTCTGCCACAACTGAATTACGGCCACGGACTCCTTGGTGGGTGTTCTTTAACCATTTCGGCAGGCTGACAACTAAAAAAGATGCACAACGTGAGAGTTGTGAATTAAGCTTTA
Organism: Bos taurus; assembly: GCF_002263795.3. Taxonomy (NCBI): domain Eukaryota; kingdom Metazoa; phylum Chordata; class Mammalia; order Artiodactyla; family Bovidae; genus Bos; species Bos taurus. The sequence goes on from NC_037331.1 coordinate 63,115,893, forward strand.
TTTGGGGGGAAACGAGGACTGCAACCTGGGAGACAGCATCTCAGGTAACTCAGAAACTGCTGCAAAGAGGCAGGGGGGAGGTTTGGGTCTATGTGATTTCGGTAAATCAGGGAATACATGCAATCAAGCACATATTTTTCCAAAAGTTTTCTTCTAGTCTTGTGACCTCTGCTAGTCACGAGGAATAGCTGTCACCATGAAGATGAGCTCCTTCAGGGAGTGTTGAAGGTCAGCAGCTGCAGCAGCACGTGATCTAATCTGTGTAGAGGTAGACGGCAAGTGCTCATGGAAAGTGTCAACATGTGGTTGACAGGCTTATTTCAAAACACATTTTCCATCCTAAACTGCAAAATCTTCCTTGCTTCTTCTTAGCCTAAAACAAAGATATAAATTTGTATTGAAGGAGGAAACAGAACAGGCTCCATCTTGAAAGCAGGACTCCATCTTGGGCCGGACTGTGGACTTTGAGCTATATGCCCAGTATCTATGGAAACGACATACCAACTGGAAAACCAGGGCCCCTGGATGGAAGAGCCCCAGGGCTCGTACCTAGACTTTCTGTTGCCTAAAAGAATACCCTAATTATCTGTGTAACCGAATAGAATCATAAATTCTATTATGCTTATTGGGATATGACCACAGGCCTATTGATAATTGTCCACTGTTAACTACCTAGGCTTAAGGCATATGAATCACGGGTTAACTTTGTATCTTTCTTTTCCTTTGTTCAGTCTAGTTTCAGGGAATTTGGGGAGGTGGGTTTGGGCATGTACACTTAGGGTATATAAGGTTTTCAGAAAACCTGGTCAGGGTCCTTGGCTAAGAGGAGACTCTGCCTTGGGCCCCGCGGTGTAATAAGCTGCACTCCACTATCTGCATTGTCCTCCTGAGTGAGTTTCCCGGAATGCGTGGCTACAACAGTATCTTCTAGCCTTGAATAAAGATACAAATTTGGCCTTTCCTGGAGGTGCAGTGGGTAGGAATCCACCTGCCAGTGCAGGGATTCGATCCCTGGTCTGGGAGGATTCCACATGCCATGGAACAGCTAAGCCCACAAGCCACAACTACTGAGCCCACGTACTGCAACTGCTGAGCCTGTGTGCCTGGAGCCTGTGCTTCGTAATAAAAGAAGCCATCACAATGAGAAGCCCATGCACTGCAAGGAAAAGCAGCCGCTGCTCGCTGCATTTAGAGAAAGCCTGCACGTAGCAATGAAGACCAAGTGCAACCAAAAATAGATAAATTTTTTAAAAAGATACAAATCTTTTGGGGTTCATGTTCAAATGTAGATTATGATGCATAGGTTTGAGGTGGGCCCTGGGATTCTGCATTTCTAACAAGTCTCAGATGGGTGTTGCTGATCCTAGGACCACACTCTGAATGGCAAAGATCAGTAGGCTATGTCCCGGATTTCTAAAGCTGGGCTGCCCCTCACCCCCAGACTACCTTTCTAACCTCCTCAGTCCACCCCCTCCCCTCCCTATTCTGCTTCAGGCAGACATTATTCAGCCCTCAAGGACACCCACTCCCACCTGCACCCCTACCAGGATTATCTGCCTGTCTTTCCCTTACCAGCAGTGCCTGCCTCCTCTTTGCTGCTCAAATCTTTCTTCCTTGCAAGTCCTAGCCTTCCCATAAAGATCATTGTCTTCCTAACAGGAAGAGCTGCATTCCAAAGTTGTGGCACACAAGGGAGCCAATTTGGCACTCTCAAGAAGTGTCAAACCCAGGGACTGTTGGAGAGAGAAGGATCTGGATCACCTCCCCCCAGATGGAGCACACCCAGAAAGCTGCATGGGCTGGCCCATCACTCTCCAACTTAAAGCCTGCTCCAAGGTGGTCAATATCTATTCTTGACTATTTAGAGACCAGAGTGCCTTGAACACTGAATACCTGTGTTTCAAAGAGCCTGGCTGACACAGCTAGCATCGAAATTTCCTACTTCCCATAGGTGAGGCCAAATACTTCAAGAAACAAATGAAAGCGGGTTAGATACTTTCTATAAAAAATACTTTGTACAGTCTGATGTTAACTTGGGAAAGGACTAAAGAGTACAAACTCTTGGCCATTCTTTGTTTCAATTTCAATATTCAAAAGCCCCTATCCTAACAAAGCCCCCCAAGAAAAGCTATCTCAGGCTGTCCTTAATTTTCCTTTTTTGCTTCCAAACACTGAAACTCCAGCCAAGATTTTCTGGTTATGGAACCTCTTCCGATCCTGATATCTCACTGGCTGCAGAAATCATTGGGAACTGGAATGAAATTTTCCATCTTATCTGCCCTCTGTTGTTTTGCAGGAGGGTGTGGCGTTATCAGTTTGTAGTGGGTGTGGGGGAGGTTTAGCCTTGAGACTGGTGGGCCCTCTCTTCCCCAGATTTGCTGTCAGTTGTTTTGAGGGAAGTGGGTAAGCGGATCTTAGAATCCCTGGATGTGACGAGATAACATTGACTATAGGCAATTCTATGTACTGATAAAAATAATATATAGTTTTCAAATAGTCCCATAGTGAGTCACTTCTAAATAGTCAGAAATACATTTCCTGCCATTCTTCTTTGAAATTTGAATTAATAGTTTTATAAAATTACTCCCCTCACGAAGGGAGTCCTATTGAATGCTCATAGAATTAGCATCATGCTCTTAAACTTGCCATAACCTAAGGCTTTGGGAACCACCAGATATGAATCAAAGTCCAAAGTGTATTCTCTCATAAGAAATGTATTCTACTCCTAGCCTGACTTCCTGAAAGTAGCAAAGAATAGCGTAAGGGCAAGAGTTAGACAAAAATCTGTCGGCAGGTTTCCAGAATGCCAGACCACTGGCAAAAGGCAAACTTCCCAAGTCATGGATGGATGGTGCAGCTGAAGTCTAATAAACACCATGAGCTAAAGAACCTGGGGGATCTTGAAGAAACTGCCAAGATAAGTTGTTCTGTTGAGCCACTCAGCTCTGTAAACTTGGACAAGTCTTTTAAACCATCTAAATTTCAGTTTTCTTATCTGGAAAGTGGGACTAATGACTGCCCTGTGTACCTTGCAAAGTGGTTGCAACAGCCAAATCAGATCATCCCCCAGCAAGCACCTTCTCAGTGTACAAAGAGATCGATGCCCTATCATCAGCAGACAGTACCTCCTGTTGCTTCTGGAGCTTCACAAAGCAGCTCTCTTCTGTTGCTGCCCTTCCAGGCCTCCTCCCTACACTGGTTACTCTGCACGGGGAGAAGTGGGAGGAAGGGAAGCAACAGGTATTTCAGAAGAACCAGAATCTTATCCAGTTTCACATGTGATTCTCTAAATCTCTCTCCTGCATTTTCCTCATTAAGTCCCTCAATTCTCCAATCCTATCTCCTTCCCCAACTCAGTAACACAGTTGGTTAATTCTAGTTAACCTAATAAGCTACCTTCTCCTTAGCCCCAGAAAGCAGAAGCCATCATTGAGTTCCTAAAGGCTCTCTGCAGGGAGCTTACTGGTTGTCTTCTCTAGAAGATGGAAAGGGAGGCAGTGCTATTAGTGAAGGAAATCTGGAAAGAATCCTGATGCCTCCTCCAGGGACTGGAGTGGGAAGCCTCAGGGAGAAAACAGAGCCATGGCAAAGTTCTCCCAAGAGATGGTGAAGCCTCCAGCCTCCAAGGTTGATAAGGGCCTGACAAATGAACACAAGAGTGGTCATCCATATGGACAGGAGACCAGGAGGCTCCACCTGAATGCTCTGGGTGGATGTTCACAGAAACTGGGAGGAAGAGGGTGTTCCAGGAAGGCCTGAGTCTGACTTTCCCCCATCCTGGCAGGATGGCTACAATAGCATATCAAATTTAATTTAAAGTAATAAAAGAAATGTGACATTTCTTATGCCTGCTCATGTGGCATAGAATTCACACGCCTGTTGTTCTTTCTGGGACATTCTGGCAGGTAACTCTGCTTTCTTTGGATGCTCCAGAGTTTCGGGGAAATGGTTCTAAAGATCAACACAAGCTCTTTCTGAAGTTACCTTCCGCTCCCACCCCCGGTGAGAATTTACCCAGGGAAATACCAACCCAGCAAGTATTTCCTTCACAACCGGCAACTCCAACCCTGAGTGGCCTACGCTCCCTTCACTCACGAATGCTTCTAAACCAATCTTTAGTGGAAAAGAACATCTTCTCTTTCTTACATCCCAAAGTTACAAATAATCAACACATCAAAAAGTGAATACAAAACATCATGACCAGCAAGCAGTGTCCACGATTCCCAGGTGAGAATGATTGTTGAACTGCAGTACTGACTGTGCTCACAACCTTGGAAAATAGAGATGTCATTGACTTATTTCACCCCGAGGAAACCGAGGCCAAGAGATGTTAACTAACTGGCTAAAAGTTTCAAGCTATTAAGTGTCAGAGCTAGGGTTAGAACCCAGCTCTGTATTCTACTATTCCTCTGGACTACTTATCCCAATTATCTGGGGGTTCTTTAGCAACATGCTTCTTCTTCTCAGTAAGTGTGTGTGTGTGTGTGTGTGTGTGTATGTGTGATGAAGGGCTCAGCTGCTGAATGTAGAATAGAGAGCACAGATTTTTAAATAGAACCATTGCCATATTTGTTTAAGTCTGGAGGAGAAACTCAGTTCCAGTAGGCGTCTGTTGAGCTTGGGTTGAAATGTGCCCATTGCTGATTTAATGTGATAATCAGGGGCGGGGGCCCTGCTGACAGACTATGATGTATTGGCTGTTGTTCTGCACTTTGATGTTCTTTGGAATTTGTCAAAACTTCACTTCAGCACTTTAAAAAGTGCCATGGCGTCATCTGTCCCACTCTCTGACTGCAGAAGCAAATGGCAGGGGAGTGGTGGCCGCTGGAGTGAAGGTCAGCGCCAGGTCAGAAAGTGACAGACCTCTCCTGCTGCTCCCCCACTTCACACCCAGGGGACTCCTAACTCTGGGGGATAAACATCTTTGCTGTCTCTGACTGAAGGGGGCCCACAGATCCTTCCCAACTCAGCTCAGTCACGGGGCATCTGGAGACAGAAATTGCTTTCCACACCCTAAGTCCTGGGGGATCAAGCTGCAGGCAAGCAAGGAGGGCGGGGAATGCAGGGGGCATGGCAGCTGAGCTCTCTACCTCCAGGTGGCTCCGTCTCAGGGCTGGGTGGCTGGCAGTGCCCAGGGTCACAGCCTCCGCCGTGGTCATGGCAAAGACAGCGGCCAGCAGCAGGGCGTGCTGATGCTCAGGCCCCCATGGCCAGATGAGTCACCCCCTCGGCTTGCCAGCTGGACAGTGCCGTCTCTTTCCCAAGGCTGGTCTGGGCAGCAGAGAGATTTTGGATCACCGCTGGCAGCCAGCACCGGGGCTCTGCAGAGCCATCTTGAGAGCAGCTGATCTGAAGGGTCACCTTGTCCTAGAGGGAAGGAATGGCCGGGTTTGGTTGCACCAGCTTTCCTGTTGGAAAAGGAGAGATTGGTTTGCCTATAAAATCCCTGTTGGGTTTTTCTGTTGGGGTGCTTCATCAACCTGAAGGGATGGGATCTATCAAATGGAGTCCCAGGGAGTCCTGGTGCTGTGACACTGGGGTCATTGTTTTCATATTCCTGTACAAGATGACATCACCTCTATTGAGAAGCCAGCCTCTGAGAGAATCAAGAAAAAGCCATAGAGTCCTTCATTTTATTTTAGCTCTCCAAACCTTAGTTTCCAGATCTGTAACATCTGTAATGTGCTAGCCTGGGGAGTTCTTTGAGAGCTAAATGTGATTATGTACATTAAAATATTTAAGCAGAGTGCCTGGCGCAGAGTAGGGGTTCAGTAAATGTTCATTTGTTTCTTCCTTCCTTGCCCCCTTGGTTTCCTGGATCCATTGTCATATCCTCCCCAATGGCCAGATGAAAAGACCATTTTGTAATCACTAAAGCTTAGGAAAGATGAAGTGACACTGTCAACCGTAACAAAGTTAGGGACTCAGCCTGAGAGCAGGGTTCCGCTCAGCCTGTTGTTGGAAGCCACGTTCTAATCCTCCAAGCTGGGGTAGAAAAGAGTGCTGAGTGCCTGTGGATGGCATCTAGCTGGCGAGGGTGACAGTTGTTACAACTTGTGGAGGCAAAGATTTAAAATATGAGGCGTGGACCGCCCAGACATGGGTCTGCGGGGGAGAGGGCCTCCAGCCCAGAGAAGCCGTTAATTTCCCTTCCATTTCAGTTGGAAGGGAAAGTGTCCTTGCCAACCTCAGGGACCCTGAGAGAGCCACTTCTCACTGCAGACCAGCAATTTCTGACAGGTGAGTGGCCTTAAGGGTCACTTGGGATTAACAACTGGGAAGCAGTTCCAGAAAGGAGCCACAGACATTGAGACAGTTTGGCTCCTTGTGCTGAGAAGGTGACGTCAGCCATGCAGATAAATTCCGAAGACTCTATCACCACCACCACCCTCCTCAACAATGTTTCACCAGCTTGTAAAATGTTCCCAAGCTCTTTCCATACTGACAACTTCTGGGGGCTATCCAGGGCATCCTGGAAAATTACAGCAAGAGGGTATCTTTCCAGTTCTTTACCCAGATCCCGATTTTTTTTTTTTTTTTAGATTTAGTCTCCTTTCTGTTCTATCAATTATTGTTAAATGGGAAAGCTTGTTTCAGTACTAAATGTTGAAGGCTGTGCAGAACAGATTGGAAAAATCACCATACTTTAGGTTCTGATCAGAAAATATGCCAGAATTGGATGATGACCACAGCATTGAAATCATTACAGTTTTCCTCTCTGAGCTCTCACTAAGTCATTTCTCAGGACCTGCTTATGGGTACTTGTGTATCCATTCTATAGATCAAGAAACTGAGGTAAAGACAGACTAGATATAATCTGCTGAAGGACATTCAGCAAAAACCTGTCAGATCAATCAAAAGTATGATGCCTTGCTCTCAGACCTCTTCACTTTCATTCTTCTGGAAAACAAAGTGAGTTTCAGGAGATCAAACAATGGTGGGCACAGAAGGGCCTAAATAGAGCAGGAGTTCCCAAGCTCCCTGTGTCCTTCCAGAGGCTCTATGAGAGAAAAGAGATTTCCATGGGCTAGAGAAAGGGGGTCATATGGGAGCCAATGAAGTCCAAGCAAACATTTGCCACCAGCCCACATCACTGAATGAAGAAGGCAATATACTCTTACAAAGAGCACTCTAAAGCTACATAAAACATCTTCCCATTTGTCACTGACAACAGAACTATGAGTACAGTCTTTTTCTTGCCATTTTCCAGTCAAGGAAACAGAAGTCTGGAGAAGTGTACCTTGCCCAATGTCATACAGCTAATGAGGAGTGAAATCAGACCACCCAGCAACCCAACTTTTCTGAAGCCAAGTCCAATGCTGTACTTGGACTTGTCCAGTGACTGCTGTACAAGCCAAGTCTGTACCCTATATTTCCAAAGCTCTTACACAGAAGAGTTAACCAGAGTTCGTATCACTGGTCACCAAAGAAAACACTTATCAGAAAAGATGTTATGACTGGAACTACTGACACGAGACTCAAATGGCAGAGGGGTTTTAGGGCAGGCATCACAAGTCCCAAAAGCCTTTCTTTGCCCAGAGAAGCTCTTAGGCTAGGTGTCTTTCAATAGTAGGGTATCATGGTCACTCAGCATAGGCCAGGGTGACCACTAAGACCTTAGACCATGGAGCCTTGTGGGGAAGCCCCGGAATGTCCCAGGCCTCCTGAAATCCTAGGATCTGATCCAAGGACTGGAGAGTGTCAGATCTGGGCCTTGTGCTCCCCCAGGACCATGTCAGAGACCCAGCCCCCTGCTCTCTGTTCTGCCCTGTGTGCACAGAGCCGGGCCTCAGGAGGTGAAGTGGAGACAAGACAACATCCCCAGGTGTCAACTCCAGCCTAGGCACAGACCCGGGGAGCCCAGTCCACAGTGAAATGGCTTGCCCTGGCCAACACAGTCATAAGCAGAGACGATCACAGTCCAGGCTAAAAAGGCGGAAAACCAGTAGGCAAGGAAAGAGTTTTGTCATCCAAGGACAATAAAGTTTATGTATTCCCAGATGTGGGTCCTCCCACTTAATCAAAGCAGAGGCCCATTCCAGTGAAAAGAGCTTTTCTCCAGCAAAATGGGAAGGCAGTTTCTTTGGGGCTAAATTTAGACTTCACCCACAGGGGAAGAGCTCCAGTTCTTCAGGGCTGCTGACAGAACAGGCCAACGGTTCAGTGTCCCAGCTGGCCACAGCCAGCTCCAGAGCCAAGCCAACATGGGTCTAAAGTGTTCCTGGGCTTGGAGTGTGGGCTGTGCTGTCCCCAGGGCTGGGCTCTGCCCCAGGCTCAATCACAGCTTGGAGGATGTATGCTCTGGGCGCTCTGAGCTGGGGGGGTTGGGGTGGGGGTGTCAGGTCTCTTCATTTGCTCTGCCAGGGGCAGCTGCTCAATGCTCACTACTCCAAAGACCAGGGCTCAGAGCTCCAGAAGTGCTGCAGGGCCAGGCTTACGCCCTCTGACTTCTCTTAAAGGTGTCTTGGAGATCCAACTTTGAGAGGGAAAGGTTTAGCAAAATGACCAAATTAGTATACACAGTGGTGTGGTTCCCAAGAAGGAAGACTAAATCACGCATGTCGCATAAGGCTTCATGGGGAAGTGGTTGGGATTTTTCTCCTACAACAGGACCTCTTCCCTGCCTCTTAAGCCCGCACTGTCCTCTCCCTGACTTGGCACTTTTCCTCAGTGACCCATAAGAAAGTTGTAGCAGAATACTGAGAGGCATGCCTTATCTTAGGGAAAAGTTAGTGTGGCCCCAACCAAAGGAAATCAAACAAGCTCCATTCACTTCTCTCCTCAGCCAATAACAGGCAAGAGGGAAGAAGACTCAAGATCTGGCTTCCCATCCTGAACTCTTAGGACATGTATGCCAGCTCATCCCACTGTGCTCACCAATTCACAACTGTCAAATCCAATCACAGCTTATACCAGGCAGGGCTGGGACACCGAGAGGGAGGGTGACAACAATTAAAATTGATTGCGTCTTTCTCATCCAGCATCCTTGTAGACACAAACCAAGCTTTGCTTAAGAAGTGAAACAAGATGAGAAATTCTGAAATGTATCCCATAGCACATAGACACAGCTTCAACACCACCTCCCTAGAGGGCTCCCACAGACAGAGCCAATCACCATTTCCTAGGGTGTGCTCATGACCATGCACTCTTAGCTCAGTTACACCACTTGCTCCTCTGTGGGTCTTTAATGGTTTGCATCGGATTCCCCCAGAGACTGGGAAGTTTCTTGATCCTACTTCATTTTGAATCTCTGAAAGTCAAAGTCGCTCACTCTTGTCTGACTCTTTCGACCCCATGGACTATTCTCCAGGCCAGAATAATAGAGTGAGTAGCCTTTCACTTCTCCAGGGGATCTTCCCAATCCAGGGATCAAACCCAGGTCTTCCACATTGCAGGCAGATTCTTTACCAGCTGAGCCACAAGGGAAGCCCAAGAATACTGGAGTGGGTAGCCTAACCCTTCTCCAGAGGATCTTCCCAACCATGGAATCGAACTGGGGTCTCCTACATTGCAAGTGGATTCTTTACCAACTGAGCTACTAAGGAAGCCCTTTGAATCTCTAGTTCCTGGCAAATAGTAGGCCTTCCTCTGGTATTTGATGAATGAATGGATGAATGATACTCAAATTTATAAACCATCTTGTTTAAATATCTTGGTGCCTTCCTCAATAAAAGGGGCTGGTATGATATGAAAGTTAATAGATGTCCAATAAAAAGAAGAGGCATCCCAGGATTGCCTGTAATTCCACTCAATGATGGGAAAAGCATGTTCCTCCCCAGAGTGAACAAGCAAGCATCTGCTAATGTTTGATTATCCTCTCTGCTCTCATTAACTGGAAGCAACTGGGCTGCCTTGTGTATCTTTCTCTCTCTCCCTCTCTGCTTAGCTGGAGGTGATTGCAGTGGCTTGTTCTAGTGTGGTTCCCCCAGCTGCAGGCTAAAACAGAATATCAAAGACCCCACCGTGCTCATTATGTGCAGTGAAGCCCCCAGTGACTTCCCAGCCTCTCTGTCCCTGACCCACTGACATGATAGCTGATCAACATCATAGGAAGGAGTTCCTAGACCCTACCAGGTAGACTCAGGAGATCAGTTCTTTGGTGGAGAACCCTCTCTACCAATCTTAGTATGAAATACATATAGTGACAGCCCAGCACACAGAAAGTGTAGGTGGGAGAATTCCCACCTGAGGAGTGGGAGAATTCTCAGATAACCTGTAGCAATTATCCTATCATATAAGAGGAATGCCAAGGATATAAATACTCAAAAGAGAAGCATGCTTATGTCATCAGTCCTAAACCACTATTTGTTTTGCATTTTAGTCAGCCAATCAGAAAAGAAGGGAGAGAATGCAAATCCTGTTTTTTTTTAAAATAAGTTTCAAGGCCATCAGACATTTTCAGAAGTTTAGGTTAGAAGGCAATATACCAAACAAGAATATCTGAAAATTTTTGAATGTAAAGATTACTAGGTGAGACACATGTGTTTCTGTTAAATAAGTATTAATGATCATAAATTGCCATGATTGTACTTCAACTTCATATTTAAAGACATTGGACTTGGCTGGTAGGAACTGTTGCCCTCTACTGGATGGAATGTCACAAGAACACCATGATTTCATATTTGCAGTTGCCTGGATGTTTTCATCCCCTCAAGGATGCAGAGGGTCCTGATGGTGGTGATGGTGAAATGAAGATGGAGGAGGGGGAGTGGGAGAGAAGGAGGACTATGTCATAATAACTATGAGAAGAGGAAGAACCCCTTAGATTCACATAGCACTTTAGTGTCTTACAACGTGCACAAAATTGTCTTACTTGAACTTCACAATTATCCTGTGAAGACGATATATAGTGTTGCAAATGACAAGACTTTGGCAGAGAAGTTACATTATTTATCTACAGATTTAGAGCCAGAAACGGAGAAGGCAATGGCATGGATGGAGGAGCCTGGTAGGCTGCAGTCCATGGGGTTGCTAAGAGTCGGACATGACTGAGCGACTTCACTTTCACTTTTTACTTTCATGCATTGGAGAAGGAAATGGCAACCCACTCCAGTGTTCTTGCCTGGAGAATCCCAGGGACGGGGGAGCCTGGTGGGCTGCCATCTATGGGGTCACACAGAGTCGGACACGATTGAAGCGACTTAGCGGCAGCAGAGCCAGAAAGGGGCAGAATTGAAATTCCTACCCAGGCTTTCTAAATTCAAGCTCTGGAATGGTTTTCCTTTATTTTCTGTATTTGGTGGACTTTACTTAAATTTGCTTAAGTCCAGTCTCAGGATTTTTTCAAAAGTCTCTTTTCTGTATTAAAGACACAATTCATTCACACATTTATTCAAAACCATTTATTGTACACCTGCTCTACACCTGGCCCCCAAGCTGTAAACTGGGGGATAGCAGAAAACAAAGCAAGGTCTAGCTCTCACAGACAGAGAAGGCAATGGCAACCCACTCCAGTGCTCTTGCCTGGAAAATCCCACGGACGGAGGAGCCTGGTAGGCTGCAGTCCATGGGGTTGCAAAGAGTCAGACACGACTGAGCGCCTTCACTTTCACCTTTCACTTTCATGCTTTGGAGAAGGAAATGGCAACCCACTCCAGTGTTCTTGCCTGGAGAATCCCAGGGACGGGGGAACCAGGTGGGCTGCCGTCTATGGGGTTGCACAGAGTCGGACACGACTGAAGTGACTTAGCAGCAGCAGCAGCAGCAGCAGCAGCAGCAGCTCTCAAAGAAGGGGTAGTCAGCAGACAGGGGAACAAATCAATAAAGATCATAATGTCAGAGAGATAAATGGTTAGAAGGCTGTGAAACAAGTTGAAAATGTACCAAGTCCCCATGATGGGAATCCATATAGCAGATGGCAGTTTTTGGTAGCTGCAGAGGACCAACTTGGTTTCCCAAACAAAAGTCTGAAAATCACTGGTAGATATCAGAAGGATGGCCTGGGAATAGTCATTTGCCTAGACAACTCCTTTAAGAAACTCATCAAGAATGCAGATGGGAAAGAAGTCCCCTAGAAATACGTGTTTTTTTAATTAAAAAAGATGAAGAGAGCTCATTTGTAAAATATCCATATGACTGTTACATATTTAGCTTATTCCGCAGTTACATCACTTAAACACTTTGATTTATACTATCCAGAACCTGGAACCAGTCTAATGTCCCACAACAGACAAATAATAATATAAACTGTGGTACATCCATACCACGGAACACTATTCAGCAATAAAGAGGAACTGGTTATTGATCCAGGCAACAACTTGAATAGATCTCAAGAGCACTATGTGAAGTGGAAAAAAATCCAGTCTTAAAAGGTTATACTCATTCTGTGAGTCCACTGATGCAATTTTTGAATCATTTCTTTTTTTTTTTATAAACATATTTGTTTTTTTTTTAAATTTTATTTTATTTTTAAACTTTACATAATTGTATTAGTTTTGCCAAATATCAAAATGAATCCATCACAGGTATACATGTGCTCCTATCCTGTGGATAAAAAAGAGGAGAGGGTGGCTACAAAGGGGATACTTTATGGGACAGAACAGTTCTGGAACTCGATATGGTGATGGCTATATAAATCTGTACGCATGATACGATATCACAAAATTGTACAGAAACATACCAAGAATGAGTGCATGTTAAAACTGGTGAAATATGATAAGATCTGTAATTTAGTTGATGGTTTTGAGTCAGTCAGTTTCCTTGCTTTAGGGAATGCCCTAGTGGTCTAGTGGTTAGGACTCCACGTTTCTACTGCAGGGAACATGGTTTTAATCCCTGGCTGGGGAACTAAGAGCCACATGCTGCATAGTGTGTCCAAAAAAGAAAAAAAAATCTCCTTGCTTCATAATATTTGTTATATAAGAAGGCATCATTGGGGAAACCTGAGTGATGATACATGGGTCTACTCTCTCTTTTATTACAATTTATTGAGTCTATAATTAATTCAAAATAAAAAGTGTAAAAAGGAAAAAAGATGAAGACGGCATCCTTGGAATTGCTAAGTTGTCTCACCATTTAATGAGGCTCTGCTATTAACCTTAAAGAGAGGTATCCTGGGGTCCCTGAGCTTTGGAGTGTGGGTAAACAATTGTATGAGGTACAAATAATCTGACAATGGCAAGTATCATATGAGAAGAAAGAAATCAGGACCCACAATGAATACTGAGTTTTCAGATCAAAGAGAACATTCTGCAAGGAAGACTCCATTAACACAAGACTAGTCAGCCCTGTGCAGTAGAGAAAGGGGACTGAGGGCAGGGGAAGCACTGGGCTGGGTTACATCCTCCACCCTCGGTCTACTGCTTCAATACTGATCCTCTGTGGTGCCTGAGCCAGAGCTGAGGCGGCAGCCAGAGCGCCAGAGCCCCCACTCACAGTAGTGAGGACTCTGGTGCTGGCATCTGTGCCACATAAGGGGCTGTGGTGGCTCATGTGGCATCTGTTCTCAGGACTGGCCTCACAGCACAAAGAGCCTGGAGAGGGCATGGTCTTGGGCACTTTGCAGTCACTTAGGAGAACACTTGGTGGAGGGGGCTGGCACAGCTTCCTGGTCTGCTGGCAGGACATTTTGGTGGGAATTTAGTCAATGCTGAAAGATATATATTTTTATTTTAAATGGAAGGGTTGGGTTAGATGGCTTTTAGGACTATTCCAGCCCTAATATTCTGCATTTCCATGAGTCACCGAGGCTAATCTACTCACTGTGATTCAGCATTTACTTGTGCTCTTTGCTCTCAGCTTCCTGGCAGCCAAATTGAAATCACCTAATTTTTGTGCCAAGTACTTGACACTCATCATGGACAGCTTGTATTATTGCCAATAGTTTTAAGTATCTTGTCTCAACTAAATTACAAGTTCTCCCTGAAATGATAACTGACTATTATTTGTAACCATTGGTGTCTTTCACACAGCAGATAGAATTGTGGTGTTTAATTAAATATAATTCAATAACTAAAAAAGAATTCAGTTGAAAATGTTGATAGATTTGACCACTTGACTATATAAAAAGTTTAAAGTTTACAGAGTAAAAATTACTACAAATCGAAAGATTGTTAGCAAATTGGGCAACATATTTGTAAAATATACAGAAGATAAAGATCAGGTAACTCACAGGACAAAAACCATAAATGGCTAATAAGTATAAGGAAAGATGCTGTCTCACTACTCATCAAAGACATGAAAATTAAAAGTATGAGATGATGACTTTTTGTTGTGATTAGCAAAAATTTAAATGCATCAGAACATAAAATGTTAGTGATGATCTGGGGAGACAGACATTCTCATACCCTGCTGCTGAAACTATAAATGATGCTGGTGGAGATGGAACAAAATTTGTTAGGAGATAATGAAGGTCCTAAAAATGTGCCAAATAGTTTGTCCATTAGGAATTTGTCTTAAAAAATAATAATTTGGAAACAAGGAGACATACACAAGGATAGTCATTGCAGAACTGCTTGTAAATTTGAAAACAAACTAATTGTCCATTGAAGAATGTTTGGATAAATAGTAGTGTTTTTATTCTATATACTATTATACTAGTTAAAATTAATGGACTAGAGCTACATGGATCTATTTCTAAAGTACACTGTTGATTCCAAGGAAATGTACATTATAATACCATTTGGTAAATTTTTAAAACAGAAAGCAGCACTATTTTTTCTGTTACACATTAGCCATTGAAATATAGCAAAAGTATTTTAAAAACCCAGAAAAGATCCTCATCAACTTTAAACTTGTATTTGAGAGACAGGGGTGAGACTGGAAAGAAATACAAATGAGGCTTCAATTGTTTCTATGATTTTTTAAAAGAAAAAGATAGATTAAATGCAAAAATGCGCCTAAGGCAAGTATCACTGTATCTGGCTTAATAAGGAGAAATATCAACTACCTTAATTACTAAACCATACTGTGGCTAAGTATAAGCAGGACTTAGAAGAATTTGATTTAATGGAAGAAAATACAGAGTGAAAAACAAGGCTCAAGTTTGAGCACAAGTATAAAGGGGACCAGGTGTCGAGATGCTGCTGGTCAGGAGTGGTGTTGGGTGTACAACATCCATTGTCTCACCTGGTCTTCACAGCAACCTTTGACATGATTTCACTGGGCTCAGTTCAGCTCAGTTCAGTCACTCAGTCACGTCTGAATCTTTGTGACCCTGTGGACTGCAGCACGCCAGGCTTCCCTGTCCATCACCAACTCCTGGAGCTTACTCAAATTCACGTCCATTGAGTTGGTGATGCCATCCAACCACCTCATCCTCTGTTGTCCCCTTCTCCTCCTGCCTCCAATCTTTCCCAGCATCAGGGCCCATTCACTGACTGGGAAACTGAAGCTAAACCAGACCACACAATTAGGACAAACCATATTTCTGCCAGTGGAAGACTCAGGCTATGAATCCCTGCTGGTTTGATGCAAATCCCTTCTTCTGTACTTTGGAGTACACGGAATCCAGAAATGAATAAAGTTTCTACACAGATGCTGGAAGGGTTTGTAAAGAAAGGCAGGGCATCATGAGGGGCCTTACCACATCTGGCAATGGGTTTGCCATCAAATTTCCTGCTTGCTTTTTCTCAGAAGCTGTCCCAGGGCTGGGCACTGGGTCATAAACCGACATAAAAAGAACTCAAACAGAGTTCTTCGCTGACAAATCTGAAGGCTGCCAAGATGGGACACTAAGTGGGTAGGATACTGACTAGCAGATTCCAGCACCCACAACATGATCAGCAGGATTTCCAGCAAAGTGCTCAGGCCTAGAGGACAAAGGGTTCCCTGGGTTTTGGCCCTTTGCTGAGTCCATAGAAGAGCACAAATAATATGGAGATAAGAATCACTTGGCAGAAAGAAACAAAGTCAGGGACTTGGGACTTTTTCAGGGACACATGATTTGCAAAAAGTTTTTATTTTTCCTTTCTGTTAAAACTGCTAAGACTTGAAATGTGAGTTTTGGGAAAGCGAGAGATGGTGGTGTTGTTATTGCAGATAATAGAGTTTCTTAGCCAGAAACTGCCAGAGAAACATGTGAAGGACCACTGGAATGGAGCAAGGTGGTGATTATAACAGGAATAGCTGCATACCTGAGCTATGAAGTAAAAAACCTGAGAGGAAAAGTTGGCTAACACCAAAAAGAAATCCCCTTAGGAAGAGATAACCAGACTTTAGGATGAGCCCTTGGAAAAACTGACCTCAGGACAAGAAAGGATGACCTAGGAATAGGACTGAGGAGGCCTTTAGCTGACCAACATCCCAGATAAGCAGGACTTGGGGAGGCTTGGGACAATGATGTTGGAAAGAGGGAGAAGAAGAATGAAGAAGTAAGAAGGAGCCTGGTAATTTGGCAAAAGCTAGAATCTGCCTAGAAATTAACGCTGCTAAGAATTTCTCCAGAGCTAGGACAATCTACAAATTTCCAAGAACATGGATAGCTGCGCATGCCTACTCCCCCCAGCTTAGTCCCTCAACCCCATCCTGCCAAAACTGCAAGTTCTAATCCTTGGAACCAGTGAATGTTACCTCAAACGGTGGCTGGGGAGGAGTTGGGGGAGGACTTTGCAGTTGTGATTAAGGATCTTCAGACTGGGAGACTATCCTGGATTATCCAGATGGTTCCTAAATATCATTGCATGTACTTTTATAAGAAGGGAGCAGAGAAAGATCTGACCATAGAAGAGAAGGCCACATAACTACAGAAGTAGAGACTGGAATGGTGTGTGGCCACAATCCAAGGAATGCCAGCAGACACTAGAAGAGGAAAGGAAAAAGCTAGAGCTCCCCTATGATACCTTGATATCAGGCCCGTGATACTGATTTTGGAACTCTGGCCTCCAGACCAGTGAAAGAATAAATTTCTGTTGTTTTGAGTCACTGAATTTGTGGTAATTTGTTACAGCAGCCATAGGAAATGAACACAATAACTGACGTTCAATTTTGAGAAATTTGTTTTGCTGTTTTTGATAAATAATTCCCTCTACATTGTTAAATGGCCATTTCAGCTTCGCTTATAACAGTAAAAAGTTGGAAAGAGCCTAGAATGTCCATAAACAAAGTATGATAGTTTGTTGAGTAGAGTACTACAAAACTATTAAAAATGAAATGGCAGAAGTATATTAACTGACACAGCTTTATGTTTGTAATACCCTTACCATTAGGATTTTTTTTAAGTTATATACTAATCTTTTTAGACTTAAATTTTGATACATTGGGAATTTATCCTGATATTTGGCATGAGGTTCAGATATAAATTTATCTCTTTCCACTTGGCTATGATTTTATGATTTGTTCCAGTACCACTTATTATAGTACAGGCTTCCTCCACTGATTTCCCACATATTAAACTTCCATGTACTAAGGTTTATGTTTGGATTTCTTGGTCTGTTCCATTGATCTGTCTGCTTACTCATGAACAATACCACATTGTTGCTATTACTGAGCAGTTATAGTATCATTTAATATCTAATATGACAATCTTCTCTGATGCTCTGGTTTTTCCAGAATTTTTCTGCTTTTCTTTCTTGATTAAGAATTATTTCAACTTTTTAAAAGTCCCATGGGTTACTTTTTGTTGTGACCATGTTAAATTTATAATTAGTGAAAAGTGACATCTTTATAATATTGTCTTCCTATCCAAGAATTGATGCCTCAATTTGTTCAAGCGTGTTTATGTGTGTGTGTGTGTGGTGTCCATGTGCACACATGTATGGTAAATGCTTTTTAGAAATGATTTTAAAATTTTCTTCATAGAGTTTTCATTATCCTTATGAAGTTTGTTCCTAAAAATTAAAAATGAGGATATACAACTGTATCTATTTGCAGAAGATATTGTAAATCTGTAGAACTCAAGAGCAGCACTTGAAAGTTTGCTGAAAATGAGAAAATTCAGTAAAATATCAGGGCACAAAGTTAGTAAGCGGGAATAAAATATTTTCATAAAAAACAATAATTAGTTAGAAAGCATAATGGGAAAATATTCCATGTTTAATGGTAACAAAATTAGAAACCTCTACATAGCAAAAAGTACTGATAGAAAAGTCAAAAGTAACAAACTGGAAAAATATTGCACCTTACATAATAAAGCAAGGGTTAATAGCCTCATAAATGTATGAGGCATTTGAAAAGAGCTTTTGTAAATACATAGGAAAAAGATCAACATGCCAATGAAGTTACCAAATGATTCAATCTTACAGTTCAGGAAAAACATTAGGTATGGCTCTTGAACATACGACCAGACACTCTCATTCACATTAAAAGACAACCAACTTATATGTGGAATCTAAAAATGGGTACAAATGAACTTATTTACAAAACAGATGTAAAAAGCAAATAAGTGATTATGAGGGGGTTGGGGGGAGGGATAAATTGGGATATTGAGATTGACATACACACTGTTATATATAAAATAGACAACTAATAAGAACCTGCTATATAGCACAGGGAACTCTACTCAATACTCTGTAATGGCCTATATGGGAAAAGACCCTAAAAAAAAAGTGGATGGGGAATTCCCTGGAGGTCAAGTGGTTAAGACTTAGCTCTTTCTCTGCCATAGGCCCTGGTTCAATCCCTGGTCAGGGGAACTAAGAGTCCACACGCTGTATGGCTAAAAAAAGGGAAAGCTGGAACACCTTTACTTTCCTGGTGGCTCAGAGAGCAAAGAATCTGCTTGCAATGCAGGAGACCCAGGTTCTATTCCTGTGTGGGAAGATCCCATGGAGAAGGGCATGGCAATACACTCCAGTATTCCATGGACAGAGAAGCCTGGCAGGCTACAGTCCGTGGGATCACAAAGAGTTAGACGTGACTGAGCAACTACATGTATATGTAAAATCAATTCACTTTGCTATACACCTGAAACTAATACCACACTGTAAATCAATGATATTTCAATAAAAATTTTTAAAGCCAAAATACCATGGCTTAAACATATATTGGTGCAAAGTAAAAGTTTGATTACATGCTCTTTGTAGGGTGGCCTGGGGGGAGCAGTAGTCTCATATATTGCTGGTGGAAGTAACAGTTTATACAATATCTAAGATAAATCTGAGACTCTTGCATCAAACAGGAAAATGCTCTGACACTCCACCTGCAGAAACATAAGCTACATTTCCGGGACTGACAGCCAAATGCAGCCTCTGACACCATCTCTGCTTACAGCAAGTTCCACAAAGTCTCACCGGATGGACAGTTTTCACACAACGAAGGACAGAAGCTACAACACGCCCAACAAAATCACAATTGCTGACATTGGCCAGAATGTTCCTCACAGCAGCTTCTCTTTCCTTGGGATCTCACGCCTCTCGACACACTCAGCTATCTGATTTCACAATACACCCCCAAGTCTTCCAACAATGAGAAACCAGTAATGAGATGGGTACTCCCATCACAGATGGCTCTAAGATGGGATATGAATTAAAGTCACTCTTCCCTTTTTCTAATTCAGACCCTTCTATTAATCTTACTTGGCTTCCCTGGTGGCTCAGTGGCCAAGAACTCGTCAGCCAATGCAGGAAACTCGGGTTTGATCCCTGAGTGGGGAAGATCCCCTGGAGGAGGGAAAAGCAACCCATTCCAGTATTCTTGTTTGAGAAATCCCATGGACAGAGGAGATTTGGCGGGCTACATTCCATGGGGTCACAAAAGAGTCAGACAGACACGATTTAGCAACTAAACAACAGCAACAAATTAATCTTATGCAGAAATGACTATCTAAATTATTCAACATTTCATTTAACAACCTGCCCTTCACTTCAAATGTCTGTCACATTTCTAGAGAAGGCCTTGGTTCAAAATTGCCCTTCTTCCTTATATTTACTAAGTTGTGTACACTCTCTTCCTTGCCTTTTCATAGCTCTGTATTCTGAGGGACACACGAAAAGTGACATAAACTTTCTTCGCCCCAAATGGTCATGATCCTAATACAACATATTCCATTTCTATCTCATTCTTCATTTGCCCCTGCATCAGTGCAGTGCTTCCTCTCCTCTTGCTCTGCTATTGGAATAAGACAGAACCAGATGTCGGGTCCTGAGCTGGCAGGAAAGACAGCACTCAAAGGGTTAACTCCTTTCTCCCACAGAGTGAAGCGTTTTTGCTGATCCAGTGTGAGATGAGTTGGACCAAATTCAATTTAGCTGCAGTCAACAGGAAAGTAGGAAGGAAAATAGGATTTAACAAACAAAGCATTAAAAAAAAAAAAAAAAAGATTCCACAGCAGGAAATAATTATTTGGGCAATTGTTCACTTTGTGAAGAGGCTGGCCTGTATGAATATCCATCAGGATGCAGCGCTGTGTCCGGGGGTTTCTCCGCAGCACCCTGTCTGGTCTAATTAGTTACAAAAGGGGTTCTATGGGCTGAAGAAATTTGCAATTGTGTTGTGTTTCAGGGGAACGAACACATATGTCATTGAAGTGGAGTCTGGCACCGGCTTATACTGGTGAAGCCTCGAGTGGTTGGCCAGAATGGAATCAATACGAAAGGAAGCTCTAAATGCCAACAGAAGTGGTTTACAAAAATAATTCACTGACCGTTCCATCTGCCTCGGATTAAGCACGTTAAACGGTTCAGTTCAAGTTAACGTTGCTAACATATAGATACATATAAATAAACAAAACCACATATTTTTATCAAATATTTGCATTTGAAAACCTTCACTAATGCACACAGAACCCGGATTGAGGGTTCATCTAACCCTACACTTTTCCCCTTAGAACATTTACATTAAAAATATTTAATCTGAAGGAAAACTCAGATTGTCCCCACAGAGAAGAGTAAACTCCCTTTGGAAAGGAAAGTGAAAATATTATTTTCAGAATAAAAACCTTTCAATCTGTAAAAGGAGTTTTACAGCTTAGCCTCAGGAGAGTCAGCCAAAGGTTCAGTTGACAGGGAAACAGAGCGGGTCTTGGGGAACCGAGGCCTAGAGGATTGGTTTATTCACTGTCCCAACAATGGGTGCTAGAATGAAATCAATACTTTCTTGGTATTGATTTGCATTAATTTGCATGTAAAATCCATTGACTGTATATTAAAATTACATCGATTAGAAGTCTAAGAAGGTGACAAATCATAGTTAAATAGCAAACATATCAACATGTATTGAATACTTACTAAATCATTTTCATGTAATTGCTACAACCACCCTGTCAGGTAGGTATTAAATGACTAACCCTGTTTAACAGATGTAGAAACTGAAGCACAGAGTGGTTAAGAAACTTTCCCAAGGTCACAAAGCCAGTAGGCACAGGAAGCCTGCACTGGGATCCAGACAGTCTGACTCTGGATCATCCTCTACTCTCCCATATACATAAAAAAGTCAGGAGAGGGGCCAGACAGAAACCTGGAGCAGGTCCCCAGAGCAAGATGCTAGAAACAAAAGATTGGATTCAGCTACTCCCCTGCAGGCCTTCACGTCCCCCTGACACTCCACACCCCACCCATCACAGGGCTGTGGCCCTTGTTCCTTGTTTTCCACTGCCCGACCTGCCTAGACTGGGATCCCCTGTCCTTCACCTGTGCTAAGGAGGGTATGACGGGATAACCTGAACATTCCGTCAAGAGATGGAAGCTGGCTCCTCCTGGGGAACAAATTCCTGGGCCCTGCTAACAGATGGCTCTGCAGACTGTCAAACTCAAGTCCTGCAAATGTGTGTGTCCTCCTGGGTCAATCGGCTTTAGTGCTTTGGTGTCCCTGTAGGGTCACATGACCCATGGTTTCCAGGCAATCTGGTAGGAGCAGAAAGTGGACCAGCAGGGCAAAGTCCTGGTGACTTGTGAGCTCATGAAGTTCTGACCGTGATCACCGTTTTCCCAGCTCACGTCATCTCAATCTAGCATAACATCCATGATTACGGATGATGAAACTAAACCTCAGGCTGTGTAAGTGGCTTCACTCAACTTTGCACAGGCAGGAAATGGCAAAGCGAGGATTTGAGCTGGACCCTAATTCCAGAGTCCTTTTTTTTTGTCCCTCAGTGTCAGTTGGCAGCCCTGCCACCAGCCTCAAAGCCCGCTTTGTGTGAACTGGTCAAAGGTGTCCTTGCTCAAGACACGTTGCAGCCAAATGCCAGAAAACTGTCTTAATCATTGTAAAAATCTACGTGATGAAAGGCATCGTCGTTGGGGGTAGTCCTGACCCCGAGGACAGGAACCCCTGCTCCCCAGCATGCTCTCTGATGGGCTGACAGCATCCTCCTTCACTCTCCCCGTAAGCTGTCACCTCCCTACATGGGCACGGACATGTCCTCCTTCAAGGTCGAGCAGGCGGGGCACTCAGGCAGCTCCTGTTCAGGCTGAGCGAGACCATGGAGAGTTTCCAGCACTCAAGGTAACGGGAAATGTTAAGCAAAGTAGGTGAAAAGCCTGGTCTAACATTTCCATTTACCTCCTTTGTCTGTCTGAATAAGTGTCATTAATTCAAACCATTTAAAAATGAGGCTTGATGATGTGTGAGAGCGGAAGCCCCGGAGCACCGGGCCACTGCTCACCACATCCTCGCTGACGCTATCTCTGGCCTGGAGCGATCAATTGAACCCCCGCAAATGTGCTGTGAATATTGCAATTCAGCCGACCACTAATGACCCTGTGTCTGAGGCTGCTCTTCCCACACACACTCCCCTGGCCTGACTTCCCACCCTCCCCCAGTACCCCTCCTTTTCAAAGCCCCCCCACTCCTACTTCGAGACCACGCAAGGCCCACTTCAAAGGAGGAAAAGATGGATAAGCATGGTTTTCTCTCTAGGAAATACCCCGCACATCTAAT
Organism: Bos taurus; assembly: GCF_002263795.3. Classification (NCBI taxonomy): domain Eukaryota; kingdom Metazoa; phylum Chordata; class Mammalia; order Artiodactyla; family Bovidae; genus Bos; species Bos taurus. The sequence continues at coordinate 63,138,645 of NC_037331.1, forward strand.
GCTTTTTGTATAGATGGAGGCATTCTGACAGCCTCAATAATACTGTAAAAGTGCTGCAGCTAGGAGGAAAACCCAGCCCTTTCCAAAAGCAAGGGAAAAGTCTGAATACTTAGTAACATACAATTTTCATATTTTGGTTGATAACATGCCATGGAATCAGAGTATTTTCCATTTCCTCTTTGCTCTTTTTCCAGTGATTTCAAAAGCCTTTATTAAATCTATCAAAACCTAAATATGGTAAAATTAGGTGACTTTTTCTAAAAAATACGAAAGAAAAGTATATGTATCCAAATAAGTCTCACTGTCTTCAAAGCAGATTCCTATATGAGACTTGGACTTATTTCAGTGATCGCCTTCTTCCCCAGCATACACACACACACACACACACACACACAATCAGTTATCTATCTGTGTGAGAAATTCTTTCACAATTGAGTTTAGAGCTTAGCACATCATTTTGAATATCCTTTATAGTATGCGTAGCATGATTTGTGGGAAAAGTCCAAGATGTTGAGTGTCATGTTTGAGGTCTTTAAAAAATAATCAAGCTGCAAATCAGGTGCTCTGAGAAGACCTAGAGGGGTAAGATGGGGTGGGAGGTGGAAGGGAGGTTCAAGAGAGAGGAGTTGTATGTATGCCTATGGCTGATTCATGATGATGTATGGCAGAAACCAGCATAATATTGTAAGCAATTATCCTCTCATTAAAAATTTTTAAAAAAGAAATTAAAAAAAAAATGAATCAAGCTGGACCATAGTGTTTCAGGGTTAAACTGAGATTCTACCAGAACAAAAAAAAGTTGATTTTTATCACATAGCTTATAAGTGGGCTCTGCAGGCCACTTCAGGGCAGCCACAGCCAACCTGTTCTGCACAGAGTGAAGCATCACCAGCTAAACGGACTCTGGGAACGTCATGGAACCTCAGGCAACCTGTTTCCTAGCCAGCAGGACAGGGAAATTAAAAGCTGTCCCATCTGCCTCACAGGGCATCCCGAAGACCATTTGATGAAGAAATATTTCTTCAGAAATCATCTGTATTCTAGTCCAATATCCTAAACACATCAAAGCAAAGCTGTTTCAGTTTGAGGGCAGAGGAGGGGACCACAGCCCTGCCTGTTGAACCTCTAGTACTCAAATCCTCCTCACCCTTCAGCAATCCAATTCTCGACGAGTCTTTGTAAACTATAAAGCCCAGGATAAACATGAGTCTCTTCTCCCCAGTTTGCTCTAACACCCTCAAGGACTGTCTGTCATCTGCAGATATTTACGGTCATGGCTAAAATAATAATCATTTCAAAACATTCATCTACAGGTTCATGATCCTGGCCCTAACCTCTAGTAACTTCCTGTCCACAAAGAGGTTTCCTGTTCTCTTTAATAATCGCTACTGTGATCGGCAGAATTCTAAGACATCCTCCAAGATTCTCACCCATGGGCATTTAATCCAACTTTAACCTAAGATAGGTTAGTGTTGGATTAAATCTTGTGAAAGGATTCTGCAGAAGAAATTAGGTTACTAATCTGCCAACTTTAAATAAGGGACAGTGTCCTGGATTCTCCAAGTGAAACTGATATAAACACAGGGGCCCCAAAGAGCAGAAGATGAAGGTGGAAGAGTGAGTCAGATAGATGCGGAGGAAAAGGGAGACAGAGGAAACGGAAGGAAAGACCAGAGAGCTCTGACACTTGAGAAGGACTCCAACTACCACTGCTGGCTTTGAAGACAGAGGAAGGGAGCCATGAGCCAAGGAATACAGGTGGCCTCTAGAAGCTGAGAATAACCATGGCCAATAGCCAGAAATGAAACCAGGACCTCAGTCCTACAAACCAATGGAAGTGATATCTGCCATAAATCATAATGAACCTGGAAGCAGATTCTCCCCCAGAGCCTCAGGTAAGGAGCATCGCCCTGCCACTCCTTGATTCTAACTTGATGAGACCCTTGTCAGACTTCCACAGAACTACTACCTGCAGAAATGCAAGATAATAAAAGGGTTGCTGGAAATACCCTTGGATTGAAAGTAAATAAATTTTAAGCTGGTTAAATTGGTGGTAATTCATTATGGCAGAAATAGAAGCCTAATAAAACTACCCACAATGTTTTTTGTTGTTTTTCTGAAAACTGCAGCCTTCTAGAGAAACAGAATTATTCTTGGTATCTGAAGACCTTGTTTCAGTCAAGTTCATTTGGGAAACATACAAAGACTCATGTGCTGGGCAGAAGAGAGGGGCATGGGGCCAACAAGGACGGAGAAGACATCCCCAGCAGCTGGACCAGTTATGGTCTGTTATTTGGAAACAGCCATGGGGAAATGGGGGAAGAAAATGGCAAACCACTCCAGTAGTTTTGCCTGGGAAATCCCATGGACAGAGGAGCCTGGTGAGCTATAGTCCCTGGGGTTGTTAAAGGCAGGACAAGACTTAGTGACTGAACAGCAACAACAATGGGGAAATAATGTGACTCTAGCAATGGTGTTCAATTTTGGCTGCTCAGCAGAATTGCTTAGGGTGCACCTCAGACCAATTATATTAAAAGCTCAGGAAAGGGAAGGTCAGTGTATTTTACCCACACCCCCTGCCTTCCCCCTACCTTCCCCAACCCCACCCACGCCCACCCCCACCCCCACCCCCCACCCCCTGCAGCCCCAGATGATTCCATTGAAAGCCAAGTTTAGGAACCACTGTGATCTGTAGACTGGCTAGATGTGAGGGCAGAAGAAACTCTGACCAGCTAGGGGAAGATTTCTCCTGCTGGTAGAATTCATAGGAAATACTCAAGAACATAAACTCATATTCAGGTGTTGGTAGGCTGTCCTGTTGGAGTTTATCTTCATCGTCAACATGGGCTGCTCAACAGAGGAAAGTGCAGAAGAAGGTGTCTTGAAAATTTTCATATCCCCCAGAATTTAGCAATATACATAGTTGGTGCTCAAATTGTTTATCCATGATCCTATCTTTTCAGTGTTTCTCAGTTCCACCTAGAGGAAAATGGACACATTGCAAAGCTTCCTAATGTAATTGTTAAGTACATTCATTAAGGAACCAGGCCTTCTGCTCACTTTTGCCAGAAGCAGCCTTTAGAAGGATATAGAAGGTTACATGGTTGTTCTCAGAAGAGAGAGGAAGGTAGAGGCAGGAAAAACTGCCTGTCACAAGGCTTTTCTTTAAGTCCAAGGAATAGACACCAATGTGGGTGTGATCCTTGTAGAAAGTTTCTTTGCCATGAGTAACAAGTCTGAAGCCATGATGGAATTGACATCTACAACTCGGGTCGATGGCTGATTTTCCTGAGTTTGTAAATTTCCAGAGAGGGCTTTAGATTTTTCCAATTATTTTGTGCATTCTCAGTACTTGGTCATCAGGACAAGGTGAAAGGGAGGGAGGTTGATCTTTTTGTTAACACACTCTGTTGAATAAGGCCTGTAGGATGAATTTGCTGCCTAAAGTGTGATTCGCTGAGACACTAGATGGGATCAGTGTGATCACCTTACAGAATGTTTCCCACAAGAATTACATCCTTTGGCTGTCTCTCCTACACCTGAGTTGGTACAAAGAGCTGGCATTCGGCATTTCCTGCCTGAGATTTTCCCACACCACAAACATGCAAGGTTTCTCTCATGTATGGATTCATTTGAGGTCAGTTTATGGCTGAAGCTTTGCCCTCCAGTGGCCCTGAGGATCTCCCAGTCTCCTGAGCTCGTGTGCTAATCACATTTTGAGACAATCTGGAAACGAAAGTTATTATTTCAAGTGTCCTTCTACTTCGTATGTGTGAATTTGTTTTCATTTGGCCAATGGCCTAGACAAATACCATTAGCATCTTGAGCACGGGTTGGCACAACAAACTTTTCCGTAAGATGTTTTTTGAACACACAAATATTACTTTGTCAGAGACTATAAATGCCACTCCTCTCTGGCCTGGGGACTGAGAGCTAAAGTTTCTCAGCTGTTGCTACTGCTGCTGCTGTGAGCTGCTCCTTCACAGCCCCGCAAGCAATCACTTCTAATCGCCAGTAAGCTTGAAGGGAAATACTGAGCTGGGGGACGAACGTCTGGGGAGGGGATTCTGAATAAAAAATTGTGCAACTAAAAGTTTTTTATAGTTAATGCAGCTCTTTCCCACTGCAAAAGGCTACCTTTAAAAGCTGCTATTTCCTTTGCATTAACTAAAAATGGACACATCTGTTGAAAGAAAGGCAGGGGGCTGAGAAGACAATAGCTATTATGATAGGCAAAGTGTGTGTGTGTGCATGTGTATGTGTGTGTTTGGACGTGTGTATGCATAAGCGCACGAGCCACTAAAGAAAGTGCAGAGAGGCGAGATTGTTGGAAAGATAGTCATGGAACTGCTGTCGGTTATTATTTATACGGCATCATAAATGTACGGCCGTCAAAGCCAACAAGCCATCTCACTTAACTGCTACCTAAGTGCTGGCAGAGCGAGATCTCAGAAGAATGACTCTCCTATTTAATATTTAACCAGATGCTTCCATTTTTGAAAATATAGTTTGCTCCTTGTGGAGGAAGGAGGGGAGCTGACTTACAACTTCTGTGATGTATGAGCTATTGTTGGGAGTAATAGAAAGCCAGTTTTTTTCTTTCCTAACTTCACTGTCCATATTTCCATGATGTTGGCAAAAAGAGCATTTTCTACAAGTTTGAATGACTACCTGTATTATTATATTCATTAACATCCTGGCAAAATAAGCCAAGGCTTAGTTACTCTGATCCTGTAATGAAGATGTGAGAAACCAAGGCAGAAGGGAGTGATGCAGTTGGCCCCAAGTTGTGCCAGCCAAGGGAAGGGATGAACCTGAGCCTGACTTCGTTCAGGGTTTGAATTCTGTGGTCTAATGGAAAGGCCATGTTACCTGGACTGCTGAAGTTCCTGAAAAATTACCCAGACTACCAAATGGATGCAGGACGGCCAGTTCTACTCAGCACACAGCAATGTGCCAGATGAGGGCGTCCTTTTAGCTCCTGCAACTACCCGCAGACTTTCCACCTTTCTTCTTTGAGTCTCCCTCTCTTTGGGGGAATATCCCTCAAGGATGTCCTTCTCAGGTACATCTCTTGCTTATCCATCATCTCCTATCTTTGTCCTTCATCTCTGGGCCTCCCCTGAATCCCTGGAATGTCTCTCAGATATCAGAGCCACTACTACCCACGAAAGGGACTGAATGCTTGAGTATCCCATGGACTCATCCAGAAATGGACTCAGATAGCTGTCATTTCATCAGCAAAACAGCCAGTTGGCATATACTCTATAGGTGCCCGGAGCCTCTGGAGTCCACCTGCGGACACACCCTTCCCCCTCTTCAGCCTCATGAAGAATTAACTCTCTCCTTGCTTCTGACCAAGCGCCTGCTGAGTCTCTGAATTGCTCTGAGCTCCTGTCCACAATGAGAGGATGCATGGAAGTGGCCAGCCCCAGGAAAAGCCCACTGTTATTCCAGCACTGTTATTGCAACAGCTCAACTGTCAAGCTTTTTCTCTCATGTCTCTCACACATCATTTCCTCCCGTGCCCATACATTTTAAATGGAAAATGTTAAGAACAATAAGACAGGCTAAGAACAAGAGAGCAGTATCCCCAAGAAGGAAGACTGCCTGCTCATGCTGCTCTTGGTTTACTTTAATCTCACCTTTGGGCCCCTTTAATACATCCCACACCCCTGAAGGGAGAATAAGAGCAACAGATGAGGCTTGAACAATGAAGCATTTCTCTGCTCTGTTTCCCACCTCCCCCACCACACTGCTCCAGACCCCCTAGACTCAAGAAGGACTCCCACACCTCATGAAATTTCAGGTAATGTTGAGGGCGTTGTCAGAATGACTTCACTGGCCCATACAGACAGCATCTACATGGGCTTCTGAGGAGAACAGAATGGGACACAGAGCAGCCCCGTGTGCTGGGGACAGTATCAGAGGGTCCCATTATCTGCCAGAGGGATGTGAAATTGGAACAACTCCAGCCGAGAAGGCAGCAAGCCACACCATTTACATGAAATACACGGTGTTGGGCCCGCCACAGAGCTGACTGGCTTTGATCTTGGTGAACTTTTGAATCATGTGTGACTAAAGAATTCTTTACAAAGAATTATTTCAGCTTTCTGAGTTAATGAAAAGCCAGCCCGTACAATTTATGGAAGCAAAAGACCAAGCATTAGAGGAAGGGAAAAAAAAGTCATAAAAAAAATCCCCAGGAGCCTTTAATGTGACAGTCCTCATGGTCTGTGCGGATCTCTAACTCCACATTTTTCTGTCAGATTTATTGGGTTTTATTGGAATTCATTCTTCTCAGTCCTGGGGTTTGTGGAGGTAATCTTCAGGAGAAAAATGTGTCTGAGGCAAAATGAACCAGATTGATGAGACAAAATCAAGGGAGTAAAACCCCTAATTACTGGGCAAGATCAACTCTATGTAGGCTACACTGCAAAACCAGCATCGCATACACACCACCCTGGTCCCAAGAGGAAGTTACAGGAGTCTCCGCTACCCAGGATCGATGGATAGCAAGTAGCAAAATGCCACAAAATCAACCTGCCTCTTACACTGTGTGAAACGGTTCTGCTTCCTAACCTACTTCACGGTCAACAAAGTATTCTCAGGGGAAGAGAAATCTGGGAAGCGGGGAGTGGGGTGGGGAAGCGGGGGGTGGGGGGGGGGAAGTGACCACTTACAAGCAGAGTGCATGTCTCTTCTGAAATGGATAGCGTCTGTGAGCATTGGCTGGGAACTGGCGGCAGAGCCATCGTCCAGAGAGTAAATCACAGGATATGTACAAAGAGAGAAATTAGAGCAAAAAGGGTAAGATGTGAGTCATCTCAGATGTGGGAAACCACTTCTCTCCCAAGGCTGGGCATCGTTCACTTTCATTTATCCTTCTCCCAAGATTTTTCTTTCAAGAAGAGATTAAAGACAGCCGTGATCTCTGAGAGGTTTTCATTATTTATGCTGCGATAATAATAAATCTAATCCCTTTTGCTAGTTATCTCTCCCAATAAAAAAAGTTTTCTCTGTAAGCCATCATCTGGATGGCGAGAGGGTAGTGCTTGGGGTAATTTCTCTACTACAGGGAGGCAGCCTAGTGCAGAGGTTAAAAGCTTGGTCCCAGCCTTATGTTTCTTCCCAGCCAAACTCGCTCCCTTCTTAGCTGAGACTTTGCACTTATTCTGTAAGCCTCAGTTTCCTCATGGGAGTAATGATGCTGTCTGTCTCCTTGGGGTTTTATAAAGACCAGATGAGACAATCATAATAAACACTTTCTGGTACACAGCAAACTCTCAGTAAATATTAAATGACATCCTAAAACTAGGTGCCTTGAAAAATAGGTTATAGGTTAAGTCTTTTGTGCTTAATTTTAAGAAACTTTCAAATTTGAGAAGAAATATCTACTTAAAAAACAGAGCTGGAATATAAATAACATCCATTTATTATTCTAGTTCAGCATTCAATTTAACAAATTCCCAATAACTATTTTTTGTATGCGGGCATCATGCCAGATGATTTGATGTATATTGAGTGAAAAAAAGTGAAAATCTGTCGCTAAGTCATGTCTGACTCTTTTGAGACCCTATGGACTGTACCCTGCTAGGCTCCTCTGTCCATGGGTTTTTCCAGGCAAGAATACTGGAGTGGCTTATCATTGCCTCCTCCAGTGATGTATATTATCTAATTTTAATTCTCAGAATAAACATATGGTGGAGATCACTATTTTATAATTTTGAACATTATGCAGTGAGGTTATACAATCAGTTCACAATTTCAGAGGTAGGAAGTAAGAGCTTGAATTTAAACTCAGATTTTCTTATTCCAAGTCCAGTACTCTTTTTAGACACCATATTTCTTCCCTACTTGCTTCCTACTAGGTCATTTTCAAAATTCAAATGATTATTTCATGCATAGACTTTATTAATGCTAATAGCTTGCCACATTGTAAAATTAAAAGTGTGATCATATTATAATCTGTCACTTAGACAAACACCCATGCCTTTTGCAAATCAGGGAAAGTAAATTATGTACTTCTTGGGCAACTAGTAATAACTAGGCATGGGGTTAAAGAATACTGATCATTAAGTGTTGAAATTTAGAGGAAAACAAATTAGAAATTTGAACTGAAGTGTGCAGAATACTACAAATCTTAAAGAAAATAAAGTAAAGAAAGAGTTTGGATTTGGGGTTTTTTTTTTTTTTTTGGTCATTTGACAAGGAAGAAAATCCACAAAAATACCTTCTCTCTTTAAAAATATTCCATCAATAACTTGTGAATTCTTTCACTGCTGGTTAAAAGTAAATATTATTAAAGTGCCCTGAGGGCTGTTACTTTCTCTTTTTCTTCCCTGTCCAACATTCCACAAAATAAAAGAAAGATAATCTGTGAGTTCTTACCCTCCTCCAATACCATTTTTAAAAGACAAAAGTCCTCTTGCTGGGCCATATTTAATTCACAACCCACGCTTGGCATCTCTGAGAGAAAGACTTAAGTTCCCTTCTCGCAGCACATGGGAAAGTGTGCTGACAGGCAAAGGCAACGTGACCCATATAGGGTCAATAGACCCATATTCCCTCTACTTGAAGCCATGATGCCAGAGTTTGGTGGGTTTCTTGGTTGACTAGGGCTGCCATAACAGTACCACAGACTGGGTGGCTTAACCAACAGAAGTGTATTGTCTCACAGTTTGGAAGTCTAAAAGTCCAGGATTGTGACAAGGTTGATTTATTCTGATGGCTGTGAGGGAAGGGTGTATTCCAGACCTCTCTCCTTGGCTTGTTGATGGCTATCTCCTCCCTGTATCTTTTCATATCACCTTTCCCCATGAGTGTTTATGTCCAAGTTCCCCTTTTCATAAGGCTAGCAGTTATATTGGATCAGGAACACACCCTACTCCAGGACCACCTCATCTTAATTATATCTGCTGTGAATTTTTGCATGGGAACAACTGACTCTAGTCACTGAAAGGATGAGTTGAGTATTAGCCAAGTAACATCATGCCCAAATAAAATAAAATGTGAGAATGTCAAAATGCAATAAAAAAAAAAAATTGCACCTATTTCCTGGAAAAAAAAAAAAAAGAGTCATTCTACAAATGCAGGTGGTACTGTCTCCATAATCTCCTTACAAATTATTTCTCCTGGGCAAATAGACTCTCAACCAGTGTAGTCATGAGCTCTAAAATGACACCTGACACTTGAAATACCTAACTTGATTTCAGTTCAGTTCAGTCACTCAGACATGTCCAACTCTGCAACCCTGTGGACTGCAGCACACCAGGCTTCCCTGTCCATCACCAACTCCCAGAGCCTACTCAAACTCATGTCCATTGAGTCAGTATTGCCATCCAACCATCTCATCCTCTGTTGTCCCCTTTTCCTCCTGCCTTCAATCTTTCCCGGTATCAGGGTTTTTACCAATGAGTCGGTACTTTGCATCAGGTGGCCGAAGTATTGGAGCTTCAGCTTCAGCATCAGTCCTTCCAATGAATATTCAGGACTGATTCCCTTTAGGATTGACTGGTTTGATCTCCTTGCAGTCCAAGGGACTCTCAAGAGTCTTCTCCCACACCACAGTTCAAAAGCATCAATTCTTCTCACTCAGCTTTCTTTATAGTCCAACTCTCACATCCATACATGACTACTGGAAAAACAGACAGATCTTTGTTGGTAAAGTAATGTCTCTGTTTTTTAATATGCTGTCTAGGTTGGTCATAGCTTTTCTTCCAAGGAGCAAGTGTCTTTTAATTTCGTGGCTGTAGTCACCATCTGTAATGATTTTGGAACCCCCCAAAATAAAGTCTCTGTTTCCATTGTTTCCCCATCTATTTGCCATAAAGTGATGGGACCAGATGCCATGATCTTAGCTTTCTGAATGTTGAATTTTAAGCCAACATTTTTCACTCTCCTCTTTCACTCTCATCAAGAGGCTCTTTAGTTCTTCTTCATTTTCTGCCATGAGAGTGGTGTCATCTGAATATCTGAGGTTATTGGTATTTCTCCCAGCAATCTTGATTCCAGCTTGTGCTTCATCCAGCCCAGTGTTTTGCGTGATGCACTCAGCATATAAGTTAAATAAGCAGGGTGACAATATACAGCCTTGATGTACTCCTTTCCCGATTTGGAACCAATCTGTTATTCCATGTCCAGTTTTAATTGTTGCCTCTTGATCTGCATACAGATTTCTCAGGAGGCAACTAACTTGATTTAGTTTGTATCTAACACCTTGAACTAGGACTGGGAATGGGAAACCAGTAAATTAATATTCAGACCCATTATTAAGTCTCAGTCACAATCCATTACTTAGAAAGACAGACAAATGTTTCTCACTGGGAAGTATGTTTTGGGGCTTATTCTATGTAATTCCTTCACATTTCAGAGTATCAGAGTCAGTTCCAGTGTGGTCTTCTCTGGATACTTTTCTTGGAAACCTCCCTCTGTGCTTCACTATCAAGATGAATTATCTTCTCTCCCCTGGTCTCCCCAGCACCCTGTGTTACTTCAGCATGGTTATTGCTGGATTACTGATGTGTCTCCTTCAAGAGACTGTGAAATCCTTGAGGAAAGAGACCATGATTAATCCCTATGGTCACAACACAGAGTATGGTAAACATTTGCTAAATGAAAGGAGTTCAGTAAGTGTTTGCTGAATTATGATTGGATAAACATGGACCATCAAGGATCTCTGAACACCTGACTGTCCATACTGACTAGAGAAGGATGGCCTTTCCTCACTGTTTCTGAAGACAGCACAGAGGGAACAATCAGAAAAAGGGTCTGGAGCTGCCCTGAGAATGCCGCTCACCCTGGGACTGGTGCTGGTTGTTCACACCAGCCCCTTGCTGGGACATGCATATGTGACATCAGAGACACAAACCACAGCTGACTCCTTTGTGAAGACGGAAAGATTATTTTAAATAATTTTGAATTTATTTTAATTGAATGTATTAAGATTTAATCTTTGTCTTCCTTTATCTTGAGCTATCTTTGCTGAATCTCTGGCCAAAGCTGATATGTAATTTATGTATATGTATTTAATATGTATTATTACATATTGTTTTATTTACATAGTATTTACATATTTAATATGTATTAAATATAAATAATAATTTAATGTGTATTAAATATGTAATATACAAAGTAATAAGTGTGTATATATATCTTTTTTTGCACTAGTTTACTTTTATGAGAATTTCTCTGGCACTTGACCCCTGTTTCATTTGGACACATTTGGTCTCTCCCCAAAGGGACTGTATCTACTGGCATCTGAAAACCTTAGAAATGTGTTTACACTAAAACACTCTTGAAATTGAATCTTCAAGATGACCCAAGTCTAAAGGGACTGTTATTTTTTTTTTAATGCAACTCTATTTCTCTAAATTTGCTTTTGTGAAACAAAATTCTCTCGCAAGCTGGAGGCAACGAGCAAACTTGAGTTAACTCCTTATTAACAAAAAACGGTGCCAAAAGGGGAAAAGTTAACTTCATGTGGGTTACTATCTCTGAACTGGCTCAGCATGTGACCAAACTTCTGGCAGCCCCAAGTTAACTGTATTCCAAAATGCTATCTTCAAATGTCTTCTCAAGCTACCTTTGCATTCAAATTCAAGCACTCAATGGATGGAAGTCCAGAGAGGGCTTCCCGGACCCCAGGATGATGTCCTCTGCTTGAGTCCACATTAGTATTAGTTTGACAACATTCTTTAGTATGAGAAAGAAAACAAATTTACTTTCTTGTTCAGTGGCATTTTCATTAGAACTCCAAGAACTTGTATATATGCATGGCTGAATCCCTTTGCTATACACCTGAAACTATCACAACTTTGTTAATCAGTTATACTCCAATAGAACATAAATTTTTTTTTTAAAGAGTAGTGGGACTGTCTGGCTTAAGATCTTAATTACCTGTGTTTGCTGGTGGAGAGATAAATAAAACTTATCTATAGTAATGGAATTCATTTGATAAATATGCATGCCACCAATTTCCCAGCCTCCATCTAAAACAAGCCATGTCCTTTGTTGTCAACTGCAGGAATACACACTTATAAGTAGTTGGTTCAAAAAAAGAAGAATTCCAAGCACTTAAGAAAAAAAGGATTCCCTTCACCTTTCATCTTCCTGGTTCTATATGTGCAGTGTTCTGGGCTATGCTATCTAGTCTTGTCCTTTTCATTATAGGGGACTGGAATGCCAAAGTAGGAAGTCAAGAAACATGTGGAGTAACAGACAAATTTGGCCTTGGAATACGCAATGAAGTAGGGCAAAGACTAATAGAGTTTTGCCAAGAAAATACACTGGTCATGACAAACACCCTCTTTCAACAACACAAGAGAAGACTCTATACATGAACATCACCAGATGGTCAACACCGAAATCAGATCGATTATATTCTTTGCAGCCAAAGATGGAGAAGCTCTATACAGTCAGCAAAAACAAGACCAGGAGCTGACTGTGGCTCAGACCATGAACTCCTTATTGCCAAATTCAGACTGAAATTGAAGAAAGTAGGGAAAACCACGAGACCATTCAGGTATGACCTAAATCAAATGCCTTATGATTATACAGCAGAAGTGAGAAATAGATTTAAGGGCCTAGATCTGATAGATAGAGTGCCTGATGAGCTATGGAATGAGGTTCGTGACATTGTACAGGAGACAGGGATCAAGACCATCCCCATGGAAAAGAAAATGCAAAAAAGCAAAATGGCTGTCTGGGGAGGCCTTACAAATAGCTGTGAAAAGAAGAGAAGTGAAAAGCAAAGGAGAAAAGGAAAGATATAAGCATCTGAATGCAGAGTTCCAAAGAATAGCAAGAAGAGATAAGAAAGCCTTCCTCAGCGATCAATGCAAAGAAATAGAGGAAAACAACAGAATGGGAAAGATTAGAGATCTCTTCAAGAAAATCAGAGATACCAAAGGAACATTTCATGCAAAGATGGGCTCAATAAAAGACAGAAATGGTATGGACCTAACAGAAGCAGAGGATATTAAGAAGAGATGGCAAGAATACACAGAAGAACTGTACAAAAAAGATCTTCACAACCCAGATAATCACAATGGTGTGATCACTCACCTAGAGCCAGACATCCTGGAATGTGAAGTCAAGTGGGCCTTAGAAACCATCACTACGAACAAAGCTAGTGGAGGTGATGGAATTCCAGTTGAGCTATTCCAAATCCTGAAAGATGAAGCTGTGAAAGTGCTGCACTCAATATGCCAGCAAATTTGGAAAACTCAGCAGTGGCCACAGGACTGGAAAAGGTCAGTTTTCATTCCAATCCCAAAGAAAGGCAATCCTAGAATGCTCAAACTACCACACAATTGCACTCATCTCACACGCTAGTAAAGTAATGCTCAAAATTCTCCAAGCCAGGCTTCAGCAATATGTGAATGGTGAACTTCCTGATGTTCAAGCTGGTTTTAGAAAAGGCAGAGGAACCAGAGATCAAATTGCCAACATCTGCTGGATCATCGAGAAAGCAAGAGAGTTCCAGAAAAACATCTATTTCTGCTTTATTGACTATGCCAAAGCCTTTGACTGTGTGGATCACAATAAACTGTGGGAAATTCTGAAAGAGATGGGAATACCAGACCACCTGACCTGCCTCTTGAGAAATTTGTATGCAGGTCAGGAAGCAACAGTTAGAACTGGACATGGAACAACAGACTGGTTCCAAATAGGAAAAGGAGTACGTCAAGGCTGTACTTAAATAACCCTGCTTATTTAACTTATATGCAGAATACATCATGAGAAACGCTGGACTGGAAGAAACACAAGCTGGAATCAAGATTGCCGGGAGAAATATCAATAACCTCAGATATGCAGATGACACCACCCTTATGGCAGAAAGTGTAGAGGAACTAAAAAGCCTCTTGATGAAAGTGAAAGTGGAGAGTGAAAAGTTGGCTTAAAGCTCAACATTCAGAAAACGAAGATCACGGCATCTGGTCCCATCACTTCATGGGAAATAGATGGGGAAACAGTGGAAACAGTGTCAGACTTTATTTTTCTGGGCTCCAAAATCACTGAAGATGGTGACTGCAGCCATGAAATTAAAAGACGCTTACTCCTTGGAAGGAAAGTTATGACCAACCTAGATAGCATATTCAAAAGCAGAGACATTACTTTGCCAACAAAGGTCCGTCTAGTCAAGGCTATAGTTTTTCCTGTGGTCATGTATGGATGTGAGAGTTGGACTGTGAAGAAGGCTGAGCACCGAAGAACTGATGCTTTTGAACAGTGGTGTTGGAGAAGACTCTTGAGAGTCCCTTGGACTGCAAGGAGATCCAACCAGTCCATTCTGAAGGAGACCAGCCCTGGGCTTTCTTTGGAAGGAATGATGCTAAAGCTGAAACTCCAGTCCTTTGGCCACCTCATGCGAAGAGTTGACTCATTGGAAAAGACTCTGATGCTGGGAGGGATTGGGGGCAGGAGGAGAAGGGGACGACAGAGGATGAGATGGCTGGATGGCATCACTGACTCGATGGACGTGAGTCTGAGTGAACTCTGGGAGTTGGTGATGGACAGGGAGGCCTGGCGTGCTGCAGTTCATGGGGTCGCAAAGAGTCGGACACGACTGAGCGACTGATCTGATCTGATCTAGTCTTCACCATGAAGAAAAAAAGAGAGCTCTTTTATATATAAGATATTTTACAACACACTAGTCCACTGAAGTACATATAAACCCTTCTCTTGCTCCATGGAAAACAGTGTCAAGAGGAGATGTGCAACCAGAAGTTGGGGATCTGAACCCCTTTATACCACCCACTCCTCCCCATCCTTCTGCTGAACCCTGATCACCTATCCTAAGTCTTACTCACACTGTTATGAACTCTACAGACCATCTTACTGAACCAGGCTCTGTCCATGGAGGAGATGACCTATTCTTTTATTTCCACTTTCTAAAGAAAATAGTTTATATGTGAGAGGGAGCTATTTAGTGGTGAGAACATAACATAAAACATGCTTCCTCTATAGGTCATGTGGAAGATGACTCATGTTTCTTTATACATTGAAATCTGGAGATGGATGACTGTCGGAGGAACTTTCTCATGACTGAATAGCTAGAACATGTAATGAAGTTATGGGCTTCCCCAGTGGCTCAGCGGTAAAGAATCCGCCTGCAGTACGGGAGACACAGATTTGATTCCTGGGTGGGGAAGATCCCCTGGAGGAGGGCATGGCAACTGACTCCATTATTGTTGCCTGGAGAACCTCATGGACAGAGGAGCCTGGAGAGCTATAGTCCACTGGGTCACAAAGAGTTGGACACGACTGTAGCGATTGAGCACACACGCACGTGATAAAGTTATGGCTGCATGAAGCCAACACCACATAATGGATGGAAACTGCAAAATCTTTCAGGGACTTTCCTTACCTGCTGGATATTTAAACCTCATCCTATCTTTCAGCATTCTGCAGTCCTATCCATCACAACCAAATCCTTTGCTCCTCTACTGCTCCATTCCACTAAGCTTCGTGCTGTGGGTTTCCTCTTCTTCACGCGGTTGCTCCAATTCCCAACTCCTGCTTCCCCTCAGTTTGCCGTTAATCATTGCAGTTTGTCCTCTCCTTTGAACATTTGGTGAATTATGTGTCACAGTCTTGTCAGAGCCACCTCCTCAGACTCTGTTTTATTCCCACCCCCCGTTCTCTCTCTCAAACTTCTCTCATACTGGAAAGATCGACTTACATTCCTTTTCCCTTTTTTAACACTTTCTGTTGGACCCAGAGACCTTATCACCATCACTCTTAATTCCTTTGATACATTACATCTGAAGCCAGTTGTGTTGAATGTACTCATAGGTTTCCTCCTCTAACTTTTTCCCCTTCCAATTCCCAGCTTTAAATTTCTCCCAAGTAAGTACTTTCTTGGTGGGCTCTTTTTTTTTTTTTTTTAAATCTGTCCAGACCTTTCATAGTTAGGTAAACTGCTGAAAATGTATTGGGTCTAATGAAACTGTGTTGAATGTCAGTAAGCGGCATTATCAGCTCTACTTGGCCTCCTGGACTGTGGGCAGTGATCAGAGAGCTGGTCAGAGTCCAGAAGTGAGAGGCTTTTTGGGGAACCACCATCCTCATTCTCAGCTCTGAACTTGGTGTGGGCCAGCCTCCAAAGGGGGCTGGAAATCACAGGGGGCAAAAAGACAAGCTATCTTCAGAAAATTAGCTGATGTCAGTTTAGAACCTTCTAAATCCAGAGGTTTAAAAGTGACCCAATTCTTATAATGAATTAATTAATAAGTACTGATGCCTTCACCTATCACGCAAGACAAAACCATCCAAAGCCATCCTAGCCCTTGAGAGGACAGGGAACAGGTCTTATCCATCTTTGCATCCCTAGAAGAGACTAGACATATGTGCACAAAAAGAAAGTGGCTGAATGAAGATATGCATCTGTGGTTGCAAATAATAAGGCCTTTAATTCTTGGTTTCTGGATAGACTCGATTTTTATCAATTTTCTATTAATTTCAAGAACCAGGGCAGAACTCCAGGTATAAGTTTTCTACTGCCACTGTAACAAATTACTAGAAACTAAGTGGCTTCAAACAATTCAGTGTACTATCTTACAGCTCTAGAGATCAGAAATACAAAATCTGATAGAAGGGCTAAAATCAAGGTGTCAGTCTGGCTACATTCCTTCTGGAGGTTCTAGGGGAGAATCTATTTCCCTGCCTTTTCTAGCCCAGTGAAATGGATTTTTTACTTCTGATCTCCAGAACTGTAAGAGGCTGTTCACATCCCTTAGTTCATTACCCTGTCCTCCTTCTCCAAAGCACATCATTCCAACCTCAGTTCCCCACCTTCTATCTCTCTCTTTTAAGAATTCTTGTTACTACATTTAGTCCACCATTCAGAACACAGAAAGTACATAAGAAAGCTCTGTTGAATGAAAGACAAATATATACATGCCTTACTTTACTCAGTAGAAATGTTCCTAAGAAATTAAATGTACACCAAAGTGCTTAGGAATTTCTCATATTCATAATCCTCTACTAAACCCACTGGGTAGGAATGCTACTTAAATTGACTCTGTGGAAAGTCTTTTTTTTTTTTTTTTAATACAGCACAGAATTCTGCTTTACTACCAAAAAAAAAAAAATCACCTCCAGATCAGCTGCTACTTCTGATGAAATGAATTTGAGGAGATATTTTCATGGCCTATGTTTAAATTTATATTTGGATGGGATGTTTGGGGTAAAATAAAATCTAAAAACAACTACCAGAATATTTATAAATAAATTTCCCCTCTTTTAAAATGGGGAACTGGGACTAACACATTGTTTAATGTCTCCTATGGATATAAACTATCAAATGAAGAATAGTTAAAATTGTACATAGGCACTTAACGAGAATTAAAACATTATGCTTAAGTCTTCGCATTCAAAAAATAGTAATAAATAAAGAACCTCTTAGGGATTTTTTTTATCACATGAGGAAAGCTCTCTCTCAACTTTAAGAAGTTCTGTAATCTTATTAAAGGAAACATAAACGCTGACCCCTCAGTCATGTTTAGAAAAAGTAATTCCATATGTTGATTAAATTAGAAAGGGTAATTATGTCAGAGGCCAAACATGCAGAAAATAAAGACAAACTTTAAGGTAAAGCAACCTCGTGATCACCCTCTTTCACCTTGAGATTAATCTTTGACCATGAGAGGAGATTCTGGAGCAAGCAAAGTAGGTGACTTAGGTGGCTATGAAGGGATTCAGATTTTGGATCTGCTGCTTAAAGAAAATTAAAACAACAGTGGGGAACTGCAACAAAATCCTTTTAATCATTGTCCTGGCATTGCACTAGCGCTGGCTATTAAACCTCCAGTTTTCCTGGGCTATTTGGCTGATGTCTCTGTTTCCACTTTTCTACCTTTAACTTCTGAGGAGTACTTTAGCAAGAGAAAAGCAATTTAATTTAGGGTCCTTCGTCTAGATTTGCTATAAGAAGAGTTCAGTTGCAGGCTGACATTGGGAGTATTCTGGATGTCTTTTGGCCTCTTGAGATTTACCAAGCATCTTTCAGTGAGGAATCAGTAGGCTGAGTCCAAAGCATGTCGCAAGAGTATTACGTTACTATCTCATTGCTTACTGAGTGAGATTCAGCATAATCTTTCTCAATATAGAGCTTGTCTTTCTGACAGACTGTGTAAGGAGGAGATTTAACAGGAACAAAAGAAAGAACACCTTGAAGATCAGCCTCACCAATCCCCTGACTCCAGAACACCTCATGCAGGCTGGCAGCCACGTGCACCACACAGCAGCCATGATACCTAATTAGGCTGCCACTACAGGAGCTATTTGTACGTGTCTGTCAGAGGACTACGCTGGCGAAAACCACTGCAGGCCACCACATTCACAAGTATGCCTTCTCCTGGCCAAAAACATGCACTGTGATGTAATCTTCTTAGAGTGTCTATTGTTTGAGACGAGCAAAGAATGTTAGGTTTTGTGTGTGGTGGCTTTGTGGCAGGACTAGCTTACAGAACTAGAAACACATCTGAGGAGATTTTTTTCTTTAATGTTGAAGAGCAGCCTGGTTAACCCTTTACTATCCATTAAAATCTCTCTCACTGATTTCAAGCCCCAGGTCTCTCTGTCATTTTTAGCATTAACATCTTTTAGTAGATTTTCTTATCAAGTATACATTTTTTCTATACAGTATATGTATAAATAATGTCCAAAATATAAAGCAGTCAGGAAAACACATGTGAAAACATGTAGTTATTATAAACACTCACTTCTTAGGCCAGAATCCAGGCCCTCAAATTCAATAGCAACTCGGACATCAGAGCTGTGGTCACACACTTTCCTGACATGTAAATTAGCAGTCCCATCCTGGGAGATTTTCAGATTCAAAACAGCAGCATGATGAACTGGGCCTAGCTTTTGAAGTTCAGCATCATTATACTATTATACTTACTTTCCTCTGTACCACTTGCCCCCAGAAATCACCCTTTTCTAAAACTGAATTTTATTGTATATTGTCTCATCAACAAGAAGCATAAACCATGCCTAACACAAGTATCCCTTCAAGGTACTAGTACATTCACTCCATGAGGGCAAGAATCATATCTTTGTGGAAACACTCAACACTAAACTCAGTGCCTGGCAGATGTCAGGTCTGCACTAGTAGTTAATAAATGAGTACATCCTACCAACTTAAGTCAACCTTGAAATGTTTCTCGGCGTTTCAATATCTAGAGTTTATGCATGAGAGAGTCACAGGTCCCACAAGATTTGACTGTGAATCTGGCAGCAATATCACTTCTTGCAACTCCAGCTTGATTTCCCTTTTCTTAAGGAAGGACCTAGGCTTTGTGTGTCTTTGTTAATGCCTCTGGGGCTTAGTACTAGCTGCAACCAATTCTTGTGTTGGCTGGAAGGCACTATTTCACTTCCAAAGGTTATGACCAATGAATAAATTATGAATTTTGTTACATTTATCTTAGGTTGAGACATTTATCTCTGCACAGAATGTTGGGTAGAAAGAAATGTTGAAAACAAGATCAATAAGTACAAATATTTAGAATTGTTTTTAACTCTTTTCACTTCACAAATGGGCTGTTGCTTCTCTGTTTTACTCCAAAGTAATAAATAACATTTCTCTAAAATATGCAGTAAAATATTCTTTGGGGCCATTTCCATTGCTGCTTCTTTCCTTTACTCTTCAACTGGTAAATTCTTTGCTACAAGAAAAAAAAAGGACCTCTGTTAGTCATTTTGATAACCTTGTGTTTGAGGGCTGATTTAAAATTTTCATGGTTACAGGTAGAAATGAAGACAATTGCAACTCTTATTTGGACAGTCTGAAAAGATTTTCATGTTCATTGTTGTCTTAGAAAAAAGAACCATAGACTACTATTTCTCAAAGAAATAGAGTATATGACTTTCTTTTATAATTCATCCAGAAATCTTTCCTACTATAGACTTAACACTTGAACTTCAAATAACTGATACAATTCTGTCACTATTTACACTTTTACACTGTGATGATACTGTCTTTTAAAAGAAGGCAGAGCTTAGATCTTCCCAACAATGTTCTATTTTCCAGGGTAGTCAGCTCTTCCCTGGAGTTGGTCCTATTCCTGGGTCACAACCCAGGAATTAGTCACTATTGAATAATAAAAAAAATAAATAAGACACAAGAATACATCTATACTACAGCTTTATCATAGTGTATTTTGTGTATTTCTTCCATGATTAACCCGTTCCCACCACCCAAAGTGGATTGAGCACTCATCAAAGAACAGGTTAAGTCCCACTCATAGTTTTTATTCCCAAAATCTAATAGACAATCAGAACAATAATAAGAGGCCCCTGAAAGGTATCTAATGAAAAATGAGCAAATGAATAAACTAAAAATTGATTCAATTAATGCTAAAGTTTTTTCTGAAACTCTTTTAAACTACCTTCAGAACCATTTTTGCAAGGCATCCAAGAAAACGATTTTTACTACTTTATAGTGATACCATACCTCACGTATAAATTAAAATGATATTTCACGCTCTATTCACACAACATGGTTGTGAGGTTTACACAATGGAAGTCATTCTTAAAAGGATGAAATTAATTGAGAATATCCAACAGATCAGTCTTCAGGGTCTGAACGTAGCACTGGCACCAGAGCCCACTTTCCCAAGAGACTGACCATGATGGAGGCCACATTTTTCTCTATTATTTTTATCATTATTTAACAGATACACTTCATGGGAGAAAATGTTTACTGCTATTCTGAAATAAACTAAGCTCAGCAGTGACCTGAATGGTCTAGTGGTTTTCCCTACTTTCTTCAATTTCAGTCTGAATTTGGCAATAAGGAGTTCATGATCTGGGCCACAGTCAGCTCCTGGTCTTGTTTTTGCTGACTGTATAGAGCTTCTCCATCTTTGGCTGCAAAGAATATAATCAATCTGATTTCCGTGTTGACCATCTGGTGATGTCCATGTGTAGAGTCTTCTCTTTTGTTGTTGGAATATCCTCAGATATGCAGATGACACCACCCTTTATGGCAGAAAGTGAAGAGGAACTTAAAAGCCTCTTGATGAAAGTGAAAGTGGAGAGTGAAAAGTTGGCTTAAAGCTCAACATTCAGAAAACGAAGATCATGGCATCTGGTCCCATCACTTCATGGGAAATAGATGGGGAAACAGTGGAAACAATGTTAGACTTTATTTTTCTGGGCTCCAAAATCACTGTAGATGGTGACTGCAGCCATGAAATTAAAAGACGCTTACTCCTTGGAAGGAAAGTTATGACCAACCTAGATAGCATATTCAAAAGCAGAGACATTACTTTGCCAACAAAGGTCCATCTAGTCAAGGCTATAGTTTTTCCTGTGGTCATGTATGGATGTGAGAGTTGGACTGTGAAGAAGGCTGAGCACCGAAGAATTGATGCTTTTGAACTGTGGTGTTGGAGAAGACTCTTGAGAGTCCCTTGGACTGCAAGGAGATCCAACCAGTCCATTCTGAAGGAGATCAGCCCTGGGATTTCTTTGGAAGGAATGATGCTAAAGCTGAAACTCCAGTCCTTTGGCCACCTCATGCAAAGAGTTGACTCACTGGAAAAGACTCTGATGCTGGGAGGGATTGGGGGCAGGAGGAGAAGGGGACGACAGAGGATGAGATGGCTGGATGGCATCACTGACTCGATGGACGTGAGTCTGAGTGAACTCTGGGAGTTGGTGATGGACAGGGAGGCCTGGCGTGCTGCAGTTCATGGGGTTGCAAAGAGTCGGACACGACTGAGGGACTGAACTGAACTGAACAGCAGTGACCAAGCCACACTGTGCTTCCCATGGAAAACATAAGCAAATCCAGAAGCACTAATAAAGCAACTTATATATTGTCCATGTCAACTTATCTCTGATTCTAAGAAAGAAGATTGAGAACTTATGGGTGATCTATCCATCCCCTTTTGTGAATGATCTAATTAGAAAAACCCATGTTAACCTCAACAACAGAGTTTTAATATTGAACTAGAATTCTGGATATGCCTTAGATGTGGGAGTTATGTCTCAATTCCATCACAGCCCTTGGCAGAAATAGCTTTACAGGGAATTCAGGAACAGGTTAACCTAGCTCACTGTTAAGAAAAGTCTCCTTTGTGGTACCATTGTGACCACAAGAATTTTCATAGAACATGACAGCTGTTTTGTTAGAGAGTTATACAGAGAGTTCATAGAGAAGTACAGCACAGTGTAACCTAATAGACCACATTAGTGTATATTTTATGTGCATAATATATACACGCATATTAGATTATAGTCTAATCTAATATACTAATGGCAAAGGTCAAACTGAACTCCTAAAAGGGAGAAATGGCTTCCTAACAAAATCTATATAAAATTAGCCATAGATGACAAAGTACGAGCTCACTAACACACACACACACACACGCACACACATCCATTCTATAGTCATTATACCTGACATAGATATCTCTACATCTTGACTTCAAGATTTGAGAACCCCTTAAATTTTAATAAGGCCACATTCAGGAGCTAAAGAGAGGGAGATGACTAATATTTCTGGAGGGTCAGAGTCTTTGTAAAGCAATTCAACACTGAATCATTTTCCCTTTTCCATACAATATTGATTCTCATCTCTATAATCCTTGCTTACACTGTCTCCATAACACTGAATATTCCTTTACTTCCTCTTCACTTTGTTAACTCTTACTCTTCTCTTAAGATCTGCCTCTCAAGTCTCAGATACCACCCTGTCAGGAATGACAAACCCCTGACATGCTCCCAACACCCAGGACAGGGTGAGTTGCTCATCATCTGTCCTTCCACAATGCATCCCTGTACCCCAGCACCTCCATTCTCTACCCTAATAAGCATTCTTGTGTAACCTCCCCTGCTAAACTGTTATCAAGGATTTTTGGATTAGGTGTCTTTGCATCACCAAGCATAATGCTTGGCACATAAAAGGAGTTTCAGAAATATTTGTTAAAAAATAAATGAACCAACTTCTAAATTCAATTAATATTAGCAATAATGCTGGTATTAGTTTCCCCAGCTTATGGGAGAATACACTGAATTTGTAAAATTGCTTAACTTGTTCAAGTTCACATAGTTCACAAAGAACAGTCAAGATTCACATTTTGAAATAATGAGAAAGACAATTATTTTTGCCTTGCACCAGATTAAGAGATTGGAAACAAAGATAAAGAGTGTTAAACTTTTAAAAAATTTTATCATAAGCATCAAGGGGAACTAATCTTTTTGCTTGTTGGTTTTGTTTTGTTTTGGTTTGTTTTTCATGCTTTTTATTTTGTATTGGGGTATAGCAAATTAACGATCAAAGCTGTGAGAGTTTCAGGTGAACAGTGAAGGGACTCAGCCATACACACACATGCATCCATTCTCCCACAAAATCTCCCATCCAGGCTGCCTTGTAACATTGAGCAGAGTTCCCTGTGCTGCAGAGTAGGTCCTTGTTGGTTATCCATTTTAAATATGGCCATGTATACATGTCATGAGACACTAATCTTAGAGAGACCCACACGGGGAAGGGCCCATTGACAAGGAGGCCCTTGTTTACCACATAACCAGTTTTCCTTCCAGAAACACCTGATGTCTTTGGCAAACTAGATGTTGATCATCTAATGCAACTAAGTTCAGTTCAGTTCAGTCGCTCAGTCATGTCCAACTATTTGTGACCCCCAGGACTGCAGCACACCAGGCTTCCCTGTCCATCACCAACTCCCAGAGCTTACCCAGACTTATGTCCATAGTCAGTGATGCCATCCAACCATCTCACCCTCTGTCGTCCCCTTCTCATCCTACCTTCAGTCTTTCCCAACATCAGGGTCTTTTCTAATGAGTCACTTCTTCACATCAGGTGGCCAAAGTATTGGAGCTTCAGCTTCAACATCAGTCCTTCCAATGACTATTCAGGACTGATTTCCTTTAGGATTGACTGGTTTGATCTCCTTGCAGTCCAAGGGACTCTCAAGAGTCTTCTCCCACACCACAGTTCAAAAGCATGAATACTTTGACACTCAGCCTTCTGTATAGTCCAACTCTCACATCCATATATGACTACTGGAAAAACTATAGCTTTGACTAGATGGAAATTTCTTGGCTAAGTAATGTCTCTGCTTTTTAATATGCTGTCTAGGTTGGCCATAACTTTTCTTCCAAAGCTGCAGTCACCATCTGCAGTGATTTTGGAGCCCCCCCAAAAGTCTTTAACTATTTGCATTGTTTCCCCATCTATTTGCCATGAAGTGATGGGACCAGATGCCATGATCTTAGTTTTCTGAATATTGAGTTTTAATCCAATTTTTTCACTCTCCTCTTTCACTTTCATCTAGTGACTCTTTAGCTCTTCTTCCCTTTCTGCCCTAAGGGTGGTGTCATCTGCATATCTGAGGTTATTGGTATTTCTCCTGGCAATCTTGATTCCAGCTTCTGCTTCATCCAGCCCAATGTTTCACTCAACTGGAATTCCATCACCTCCACTAGCTTTGTTCATAGTGATGCTTCCTAAGGCCCACTTGACTTCTCATTCCAGGATGTCTGGTTCTAGGTGAGTGATCACACCATCGTGGTTATCTGGGTCATGAAGCTCTTTTTTGTATAGTTCTTCTGTGTATTCTTGCCACCTCTTCTTAATATCTTCTGCTTCTGTCAGGTCCCTACCATTTCTGTCCTTTATCAAGCCCATCTTTGCATGAAATGTTCCCTTGGTATCTCTAATTTTCTTGAAGAGATCTCTATTCATTCCCATTCTGTTGTTTTCCTCTATTTCTTTGCACTGATCACTGAGGAAGACTTTCGTTCTCTCCTTGCTATTCTTTGGAACTCTGCATTCAAACGGGTATATCTTTCCTTTTTCTCTTTTGCCTTCCCTGTACCTTCTTTTCTCAGCTATTTGTAAGTCCTCCTCAGACAACCATTTTGCCTTTTTGCATTTCTTTTTCTTGGAGATGGTCTTGATCACTGCCTCCTGTACAATGTCATGAACCTCCATCCATAGCTCTTCAGGCACTCTATGAGATCTAATCCCTTGAATCTATTTGTCACTTCCACTGTATAATCATAAGAGTTTGATTTAGGTCATACTTGAATGGTCTAGCAGTTTTCCCCACTTTCTTCAATTTATGTCTGAATTTAGCAATAAAGAGTTCATGACCTGAGCATAGTCAGCTCCCAGTCTTGTTTTTGTTGACTGTATGGAGCTTCTCCTTTTTTGGCTTTAAAAAATATAATCAATCTGATTTTGGTATTGACTATCTGGTGATGTCCATGTGTAGAGTCTTCTCTTGTGTTGTTGGAAGAGGGTGTTTGCTATGACCAGTGTGTTCTCTTGGCAAAACTCTGTTAGCTTTTGACCTGCTTCATTTTGTACTCTAAGGCCAAATTTGCCTGTTACTCCAGGTATCTCTTGACTTCCTACTTTTACAATCCAGTCCCCTATGATGAAAAGGATGTCTTTTTTGGGTGTCAGTTCTAGAAGGTCTTGTAAGTCCTCATAGAACTGTTCAACTTCAGCTTCTTCAGCATTCCTGGTAGGATTATTGTGATATTGATTGGTTTGCCCTGAAACAGGCAGAGATCATTCTGTCATTTTTGAGCTTGCATCCAAGCACTGCATTTCAGACTCTTTTGTTGACTACGATGGATACTCCATTTCTTCCAAAGGATTCTTGCCCACAGTTGTAGATATAATGGTCATCTGACTTAAATTCACCCATTCTAGTCCATTTTAGTTCACTGATTCCTAGAATGTCAATGTTCACTCTTGCCATCTCATTTGACCACTTCCAATTTGCCTTGATTCATGGACCTAACATTCCAGGTTCCTATGCAATATTGCTCTTTACAGCATCGGACTTCCATCACCAGTCACATTCACAACTGGGTGTTGTTTTTGCTTTGGCTCCATCCCTTCATTCTTTCTGGAGTTATTTCTCCACAGATCTCCAGTAGCATATTGGGCACCTACCAACCTGGGGAGTTCCTCTTTCAGTGTCCTATCTTTTTGCCTTTTCTTACTGTTCATGGAGTTCTCGAGGCAAGAATACTGAAGTGGTTTGCCAGAATCAAAAGTTGGAAATTCCATGTAAACCAAACTTAATTATTGTAAAAGAAAGAAAGCGGATTTGTTTGGCTTCTTTATCATCCACTTACTAATTTGTACTTGGAGCAACAGAGAGCAGTGTTCCATTTCTACTATATTCTGATGTAAAAGTTAACACCAGAGTCATCACATTTTAAGATGATACAGTAAAAGAACATCCCTATCTCCTTATCCTTGCAAAAATTATCCCTGAACAGTAAACAGAATGAGAAACAGAAACAGAAATTCTGTCTTCAGTAGTATTAGGAGACATCTATCAACTTATACTGCAATGCATAAACAGAGAAAGAAGACGGACCCAACAGGGTGCCAGAGGATCAGAATAAGTGCCTTGGAATGGTGCTCTTGATGAGAAGCAAGCCAAGTCACATTGAAGCCTTTGAAATGCTTAGACATTCAAAACACCATGAAGACAGCAGAGGGATTGCTGAAAACAGGGGGTTATTTAAAGTTTATTTTAGAGTCTTTCCAGGTTCCATCCTTATCTGCTGAAACCCTTTTCCCAAGCAGAAATAAGATGGTATGATCTCTAGAGAAATTGTATTAGAGGAGCTCCTGAAACAAGGAATCAAACTAAAAAGAATGATTAAGTGAAAGTCTGAACGCTGAATAATGATATCCCCAGGCTCCCTTTCCCACCCACCTCTGAACGCCAGCAGCCAAGTTTAAAATATTTACAAAAGAAATTGAAAGATTCTTCTGAGTTACTATTCCACTGAAAAGATCTATAGATATTGACATTTGAATTTGAGGTTGGCTAGCCACTAGACTGCACTCAAATAGGCATCACACATAGACACTTCCAATCAGCTTTTTAATAATCCATATTTTACCCATGAAATGACATCCAAGTTAATTTTTTTAATTCACATTTTTAGTAATTTATTTTTATTTCATCTCTTATTTCTAGGGTCATGCACTTTCATGAATGACTAAATAAATTTGAAATATAAGGAATTTCAGAAGCATAGGAAATATTAGAATACATTAAAAGTTGTTAAACCATCCTAGAAGTCACAAGACAAGGATTTATAAACAAATGTTCTCTTTACAATGCCTTTAAAGTGCATTAAAAGTTGCACATAACCAATATTTGAACAACCAGAGGCAGAAAATATCAATATTCAATCAGATAGTTATTTTGACATATTAGTTGGCAAGGGAATAATCTGTTTCTGTTGCCTTTATTATTGTCAGGTTACCGATGAGGAGGCTGAGGATGGGAGAAGCTATGTAACTTATCAAATGTCACACAGCTAGTAAGGGCAGAACTGATATAAAGCCAAGCCTGTTGACTTGCTGTTCCTTGAATGGGCTTTCTTTCCTGGTCCTGTGTTTTTTCCTGCTTAATACTCTTAACATCTGATTCCAAAGCACTTGTAAAGTGAAAGTTAAAGGGAAAAATCTCATGTTTAGGTATTTCACTTAAAACTTTAAGTTTTAAAAGTAGCTTGATGTGAGAGGAAATTGAAATCAGTGGTTAAAATGAGACTGAGATTCAAGATGAATTTCACATATATTTCATATACCCATCAAGAAAGGACTATTCTGGGAAATACAAACCCCCAAAGACAGTGGATCCTTAACACTGCCTTTCTCCACAGCAAAGACCAGGCACAAAGAGAGGAGGTGGCATCTGGGGCAAATGTCTTTTTGCTCATACAAAGCTTCCAGTGGGAAGAGGGGTTTCTTTGCCAAAAACCCCCAGGCTGCAACCATGTTTCTTAGACCCTCTTCTTGATTTGTCAACTCAGGAAGATGTTTGAAAGCAGGCGATGCATTTTAATGGGAACCAGTACATTTCCCTAATCTTCTAGCCATCTAAAGGATGCATATACTAAATACAGTACATATTGAGGGTAGTGACACACGTTGCCAGAGAGGAAGCCTCTGCCTAAAATAGCTAAGCTGGCTATAAACAGAGAAATAAAAACCGAAACGTTTATAAACAAAACAAGTTAGATTCATGGCTTAATTTCTTTACATCTTTTAAAATACTTTTTAAAAATATTAAATATATAAGTCTGCTTATAATGTTAGTAAACAAAGCTTACTTGAAAATTCACTACTATTTGGTTAGTCAAAACTTTTTTTTTCTTTTTCTTTTTTTTTTTCTGGATTCATCATTTGGAAACATTTGAAAGTAGAAGAGGGTGTAAGAGAGTGACTGAGTGCCACGCTCATCATATAAACTATCTCCTTCAATCCTCACAACAATCTCATGAACAGGAAGGGTATTATTCTAGCCATTTGACGGGGGTAGACAAGGCTCAGAGAAATTAAGTAATTTGCTTGTACTCACACAGATAGTAAGTGTCTGCACAAAGTTTGAGGCTGGGCCTGCTATTCCAAAGCCCCCATTCTACCCTGTGTATGCCTGGTGCTGACTTTCAAGGAGGGAGAGATTCTTAAACACTTTATTAAGATTTCTGAAAAATTATTAACTCCAGGGGAAACTCATGTTGAAAGCAATGAATGAAGAGTAAAGGTCACTTCTCTCTGTGAATGCCGCAATCTCACCAAACACATCAGTCTTCCCTTGAGCTGACCCCACTAAGTAGGAGGAAACCTAGGAACCAAGCCGACCTCCCCAACTGGAAATCCATCTCAAGAATATTGATTGGAAACTGTATTACCCTTTGGGCAGCTTCTTAAATGTTAAACAAACATGGTCATGTCCCACAAATCACCCTTCCTGTCCACTGCACAGAAGATAATACTCTGAGTGTAGACTTTCTTGTAGCTTCACTTTGCCTGATTCTGGAAGCTTCTCTCTCCCAGTCCTAATTCTCAGCAGTAAAATGGAGGGCCATGAGGAGAGGGGTCATAGCTGGAGTTTAGGAATTGCCTGATGGTTTCCCTTTCCTCATTTGCTGTGCATTTCAAAACAGGCAGACTTGGGGCACACATTGATTCAGATATCTGTGTCAAAGAATAGGTTTGGAGAAAAAGCAGTTTCTTGTTTAATCTGTGGGCAATTTGTGGGAGCCATTCTTAAAGAGCACAAAGCAACCTGAAAGGGACACATTCTAACAACACAGAAAGAGTAAAAGATAGACAGAAAGGCCAAGGGACAGGAATGATTATGGCATCTCATGAGATAGCACTGTTCTTACCTGTCAAGTCACAGACCTATAATGAAAAGTGGCAGAAATTGTCACGGGGATGTTGTGAGCTTGAGAGCAGAGAGCTAGCTTGTCCCTTTTCTCCTGTTTTTGAATGGAGGGAGTACTTCTTGTCCTGCTGTTTTCAGTTGGCCAGAACCTATAGAAGATGTTCCCTACCACTGATAATTCCCATCCTCACTGGTGTGATACTCTTACTGTTTAGTTGCTAAGTTGTGTTCGACTCTTTTGTGGCCTCATGGACTCTAGCCCCCCTGGCCCCTCTTTCCTTGGGATTTCCCGGCCAAGAGTACTGGAGTGGGTTGCCATTTCCTTCTCCAGGGGTCTTCCTGACCCCGGGATCAAACCCACATCTCCTGCTGGGCAAGTGGATTCTTTTTACCACTGAGCCACCAGGGAAGCCCTTTGGTACTCTTGGGAGAGCCCCCTTTTAGAACTTGAGGGTATTAACTGGATCAGTCCTTCAAGCCCTCCTAACCTTGGGGAATATCTTAGTCATTTGGCTAGACAGTAGTTCTATTACATTTTAGAGAGAAAAGAGTCTCGTGTATTAAAAGTGCACATTTATGTGCTGGTCCACTTTGTGAAATCAATCAGATTTAGTTCTGAAACATTACTCAAAGACAGTTAACTTTGACAAGAAGAACATACTGAATATGATATTCCAGGATCAAGAAAGAATGCTTATTTTTTCCTCAAATGAATTATATATTAACATGATTATGCAAATGTTTGTATGCAGCATCTTTTTTGCTTTATCATTTTTGTCTTCCAGAAAACCATATATCACTGTTACTTACAAAATCAATATGTCCTGATATTGTAACACAAATTCATAAATAATTTTAAAATTTACACATTTGTCAAAGATAAAGAGATTCTTACTAAATTCCTTAGAGACTCTTGATTTAAAGTACTGTCTTGTAAAGTACTCTTACAAGAGACTAGTTTAAGGTGCTATACTTTAAGAGAGTACTCTACGTATTGTAAGGTGATAGTGCACAAGCCATAATTCAAATTTTTGATTCAGAAAATTATATAAAAATGCCAGTCAGCTCACTCTCAGCAGCTATGGGACCGTGAGTTACCAAAAAGGCAAAATGCTAAGATTACCCTGGTGTGAACCAAGAGGTTCTCCAGAAGGCCAACCCCAGAGACCAAAGACTGGACTGCAGTCCTTGACTTGAGTCCATCTTGCCTGGCATGGATTTCCATATTGAAGGTCAGGCATGAGGCTTAGTTCAGAGGCAACAGATACATGAAAGAGACCATGCTTTGCTCTGTCAATCCTTCAGAGTGGGGTTCACAGGAAGCCACTTCCAGGCAAAAAAAGGTCATAGTTGGAAAGAGCTTATTCACATAAAGATGTTGATTCTTGCAAAGCCATGAATCTATAGGAAAACAGCCAGCCCCTTACTTGTGTGTATCACATAGCCTTTCATTCAGCTGACCTGGGGCTCCCAGCCAAGAAATAGACACCCTGTTTATATGTTTATTAATGATTATTTATGTAATGAAGAAAACTTTATTACACTGGAAGACTATCTCCTCTTACTCTTTGTCTTAGTCTATTTGGCCTGCCATAACAAGATACCATGGGCTTCTCAGATGGCTCAGTGGGTAAAGAACACACCTGCCAAAGCAGGAGTTGTAAGAGATTCGGTTTCAATCTCTGGGTCAGGGAAGTCCCCTAGAGGAGGGCCTGGCAACCCACTCCAGAATTCCTGCCCGGAGAATCTCATGGACAGAGGAGACTCACAGGCTATAGTCCATAGAGTTGCAAAGAGTCGGATACAAATGAAGCAACTTAACACAAGCAAACAGCAAAATACTACATACTAGATGACTTAGAAACAACAGAAATTTATGTCTCACAGTTCTGGAGGTTGGAAGTCCAAGATCACAGCACTGGCAGATTCAGTGCTTGGTGAGGGCTTCCTGGTTTATGGATGACACCCTCCAGTCTTGACCTTACATGGTGGAAAGGGCCAGGGGGCTTTCTTGGGCCTCTTTTATAAGACACAATTCTGGAACTCTCATGACATAATCACTTCCCTTCCACCACCTTGAAGGTTAGATTTTAACAAATGAATTGGGAGAGGAAGGGGAGTAAAAATATCCAAACCATAGTACTCTTCTCTTCTCTAACTAACAATCCATAGAAAGAGGACCAAAGAGAATGTATCAGTCAAGTGATACCCAACAGGCTGGCCTTGTTTCCCTTCACACACTGTTTTTGTCAGAGTTAATATCTGTATACATTATAAAATATACCAAGAAAATAAATAACTAAACATAATTATAGTTAATCCAAAATAGGTTAAATGAAGGTAGGGGAATGAAACACACCTTTTGAATTTTGTCTCTGGATCAAACAAGGATTCATAAAGTAAGAGATTTCTAAATGCTTGCTTCTTTTGCCACATCTTGGGGTATAAAGAGATATCTCTCAGGCTTCTAAGGCTCAGGAAGCCACAGATATTCTCGTCTCCCTTGCTCTCAGGAACAACCACTTGCTCCTGGAAAACCTCAGAGACATTTTTTTCTAGACTCTGAGGTGTCCTTGGAAATCAAAAGTTTGGGATAGTTACAGCAGTGAGGCATCCCTACAGTAAAGAGATTTCCCAGGGAGACCCACTGAGGAAGAGCATGGGAGGAGATTTTCTTGATGTCTTGGGAATGATGAGGCCAAATGAAGGCATTTGGCCTGAGTAGGATTTGAGTGCTCCAGCAAAGGATCACCACCACCAAAAGTTCCTTTTGCCCTAGGCTCCTACAGGGGTCTGCATGGCACAGGCCAACTTATTTGATGGTTATTTAAATTTTTGATATTTTGTTCCTCATGGAATTTTGTATTCATTTTTTAAAAATGCTGCAGCCAAATATCATTTATCCAAAAGAAACACTTATCTTGATGACTGAGTTTTATGACACCTCCTTCTATTTTGTACTAAGGCAAGTGCCTCATTCATCTGGTCCTGCTCCTGTAATCCATCACAGAAAGTTTGCTGACTCCTGGCTAGAACGTAGAGGAGACAAACTGGATTCTTTCTATTAAGAAATACAATCAGCAGCCATTAAGAATAACTTGAAGGAAAGGCAAAGAAAAATGAAAGAATAGTGTGTGTGTGTGGAGGGGGGGGCTTATCATCAGCACAATATCATGATTAAGCCTGTCAGCTGAGCCAAATGGAAGGCGCAACTAACAAGTCCCCTCCCCCTCTGTGCTGCTGCCATAGCTTGCTTCTCATCAGCCTTCACTGGCAAAGCAACAGGTGAAGTGCTGCACATGAATAGGCACTCATGGGAGCTTGAAGAGCTGCGGTGTAGTCGGGTGTGGCGCTATTGGATACAACCACAGTTAGCTCATTCTCAAGCAAGCCCAGTGTGCTGACCGTACCAGAACACCAGAAGGCCTGTCCCATTCTGTTGGACCCCATGAGCCTCTGCAATGCTAGATGCAGAGACCTGCCTCTTCCATCTGCTTGCCACATGGTTGTTGTTTAGCAGTTAAGTTGTGTCTGACTCTTTTCTGACCCCAGGGTCTGTGGCCTGCCAGGCTTCTCTATCCATGTAATTTTCCAGGCAAGAATACTGGAGTGGATTGCCATTTCCTTCTCCAGGGGATCTTCCCGGCCCAGGTATCAAACCCACATCTCCTGCTTGGCAGGTGGATTCTTTTACTGCTGAACAACTTCGGAAGTCCCATTACTGGCAATAAATCATTGTGAATGAATGAACCGATTGAGTGGATGGGTGAATGAATAAAAGATTAAATAGCACACACTCTGTAGAAAGAGACCCTGGGCACAAATCCCACCACATATGACCTTCGAGAATTTTCTGAAGTTCAGTTTCCTCATCTGTAAAATGGAGATGAGCATGATAACTATTTCACAGGGTTTAAGGGAGGATCAAATGATAAAATGTTCCTAAAAGTGTTTCATAAACTCTAAGAATGTAATTTAACAAAAGATTGTATTGGTTTAAGTGATACTGAGAAAAATGTTGAATGTTCTGGAGGGTATTTTTGGAGAAGGAGAAACTCTTTGGAGCCAAAATAAAAACAGTGAGGGAAGGTCATGAATGATTAAGGGAGGTGAGTGTCTGCTACTGTCTATGGAAAATAGAAATCAAAACATAATTCCCTGAAAACAGAAAAATGAAGCTTTCAAGTATTGAAAAAACTCATGGCAACAGACCACAGTCATCATTCCTGCATAATGTGAATATGTTTCAGATTATAGATCTAGTTTACTCAGGGCATAGTCAGAATCCCCCAAAGCCATCATTTTCTATTTTGAATGCTTTTCCAAATATGTAATATTCAAAATAAATGGTTAGATGCCACACACACAAGAAAAGGAGAGTGCTCATGTTTTTAATAGCTTGTGAAATGCAGCCATGAGCCTGCTGGTTGGGGTTGAAAGGAAGTAGCCCATAAACAACTCCACCAAGCGTGTCAGAGTATGTTTGAGCTAAGTTTCACACAAAGGAAATTCCTCCACAGTTCCAAGTGCCCGGGTCCCTCAGACAAGATCACATGCTGCTCCAAGAGACACAGGGCCCTTCAAGAAAGCCACAGTGACACCTCACAGGCCTAGTCTCAGGACCGAGAAATGTGAGGTTTAGGATCTGTAAGAAATGCGGGACGTATTTATTGCTCATCTCTAAAATCACTTGATAAAATCTTTTCTAACAATCTTATAAAATTAGAGTTTGAAAGAAAGCTTACTGGGAAGGGGGATAATTTCAATTTAATTTTACCCTGCGCCAATTAAATGTGTAAAGGAAAAGAGAAAAAGATAATCTTTGGGGGAGAGGCAGGGGTATAATTCTTTTAGATTCTATCTTCTACTACATAGAATTACTTCTCAAAACAGTTAGAGTCTACTCAAATAAGCTATTAGTCAGATTGAATGAAATATATTCAAATAGGGAGAGAACCAAAACCTGAGATTTGGGTTCCGCTTTAATCCACTCAGTCATTTGCCATCTGAGTCCCTCTATATCTCTTCATCTGAGCCACTGCCTCAGATAAACGGGAACCGTGCTTTCATCTTCTAGAATGACTCAACTGGCTTAATATTAACTTATGGCTCTTCTCTACCCTCATAGGTGAGTGGGAACTCCTTGACCCACCATCTGGCTGCAGTTTATTGACCCAGAGGGACCCAAGCAAGGGGAAGTCAGTCCCTGTAAAATCTGGATCAGATCTAAGAGATAGTCCTTTTCTGCCACCTGCACACTTGAACAGCAAAGACTACTCTGTAAGAAAGAGATGAGAACCCAGGAGAAGCCAGGAATGCAGGCACTCGGGTTCCCAGGGTTCTCCTTGCAGAACCCCTTCCCGAAGCCCAGCTGCTTCCCAGTTTGGGAGGTTCATGATGGACCCCCATCATATTTGTAAAATGCCTGGTTCACCACCACATACTGCTGTTATTACTTCTGTTAAAGAGCAATTCATCCAAGCAGACAGAAAAATACAGGCCACTCATAGACGTTTCAGGCTCACTGTTTTACCTATCAACAATAGCTCTGCTGAGTCTGAGAGGAGCAACAAGCTGCTCCAGTTGTGAGAGAAGAAAGCAGACTCAGTAGAGATTAGGGAGAGCTTAAAAAGCCACCTGGCAGGGCATTCACAACCCTACCAACTACTCCAAACAGACAGGTGTTAAAATGTTTTGTACTTTTTCACAGTTCTCTTTCCTGATTTCTACCTCCAGGTAACTAGGAAGCTCATTCATATCCTGAAGCCAAATACTTTCACGTAAATGTTCAGAAATACTCCACTTACTTCACGGTGCTGAAATTTTAACTATCTGAAAAATGTATTTTTCGATTTGCCCATCCCTACTCCTCACACCTTCATTTCTAACACCAAACAAAAGCTCCCAGGCACTCCTTTTTCTCACTGACACTGACAGAGAAAGTCATTTAGCAAAGTGAATATTTATTTAAGTGACGGCGTTGATTTAAAGCTAGTGATAAATTTGTGGATCTTGCTCTAAAGACTGTTATTCTTGGTAATGTAATTGTCATGGATCGTAACTACAAGACAAAGGACAGCTTCAGTCATCCTGCTTGTTGCAAGAGGATGGAATGTCAAGTGATGTTTTGACTAGGGAGCATTTCCTGGAGAACAGAGAACAATAGACCCTTCTCAATACGGGATTAAATACATATGAAAACATGTCTTGAAATTTGGTGGAAGCATGGAACTAGTAAGGAATCACAGAACTTTTTCTTCCTTCCTTCTTTCCTTCCTTCTTCCCTTCCTTCCTTTCTCTCTCTCTTTCTTTCTTTCATAGCAGAAAACTGCATTCAGTTACTAATTAACAATCAGTGTCACCCCACAGCTGCCTGGTGTAGCTCTGCTCTTCTGTTTGATCCATAACCCTACCACACTTTCCTCCCTCTGTGTTTTTGCATGTGCTCTTTCCCCTCTCTGAAATCTTTTTTCATTTACTTTACCAAACCTGCAATGAGGGAGACTTGGGTTCGATCCCTTGCTGGTAGAGAGTCCCTGGAGAAAGGAATGGCTTTCACTCCAGAACTCTAGCCTGGAGAATTCCACAGATTGTATAGTCCATGGGGTTGAAAAGAGTCAGACAGGACTGAGTGACTTCCAGTTTCACTTTACCAAAACTTAGCTAATTATTCTTCATTCCTTAAGAGTCAGCTCAGTTCTCACTTTTTAGAAAGTTTACCCCAGAGTTCTAAATGGAGTGGAGATCCATGCTCAGTGTTTGCAAGCCTGCACCTCACAATTCCCAGGCTGGTCAGAGTAAACATTGTCCTAGAAGCATGAACTCCTTAATGCAGGGTCCATGACACATTCACCTTGAGCACAACGGGTGCTCAAGTAGGTATTATTGAATGAATGATTGAATCCGTTCACAAATCAGTGGATAGCCTTTATGCCCCAAAGAAATTAAGACAGTATTTCTTGTAACTTGCACAAACTGCGAAATTTCTGCCACTCCAGCCCAGTGGAAAATACCCAGTGGATTTATGCAGGCCAGAGCAATTACAGTGAAATTTCAGTTTTACTTTTGGAAAGAAGTTTGTTTTAGAAACAATCTGAGATAACAGATCATATTTTGTGCCTTCTCCTATTGTTTAATTCCCAAACCATTTTCAGAAAAATAGGATGTTACTTGTTTCAGATCACTTATTTCTGATCACAAGTCCCCACCCCATCAGAATGCCTAGTCCTTAATTGCTAGGCACTAAAGACAATTACAATACAATATCCCTTGGCTCTCATAGAAACATGATGTCAGATGGATACTAAGCCATAAGAACAAAGAGGAAAAACTGTAAACCATCATCATGCAGGTTTTATTTCTATCTTGTGTCAGACACAATGGGGAAAGGGAAAAGAATCCCACTATTCATAGGATACCTTTGTGTTCACTGGCTTATTTTGCAAGAACCCACCCTAAAGCTTCTTGCCTAAGAAGCTCGGATCACACAGACTGATAAAATACAGAGAGATGGCATGCTATCAAAACAGAGATAGATTTGAAAGTATTTAAACATTGTGAAAATCACCCAGACTAGCCCAAAGTGGCAATTCTGTAGTCCTTTGGCAATATGGCAGGAAGGAACTTTAGAAATTAGACTGCTGCTGCTGCTGCTAAGTTGCTTCAGTCGTGTCCGACTCTGTGCAACCCCATAGACGGCAGCCCACGAGGCTCCCCCGTCCCTGGGATTCTCCAGGCAAGAACACTGGAGTGGGTTGCCATTTCCTTCTCCAATGCATGAAAGTTAAAAGGGAAAATGAAGTCGCTCAGTCACGTCCGACTCTTTGCGACCCCATGGACTGCAGCCTACCAGGCTCCTCCGTCCATGGGATTTCCCAGGCAAGAGTACTGGAGTGGGGTGCCATTGCCTTCTCCAAGAAATTAGACTACTGGTTCTTTTTAGCAACAGTCCTACTGATGAATCTTGGAGTTCAGGCTCGTGAGAAAGGCATCCTCTCTCCACAGTGCAGGAGACCATCCAGGTAGGTGTCTGAGCCTCCACAGTAGGAAGGAACTCCTCCGAACCATTCCTCACTAACACAACCTCCTGAACAGACCAAATGCTTTCTCAAAGGCAGATTTTTCAGAGTCTTTCTATAGGCCATTCCTTAACATTCTAATCACATCTGAAAGAGCCAGCCTTGTATTTAAACACAAAAGCTAGTTATCAAACTGTGTGCTCAGCACTGCACAAAGTACAGTGCAATTTCACAAAACCCTTCAAGTATCCTAGTGCTGTTATTTCCATTTTACAGACGGGGAAACTGAGCCTCAGAGAGATTGGTTAATTTGATTATTTGTGAAGTTAGGATGTAGTTGACCCATATTGGACTCAGGCTGTCTAACTTCCAGGCACATTTTCTTATTCACTACAATCAGATGATTGGTTTCCATGGTCTCCACACACAATCTATCAGAACACAGAAAAAGCCAGTTCAATCCCTGCATGAAAACTGTTTGAAGACTGTTTCTTTGGCACTTCTTTCAAGGCTGAATAATCATAGTCCTTTAATGTTTCTTAATTCAGTTGATTTTCAAGTTCTCATCATCATCATCTCTAGTGTCATCAGAACTACCATTTACTAAACCTATACTAAGTGCCAGGTCATACATATATATATTTTATTACAAAAAGCCTGAGCTGCAAGATTATCTACACTCTGTGAACGCACAAAGGAAATGCTCAGTGAACTCACTTGCCCAAAATGTGTTTCCAGTAAGCTGCAAAGCCAGGATTCTAATGTGATTGCGCAACCCAATAGACCTGCTCTCCCTGCAGTCCCTTGCTCTAGCCCCACTGCTGGGGTTTTTCACTTCTCCAAGCTCTTCCCAGCCCTTCTCTAGTCACAGTAACTGGCACTGGACCCTCAGAGCATGATGGAAAGGGAGTTTCCATCATCGGGAAAGTTTATGTGCCATCATCGGGCCTCAAATACTAGCCCTCATTGCCGACACAATGCTGAGTCTTCTTTGCCTACTGCACC
The DNA here is from genome assembly GCF_002263795.3 of Bos taurus. Lineage (NCBI taxonomy): Eukaryota > Metazoa > Chordata > Mammalia > Artiodactyla > Bovidae > Bos > Bos taurus. The sequence goes on from NC_037331.1 coordinate 63,176,863, forward strand.
TTTTCTCTCCTTTCTACATCTGAAACACTGGGGGACAGTGTGGAAGGGGAATTACTTGATCTAACACAGCTGGTCAAAGTCTTTCTGTTTGATAGTAAAAGTGAGAAAAAAATGGAAGTTATATGGCTGCCATTCAGTATGGTACCAGAACCTAAACATGACAAAATTAGAATATGTGAATTCTACATAATGCTAGGAATAGTGGCTTTAAAATACAAAAGTTATTATGTAGGTATTTTATTCATTATGAAGAATTTTGGGGACTATGAAACAAGATAAAATGAAGTACTTGGTCTTTAAAGGATTCAAAGATAAAATTTTACTGAGTATCATAATGGAGAAATCCGGCATTTTACATCTTAGTAAAAACTGGTACCAAGATTCTTTTTCCAAATTCAAGGTAAACCAAGAAAGAAAGAAATTTTTTATTTTCAAACTTAAAATATCTCCAATATTATAAACATTTATGTCATAGTAAAGGTGTATACCATCATACATTAAAAAGTTTGATTAAATAAATAAAATTTAAAAAAGAAAGGAACTGGACAGGAAGTGACTGTAGAATAGCCAGTCTTTTATAATGCTGTAGGAAATTTCCAAAACCCTTCCTGATTTAAAGTGTTTGAAAGGCTACTTAAGAGAACACTTTCTCCCCCAGAAATTCAACAAAAGAACATTTAAACGCCGAGTAAATTCCACAAAACAACTTCTGGATGCCGGCAGAGGACATCAGGCACCCAGAAAAGCAACCCAAGTCTTCGAAAGGAGAGAGAAGAAATACAGCTCCACTCACCAGAACACCGACACAAGCTTCCCTAACCAAGAAACCTTGACAAGCCACCTGTACAAACCGACACAGAGCGAGGAAACGCCACAATAAAGAGAACTCCACAAACTGCCAGAATACAGAAAGGACATCCCAAACTCAGCAATTTAAACAAGATGAAGAGACAGAGGAATACCCAGCAGACAAAGGAACAAGATAAAAGCCCACCAAACCAAACAAAAGAGGAAGAGATAGGGAATCTACCTGATAAAGAATTCCAAATAATGATAGTGAAATTGATCCAAAATCTTGAAATCAAAATGGAATCACAGATAAATAGCTTGGAGACAAAGATTGAGAAGATGCAAGAAAGGTTTAACAAGGACCTAGAAGACATAAAAGAGAGTCAATATAAAATGAATAATGCAATAAATGAAATTAAAAACACTCTGGAGGCAACAAATAGTAGAATAACAGAGGCAGAAGATAGGATTAGTGAATTAGAAGATAGAATGGTAGAAATAAATGAATCAGAGAGGATAAAAGAAAAACGAATTAAAAGAAATGAGGACAATCTCAGAGACCTCCAGGACAATATTAAACACTACAACATTCGAATCATAGGGGTCTCAGAAGAAGAAGACAAAAAGAAAGACCATGAGAAAATACTTGAGGAGATAATAGTTGAAAACTTCCCTAAAATGGGGAAGGAAATAATCATCCAAGTCCAAGAAACCCAGAGAGTCCCAAACAGGATAAACCCAAGGCGAAACACCCCAAGACACATATTAATCAAATTAACAAAGATCAAACACAAAGAACAAATATTAAAAGCAGCAAGGGAAAAACAACAAATAACACACAAGGGAATTCCCATTAGGATAACAGCTGATCTTTCAATAGAAACTCTTCAAGCCAGGAGGGAATGGCAAGACATACTTAAAGCAATGAAAGAAAATAACCTACAGCCCAGATTATTGTACCCAGCAAGGATCTCATTCAAGTATGAAGGAGAAATCAAAAGCTTCTCAGACAAGCAAAAGCTGAGAGAATTCAGCACCACCAAACCAGCTCTCCAACAAATACTAAAGGATATTCTCTAGACAGGAAACACAAAAACAGTGTATAAACTCGAACCCAAAACAATAAAGTAAATGGCAACGGGATCATACTTATCAGTAATTACCTTAAACGTAAATGGGTTGAATGCCCCAACCAAAAGACAAAGACTGGCTGAATGGATACAAAAACAAGACCCCTACATATGTTGTCTACAAGAGACCCACCTCAAAACAGGGGACACATACAGACTGAAAGTGAAGGGCTGGAAAAAGATTTTCCATGCAAATAGGGACCAAAAGAAAGCAGGAGTAGCAATACTTATATCAGATAAAATAGACTTTAAAACAAAGGCTGTGAAAAGAGACAAAGATGTTCACTACCTAATGATCAAAGGATCAATCCAAGAAGAAGATATAACAATTATAAATATATATGCACCCAACATGGGAGTGCCGCAATATGTAAGACAAATGCTAACAAGTATGAAAGGAGAAATTAACAATAACACAATAATAGTGGGAGACTTTAATACCCCACTCACACCTATGGATAGATCAACTAAACAGAAAATTAACAAGGAAACACAAACGTTAAACGATACAATAGACCAGTTAGACCTAATTGATATCTATAGGACATTTCATCCCAAAACAATGAATTTCACCTTTTTCTCAAGTGCACATGGAACCTTCTCCAGGATAGATCACATCCTGGGCCATAAATCTAGCCTTGATAAATTCAAAAAAATAGAAATCATTCCAAGCATCTTTTCTGACCACAATGCAGTAAGATTAGATCTCAATTACAGGAGAAAAACTATTAAAAATTCCAACATATGGAGTCTGAACAACACGCTGCTGAATAACCAACAAATCACAGAAGAAATCAAAAAAGAAATCAAAATTTGCATAGAAACGAATGAAAATGAAAACACAACAACTCAAAACCTGTGGGACACTTTAAAAGCAGTCCTAAGTTCATAGCAATACAGGCATAACTAAAGAAACAAGAAAAAAGTCAAATAAATAACCTAACCCTACACCTAAATCAACTAGAAAAGGAAGAAATGAAGAACCCCAGGGTTAGTAGAAGGAAAGAAATCTTAAAAATTAGGGCAGAAATAAATGCAAAAGAAACAAAAGAGACCATAGCAAAAATCAACAAAGCCAAAAGCTGGTTCTTTGAAAGGATAAATAAAATTGACAAACCATTAGCCAGACTCATCAAGAAACAAAGGGAGAAAAATCAAATCAATAAAATTAGAAATGAAAATGGAGAGATCACAACAGACAACACAGAAATACAAAGGATCATAAGAAACTACTATCAACAATTATATGCCAATAAAATGGACAACGTGGAAGAAAGGGACAAATTCTTAGAAAAGTACAACTTTCCAAAACTGGACCAGGAAGAAATAGAAAATCTTAACAGACCCATCACAAGCACGGAAATTGAAACTGTAATCAAAAATCTTCCAGCAAACAAAAGCCCCGGTCTAGACGGCTTCACAGCTGAATTCTACCAAAAATTTAGAGAAGAGCTAACACCTATCCTGCTCAAACTCTTCCAGAAAATTGCAGACGAAGGTAAACTTCCAAACTCATTCTATGAGGCCACCATCACCCTAATACCAAAACCTGACAAAGATCCCACAAAAAAAGAAAACTACAGGCCAATATCACTGATGAACATAGATGCAAAAATCCTTAACAAAATTCTAGCAATCAGAATCCAACAACACATTAAAAAGATCATACACCATGACCAAGTGCGCTTTATCCCAGGGATGCAAGGATTCTTCAATATCCACAAATCAATCAATGTTATACACCACATTAACAAATTGAAAAACAAAAACCATATGATTATCTCAATAGATGCAGAGAAAGCCTTAGACAAAATTCAACATCCATTTATGATAAGAACTCTCCAGAAAGCAGGAACAGAAGGAACATACCTCAACATAATAAAAGCTATATATGACAAACCCACAGCAAACATTATCCTCAATGGTGAAAATTGAAAGCATTTCCTCTAAAGTCAGGAACAAGACAAGGGTGCCCACTTTCACCATTACTATTCAACATAGTTTTGGAAGTTTTGGCCACAGCAATCAGAGCAGAAAAAGAAATAAAAGGAATCCAAATTGGAAAAGAAGAAGTAAAACTCTCACTGTTTGCAGATGACATGATCCTTTACATAGAAAACCCTAAAGACTCCACCAGAAAATTACTAGAACTAATCAATGATTATAGTAAAGTTGCAGGATATAAAATCAACACACAGAAATCCCTTGCATTCCTATACACTAATAATGAGAAAACTGAAAGAGAAATTAAGGAAACAATTCCATTCACCATTGCAACGGAAAGAATAAAATACTTAGGAATATATCTACCTAAAGAAACTAAAGACCTATATATAGAAAACTATAAAACACTGGTGAAAGAAATAAAAGAGGACATTAATAGATGGAGAAATATACCATGTTCATGGATTGGAAGAATCAATATAGTGAAAATGAGTATTCTACCCAAAGCAGTTTATAGATTCAATGCAATCCCTATCAAGCTACCAACGGTATTCTTCACAGAGATAGAACAAATAATTTCACAATTTGTATGGAAATACAAAAAACCTCGAATAGCCAAAGCGATCTTGAGAAAGAAGAATGGAACTGGAGGAATCAACCAGCTGACTTCAGGCTCTATTACAAAGCCACAGTTATCAAGACAGTATGGTACTGGCACAAAGACAGAAATATTGATCAATGGAACAAAATAGAAAGCCCAGAGATAAATCCATGCACATATGGACACCTTATCTTTGACAAAGGAGGCAAGAATATACAATGGATTAAAGACAATCTCTTTAACAAGTGGTGCTGGGAAAACTGGTCAACCACTTGTAAAAGAATGAAACTAGAACACTTTCTAACACCTTACACAAAAATAAACTCAAAATGGATTAAAGATCTAAACGTAAGACCAGAAACTATAAAACTCCTAGCGGAGAACATAGGCAAAACACTCTCCGACATACATCACAGCAGGATCCTCTATGACCCACCTCCCAGAATATTGGAAATAAAAGCAAAAATAAACAAATGGGACCTAATTAAACTTAAAAGCTTCTGCACAACAAAGGAAACTATTAGCAAGGTGAAAAGACAGCCTTCAGAATGGGAGAAAATAATAGTAAATGAAGCAACGGACAAACAACTAATCTCAAAAATATATAAGCAACTCCTACAGCTCAACTCCAGAAAAATAAATGACCCAATCAAAAAATGGGCCAAAGAACTAAATAGACATTTCTCCAAAGAAGACATACAGATGGCTAACAAACACATGAAAAGATGCTCAACATCACTCATTATCAGAGAAATGCAAATCAAAACCACTATGAGGTACCATTTCACGCCAGTCAGAATGGCTGCAATCCAAAAGTCTACAAGCAATAAATGCTGGAGAGGGTGTGGAGAAAAGGGAACCCTCTTACACTGTTGGTGGGAATGCAAACTAGTACAGCCACTATGGAGAACAGTGTGGAGATTCCTTAAAAAACTGGAAATAGAACTGCCTTATGATCCAGCAATCCCACTGCTGGGCATACACACTGAGGAAACCAGAAGGGAAAGAGACACATGTACCCCAGTGTTCATCGCAGCACTGTTTATAATAGCCAGGACATGGAAGCAACCTAGATGCCCATCAGCAGATGAATGGATAAGAAAGCTGTGGTACATATACACAATGGAGTATTACTCAGCCATTAAAAAGAATACATTTGAATCAGTTCTAATGAGATGGATGAAACTGGAACCTATTATACAGAGTGAAGTAAGCCAGAAAGAAAAACACCAATACAGTATACTAACGCATATATATGGAATTTAGAAAGATGGTAACAATAACCCTGTGTACGAGACGGCAAAAGAGACACCGATGTATAGATCAGTCTTATGGACTCTGTGGGAGAGGGAGAGGGTGGGGAGATTTGGGAGAATAGCATTGAAAGATGTATAATATCATGTATGAAACGAGATGCCAGTCCAGGTTCGATGCACGGTACTGGATGCTTGGGGCTGGTGCACTGGGACGACCCAGAGGGAGGGTAGGGGAGGGGGGAGGGAGGAGGGAGGAGGGTTCAGGATGGGGAACGCGGGTATACCTGTGGCGGATTCATTTCGGTATTTGGCAAAACTAATACAATATTGTAAAGTTTAAAAATAAAATAAAATTAAAAAAAAAAAAAAAAGAAAGGCTACTTAAAACTTTTTCTTCCTTAGTTTCCAGGAGACCCTCTGGGACAATGTGGTGGAGTTAAGTGGTCTTGGGCTCAGTGTCACTTTCAAAGTTCCACTTGGAAGGGCAGTAGGGACAATGAGCTAGCTGGAAGGGGTGGCAGTGTGAGAAGAGGCTATCTTAAATTGGATTTATTTAGCATGCTCAATTTTATTCATTACATGCAATTTCTCCAAAATTATCAACATATTATTATTCAGTTAATTTTTAGTGGTGGCTTGTTGACAGTGATTAGAAGTTAATGAAGCCCTTGAAGCCACTGCTTGGCACCACCTTCTTTATTCAAGAAAAATAACATTTCTGAGGGTCTATTCCTAAATCTATAAAATAGAAGTTAAAACAGCCACCATGTAGAATTTGGGAACCCAGTAATATACAGAGTTGATATACAATACATATTCAACTAATGGTAGCTGCACATTAAAATTGAATTGAATTAAAACTACTAACCACGTCTCTTTCTCCTTCACAGAGCTGCTACAAAAAAATATCCTCTCTAATACATAAGAAAGTGCTTGGACTTCTCCAACAGGAAAGTTCTATGCTGGTTTGGAAGACAGATGACACTTTACACTTACCAAATAGTTATACCCCAGTGAGGGCCAAAAGGGATCTGAAGTGGCTCACAATTAAAAACCAAATTATGAGAGATCTAAGGAGCCATTAAAGGTGAAAACAAGATGCTAGTAAAAGAAAGGAGCCATAACACAAAGACTAGAGCAGGGCTTTTCATGCTGTATAGGACCTGCCTGGGGATTTTCTCACAATGCGAGTTCTGCCTCACTAGGTCCTCAGGAGTAGAGCCCAAGATACTGCATTTTTAACAAATTCCCCAAGAACCATGCAGCTAGCCCATGGACCAGACTTTAGTTAGCAGGGTTGAAGGGAGCTAACAAAAGAGCAAAAAACTATCACCCAGGTAAACGGTAAAAGTTTAAAGTAAAAGAGCAAAAAACTATCATCCAGGTAAAAGGCAGCGTAGGTTCTAATACAGAGATGCATTCTAATAACTTTTTAATTAGCAGAAACTTCTGAGGATATTAGTGTGTGTCAGACAGCTTTCCCCTCTGAAGAAATGTTTCTACTTCGTTGCCTCCCCCTCCCCACCTCCTTCAAGGCTTTCTAGACCTGACACTGTGAGCAGGAAATCTGATGTACCCGATGAGCCTCTTTCTAAATGATTTCAAGGAAGGAGAAGCAGGCTGCACAGATACTGGAAATGCATGATGTAACCTCTTACATTCAGAGAAAGGGCTGTCCCTAATTCAAGCCATATTTCGCCTAGTGAAGCAGACATATTTGAAATTGGAAGACATCCAAAGAAAATATGGAATTCAATATATTTCTGCAAGCCCTGGCCTTTGCCTTCTTGTGGCCCAATTACCTACCTGTGCCTGGCATGCCCCTTCCTCTTTTCTCATGCTGGATACCTCCCAACTCTAATTCCAACTTGAGCTCTCAAGTGAGGCATCTGTGGGTGAGAAATCTATAAAGCACTTAAAGGTTGCTGAGAGCTTCCCAGGAGTCAGGCCATGTGCTAAACGCTGTAATAGATTATCTTATTTAACCCACGATGAGGACTTTACAGATGAGGATATTCATAAAGATGGAGTGTGTTACAAGGTCACACATCTATTAGATACATAAGAGGGATTCAAATTGACATCTCCGAATCTCAGGATTTCTCAGCCTTCACACTATTGACATTTTGGAGCAGGTTAATTCTTTGGCATTGGAGGGTTATCCCATGCTTGTCTGATATTTACCCATCCCTGGTCTCTGCCCATTAGATGCCATTCTCACTCTAGTTATGACAATCAAAAATGTCTCCAGACGTTACCAAATGTCCCCTGAGAGGCAAAATTGCCCCTGGTTGAGACAGTTTCATGTCAAAGCCTGAGCACCTGATAAACAAGATAGGTATTATTTTCAACACTTTGCGAAGATCAGCCCTGTTAGGGGCTGAGTTGTGTCTCCCCAAAATGTATACGTTAAAACCCTGACCCTGGTACCTCTGAATGTAACTCTCTTTGGAGATAGGGCCTTTAAAGAGGTGATTAAGTTATACTAAGGCTGTTAGGGTAAGTCCTCATCCAGTCTGACTGATGTCACCATAAGGAGAGGACATTTGCACATACAAAGAGACGCCAAGATTCCATGCACAGAGGAAAGGCCATGCGAAGACCTAGAAAAAAGGCGGCGATCCACAAGGCAAGAAGAGAGGCCTCAGGGACACCAGTCCTACCAACATCTCGACCTGGGGGTTCAGAACTGTGAGACAATAAATGTCTACGGTGTAAGCCTCCCAGGCTGTGGTACTTTGGTACAGCAGTCCTAGCAAACTAACACAAGCACCAAAGAGCCACACTGAGCTTTCTTCCTTTCCTTTCCCGATTTGTTTAGAATGCATCTTGGAAGGTTTCAAAATCAATCCCAAGCTTAGCAAAATGAAAGGTTAACTCATGGCTACACTGTTTATAATCCATGGTTCTTTCACAGGCATAGGGACAGCACTGCTGGAAAAATATTTTTGAATACTTAAATCGTCACAGCAATTTTCTTTAGATGTTTTATGACTGCTTGCCTTTCACACCCTAGCACTCCCTCTTGTTGTGCCCTTATCTTTATAGACCTTTAATGAGAATATATTTTCTAGAAACTATGAGTGGAATGGTACTATGGTAGAGTTCCAGGATAGCCAGGATACTTGTGATGTCAATCCCCAGTCCCAGCTCACGTAGACATTACAGTGATGCATAGTTTCTTGTTAAGACAAGCATGCCTCAGAATCCTTCTTAACACTAGGCTCCAGATAAGACAAATGGAAGATCAGAAGTGGCAGGAAAGATGAAACCTTATGCTATCCTAGATGTAGAACAGTGTTATCAACTCTGGTAACACACTGGACTCTTCTGGAAAGATTTAAAAATATATATGTGATCAGTCTCTAACCCCCAATTCTGAGAAATTGGTCTGAGATAGAGTTCTGTGACTGTAATGTATCACCAACATTAAGGCCACTGGCTCTCGGCATAGAACAGAGTATGCAAACTTGATCATACTGGCTATAGGGCTATGCACAAAGTCCTCAATTTCTTGGGGCTTTAGTTTTCTCACCTGTAAAATGCTCATCACAAGTATCGCCTTGCCTATCTTATAGGTCACTATGATCTAACTAGATACATTGAAAATCACATAGAAAGTATGGTATTATAAATTTTAAGTGTTGACATCAGCCCTGCTGGTTCTGATCACCTCTCCACACCCACCAATCAACTGTGCATCCTCAGGTGAGTCACTTTATCTCTGTAGTCAGATCCACATGAAATGAAGCAGTGTCTACTGTTACCTTCGGGCCCAACATTCCATGTTCTTGGCAGGACAGTTTAATGCAATTGAGATCTGATTTTCTCATTAAACTAGAATGTTGAGGGCTTAGATCCTTCCTCTTAACCATCAAGAGGGCCTTAGGAATAAAATTTAAATTACACTGTGGCCTGGAAAGTAACTTGATAATTTGGACTCAAGAACCTTAAATACCCATTTTTAGACCAGTTATTCTAAGCCTGGGAATACATTTTAAAGAAAGAATAGAAATATAGTCAAAGATTATATGAAAGGATGTTTGCTACAGCATTATTTATAGAAATGGGAACACTGGGGTGTGTCTGTATGGATATAATATCTAACAAGAAAAAATGCTTCTGAACACCATGATAGTCATAGGATAGAATATCATATAGTCAGGAAAAAAACATTAATTTTTGAAAAAATACTTAGCAATAGGGAAAGTATGATAAGTAAAATAAATAAAAATAAACCAATGAAGCCAGAGAAAGAGAAAGATAGAAAACTTTATAATATACCAATTAAATACACACACACACACAAACACATACACACCAGGGAATGATTAGAAGGAAGAACACCAAACATTAATCAGTCATAACAATTGTGGTGGTTTCCAGAATATTTTTCTTTGTATTTTCTAAATTTTCTCCCGTGTACATTGGTTGCTTTTATCATCAGAAAAGGAAAACCATTCTTTCAACACGCTACTGTGGGTTCAGATACAATAAAAACATTACCTACGGGAAAACATTTGGTGAAGAAACGTATAAAAAGCATCAACATCTCCCCAGCCAAGAAACCTACATTGTCCACTAGAAGCAGGTTCTATGAAAATCGATGGGACATCAGTCAGGACATCAGGTGAAAATTAAAGCTGCTGTTAGCTTCTGTCTCCAGTCGATCATTATTCAAGCAGAAAAGTGGCAATGTCTCACACCTCATGCTTATGGGGCTTTTCCCATCTGCAAAACTAACATTCTACCTTTGGAGGACACAGTGTCAATAGTAAGTTGTGATGTTAAAGTACTTTTAAACTATCAATAGCCAAACTAACAGAGTTAATTCGATCAATCGTGCCAGAGGAAAGACAAAATTGTCTTTCTGTTCTCTCTGTAGAAAAGTATAACAAAATTTGTCATACAAAGAGATGGCCAAAGAATACACAGATCAAAGACAAAGAAAAAAAAAGTGTTTCAAGGTCAGAGATCCAGAGTCAATTAATTTTTTAAATTATGTTATTATTCTAGATGTTGTAATACTTTTGACAATTACCAACTTTTTAATTTTTAATTTGAGATTTTCTCCTTCTAATATATATATATATATATTTTAATATTTTAATCAAATATACATATATTACAGTCAGACTATATTCCATGAGGGAATATTTATTACCATGCTGCATTTACAGTAGATGAATTAATTTGAAAAGCATCCTGTTTCATTTTCTCTTTCTTAATAAATAAATTAATGAAATAAATTAGTTTTCAAGTTGATCAATGTTTGAGCCCCCTGTTTTCTAATTTTATTATATTTTTAACTCATAATTCTGTATTTTTTCTTCTAGGGTTCCCAAATCGCAAGCTTCAGGCCTGACCACCAGCATACTAGCCAGGCCCTGGGTATACATCCTTTCAGGTCATACTACACCCACTGATGAAATGGACCCTGCTATTATCCCTTTTACAATTAATCTAATCAATTGGCTCACATACCTTTCTCTAAAATATATTAAAGACTTGGGACTTAATTTAGAAATTCTCATAAGTCCACATCACAGAAGAAATCTCTGCCATCTTTTATTACTGGAGTCCTTTATTACTGGCCCAAATTACACTAGCTAGAGTCCAAATGGACTGAAGTTAAATTGAAGTTAACATGAATTCAAATTGCTGCATGTTGTTTCTAGGGTGACAGAGAGCAGCCACCTGCAGTAGGCAGAGGAACTCCAGAGACAGCAGCTAACAAGACTGAGCATCTACCCAAGTGGCTATGAACTAATCAACTCCATTAAAGTGTCTTCTGTATTTCACACGTGAAAGATATGTAAATTATATAGTGAATAGGGAAAAATAAATATTCAATACATTTTGTTTACTATCCACAAATTGCACAGAATAAAGATCAATGGGCATTATTTGTAACATTGGGTCATTTACACTGATAATACGTGTTTTGGTGTTCTGAGGAGGAATATTTTTAGTCGTATAGGCTATGTGGAAGATTTGGAGATCTTTACATTTCCCAGAAAGTTCCATGAAGACTGTGTGACAGTGTTTTACACAGTGCCTGAAGCATATAGGTGCTCAACAAATATTTGTTGAATGAACGAGAATCTATGAACTCTTCCCTGTTTCCTGGAAGTGAGAGAGGGAAGGATATGAATAAATCTAAAAAGTCATTTTCTTTGTGCAGTGGCTCCTGCTTAACAGAGGAAACTCATTCTTAAGACTACAGAAATGAGTGGATTCTTCAAAATGAAACAGGGATGAATCCTAGGGAATTAATTCAGACACATCTTAGTAGCACCAACAGAGTCCAAGATGAAACTTATCAGAACCAAAGGCAGATAAAAGCTAGAAATCTCCCACAGGGGGCTATTTATTTATCTTAAAGACTAAATTTAGCACAAATCTCTCTCATATCAAAGACCAGGCAACCCAAAGTTCTAGCCTCCAGAGGATGTAATTGACTATAAAATATTTTCAGATTCCATGCCTGCATTTCTACATATCTGACTGTTCAGACTATTAGCCATAAAAGTATAGTATGTATCCTAAAACATGTGACTTACAAAAGTTGCTTCAATCTCAACACTGATTTTTATTACATACTGGGACCACTTCCTTTTTTCTCTTTTGAAAATGTACACATCTAACAGCATATTCCACAGGAAAAAGTTTTCTACATCATCTTTATAGAAACACATGTTAAAATGAGTTCTAAGAACCATTCCAAAATTCTTTCCTCACCAATGATAGGTTATGTATGTATTAAACCTGAATCAATATACAACATTGTTATATTCTCTTCCTTTTGCCTTTTATAGATTTTTATTTAGATGTTCATCCTCATCTGTTTGTAAACAATCATGCATAGGACTGAAAGCTTGGTATTTGATCTCACTCTTTGGCATTCACTGGACTTTATGGTCTAACTTCACGCCTCTGATCCTTTATATTTCTTCCTGTCTATTTACCAATGGACAACCAGAGTAACTTAACTGTCACATAAAGTGTAATGATTTTTCTATTAGTCAAATTCCCCATTTTATGGTCTAGTTGTAACAGATATATAGAATATTATTTCTTTCAAAAATAATTTTCAAGATCACATAGGTGATAGCAACCTAGTTTTCCAAGCTAATTCAACTGGAAACCACACCACTCGGAGGAAGATGCAAAAAATTCAAATGATTCAAAACAGCGGTAGGCTTCAGTTATATCTTAACAACTTTCACAACAAACCCCAGTGTCTGTTTTGGCAAAGGATATCTCATAACTTTATTGAGAAAAATAAGTTTCAGATGCCAAAACATGTTTTAGCAAACATGTTTGCTTAGACTTGTGGTTTATTGCTTTGCGATTTAAAATAATAGCAATAATAATAATAATAAATCTGGAATAAAACTGTTAAAATTCAAACTCAAATTCTTCTATCTAGCTGCATATGGATGTTTACAGCAGCTTTCTTCATAACTGCCAAAACTTGGAGGCAGCCAACATGCCCTTTAGTGGATGAACAGATAAGTAAACTACAGTATATCCAGATATTGGAATACTATTCAGCAATAAAAAGAAATGAACTGCAAAGTCATGAACATACTTGGAGGAAACTTAACTGCAAATTACTGCATGAAAGAAGCCAATCTGAAAGGCTACATACAGTAGTAAGATTCTAATTAAATGATATTCTGGAAATGGCAAAACCATCGACAATAAAAAAAAAAAAAAGATGAGTGGTTGCCAAGGGCAAATGAGTATGGAGGAATGAATGGATTGAGCACAAAGGATTTTTAGGGCAATGAAAACACTCTGTATGATACTGTAACAGTGGATATAACTCATTATACATTTGTCCAAACCCACTGAATGTAAACATCAAGAGTTAAGCCTAAGGTAAGCTATGGACTTGACGTGATTATCATGTGTTGGATGTAGGTTCATCATTTGTAACAAATACTCCCCTCTGGTGGGTGATTCTGATAATGAGGGAGGCTAAGCATTTGTGGGGGCAGGGTATACAGGAAATCTCTCTATCTTTCATTCAGTCTTGTTCTGATACTAAAACTACTCTAAAAAATATCTTTTAAAAAATATATTGCACCTTCTGAGGAGTGAGCCTGTTCCCCTCATTGGAGGTTTTCAAGCAGGACGGAGGATCTCACTGTCAGAAGTGTGAACAGGACCCAGACAGGGATTGGATGTTTAGACTAGATCATTTCCAAGGATCTTAAAAACATCAAGGAATATTATATACAGCCAAAATAATTTAAGTCAAAACACCACCAATAAAACAAAATGGAGGAAACCCTAAAGGCAAACATTTTTAAAATATAATTAGGAAATTTAACAGCTAGTCTGGCTAATAACCCCTGGAGAAGGAAATGGCAGCCCACTCCAGTACTCTTGCCTGGAAATTCCCATGGATGGAGAAGCCTGGTAGGCTACTGTCCATGGTGGGGTTGCAAAGAGTGGGACACGACTGAGTGACTTCACTTTCACTGGCTAGGAAAGTCATATTAAGGTAGGCAATCAAAGGATGCCAGTCCCAGTCCCACATCAATACTCTGTCATGCTACCCCTCACAAGAGGAAATGATGCCTGCTGATAGTTACACTGCTTCATGCTGTTTCTAGGGAGTTGAGCAAACTGGACTTTATATTGCAGAGTCCCCCAGTGAAATGTAACAGGCCCAAAGGACTGGAAGTACAAGTTAGGAGAGGGACCAGTACCTGACTGGCCCACGACAAATGAGTGCATGACTTTGACCCCAAGTGCCAATGGAACTAACACTTAACACATAGGACTCCCTTGATGTTCTCTGGAGTGAGATAAAATTGGGGAGGAAATAAAACCTGAGGCTAAGTTCATCACACTCTCTCATCACAGACCACATCTAACGCTAATACAGCCTTCCTGAGTAAGCATCAGATAACAAATGACCACACCTATCTTCTGAGACCTAGAGAGGGGAAACGACCAGCCATGTCAATCTGCAGCAGAGCTGGAAGGGGGATATAAGGCTCTACACTTGCAACAGAATCTTCCAGAGAGCCTTCCCATCTCCTCCCACCTTGAAATAACTAATTCTACTTCTTACACCGTCAAGCGATTGTGATTTACACTTTTCACTAAAACTCTGCTTGCCTTCAACAGCAGCTCTCCACTAGCACCAAGTTCTGTTTTATCCAGCCAATTCCCAACCTCATCACACTTTAAAGCAAGTGCCGAATGAAGAAGATAATGATGTTAATTGAGTCTTCTCATTTCTTCCCATAAAAGTTATGAAGTTGCTTGATGAAGTTAATTTATTATAGAGTAACTGTGGGGTGGGGTGGGTGGCCTGCTGCTCCATTTCAGTTCCCGGGTCTTCTGCTGATGAGGCCTTTGAACTCCTGCCCACACCGAGCCCATGAATCAGTGTCATTTACCATGTGCATTTAGATAATTGAAATAATAAAGATGAAATGAATACAAAGGATCTCCTATATCATGGATAGCAGCTCCTTTTTGTCAGTGCACCAAGAGTGAAGCAAATTAGACCACCTATGTTCTTGCTTCATGAGAAAGATCTAATCATTTTGCCCCTATCTTTCCATATTACCTAGTCTCATTTTCTTTCTCAAAAAGTGCTAATATATGCATAAAACTACATATATGAGCTTCTAATCAAAAGTATAATTTTGAACAGAAAAGATATGGGAATTTATACTAATGCCAACACATAGGAAGAAAGCTGAACACAAATATTTATATTTTTGTTCTTTATCATGGTTATAAAAAGCTTAAGCATACCAAAATTTGAAGTTTAAAAACTCAGCTTACTATAAACTTTGAAATACTATGCTGAAAAAGAATAAAAGTGCTCATATTTAAAGCCACTTAACCTACTATAATGTCAGGGGAAAATGTCATTCTTAAAAATTAAATACCCCTAAAGTAAACAGAGTCAGGAAGACAGTGTCATCATGAGAGGACTTCATTAATCTTGAATATTATTTTGGATGTCCAAGCCTGGTATGAAATCCCAGTTATTATGATAAATCATGCTTCATCTCCCTTACTAGAAACTAACACAAATTTAAAAGTGACAAAATACATACAACTCAAAAGGATTCTTCTAGATTCATTTCCAATTTCAATGTTGGTTTTTTTTATCTAGGATTGAACTTCAAAATGCTAACCAAATCATCCATGACCTCAAGTCAGAAAGAAAGTGATGTATAAAAAGAGCACATACTCTTGACAAAAAAACGCCAAAAAGAAAATTGAAGGAAATCTCTATACAAATAAACTCTTAACTAATAAACGCATGGTGTTTTCAATTCACTTTGTCTCTCGCTTTATATGTCATGAGATGATACCTTGACAGTGGTCTAAGCTCCAAGTGTGAATCTCTTGGCAAATATCTAGGCACTGTTTCCATCCTTCCTTATGACAGCCCTCTTTGTTATCCTGTGCCACCTCATCCTTCAAAAGCTCATGCTCCCTAAAGATAATTCTTCCTCGGAACCCAAAACAGTAGCAGGTATACACATGACACATGACAAATATTTGTGAATTAATTAGCCAACACTCCCATATCTCCGGGTGTCTCCTCCACCTAGCCTTATAACCCAGTGGAGAAAGTAAATTTCCCCAGAGCCCCTGGATCTTTCTGCTCAAACCATCTATTGATGGATATTTCCTTGGCTTGGCTTTCAAATGGGTATTTCTCCACCTAGGAGTGCTCTCTGGAACCTTTTCTGTAAGTGACCAGGTTAAATCCACAATCAAGGAGAAGAAATAAGCAAGTACACAAATCCTAAGCTTTCATTTCTCTCTCCCACCAAATACATTCAAACAAAATCAAAACCCTCCAGCACCCACTGGAATACTTTTTATTTCTTTTTTTTTTTTGCACTCCTTAAAATGTAGGTATTGGTACTTCATGAAGGCGTGAATTCCAGCCTTTTATATTAGGGAGTTTTATTAGAAAATCTGAGATGTTAGAGAGTTAAAACATACCAGAGCCAAGCTTCAGGGATCAGAAGACCCCTCTGTCTCCGGGACATCAATAATGAACGTTATACAGTTTTGAGAAAGTAATGGTTATTGATACCTATTTGCCAACCCAAGCATGGACCACTCAGCAAAAGGAATTCACAATTGAATTCAGTTCCAAAATATTGAGCATCTATGCAGTGCCAGACACTATGCCAGACACCGGGGAGTCAGATATGATAGAGACATTGTCCAGAGGAGAGATATAAACAGATATTTGTAATGGGACAGAGAGGTTTACCTTTTGTGATACTCAGTTCTTCATTCACCAGACTCCATTACCAAGAGTGACTGCCCTTTTCTTCCAAATGTGTTTAAAAGATTAATTATAAATAGTGACCAAGCTCTGAAATTCCTAGAGGAAGTCACTTTACTTTAAACACTGTCCAGATAAGAATTTGTGGGAGGCACTGCCAGGTAATCTCTGGGAAACACCAAAAGCAGAAAGGGCCCTTGCCTTCCTCCCTGTTTGAGAATCAGGGGCAAAATGTGATGCAGGGTCCCAGAAACTGGGGACAAGCCAGCAGAGAGAAGAGGGAAGAGCATGGAGTCAGGTGGAGAGGGCTGGTGTCTACTCCACAGGTTCCATCAGGACCAAGGGAGTCAGACACTGCTGAGAACCAGCGGGGCTGCCCCCAGACCTCACAGGCACAAAATCACCTCCTGGCACAGCTTAAGCAGAGCAGCTGAGTCAGGAAGCAGGTGCAGGACCAAGGGGAGGCCTTGTCAACAGAGAGGGCCCACTCATCACTGACCAATCTGGGAAAGATTTGGTGACATCTTTATCTGCTGCAGACATCAGGGAAAGAAGCCAGCAAAACACACAGAGACATGGCCGTCTGCCGATGTCAGCAGCCACAGTCCAACTGGGGCCAGGGAGGGATGGGGTCCCTCAAGTAGATCCAGGCACCATTTTGATGTAAACCAGGGACCAGACCATGGGGGAACCAGCCCACGAGAGCAAATGAGGCCTCCAGTTGACACACCCAACCACTCTAAAGACAGCAGGAGCCGGGGGATGGAAATTAGAGAGGAAATTAGAGCAATCATCCCCAAAGACAGATTTTAGAGACATTCTTTAAATTATTGATTGGGTCTAAGGACTTCCCTGGTGGCTCAGATGGTAAAGAATTCCCCTGCAATGCAGGAGACCAGGGTTCAATCCCTGGGTCAGGAAGATCCCTTGGAGAAGGGGATTCTTCTCCCCTTGCCTGGAGAATTCCATAGACAGTGGAGCCTGGCGGGCTACAGTCCATGCGCTTGCAAAGAATCAGACACTACTGAGCGACTAACACTTTCACTTTCAAGGATGTCCCTTAGAAGGGTGGAAGGTCTTACAGAGTACAAATAGTTCTAGAAAAAGAAGTTGTATTCTCTTTCGTGTATCTGAGTTGTAATGGACATCCCCACTGACATACAGTGGTGGTGAGAGTAGGCCAGGATCAGAGAATAAATGAAACAAAGGTACAGAGTTGGAAATATGAACAATACATTTAGGATTAAAAAGATTTTCAACTTGACTGCAGAAGAGGGTTCTAAAAGAACCTGAAATGTTATGGCAGTGTGGAGTCTTACAATTCCCTGGATATGGAATTTAACCTTATTTTGCTGACTTCAAGTCTGATTTCACTAAGCTGCAGCTTTTTTGCTGAAAAAAAAAATCTAAATTTCAAATATGTCAGCATTTACCTTCAATGCTCTAGTCTGAAGATCTTTTTCTTTTATCAAGGAATGCGCTAATAATTTTATTCCCAATGGAGGGAAGAGACATCCTCAGGGTAAAATAAATCTTGTAGGCAAGAGGAGCTGAATTCATTATATGCATGTTCACATAAAGAATGAGCAAAATGAGCAAAATAATAAAAAGAGACACACAGTAAAGTTGTACCACACCAAGGGATTGCATGGTTTTACTTTCCACCAGTCTGTAAACTGTCTGAAAGAAACAAAAAAACAAAAAAGCCATGTCTGGGTTGAATTTCAGCACATTGCATGAGGAATTAATTACCTCCAATTTCAAAACTAGCCTTTTTGGAGTTTGCTTTCAGTTTGGGAGATTTATGACTTTGAATTATTTTTACACTGAATTAGCAGAGTTTTTCCTTTTTTATTATCTTTGATACAAAAACAGCCACATCCTTCTCCATCATGCAGCACAGAGGTCCTCATGACTTCATCAGGAAACATGGCCATCATCAGAAAGTCTCTTCTGTCCATCTACCCCCTACAAGGGTCCATAAGAATGTTCCCTTCCTCCCTACTTGGAAGTCTTCAGCAAAGAAGGGTGAGGCTGGACAGCAACCCACTTCAGCTTTGGGTGGTATAACCTGATGAACCAGAAAAATCTGCCACAGGCACCAAACGACTGAGGAATAGACTCATTGTCAAGGTCTCTCCCTCCATGATAGCCTACATGCCTGTGCTCAGAGGGGAAGTGAATTCTGACCTCCTGGACCATAGGCATCTGTGACTCGCATGCTACCTTATCCCAAATTTCACTAATTGAAGTTGGAATTTTGTTTGGCCTTTGGATTGGCTTTTGTTTGAAAGTCAATGGTACAGTGCCTCCACCACCCAATTCCATGGGCCTCAAGATACTGAAGGGTTTGGACATGCGGGATTATACGCAGCTCCTCAACCATGCCCCATAGTTTCATGTCTTTTTCCTCTGAAATATCCTCATCCACTTATTCCCTGGTGAACTCCTACACATTCTTCAAGACCCAGCTCAAACATCACTGCTAAAGTCTTCTCTTAACTCCCCCAGGGAGGGGTGACTGTACCCAGCCCCTGATTGCAGCTTAAATCACTCTTCATTGCAGTCATCTGTTAAGAAACTGGTCATTATCTCCATCACTTCTAGGGACTCTACGAACCTTGAGGATAAACAGCAGATTCTAAGACAATGCATGGCAACTAGTAGGTGTTCAATAAAGCTTAATCAACCACGATGGATCCTCATAATGGGCTGAGACCACTGATTTAAACTCTGTTTCAAAAGACTGAAGTTGTTTCAAAGGATTTGCTTCGCAATGAGCTTTGTTGCGTTTAAGATTGAGGTGAGTGGCAAGGGAGTTGGTGGAATGCCCATGTGAAATTCAAATTGATGCTTATTAACTGATAGTTACTAGTGAATGACTAATGAAAGGAGAGAATATTAATCAAATAAAACATTACAGTCAGTAGAATAAATAGAATTTCCAAAAACTGGCTTGTTAACAGTGTCTTTTCTGCCACAGAAATCTATAGGAGGAACAAATGCAGCCACATCTTTCCCTATCAGATAGCACTAAGGTCCTCATGACTTCTTCAGGAAAGGTGGCTGTCATCAGAAGTCCCTGTCCATCCACCCCCTATGAAGGTCACTATACACAGAAAAATGAGGCAGAGAGGCAGAGTCTAATTAGCTCAGAGTGGTCTGAGTGAAACAGCAGTCCTCAGAGTGTGGGTCAGATCCCCAGGCCTGAGAATCATCCACAGGGAATGAGAATCTCTGGGAATGTGGCCTAGGAATCTGTTTTATACACATTTCATGGTGGTTCCTCTGCACAACAGTCTGAAAACCTATGCATGAGGAGAGAGTGATCCCTTTATTGGGAATTTCAACCTTGAACTCTTTTCAAATGTAATTTTTGGTGGAGAAAGTATGAACTTTAAAAAAAAATGATGTTGGAAAATTGCAGCTCTGCATAGGAAAAAACAAAACAAAACATGTATTTTGATCTCCACCTTCAATAACAAATCAAAATGTTTTTAGATCCACATATAAAATGTAAAACAATAATTCTTCTGGGAGAAGATGTAGGAGAACAGCTCCACAGGAAAAAATTTCCTAACAAGTCAACAGAAGTATTCATTTTCCTTTAAGAAAAAATACGCAAACTGAAATACATTAAAATTAAGAACTGATGTTATCAAAAGATACTAGTAAAAAAGTAGAACCCAAGCTACAGAATGGATGAAGATACTTGCAATACAGATATTTAAAAAACTGACCAAGCCAATGTTGGTAAGGGTGTGGAGCAATCAGTGCCCTTACACACCACTTAAGGGAGTGAAAATTGGTACAATCACTTTGGAAAATTCTTTGCTAATATCTACCAAAGCCAATCAAATGCTTCCCAGGTGACTTAAGTTACAAAGAATCCGCCTGCCGACCCAGGAGATGTGGATTTGATACCTAGGCTGGGAAGATCCCCTGGAGGAGAAAATGGCACCCACTCCAGTATTCTTGCCTGGAAAATCCCATGGACAGTGGAGCCTGGTGGGCTAAGTCCATGGGGTTGCAAAGAGTCGGACACAACTTAGTAACTGAGCACACACACATACACACACACCAAAGCGAAGAATGTGGTCACATACTTTACGAGCCAAGAATTCTTCTAAGTACAAATCTAAGATAGGTACACACGTACATTCATCCAAAGACATCTGAAAGAATGTTAAGTGGCATTGCATTCAAATAAAAGGAAGCTATTCAACGCTGTCCAATAGTAGAATGGGTAAATAGTGGTATATTTCTATAATAGAAGCCACAGAATAAAATTTTACAGTAAAAAAGAACTGAAGAATCATTGCATAGATGAATCCTGCTAATACTATGCTGAGAACAAGAAGCCAAACCTACAGAGTACATTTTGTGTGACGTGATCTATGTGAAGTTCAATATCAAGCAAAACAAATCTATGATGATGGCTAAAAAGAGAGAGAGATGACCAGTAAAAACAGAGAGATGACCAGTAAAAACAGAGAGATGACCAGCAGGGCTGGAGGGAATGAAAGGGGCATGAGAGACAGTTAATGTTCTAGCTCTCAGTTTGGATGACAATTACACAGGTGTAAGGCAATGGCACACCACTCCAGTACTCTTGCCTGGAAAATCCCATGGATGGAGGAGCCTGGATGGCTGCAGTCCATGGGGTCGCTAAGAATCGACACGACTGAGCGACTTCACTTTCACTTTTCACTTTCATGCATTGGAGAAGGAAATGGCAACCCACTTCAGTGTTCTTGCCTGGAGAATCCCAGGGACGGGGGAGCCTGGTGGGCTGCCGTCTAGGGGTCACACAGAGTCGGACACGACTGAAGTGACTTAGCAATTCACCATGTTGAATTCGTCAACTTAAACACTTATGATTTGTAGACTTTTTTTGCTTTGTATGTTTACCTCCCTAAAAAGCATACTTAAAAAATAAAATTTCTCCAACAAGCCCCTCTACCTGAATATATACTTTGGCCTTGGCATTTCACAGCCTTGTTCACTCTTCCCTCCAGCAGCATCACTAAGCTGGACGTCACCCATAAAGCCACTCTTCGGTATAATGGATTTCTGCATTTTTATATGGCGCCTTTCCTCTGCAGAGATCAAAGGGCTTCTGCATAATAAAAGATAGCATATCAAATGCAGCATATCAGGCACAGTTAGGTCTGAGAGCATAAAGGGGAAATATTGAACTCAGGGACACATAATCTAGGAACCTTGTAGACGTAACATAAGTCATAAAAACCGTATGTAAAAACAATCATAAACATTGACTATTAAGAATTCAGTTGTGTGAAATAAAAGGCCTGTTGCTCTTGAGGCTCTTGACATGGGGAGGACAGAATGCAGCCCAGGCATTCAATTTAAGATTTAGACTCCTAGGCACCACACTGCAAGACTTCTCTGGAGTCAACTTGGCACCTCACTGCAGTAAAGCAGAACAACTAAATAAGCTCTCCGCACTGCTGGTTCAAAGAGCTTTCAAAAGCACTTTAAGACATAAAGCCACTAGCCCTGACAACTAATTAAATGGGCCTTTTTCATGTTTGCGAAATAAATATTCTATTGATGTATCTCTCTGAGGCATATAGAATTATATACACTGCTTCTGTGTTTTACAATGACATTCATCAAATGTGTTTTCCTCAAACTTCAATTCTTAAAATCTCCAAGGGAAAAGGTTCACAGCAAGGAATTTCTGACTGACCTGAGGCTACTCTCTAAACCTGGATGGGCTTATACTCAGCCTAGGCCAGTGACCTCAGGACATATTTCCACTAGCCTAACGAATGACATCTTTGGCTTTATGAATTGTGGAACAGCTACTCAGACTTCTCTCTGTAATCTCTCCACATGCAGAGACAGGAAAAGGAAAGTAGATGGCCTTCAATAATTTAGGTCATCGTGATAACACACATGGATAACTCCAATACAGGGAGTCAGATAAACGAAAGCAGTGTTTTAACTTCATGTATATATCCCTTGAGAGGGATGACAATAGTCAAAGATAATGAAGAGGAGGAGGAGGAAACTGGCCATAGTTGTCAAGCACTCTAAATGGATAACCTCACTAAATTATCACAACAATCCTATAATTTAATAGGTAGTGTATTATCTCCATTTTACAGATACAAAAATGGGGATGAAAAAAAAAAGGTTAAGTAACTTGCCTAAGGTCATACTATACAATAAGTGATGAAACCAAGACTTAAATCCAAGAGGATGTGATTCCAAAGTCTGTACTCTCTAGCACTAGAGTTTATGGAATTAGGCAGAAAGGGTAATAAGGCATTCGCTGGTAAGATTTTGTGTTGAAAGAGTGCTTTGTCATCTATAGGGGCTTGTGTTTTCTAGGCACTGCTCTGGAAGAAGTTGCTCCTGTAACCAGTGATGAGCTCCAAAGAGAGAAGGACCTGTTCCCTTAAGTAGAAATGGATCACAAGTCTCATGTTGTTGCAGGGACTGTTAAGATGTGTGCCAGGAACCAGGCACCCCTTGGAAACATACTTTGACACAATTCACACAAGTTTAAAATGTTACAACTACCCACCCATCATTAGATTTTGCAGATTTCTGACTTGTCCTCATTTTCAGGCTTTTAGCCTAACAACATTCACAAAGGACTCCTGGAGGGTGAATTCATGTTCCTTGGAAGCCCTATGGAATAATTCAGATTTCCTCTATAGGCAGTAGCAATGATTCATTCATAATGAGACTTGCTAGCTTGTTCAATAGGAGATCAGTCTTTGGGGAAAAAAACAACAGCTAGGAGATTTTCATCTGAATAGGAGGTCACTTTAAAATTCAATTTAGTGACACCCTTGTGGGTTTTCCCTGGCACCTAGAATATATGGACTAATAATTGGGAACAGCTGCTTGTCTTGACTGGAACCACTCTACTTTAATAGCTCCAAGATTACACCCTTGGCCTCTGCTTCTTTATATACTTTGGAAATAAACTACTGTGGATGCCCAAATGTATTCAGACAATGGAAGAAATGATTTATGGAGACTGACCACATCCAGAGCTGCAAGCCTCATTCATTTCTCTGGTTTAATCATCACCACCCATGCAAAGAAGAGGGAGCAAAATAACAAGGTCACATGGTTACTTAGCCCCAGGAGTCACCCTGAATAAAAGTTACCCTCATATTAAAGCACTTTTTCATGACCTTCACTCTAAGACACAGTTGTTGCATTTGACTCTTCCAAAACCCCAACTTAATTATCAAGTTTCTTCAACCTGACATTCTCAGAGCATTTATTTCTGGTGTGCCCCTCAAGTGAAGTCCTAAACAGTTAATGAAATTCCTGTAGAATATGAGATTTATATATTTTAACTGGACATTTTAAAGGACACCAATTTTCTTCCAATTTGGGTAGATTTTATCCAGTTTTATTTTTCTTCTGAATCTTTGATTCCACAAAGATTTATTACATGCTTATTCTGGGCCAAGTGCTCATCCCTCAAAATGGCCTGAGCTAAAATTTGTTCATGCCAAGCACACTTGTAACCTTCCTTTTCCAATGTAAACATCCAACAATAGAAAAGTAATAAAATACAGCATGACATATCCACTTGGCAAAATATGATGGGCTTATTCACAAACAAGATAGCATCTATAAGATTATAACAGAAATTGGAGAAATTAAAATGATATTGTTAAGTTAAAAAGAAGCAAAATTGAATGATGACATTCCATGATAACAACTACGTAAAATTATGCACAGACAAAAGATGGAGAGGGGAAAATCCAAAGGAAATAAACATTCTATATTCTGAATCTCTCCATAAATATTCCAGAAAATTATACACATTAACAAAATGAGTAGGTCAAATCAACCAGAACCCATGCTTATAGCATATCTATGAGACACAGAATACTACAAACTTCAAATTTTGTCTGAATAGGTAAATAAATGACCGAATTCAGAAGAGACCGTTTAGAAAACAGGAAAGGAAAGCAGACCTAGGTGTGGAAAAACGGATACAATAACTCGCAGAGTGTGTCTTCCACTAAATAGGAATGAGATGTAGTAGGTGTAAGAAGTGGTAGATTAGAGCATTGATTATTGACAAATCAAAAGGAAGGAGCTTGAAAGTCTTCAAGAACACAGGTAGAAATCTTGGGAAAGTACCAGTTCTGGAAAAGGGGTAACTTGGAAAGGATAGCTTTAAGATACATGGTGGTGAAGAAAAACAATCAAGAACTGGAAATTACAAGTACTTCAAAAACTAGAGGATCACAAAATTAAAAGATGTACCACCACCACCACCAATGCCTCTGAAAAGGGGGCAGTTATTGCTTTTTTTTTTTTTTTTAAGAAACTGTACTCCACAAACAAAAGAGGAAGCTCTTGAAGTAAGAAATCTCATATATGAACCAAACTTTCACCTCTTCATCTCCCTATCTCCACACTTTTATCTACAGGTGGCAGTTATTCTGGTCCAAGAAAATAAAGCATCTCAAAATGAAGAGTAAACAGCATAATATCCATATAAAGTGATTGTAAGAAGAAAACAGAATATAAAAATCAAAACCTTTCAGCTCATGAATATTCTTCCTCCCAAAACAATAACAAAGCAGAACAACAACCTAACCTGAGTTAAATATACTTAAACAAGTGTTTGAAGCCTGATTCAGAAAATTTTAAACTCAAACCATAAGTGGACAAAAATCTAACAAGACTGACCCAAAATGGTTAACTTCAAGACATATCTTAGTAAAAGTTCTTTTTTTCTTAGTAAGACTTTTAAAGAAAAAGAAAACAAAAATCATCTGGGCCTCCAAGCAAAATGACCAAGTCACTCACAAAGGAAATAAATCAGTTTGGCATCAAATTTCTCAATAGTAATAGTACAAAATAAGACAACAGTGGGTCAGCAGCAAATTTATGAGATTTGAGGAAAGAAGAAACAAACCAAGGTGAAATGTATAAAACATAAGGATGTAAAAGACAAACAAAACAGTAATATATGTTGATGTAATGTATATTTTTGATCTCTATACATGGAACATTTACAAAAATTGATTAGTGTCAGTTCACAAAGAAAGCTTCAATAAATTCAACAAAAGAGAAATAACAGAAACATATATTACAGTGCCATAAAATATAAACTAATAACAAATTTGTTAAAACAAAATGGCCTTTAATTTGGAAATTTAAAATCTTTTATTGTTTGTTTTTAATTTTTTCATTTATTTTAATTGAGATTATTTAACATACAACACTGTAAGTGTAAGGTATACAATATATTGATTTTTTGCTGTTGATTTTCTGTCTGGATGAACTATGCATTGTTGACAGTCCCCTTTGTTGTTCAGTCTCTCAGTCATGTCCAACTCTTTGTGACCCCATGGACTGCAGCATACAGACTTCCCTGTCCTTCACTGTCTCCCACAGTCTGCTCTAACTCACGTCCATGGAGTCGGTGATGCCATCCAACCATCTCATCCTGTCACCCCCTTCTCCTCCTGCCCTCATCTTTCCCAGCATTGGGGTCCTTTCCAATGAGTCGCCTCTTCATATCAGGTAGCCAAAGTGTTGGAGTGCCCTACAATTATTGTATTGCTGTCTATTTCACCCTTCATATCGTTAGTATTTGCATAATATATTTAGGTGCACTAATGTTGAGTATTTATTTATGAGTTTTACACATTCTTGACCAATTGATCCCTTTATCACTCTACAATGATCTTTTTTTTTCTCCTGCTACTATTTTTGGCTCAAATTCTACTTCATCTGATTTAAGTATAGCTCACTTCAGTTCAGTCACTCAGTCATGTCTGACCTTTTGCAACCCCATGGACTGAAGCATGCCAGCCTTCCCTGTCCATCACCAACTCCCAGAGCTTGCTCAAACTCATATCCATCAAGTCGGTGATGCCATCCAACCATCTCATCCTCTCTCGTCCCCTTCTCCTCCCACCTTCAATCTTTCTCAGCATCAGGGTCTTTTCCAATGAGTCAGTTCTTTGCATCAGGGGGCCAAAGTTTTGGAGTTTCAGCTTCAGCATCAGTCCTTCCAATGAATATTCAGGATTGATTTCCTTTAGGACTGACAAGTTTCGTCTCCTTGCAGTCCAAGTGACTCTCAAAAGTATAGCTCAGGAGTTGGTGATAGATTAAGTATAGCTACTACAGTTTATTTTGGTTTCCATTTGCATGGGATATCTTTTTCCATCCTTTACTTTGAGCATATGTGTCCTTAAATATGAAATAGGATATCTGTTAATATAATTGACCATATTACTAGAGCTAAGCATAAATTTTATAAG
Source organism: Bos taurus (assembly GCF_002263795.3). Classification (NCBI taxonomy): domain Eukaryota; kingdom Metazoa; phylum Chordata; class Mammalia; order Artiodactyla; family Bovidae; genus Bos; species Bos taurus. The sequence goes on from NC_037331.1 coordinate 63,204,159, forward strand.
CTCTTTTTAGAAGCAGAAAAAGTATTTGAAAAAATTCAAAGAGCTCCCATTCCTGATGAAAATATCCTATTTAATAAGATTTGATCTTCTAACCTAATTATGTGTATATATATATATATATATATATACACATACAAACATATATACACACTTAAATCACATATATATGTGTATTATGCATACCAATTTATAATACATACATACACATACTTGGGTTTAGAAGACAATATCTCATGGGAAACATTAGAGGCATACCCACCAATGTGAAGAACAACTATCATCATACTGGAGGTATTCACTGATGCAATGAAAAATAGAAGACAATTATACAAGAGAAAACAATGAGATGAGAAAATCAGCACTCAAGAATTAGTAAAGATGTAAAACTATTTTCAGATGGTAGCGAGATGTATCTTCAATGGCTAACTTAACCACTCAGATCAGATCAGATCAGATCAGTCGCTCAGTCCTGTCCGACTCTTTGCGACCCCATGAATCGCAGCATGCCAGGCCTCCCTGTCCATCACCAACTCCCGGAGTCCACACAGACTCACGTCCATCAAGTCAGTGATGCCATCCAGCCATCTCATCCTCTGTCGTCCCCTTTCCTCTTCCTTTTCTAAAACCAGCTTGAACATCAGGAAGTTCACACTTCACATATTGCTGAAGCCTGGCTTGGAGAATTTTGAGAGTCCATAAAAGACCACTAGAGAGTCAATAAAATAATATGCCATTAAATTAATATATAAAAATTGATAGTACACATTGCTCCCCCCCACAAGACATAATAGAGTAGAAAAACCTCATGCATGACATTAACAACAAAAAATAATATACCTTGGAATAAACTTTTTTAAAATATGCAAAAGCTATATGAAAAAAATTTTAAAACACTCAAAATTATTCTTGAGAAAATGGTACAACATCGCATGCCAGAAAGAAGTGTTTAAAACCTGCAGGGACATGGATAGGACTCATGGGCTCATTAAAGGGACTATAACTGGCCAAATTTGAGGGCATTGAAACAACTAGCAATGATAATGTTAAAATATTCAGTAAAAGAACTCAAACAATCCATGGTGAAATTAAGGAAGGAGGCGGGCGGGGGTGGGGAGCAGGGGGCAGCGATGAGAAGGGAATGGAAAAATTCTTTACAGAGGAATGCTTGGCTAATCAATGTAGAAGGGATAATAGAACCTTTAAAATCATAATTTTTCAACCATTATCATAACAATTCAGGCAAATATCATGGATGATAAAATCATTGAGGAAAACTTTAGGAGGGGAACAGAACATCCACACGACATCAAAATATTACCCCAAAGAATATTTATTAATCACAAAGGGAAAGAATATTTTATAATGAAGGAATCTGGCAAACAACTTCCTCACCAAGTTATCCAATTTAGCATCATCAGTAATGTGATCAACTGACATTTGACTTCTAGCTGATACGGTGAAGAGGAAGTCACTTCACTCAGATGATATTTTTGCCTAAAATGTTTAATCTGAATTGAATCATTAGGAAAGAATCAGACAGAAACAATCAGACAAATTGAAATTGAGGATCATTTTATAAAATGACCAACCTAGACAATTGAAACAATGCCAATAGAATTTTTTTTTTTTAAATGGAGCAGAAAGACTATTCCAGATTAAAGGAGATTGGATGATGCAAAACAAAATATAGTACATGGTTTTTAATCCTGTCATGTATTAAAATAACTCTATAAAGTTATTAGAATGATTTGGAAAATTTGGATATAATTATATATTAGATTATATATAATTATTTAAATTGAAGAAAGTAGGGAAAACCACTAGACCATTCAGGTATGACCTAAATCAAATCTCTTATAATTATACAGTGGAGGTGAGAAATAGATTTAAGGGACTAGATCGGATATAGAGTACCTGATGAACTATGGATGGAGGTTCATGACATTGTACAGGAGACAGGGATCAAGACCATCCCCATGGAAAAGAAAATGCAAAAAAGCAAACTGGCTGTCTGGGGAGGCCTTACAAATAGCTGTGAAAAGAAGAGAACCGAAAAGCAAAGGAGCAAAGGAAAGATATAAGCATCTGAATGCAGAGTTCCAAAAATAGCAAGAAGAGATAAGAAAGCCTTCTTCAGCAATCAATGCAAAGAAATAGAGGAAAACAACAGAATGGGAAAGACTAGAGACCTCTTCAAGAAAATTAGAGATACCAAGGGAACATTTCATGCAAAGATGGGCTTGATAAAGGACAGAAATGGTATGGACCTAACAGAAGCAGAAGATGTTAAGAAGAGGTGGCAAGAATATACAGAACAACTGTACAAAAAAGGTCTTCACGACCCAGATAATCACAATGGTGTGATCACTCACCTAGAGCCAGACATCCTGGAATGTGAAGTCAAGTGGGCCTTAGAAACCATCACTATGAACAAAGCTAGTGGAGGTGATGGAATTCCAGTTGAGCTATTTCAAATTCTAAAAGATGATGCTGAGAAAGTGCTGCGCTCAATATGCCAGCAAATCTGGAAAACTCAGCAGTGGCCACAGGACTGGTCAGTTTTCATTCCAATCCCAAAGAAAGGCAATGCCCAAAAATGCTCAAACTACCACACAATTGCACTCATCTCACACGCTAGTAATGTTCAAAATTCTCCAAGCCAGGCTTCAGCAATACATTAACTGTGAACTTCCTGATGTTCAAGTTGCTTTTAGAAAAGGCAGAGGAACCAGAGATCAAATTGCCAACATCTGCTGGATCACGGGAAAAGCAAGAGAGTTCCAGAAAAACATCTATTTCTGCTTTATTGACTATGCCAAAGCCTTTGACTGTGTGGATCACAATAAACTGTGGGAAATTCTGAAAGAGATGGGAATACCAGACCACCCGACCGGCCTCTTGAGAAACCTATATGCAGGTCAGGAAGCAACAGTTAGAACTGGACATGGAACAACAGACTGATTCCAAATAGGAAAAGGAGTATGTCAAGGCTGTATATTGTCACCCTGTTTCTTTAACTTCTATGCAGAGTACATCATGAGAAATGCTGGGCTAGAGGAAGCACAAGCTGGAATCAAGATTGCCGGAAGAAATATCAATAACCTCAGATATGCAGATGACACCACCCTTATGGCAGAAAGTGAAGAGGAACTAAAAACCTCTTGATGAAAGTGAAAGAGGAGAGTGAAAAAGTTGACTTAAAGCTCAACATTCAGAAAATGAAGATCATGGCATCCAGTCCCATCACTTCATGGCAAAGAGATGGGGAAACAGTGGAAACAGTGTCAGACTTTATTTTTGGGGGCTCCAAAATCACTGTAGATGCTGACTGCAGCCATGAAATTAAAAGATGCTTACTCCTTGGAAGGAAAGTTATGACCAACCTAGACAGCATATTGAAAAGCAGAGACATTACTTTGCCAACAAAGTTCCGTCTAGTCAAGGCTATGATTTTTCCAGTGGTCATGCATGGATGTGAGAGTTGGACTGTGAAGAAGACTGAGCGCTGAAGAATTGATGCTTTTGAACTGTGGTGTTGGAGAAGACTCTTGAGAGTCCCTTGGACTGCAAGCAGATCCAACCAGTCCATTCTAAAGGAGATCAGTTCTGGGTGTTCTTTGGAAGGATTGATGGTAAAGCTGAAATTCCAATACTTTGGCCACCTCATGCAAAGAGTTTACTCTTTGGAAAAGACTCTGATGCTGGGAGGAATTGGGGGCAGGAGGAGAAGGGGATGACAGAGGATGAGATGGCTGGATGGCATCACCAACTCGATGGACATTTGTTTGAGTGAACTCCAGGAGTTGGTGATGGACAGGGAGGCCTGGCGTGCTGCAATTCATGGGGTTGCAAAGAGCGGACATGACTGAGTGACTGAACTGAACTGATATATTAGATATTACTTTATCAATATTTAATTTTATAAGTGTGGAAATGGTATTGGTCATTAGGATGAAGAATGTCTTTATTTTTCAGTGATCTGATAAAGTATTTAGGGGTGAATATGATGCTTAACAACTTTGGAATAGTCCAGAGAAATAAAAAAAACAGTGTCAAAATGTTAACAATAAGTGAATCTGGGAAAAGGAAATAAAAATGTTCAGTGTAGTACTCTTTCAGCTTTCTTGTAGGTTTGAAATATTTAAAAATTATAAAAAGACATTTATAAAAGAAAAAAAACAGACAAAATTATTCAGTGGGATCAGAAGATAAACCAGGCTAGCAATTTCTTGAGTGGGAGGGATGGAGTAGTGAATGTTAAAGGGCACTTTCAGGGGAGATTTCTGTGAGAATGACAATGTTTTCTTTCTCGACATGGACCATGGTCACACAAGGATGTTCACCTTTTGAAACTCTCAGAGCTGTGTGTGTGGGCTAAGTCACTTCAGTCATATCCATCTCTTTGTGACCCCCAAGGACTGTAGCCTGCCAGGCTCCTCTGTCCATGGGATTCTCCAGGCAAGAATACTGGAGTGGGTTGCCAGGCCCTCCTCCAGGGGATCTTCCCAACCCTGTGTCTCTTATGTCTCCAGCATTGGCAGGCAGGTTTTTTTTTACCACTAACCCCACCTGGGAAGCCCCTTAGAGCTATAAATATACAATTTAATTTTTCTGTGAGTCACACTTTAATAAAAAGTGTTTTCTCCTCTAGAGCAAGTCACTAGGCTAAAGAGATTTAGTTACCTTAGTTGCTTTCTTTTCTATATTTTTTTCAAAATTTCAGTTAAATAATTTTTATCATTCAAATGGTTATAGTTGATAGAAATACTCAGTAAACAGTTTATTATAGGAATAAAAAACAGTTTTGTTTGAGCTAAACTGAGGGCAATAGCCCATAAGACATAGATTTGGGAAGCTCTTGAATTGTATTCCTCTGGATTACAAAAGTGGCTGCGTGGGCGCAGGAGGGCCTAGAGGAGCTATCCCATGTTGAAGGTCAGGAAGGGCAGCGGTGAGGAGATACCCCTCGTCCAAGGTAAGGAGCAGCGGCTGCGCTTTGCTGGAGCAGCCATGAAGAGATACCCCACGTCCAAGGTAAGAGAAACCCAAGTAAGACAATAGGTGTTGCGAGAGGGCATCAGAGAGCAGACACACTGAAACTATACTCACAGAAAACTAGTCAATCTAATCACACTAGGACCCCCGCCTTGTCTAACTCAATGAAACCAAGCCATGCCCATGGGGCAACCCAAGATGGGCGGGTCATGGTGGAGAGATCTGACAGAATGTGGTCCACTGGAGAAGGGAATGGCAAACCACTTCAGTATTCTTGCCTTGAGAACCCCAAAAACAGTATGAAAAGGCAAAATGATAGGATACTGAAAGAGGAACTCCCCAGGTCAGTAGGTGCCCAATATGCTACCGGAGATCAGTGGAGAAATAATTCCAGAAAGAATGAAGGGATGGAACCAAAGCAAAAAGAATACCCAGCTGTGGATGTGACTGGTGATAGAAGCAAGGTCTGATGCTGTAAAGAGCAATATTGCATAGGAACCTGGAATGTCAGGTCCATGAATCAAGGCAAATTGGAAGTGGTCAAACAGGAGATGGCAAGAGTGAATGTCGACATTCTAGGAATCAGCGAACTGAAATGGACTGGAATGGGTGAATTTAACTCAGATGACCATTATATCTACTACTGCAGGCAGGAATCCTCAGAAGAAATGAAGTAGCCATCATGGTCAAAAGAGTCCAAAATGCAGTACTTGGATGCAATCTCAAAAATGACAGAATGATCTCTGTTCGTTTCCAAGCAAACCATTCAATATCACAGTAATCCAAGTCTATGCCCCAACCAGTAACACTGGATAAGCTGAAGTTGAATGGTTCTATGAAGACCTACAAGACCTTTTAGAACTAACACCCAAAAAAGATGTCCTTTTCATTATAGGGGACTGGAATGCAAAAGGAGGAAGTCAAGAAACACCTGGAGTAACAGGCAAATTTGGCCTTGGAATACGCAATGAAGCAGGGCAAAGACTAATAGAGTTTTGCCAAGAAAATGCACTGGTCATAACAAACACCCTCTTCCAACAACACAAGAGAAGACTCTATACATGGACATCACCAGATGGTCAACACCGAAATCAGATTGATTATATTCTTTGCAGCCAAAGATGGAGAAGCTCTATACAGTCAGCAAAAACAAGACCAGGAGCTGACTGTGGCTCAGACCATGAACTCCTTATTGCCAAATTCAGACTTAAATTGAAGAAAGTAGGGAAAACCACTAGACCATTCTGGTATGACCTAAATCAAATCCCTTACGATTATACAGTGGAAGTGAGAAATAGATTTAAGGGCCTAGATCTGATAAATAGAGTGGCTGATGAACTATGGACTGAGGTTCATGACATTGTACAGGAGACAGGGATCAAGACCATCCCCATGGAAAGAAATGAAAAAAAGCAAAATGGCTGTCTGAGGAGGCCTTACAAATAGCTGTGAAAAGAAGGGAAGCGAAAAGCAAAGGAGCAAAGGAAAGATATAAGCATCTGAATGCAGAGTTCCAAAAATAGCAAGAAGAGATAAGAAAGCCTTCTTCAGCAATCAATGCAAAGAAATAGAGGAAAACAACAGAATGGGAAAGACTAGAGATCTCTTCAAGGAAATTAGAGATACCAAGGGAACATTTCATGCAAAGATGGGCTTGATAAAGGACAGAAATGGTATGGACCTAACAGAAGCAGAAGATATTAAGAAGAGATGGCAAGAATACACAGAAGAACTGTACAAAAAAGATCTTTACGACCCAGATAATCGCGATGGTGTGATCACTGACCTAGAGCCAGACATCCTGGAATGTGAAGTCAAGTGGGCCTTAGAAAGCATCACTACGAACAAAGCTAGTGGAGATGATGGAATTCCAGTGGAGCTATTCCAAATCCTGAAAGATGATGCTGTGAAAGTGCTGCACTCAATATGCCAGCAAATTTGTAAAATTCAGCAGTGGCCACAGGACTGGAAAAGGTCTGTTTTCATTCCAATCCCAAAGAAAGGCAATGCCCAAATATGCTCAAACTACCGCACAATTGCACTCATCTCACACGCTAGTAAAGTAATGCTCAAAATTCTCCAAGCCAGGCTTCAGCAATATGTGAACCGTGAACTTCCTGATGTTCAAGTTGCTTTTAGAAAAGGCAGAGGAACAAGAGATCAAATTGCCAACATCCACTGGATCATGGAAAAAGCAAGAGAGTTCCAGAAAAACATCTATTTCTGCTTTATTGACTATGCCAAAGCCTTTGACTGTGTGAATCACAATAACCTGTGGAAAATTCTGAAAGAGATGGGAATACCAGACCACCTGACTGGCCTCTTGAGAAACCTATATGCAGGTCAGGAAGCAACAGTTAGAACTGGACATAGAACAACAGACTGGTTCCAAATAGGAAAAGGAGTACGTCAAGGCTGTATATTGTCACCCTGCTTATTTAACTTATACGCAGAGTATATCATGAGAAACGCTGGGCTGGAAGAAGCACAAGCTGGAGTCAAGATTTCCAGGAGAAATATCAATAACCTCAGATATGCACATGACACCACCCTTATGGCAGAAAGTGAAGAGGAACTAAAAACCTCTTGATGAAAGTGAAAGAGGAGAGTGAAAAAGTTGGCTTAAAGCTCAACATTCAGAAAACGAAGATCATGGCATCCGGTCCCATCACTTCATGGCAAAGAGATGGGGAAACAGTGGAAACAGTGTCAGACTTTATTTTTCTGGGCTCCAAAATCACTGTAGATGCTGACTGCAGCCATAAAATTAAAAGATGCTTACTCCTTGGAAGGAAAGTTATGACCAACCTAGACAACATATTCAAAAGCAGAGACATTACTTTGCCAACAAAGGTTCATCTAGTCAAGGCTATGGTTTTTCCTGTGGTCATGTATGGATGTGAGAGTTGGACAGTGAAGAAGGCTGAGCGCCGAAGAATTGATGCTTTTGAACTGTGGTGTTGGAGAAGACTCTTGAGAGTCCCTTGGACTGCAAGCAGATCCAACCAGTCCATTCTGAAGGAGATCAGTTCTGGGATTTCTTTGGAAGGAATGATGCTAAAGCTGAAACTCCAGTACTTTGGCCACCTCATGCGAAGAGTTGACTCATTGGAAACAACTCTGATGCTGGGAGGGATTAGGGGCAGGAGAAGAAGGGGATGACAGAGGATGAGATGGCTGGATGGCATCACTGACTTGATGGATGTGAGTCTGGGTGAACTCCCGGAGTTGGTGATGGACAGGGAGGCCTGGTGTGCTGCGATTCATGGGGTCACAAAGTGTCGGACATGACTGAGCAACTGAACTGAACTGAACTGGACTACAAAATGGGAGAGGCTTGTATAGGCAAAATCCACAAAGTTACATTAGTTGTCAAGAATTAGGTTTGGAGCTGGCAAGAAGAAAGGATTTGTTGAGGTTCAAACTGGTTGCATAGTTACCATAAGTTTGTAGTTGGTAGCTGCTAGCAGATAGTGTTTTGAGAACAAGTTGGTGGTATTCTTGAGTTTGGTATAGCTCAGAAAACTCAAGTTCTTTAAACATATGAACACCAAGTGAGGAAATGGGGGGTTGGCGGTGGGAAGAATTGGGAGATTGGGATTGATATATATATATGACTATAGATACATACAGTCAGTCAGTCAGTCAGTCAGTGAAAGTCGCTCAGTCGTGTCTGACTCTCTGCCACCCCATGGCCTATATAGTCCTTGGAATTTTCTAGGCCAGAATACTGGAATGGGTAGCCTTTCCCTTCTCCAAGTGATTTTCATGACCCAGGAATCCAATTGGGGTCTCCTGCATTGCAGGCAGATTCTTTACCAACTGAGCTATCAGGGAAACCCTGATATATACACTACTGTGTATAAAATAGATAACTAATAGGAACCTACTGTAACTCTACCCAATGCTCTGTGGTGACATAAATGGAAAGAAATCCCCAAAAGAGGGCTTCCCAGGTGGCGCTTGTGGTAAAGTGCCTGCCAATGCAAGAGATGCTGGAGACACTGATTTGACCCCTGGTTCAGGAAGATACCCTGAAATAGGGCATGGCAACCCATGCCAGTATTCTCGCCTGGAGAATCCTATGGGCAAAGGAGCCTGGCGGGCTATGGTCCATAGGGTGGCAAAGAGTCAGACACGACTGAAGCAACTTCCACACATATACATGTACACATACAGCTGATTCACTTTGCTGCATAGTAGAAACTAACACAACATTGTAAAGCAACCATACTCCAAATTAATATTTTTTTTTTTAAAAAAAAGGAAGAGAATTCAAGTTCTTAGTGATGCAGGAACATATCTGAAACCATATTCGCAATGGCCACCAGCTCCATCTTGGATGCTTGAATCACTGTTACTCCATTTTTAGTTTTAAATGCTTTTCTTTAATTGTTAGAGCAGATGCATGTTTGACAGGCCATATGACAGGTTGTTCTAGTTTAGCATTAAAGCTCCATCCAAATCATGCATAAGCCAGAATGACTTCCCCACACCTCAATATGAAAACATTTCTTCCATCATTATAAATATTTTTTTAAGTTTAAGTCTTCCTCTTCCTTTTTAGGGATACATAAATATGAATAATCTAAGGTATAATATCCAAGTACTCTCATTCAGGAATGGGTTGACCTATACACTTTTTAAATGGAAATCCACCACATTTATATGTATACCTTGTGTCTCAGACCATTAGGGTTGCTATATAACAGAATACCAAAGATTGGGTAGTTTATAAACAATAAACATTTTTTTTCCTCTGGAGCCCAAGATCAAAGGGCTAGTAGATTCAGTGACTGATGAACCCCATTTGTGATGAATAGAGGACATTATCTAGCTATAACCTCACAGAATGGAAGGAGCAAGAGAACTTTCTCAGCCTTCTTTTATAAGGGCATTAATCACATTTATGAAGCTCCACCTTGTCCCCTCCCAAATGCCCCATCTCCTAATACCATAACATTGGGGGTTAGGTTTTCAACATACGAATTTAGGAGGACACACATATTCAATCTAGAGCCCTTGTGACCAATAGAAGAAGCTTGGATTTTAAACATTTCCCTTTGGAGATAAATGACCATTATTTCAAGGTGGTTAAACAATGGCTTCTTGAAAGATTATTTAGAACATCTGACTGAAGTGATTATTACATGTGAACATTTTCTTTTTTACAAGTTCTCTGTTATGTTTTCAGATTGCTGCTGCTGCTGCTAAGTTGCTTCAGTCGTGTCCGACTCTGTGAGACCCCATAGACGGCAGCCCACCAGGCTCCGCCGTCCCTGGGATTCTCCAGGCAAGAACACTGGAGTGGGTTGCCATTTCCTTCTCCAATGCATGAAAGTGAAAAGTGAAAGTGAAGTTGCTCAGTCGTGTCTGACTATTCGCGACCCCATGGACTGCAGCCTACCAGGCCCCTCCTCCGTCCATGGGATTTTCCAGGCAAGAGTACTGGAGTGGGGTGCCATTGCCTTCTCCGATGTTTCCAGGTTAGTGGCGAGCCATACTTTTTGGAATCTACAAAGAACAATTAGGCTAACACTGGCATCCAGACCTACAATGCTCTGTTCTAAACTTGGGTAAAATTAGTTACAATATTTATATGTAACTAAATAAGCATAGCGAATATATTCTTATCCTTATGTTCATCCATTTCAGAACAAACGTTTTAATACTACACTGCAAATTTTGTGATCCACATTTTTAGGTATCTGTAGGATAAAGGTGAAAAAGTGAATAAAAGCAGTATTTCTTTCTAAGAAGGTACTTGTCTAGAGAAGTGTCAGTTTTTTAAGGGGAAGAAATATCAGCTATTTTTTCTTTTAAGGTTGTGACCTACACTCTGACTTAACTAATTTGATAGGGGAAAGAAAATAGTCCAAATGCTTCTAAAACAGATTGGAGAGCCAAAAGTGGTCAGCGTCTTTGTATCTAAGAAAGATGAACAAGACCTAAATAGGTCATTTTTAATGTCCTCTAGGGGTCCCTGTACATTTTTACTTCTCTGCATGCATTTTTGTACAATTATAAACTTACCTATTTTTCAAAAGCTTATTAAATTAAAAGCATTTTAATCTTTGGAGAATGAAACAAAACAAAACAAAACAAAAAACTATTAAGAGGATAATTCGTTTCTTAATGGATGCAATTTAAAACCTTGGCAGTCTCTCTTCATGTAAACATTCCTCTTCTCTGAGCTCAGCCGGTCTGGGGGTGAAGCAGAGGGATACACACAGATTCCAAAGAGAAAGCAGGTCTTTTCTAATGGAGGCCACATCAACATAGCCCTTGCTAAACAAAGTCTCAAAGGATTCCATTTCAGGACAGCACTAACCCTGGGAGCAGTCTTAGTCTAAATTCTTTCATGTGCAGGAGCCCCAAACCATTTCAAACAAGTCACTGTTACCCGTTGGCTTCCGATTCTCATAATGGTGGAGAAAAGTGAGAGAACAGTGGTGAGAACATGAGCGTGGAACCTTCCAAAATTCACCTGATGAAGGATACCAGCTGGAACAATTGCTGTCAGTCTTTGGCTCTGCCTATCTGAAGGAGACGCAGCACACACACAAGCTAAGACTTCATCTCTGGGATACTCTTACCTCCAAGAGAGCAAGGCAGAGGAATATTAAGCACCACCTCCCTATTTCAGTAAAACATTGTTTCCCTTAAAAGAACACAGTGTTTGTCTTCCTGTGGAAACTGGTAGAAATTATCAACCAAACATGAGGAGGGAAAGAAAACTTGAAAAGTGACTGTGCATTCCATGCTGCTGGTTAACATGGAACCAAAGACATCTCAGAGTTAGCACTTACAACCTAAAATTTAAAATATCCATAGAAGGAAACAAATTTCTTCTTGTCCATAAAGTTCTAAGATTGAAAAAAAAAGTCTTTTTCTGTGTAAGGTGAGTTTTTGACAGTTCTTGATAGAAATGGGGAAACCTTCTTATAATGTTCCAGGCATTTGTCCTTCAGATATTGGAGCTATTAAGTCCCAACGCATGTGAACCTTCTACAGGTCGAATCATCTCACTCCTCTGTCATTTCCTCACATGTATTGCATTTCATCATGAAAAGATGTATTCCTCAATGTATCAAGCACATGTACATAATGCATCCATAAATTTCAAGGTCCTTGTTCACATGCCGTACAAAACTAATTCAAATAAATGGACAACCTATTTAGGAGTCAGAATGACAGTTACCTTTGGGGGTGGGTGACTTGGAACAGAGCATAGAAGTGTTGATACTGTTTTGTTTTTTGATCTGGGAACTGGTTACATGAGTGCATTCTCTTTGATAATTTATTGAGCCATGCTGTTAAGATTTTCTGCATTCTTCTGTAAATGTGTTACTACAGTAATGAACTGTTAATAAAATGTTTGCAAAAACCCAACAAAACAAGCCATGTCACCTACTGTCTAGTAGCTTACCAGCCACAGATGCCTCATGTATCTGATGGAACTCTTCTCACCTGTCTTTCAGGGTTGTTGTGAAAAGAATTAAGATAACGTTAGGAGAAAGTTTTGTAAATTATGAGATAAAATATAAATGTGAGACTTGGTGCTGTTCTTGTTGATGATGAGATTCTCAAACAAAGGGCTATATTCACAGTTTTGCAGGAGCAGCGTATGCCCATGTAATATATTTACTGTATATGTCAACAAAAACAGAAGGAATACATGATTTACACATTGTTACACCACAGTTGGAACTCCTATTACTCAACCCTCTAGCCCACAGTCCCAAGATAGATTATTTTGCAACTAATTACTTGCAGATGTGAAATCATTTCAAGTGTTATGAAAATAGCAGAATAGATCCAGGAAAGGACAGCACTGGAGATGGAGAGGACAACAGAACAAAATCATTGTTATTCTCGGCTCGTGGCCTTATTTTGTGGTGCTCAGTTCTGTCTCCTTCTGGTATTCTACCAGGGAGGAAGTCAAAAAGGTATCTATCTCATTAAAAACAAATCCAGATTGTGTTTTCTTTTTTAATTATTCACATTCTCGATACCAGAAACTGAAAATATGACTTTCACCTTTCCATTGTTTTCAAATACTTTTTAGTGTCAGCCAGTTGCAAAGACAACAAATTCTTCAAGAAAAGTGAGACAGAAGGGGCATTAAGTTACTTCAAATTGGCAAGAATCAGAAAGAAGAAAAATGCAGCTGTACATGGGTAGAGAGGAACTCAGATGGAAGGAGCTAGTGACGTGGAGTTTTGTCTCTTTCCATCTCTCTTTCCACAAAATATTTAGCCAGTGTTAGCTACCACCAGAACTGGATGGTTTCATTCTAGCTTTATGCAATCGTTAAAAAAGAAATTTCTTCTACATTTTGAGTGAAGGACACATTCCTCTTAAATGGGAGAAGAATAAAGATAGGAGGAAAATGTTTGCTTGAGACGCAACAGGACCAAGCTCTCCCTGCAGAAGCAAATTGATCTGACAACAGAAACCCATGTAGAGGCCTAATGGGGGTAGGGGGGTTAAAACTTAGTGAGGAGAGAAATCCATGGGTCTCGAATCTCCTTAATTCATGTATTAGTTGGCTGATACACATCTTCAAGTAAACATTTAAAATTGCATGGCTGGATGCTATAAATTTCTGAGCTACCTGAGCACATCTATCTGTTGCTTTAATATATTCCAAAAAACTTCACTTATAAATAAATTATTAGATATTTCAAAAATAGAAAAGAATAGCCATTTACCTATAATGGATGAAGTAAGTAACCCCAGATGCAAGAAGATAAAACCAGTAACTACAAAGTTCAGAAGGAAAAATTATTTTGAACTGGAATTCTATTGAAAAATTATTCACATTGAGAATTTATCAATCAAAAATCCTTTCTGTTAGGATCATTAGAAAATACAAATCATTAATACAAATCCAAGACACAAATCCAAGAAAAGAGGAAAATATGGGATGCGAGGAAAAGCAATAAATAAAGAAATTAGAAAAACTCATAAGTAAACCTAAAAATGTACTAATAAGACTTCAGGCATTTGTCAGGAAATTATGCCTAAATATTAATGGAGGCATAATGTTAAAAACACTTTTTTCTTTCTCCTGGGTCATTCCCATTTGCAATAAAAATCTCTACTGTCAGTTCTTCCAAATCTAAAAGAAAATCTTGCTTTAGAACAATCCACATTGGTGAAAGTGATTGTTTTTAGAATCAGAGTGATACTCATAGTTCTTCTCTTTTGTATTTGCTTAAAATTTTCCATAATAGAAAAATTATAAATTTCCTCCTATTGAGAGAGACACAGACTGGACATTTTTTTTTTTTAATCTATGTCAATGTTTAAAAGAGATGCATTTTAAACAAAATTATCCAGAAGCATTAAAAATAAAGAGGTGGACACAGACATCACTAATAATAATCATGGCCAACCCACTGAGCCTATATTCCACCTCACACTCTTTCTGAACACAGTTCTCCAAGTAGTCTTCATTATCTGTCAAGGATCTTCATTTAAGATGAAACCTATTTTTCTACCCTGCTCCAAATCAATGGAAGCATATGCAAACTCCTGTCCCTGATACACACTCTACACGAACACTGCCCTTGGCCAGAGCTCTAGCACGGATGTCACCCTTGGCCTGGCTTCTCTGTAGCTGACTATCTTCCCCAGGGTCCCTCCCCATTGCAAAGTTTTCCCCTCCCCCAACCCAATAAATACAGAGCACAGAGGTAAAGACAACATTTTGGGCGTCTGTAAAATAATCTTGCAGCCCTTTTGGATACCCACGGTGACCCTAATTTGGGTCATAACCCAAAGTTGAGACCCAATAATCAGCATTTAATTTCTGACAAATTTCCAATTGTCTGCATGTTGACTCGAACTCAGTCTGGAATGATCTAAAATTAGATTACATTGTCTTTGCTCTTTCAAAAATAAAGTGACTTTATCATAGCTGCCACTACTTTGAGAATTTTTAGACCAAAAGAAGTATACACAGACCAATAATCTTTACAATGAATTTAATTTCCTATTTAATTCCTCAATGTCACTCAGTGCAGTGGATACTTCAAAAAAAAAAAAAAAACAAAACCCTCACAGACTCTCCTGTGTTTGGATACTTAACTGTGACTTTAAGAAATTCACCTCAGGGAGGAACACCTTGGAGTCAGTCAAAGCACACAGAATTTTTCTAAAGAGAAGCTACAGATTAAATGCAAACTGATTAAAACACAAGGAAGGTTATTAGAAGGGCACTGGGGATAGCTCACAGATAGCAAGAACCTAAGAAAAGCTGAAGCTATATGGACCAAGCTAGTTCTGGGTGCTTGGGGAGCCACAGCCAGGGCCTGGTTCTGTCTTGTGTTGCTCCAGCCCTTATTTTGGGTTGGCTCAGCCCTGGTCTTCTCTTTGGCGGACAGGCTTTCTCCACATAGCTGGACAAAGCCCTGGTGCTTCTAACTTCACTAACAGAAGACAGAAGGCCCTTCCCTAGACACAATTATCTTGGGGAGGGACTCTGATTGGCTTAGCTTGACTTCAGGACCCCAACATCCACCATCAGCTGGAGACACTGGCCAAGCACGGGTAAGGTGCTCTGAGAGTCCAGGTGGATCCTCTGCCCACCCCTTGTGTCCAGACACTGGGTCTGTGACCAGAGAGGGATGGAAGGGGAGTAAAGGCAAGCAGGAGCATTGAAAAGTCATAGCCACCACAAGCCAGTCCAACATCCCTCACATGTATTGCGGCATCTAATTCTGAGCACAGGATTCAGTGGAGGGAAAGAGAAGGACGCTGGGTATCTGATGCCTTAGAGGAATCAAAAAAGTGGGGAGGGACAAACGATGAGGCCAAAGACACCAAAGGAGAATGTCGCCCACTCACACACTTCCCCAGAGTCAGCTCTGCCCCCTAGATCTGTCAGTGGAGAAGCGTGGCCATCGCATACACCTGTGCCTCTGTTCTAGTGTGACCTGGGAGCGTGTGAGGAGTCCACCATGCCACATCCAACGTGACACTCAGGACTGCAGAACCCTTTCTTGGTCGTCACTTAGACACACTATGGAGCCAGATCATCCTGCCTTTACCTGACAGATTTTGAATCCTGACCATGACCTGCCTCACCTTTTATTTGCAACCTACACTCTGAGCACACAGACCATGAGCTTATGCATTATTAATCAGTGTCTCTCAAATCAAGCCTAGTAGGGTTTCTTGAGCTATTTCTTACAAACACGCACTCAACCTGTTCTGCTTGACACACCCAGGGCTAGATAGACACTCCTAGGGTAACAGCACCAAGAGAAGATACTGCCCATGGAGGGAGCATCTGACAGGTGTCAGGGGGAAAGTCTGGAATCACTCTTTCATGATTCCTAATATGTCAGGAAGTATGCAGTGTTTTATACCAATGATTCAATTTAATCCTCATGACAACCACGTAAGCAGGTATTATCATTTCTGTTTCACAGATAAATAAGTGAGATATTATCTTCCTTTCACAGATAAAGAAAGAGGCTCAGAGAGGTAAACAGTGCGATTGCTGACTGTGATCCAAATGCCAAGCTGCTCCTTGGTGGACTCCAGGCAAAGCCTCTCTAAACTCAGCCATTGCCTCCCCTTCCTCACACATTATATGACAAAAGTTTGTTGGGTCTTGTCCTCCTTTTCAGCAGAGCACTTTAGCCCAGACCAAGCCCTGCATGCACTCATCTCCTGACAGAAACTCAGGCACTTCTGGGCAAGGCAGGGGCTGGAGTGCAGGGAGTCTGCAGGCTTTAACTCCTGAGCCTCCACAGGGGAGGGGCCTGGTGAAGGAGGTGTTTGTGCCACTTCTAAGGTGGGGTGGCCGATGCCTGGGACCAGGGGAAGGCTGTGAGGTGCCTGTCTGTGTTGATTCCCAAAACAGACCTTTGGACTCAACTCTGAATCATGAAGAGAAGTGGCACCAGGGGAAGCAGCTGTTTTCCCAAGTTCAGGAAGGACTCTGAGAGATGAGGTTGGCAGAGGGTGGAGGGGGTGGATAGGAATACAGCTCTGATGCCCAAGTGACAAACTCCAGATCACATGGTGGAAAGGTAGTCTACTGGCAAGAAGTCTCTTTTTTACTGACCTCAAAACCACATTTCCCAAGGTAATTATTTGAACATACTTTTTACTAGAGGAAAAGAAATCATTTTTCCTCAGAACAACACTGCAGTTAAACTTGTAAATTGTATACAAGTCTTCCTTATTACTCCATGAGGAAGCTATTCCAAAGATCTTGGGAAAACCCATAAAAATAACACAATAAGTATATTTTGGCAATTACCTGGTGAAGAGCTCCTCTCTTATCCTTATCACAGTATTTTTTGAAACTGATTTTTTCAAAACCTTAACTTTACCAGCTTTGTAAGGCAAAACAATTGTTCAGATTGCTCATGAGTTCCCAGCTTTCAAAATCTGTCAACTGAGTAATAGAATTTTTCCTGACACACATTTGCAAACTGTGTCCCCCAAAATATATCTGTCACTTTCCCTAGAAAAAAAAAGATAATCGAGTGATTTTTTTTGTTGTTTGCTTTTCACAAGATTTTTAAGTCTTTTTAAAAACAAACTTAAAGTACACAAAACTGTTTTCTAGTAAAATCAGTGATTACATTTGCATTCTGCCTTAATGGGAGGACAAAAAAAAAGGTCAATCAAATCAGAGGTAACAGGTGAAGAGAAAGGAATTTCATGTTAGGACAATTCTTCAATAAACAGCATGCAAGTTGTTCTTTCAGGGTTTAAGTATTAGGACAAGTGGCTTCCCCCATGCAAAACATCTTAATTCACAGGCCTTGTTTGGTTTGCTTAATCCAACTTTGAGCCACCTGATTGGGTCACACAATGCTTTAGAAGGGGTTAGGCTGCCCACTGACCACTCACCCAATTGAAAGTTTTCAATGATCCCTGTAACAAACCAAAGGAATTCTTTCTTAATGCTAAAATGAAAACATTGCCTCAATAGCCTCCAGGCATCCTTCTCTTTCAAAGTCACCCCAAAAGACCACGGATCAGTTCAATGCTTTTATTGACATCGTCTTTGCACTGTGGTTTTGTCTTTTTTTGAGCAAGAATACTTGAGTGTATATGTTAAAGCCAATGCACAAAAGAGCCTAAGTAATTATTTTTTTTTATTGTCCTGGTCCATGAGGAATGGGAGAGGCAGTGCTGTGGCCTAGCCTTAAGGGTTTGTTGTTGCTGTTTAGTCGCCAAGTCGTGTCCAACTCTTTGCAACCCCATGAACTGCAGCACGCCAGGAAGCCCTGTCCTTCACCATCTTCCTGAGTTTGCTCAAACTCATGTCCGTTGAGTTAGTCATGCCATCCAACCACCTCATCGTCTGTTGCTCTGCTCCATTCTCCTCTTGCCCCCAATCTTTCCCAGCATCAGTCTTTTCCAATGAGTCAGCTTTTCGCATCGTGGTAAAAGTATGGGAGCTTCAGCTTCAGCATCAGTCATTCCAATGAATATTCAGGGTTGACTTCCTTTCAGATTGACTGGTTTGATCTCCTTGCTGTCCAAGGGACTCTCAACAGTCTTCTCCAGCACCACAATTCAAAAGCATCAATTCTTCAGTGTTCAGCCTTATTTATAGTCCAACTCTTACATTCATAATGACTACTGCAAAAATCATAGCTTTAACTATATGGACCTTTGTCGGCAAAGTGATGTCTGTGCTTTTTAATATGCTATCTAGGTTTGTCACAACTTTTCTTCCAAGAAGCAAGCGTCTTTTAATTTTGTGGCTGTAGTCACTATCTGCAGTCACTATCTGCAGTGATTTTGGGGGCCAAGAAAATAAAGTCTCTCACTGTTTCCATTGTTTCCCTATTTGCCATGAAGTGATGGGACGAGATGCCATGGCCTTAGTTTTTAAGTTTTAAGCCAGCCTTTTCACCTCTTTCACCTTCAAGAGGCTTTTTAGTTCCTCTTCACTTTCTGCCATTAAAGTGGTATCATCTGCATATTATATCTGCATATAATGGCCTTAAGAATGGGCAGTAGTAATTCTGAAGCCCAATGCCTAGGCCAAAGGGGGTCATTCTGAGACAGGAAAACAAAGGCACAAGCAGATCCAGAGGAAGAACAGGGCTGAGAGACACACAGAGCCAGAATAAATGAGTAAGCCCTGGGGAGCAGGGTAGGGAGCAGTCACTCCAGAGGAAGGATTCACTCACTCACAGGATGGAAAGGATGGAGGGTGCAAGGGAGGGAGGGCTCACTGGGAGGAATTCTGCATCTGTGGGCACAGTACCAGAGGCTCTGGGGTTGATATCTAACTCCAACATTTACAATGAGAAAAGAATGTCCAAAGAAGCTTTCCATTCACATTATGATTCTGAAACAAATGGAAATCAGCTTTCATTCTCTTCTCCAGGGCAGAACCATGAATAGTGAATATTCCTGAGTTGCTTCTCGGAGCAGCTGCTGAACAACAGGGTTAAAAATCACCCAGAAGAGGACAATTTGGTGAGTGCCGAGGAACACCGGCAACAGGACAGACTCAACCCTTCAAAAGGACAGTAACAGAAATACTAAAAAAAAAAAAAAATTTAAAAATCCAGTTTCTTATTTGAACATGTACCCCACCCCACTTCTCTTTCTGTCCTGTTTCATTACAATCCTGGCATACCAATCTGGCCAGCAAACAATTTCTTCTCTACAGTTTCCAGCCTAATTTGTAGGCAAATCTCTCCTTTCCCTCAACGTGAAACACAATACCTTTCAGTGATGAGAGGGAATTTGTTCCATTTATGCCCCAATTAACGGCTGTGATTCCCCATCCAGGTTTCCCTGTTGCTCACTGGAATACTCCCAAGAGGCAACAGTCTCTCCCTCCGGGATCCCTTTAATAAGACCCATCACTGGAACTCGAGGCTGGGAAACCTGATGAGAACTGGGGTGGCACCCCTAGTTGTGGAGTAAGTCATGGTTGAGTTCCTCTGTACAAACCACATGCTTCCACATTGTATCCAGTGTTTCCTTACCATCTGAAATTACATCAAGCTGGGATTTGGTTTGAATTAAAAAGAAGGGATCTTATTGAGGGAAGAGGCCCTTGAACTGGTGCTGGAAGAATTGGGGCCACCCGCCGGGAAAGCCTCTGAAAATTGCACTCATACAGCCAAGTTGCCTCTCTCCATGCTCAGCAAGCAAAGACTCCCAGTCATGCTCACACTCTCCAACTCTACCTACCCCTCCATGACAGATGCCTAATTTGTGTCGGAGCCTGTGAGAGGAGCCGAGGATGCAAAGGTCAGCAGGCCATGGTTCCAGAGGGAGGACAGGTCCCTCCTCAGAGAGGGCAGGGCCATCAGAGGCTTCCCAGAGGAGGGGATGCTTGAGCTGAGCCCAAGAGATGCAGGTGATGGGAGAAGAGTGTCTGTCTGCCTCTAATGAGTCCAGCCTCACTGTGTTTTCTCCCTCTCTGTGCACCAGCCACATCCAGCTTCTCTTTCTTCCAGCCCACAGCTCCTGCTATACTCGCTCCTCCTCCGGTGCTCGGCCTTCACCCAGGTAAATTTCCGCTCTTCTCTGTCAGAGCCACAGTCACTTCCTCAGAGAAGCATTCCTGACTTTCCAACCAGATGAAGACCCAGTATCTTACAAGGGTCGCAGCACCACATCCTTCACCTCTGCCTCTCCCATCAGAGTGGTCATTTAATTGCTGCCTGTAGGATTCTTTGATTGGTCTGTTTCCTCTACTTGATTGTAACTCCATAAGGACAAGGACAGGGTTTCTGTCTGGCTTCCTATTGGACCCCCACGACTAAGCAGCATGCCTATTAACATCTGTGGGGTGAATGACTGAATGATGGAAAGGATGAATAAATCAGTGAGCACAGAAGACGTGGAACCCAACAGCCAGGAAGCGAGTCCTGTGTGGACAGAGGAAAGGGATTGTGTGGTGGGAAGGGGAGGTCAAAGGGAACACTGTGAAGAAAGCAGGGTCCTCCAAAAATGTGAACTTCAATCTGATACTGAAAGCTGTAAGGATCCCCTGAAAAAGGGGAGGGGAGTGGCAGCCTGAAAAACCCAACACACAAAGATCCAAAGCTTAAGCTTTGGGGGCCTTAGAGAACTAGAGAGGAGAGAGAGTTTGGTCTCGAACTGACACAGGGGTGGGAAAGACTGTGGTTTAGTAATCCAATTGAGTTTGCTCAACAGGCAGCAAATGCAATTTGCTGTGAACCATAATTACATACAAATTTTATTTTTTACCCCACAAACTTCCCCAGAAGAATCAATTATGCTTTGATTTAAAAAAAAAAAAAACAAAAACAGTATTTCAATGCTTCAAAGTTCTCTTACCTACCTTCTCACCTTATTTATCCTTTGTTCTATTTCAATTTGAATGAAATCCTCCACATATGCACAAATTAAATGGATTAGCTGTTGTTACACTGCTTGAAGCAGTTTTCACATAGATCTGTTTTGCTTTGCTTATGTCTCAACCATACCATCGCTGTGTGTTTTAATCATTATTTGGCAAGGAGTTTTCAGATGTAATTAAAAGCAGCTAATCACACCAAAAATTTAAATGGAAAGGTTTATAAACCTGCAGCACATTACCAAAAAAATGTAAATAATATCAATGTGAGAACTGCGCTAGGTTTCACAAAAGAGAACACGAACTTGGGTGAAAGCTCTTGAAATATAAACTGTTGACCAGAGAAAGCCCAAATCTGAAATTAGCTTTTTAAAGTCTTCTAAATATTTACTCAGCAATAAAATACAGAGGAGTTTTAGAGGAACTCAGAGGTAACCACAGTAGCAAGTTTAATTGTTGAAGTTTAATTTGCTGCTAATGTAAGAAAGATTGTATTTATGTAAGGGAGACTCAACTGAATATGTGGTTTCATAGAAATGCAATTTTAACATTGAATAAGTATATGTCAGTGTGATGGCTTACCCTGTGAGGTTTAAGTATAATACGTTGTTTCTGATAAAGCTTAATGACTGTGTTTTAAAATATGTGAAAAGGAAAGAAGCAAAGCAGTATTGTTTGAGCTCCTACTGTGTGGCAAGCATCATACCAAAAGCTTCATGTATTTTCACCCAGCCTACTTAGCAAGCACTGCAATGGGCTGAGCAAGGGGTTTTTCATTCTTTTTAAGTTTGCTAAGAATTGAAGTTCAGGAAGAGCACCAAACTGCCTGAGGTCACACAGCAAGTAAGAGGCAGAGCCAGGAAAAACTAACAAAGGAAACAAAGATGAATTCTGAAATCATCTCCTAAATGAGACCTGACACATGAGCATTTTAGCAAAAACCAACAAGGACCCGTACACAGGATTTAAGAGTCATCATGTAAATGACATTCTATGGCACGAGAGACTATCCCTAATTAACACAACATACACATTCTCTTTGTTGTGTCTTTGAGGTCAACACTGAATTTGCTCCTTGTGCACAGACTCCATTCAACAGGTTGCAGGAAAGAAATAACTCAGTTCAACTGGAGTCCACCCCCTCCCCTCTTGTGGACCCCTGCTCCACCTCCACCACTGACAGAGCTGGGAGGCCTCTCCTGCTTGCTCCTGGCACTCTGGGCCCACCAATGCCAGCACCTATCATTGCAGGGCAAGAAAGAACAGTTTCTTTTAATTTCATTTTCCAAGTGTTTGTCGCTAGCGTATAGAAATAGTAGTGATTTTTATATTTATATTCCTGTATTTGTAACTGCGAATTCATTTATTCTAAGCAGCTTTTAAAAAAGATTATATTGTCTGTGAATAAAACACTTTTATTTATTCCTTTCCAATTTCTATGCCCATCACCACCTTTTTTTTTTTTTTTTTTGCCTTACTGCATGATAGGACCTTCAGTAAGATGTCAAATAGAAACGATGAAAACAGACACATTTTCACCTAATTTCCAGTCTTAAAAAGAAACTAGTTCAGTCTTTCACCATTCAGTATGATGTTAACATAAATGCTTTTTACCATCTTAAGGAAATTCCTTTCTACTCTTAGTTTGCTGACATTTTTTACCAATAATCAGTTCAGTTCAGTTCAATTCAGTCACTCAGTCGTGTCTGACTCTTTGCGACCTCATGAACTGCAGCACACCAGGCCTCCCTGTCCATCACCAACTCCCGGAGTCCACCCAAACCCATGTCCATTGAGTTGGTGATGCCATCCAACCATCTCGTCCTCTGTCATCCCCTTCTCCTCCTGCCCTCAATCTTTCCCAGCACTAGGGTATTTTCCAATGAGTCAGCTCTCTGCATCAGGTGGCCAAGTATTGGAGTTTCAGCTTCAACATCAGTCCTTTCAATGAACACCCTGGACTGATCTCCTTTAGGATGGACTGGTTGGATCTCCTTGCAGTCCAAGGGACTCTCAAGAGTCTTCTCCAACACCACAGTTCAAAAGCATCAAGTCCTCTGCACTCAGCTTTCTTTATAGTCCAACTCTCACATCCATACATGACCACAGGAAAAACCATAGCCTTGACTAGACGGACCTTTGTGGGCAAAGTAATGTCTCTGCTTTTGAATATGCTATCTAGGTTGATCATAACTTTCCTTCCAAGGAGTAAGTGTCTTTTAATTTCATGGCTGCAATCACCATGTGCAGTGATTTTGGAGCCCAGAAAAATAAAGTCAGCCACTGTTTCCACTGTTTCCCCATCTATTTGCCATGAAGTGATGGGACCAGATGCCATAATCTTAGTTTTCTGAATGTTGAGCTTTAAGCCAACTTTTTCACTCTCCTCTTTCACTTTCATCAAGAGGCTCTTTAGTTCTTCCCTTTCTGCCATAAGGGTGGTGTCATCTGCATATCTGAGGTTATTGATATTTCTCCCGGCAATCTTGATACCAGCTTGTGCTTCTTTCAGCCCAGTGTTTCTCAGGATGTACTCAGCATATAAGTTAAATAAGCAGGGTGACAATACACAGCCTTGATGTACTCCTTTTCCTATTTGGAACTAGTCTGTTGTTCCATGTCCAGTTCTAATTGTTGCTTCCTGATCTGCATACAGATTTCTCAAGAGGCCGGTCAGGTGGTCTGGTATTCCCGTCTCTTTCAGAATTTTCCACAGTTTATTGTTGTGATCCACACAGTCAACGGCTTTGGCATAGTCAATAAAGCAGAAATAGATGTTTTTCTGGAACTCTCTTGCTTTTTCCATGATCCAGCGGATGTTGGCAATTTGATCCTTGGTTCCTCTGCCTTTGCTAAATCCAGCTTGAACATCTGGAAGTTCACGGTTCATGTATTGCTGAAGCCTGGCTTGGAGAATTTTAAGCATCACTTTACTAGCGTGTGAGATGAGTGCAATTGTGCAACAGTTTGAGCATTTTTTGGCATTGCCCTTCCTTGGGATTGGAATGAAAACTGACCTTTTCCAGTCCTGTGGCCACTGCTGAGTTTTCCAAATTTGCTGGCATATTGAGTGCAGCACTTTCACAGCATCATCTTTCAGGATTTGAAAGAGCTCAACAGGAATTCCATCACCTCCACTAGCTTTGTTTGTAGTGATGCTTTCTAAGGCCCACTTGACTTCACATTCCAGGATGTCTGGCTCTAGGTGAGTGATCACACCATCATGATTATCTTGGTTGTGAAGATCTTTTTTGTATAGTTCTTCTGTGTATTCTTGCCACCTCTTCTTAATATCTTCTGCTTCTGTTTGGTCCCTACCATTTCTGTCCTTTATCAAGCCCATCTTTGCATGAAATATTCCCTGGTATCGCTAATTTTCTTGAAGAGATCTCTAGTCTTTCCCATTCTGTTGTTTTCCTCTATTTCTTTGCATTGATCGCTGAGGAAGGCTTTCTTATCTCTTCTTGCTATTCTTTGGAACTCTGCATTCAGATGCTTTTATCTTTCCTTTTCTCCTTTGCTTTTTGCTTCCCTTCTTTTCACAGCTATTTGTAAGGCCTCCTCTGACAGCCATTTTGCTTTTTTGCATTTTTTTTTCTTCGGGATGGTCTTGATTCCTGTCTCCTGTATAATATCATGATCCTCTGTCCATAGTTCATCAGGCATTCTGTCTATCAGATCTAGTCCCTTAAATCCATTTCTCACTTCCACTGTATAGTCATAAGGGATTTGATTTAGGTCATACCAGAATGGTCTAGTGGTTTTCTCCACTTTCTTCAAATTCAGTCTGAATTTGGCAATAAGGTGTTCATGATCTGAGCCTCAGTCAGCTCCCAGTCTTGTTTTTGCTGACTGTATAGAGCTTCTCCATCTTTGGCTGCAAAGAATATAATCAATCTGATTTCAGTGCCGACCATCTGGTGATGTCCATTTGTAGGATCTTCTCTTTTGCTGTTGGAAGAGGGTGTTTGCTATGACCAGTGTGTTCTCTTGGCAGAACTGTATTAGCCTTTGCCCTGCTTCATTCTGTACTCCAAGGCCAAATTTGCCTGTTACTCCAGGTGTTTCTTGACTTCCTACTTTTGCATTCCAGGTCGCTATAATAAAAAGGACATATTTTTTGGGTATTAGTTCTAGAAGGTTTTGTAGATCTTCACAGAACTGTTCAACCTCAGCCTCTTTCGCGTTACTGATCGGGGCTTAGACTTGGATTACCGTGATATTGAATAGCTTGCCTTGGAAACAAACAGAGATCATTTGCCATTTTTGAGACTGCATCCAAGTACTGCATTTCAGACTCTTTTGTTGACTATGATGGATACTCCATTTCTTCTAGGGGATTCCTGCCCACAGTAGTAGATATAATGGTCATCTGAGTTAAATTCACCCATTCCAGTCCATCTTAGTTCACTGATTCCTAGAATGTCGATGTTCACTCTTGTCATCTCCTGTTTGACTACTTCTAATTTGCATTGATTCATGGACCTAACATTCCAGGTTCCTATGCAATATTGCTCTTTACAACATTGAACCTTGCTTCCATCACCAGTCCAATCCACAACTGGGTGTTGTTTTTTCTTTGGCTCCATTCCTTCCTTCTTTCTGGAGTTATTTCTCCACTGATCTCCAGTAACATATTGGGCACCCACCGACCTGGGGAGTTCCTCTTTCAGTGACCTATCTTTTTGACTTTTCATACTGTTCATGGGGTTGTCAACGCAAGAATATTTAAGTGGTTTGCCATTCCCTTCTCCAGTGGACCACATTCTGTCAGACCTCTCCACCATGACCTGTCTGTCTTGGGTGGCCCCACACGGCATGGCTTAGTTTCATTGAGTTAGACAAGGCTGTGGTCCATGTAATCAGTACCAATAATAGGTACTGAATTTTATCAAATGCTACTGCTGCATTATTGAGATAATCATATTGTTCTCATGTATCTGCTAATATGGTGAATTGCCTTGATTTATTTTAAAATGTTAAAATTTTGTATTTTGCATAAGCCCACTTGCTTATGTATATTCTATTTTTTATATATTATTGGTTTCTATTTGGTGATATCTTGGTTAAGATTTTGCATCTATATTCTTGAGGGATGTTGCTCTCTAGGGATACTGAACTTTTTTCTTTCCTGTTCCTTTTTTTTTCTCTTTAATTAATGTTTTTGTCCAGTTTAGCATAAGGATAATGCTGGCTTCAAAAACAGTAAGTTGGAAATGATTCTCTCTCCACCTGTGTTTTCTTAAAGTGTTTGTGTAAGATTAATATTATCTCTCCATTAAATGTTTAATAGAATTCACCAGTGAATTCACCATCCAAGAAGGTTTTTCTTTTTTCCTCAGGTTTTGTTGAGGTATAATTAAAATACAACTCTGTAAAATTTAATGTGTGTAGACTAATGGTTTGACTTACATCCATCATGAAATGATGACTACAAGGAGTTTGGTGTACATCCATTATCTCATATAGACACAAAATTAAAAATACCTTTTCTTGTAGTGAGAACTCAGGATTTACTCTCTAACAACTTTCATATATAACAGCAATGTTAATTATATCAACCACATTGTACATTACATATATAGTACTTATTTCTCTTGTAACTGGAAGTTTGTAACTTTGACCTTCTTCATCACCACACAAAGACATTAGATTGCTGTTGACTATATTCACCACACTAGACATTTTACCACTTGATTCATTTATTTTGTAACTGCAAGTTTGCACCCCTTAATTTCCCTCAGTCATTTCACTCATCCCCTTAACCCCTCTCCCCTCTGGCAAACACTTATTGGTTCCCTATATCTGTGACTCTGCTTCTGTTTCGTTATGTTTGTTCATTTGCTTTGCTTTTGTTCATCTGGTTTTTTCTTTTAAGTACCACATATAAGTAAAATCACATGGTATTTGTCATTCTCTGTCTGACTTATTTCACTTAGCGTAACACCCTCTATGTTTTTACAAGTGAAAATATTTCATTCTTTTTTATGGCTTAGTAATATTTCATCATACCCCCCTACCCCAGCTTTATCCATTCATCATGGGCATTTAGGTTGCTTCTATATCTTGGTTATTGAAAATAAGGCTGCAATGAACATAGGGATGCACATATCTTTTTGAATTAATGTATTTGTTTTCCTTGGAAAAATACTTGTAAGTGGAATTGCTGGATATGGTACTTTTATTTTTAATTTTTTGAAGAATGTCAATAGTTCTGAAGAATTTCAAGTGTAAACCATTTTACATTCCCACCATGTGAGCATGAGGATTCATTCCCATTTCTTCAAATCCTTGCCAGCACTTATTTGTTGTCATTTGATAATAGCCATTCTGACATGAGTGATACCTCATTTTTGTTTTGATCTGCATTTCTTTGATGATTAGTGATACTGAGCATCTTTTCATGTGTCTGTTGACCAACAGTGTGTCTTCTATGGAAAAATGTCTATGCAGGTGCTGTCCATTTTTCATTCAAGTTGTTTGCTGGTTTTTCTTTTTTTGGATGCTGAGTTGTATATTTGTATATTTTGTATATTGTATATTTCAGATACTAATTCCTTATCAGATATATAGTTTGCAAACATCTTCTCTTTCAGTAGGCAGCCTTTTTGTTTTGTGAAAAACCTTTTTAGCATGGTATAGTTCTACTTGTTTACTTTTGCTTTTGCTGCTCTTGCCTGAGGAACCATATCCAAAAAAGTACTGCTAAGACAAATGTCAAAGGGTACTGCCTATGTTTTCTTCCAGGAGTTTTATCATTTTGGGTTTTACATTTAAGTCTTTAATTCATTTTGATTTTATTTTTTAATATGGTTCAAGACAATTGTACAGTTTAATTCTTTTGCATATAGCTGTCTAGTTTTCTCAATACCATTTATTGAAGAGGCCGTCTTAACCCATTGTATACTCATCTCCTCTGCTATAGGCCAATTGACCATATAAGTGTGAGATCATTTCTGGGTTCTCTGCTGCTGCTGCTGCTGCTGCTGCTAAGTTGCTTCAGTCGTGTCCGACTCTGTGTGACCCCACAGACGGCAGCCCACCAGGCTCCCCTGTCCCTGGGATTCTCCAGGCAAGAACACTGGCATGGGTTGCCATTTCCTTCTCCAACGCGTGAAAGTGAAAAGTGAAAGTGAAGTCGCTCAGTCGTGTCCGACTCTTAGCGACCCCATGGACTGCAGCCTACTAGGCTCCTCCGTCCATGGGATTTTCCAGGCAAGAGTGCTGGTCTGGGTTCTCTATTCTGTTCCAATTATCTGTGTTTTTATTTTTGTGCCATAAACCATAAATCAAAACCATACTGTTTTGATTACTGTAGCTCTGTAGTATAGTTTGAAACCAGAGCATGTGATTTCTTCACCTTTGTTCTTCTTTCTCAAGATTGCTTTGCCTATTTGGAGTCTTTTGCATTTCCACACAAATTTTAGAATTCTTTATTCTAATTTTGTGAAAAATGTCATTGGTATTCTAATAGGGATTGCATGGAATATGTAGATTACTGTGTATAGAATGGTCATTTTAATAATATTAATTCTTCCAATCCATGGGCATGTTATAACTATTTGTGTCATCTTAAATTTTTTCCATCAGTACCTCACAGTTTTCTGAGTAGGTTTTGGGAAGGTTTTTAATTATGAGTTCAATTTTTTAAGATATTAGGCCATCTGGATTTTATAATTTTTCTTGTATCATTTTTGGCAATTTGTAATTTTTAATGAATTTATTAATTCATTTGTTTTACATTAATTGACATAGGTTGTTCATCATATATCCTTATTATCCCTTTAGTGTCTGTAGGAGTTGTAGTCACATCCTCTCTTTCATTCCTGATATTTACATTGGCTGCTTTTAAGATTTCTTCTTTATCACTGGTTTTCAGCAAAGTAATTAAGATATGCCTTGATAGGATCTTCTAAATCTTTTGCTTGGCATTCTTTGAGCTTCTTGGATTTGTAGGCTTATAGTTTTCATCAAAATTGGTAAATTTTCACCTATTATTTCTTCAAATATTGTTTTCTCACTCCCCATCCTCCAACCATAACTTCTTTGACGGGCTCAAATTTACATATTTCTAAAGTTTCTGATATTCTCACATAGGTCATGGAGGCTCTGTTTATTTAATTTTCAGACTTTTTTCTCTCTGAGATTTGGTCTGGATGGTATCTACTGCTAGGTTTTCAAGTTGTTTAATTTACAGTTTATTTACAGTCAATTTACAGTTAACCCTACCCATTGTATTTTCTATCTTATATATTGTGTTTTTATCTAGAAGTTCCATTTGATTTTTTAAAAATATCTTCTCTTTCTCTCATTTTATTTGTTAAGGGTTAGTGGTATAAAAGATATATTCACAATCCCAATCATGGGAAGATGGTTTCTAAACTCAACATAGTAATTTGAATAGTAGCTGTGTAGCAGAAATTGTCCATATATAGCAGAAAGTGAACAGGAACAAAAGAGCCTCTTGAAAGTGAAAGAGGAGAGTGAAAAAGCTGGCTTAAAACCCAACATTCAAAACACTAATGCCATGGCATCCAGTTCCATCACTTCATGGCAAATAGATGGGGAAACAGTGGAAACAATGAGAGCCTTTATTTTCTTGGGCTCTAAAATCACTGCAGATGGTGACTGAAGCCATGAAGTTAAAAGATGCTTGTACCTTGGAAGAAAAGTTATGACCAACCTAGACAGCATATTAAAAAACAGAGACACTACTTTGCCAACAGAGGTCCATCTAGTCAAAGCTATGGTTTTTTTCCAATAGCCATGTATGGATGTGAGAGTTGGACCATAAAGAGAGCTGAGTGCCAAAGAATCGATGCTTTCAAATTGTGGTGCTGGAGAAGACTCTTGAGAGTCCCTTGGACTGCAAGGAGATCAAACCAGTCAATCCTAACGGAAATCAGTCCTGAATATTCATTGGAAGGACTGATGCTGAAACTCCAATACTTTGGCCACCTGATGGGAAGAACTGACTCATTGAAAAACACCCTGATGCTGGGCAAGATTGAAGGCAGAAGGAAAGGGGGACGACAGAGGATGAGATGGTTGGATGGCATCACCAACTTGATGGACATGAGTTTGAGCAAGCTCTGGGAGTTGGTGATGGGCAGGGAAGCCTGGCATGTCGTAGTCTATGAGGTTGCAGAGAGTTGGACACCACTGAGTGACTGAACTGGAGTGGAAATTGAGGAGCCACCTTATGTATGTTTGAAAGGAGCCTGATCTCTGTATCAGTAAAGGTACAGTGCCAATGCAAATAATAAAATGAAAAAAAAATCCAGAAAGTCACTAGGTATAACAGATAAAAGATAGACTTTAGAGTCAGATAGACCTAGACTTATACCATTAATTCTGCCATTTGTGTAATCCTTAACAGTTTCCTTATCTGAATAATAGAAATAATCACTTCTTAATATGGTTGTTAAGATTAAATGCTATAATACATAACAAATTCAGTGCCTGGCATATATCAGGAACTCAATAAAAGCTCATTCTTACTGTTTTATTATTATTCATAAACCCATACAAATAATTTTCATCACAAGAAAAATTTTATTCTTCTTGTTTTACATTTAAACCATTTGTCTACATTTTGAACTCATAGAATAGGACCCTGTTACTATACTTTGTGCTGCTTCAGGTGATAATCAAACTTTAAAAACTGACCAAAAAACCCAAAACATCTCTCAGAGAGTATTTGGACACTTGTCACTTGCATGGATTGCTGGGAAAACCCCCTTTCAAAAAGCAGGCACTTCAACACATACGTCAAGAGTGCTGGCTAAGGACTACAATTAGAACACTGCACATTTCTTAAACCAAGATGGTTTCTATTTCCAATGTTTTAATTATTGACATAGGATCTGTACCAGACCAGATGTGTCTTCTGCTGGGTAATCTTGGAGCGAGATTTCTCTATAATCAGGGTGACCAGACATCTCAGTTTGCCTAGAACTGTTCCTATTTATACCTGTGACTCAGAATAATTATTAATAATGCTCCCTTTCATTCCCAAAAGTGTTTGGATAGTTAATTACACAATCACTCTATCTATAATTATCTTTTAACAACAATATTCAGCAACTCATTTGTTAGATGCCATAAGTACTACTGTGCTCCTGTTACTCTTAAAGCTGACCATGTGTTCATACCTATATTAACAACTGGGATGTGAGAAATACCACCTGGTAAAGCAAATTATTTTACTCCAAGCTCATTGTGAATTTAGAGAAAACACATTGCAAATCCATTTGAAAATGAAAGAGGAGAAATAGATCTTAGCAGTACTGCCAAAGAGAATGTTTATAGGATAAGGAAATACAGAAGGGTTTCTTAGATTGGAAAGTTAATATTTCCAAAACTTTCTGCCCACTATTAATCCCCAACTGCTAATGTGGCTATTGTAAGGTACTTCTAAAGGGTTGAAGGTGGATGAGTGGCAGTTTATGGGTGGGGAAGTAATCAAAATGTAAATGGAGATAGACAGATATATATAATTAGAAAACAATTATTCAATATAGTATTATATATAATTTTACATTCTAAGAATAAAAATACCCACTGTTTTCTTAAATCAAAGCAAGTAAGGTTTAACTAAAACCTCTACTGGCAAGGCAAAGAGATTTGCAAATTGGGCTGAATTTTATCAGATTCTTGAGGGAGGGGATACATGGTTTTTTTTGTTTTCAATTTTTTATAGTGAAATAAATAACCAAGAGTCTATAAAAACTATAAATTAAAATTTTTAAATAATAAAATGAATAAAAGATGTGCCCACTATCTAGTTTAGGAAAACAGACCTTCTGATGTCCCTTCCCAGTTGTATCTTCTCCCTCTTCCACCTCCAAAAGGTAACTTCAATTTTAAAACTTTGTGAATCTCTTTTGCCACCTAGATCTATGTGAGTGAGTGAGTGAAGTTGCTCAGTCATGTCCAGCTCTTTGCAATCCCATGGACTGTAGCTTACCAGGCTCCTCCATCCATGAAATTTTCCAGGCAAGAGTATTGGAGTGGGTTGCCGTTTCCTTCTCCAGGGCATCTTCCTCACCCAAGGATTGAACCCAGGTCTCCCGCACTGCAGGCAAAGCTTTACCATCTGAGCCACCAGGGAAGCCAACCTAAATCTATAGTTCCATGCCAGGGTCCAGCCCCGGCTGATCCAGGGTATTTGAAGCGGGGACGGCGTCAGCAAGGATCAGGATACAATAGTTTCAATTAGATATTAATTAGAGATGTAAAGAGTAATAGAATGAGGATAGCTCAGTAGGAAAATTCAGTGGAGAAAAGAGGCTGGGTAGCTTGGTTTACGCGGGAGACCAATAAAACTTCAAGACAAGAAGTTTGCACCACTTACGCAGGCCGCAAGCGTCCTTCCGTTCTCCCGAAGGAGGGGAGACACTGAGGCCTCCCTGGTCGGATCTTAGAAGCCCAGGCATAATTAGTAAGCATGGCGGGTTCCGCGCTCCAGATGGAGACTCAGCCAGAGTGAGAGAGAGAGCGACATGGGGAGACCAGTATTTCGAGAAACTGATCCCAATTCTTTATTTTCCATGGTCTACTTTTATACACTGAGATGTTATGCAAAAGTCACGTGGAGTCAGCAGTCCTGACTTTTATCAAAGTCAGGTGCTTCATACAAATGTATACAGAGGTCTTAGGGGTGTTACATCATCTTCTGGCCAGGGGGCCTGCTGATAATTTATGACTCTCTCCTTGTGACAGCGGTCAGTCAACCAGGACACTTATTTCTCCAGGGGTGATTATTCTTAAAACAGACGCCACCCAAATAAAGTTACATTCCTATAGGGTGAGGGTATAGTGGGTTTTAGTTAAGGAAAGAATTTACTTAGCCTAAGGTCTAACATGATTAGTATCAAAGGTTAATACTTATTTCTTCTATATATTCATTAATGTGTGTAAGGGCAGGGGATATGGAGACTTAGCAACAAACATTGGCTCAACAAATGAAAAACCCTTCACCAATACAATTTCTAATCAGCCCACTATACTTATAGTTTTCTAAGGAACCTGTTTTTAGAAGGTTTAAAGCATCTCGTGCCTCTCATGGTTGGGAGGCTGTGAGGAATCACCTGTGGCTGGACGAGCCTGTCAGGCAGGCCAGAGAACTTTCAGAGGAGTTTGTAGGTTAAAACACTCTTGTCACGCCCAGGAGTTTTTATTAACTGGAGCTCTAGGTTAACTCCTTCTCCGAAAGAGGTGGTGGGGGACAGCCCCCCATAAAGTCAGAGGTGTAGGTGGGAGCACAAAGTAGTAAAGCAGGCAGGCTCTGGTTATGGGGGTAGATGCCCCCAGGATTTCCAGGGGGACTCCTGAGGCTCGATCCCGCCTTTGCGTATGTCGAGCCTCCTTCCTCATGACCTTTGCCACGGGCGGAGTACCTCACTCTGGCCCCCAACAGTTCCGCAAATAATACGTTGCTAGGTGTTGCCTGATGTTTGAACATCAACAGAATCATAATGCATACATTCTATGGTTTGCTTCTGTTGCTCAAAAAATAATTGCTTTTGAGATTCATCCTTGTCAATCCTGTTAGCTTTAATTAGCTTCTTATTGCTATATCATAATTCATCATAAGATTATATTAAAATTGGTCAAAGCAATTGTTGGTGAATATTTGGATAGATTGGGAATTTTTGCTTAGGAATAATACTCTGTGTGCATTCTTATAAATTTCTTTTGGGCATGAGTGTAAGAATTTCTCTAGAGTACACATCTTAGAATGTAATTCCTGGTTACAGGTTATATGTAACTTTGTTAAGAAATGTCAAATTTGACTAAAATCACTGAGCCAACTAAATGATACCCTCCCTCCAATAGATGTGGATGCTTGTTGTTCTGTATCTTTTCCAATAATTATTCTTCATAGATTTTTTTCATTTTTTCCAATCTGGTAGATGCAAAATCATGTTATGGTGGTGTTCAGTTGTTCAGTTGTGTCCAACTCTTTGCAACACCATGGACTATAGCATGCCAGGCTTCCGTGTCCTTCACCATCACCTGGAGCTTGCTCAAACTTGCATGCATTGAGTAGGTGATGCCATCCAACCATCTTGCCCTCTGCTGTCCCCATCTCCTCCTGCCCTCAATCTTTCCCAGCATCAGGGTCTTTTCAAATGAGTCAGCTTTTCGCATCAACTGGCCAAAGTATTGGAGTTTCAGCTTCAGCATCAGTCCTTCCAATGAACACCCAGGACTGATCTCCTTTAGGATGGACTGGTTGGATCTCCTTGCAGTCCAAGGGACTCAAGAGTCTTGTCCAACACCACAGTTCAAAAGCATGAATTCTTCAGTGCTCAGCCTTCTTTGTGGTCCAACTGTTATATCCGTACATGACTACTAGAAAAACCATAGCTTTGAGTATATGGACCTTTTTCAGCAAAGTAATGTCTCTGGTTTAGGTTAGGGTTGGGTTAGCATTAAAGCTATATTTCATTTTTAATTTGCATTTCCTCGATTACTAATGAAACTGTGATTTTAAAATTTCATTTTTAGCATATTATTTACCGTATATGAGATGTCCATTCATGTTTTTGCTTGTATTTGTATTAAGATGTCTCCTATTTATTGATTTGTAAGAGGGGCCTTGTATGTTTTGGACACTAACATTTCACAGGTTATATGCATTGGAAATATTTTCTCCTATTTTGTGATGATTTTTCACTTTCTTTATGATGTCCTTTGATGACCATAAATCCTTAATTTTAAGGCAGTGAAAGTTAACAATAGCTTTCTTTATGACTATGACTTTTTAAATTAAGAAATCTGGGATCATAAAGACATTTTTCTACATGTTTTTCCAACATGTTAATAGTTTTTTCCTTTCACATTTAAGTATTCAATCCAACTGAAATTGATTTTTCTGTATGTTGATATATAAGTTATACTTCAATACATTCATTTTTTCCCCTAATACAGTTATATAATTGCTTCAACAGCGTTTATTGAAAAGCCCATTCTTTACTGTTATGCAATACTTTCTCTGTCATATTTGGATCTTTCTATTTTGGGGCACACTATATTTTGTTACATTGGCCTATTAGTATATCTCTGCATTAACTACATACTGCCTTAAAACTTTATGATTAGATTTGACATAGTAGAACAAGTTCTTCACTATTGACTGTTTTGAGGTCTTTACTCTTCCATGAAAATTTCAGAATTAGATTGTCACAGTCCATGAAAAGCTCTGTTGGGAATATTTTATTGGAATAGCATTAAAATATATGATTTTTAAAATTAATTTGAGTTTTATTACTAAAGAACATATTCTCTTCCTCCACTAAGTTTTATGAATTTCTACAAAAGAGGCTTATGTATATTTTATGAGATTTTTTCCCCCTCAGTATTTTATATTTTTATTGTTATTTAATTACTATCTTTATTGTTAAATTTTAATTTCTTAACTTCCAATTGCCATTGCAGAGACACAGAATTCACTTATTCACGTTTGCAATTTGGTCTGATGCCAAGCAAACTAGTTAATTCTTAACAATTAAAATAGTATACTTGTAATTTATATGTAATTTAGGTGGAGCCCTTTCTATACAATCATCATAGTTGCAAATAATAACAGTGTTGTATCATTCTTTCCACACTCCATATACCTTTTAAATCTTTTTCTACTGCTGCCTGGTACCTCCTGTAAGAAAATGGGAGTGGTTTCTCTTGAGGGTGAGGTCCGAGGAGGTCCCAACTTTCATTCCCTCATAGAAACAACATTTTAATAACTACTCATGAATGAAAATAGCTCTGAGAGAGCTCCAGAATGTGATTAAGAACAACTCAGTGTAGCACAATCACTGAGGACGGTTGCAAAGAAAACTGTAAGAAGCAATTTATCTGCATCAACCATTCCCCTGAGGGATCCTGTGGACCACGATTCCTCTTCTTGGGATAAAAAGAAAGGAGGAGGATCCCAGCAGCTTTGCCACTGAGGACACAGCAGCTCTTGTCATGGCCACAGACACCCATAGCTTTTGCCAGTCAGGATCCCTGCAGTCTTTTCATGGCTCGATA
This sequence comes from Bos taurus, assembly GCF_002263795.3. Taxonomy (NCBI): domain Eukaryota; kingdom Metazoa; phylum Chordata; class Mammalia; order Artiodactyla; family Bovidae; genus Bos; species Bos taurus. Next base: position 63,240,520 of record NC_037331.1, read on the forward strand.
GCTCATTTCTTTTTAGTGATGAATACCATTCTGTTTTACTAGATGTATCACAGTATATTCATCCATTAACTAACTGAAGGACACATTACTTCTATGTTTTGGCAATTATGAATAAAGCTGCTATAAACATTCATATGCAGGTTTTTTATGTGGACACAGTTTTCGACTCATTTGGGTAAACACTAAGGAGAATGATCACTGAGTTGTATGGTAAGAATATGTTTAAATTTATTTAAAAACTTCTAAATTGTCTTCCAAGCTGGCTGTACCATTTTTCATTCCCATCGGCAATGAATGACTATTCCTGTTGTTCCAACACCCTCATCAGTGTTTGTTGTTGTCAGTATTGTAGATTTTGGCCATTCTAAGAGGAGCGTTGGGGTATCTTTTTGTTGTTTTAATTTTCAATTCCCTAATGACATATGTTGAGCAGATTTTCACATGCTTTACTTACCATTTATATAGTAATATTTTCTTTGGTCAAGTTATTTGTTATTTTGTCCATTTTTCAAAATCCAGTTGTTTTTTTTTTCTTGCTGTTGAGTTTTAACATTTCTTGGTACATTTTGGGTAACAGTTCTTCAACCTTGAAGACAAGTCTGTGGCTTGCTTTCTCATTCTCTTGATAGTGTCTTTCACACAGCAGAAGCTTCTAATTCTAATATGGTTCTGCTTATTAATTACTCCTTTCATGAATAATATTTCTGGTTTTATATTTAAAAAGTCATTGCTATTCATAAGGTTACCTAGATTTTCTCCTATGTTATCTTCTAGGAACTTCATAATTTTGTATTTCACTTTTATATCCATGGGCCTCTCTGAGTTAATTTTGTGAGGTATAAGGTTGGTTTCTAGATTGATTGATTTATTTTTTGCATATGTATGCCCAGTGGATCTAGCACCATAGATTGCTCAACCAAAGATAAGGGAGAGATGACCTGAACCAAAGCCACTGGAGGAATCAATTATAGACACAAATGAAGAGAGGGACTAAAATCAAGGACAAAGGCAACCAAATCACGAGAGGTGATGAAACTGGAGGACAGTCTGAGGAAAAGTACATCAATTTATGAGGATGGAAAAGGAAGCACAGATCCAGATGGAATTGGCTTCAGAAGTAGAGAATGTGAAGTATGTGTGTGGTGCATATGTATATCTGTATGTGTGCATGTGTATGCACACATGCCAGCTCATTTTAAGGAAAATTGAAAGACTTCTCAACTCTCATCCTTGTCCCTCTCATGTGTTGTTTAATGTTTTCTTTCAGAATTGTTAATAGTTTTATTTTTTCCCCATTTTCATGAACTGCTGAGTGTGAAAGATGAGGTTTACACACCCTCATTTTCTCCAAGGAGTGAGTAACTACTAAATTTTATCCCCAAAGAAATAGTAAAATATAAACTTTATTTCCTTACTTATGACTAGAGACCTACAGAGATTTCCTAATTTTCATTCTCAAATAATAAGACGACAGTTCACCTAAATGTAGGCAGATAACATTAAAGTATTCAATGACTACTATAGTCCTGCTGCTGCTGCTGCTGCTGTCGCTTCAGTCGTGTCTGACTCTGTGCGACCCCATAGACGGCAGCCCAACAGGCTCCCCCATTCCTGGGATTCTCCAGGCAAGAACACTGGAGTGGGTTGTCATTTCCTTCTCAATGCGTGAAAGTGAAAAGTGAAAGTGAAGTCGCTGTCATGTCCGACTCAGCGACCCCATGGACTGCAGCCCACCAGGCTCCTCCATCCACGGGATTTTCCAGGCAAGAGTACTGGAGTGGGGTGCCATTGCCTTCTACTATAGCCCTAAACTTTACTAAATGGCAAGTGACGGGAGTCTGGGCTTAATCAGTACTCTGTCCTAAGTGAGAAGATAAAGTTTCTAGATTTTTTTGTTTACATAAAAGGATTTGGTACCAACTGTTCCCTGTATTCAAATGATCTTAATGTTCTAGAGATGTCTGGCACATAGGAATGAGAGTTTACAGGTGAAACCATGAACTTGTCTCTCTGGAACAGGTAGCAGGTAGAACAAATATTGATTGCTATGGCCAGTTAAACAGAATATAAATTAGTAGCACTTTAGATCTCACACTAACTAATCTGATGATCCTGGGGCCAATGAATGGGCTATCGCCTTCTTAAATTTGATAGTGAGTTGGGGATGTATTTATGTGGCTTGCAGTTAACTCTGAGTATGGCTAAAATCTCTCTAAGTGTTCTGCTGAGGAGATTCCAGGAATTTCGCTACCACCCACTGTTTCTCCCCACCCAGTGTCATGAGAGGAAGGTACAGAACAAAAGCTTTAGCACTAGACAAGTATATTCTGTGGTGCCTTGTACAGAAAGTGTAAGTGTGGTGGAGACAAAATACAGTTTGAAACATACAAAATCTGATGTTCTGAATATCAGACATCTAAAGGATAAAGATTCCAGTTTGACACCAAGTTGAAACAGAAGTTCTTGCCTGTCACAAATATTTGATAATTCAAAGTATACAATTACAAACCCATCATACAATAATATTCTTTGTCATATAACTCCTATATAAAATCAAAAAAACTTCTGCTATCAATAGGAAAATCATAACAGAAACACTAAAGTCATACCAAGATTAGTTCATTAAGATGAGATGATAAATTTTGAATAGAAGTAATAAATAGGCTCTTGGAGTGCTTAATAATATAGCTAGTCAAGAAGAGTGGATTATATGAAGACATTTGAAAAATATTTAGATATCTTCCTATCATCACATAAAATACTGATGGTGGTGAAGATAACTTCAGGGAGGACACTGATGACAAACCAGCTAATGAGAGTTGTCAACTTCATGGCTATTTAAAATTTATCACTGAACAATAAAAAGTGAAATGCTCTGAAATATTACACTGCAGATATTAAGGACGATTGATGAAGGTTTCCCTAAACATGATAATAATCTAAACACCTACTTATTACTACTAATAAGTTGTAAAGCAGAAAGAAATACTAGCAAATTATTACTAACTTTTTAAAAACATTTAATCTTTTCATGTGTTTGTTAGCTATCTGTATGTATTCTTTGGAGAAATGTCTGTTTAGTTCTTTGGCCCATTTTTTGATTCAGTTCAGTTCAGTCACTCAGTCATGTCTGACTCTTTGCGACCCCATGAGCTGCAGCATTCCAGGCCTCCTTGTCCAACACCAACTCCCAGAGCCCACCCAAACTCATGTCCATTGAGTCAGTGATGCCATCCAACTCTCTCATCCTCTGTCGTCCCCTTCTCCTCCTGCCCTCAATCTTACCCAGCATCAGGGTCTTTTCCAATGAGTCAGCTCTTCACATCAGGTGGCCAAAGTATTGGAGTTTCAGCTTCTATATCAAACATTCCAATGAACACCCAGGACTGATATCCTTTAGGATGGACTGGTTGGATGTCCTTGCAGTCCAAGGGACTCTCAAGAGTCTTCTCCAACACCACAGTTCAAAAGCATCAATTCTTCAGCACTCAGCTTTATTTTTTGATTGGGTCAATTATTTTTTTGGAATTTAGCTGCAGGAGCTGCTTGTATATTTTTTAGATTAACGCTTTGTCAGTTGCTTCATTTGCTATTATTTTCTCCCATTCTGAAGGCTGTCTTCCACCTTGCTTACAGTTTCCTTCATTGTGCAAAAGCTTTTAAGTTTAATTAGGTCCCATTTGTTTATTTTTGCTTTTATTTCCTTTACTCTGGGAGGTGGGTCATAGAGGCTCCTGCTGTGATTTATGTCAGAGAGTGTTTTGCCTATGTTTTCCTCTAGGAGTTTTATAGTTTCTGGTCTTACCTTTAGATCTTTAATCCATTTTGAGTTTATTTTTGTGTATGGTGTTAGAAAGTGTTCTAGTTTCATTCTTTTACAAGTGGTTGACCAGTTTTCCCAGCACCACTTGTTAAAGAGATTGTCTTTTCTCCATTGTATATTCTTGACTCCTTTGTCAAAGATAAGGTATCCATAGGTGTGTGGATTTATCTCTGGACTTTCTATTTTGTCCATTGATTTATATTTCTGTCTTTGTGCTAGTACCATAATGTCTTAATGACTGTAGCTTTGTAGTATAGTCTGAAGTAAAATAGCTTGATTCCTCCAGTTCGATCCTTCTTCATCAAGATTGTCTTGGCTATTTGAGGTTTTTTCTATTTCCATAAAAACTGTGAAATTATTTGTTCTAGTTCTCTGAAAAATACCATTGGTAGGTTGATAGGGATTGCACCGAATCTATAGATTGCTTTGGGTAGTATACTCATTTTCACTATATTGGTTCTTCCGATCCATGAACATGGTATATTTCTCCATCTATTTGTGTCATCTTTGATTTCTTTCACCAGTGTTTTATAGTTTTCTATATAAAGGTCTTTTGTTTCTTTAGGTAGATTTATTCCTAAGTATTTTATTCTTTTCATCTCAACAGTGAATGGAATTGTTTCCTTATTTTCTCTTTCTTTCTATTTTCTCATTGTTAGGGTATAGGAATACAAGGGATTTTTCTGTGTTAATTTTATATCCTGTAACTTTACTATATTCATTGATTAGCTCTAGTAATTTTCTGGTGCAGTCTTTAGGGCTTTCTGTGTAGAGGATCATTTCTTCTGCAAACAGTGAGTTTTACTTCTTCTCCAATCTGGATTCCTTTTATTTCTTTTTCTTTTCTGATTGCTGTGGCTAAAACTTCCAAAACTATGTTGAATAGTAGTGGTGTGAGTGGGCACCCTTGTCTTATTCCTGACTTTCAGGAAATGCTTTCAACTTTTTACCATTGAGGATAATGTTTGCTGTAGGTTTATCAAAATGGGCCAAAGGACTGAACAGATATTTCTCCAAAGAAGACATACAGATGGCTAACAAACACATGAAAAGATGCTCAACATCACTTATTATCAGAGAAATGCAGATTAAAACTGCAATGAGGTACCATTTCACAACAGTCAGAATGGCTGCTATCAAATGTCTACAAACAATAAATGCTGGAAGGGGTGTGGAGAAAAGGGAAACCTCTTATACTGTTAGAGGGACTGCAAACTAGTATAGCCACTATGGAGAACAGTGTGGTGATTCCTTAAAATACTGGAAATAGAACTCCCATATGACCCAGCAATCCCACTGCTGGGCATACACACTGAGGAAACCAGAATTGAAAGAGACATGTGTACCCCAATGTTCATCACAGCACAGTTTACAATAGATAGGACATGGAAGCAACCTAGATGTGCATCAGCAGACGAATGGATAAGAAAGCTGTGGTACATATACACAATGGAATATTACTCAGCCATTAAAAAGAATTCACTTGAATCAGTTCTAATGAGGTGGATGAAACTGGAACCTAAACACAGAGTGAAGTAAGTCAGAAAGAGAAATACCAATACAGTATACTAACGCATACATAAGGAATTTAGAAAGATGGTAATGATGACCCTATATGAAAGACAGCAAAAGAGACACAGATGTAAAGAACAGAATTTTGGACTCTGTGGGAGAGGGAGGGGGGATGATTTGAGAGAATATCATTGAAACATATATATTAGCACATGTGAAATAGATCGCCAGTCCAGGTCCGATGCATGAGACAGGGTGCTCAGGGCCAGTGCACTGGCATGACCCAGGGGGATAGGATGGGGAGGGAGGAGGGAGGGGTTTCAGGATGGGGGACACATGTACACCCATGGCTGATTCATGTCAATGTATGGCAAAAACCACTACAATATTGTAAAGTAATTAGCCTCCAATTAAATTTTAAAAATTTGATCAATAATGCCAGAGGAAAACTGAATTATCTTTCAATTAATTCTATAGAAAATGAAATTATAAAATTGTTGATAATGGAAGAGATGAGTAAAGAATATGTGGCAAAAAATATGCAGAAATATTAAAAAGCACTATCAAGCAATTAATACAGAAATATGTTATTTTTATGGATTTTGTGATATTTGTGGCAATGACTGGCTTTTTACAAACACGTAATACATTGCTATTCTTTTCTGACTCTAACTAAATATACACTTTTGCACCAAATGTTGTACTAAAATTTTTTATTCTTTTTCTTTAAAGGTGCTCTAAAAGTGTTGAAGCTTCAAATGCTCACACAACCTGAACTCTATTCAAATCAATGTCACATAACCACTCATGGGGAAAAAAAAATTAGCTATTAAATTCTCCAGAATCATACCTCTGTTTAAAGCCAAATTTAAGTAGATACAGTGGGAAAGTCATATTGGCCTCTTCTTAACACAATCTGTAAAAATAAATTAGGAAGGTAAGATTATAGCCAGTATTCTAAATCATTGATTTCTCCATTTCTCTCTGACTGGTTGACTTCTTTTAAGTTCACTGGATTTATTGATACAACAAATATTTACCAAATAGCCAAAAGAGTCCAAGAACTTTTGTGCCCAAGGAGTGTGCACACCAATTCTAGCAGGAAAGGAAAATCCGACTTGTGAAATACAGTCAGCAAGTCATCATTAGAGAGGCACAGAGTTTAGGACTTCTCGTGAGGGAAATGTGACCACCAGCAATGGTGATTAGGAAAGTCTTGAGAGGTGCCAATATGATTTATTCATCTCCCACCCCATTGCAGAAGTAATTTAAAGAACTTATAAGGTCCTATCAGTACAACAAAACAGAAAACATTTAAAAGTGGAGTGAAATAAAAAGACAAAAAAGGAGAATGTAATAAGGAGGCAAGAGACGGGATGAAAGGCTGCAGTTCACAGTGCCCTCTCCACATGTCCCAAGAGGGCCTCAAATGTGGCTCCTGGCTTCCAGGTAAGAAGGTAACTTATTTAGACTAAGCCATGAATGAAGGGTTGGGATCTAGGTTGAATATAATTAAAATGAAATGATGGCAAACCTGAGAATTAAGGGTGTTGCAACTTTTTTTCCACATCAGCTCAAACAGAGATCCTCTCTCTAGCCCAGAGATTAAGTCCTGGGGGACCTGATCATTCTAACAGGCATCTTACTCTAATTAGGCCTTGGCAGTTGTGCTGTACTATAAGTTATACCTTTTGAAGTCTAAATCAACAAAACTCTAAACACATGTGATGTCCGCATAGCTTCCATAATTTAGCTACAAAAATAGAAAAATAACCCCAGCTAATTCAATGCTGTATACACAGAAAGGCTATAGAAAGGGCAGCATCTTATACAATCTAAATAGTCTTGTGCTGCTCTTTCAGAACCCTCTTAATATTGCTTTCATATTTAACTGACACATTCACTTTTTTGTATCAGAACATGTTAAGGACATAAAGAGAAACCGTAATTTTTAATACAATTCTATGTTCATACCACTGTTATAAATTGTAATAATCACACTATTTTGATGAAAATACATTACACTTTGGGCTTTTCAGAACTACTAGAGCTCCCTATTCAAGTAGATTATTCTGTAAAACTCATGCTATTAATATACCAAATGCTAATTAGCAAGAGTGAATGAATGAAGCAGGGCATTAACAGAATGAAGAAGGGAAAGGCTAATAGAGTTTTGCCCAGAGAACGCACTGGTCATAGCAAACACCCTCTTCCAACAACACAAGAGAAGACTCTACACATGGACATCACCAGATGGTCAACATCAAAATCAGACTGATTATATTCTTTGCAGCCAAAGATGAAGAAGCTCTATACAGTCAGCAAAAATAAAACCGAGAGCTGACTGTGGCCCAGATCATGAACCACTTATTGCCAGATTCAGACTTAAATTAAAGAGAGTAGGGAAAACCACTAGACCATTCAGGTATAACCTAAATCAAATCCCTTATGATTATACAGTGGAAGTGAGAAATAGATTTAAGGGACTAGATCTGATAGACAGTGCCTGATGAACTATGGACAAAAGTTCGTGACATTGTACAGGAGACGGGGAGCAAGATCATCCCCAAGAAAAAGAAATGCAAAAAAGCAAAATGGCTGTCTGAGGAGGCCTTACAAATAGCTGTGAAAAGAAGAGAAGTGAAAAGCAAAGGAGAAAAAGAAAGATATACCCATTTGAATGCAGAGTTCCAAAGAATAGCAAGGAGAGATAAGAAAGCCTTCCTCAGCAATCAATGCAAAGAAATAGAGGAAAACAACAGAATGGGAAAGACTAGAGATCTCTTCAAGAAAACTAGAGATACCAAGGGAACATTTCATGCAAAGATGGGCTCAATAAAGGACAGAAATGGTAGGGACCTAACAGAAGCAGAAGATATTAAGAAGAGGTGGCAAGAATACACAGAAGAACTGTACAAAAAAGATCTTCATGACCCAGGTAATCACAATGGTGTGATCACTGACCTAGAGCCAGACATCCTGGAATGTGAAGTCAAGTGGGCCTTAGGAACCATCACTACACACAAAGCTAGTGGAGGTGATGGAATTCCAGTTGAGCTATTTCAAATTCTAAAAGATGATGCTGTAAAAGTGTTGCACTCAATATGCCAGCAAATTTGGAAAACTCAGCAGTGGCCACAGGACTGGAAAGGTCAGTTTTCATTCCAATCCCAAAGAAAGGCAATGCCAAAGAATGCTCAAACTACTGCACAATTGCACTCATCTCACTCATTTACTCATTGAGTAAAGTAATGCTCAAAATTTTCCAAGCCAGGCGTCAACAATTCGTGAGCTGGGAACTTCCAGATGTTCAAGCTGGTTTTAGAAAAGGCAGAGGAACTAGAGATCAAATTGCCAACATCCGCTGGATCATCGAAAAAGCAAAAGAGTTCCAGAAAAACATCCTTTTCTGCTCTCAGAAGCAACAGTTAGAACTGGACATGGAACAACAGACTGGTTCCAAATAGGTAAAGGAGTACGTCAAGGCTGTATATTGTCACCCTGCTTATTTAACTTACATGCAGAGTGCATCATGAGAAATGCTGGCCTGGAAGAAGCACAAGCTGGGATCAAGACTGCCATATCAATAACCTCAGATACGCAGATGACACCACCCTTATGGCAGAAAGTGAAGAAGAACTAAAGAGCCTCTTGATGAAAGTGAAAGAGGAGAGTGAAAAAGTTGGCTTAAAGCTCAACATTCAGAAAACAAAGATCATGGCATCTGGTTCCATCACTTCATGGCAAATAGATGGGGAAACAGTAGCTGACTTTATATTTGGGGGCTCCAAAATCACTGCAGATGGTGATTGCAGCCGTGAAATTAAAAGACGCTTGTTCCTTGGAAGAAAAGTTATGACCAAGCTAGAGAGCATATTAAAAAGCAGAGACACTACTTTGCAACAAAGGCCCATCTAGTCAAGGCTATGGTTTTCCCAATAGTCATGTATGAATGTGAAAATTGGACTATAAACAAAGTTGAGCACTGAAGAATTGATGCTTTGAACTGTGGTGTTGGAGAAGACTCTTGAGAGTCCCTTGGACAGAAAGGAGATCCAACCAGTCCATCCTAAAGGAAATCAGTCCTGAATATTCATTGGAAGGACTTCTGTTGAAGCTGAAACTCCAATACTTTGGCCACCCGATGGGAAGAACTGACTCATTTGAAAAGACCCTGACATTGGGCAAGATTGAAGGCGGGAGGAGAAGGGGACGACAGAGGATGAGATGGTTGGATGGCATCACCGACTACTCAATGGACAAGAGTTTGAGTAAACTCCGGGAGTTGGTGATGCACAGGGGGGCCTGGCGTGCTGCAGTCCATGGTGTCACAAAGAGTTGGACATGACTGAGTGACTGAACTGAACTGAATTAGCAAGAGTACACAGCTAATTTTTATTTACACCACTAAAACCTATTTATTCCTCGTGGCTCAGATGGTAAAGCATCTGTCTACAGTGCGGGAGACCTGTGTTCAGTCCCTGGGTTGGGAAGATCCCCTGGAGAAGGAAACGGCAATCCACTCCAGTACTATTGCCTGGAAAATCCCATGGACAGAGGAGCCTGGTAGGCTACAGTCCATAGAGTCGCAAAGAGTCGGACACGACTGAGTGACTTCACTTTCATTTTCATTTATTTATATCAATAAAACAGGTGGGATCTGCTCTACTACAAGAGCAATACATATTCATCAAAAAACACTCTGAAAATACAGATCAGTGAAAGGAAGAAAATAAAAGATCCTCATGTGTAACCAAGGCTGAAAGCCACCAGTTTGGGTCTCTCTCCCAGCAACCTTGCTTTCACAGGCTCCGTGACGATTGTAGATACACTTTCAATCTCTGAACAGAAGGCCATGGACAGTTGGCACACAGAGGACACTGCTGCTGTGGCAGATTACTACTGGCAATCCTGTGTTTATACAATGCTTTTTATGGGGCTAAATACTCTTCACATGCATTTTGTTTTGATTCTTTGCTCATCTTGACCTACATTTTTATGTGATAAGCTGTGTACGTTGTGACACAGACTACCAACCAGTCAGAGACAGATATTTTAAAAAACACAGCAGTCTCTTGGCTTAGCCACTTGTAGGCTAAAGAATTTTTTTGTTAATTAATGGAATTACAGGAAAACCATTCATAATACATTCTGATGTCCTTCAATTGGAGGGAACTCCTGCATTCCAGGTGTACCTGACCTGTGAAAATACCACGCCAGTCCAATGAGATGCTGGGGAAATAAAAAGCTTAGAGAATTTGAGGACTGAAGTACAGACTTTATCACTGATTCACATCTCTTGCCTCTGTACACAGAGATGTAAGTGGGCCCTGTGTGCCCAATCTGAGCCCAATCTGTGTTCACATGGGATGGAGACAGTTTGACCACGTCTAGAGGGCATGGTATGGCCAAGGCTATTTACAAAGTGCTACAGAAAGTTTCAGAATGTCACTCATCTTAAAGGGGAGCCCATGGCGGAGGAGGGGAAGGATCAGAGGGGAGTGGGCTTTTGAAAGCTGTGGGGTATCTACCACGTGAGTCATTCTCCACAGGGTGAAGGAAGGAACTGTGTAAAACTTAGGAGGTACTTCATGTAAAACCCTTTGAGATATGAGAGCAGAAGAGAACATAGGTTTGTGGCTCATACAACCCAGTGCACCAGTGTGGAGGACATGATTGAAGCTTGTCATAGCATAGAACATAACAGCCTGAGCATGACCTCAGACTGGTACAGAGAAGAAGCAAGAAAGGGCATTAGACAGACTACCCAGGCTGGACACCAAAGGCAGAAACTACAAAGGAAGGAAGGGGTTAATAGATTTGGTTACTTAAAATTTAGAAAATTTCTATGTAAAAAACCATGTAGAAACAAAATTAAAAGACAAGTGAAAAAATTGAGAACAATGCTTATATCATAATTAGCCAAGATTTCCCTGGTGGCTCAGATAGTAAGGAATCTGCCTGCAATGCAGGAGACCCAGGTTCAATCCCTGGGTCAGGAAGATCCCCTGGAGAAGGGAATGGCAACCCACTCCAGTATTCTCACCTGGAGAATTCCATGGACAGAGGAGCCTGACAGGCCACAGTCCATGGGCTTGCAAAGAGTCAGATACAACTGAGCAACTAACACTTTCTTTTCACTTCAATCAACCAAATATTAACATCATTTTCACATAAAGACTATGATAAATCAATAAGGCAATAATTATCACCACCACCAAAAAAGGAAAAGATGAATAGGAACAGGGAATTCACCAATGGAGGAATACAAATGGCAAATATGTAAGAACACTAGAAATGTGCAAGAACGCTAGAAATCAAAGAAATGCATCTGTCTTGGACTAAAAGCTTTCAGTTTTAAAACATACATCTCACCAACAAGCTATACATCTGGGTGTGTATTTAGGTTTTTGGAAGCAGTCTGGATTCAAATCCTAGTTCTGCTACATACTAACTGTGGGATACTGGATAAATTATTTAGCTTCTATAAACCTCAGTACTCTCATTTGTAAAACAGAGATAGCAGCATTCCCTACATCACAGTAATGTGAAGAGTGAATGAAATTGTACATATAAATTACCTAGTACATGGTAAGAATTTAATAAATGTTTGCTATTTTATTAATGCATGCATGCATGCTAACTCACGTCAGTCATATCCAACTCTTTGCAGTCCTATGGACTGCAGCCCGCCAGTCTCCTCTGTCCATATGATTCACCAGGCAAGAATACCGCAGTACGTTGCCATGACCTCCTCCAGGGGATTTTCCCAACCCAGGGATCGAACGAACCTGTGTCTCTTACGTCTCCTGCATTGGCAGTGGGTTCTTTACCACTAGCACCATCTGGGAAGCCCAATTTATTAGTACTTATCCTCATATATTGGGTAATAATGAAAGCATTGGGCTAAGAAACCTATTATCATCTTCCTTCTTCCAGCTTTTTTAGCTATTCCTAGATTATACACACACACACACACACACATAAGAAATACATAATGGACAATTGTTATTAATGACTGAAGTACTGGTATCAAAATAATGGGAATAGTTAAGAATTATTTGGGTCTTGATTTTCTAAAAGCCACTCTAAAAGAAAACACAATTTGTGGCTCCATTATTTTTCTGCGAGCAGAAACATTTTATGTGTGTTTTAAATCATGAGGCTAAAATCAGGGGTAAAAGATAGATAGATAGATATACACACACACACACACACACACATAACTTAAATTCAGGAAATTCTTTAATAAAAGATACTTTTAAGTCAATAATTAAATTATTTTTATCATTTTAGAACTTATATTTTAAATTTGATAATGTTTAAAAGGTTAATTAAGGATGGACATCTTAGAATATAATGCTCAGTGAAATATGTCAGAGGAAGACAAATACTAATATCATTTACATGTGGAATCTAAAAAAATAATACAAATGTATCTATATATAAAGCAGAAACATACTCACAGGCATAGAAGACAAACTTATGGTTACCAAAGGGGAAGGGGAACAAATGAGGAATATGGAATTAACAGATATAAACTATTAAACATAAAATAGATAAGCAACAAGGATTTATAGCACAGGGGAATATATACCCAATATCTTGTAAGAACCTAAAATGGAATTAATCCGCAAAACTCCCAAATCACTATGCTATATACCTGAAACTAACAAGTATTGTAAGCTAACTATGCTTTAATGTTTTGAAGTTTAATTAGTAACTTCTTTCCTTTTTGCAGCTAGTAAAATGCAAATAGTAATAAATTAGATAGTTTTAAAATATTTATATAACGTATTGCTTATAGAGTTCTGTATTAAAGTGATCTAAATAAAAAAATAAAATTATTTGGTCAAGTTATTTTGTTAATAGGCTTAAGATACTGATAACAATTTCTAGGAAAATATCTTACAAATTTACTTCTGAACATAAAAACTCCCAGTATAATATGTAATTGTAGCAACAAAAGTCACCTTAAATTCCCCAAACACAGATAGGGAGTCTTTTGAATTTACATTGGTAGTCACTTCCTCATGGCATAGAGCAACAGCGGCAGCCATAAATAAAAGGAAAACAATGGAGGAGAAACATGAAAGAGAAATCATTGCATTCACGTATATTTAAAGTAACCTTTACAAATCAAACAATGCTTCAGTTTTAAAATATCACAGGAAATACAGGGAGAGATTCAAATGTGAATGGAAGAACTGGGGGGCACAGAGGAAGGGGAAGACTGATTAAGGCTGATGAACAAGGAAACAAGAGAGAAAGAAAGTGAGTTAAAGAAAGGCAGATAGGACACTACAAATGGGACATGACTCACAAAAAAGGAAAGAAAAACAGAGATGAGCTAATGGACACACGCACTTCATGGGAAAAATGTCCATGGGAATCGAATATCAAAAAAAAAAAAACAAAAAAAACACATAAGTCAGAAACACTCTTTAAAGAAGTAATACACTTCTTGTCTAACCTTTCTTCAATGAAGCTGTTAAAGATGATCGGAAGAGCTGTGGTTTTCCATCTTTAGGCTTACACAGAGCCGAGGACACCTTTTATTGGTCCCCACAGGCTGAATTACATTAACCGAATGGTTGATTCTGGCCCAAAGGCTAGAAGTTGCCCACTGACACACTTCACAATGAAAACTATTTAATCTTCTGCTGCATCTCCTAAAAAATAGAATGCTATAAATAATAAATAATACATCCTTTGCAATTTTTTGACATTTCACATATAGAAAAACCATGAGCCAATTTTTCCCTTGTACTGACTGAGGTATTCCAAAACTGGCACAGACATTTATTTGTTTAAATAAATTAGTCTTGCAACTGTAATTTTAACTTGAGATTGACAAACTCTTTTATTTCTTGCATATGAAAACCTTACATTTTAATTATAATAGAGTGTGAATCCTTTTATAACCTGGATTTTTTAAAAGGTATTACCCATTTGGGTAATGAAAAGACGATGTTAATGTACTAGCTTCCTTGAGGAGCCTTGTGGGCTACAGCCCATGGGGTTGCGAAGAGTTGGACACAACTGAGTGACTAACACTTTTCCTTGAAAATATTTTAAACATTTTCATACAATACTATAAAACACATCTCTTCCTACTTTTAGCCTAGTTGTAGTTCCTTTCATTTATAAAACAACCATATTCAAGTCTTACTGTGGAGTAGTAACTTTTTTTTGCGTGCATGGTCAGTCACTCAGTTGTGTCTGACTCTTTGTGACCCCACTGACTGTAGCCCACCAGTCTCCTCTGTCCATGGGATTTTCCAGGCAAGAATACTAGAGTGGGTTGCCATTTCCTCCTCCAGAGGATCTTCCCCACCCAGGGATTGAACCCACATCTCCTGTGTCTCCTGCATTGGCAGGTGGATTCTTTACCACTGAGCCACCTGGGAAGCCCAGCAACATTTTTAGGTCCATTCAACTTCTTCCCGTTAAATAAAGATATCAACTATGTAACCCTCTGATTATAAATAAAATCCAAGATATTGTCTGACAATGAGATGTTTATTAAACTCGATACATTTACTATACAAGAATTCTGTGGAAAAACCTGCGGTATCAAATAGGATCTAGGTCTCTGCATTATAAAGTCTGTCCCCAGAAGATATCCTCTCACTATATCCTGCGGCTGAAATCATACAGATGACCAAAAAACAGCAACATCCTTTCCTGGTAAGACAACTTCAGCTGCCTTGCCCATATCAGTACAAGTCCTCCTAGAAAAGTGAGAAGTCCTGATCCCCATCTCTACACATCGTTATCTCCTGGCAGGTAAGCTGGATGAAGCACTGGGCCAGGCCTTCCTCTGTGCTTGGCATGAGGTCCACACAGGATCAACCTTCGCAAGGCCATCTTCCCCTCAACCAGACAACTCTACTTCAACTATTCTGTGACTCCTTGGAGGGGTGAAACTTCTGGGGAAATGAAAGAGAGAAAGAGAGAGAAAAGATCTGAATATTGAAAGGAATATTCAAATTCAGCTGCACCAATGTCAAGGGGAAGGATAAAAAGTTAGAAAACAAGGAATTTTGCAAAATGCTTTTCGGTATGACAAAACAAAACCTGACCAGAGTATCACTGTTCTGACATATTTGTGAGGGCCACCCATTCTCTTACCAGGTACAGGAGTCTCCACCATGAGGTGTTTGTGGTTGGTAAACAGTTCAGAGGAGTCTTGATCTATTGATCTTCCCTCTAGGTCTGATTCTGGGATTGTAGCACAGCCACCTAGTTGAAAAATACAAATAATATTTTAAAGAACAGAAAAATCAATCTTTCCAGACATCAACAACAGCTGAAGAACGTACCAGTGGTGAAGATAATAAATGATGAGACAACAATCTTCAGGAGCGGAGCAAAAAAATAATAATAATCTTCAATATATTTCTTTTGGAGAAAATGCTGGAAATGAGTTATTGCCCTCAAAGACACACTGTTGATCACTCAGCAACAACAGCAATGGTGTTGTCTTCAAATTTAACCTTTTTAAATTCAGAATGGACAAAATCTATAGTATATGTGATACTCATACTATAATGGTAATTATATTAATAGCATGAAATTCCCTTTGGAATCAGAGCATCAGAAACTATAAAAGAAACAAACCACATCAACCATGAGGAAAAGAAACATTCCTTGAACAAAGAGAATGGACGCTAGTGTTCTGAGATGGTGACCATGGTGGTATTTCTCTGGTGTTTGATTCTATTCCTGAATCCCAACACCTTCTAGCACAGACACAACACTTTATTATTCAACAGCAGAACCATGAATTGCATTTAGAAGCTTTCAATTCCAAGTCAATTCCAAGGTGACTTGAGGATGAACTGGCATGGCTGCACTTTTAAAATATTAAGTATAAGTTATTTGATTTTATCCACCAAAATCTTGTATGGAAAACTCATGTGAGAACTTCCTGACTATATCTGCAACTTGATTTGACTAATTTGCCATCATTTTTCTGGAAATGTACTGACATGCTATTTACTGTACATGTTTTTTCCCAAAGCCATTCTTCTTGTAAATGAAGTGTGATTTTTATTTCTTTTTCTGAGGCTTCTCATACACTGAGTCCAAAGCCTCCATATTCAAGTTTTGCTTCATGCATGAGGGGGTTTATAAAGCGAGGCTACCAGCAGCACTGATGTGTAAACCACATCATTCAAGTGAGAGGGAAGTGGCCAGACCCCAGGTCTGAAGAAAAATACACCTTATCATCTATCCCTCTGTATCAGCTCTGAAAAAAGAAATCGATGTTGAGGGAAACTTGAGAGACAAGGATTTCCACACTCATAAAATAAGAATTAGAGGTCGCCTCAGAGCCTCCCCAAACAGGAAATGTTAGAATTATCCATCAATGCAATGGAACTCACCCAGCTATATCTGAAAATAGCTAGGGCCCTATCCAGGAGGAGGACCAGGTTTATTTTTAATCTCTTTCCAAAACTTATAGATCATAGTGACAATAACTATCATTACTACACGCTTTCTCAGTGATAACTCTGCCTGTATTATCTTGTTTAGTTCCTACAAACCACACCACTAAACAGATAATATTATTCTCCTTTTACAGATAGGAAAACGGAGGTCTCATGAGATGAGTACATCATTTCCTGGAAATGTTCTAACATGTTGTACACTGTACTTATTTTTCTTCCCAAAGCTATTCTTGATAAGTCTTTGCCAAGGTCACACAGCTCCTAAGGAGTAAGACAGAGCTCACACCCAAGCCTGACAACTCCCAAAGCCTGTGTTATCTAAGCATTACTATATGGCTCCCAGTTGCAGCATCAGTCAGAGATACCTGGTGGGAAGGTCTTGGGTGGCAGCAGGTTTTATCTCGCCTGCTGCGAGGAGTACTGCTTAGAGTATTGTGAGGACAGGGACAGGCTCCGAGCCACTATGGGACTATGGAGAAGCCCAAGAGATAGCATCCTTCTTCTCATGGACCCTCATCTAACTGAGAAAAAAGGAACAGGGTATTTGGCGCTGGGGAAGGGCCACCTCTGTAAGATTAATGACAGGAAGAACAGAGAAAAGGGAGTAGCGGTGGGGATTTGGTCATTAAGCATATCCAACTCTTGCGACCCCATGGACTATAGCCTGCCAGGCTCCTTTGTCCATGGGATTTTCCAGGCAAGAATACTGGAGTGGGTTGCCATCTCCTTCTCCAAAAAAGGAGGGAGTGCTCCCTGCAAAACAGAACACCAACCCTCCAAAATAGGCCAAAGAATGGCTTTCTAGACTCATAAATCAGATTAAGTCATTTCTCCATCCCCAAGGCAGAGGGAAGAAGCAGGATGATGACAAGAACGTTGTACTGATGCAGCTAACCTTTGCATACAAGAAAACTCTGAGAGTGGAGAAGTGTCTCCTGCCAACAGATGGAGGAGAGTGCCGTGATCAGAGAGCAGTGCTGCATGTGTGCAGAGGCGATCTCCACTGATTAATCGGTGTCTACCATTTATTCCAGCTGACTCAATATTGGAGCAAGTGAGAAGGCACAAGGGAAAAGTCAGTTGCTTTAGACTATCCTGTAGATTCTACATTACATGAATTACAACACATGTAATCTCTTGTCCTTGGCACAAAAGTTTTGCCTTGTCCACAGTACAGAGAGATGACGAATCTTTCAAATCCCACTGCAGGGCTGACTAGTCACATGCCCTAGAAATGCCACCCTCTTTTCTTCAGATATCTCCGTGTGGCCAGACTGACCAACTATGTGCCTGAGTTTCTGTCACTTCAAGCTTGGAAGGAACAGTAGCATGGGGAGCTCTGGCATTCTGACCAGTGGGAAAAGGGAGAAGGGAGGGAGCCTGGTGGAGAACTCCCCTACTACTTCTCCCAGGGTTGACTCTGAATTCTTATTCCTTTTTTGCCAACCTCCAGAAAAATGCTGTGTGCTGAGTGGCCTCTTCCTGGCTCTTTGAGAAAAGTGGTCAGGCAGGCAGGAGGCACCACAAAGTGGTGTACATTGTTCCTTGACCAACTTCCCTTTCTCCTCATCCTCCCTTCCCTGAATTGGCCAAATAAAATGCTACTTTAATTTCTGTCTCAGGTCTGTTTTCTTGCAAAAATCACTGGCATGGGAAGTAGTATTAAAAAGCAGGCCTTCAAGATGAAAATTTGAAGTTAGATCACCCATCTATCTGTATGAAATAGGGGCTCCATGGCTGGGGGTAAACAGACTGGGAATAACAAGCAGTTTGCCAGTCTGTGGTCTAATCCAAGGATCACAGAAAGCTACTCTTCATACAACATCCTAAATTGTGTTATGGAATTACTTAAGCTTTCATCCATGTTTAACTGGGATGATGTACCTTTAGAGGTCAAGATTAGGAGATCAAGTATCTGTAGCATGGCAATATTTATAAGGGTTACAGAGTAGGGTGGCTGCTTCTGATAACTAGATACCTTGCAAAAAGAAAATGGCTAGTTCAGTTAGCAGGCAGCAGAAGGCAGATCCAGCAAGTCAGAAGGCCTCTTTAGCCTTACTGGTTTAAGCCAGATCACTGGGCCAGCAGCACCAGATATGCTGGGGAGCTTATTATAAATGCAACCTCAGGCCCCATCCACACTTACTGAACTAGAATCTGCTAAGAAGGGCAGATGGGTATATCTGATGAGATTTTTGTTAGGAAAAAGTATTTGTTAAAAATTCCAGAGTAGCCAGTAAAAAGAGAGAAATAAAATATAAAATCTCCAAACTAACGGAGACCTTCTGAAGCCCATCTTGGAAGTGGAGACTGGGTTCCACTGATGTTAGATAAAGGACCCTCGGCTTAGATGCCATCACATCAGAGGAGAAGGGGAAGAAAAACCACAGCCGAATGAAATTATCCAAACACACATTGTGTAGTGTGTGTCACAGAGGACCCACGGGCAAAAGCAGGGAAATGCAGGGACTTCCAGATCTGGAAATCATAGTGCTGTGGACTTACTGTGTGCTGGGCACTTGGCCGTGAATTCTCAACGCATTAGCTCCCTCAATCCTCAAACAACTCTGTAAGGAAGGGGTCCATGTGGCCACCTCTGAAGTTGACTACTCTATTTACTCATGCTACTTGATCTGCTGAGTTCTATTTGACAGATACTTGATTCTAACCCAGATGAATCCTGGTGGCCCAGCTTACCTGCCTCACTACCCTGTAACTCAAGTAGCCTGAACAGGAGGTTTGCTGAATAGCACATATTTTTAGGCTCTGTGGGCCATCTGGTCTCTGGTCTTAGTTTTGCCATTGTAGGGCAAAAGCATCCAAGGACAAAATGAAAACATGAATGAGCATTAGCTATGTTGGGAGGGATTGGGGGCAGGAGGAGAAGGGGACGACAGAGGATGAGATGGCTGGATGGCATCACTGACTCGATGGACGTGAGCCTGAGTGAACTCCGGGAGTTGGTGATGGACAGGGAGGCCTGGCGTGCTGCGATTCATGGGGTCGCAAAGAGTCAGACACGACTGAGCGACTGATCTGATCTGATCTGATGTTCCAATAAAACTTCATTGATTAAAGCAGGCAATAGGGCAGATCTGGCCCACTGGCTGTAAGTAGTTTGCCAATCCCTGGCCTAATTCAAGCTACTCTTCATACAGCATCCTATTCTAAATGTTCCTAGAGGCATTTAACACAGTCAGATCATCTGGCAATATTGCTATAACAACAGTAACAAGGAGGAGGAGGAGTAATAGTAGCAGGTTTTTAAAAGAATACTGCTTCCCTACTGTTAAAATGCTCTTTTTGTTTGGGCAGGGATAAGTTTATCTTTAATGAACTTTATTTTTAGAACAGTTTTCAGTTCAGTTCAGTTGCTCAGTCGTGTCCGACTCTTTGCGACCCCATGAATCGCAGCACACCAGGCCTCCCTGTCCATCACCAACTCCCGGAGTTCACTCAGACTCACGTCCATCGGTCAGTGATGTCATCCAGCCATCTCATCCTCTGTCGTCCCCTTCTCCTCCTGCCCCCAATCCCTCCCAGCATCAGGGTCTTTTCCAATGAGTCAACTCTTCGCATGAGGAGGCCACAGTACTGGAGTTTCAGCTTTAGCATCAGTCCTTTCAATGAACACCCAGGACTGATCTCCTTTAGGATGGACTGGTTGGATCTCCTTGCAGTCCAAGCGACTCTCAAGAGTCTTCTCCAACACCACAGTTCAAAAGCATCAGTTCTTCGGCGCTCAGCTTTCTTCACAGTCCAACTCTCACATCCATACATGACCACAGGAAAAACCATAGCCTTGACTAGACGGACCTTTGTTGGCAAAGTAATGTCTCTGCATTTCAATATACTGTCTAGGTTGGTCATAACTTTCCTTCCAAGGGGTAAGCGTCTTTGAATTTCATGACTGCAGTCACCATCTGCAGTGATTTTGGAGCCCAAAAAAATAAAGTCTGCACTGTTTCCACTGTTTCCCCATCTATTTCCCATGAAGTGATGAGACCAGATGCCATGATCTTAGTTTTCTGAATGTTGAGCTTTAAGCCAACTTTTTCACTCTCCACTTTCACTTTCATCAAGAGGCTTTTTAGTTCCTCTTCCCTTTCTGCCATAAGGGTGGTGTCATCTGCATATCTGGTTATTGATATTTCTCCCAGCAATCTTGATTCCAGCTTGTGCTTCCTCCAGCCCAGCGTTTCTCATGATGTATTCTGCATAGAAGTTAAATAAGCAGGGTGACAATATACAGCCTTGACGTACTCCTTTTCCTATTTGGAACCAGTCTGTTGTTCCATGTCCAGTTCTAACTGTTGCTTCCTGACCTGCATATAGGTTTCTCAAGAGGCAGGTCAGGTGGTCTGGTGTTCCCATCTCTTTCAGAATTTTCCACAGTTTACTGTGATCTACACAGTCAAAGGCTTTGGCATAGTCAATAAAGCAGAAATAGATGTTTTTCTGGAACTCTCTTGCTTTTTTGATGATCCAGTGGATGCTGGCAATTTGATCTTTGGTTCCTCTGCCTTTGCTAAATCCAGCTTGAACATCTGGAAGTTCGCAGTTCACGAATTGTTGACGGCTGGCTTGGAAAATTTTGAGCATTACTTTACTAGCGTGTGAGATGAGTGCAATTGTGCAATAGTTTGAATATTCTTTGGCACTGCCTTTCTTTGGGATTGGAATGAAAACTGACCTTTTCCAGTCCTGTGGCCACTGCTGAGTTTTCCAAATTGGCTGGCATATTGAGTGCAGCACTTTCACAGCATCATCTTTCAGGATTTGAAAGAGCTCAACTGGAATTCCATCACCTCCACTAGCTTTGTTTGTAGTGATGCTTTCTAAGGCCCACTTGACTTCACATTCCAGGATGTCTGGCTCTAGGTCAGTGATCACACCATCCTGATTATCTGGGTTGTGAAGATCTTTTTTTGTACAGTTCTTCTGTGTATTCTTGCCACCTCTTCTTAATATCTTCTGCTTCTGTTAGGCCCATACCATTTCTGTCCTTTATCGAGCCCATCTTTGCATGAAATGTTCCCTTGGTATCTCTAATTGTCTTGAAGAGATCTCTAGTCTTTCCCATTCTGTTGTTTTCCTGTATTTCTTTGCATTGATTGCTGAGGAAGGCTTTCTTATCTCTTCTTGCTATTCTTCGGAACTCTGCATTCAGATGCTTTTATCTTTCCTTTTCTCCTTTGCTTTTCGTTTCTCTTCTTTTCACAGCTGTTTGTAAGGCCTCCTCAAACAGCCATTTTGCTTTTTTGCATTTCTTTTCCATGGGGATGGTCTTGATCCCTGTCTCCTGTACAATGTCACAAACCTCTGTCCATAGTTCATCAGGTCCTCTATCAGATCTAGGCCCTTAAATCTATTTCTCACTTCCACTGTATGATCATAAGGGATTTTATTTAGGTCATACCTGAATGGTCTAGTGGTTTTTCCTAGTTTCTTCAATTTAAGTCTGAATTTGGCAATAAGAAGTTCATGGTCTGAGCCTGGTCTTATTTTGCTGACTGTATAGAGCTTCTCCATCTTTGGCTGCAAAGAATATAATCAATCTGATTTCGGTGTTGCCATCTGGTAATGTCCATGCGTAGAGTCTTCTCTTGTGTTGTTGGAAGACAGTGTTTGTTATGACCAGTTTGTTCTCTTGGCAAAACTCTATTATCCTTTGCCCTCCTTCATTCTGTATTCTAAGGCCAAATTTGCCTGTTACTCCAGGTGTTTCTTGACTTCCTACTTTGGCATTCCAGTCCCCTATAATGAAAAGGACATCTTTTTTGGGTGTTAGTTCTAAAAGATCTTGTAGGTCTTCATAGAACCGTTCAACTTCAACTTCTTCAGCATTACTGGTTGGGGCATAGGCTTGGATTACCATGATACTGAATGGTTTGCCTTGGAAATGAACAGAGATCATTCTGTCGTTTTTGAGATTGCATCCAAGTACTGCATTTCGGACTCTTTTGTTTTAGAACAGTTTTAGATGTATTAAAAAAAAATGGCAAATAATACAAAGAATTCCTGTATATTCTCTACACAGTTTCTCCTGTTGTTAACATCCTGCATCAGTATGGTACATTTGTTAGGATCAATGAACGAATATGGGTACATTTAGTTAAAATATATAGTCTATTCAGATTTCCTTCATTTTTATTTAACATCTTTTCTGTCTCGGGATCTCATCTAGGAAACCCCATGGCATTAGTTTTCCTCTCTCCTTTGACTCTTCTTCATGGTGACAGCTTCTCAGACTTTCCTTACTTTTGATGGCCTTGAAGTTTTGACAAGTATCGGGTCAGGTATATTGCAGATTGCCCTTCTATTGGAAACTTTTTAATGTTTTTCTCATGATTAGATTGGGGAGAAGAAAAGACAGTTTCTTTTCCTAAATTCTTAGAGTTCCCCATATTTGGGGATTGTTTCCAGTTGTTCATCTTTTCCTCTATTAAAACACCAGGTGGCCAGTTGAATGGTGGGGACAGTGAAGGGGATGGGCGGCCAACAGCGAGTCTTGACTTAGACTGTAAAGTTCCCAGGAGTGGGTCAGGCTGGGGCTGGCTGTCAGACCCAGGCAGGTTACCAGTTGTCCCATCTGCAAGGAGAGGGTCTTAATGAGGCCTTTTGTGTGGATTACGTGACACTGTATACACTGAACACAGTGCTCAGCACAACGTACCTTTTACCATTTCTGTCATCTATGAATTTTTTTGGCATAGATGCACTTTCCACACCATTTCTGAGGAATGAAAGAACTTCAACTTTTAATGCAACCACCTTCATTTAAAAACAGAGGCTCAGAGAGGGTAGTGGATGCCCCTTATATTCTAGGGCTTGTGCCTGGTTCTCCTGCTTGCTAAACCATTACTGCTTTCTCAAAACCACTTTCCCCCCCCCCCAGAAAGATCTCAGTGGATTTGCCTGTAAGTTGGCTGTCCTGACCAGTACTTCCTTTTAATGATACAGAAACCCCAGAAAGTTGGCAAGCTGTTCTTTGGGTGTATTTTAGGACTTTGTAGATTTATATTCTTGCGACAGAGATCTCTGCAATCAACTGAGTATATGGGTGCAAATATTCCATTCCTTCAGGGAGGAAAAACATTTTTCTTCTTTTATCTTCCCATGTTTAAAAGGAATCAAACAAGCAGACACTTTGAGAATCACAAATGACCACAGACACCCTGCTCTGATTTGCCAGCCGAAGAATCTTCTGTTCATATGCCTGAAATGCCACTAAAACTTAAAACAGCAAAAATCTCAAAAATATATACCAATGACATTTTTCTTTTAATCAAGATTTACTTGATGGATAAAGTGTTTTTGAGGTTAACATTCAGATTCCATTTCAAAGGTTTTTAATTCCTGTGAAGTGTGGGGAATAGATACTTTGAAAAGAATATTTCACTATCTTAAACATGAAAAGCTTCCCTAAGAAACTATTTTAATTAATTTTTTAATAAAATTTTTTTAAATTAATTTAATTGGGGATAATTACTTAACAATATTGTGGTGGTTTTTGCCACACATCGACATGAATCAGCCACAGGTACACATGTGTCCCCCATCCTGAGCCCCCCGCCACCTCTGGGTTGTCCCAGAGCACTGGCTTTGAGTGCTCTGCTTCATGCATCGAACTTGCACTGGTCATCTATTTTACATGTGGTAATATACATGTTTCAATGCTATTCTCTCAAATCAGAAACTATGAGTATTAAAAAACTCTCTGAAAATGTATCCATTTGAAAAAGTTTTACTCTTTATCCTTCCTCAATCTCTGTCTCTCTGTGTAAATGTGCACACACATCCACATGTAGGGCATATAGACAAGCATAAGAGTTTTCCTGATAATTCTCTTTTACTTTGTTCATTTTTATATTTTCTTAAAATATAGTTTTTTCGAGGGGTTCTCGTGTGGCTCAGTAATAAGGAATCTGCCTGCCAATGCAGGAGACAGGGATCCAGTCCCTGATTCAGGAAGACACCACATGCTGCAGAGTGGCCAAGCCCCTGAACCACAACTACTGATCCTGTGCGCTAGAGCCTGGGAGCCACGGCTGCTGAGCCCAGGTCCGCAACTACCGAAGCCCACCTAGAGTCCATGCTCTACAACAAGAGAAGCCACTGCAACGAGAAGCCCACACAGCATAACTGTAGAATAGTCCTCACGCTCCACAACTAGAGAAAAGCCTGTGCAGCAACAAAGATGCAGCACAATCAAAAATAACAAAAATGAATAAATAGATAAAATTATATATTAAATATAAATGCATATATATATATATATAAGCTATAGGAAGTCAAAAATCCTATAGCATGTTTGTGAACCAATTTTAACTGAGTATTTACAAATTTTTTGACAAAATGGAACAATGGAAGGAAGAGGAGTGGGTAAAAGAGGGAAGGAGATAGAGGATGAAAAGGAAAAGTGGGGAGGGGAGGATGAATTAGCAACATAGTCCATATTTCTGTGTGTACACTTCTACAGAAGATATTTGGGGTGACTTACTGAAGGTATAGATAATAAAATATTAAAGAATAAAAAACATAATAGCAGAAAAATGTGATGCAGAGTAGGAGGTATATGGCTAGGAAGAATTGTATATAAAATACAGATAAAGACTTATACAAGGGCTGGCATGCAGATAAAAAGCCAAAAGCTCTGGAGTAGAAGTGGGGCTGCACTTCGCCTGATTAATTCTCCACTGACCTCCCTTCCTCCACACTGGACTTCAAATCAAAGGGCCCAATCTATCTCGTACTTGGACTTAACATTTCCTTAAAAGCACACTATAATTGGTAAAGCTATGCTTGCTGGAATTTTTTTGACTGATGGTATGGGTGTGTGTAGGGGGGGTGTGTGTGTGTGCACATGCGCCTATTCTGTGCTTAAGGGCCACTTTATTTTTAAACTCTTGTCTGTTTATATCTTTTCTTTTCTTTAGGATTTTCAGTCTTTTCTCTTTCTCTCAATTTTTTTTTTTAATTTTTGGCTACACCCCACAGCATGCGGGACCATAGTTCCCCAACCAGGGATCAAACCTGTGCCCCCTGCAATGGAAGGTAGTTAAGGGCCATTTTAGACAGCCAAGATTTCTGTGAAATTGGGTTTACAGAGGTACTTACTAAGCAAATACTACAGAAAAACACACTTATAGGAGATTGTTAAAAACACAACAGCCAGAGACCTTGTCCAAGTCCATCTTGGAAATAAAGCCCTCAAGAATCTAATATAGCTGAATGAATATAGCGTGACAAGTCAGACTGATATAATACGATGCTGCTGCTTCCCTGAAGGAGGAACTGGAGAGTATTAGTTGATATCTTTCTCATCTTCATTTCCATGAGATCCATTTTTTGGTTGTAACGCGGAGACACCCCACCCTTAATCTGGTGCAATTTTACAAGTTCAAAACTCAGAAAAACAGAAGAAAAAAAATATCTTTCAATAAAGTCTTAGGTTTCCGGTTCTAATATATGATATTTGTTTTTCTGTGTTTCTTTTTGTATCACAAATCTATTTTGTAACTTTTCTTTCTCTATATGTTTCCAGATGACATGCTGACTGCATAGATGGTAGCTTATCTACTACTTAACACAGATAATAATGGTAACCACAGAGAGGCAGGTGAAGGTCATTGTAATATGTGTCCAACATGATCTCTATAGAATGCTTGAGAGTTCAGTTCCACCGCCTAATAATAAACTTTGATCTCCCCACACCCAGTAAGAACTTCAAATGTGTTCAAGAGTATGCACACACCTATGTTTTAAAATAGTTCCATTTCACATCTCACAAGACCAGGTTTATTTTAAGGGGTCTAGCACGTGTCTCCGCAAGTTCTAAAATTGCCATAATGGCTGAATATTAAGTCCCTTGGGGTATAAGGGCTTCAGTCAGAGAATCTAGATTTAACAGAGTAGGGTCCTCCTGGCATTAAGATGTTTCCACAACTTGAATAATAATAGGTGTCCAGGTATGTTTTTAGCTGGACCACCACTTAGAATGTAGGTCCACTCAGTACAAAGGATTAAGAAAGACAGGAACATAGCAATTTTCATCCACTGATAATTATGTAAATAGAATGTACCAAGCAGAGAAAAGTCCTATTTACAAAAAAATCAAGCACAGTCCATAAATCCTACAGACTGGAATGGATCCAGGTTAAGAATTTCTCCAGATGTCACTCTGTAAACAGGGCTTCATAAAGTGAATTCCCCAATTAATGGTTGGTAAAAGTAAGCTCTATAGTGTGTTAGTGCATTATGAACCTCTATAATATGTAGGTGAATTGTCTGGCCCTATAGATCATTAGTCAGATATGATACAATAGAATTCAGGAGAAAGAAGTGGAATAAGCAGTTTCTTCTGATATAGAGAGAAGGTCCCCTAAAATTACTGCTCAGGAACTCAGAGCTTTGTTCACTGAAGGAAATGAGAACTCTCCGATTTATTTGCATTACATCTGTTTTTCTAACACATTTAGTTCTTAACCTGGAGTACTTGGAAAGACACACACCCAGTAAGAACATAAACATGGAACTTAAAAAAAAAAGGACTACTCACTATTTTGTTAAAGTCTCCAATCACAATGTTTTCCCACATGTTAACAAGGCCATTAAATCCTCCAAACAGGAACACAAAAGTATTACCCAGCCATTGTGAGAAGGTGGGGAAGAAGAGAAAGTTAATAATTGCTTTCCCTTGCCAGTTGATCAATGTCTAGAGCACTCTGCAAGGAAATGCAAGAGCCATTGTCTTTCAGCTAGATCTTTTCTGTACTGATAAGTATAGCACTTTTTTGTTCTAAAAGAAGGTGATTGTGGTTTTTAATTTCCATTTTGTTTCTAAATCCTAAAGCAATCCAATGTACAACTGGAAAGAGACATAATTTTAAGACATTTCCATTTCAAATACTTTCCTCTCCTAACTCCCTCTTCAGAGACCAACTCTTTCTCAGAAGTACACAGGCACAAATAAAACATTATAGCTACAGTTGAGAAAGAAAGGAAGCCAATAGTTCTGCAATAATAATTTCTTTTAAAAAAAATGAAACAGTAAGAGTATAACTCTACTTTGCCTGGACACTACATAATAAGAGAGCCAGTGTTCTTCACAGCTTTCCTCTTGCATCAAGTGGCTATTAATTCCCCAGTGATCCTGGCAACGTTTCTTCAACTTGAATTTCTTTCCACAACCCAATTAAAAGCCATAATCTTGACTAAACTGTGTTGTTTTTAAAAATGACAGAGACTAGATGGATGGAGATTTTGAAACCAAGAGTTCAGCTGGGTCACTTAAGTTATAAACAGGTTTAGGGAAAAGGGTGACGAATACAGTGGCTCTGGAGAGTGCCTGTTTCATCATACTCTCTCACAAATGAGGACCCTGAACAAGTATTCATGCCTGGAGAATCCCATGGACAGAGGAGCCTAGCAGGCTACAGTCCATAGGGTCACAAAGAGTTGGACACCACTAAAGCGACTTAGCACGCAGGCACAAACAAGTACTCAGGGTTCATTCCAAAACAACTCTTTTATCTAATGATAAATGTCTACAATAGCCCATTAAACAAGGTCATATTTTGTAGAGAAGGAAAATGTACACAAGATGATAAACCATCCCTTTGATCATGGGAAGGGATATCCGAGACGGGACATGGCAAGTATCATCAAATCTTAAGAAAAGTCACATAAGTCTGGACCTCAGTTTCCTTTTTTTCTAAAATGCAGAAAATAACAGCATTCACTTTATGAGAGATGAAGATTAATTTGGTCGATGCGTGTAATACAGTTATCACAGAGCCTGGCACAGAATAAGCCCCCAGTAAATGCTGGGCTATTATTTTCAGTACTAACCTCCAACATACGTTAGTCATTACGTTACAGCCAATTACACAGGAAACTACAAGCCATGAGCATGGTATGAATTTATATCTGATGCTCGCAAACATGCTCAGGTGAAAACAGAAATGGGGAACGGAGACCAGCAGTGGAATGTTTCTATTAGTAGCTGGATCCAATGGTCAAAGCTGAAATTGTCAAAGAGGCACTAAAATAACTCACTTGAAAAACAGTGCACACATTCTTTTTAAGATGAAATCACCAATAATCTACTATCCTAGATAACCACTCTTCTGAGATTACAATAGGAATTTTAAAAGGGCTCAAATGGTGATGATGATCAGGGGTGGACAATCACATTCATTGTTTTCTATTTACCAGCAGGGCCATTACTACTGAGAAACGCAAACCCACAAGATAACATGACATAAATGGATGAAACATTAAGATAAAAGGGTAAAACAGTGGTAGGTTTGCTTTCTCATGGGAAATTGAAATGGCCAGCAGATGAACCTTAAAAGAGGAAGTCTGCTGACCTAGTGTTACTAAACATAGGAGACAGCCAAGGAACAGAGGAATAAAGCAATGTATTTAAATGTATGCCTTGAAGGAAGCAAACACCAATTACTTTTATATGATTTTAATTCTCCCGTGAATACTTTACGGGTGTTGGCAAGTCCTTCTGGAAAAGGAAGGGATTATTAATGAGGATTCAGTGGCAGTGCTCACCAGGTTCTAAGAAATAATACTTAATAAAGAGTCATTTACTTCATACTTCATCTCTAGAGCTAAAGAATTTTTAAGAATCCATTAAAAACTAGTATAGTATTATGCTCACATACATGATCCTTTCTACTTTAATTTCAAGATGGTTCTATAGTCTGTGTGATAAACAAATAAGCTTCCCACAGGAAAATAAACACAGAGGAAAATAGCTGATTTTTTTTTCTTTTGTAAAGAGTGTATGTTTAATATATATTTGTGATTTGGAAAGTTATTCATGAAGCTTGAAGAAATATATGGGAAATATGGTCTTTAAAAAAGTTATTTTTGAAGAATGCTCTCTACATCATTCGAAGATTATGCACTGCTAACAGTTCACTAATGTCTAGTAAATCTGGGAAATGCCCAATCAACTCCTATATTCTATCTTGTTTCTCAGAAAAACTTAGTCCAGCAACTCTAAAAAACTGTCATATTGTGTAAAATGGAATCTCTCTAGCTAATATCTTTCTCTTAAAATTCTCCAATTGCCTTAAGAGCATGGACTTTGCGGCTAGACTGTCAGAATTTTAATCCCAGCTTCACCATTATTTATTTTCTTTTAACTGTTTACCTAATCTTTCTATGCCTCAATTTCCTTATTTGCAAAATGCAGATGATAACTGTACCTAGCTCATAGGGTAATTGGAAAGATTAAATGAGTTATGGAGTGGATAGCTGTTCCCTTCTCCAGGGGATCTTCCCAACCCAGGGATCAAACCCATGTATCCCACATTGCAGGCAGATTCTTTATCAGCTGAGCCACAAGGGAAGCCCGTTAATTTAATGTGAAGCATGTCAAATAGCACCTGGTTCATAGTAAGTGATACATAAGTGTTGTAATAGTAAATATTACAATTATTCTGATCATCTTTGCCTTATATTGTCAAAATTCCCTCACCTAAAAGCCTGAGGTTCTCATGTAAGCTGAAGGGAAGGAAGGTGGTGAATTTTCAGAAGCAGAGAGAAGCAGTTACATATGCTTGAACTCCAGGAATGCAAACTGTCCTGTTAACTAGTCAAGGAAAACCTTAACTGTTGTCTTAGCTGGCAAAAATCAGTATCCATTAGGAATTAACAGCTTGTTAAAGAAAGTACAAAGACTGGGGTCTAGATAAATTATAAAAGATGACAATAAACATCAAATCAGGAATAATGTACTGCATCGTGACCCCCACTTCCTGCATCTTCTTCCATTTCTTTGCTCCTCTTGACAGCAAAACTTCTCCAAAGAATTGCCTGTATTTGATGTTTTAAATTCTTTTCCTTTCTCTTATACATCCATCTCAGTCTAGACCTGGCCTCTATCACTCCACAAAAGGTGCTTTTTTCAAGATCGCTAATGTGGTCATGTATGGATGTGAGACTTGGACTGTGAAGAAGGCTGAGCGCTGAACAACTGATGCTTTTGAACTGTGGTGTTGGAGAAGACTCTTGAGAGTCCCTTGGACTGCAAGGAGATCCAACCAGTCCATTCTGAAGGAGATCAGCCCTGGGATTTCTTTGGAAGGAATGATGCTAAAGCTGAAACTCCAAACTTTGGCCACCTCATGGGAAGAGTTGACTCATTGGAAAAGACCCTGATGCTGGGAGGGATTGGGGGCAGGAGGAGAAGGGGACGACAGAGGATGAGATGGCTGGATGGCATCACTGACTTGATGGACGTGAGTCTGAGTGAACTCCGGGAGTTGGTGATGGACAGGGAGGCCTGACGTGCTGCAATTCATGGGGTCACAAACAGTCGGACACAACTGAGCAACTGAACTGAACTGAACTGAATGACCTTCACACTGCTAAATCTACAATTTTCAGCCCTTAGCTTAGTTGACCTATTAGCATTTGACACAGCCTATGGTTCTACCATCTTTTAAAACTCCTTTCATCTGGCTTCCAGGATGCCACATTCTACTGATTTTTCTCTGTCCTCACTCTATGCTCCTTCTCAGCATCCTTTGCTGGGTCCTCCTCTTCTCCCAAACTCCTAAAAGTCCCAACACTTCTAGCACTCAGTCTTTGACTCTCCTCTCTTTTCTAAAATCACTCCCTTGGTGACCTTACCCAGTCTCATGGCTTTAAAGAACATTTGCAGGCTGACAACTCCTAATTTTATAACTCCAGCCCAGATTTCTCTCCTGAACTTCAGACTTGTATATCCAATTACTTAGTCAATATCTCCACTTGAACATCTTATAGCATATCAAACTCAACATGTACCAAACAGTATTCCTGATCTTCCCCCACAAACCTGTTCCACCCCATAGCCTTTCTCATTTCAACTTTATCCTTCCAGTTGGTGCTGCATGCATGCTTAGTCATGTCTGACTCTTTGCAACCCTACGGACTGCAGTCCATCAGCCTCCTCTATCCATGGGATTTCCCAGGCAAGAATACTGGAGTGGGTTGTCATTTCCTACTCCAGGGGATCTTCTTGACCCAGGGATCAAACCCAGGTCTCCCGTGTCTCCTGCACTGGCAGGCAGATTTTTTACCATTGTACCACCCAGGAAGCCCAAAGTTCAAGCCAAAACTCTTAGGGTCATTCTGGATTCTCTTCTTCCTTTCACACACCATGGCCACTCTGTTAGAAATTCTGTTGTCTTTACATTTAAAATATATCAAGAATCAGATCACTTCTCACCACCTTCACCACTACGATCACTGTGGAGCAATCCACCATCACCTCTTACTTGAACCATTGCTGAATTACTGACCTGTGTAAACTTCAAGCTGATTGCCCATTTCTACCTTTGACCACCCCTGTCCCACAATCTATTCACAATACAGCAGGCAGGCATTCTTTTAAAACAGAAGATTATATTATTCCCTGGTAGCTCAATGGTTAAGAATCCAGCTGCAATGCAGGAGACCCCTGTTTGATTTCTGGATCAGGAAGATCCACTGGAGAAGGGACAGGCTACTCACTCCAGTATTCTTGGGCTTCTCTGGTAGCTCAAACAATAAAGAATCCGCCTGCAATGTGAGAGACATGGATTCAATCCCTGGGTTGGGAAGATCCCCTGGAGAAGGGAATGGCCACCCACTCCAGTATTCTGGCCTGGAGAATTCCACGGACAGAGAAATCTGGCAGCCTACAGCCCCGTGGTCGCAAAGAGTCAGACACAACTGAGTGAATTTCACTTCACTTTCTTCAAAATGGTCCTCCTCACTTTAAAAAACAAAAGTTTTTTAAAGGTTGTGCATGATCTGACCCCTCTAACTGCATCTCTTACCACCTAGTCTCACTACTGGCTTTCTTGTTGTCCTGGGAACATGCTAGGCTTGCTCCCCTTACCTGGAACAGCTCTTTCTCTCTGATCTGTGCATGGATAAATCCCTCACCTCTTTAAATCTCTGTTCAAAAGTTGCCTTTTTAACAAAGCCTACCCTGACAACCCAATTTAAAATTATAACCTTGTAACCGCCACCTTTCTGACATTTCTTTTTCCATAGTACTTATCACCTTTAAACACTAACGCTTGTTATTTTCTAACATACTCCATAGTTCACATCT
This sequence comes from Bos taurus, assembly GCF_002263795.3. Lineage (NCBI taxonomy): Eukaryota > Metazoa > Chordata > Mammalia > Artiodactyla > Bovidae > Bos > Bos taurus. Next base: position 63,273,422 of record NC_037331.1, read on the forward strand.
TTATCATATTTATTGTTTATCATCTCCCCTGCTAGAATAAGAGCTCCAAAATTGTGGGGATCTTTATTTTGTTTGCTGCTGTATCCCCAGCCCTAGAATAGTTCCTGGCACACAGGAAGCACACAATAATTACTGGTTGCCTTGAGTGAATGAATGTGGGCTAAGGGATTAGGAAGAAGCAATGGAAACCAAAATTCATTCCATTTTTTTTTTTTAACATATTACTCTCTACCTTTTCCACTGGGAGACTGGAAAATAATTACAGCAGAGCAAAATATAGTATCTCTTATGCCTATTCCCCAGCACACCTGGTTGCTCTGTGGATCAAAAAAGGTTCTCAAAAAGTTCCTTGTGTTAGGTAATACACATCTTTAAGAAATGAATCTTCCTGGATGATAACACATGGAGAATCTATGAGACTGAGTAGGTGCAACAATAAAATGTTCAGCCCAGAAAAGAAATAAGATCCCAATAGTAATTTCTGTAGAAGCTAAAGTTAAAAACAAGTAACAGAGCACTTGTAATTCTAGTTCTTGATAATAGTCATTTGTGGATGAAGGAACTGCAAAGGAAGGTACAAAGACATCTGTCTGCTTGGAAAATTTCTCAAAAATGAATGAAAAAGGATCTATCTTATTTCCACTGGGGCATCAAGTTATGGCCTGGAACAGTTTATTTTTCCCAGGCTACTTCAAATCAAAACGTGTTTTTAAAAGCAAGCCCAATGAAGGATTAGATAAACAACTGGACAATGTTTTCTACACTCTGGTAACATAAACATTTCGAATTCCTCCCTAACTCTTGACTAGCATAAATCTCTAATTCCAGAGAAAGTGAAATATCCTCAAAGTTAAACATTATTTTGAATTATTCACATTTACCTCCATTTCCATCTTATACTTTCTTGGCAATAAAAAGCCAGGTTATGTCCAAACTATGGTAGAACGACTCTCTTCCAATAGTAAAACAACTTGGACTAACCCCAGCTCTGCTTTCTTTGAAGATGGAATACAGCAGCCCCTCCCAACAGTTTCTCTTCTTTCTTACCTCTACACATCCTGCACTGCCTTACCCTTTTCCAAACCAAATCTTTAAAAAAAAAAGAAAAAAAAAAGGGCACAGAGGGACGATGTGAAGCTGTCTATAACTGAGCTATGAAAATCATTTTAAAATGGATGTCAAACACAAAACAGGCAAGCTGAAAGAGCTGGTAAGGCAAGCTGTCTCTGGCTGAGGAAGGGAGACACGGAGTAAGAGAGAAGTTCTCTGGAAATGCCATGGGGGACAAAAGGAAAGGGAGAGAACAGAGGAAAGCAAAGGTGCAAAAACGAAGACGCAGAGGGAATGAGGATAACCAACCCGTGGTATAATCCACGTGTCAGAAGACTTAGGAATAGAAGGGGGTGGCGAGGGGAGAAGAGAAAATACTAGCCTGATAGAACTGTTCTGTCTGCAACGTGTTCCAGTCTATGAAACAATCTCACTTGACCTTGGTTGGCCCTAACAACTCTGAGTTGTAAGTAGGTAAAAATCCGCATCCTCAGAGTCCAGGAAAACTGCCCATTCAGCTTCTGGGCTTAATATTAAAATTATTACTTAATACTTTAGCAATTACTAAAGTAAATACTTAAGTAATTACTAATAATTACTTAAAATTATTACTTAATAATTTTAAATCTCTATTTCCTCGTTGGCAAAATGGAAATAACACCTTCCAAACAAATGATTGTGAGGAGTAAATGAGATATTATATAAAGCATCAGAGACAAAGCCATGCTTGATAATTGATAGTAACAAAAATAAATGATAAGAAGATTGACTACCTAAGGTCAAATAATCAGCCAAATATCCTGTTAGGAGTAGAACCTGGGTCTTCCATGCTGTAAGCATTTTCCGCCAAAACACACGGTGGTAAAGAACAAGACAGAAAGCAAAACTTGAGGGGGCTTTTTAAGAAATACAGATGTACAAGGTGGAAATGTGCAGTACAAGCAATGCAGACGATGGAAGATCCAGTCTATGGATTCTGAGGGGTGAGAACTGGACGCAATTTTAATAAAAGAATAGGAAAGGAGGATCATAGTACATGAAGGGACAGGATAAGGAACTGACTTATGATAGTTGAATAATTACATTAGTACCATTTAAAAGTACTTTTTATGTGCTAACCATAGTACTTTACATGTTTGCTTATTACACAGCTGCCTAAAATGGTAGTTAGCAGTGTCTCATTTCACAGGTGATAAACTAGACTCTGAAAAGTTCAAGTGATTTGCTCCAAGTCACGCACACAGTGAATGAAAGAATCTTCTTCGTGCTGACTCCAGAATCTAGTCTTAAGCCATTCCAGAAGCTTATTTCTCACCTATAGAAATAAAAGACACATAGCAATGGAATTGTGAATTACTGCTTAAAGAATAAGAGTTTTAGATCATCCTATTTAGTAAAAAAAAAAAAAAAACAAAACAGGATCATTGTGTGTACCTCATACTCTCAACATCTGATCCTTCCTAATCTCATGCTTAAAAGAAAAATGAAAGGGTTTGGGGAAATGACTGAGGTTTCATCTCAATAAAAAAGAAATCAGCCTAGAAGTAATTAAAAGAACCACCAGTAAAGACAGATGTCTAAAAAGATCCTTAGACTGTTTAAAAACAATTCAAAATTGATTAATGTTTCTATAGAATATCATTACTAAGGAGAGGAAGTGACTCAATAAAGTAGATGGATTTACAACTAGAAAGAAGTAACATAGTAAAGTGGAAGATAATGCCTTTTCCAACAACATTCAGGAAAGACATAGCAGTCTTCTAAAAGTTCGGAAATTTCAAATGAGTTCATAGAGGAAATGTTTAAAGTAGAAGGATCCTGGACAGTGGTAGAACATTTAACATTAACACAAAGATCACTTTTCCAAAGTTAGCAAGACTGTGCTCAGAAAACCTCACAAAGTCCTGAGTGCAAATTCACACAGCAAAAACCTCAAAGGAAAACTCATGCATGTAAATATATGCGAAAATTCAAATGAAGACATTCGCAAATCAGTACTATATATTTAAAAAGCAATAATAAAGAAAAACTTACACCAGGAATGCAAAAGAATTCAATTAATGTTAATTCCTCAAAACATACTATCAAAAAGAAATCTCAACAGAGAGTAATAATATTTATCATTCACTTCTGATCCCCAAAATCCCAGAGTCAGGCTCTAGCTCTCAACCCTATTACAGGTCCCCTCTATATTCTCTATGAGAGCATATCACACATGGTTTGACATATTTATTTGTGTATCTCCTACGCCAGACTCATGATTTTATCTTACTCTGGTTTGTATCTCCCACGATTAAACATGATCACTAGAACACTTGCTTTCTGTACATGTGTATTCAATAAGTACAAAATACAGTTACATAGCATCACTGACTCAATGGACATGAATATGAGCAAACTCTGGGAGAGGCTGAAAGATAGGGAAGCCTGGCATGCTGGAGTCCCTGGGACTGCAGAGTCAGACACAACTTAGTGACTGAACAACCACATGCATAAGAAAATTAGAGAAACTGAATATCAAGGATTAAAGGAAAGAAACCTATATAGAGAGGGAACCAAGGACCAAAGATACATAAATGGAAAAATGGATGGATAGAGATTATCTATCTATATGTCTATGTATTCAACTATCAAGTGTGGGCTGATGCCACACTACCAACCAGAAGACCAAACCAAAAACAAAAAGAGGGAGAGGAGGCGGAGGAACAAAAAGTCAACACTGAGCATCTGTTACTTGTCAGACACTGTGTCAGATGTTTTTGCATCCATATATGTCACTTAAATAGCCAAAATGGATATTTCCTTAATGGAGGGTCTAAACAAATAATCAGAATGTTCTGCAAAGGGTGGGAAGAAAAAATGTCCGGAGAATAACAAAAAAGAGAGAAATATAAAATGAAAAAAATAAGAGTATATCAAAGTAGTAAAAAATCGATGGACTGTATAGTCCATGGGGGTTGCAAAGAGTCAGACATGACTGAGCAACTTTCACTCACTCACTCACTCAAAAAATTGATAGTAAATATTACTGGATATTGTGTGTGTCTTTAAATTCATGTGAGCAAAAACCAAACTGAAACAGTATATGCTACGTATATTATGTGCTTTCATTTTCTAAAAACACTGTAAGGATAAAATGGGATCATATAAATGATTTTGGAAAGGTTAGAATATCACTTAAACATTAGTGACTGTCATCATTCTGGAGCCAGTAAAGGTTTTTGCCCCCAGAGTCCAAGATAAACCCTCCTGGCAGGTGATACTTCTCCTAACTTTCATGAAAACAAAACCAGTCATTTATCAGCTGGGTCCTCTTTGTTACTACTGAGGTCTGTTCAGGTAAGGAGATCTAGCAAAAGTCTCTGAGTAAGGTACAACAATTGGTTCTTTATTTGATGTCTATTTGTCAGGCAAAGATACAGTTAGACAGACCATAAAACAATCTTCTGTTTTTACAGGAACAAGGCAAAGCTGAGGTAAAGTGGCTTTTTATGTACAAGAAAATGGCCTTAATGTGCCCAGGCCATAATGTTTATAAAAATAAATATTTGAGACATACAGTGAACTTCCATTCTGACAATGAGAAGAAATTCTCTTACAATCATTTAATTCTACCAGTAAAATTAGTTATTTTTGAAACTATTGTGCTTTACAGTCTTTCCCCTCAAATACAAGTATAAAATATCTTGACCCAAAATGGTCATTTTAGAATTAAAGAAATGGTCCTTCTCATAGACACAGCTTTCAATAAATGGTAGATAAACATTTTCTTTGAAGGCCATGGTCCATGACTAGTTGTTGCTATAAAACCAGTTGGAATGGCTATTTGTCAATACTAAAAGAACAAAACAAAAACAATAAAAACCTTTACTTTTCCCAAAGATTCTATCCTGAAAGATATGGGTAATAATGTGCAGGGTGTGTGTGTGTGTGTGTGTATGTGTGAAACCTCTAACCTTCCAAGTTACTGAATCATGGGTCTCAGTTACATTCATGGAAAACCTCAGCCTATAAAACTGAAAAAGTCCAAAATTATCTTAGCATCCTGGTTGAATCCATTTCCCTATATGTTTGAATTGGAATGATTTCTGTTGTACCCCCATTTCAGCTATTTCTAGAAGAGATAAATTAATAACCCTCATCTGCCAATTTTATGTAAAAAATTTCCCCTCAATGAAATTATCCTTTAACAATGTTCCAGGACACTCTCTGTTTCAGTTCTTATGGGATTTGTCTATGTTTTCTCTGGTCTCTTATGAGCAGCATATGGGTATCCATCACTTATAAAAGAAAAACAAAGTCTCATCCGGAAACAGAATGAATAGCAATCACTTTAAATACAAAAAAAAAAAAAAGCAGTCTTATGTCTAGATTACTATCCAACTGCAGTTCCACCTACTTCTATGAGCTTACTTCTGAAGTGCCTTACAATTGTGTTATGTGGGTGCTAAATACACACATTAAAAATTTTTCAATTTCGCAAATACCATATGATATCCTTATATGTGGGATCTGAAAAATACAACAAACTAGTAAATATAATAAATAAGAAGCAGACTCACAGATACAGAGAACAAACCAGTGGTTACCAGTGAGGAGAGGGGAGAAGGAAGGGCCATCTAGGGGTAAGGGATTAAGAGGTACAAACTCTTATGCACAAAATAAGCTACAAGGATATACTGTACAGCACAGTGAAGACAGCCAATATTTTAAAATAACTGTAAATGGTTGTTGTTCAGTTGCCTAGTCATGTCTGACTCTTTGTGACCCCATGGACTGTAGCCCTCCAGGCTCCTCTGTCCATGGGATTCTCCAGGCAAGAATACTGGAGTGGGTTTCCATTTCCTTCCCCAGGGGATCTTCCCAACCCAGAGATCAAAGTGATCTTCTGCATTGCAGGCGTATTCTTTACTGACTGAGCCACCAGGGAAGGTAAATGGAGTATAACCCTTAAAAACTTGATTCACTATATTGTATATCTGTAACTCATGTAATATTGTACATCAACAATCTTTCAATTTTAAAAATTGGCAATTTTTTCCACTGTCTCTGCTAGGCAATGCCATGTAATTGGCTTTCTGTTCTCAAGTGATCATCCAGTAGACCTGTCATTAACTGACCACATTATCTGGATGAACTGAGCTTCATAAAGAAAACCATCGGCTGCGCTAATAAGAGCTCAGTGCTGCAGCCTAGAATCATGGGGCTTCAATTCCTGCTCCACAGTTGTATGATCTTAGACAAGGAACCTAATCAATGGAAGCCTCTGTTTGTCATCTAAAAAGTGGGGGAATAACAGCCTATAAAACCTTGGGATTTTTGAAAAGATTAAATGAGACAATCCACATAACAATATGCCAGGCATACAGCTATAGGCAGTAAACTTTACTGATTCCTATTTATCATTAGTTTCAGATAGATGATAACTAAATAAAACCATTTTACTTAATTGTTGCATTTTTGGTGTCCCAATTTTGAGTACTGACACACAAAGGAATGTTCTTCATTAAGAATACACCAGCTATGAGACAGAACACTACAGACTAACCTTTTTGGTTGTTGTTCTGTCCCAAAAGAATACAATTCATCCAGTTGAACACAAACTGCTTGGTTTTCAAATTTTAAACAAACATTTGCTTTAGACTTAGAGTGAAGAGGTTGAGGGAATTGGGTAATTCTCTAATCTGTCTCAAAAAAGCTTGGCTGACATTTTATTATATTTTTTTAAACCACCATCCAGAGTACTGGGCAGCTCACTAACACTCTATTGAGAAAGGATTCTGAAGTCTGTTTGTTGTCCAGGTCATCTCGTAATTTAACTTCTCTTCACCCAATCATTAAAATGTCAGGTAATATCCCAGCCACCGTTGAAACTCTTTTATGTTTGAGGCTCAAATTGATGGAAAACAAATCTCAACGCCTCAGGACAAGGCTGGGGCCAAACCTTCCAGAGAGTGTAATAAATACATTCAAGCTCTTAACAATTTAGAAAATAAATTTCTCTTGCATGACACAAATAAATAAGACCAGTTTGAGACGGTGAATAGCTTGCTGATTTGGCCATGGTAGGAGCAAGACAAACACACTGTCCTGTGTTCCATCTCCGAGAGAACAGGGTCTTTTGTGCTGGCTCCTTTTCAGCTCATAATGAAGTGTTTCAGAGGATGAAGTAGTTAGTCTTTGGAGGCCCCTGAAGGACAGGATGAGTTCCAAGCTAAATACTGAAAAGGATGGTCCCTCGCAAATTTCCCACTTTTATTTTAGGGATTTTAAATACGAATACCCAACCATAAGGTTTTCAAGCTGTTAGAACTTAGGGCCAAAGAGTGAGCTTGAGCCTTCTCAACACGGAGAATCAGCTCTGCAGACTGGTGGGAAAGTAAGAGCCTGCGAAACGCGACAGCCTAAAGCCAGGCTGAACTCGCTCCTTTGAACACGGAGGATTTTCATGTTCTGGTACTTTTAATGCATTCATCCTTCAGGCTTTACTCCAATGCTTCATACTAGATCTTGCATATGCTTCTTCTTTGCTAAGTATATTCTGAATCCAGATGGTAGACTATACCATTTCCCTTTGTCCCAGCTGTAGGAAATATGAAAGCTTATATTCTGATATGGAAGAGATTTTTAACAGCTCATGAATCTCAGAACATGGCTGTGATGAGTTCTTCCTAAAAGGTAATGCAACATAAAAACAGAAATTCCTACCCAAAACCCCTGTAATATTTTGTTGCAGGCTGCAGCACAAGAGACTGTACACGGTAAGTAGTAATACACTCTACTTCCTACGTGATTTCTGGTTTGTTTTCTAGTACTTGCCAAAACCAGGCTACAATTTTTTAACAGAGTTTGCCACACACAAATAAATAAACACTCAGAGAAGTGTAAAACTGGTCTTAAAGGGCCAGCACAAGCAGATGAGTGACTTCTTGTAAAAGAAGGAAGCAATCCCTGACGTTGTCTTGCTCCACACCAGGCCACAACTGAACAACTATTGTTATTGCTGGGATCTGGACGACATCTTGTTTGGAAGCTTTCTGAAACTTACTTGATGAGAGGTTGAGATGACTTTATGGACATGAGTTTGAGCAAACTCTGGGAGATGGTGAAGGACGAGGAAGTCTGGTGTGCTGCAGTCCGTGGGGTTGCAAAGAGTTGGACACCGACTGGGCATCTGAACAACAATCTATCTTACTTAGGTTTTAAAAAAAATTTTACTCTAAATTTCACCAAAATTTTCCACTAATTTGAAATATACTTGTAAAATATATCAATACCAAGTGTTTTTATATAAATGCGACAATACCTAGTATTTCTGTGCTATTTGAGGGGTAGGGCCTGGTAGGGAAGAATGAGCACCAAAGCCAGGAGGCCATCTCCGCCCAACTCTGCAATCTTGGGAAGACTGCTGGAAATCTCCAAGCCTTAGTTTTCTCTGTGGAACGGTGGTAATAGCTTCCCTTCGTATTTCAGGGCTGATGTGAAAATCAAACATGGTAACTTATGTGAAAGCATCATAATGATACAAAATTACTACAAATAATGCCAATTAAAAAGTGATAGGGGAAAGATAGGTCAGAATCAAGCTTTTAGCCTTCTTAGAAAGGGGACATTTCTCTAAGGCTTTCAACATACTGAGGAACTGTTTCTTGTAAGATGATGGAATCCAGGCATGATTCCTTCCTTCTAAAAAGTTGAAAGGAACTCTGAGCCAACAGAGAGCATGTAGCATCAATTCTTCTCTGTCCTCCTCTACTTGGGAGAGGTTGGAATATCTATTTTTTTAATCATTTCATTTTTATAAAAAAGACAAATATTTACCAGCCTGAAGTCCTGGAGTTCAGAGTGGTTAATCATCCTAAAGCCAGCCCTGTTCAAGTCAGATAAGGTTACACAACAGGAGAAGCCAGATAAGCACCCTGCTTTTGAACAGAGATCGTTTCTTGTTAACGAAGAGTAGGAAACAAATGTTAAGCTGCAGCTTCAAGAAATGGGGTTTAAAGCCTGCACATTTTAAATTTGAAAATATCAATTAACTTACCATATGAAAAGAAAAACAATGGCTTTAAAATGCCCTTTCAAATTTTCTTTTTAAATAGTCTTTCCCGTACAAAACAAGCATATGACCCAAAGGGGTAAGAGGAGTGCGATGAATAAGGAGATTGGGATTGACAGACATACACTGCTATGAATAAAATAGATAACTAATGAGAACCTACTGTATAGCACAAGGAATACTACTCAAACTCTGTGATGACCTAAATGGAAGAGAAAATCCAAAAAAAAAGAGGGAGTATATGTATACATGGGCTTCCCATGGGACACTGTTGTAAAGAACCTGCCTGCCATTGCAGTAGACTTAAAAGACATGGGTTCAATCCCTAGGTCAGAAAGAAACCCTGGGAATGGTAACCCACTCCCAGTATTCTTGCTTGGAGAATTCCATGGACAGAGGAGCCTGGTAAGCTACAGTCCATAGGATCTCAAAGAGTTGGACACGACTGAAGTCAGTTAGCACGCAGGCCCACATAGGTATACATATCGCTGATTCACTTTGATGTACAGCAGAAACTAACACAGCAATGTAAAGCAACTATACTCCTATAAAAATTAATTTCAAAAATTAATAATCTTTCTACCTCCTCCAAAATATAACCTCTCCTAAAACTATGTATTTTCTATGACTCTCAGTCCAGTAGATACACTTATTTTTCCTATACCAGAAATTACTAGGATTATGTATGTGGTCCCAGAGGATCCCTGGTTCTGTCACTAAAGATGATAGGAAAAGAATAAAAGATACCAGGCAAATATTTTCCTGCCTCAGCTGCCAGGATCTTATCATACAATTAGTAGAGTGGACTTCTGGACAGGTATGAGAACTTGAATGAGTTCTTTCAGTTCTCTGGTTCTTGTTTTCTTCTCTGAAATTGTGCCTAATTCATTTGGTGACTAAAGGAATAAATGCTTTAATATTTGTAATGTGCTTACAAAAGTGTCTGGCACACAGTAAACCCTACAAAGGTATGTGCTGCATACCACAGTCACAGGGCTGATAAGAAGCAAGAGGCAAAGACTGCAGCAAAAACTGGAACTTAAGGTTAAAGTCAAAGTAAGCTCTTTAGCTTCTTATAATCACTGTTTGAGTTTTAAAATAATAAAACTATGTAACTGTAGAAGAAAATATAAAATATAATAACTTCCTCTATAACCTGAGATTGGAGGAAATTTTCCTAATTATGACTGAAATTCCAAAAGCAATATGCCAAAAAATAAGAAAAATTAAATGATCATTTCAAAGATATATAAAGGTACATTTAACACTAAACATCTATTCATAATTTAAAAAAACTTTTACGGCTTCCCTGGTGGCTCAGTGGTATAGAATCTGCCTGCCAATACAGGAGACATGGGTTCAATCCCTGAGACAGGAAGATCCCACATGCCATTGAGAAACTAAACCCAAGTACCATAACTTCTAAGCCTGTGCTCCAGAGCCCTGGAGCCGCAACTGCTGAGCCCACATGCCACAAGTACTGAAGCCCACACTCCCTAGCTCCATGACAAGAGGAGCCACCTCAGTGAGAAGCCCACACACCACAAGTAGAGAGTAGGCTCTGCTCTCTACAACTAGAGAAAAGCCCACACAGCAGTGAGGACCCAGCACAGTCAAAAATAAATAAATGAATAAAAATCTAAAAATTAGTTACCCTCAATTAGATTTTTAAAAAGAAAACATATAAGCATAAAAACAACTTTTAGCAAACTAGAAATAGAAGGAACTTTCCTTAATCTGATCAGAAGAATATTTTCTCTTCTCTTTCTATATTTTTTCCTATTCTTTTAGTTTTCCTAAAAATTATAGTATATTATTTTTGCTGTTTAGTTGCTATGTCTGACTCTTTGTAACCCCAAGGACTGCAGCATACCAGGCTTCCCTGTCCTTCACTATCTCCCAGAGTATGCTCAAATTCATGTGATAGAGTCAAATTTGTAAAAGTCAAAAATTAAATGTATTTGTTTTTTTTAAAGTGTATTTGTTTATAAGTGGAGATGCTAGCCCTTATTTAGAAAATTTTTCTTTTAATAATTTTAAACTTACAAAAAAGGTTGAAAAAATAGTACAAGTTCCCATATACCCTTTACCTATACAACATCTTACAGAATCAGACTTCAGTTCAGTTCAGTTGCTCAGTCATGTCTGACTCTTTGCAACCCCATGGACCACGCATGCCAGGCCTCCCTGTCCATCACCAACTCCCGGAATTTACTCAAATTCATCTCAATTAAGTCGGTGATACCATCCAACTATCTTATCCTCTGTTGTCCCCTTCTCCTCCTGCCTTCAATCTTTCCCAGCATCAGGGTCTTTTCCAATGAGTCGGTTCTTCGCATTAGATGGCCAAAGTACTGGAGTTTCAGTTTTAGCATCAGTCCAATGAACACTCAGGACTGATCTCCTTTAGAAAGGACTGGTTGGATCTCCTTGCAGTCCAAGGGATTCTCAAGAGTCTTCTCCAACACCACAGTTCAAAAGCATCAATTCTTCGGTGCTCAGCTTTCTTTATAGTCCAACTCTCACATCCATACATGACTACTGGAAAAACCATACCTTTGACTAGATGGACATTTCTTGGCAAAGTAATGTCTCTGCTTTTTAATATGCTATCTAGGTTGGCCATAACTTTCCTTCCAAGGAGTAAGCGTCTTTTAATTTCATGGCTGCAGTCACCATCTGTAGTGATTTTGGAGTCCCCCAAAATAAAATCAGCCACTGTTTCCACTGTTTCCCCATATATTTCCCATGAAGTGATGGGACCAGATGCCATGATCTTAGTTTTCTGAATGTTGAGCTTTAAGCCAACTTTTTCACTCTCCTCTTTCACTTTCATCAAGAGGCTCTTTAGTTCTTCTTCATTCTCTGCCATAAGAGTGGTATCATCTGCATATCTGGGGTTTCTGGTATTTCTCCCAGCAATCTTGATTCCAGCTTGTGCTTCCTCCAGCCCAGTATTTCTCATGATGTACTCTGCATATAAGATAAATAAGCAGAGTGACAATATATAGCCTTGACCTACTCCTTTTCCTACTTGGAACCAGTCTATCGTTCCATGTCCAGTTCTAACTGTTGCTTCCTGACCTGCATATGGATTTCTCAAGAGGCAGGTCAGGTGGTCTGGTATTCACATCTCTTTCAGAATTTTCCACATTTGTTGTGATCCACACAGCCAAAGGCTTTGGCATAGTTAATAAAGCAGAAATAGATGTTTTTCTGGAACTCTCTTGCTTTTTCAATGATCTAGCAGATGTTGGCAATTTGATCTATGGTTTCTCTGCCTTCTCTAAATCCAACTTGAACATCTGGAAGTTCACTGTTCATGTATTGCTGAAGCCTGGCTTCGAGAATTTTGAGCATTACTTTACTAGCGTGTGAGATGAGTGCAATTGTGTGGTAGATGGAGCATTCTTTGGCATTGCCTTTCTTTGGGGTTGGAATGAAAACTGACCTTTTCCAGTCCTGTGGCCACTGCTGAGTTTTCCAAATTTGCTGACATATTGAGTGCACCACTTTCACAGCATCATCTCTTGGGATTTGAAATAGCTCAACTGAAATTTAATCACCTCCACTAGATTTGTTTGTAGTGATGCTTCCTAAGGCCCACTTGACTTCACATTCCAGGATGTCTGGCTCTAAGTGAGTGATCACACCATCATGATTATCTGGGTACAGTTCTTCTGTGTATTCTTGCCACCTCTTCTTAATATCCTCTGCTTCTGTTAGGTCCATACCATTTCTGTCCTTTATTGAGCCCATCTTTGCATAAAATCTTGGTATCTCTAATTGTCTCGAAGAGCTCTCTAGTCTTTCCCATTCTGTTGTCTTCCTCTGTTCCTTTGCACTGATCCCTGAGGAAGGCTTACCAGAAAATTGACATTGTTATACTACTACTAGCTAGTTAACGTACAGATGTTATTCAAATTTCAGCAGTTTTTCCGCCAATGGCCCTTTTCTGTCTCAAAATTCAATCTGGAATTCCAGATTACACTAAATCTCCTCAGTCTCCCATAATCTGGGAGAGTTCCCCAGTCTTTCACAACCTTGACACTTAAGCCATATTGATGAGTTATCTTCTGGAAAGGTTTTCAATTTGGGTCTGTCTGATGTTTTCTCATGCTTATATTGAGAATATGTGTTTTTGTTCAGAATAACAGAGATGCAATCCTTTTGCCTTTTTCAGTGCCTCCTATTGGGGGTACATGATGTTACAGGTCTTACTGTAAGTGACGTGAACTGTGAGCATTTGGTTAAGGTGGTGTCTACCAGCTTTTGCTGCTGTAAGTAGTATTTTCCTCTCTCTATTTAATAAACACATTGGGTGAGACTATGCAAATATCCTGTTTCTCCTCAAACTTTCTCCCACTGATGTTAGCATCCACTGGTGGATCTCACCTGAGATAACTGTTATATTGGTGTCTGTCGAATGATGTTTTGTTCTTCCTTCACTCCTTCTACATTTATTAAATGGAAGTGTACTATAAGGAAGAGTCGTCACTCCTTCTCCTCTTACTGATTCAATTATTTTATATCAATGAGTTCATGGTCATTTAGTTTATTCTGTGGGTTATAATCCAATACTATCATTGTTGCTCAAAATTATCATTTTGTTGCTCAAAATTATTCCAGCTTTGGCTGTTGGGATCTGCTTAAGGCTGGCTTCTCTGCCTTTTGACTTGATTTCGGGTTTTCTGGCATAATAAGATGCTTCAGGCTCATCTCGTGTTTTCTCGCCTCTGGTCTGAAATCAAGTACTTCCCCAAGGAGCATTGGTTCCTTTTTTGGTTGTTGATCAAGTTTTAACATTTCCAATTTTTTTGTCTAGTAGATGAAAGAGCTATTACTGTTTATTTTTAATGTAAAAATCCCTTGCGTTTTTATGTCCTCTGAATCTTGAGTAAAGCTTTTCCACACTGAGTGCAATGTTTATGATGAAGTAAGACAAGTGGAAAAAAAAAAGAAAAAGGTGTTAGTCACTCAGTCGTGTCTAACTCTTTGCGACTCCATGGACTATAGCCCACCAGGTTCCTCTGTCCATAGGATTCTTCAGGCAAGAATACTGGAGTGGGTAGCCATTTATTTGGTGGTGCAATGGGAAAGAATTCTCCTGCCAGTGCAGGAGAGGCAAGAGATGCAGGTTCAATCCCTTCATTGGGAAGATCCCCTAGAGTAGGAAATGGCAACCCACTCCAGTATTCTTGCCTGGAAAATTCCTCAGACAGAGGAGCCTGGTGGGCTACCGCCCATGGGGTCACAAAGAGTTGGACACAATTGGGCGCTTGAGCATGCAAACACATGCACTACCTATATAATCAGCCTTGTTCCTTTTACTAAAGATGGTAACCAAAACTTGGGCACTAGGAATGCTTACTGCTGCTAGCATCTCTTTGTTTCTAGGCCTTATCAGCAGACAGAGCAAGGGAACACTATGCATACTCACCAAGTGCAACACACGCACATCTATTTTACTTTTGCATCCATGCCTCTGTATATACATCTAGACAGATATATAGTAAAAACTGTGAGTTCATATAACCACCTGTGCTTTCAGTCCAATACTACAGGGCTCCCCTCCTATAATTCTAAACATAAAGCAGCTTCAGAACTGACAACCCCCATCTGTATAAGAAACACTAACTTGATAACTGTATTTGCCATTAGCTTCACAATATCCAGTCAAAATACTGTTTTCCAGCATTACCCAGGTTAGCGCTTTTCTTTAACACCCTCTTCAGTGTGGATATGTTACTAATTCACTACAGAGTTAGAATCACCTGCTATATTTTGTATTACATTTCGGGTTCCCCCTACATCCTGGTTTTATTTATCTGTTTTCAGAGAGGAAGTACGCAAAACATTACTGTGGTTCCAAACAGTCAAGGCAATATACAAAGGTGATCTTAGAAAAAAAATTGTTCCCTCCTCACCTCTGCTATCATGTTCCTAGGTCCCCACTTCTTTCCACCATTTACTCCCTCCAGGTAACTAATCTCTCTAGCTCCTGGCTCACCATTCCTCTATTTGTTTCATACAAATGAACAGACATGTATATTATCTTATATATCTTTCTTCTTACCTTAAGGAATGACTTACAATAATACTATTCTGTATTTTACTTTTTTACTTAACAGTATATAATGTTCTATATGTTTTGAAGTTCTCATTTGAAATTAGAAGACATTCTGAAACTGAGGGAAATATGCGACACATGATGACACTGGCAAAACCACCATGAAAACAGTAAGGAGAAGTCACAATAATTCATTTACACAATCAAGAAATACTTTTCAAGCATACACTATATTCCAAGAACCATAAGTTTCAACATCTTTAACCTTAAGGAATTTACAGCCTAGAGGGGAAAGCTGAGAGTAAAACAACAATTCTAACACACTGGAGTAAGTGCTATGATAGGGATATGTTATAAGGGCATGTAGGAAAAACACAAAGTGTTTATTTGGTGAATGGGAGGAAGGAAGTGGATATGTCAGAGCTTCTGGAGGAAATATTATGCAAACCAAAATGCGAAGGTAAAGGGGGAACTGGCTGGGCAAAAAGTACTAAGGTAGGAAGAGGCAGGAACTGCAAACATGAAGGCTTGTCCAAATGTTTAGAGTAAAAAAACTCAGCTTGTTCAGGTCATGGAATGGGAGACAAGGCTAGAAAAGCAGGCAGTGCTGAGCGCATGAGGTGAGGAAGAGCCTGTTACCATGGTGAGGAATCTGGACTTAATCCTAGAAACAACGGGAGCCACAGAAGTTAAGATCTAAGCCAAGGGGTTTCCTTATACATAGAGTGAAATGCAGACAATGTATTGAAGAAGACAGAGTAGGGGAAATGAGAACAGGCTGCTGCAACAATACAAAGGTAGCTACAGTAGTGACCTGGTGGCAGTGGAATAGAATTGGTTTGAGATGAAATTTTATGAGTTAAATGGAGTCTCGCTGGGGCAACTAAATTGGTGGCAGAGTTAATGCTGAGACATGAAATATTGGGTTGGCCAAAAAGGTCATTCAGATTTTTCTGTAATGTCTTTTGGAAAAATCTGAACGACCTTTTGGGCCTACTTGATACAAAGAGAAGGCTAGAGTAGGGTGAGATATGGCATATGATGACTTTACTTTCTGAAAATGTTGAGTTTACAGTGCATATGTCACACTTAAGTGAAGAAGGCCAATGAATGTTTGGATGTATGGACCTAGAGCTTGGGAGAATGTGGCCAGGACACAAATCTGGAAGTCATCAGCATATGGAAAGTAACTAATGACAGAAATTAAAATCAGCCAGGCAGTAATAAGAGAGCCAAGCACAGAACCTGAAGGAATATCAACTTTTCAGGTTAAATAGAGGAAGAGGGGGCCACAAAAGAGGCTGAGAAGGAACAGTCACTGAGATGAGACAACCAGCAGAGAGTAGTAGTGCCTCATGTAGTTATTTTTCTTGTGTTCTTAAATCGTAGCTGTTTATACTCTTAACATGAAGGATCTAATATTTGTTCTTGCAATTTTCTTTGGAAAAATGTATCTCTAATTTGTCAAGTGCACATTCTTCTTCAGTGAAATTTTAAGCCAATTTAGAATCTTTCATTTGAAAGTTTTGTCTTCATATTAAAAACATATGTATTTTATAACCTTTGGCAAAAAATATACTGTATACACACAGTAACGACTCACTAATTCACTTTGTTTTAAAAAAATGACTGATAATAACCAGAGCTATCAAAATAGCAAACAAGTATTTAAATTTGAAAGACACTAATTCTTTTCTCTCTACCTTCCAAATCATAGATACTATTTCAAAACAAAACAACAGAGTACCTCTTCTTAAATTTTTAGGTGAGGAAGTCCTTATTAGAAATTCTTGGCCCTCTTTATTACATGGGAACTTTAAGGCTCATGTTACTCTCAAAATTTACTCTCTAGCAGGAAAGAACTTACAATTCTGACTGTAAGTTATTTCCTGAAAGACCTGTATATATTAAGGATGTGTAATACATACACAGAGATACACATACATATATATTGCAATATAAGCTCTCTCAAAATTAGCAAAAGTACAGATATCTTTTTCAAGAAACATTCCTGACATTACTGCTTAGCATTTTGTCATCACCAACCTAATATTTTTAATTGCTATTTAGTCACTAAGTCATGTTGGACTCTTTTGCAACTCCATGGAGTGTATACCAATATCTAAACAATAATGAGAACCAATCTTTCTCATCAGTATATATCAATATTGTGTCTATATAGACATACATGAATGGGTAAAGGATATAGTAAAGTCTGTGACCCATAGGCAGAAATCAACAGAATCCACATCTAAAGGAAACAGACATTTGGAGATAAAACTGGCCCAGATGTTATCAGCAGACCATACTCCCTATGCTTATTTCCAATAATACATAAAGTGATACAAATAAGATCTTGGGACATAGTCCCTTCCACTTACCACCTTGTGCCTGTATAAACAAACACTTTGTAGCTGCTGTCTAAGAAGTGTTCTGATTTATTTATAGCTATATTTTAGAGTCATACTTACAACAGATACTTCATCTGGAGACCTGATAGCCTTAATGCTTTGTATTGATCTGGGCTCTGCTTTCGACCCTAACTGGATACGGGTTGCTATGCAAGTCTCCAAGTCAGCCCCAAGGATGGGCTGTTAAAAGTTCAATAATTACACGCATGTCTTTCTCCTTCACTGGCAAGAGAATATCCAGAATATTCAATATTTAGTCCAGCTGGACTAAATACAGAAATTCAAAACAGTCTCTTCTTTCTTCATGTATCATGGAAAAAACAAACAAAAAAGAAAGGGGATCAAGAGAAAGAACAGAAGAAAATAAACTGTTGAATAGCATCACTTTGTTGACTGTGATGGACTGAGGACAGAGGAAGTCATTAAGTGGTACTTATGCACTTTTAGACAGCTTACCAAGGTCTTAGTCAATAAATAGGTACTAGCTTATTTCTCTTTAAACCATATTTTCCTGAAACTCTACTAAGCAACTTATATGACAAGACCAGGCTTCCTCTTACCAAGTAGGCAAACGTGTGCATGTGTACTCAGTCACTTCAGTTGTGTCCAACTCTTTATGACCCTACGGACTGTAGCCCACTGGGCTCCTTTGTCCTTGGGATTCTCTAGGCAAGAAGACTGGAGTGGGTTGCCATGCCCTCCTCAAGAGGATCTTCCCAACCCAGGGATCCAACCCACATCTCCTGCATCTCCTGCATTGCACACAGATTGTTTACTGCTGTGCCACTGGGCAAGCCCATAGGCAAACACAGTGGGTCAGAAATGACTCAAAGTTAGAGACCCCAGAAAGCAGGATAAGTGGTAAAAATAGGTAGTTCTACATCAAACTATCTCAAATACTATAGGGAGGGCAGACGGCAAGAGGAATTACTGAGCATCTATTCTGAATGAGATACTAGGTTAAGGTACTTTATGCATGTTATCTTTGTTGATATTTCAATATGTTTGTAAATTAAGCATTATAGTCATTATAGTCTAGTATCAAAATGATACTAGAAATGGTACTAGAATGGATACATGTATATGTACATGTATCCAGCTGAGTCCCTTCCTGTTCACCTGAAAGTACCACAACATTGTTAACTGGCTATACCACAATACAAAATAAAAAGTTTAAAGTTACAAAAAAAAGGAAAGAAATGACACTAGAGCAAATGATATACAGTTACTAGGTAGAATCTGTGGAGAAGGCAATGGCACCCCACTCCAGTACTCTTGCCTGGAAAATCCCATGAATGGAGGAGCCTGGTAGGCCGCAGTCCATGGGGTCGTGAAGAGTCGGACATGACTGAGCGACTTCCCTTTCACTTTTCACTTTCCTGCATTGGAGAAGGAAATGGCAACCCGCTCCAGTGTTCTTGCCTGGAGAATCCCAGGGACGGGGCAGCCTTGTGGGCTGCTGTCTATGGGGTCGCACAACTGAATTGACTTAGCAGCAGCAGCAGCAGCAGGTAGAATCTGGATTTGAGAGTTCTTCTCATACCAGCCCTTAAGCTGTTTTCCCTTTCCCATGTAGCCTCACCCATCACTCGATGCAAATATTTCCTTCTGATGTTATAGCTACACTGTAGTCTGCAGCCAGAGATTCTTAAGCATGAGTTCCAAAAAATCAATACAAATCATTCTTTACCTCAAAAAGAGAGATTATCTCCCAGCAATGAGTTCAGTTTTTGGAGAAACAGGCTGGATCTGCTTTCAATCTCAAATGCCTGGTAAGGCAACATAGAAATATTTGTGAGATTGTTATTCTCATCATATTATGAGCACACATTACATTTTTACCTCTTTTCCAGAATAAATTGATCAGGGCTTTAAAGTCACAGCCAAGAATTTCTTTATGTAATCTTCCATGGAAGTTTTTAGCACATCTGACGCAAAAAGGAATAAATCATTTTCCATCATCATCATCATAATAAAAGAAAAAATCACCATGAGCAGAGCATTTCCCATGGGCCAGGTCCCATGCTATCTTCCATGCATTATGTAATCAGTCCTCACAATGCTACCATTGTATCACTTAAGGAGACAAAGTCTCAGAAGGATTAATTACTTGTTCAAAGTCACATGGCAAGTAAGTGGTTGACTAGAACACAAATTCTTGTCAGCCTGTCTCCACCTTGATTGTCCAAAAACATATCACCTCCAACTAATTATATGTTGCCTACCTTATATTAAAATGCCTTCCAATATTAAAATGTAAGAGGTATTATAAGTGAGAGTTACAAATATGATGATACACGAGCAGAAAGTAGATAGTGTAAGAACAGAACCATAGTTGGTAAATTACATTATAGTAATGTTGTTTTAGTCGCTGAGTCACGTCGGATTCTTTTGTGACTCCATGGACAAGTCAGCAAGGCTCCTCGGACAATGGGATTTTCCAGGCAAGAATGCTGGAGTGGATTACCATGCCTTCCTCCAGGGGATCTTCCTGACCCAGGGATCGAACCCATGTCTCCTACCCTGGCAGGTGAATTCTTTTTCACTGAGTCACCTGGGAAGCCCCATAGTAATTTTAATAAAAATGCAAGTAAAAGAAATCTCTCCCCTCCACTCTATCCCTCCCTCCTTTCTTTCCCTCCCCTCCTCATTTCCCAATAAAACAGAGAGGAGACAACAGAATACTTTCCTGATCTTTAAAGTAAAACAGTAATATAATGAAATGCATTCTTAAATTAATGAATTCCAGGCAAGATTCTTTTAATCTTTCAAAGCTAAAATGAATAAAGCATAAGTTCCAGGAAGAATTTGGCCTTACTGGTAACAGCATACTGAGGTCTGAAGTTGTAGGCTAGTTTCTTTCTCAGACACTCAATCATGCAAAAGGACCCACCATAAACAGCGCTTCTTCGAAGCACTTACTTTGCAACTCATGACTTCACTTTACCAATGATGCAGGTTGGCACAGATATCATGTAGCACTCCTACTCAGGCATTCCTTCCCTTCACCATCCTTTACAGTATGCACTGTGGCTAAACTGACCCGTACGTGCAACTCAATAGGCATGGAAGATTGAGTTATTCACATGAGAATCAATTTTACATTAAAATAAAAAGTTTCTTTTAAAGAGTCGGGTAAGAGGCCAAAAATACACACCATTTCTTTGAAGCAAAAGCACCTTTCTAAGACAGAGGGTTGTTGTAAAATAGGCCCTAAAAATGTTATCAAAATTCAATTTTCTAATTACTGTCTTGATTTCAAATCAGAATAATGTCAGAACTGGCTCAAACAGAATGATTTTTTGTTTTCCACGTAGACTTTACTTCCTGTGTTTGTGGGAACTGTAAATTCTTTTAAAAGCAGTCTCTTAGGATGACAGTCATAGGATGACAATAAATTAAAAGCAAACAACTACTACTAATCCTAACAATAAATCTATTTTTAGATTTTAGGTTCCAGTGGTCTTTACCTGGGTTTAAAATTGAAGTAAAATATATAGATGCCATAAATCTGGGAGCTTAAATCTAAGTATCAATATATATCCTTGCAAATGATTTTATTATTGACCTGAACTTGTCATTTTGACCCTAGAGATGACATAACACACCTGAAGTACTGTTTTGACAGTGTTTCTGATTTACACATCGAAGGCCCATTGCAGTTGCCTCAGTTCAGTTCAGTTCAGTTGCTCAGTCGTGTCCAACTCTTTGCGACCCCATGAATCACAGCACGCCAGGCCTCCCTGTCTATCACCAACTCCCAGAGTTCACTCAGACTCACGTCCATCAAGTCAGTAATGTCATCCAGCCATCTCATCCTCTGGCGTCCCCTTCTCCTCCTGCCCCCAATCCCTCCCAGCATCAGAGTCTTTTCCAATGAGTCAACTCTTCACATGAGGAGGCCAAAGTATTGGAGTTTCAGCTTTAGCATCAGTCCTTCCAAAGAACACCCAGGGCTGATCTCCTTTAGAATGGACTGGTTGGATCTCCTTGCAGTCCAAGGGATTCTCAAGAGTCTTCTCCAACACCACAGTTCAAAAGCATCAATTCTTCAGTGCTCAGCTTTCTTCACAGTCCAACTCTCATATCCATACATGACCACTGGAAAAACCATAGCCTTGACTAGACGGACCTTTGTTGGTAAAGTAATGTCTCTGCTTTTCAATATGCTATCTAGGTTGGTCATAACTTTCCTTCGAAGGAGTCTTTTAATTTCATGGCTGCAATCACCATCTGCAGTGATTTTGGAGCCCCCAAAAATAAAGTCTGACACTGTTTCCACTATTTCCCCATCTATTTCCCATCTATTTTCTCCTTTCTCATTTCCATTGCTCCTATCACTAAGTTTTCAAGACATAAGGCTTTTTAAGTTTGTGTGGTGAGCCGTTTCAAGTTTAGTTTAGAATACAGGACTGTGACTTATAAAAGGGACACACTTGCTTTAATGGAAGCCAATTAACTTAATTTGAGGGGAAGATGGCATTCTCTCCTGTCTGTAGACTGAAACTTTGGTCAACTGGTATCTTTTCAGAGAAGCAGGAGAAAGGAACATTTCATTTCCTTCTGGGTAGTTGCAGTTAATTCTAAATAGTCCTAGGTAACAGACATGTACATTGAAAAAGAACTCTGTCCTTAATGAAGCTTCCAGAAGTGATTACTAATAACGTTTAAAATCCTCTACTGAGTACTACAGAGACTTAATATTCAGTCCACCTGCCATGAATACCAATTTCTCCCTTTGATTTTTAGGATAAATTTAAGGGCCAATTAGATTCTCATTGAAATACCCTGTATGGCACTGCTACATAGAAGACAGAGTATTATTAATATAATCTTCAATTAATAGAAGGAAACATAATACTGCTTATATGCCTATTTTGAGTTTGAAGTTACTTTGAAGTTACAGTAATTTCAATGACATTTTTTATTTATAGTGAAGGACTATTCCTGAAGGATCAGACTATGTAGAATTGCAAAGTTGTCAAATTAATAATACCCATGTCTCCTCAAATCATAGGCAGTGGATAGTAACATGTCATGAGGAATCACTGAATTAACAGCATAGACATCAACAGAAATTCTTATCATGTTTATATTACAAATTTGAGTCACTTCTTATTCTGGAATTTTATAGTTGTTTATTTTTTACTAAGAGATCTTAACTATGATATTTCCCTGTTGAAGGATCACAAATTAAAGCATTTTTTTTTCTTTTTTTTATTTATTTATTTTTTTAATTTAATTTTATTTTTAAACTTTACATAATTGTATTAGTTTTGCCAAATATCAAAATGAATCTGCCTTCACTTGATCACATCACTTGTTTTCTTCTTGCTCCGCTTCCTCTTCTCTCTTGTATTGTTGTTTAACTTCATCTTCAGCCACACCTATTATTATCTCCTTTCTAATTTTCATGGAGAAGTTCCTATTTTTAGGAGGAAGACAGTTGTATTTTTAATTTTTCAGCTAATCTTCCTTTTCATATTACTTCCAAGTTCTTATCTCAGATTCCAAAAAAAGATTAATGTTCCATGAACACTGGAAATTTGTAGCTTCTGTCAATGCTACTGCCTCTAGGATCTGAGAAAGGCAAAAGAAAACGAGAATACTGTCCCCTTCCCTCCATCCCTGAGCTATCCTGGCACAGCAGTGAGTAGATCTGGGACTCTAAAACACTGTAGTTGTGGCCACATGAAATGTATACATGAAGAAGCAAGAAATAAGACAAGAAAATCATTTCACTCTTAAATATGTAAATTGGTGTCTTGCTGTAGCTCACTGTTTGCTGAACTCAGGATAGGCAAACCGAGAGCAGGGAAGCTAGAAGAAAACTCAGAAGAGCCGTAGGAACTGCAGATGTGTTTATTCTCTACAGGCTGGTACAGCAGCTACAGCAGCAACAGATATGCTGTATTTTCTCCTCGCGTGGTTGACCCAGTGAACGCAGCCATAATGCAGCCGCAAGGGCTTTTCAGGTGGTGCTCATATATGCGCACCGCACAAAGCAGTCTAAGCGAGTACCTTGTGACACACATCCGCAGTGCTTTAAGTGATCTCAGCTGTTACATAACCATGTATTTACGAAACGTGGGCCAAGAGAGCCTGACCATGCCATTGTGGCTAATTTGCTCTTTCCCTACAATTGGGGAGGGAGGGTACTGGTCAGCTGTAGCAGATCGCTTGCAGAGATGAAGAATCCCATAACTGTGAGGCTCTTTACAAGTGTGTCCATTGATTCTTTTTCAATGTGTTAAGTGGCTTACTAAGGTTATACAGATTGGTAGACTGAAAAAATAAGCTGCAGGATTAAAATGACAGAACTGAAATGTATGGTCCCTGATACTTGCTGCAATAAGAACAATGAAAGTTTTCAAAGGAAGAGTCTCCAAGAAAGGCAAGAGAAGAAAAAGGCAAGACTGGGTCCATTTAGCATTAGAAAGAGCTGCCTGGAGGAAGTCAGACATCTTCAATTACAAATAGGGGGGGTGGGTGCTGGTGAGTTATTTTTTATTTCCACTGAAGTCAGGACAAAAGGAAATGAGTTTAAATTACAACAGGCGGGATTAAAGTTAGACATTAAGGAAAAAAACCTTCCTGATGAGAAGACTGGTGAGATAATGGAACACATAATTGAGAGGGCTGTGGAAGCCTATCCCTGGAGATGCTTAAGAATAAACATCTATCTTTTTAGGGAGATTTTAGAAACACAATGGCCTGGAGTATTAGAACGGAGACTTTTAGATTTATCTCTCAGCCCTACAATATTATTGCTTTATTTAATGAGACAGACTGTTCAGTGGTACATGCCCTGAAACTACAATGAATGGGAGGAGGGGAGGGAAGCAGGGAGCAGCGCTCTTATTTTGACTTTGCTTGGATAAAAGCAGTCTCAGAGCACCTGAATCAAAGCCTATACCCAGGTGTGGCTAATCTCATAATAGTTAATGAATGAGTCTCATAAGGATTTCCAGAGTTACAGCAAGTTTGGACCATGCTCCTTCATTAAGTAATGGGACTGTAAAAATGTCTTCTTTTAGAAAAGGAAGCAGTCAAATCATTTGTAATGTGATAAGGAGATTGAAGTAAGTCTGGTTATCTTGTTACTATCAAGAATAATCCCACATGATACCTAGACCAGTTTGGAGAACAGCCAGTTGTTCTACATTTCAGGGTCAGGAAAGAGATATAACCTATACAGAAATTCATCCAGTGCCAAGAGCCTACCATATGCAAACTCTATGCTAACAAATAGGGGTACCAAGGGCACAATACACATCCTCTACACTCAAGGAGCCCACAGCAGGGTTGCATTGCTATGCTATGCTATGCTAAGTCACTTCAGTCGTGTCCAACTCTGTGCGACCCCATAGACGGCAGCCTACCAGGCTCCCCAATCCCTGGGATTCTCCAGGCAAGAGCACTGGAGTGGGCTGCCATTTCCTTCTCCAATGCATGAAAGTGAAAAGTGAAAGCGACTGCTCAGTTGTGTCCAACACTTAGCGACCCCATGGACTGCAGCCTAACAGGCTCCTCCGTTCATGGGATTTTCCAAGGAAGAGTACTGGAGTGGGGTGCCATTGCCTTCTCCGTGGTTGCATTAGGGTATACCAATCTCTATAATACAATGCAATCCCATATAGGGTGCAATGGTCAAACGGGGATAGAACTATGACTCAGGGAGAGAGTGTATTCGGAGTGGGGGAAAGGCAGGAATGGTCTCAGACAATATCCGAACCGTAAAAGTTCACATGAGTCAGCCAGCTGGAATATACAAGATGGGAATCCTAGGCAGAGGACTTGTGTGCCTGAGGACAAGGGAAAAATATGCTTCCTTCTAGGAGTCTGTGGATAGCTCAGAATGGTAGCTGCCTAATTGGCAAGTACAAGCAAAAGGGCTGGAGACACAGAAGCCAGATCACAGTGGGACTCAGGAGTCATGGCAGATAACCGGCAGTTTACTGTGAAGGCAATCAGGACTTCAACTCAGGAGGGACATCATCACATCATATGCATCTGCATGGGTTGAACAAGATATGTAAATTCAACTAGCAGCATATTGGGCTGAGATTTTTCAGGACCTAGATAACGGTTGGTCAGGTGAGCATTCAACTGCCAGGCTGGTTAATCGCCTATGTCCAAGACACAGTATTATTTTTATTGGGTAAGCTGCCATCTAAAGTATCAGTCAGGCAAGCCTGCTGGTTCATCCTTCCTCTATGCCCAACAGCTAAATGATGATGTCGTAACACTATGGGCAATTCTTGGCATTTACTTCTTAAAAAAAAAAAACAAAAACTAAAAACGCATAGTTGGCTAACTCCATTCTTAAAGAGCAGCTTATATCACTTGTACTCTCCTGACACCAGAAATTCAAAAAGAAAATGTCAAGAGTTACGGAGTTCTATTTTATCATCATCAAATATCCTGCGGCTTTAGAGCAATTATCATTGCGCTTTACCCATCAGCTACGCAATGTTTATTCCTGGTTTTCTACGGACACAAACATGTTTAGGAAATCAACTACAAAGATAAGTGTGGCCATTGGGGACAATTCTCGTGCTAACGATCATTTTCACCAAAAGCAGGGAGCAGGGTCATGAATCATCTGTGACCACTTATGCTTAAGCTGAATACATTAAAATTTAATGGTTTCGACACAAGAAGCCAGTCATAAGTCTGCACATCAAGGCACTAATGTGTCGGGCCTAATTGTACTTAGATGAAGTGAGTCAGGAATGCATGGCAGCCAACCATATTTTGCTGTAAAATGAAAATTATGAATCTCTAATCACAAGTGAGGATTCCTTTTATAATTCATTATTCATGGTTTAATTCACTTTAAATTATTCATTTTCTCAAATGTTATTGCTATGGCCTTTTAAACTTTTCTACTCCTCCACTTTCAAGTGATAAATGCCTGAGAACTGAGTGGTCTCAGGCCTTTGAATATAATAAAGTACTGCTTCAACATGCTGCTGGCTGTGCTCAAAACCACTCCAGACCGTGAATGCACATTGACTATTCAAGTTTAGGACTGCCAACTTTCATCTGGTCTAAGAGATAACAGGTTCATAAAAAATGTCCTATTTCAAGATTTGTCATTTCTAGTAAACCCTAAGCTTTGAAACAAGGCCTCCTCTATGATCTGGCCCCTACTCAGTTTACCAACCCCGTCCACTGTCATCCTCCCCAGTCACCTTGGCCTTCTTTCCTACTTGCTTTGCATTTCCTATTCCCTCTCTCTGGGACATCGACTGCTTCTCCCACTCTCACTCCCAAGCCCACCAAAGGCATCTTCATACAGATGGCTCCTTCCCATCTCACTGCAGATAACCTCTCTTTAGGAAGGGCTCCCCAATCCCTCCTCCCCCTGATGGTTACTCTTTACCACACTACTTGCCTTCATATTATTCGTTATAGCTTGTAATTATCTTTTTATGTGTTTGTGTATTGCCTTCCTTCCCCACTGGGATGGATGGTTTATTAGGGCAGAGCCTTCATCTATTTTGCTCACCTCTGTACACCTAGACTTCTGTATGATAATAAGCACATAATAAGTACTCAATAATGGTTTATATAATAAACACAATTTTAATTCCAAGAGATGATGATTAAAGTATATTTTAACCTGAAACCACCTCTTCAATTAAAGAGGTACAATTTATCCCCAATTCTCTTCACATCCTTCTATGAGCTGACCATGAGGCATCAAAGGCTCTGCCCAAGCAATCAGCAGAGTCACAGGAAGTAGAACTTGGGACAGTTTCTGGTGAAGCATTGTATCACAGACACACAGAGAAGGATACTGAGATCCTAACAGTTAGAGGTCAAGAAAAAGAAACTGAGGTTCAGAGAGGTTGAGAGAAAAACCATCTGTCTGTATTTCAGCATCCTGTATTCCGTGGAGAATTCCAAGCATCCGAGTCAATAGGAAGATCTTCAAAAAGAAAAAAGCCTGGAAGCAACTTGGAGCACTATCAACTTGGATCAACTCCTTAGAAATGCTACAAAACCATGTGTAGCTTAGTTTCAGACTGAAACCTTCTCATGGATAGAGAAAGAAGACAGACACTCTTTGCCCAGGATCACCCCTCATCAGCTGTCATGGTCCACCATAACACCGCTTTCCTTGTTAAGAGTCTCCTCTGGAAAAAATAACAACCATTAACCAGATCATTTTATGCACAGGAGTTAAATACAAAAGGAAAGGAACTAAATAGGTCAGGTTAATCAACAGTAAGTCTGTGAGTTACTGAAATATATTTTCACAATAAAAATCAAAGTCTGACTGGCACCTTTGTGCATTTTATGCTTTCTCAAATTAAGTGATGTTTCTGGCTAGCACACAATGTGTTACTACAATAAGGAAACCTTAGATTCAGACATTAAATATGAATTCATGATGATGGCCTTTTAAGTAATTCAAAAACCTATTCAAATGGAAACTGAGTGTATAATTAATACTAGACATTCTTGGCAAAGACAAGTAGAAAAAGTAAAAGATCTTCAGATAAGCAGTCCACTTAAGAATCTTGGGATTATTGAGAGATGACTTTACAAGCATTGAAGACAAGGTTATCAAGGTTTTTCCTTAGTAATAATAAGTTTTTTCATGACACTTTTTTGAAATATTTTTACTGGCATTTGTAGGAGACCTGAAGCCAGGAAGAAGAAAGGTAACCGGTCTTGTTATGAAATCCATGCCTAAAATGATAAAGGCTCAGAAAAGGGGATTAAGTAAATATTTGCTAAATAACTGATGAGCCAAATAAATAGAGAAATATTAAAGATTAACTTTCAACTCCCAGTCGCACATATAACCCTTTAGATTAGGCTGATTTTCTTTCAGACAGTCTTGTACTTCTCATGGCTTGCCCTTCTCATTACTTATTAAAACAAGATTTTGAAATGTCTACTGAAGTCATTCAAAAATTGCTCTTTTGGACCTTAGGTGGCTAATGTAGCAATATAATTTACAGAGGATACATTATGCTGGACCTTACACTGATTCTGGGATGTTCCCAGATGCCCACCAAGAACTCCAGCAAACTGACACCTCTAAAGTCACTTTCCTGGCATCCTGAGACAAGCTTAGTGCCAGGTCTTCCAATATGAGTAGCTCATATGTCATCCCATTATGCCACCTAGCCCCAGACAGCACACCTTTAAAATAGATTTATTTAGGCTATAAACTTACCGGACAGTGCCTCTGTCTTCAAATATATTACACTGAAACAGCTGGGAAAATAAAATCCCAACTTTCCAATGCTGAAATCACTGAGGCCAATTTGAAGTATGAAGGGGCTATCAAATTCTATAACAGATGCAAATTTAGATGATGTTTTGTAATGTATTAAAGAAATAATGCACAAAAAGCAAAATATAAGACTGGCAAAACTCAAGGGTTCACTATCTTTGTGTTTTAGTCACAGTTCAGTAATACTACTCAACACAGTAAGCAGTAGAGGTTTCACAAATTTAATTCAAAAATAGTTCCAGATAGGGAACATATTCCACTAAACATCAGAGTATATCATTCTCTTAATGTCAGTAAACTCACTCATTCCTGCTGCCCTGGAAGACATTCTTTATCTAATGAACCTTTGAGATTATTAAATAACCCATAAGAAACTAGTCTATATCTCAAGAAAATCCCCTAGTGACATTGGGAATAAAAATACACAATACTACATAACGTTATAGCCTGCCGAGTGTTATCAGCTTGTATAAACAAAAATAGTAACCATGTATTTTGTGTCCACATTGAGTTTATGCTCTAGGTAAGAATGATAAACAGCACATAGAGAACCAGAGAGTATAACAAAAAGTGCCAATGTGAAGTACTGACAGTAAGTATAGGGTTGAAACATACACAATTGCAAACATTATTTTATCTATAGGAATTAGAATAATTAACTAAGGATAGAATATTCAGGGAAGGCTTCCTACAGAAAAAGTGGACATGAGATAAGCACTCAAATTAACTTGGATATAACTGAACTCATGACCTGTTTCTATCAAGCTTCATCCTCTTCCAAAGATGCCTTCTCAATGAATGGAGCACCAGCCAACTGCAACAAGCAATACAGGACCCCTCCCCAACATTTCTCTTTTCCAATTAACCCTTCTGTTCAGTTCAGTTCAGTAGATCAGTCGTGTCTGACTCCTTGCGACCCGATGGACTGCAGCATGCCAGGCCTCCCTGTCCATCACCAACTCCCAGAGTTTACCCAAACTCATGTCCACTGAGTTGATGATGCCATCCAACCATCTTATCCTCTGTCATCCCTTCTCCTGCTCTCAATCTTTCCCAGTGTCAGGGTCTTTTCAAACGAGTCAGCTCTTCGCATCAAGTGGCTAAAGTACTGGAGTTTCAGCTTCAACATCAGTCCTTCCAACACCCAGGACTGATCTCCTTTAGGATGGACTGGTTGGATCTCCTAGCAGTCCAAGGGATTCTCAAGAGTCTTCTCCAACACCACAGTTCAAAAGCATCAATTCTTTGGTGCTCAGCCTTCTTCACAGTCCAACTCTCACATCCATACATGACCACTGGAAAAACCATAACCTTGACCAGACAGACCTTTGTTGGCAAAGTAATGTCTCTGCTTTTCAATATGCTATCTAGGTTGGCCATAACTTTCCTTCCAAGGAGTAAATGTCTTTTAATTTCATGGCTGCAGTCACCATCTGCAGTGATTGTGGAGCCCCCAAAAATAAAGTCTGGCACTGTTTCTATTGTTTCGCCATCTATTTGCCATGAAGTGATGGGACCAGATGCCGTGATCTTAGTTTTCTGAATGTTGAGCTTTAAGCCAACTTTTTTACTCTCCTCTTTCACTTTCACTCAACTTTCACTCAACTGGAATTCCATTACCTCCACTAGCTTTGTTCATATTGATGCCTCCTAAGGCCAACTTGACTTCACATTCCAGGATGTCTGGCTCTAGGTAGTGATCACACCATCATGATTATCTGGGTCATGAAGACTTATGTCCTATCAGTTAACAAATCTGCTCATTTTCTCTTCTGAATAAGTTCTAATGGCTATCTCTCTTCATGATTTCACTGCTACTTTCAAGTCTGAGCCTCTATAATCTCTTGCCTCATAGTATTTATCTCACTTTGTAACTGGATATCTGTATGACTGGGCTTTTCCAGCCTTTTCCAGAGGCTCTTTAGTTCTTCTTCACTTTGTGCCATAAGAGTGGTGTCATCTGCATATCTAGGGTTACTGGTATTTCTCCCAGCAATCTTGATTCCAGCTTGTGCTTCATCTAGTCCAGCGTTGCTCATGACGTACTCTGCATATAAGTTAAATAAACAGGGTGGCAATATACAGCCTTGACGTACTCCTTTTCCTATTTGGAACTAGTCTGTTGTTCCATGTCCAGTTCTAACTGTTGCTTCCTGATCTGCATACAGGTTTCTCAAGAAGCAGGTCAGGTGGTCTGGTATTCCCATCTCTTGAAGAATTTTCCACAGTTTATCGTAATCCACACGGTCAGAGGCTTTGGCATAGTCAATAAAGCAGAAGTAGATGTTTTTCTGGAACTCCCTTGCCTTTTTGATGATCCAGCGGATGTTGGCAATTTGATTTCTGGTTCCTCTGCCTTGTCTAAATCTCGCTTGAACATCTGAAAGTTCACAGTTCATGTATTGCTGAAGCCTGGCTTGGAGAATTTTGAGCATTACTTTCTTTACTAGAGTGTGAGCTAAGTGCGATTGTGTGGTAGTTTGAGCATTCTTTGGCATTGCCTTTCTTTGGGATTGGAATGAAAACTGACCTTTTCCAGTCCTGTGGCCACTGCTGAGTTTTCCAAATTTGCTGGCATGTTGAGTGCACCACTTTCACAGCATCATCTTTTAGGATTTGAAATAACTCAACTAGAATTCCATCACCTCCACTAGCTTTGTTCATATCGATCCTTCTAAGGCCCACTTGAGTTCACATTCCAGGATGTCTGCCTCTAGGTGAGTGATCACACCATCGTGATTATCTGGGTCACGAAGACTTATGTCCAATCAATGAACAAATCTGTTCTTTTTCTCTTCTGAAGAAGTTCTCATGGCTATCTCTCTTCATGATTTCACTGCTACTTTCCAACTCTGAGCCTCTATAATCTCTTGCCTCATAGTATTTATCTCACTTTGTAACTGGATATCTGTATGACTGGGTTTCCTTGATGGCTAGATGGTAAAGAATCTTCCTGCAACGCAGGAGACCTAGATTCAGTCCCTGGGTTGGGTAGATCCCCTAGAGAAGGAAATGGCAACCCACTCCAGTATTCTTGCCTGGAGAATTCCAGGGACAGAGGAGGCTGGTGGGCTACAGCCCATGGGGTCTCAAAGAGTTGGACATGACTGAGTGACTAACACTCACTTTCACATCTGTATGATTATTCCATTAATTAACAAAATAGACTACATGATATACAAAATGTACTAGAACCTCAGGTAGAAATCTGTCAGCTCCCACCTCTGCCCTCATCTTGCTCCATCTTAGCAGCATGTGACAATGCTGACTTTGGAAATTCTCCCTTCTTGGCTTCCATGTGGCTCCTTTCTCACAGTTTTCCTTTTACTCATTCCTTGGCTACTTCTCTTCAATTTCCAGTGTTGGTTCCTGCCCTTCTTCCTGACCTCCAGATGCTGGAAGGCCTCAGGGTTTAGATGAGGCCTCCCTTCTCTTTTCTCTCCCCATATGAGTGAGCCGGTCCAGCTTCAAAGACTGTGACACAGAGGCTGCCATCTCCCGACAGTCTCCCTTGAGCACCAGCCCACTCAGTATTTACAGCTGGGTGCCCACTAGGCTTCACAAATGGAATAGGTCCAAAACTGAGTCTTTTACTCTGTCCTTCCTATCATCCACGTTCACACACACACACTGTTCTTCCTCCAGATTCCCTCATTTCACCAACAATACTACTTTCTAACTTGTTAGTAAAGCAGACATTCCAGAAGTCATCTCTGCTTCCTTGTCTGACCCCTTACATGCAATCCATCACCATGTTCTACATATTCCAGACTCTGAAATAGGCCATTGTGACAACCCCCGTCATTATCACCTCTCGCCTACATGTCTACAACAGTCTCTCTAGCTCTCCCTCTGTTTCCATTCCACCTGTTTTCCAAATCATTCTGGACATAGTAGCCATAGTAATTCTTGAAAACATAGATCAGATCACATAATTTCCCTGCTTAAAACCATTTGATGGCTTCCCACTACTCACATGTGTGTATGTGTGTGTGTGCACATGCGTGCATGCTCAGTAGCATTTGAGTCTTTGGGACCCTATGGACTATAGCCCACCAGGTTCCTCTGTCCATAGAATTTTCCAAGCAAGAATACTGGAATGGGTTGCCATTTCCTTCTCCAATGGATCTTCCTGACGCAGGGATCAAACCTGCGTCTCTTGCATCTCCTGCACTGGCAGGTGGGTTCTTTAACAATAGTGTCATTTGGGAAGCCCACTACTCATAAGGTAACACATAAATTCCTGACCATGGAATGTAAGGAAGTTCAGCAAGGAAGACAGAACATGATGTGGCTCTCCCTTCCTCATTAAGATCAAGCCATCAACTATATTTTGAATACACCAAGACCCTTCTAGCCTCCAGCCCTTTAAATTCTTTTTTCTTCAGTTTTATTAGGTATAATTAACAAAGATGTAAGAGATTTAAAGTTTATATGTGATTATTTGATATATGATATGGTGGGAGAGTATTCCCCTTGATGATTTAATTAACACATTCATTAGCTCAGATACTTACATATGTGCCTGTCTGTGTATGAATATGAACTACTCTCAGCAAATCCAGGCTTTTGAATCCTATTCTTTGAGCTTGGAATGCTACTCCCCTAGATCCTCATTTCTCATCTTCCACATCACAGAAGCCTCCTCCAATCACCCTGTATAAAGTAGCCCCCACCTGCGCAACTCTTTCAACTCCCTATTTGTTATACTGTACATAATTCAACCTGCAGTTCTCCTATTTAGGCTTACAAACTGTTTATTATCTGACTCCTATGCCAGAAGTAAGCTCCCATGAAGGTGGAAACCTCTCTTCTTGATCAGCATATTCCAATGCCCAGTACAGTGCCTGGAACATGACAGTGTTTTTTTTAATTTTTGTTAAAAGACAAAAAAACAGTCCAATCTTCATGAAGAAAACTCCTTTCCCCCCTTGAAAAATTTTACACATGCTCATTATGCTGCTAATATTGTTCCCTACACCAAAGATGAATTATTTACAGATACTGCTATTAGCTTTATCCCAAATTTATATATAAGTGACCACAGTATCGGAAAAGGCAATGGCAACCCACTCCAGTACTCCTGCCTGGCAAATCCCATGAACGGAGGAGCCTAGTAGGCTGCAGTCCATGGGGTCGCTAGGAGTCGGACAAGACTGAGCGACTTCACTTTCACTTTTCACTTTCATGCACTGGAGAAGGAAATGGCAACCCACTCCAGTGTTCTTGCCTGGAGAATCCCAGGGATGGGGGAGCCTGGTGGGCTGCTGTCTACGGGGTCGCACAGAGTCGGACACGACTGAAGTGACTTAGCAGCAGCAGCAGCAGACCACAGTATAATTGGTATAATTTGTAAGTCTGGAGGGGAAGAAAAAGAATAGAGTCGATGTAATATAGCAGAGGAAAACTGGGCAAAGTTTAGAAATGAGAAAGTAACACCAGAAAGTAAAGGTGGACTGTTTACCACAGCGCCTGTAGCAACTAGAACAGTGCCTCAAACATACTACACACTCAACAGAAATTTCACTTTGGGGTCTCAATCTGGCTTTATCCATGACATGTTTTTAAAATAGAAATGGTGTGTGAAGTTTATAATTTATAAATTTATAAAGTGTAAAAATTATCAATGATTTTCCATGAGATAACATGTCAAGTTTTAAAATTTAGCAGCCTTATATTTTATCTAATTTTGAAAGGAAAGATTTTTTTATCTCTTAAAAAAATAAAAACAGGTAACAATATTAGGTAACTTGTCTCCTATATATGACTAAATGTCCCATTGACAAAGTATGCTGTATCAAACTTTATTTTTTCATTAGTTCAGTTCAGTTCAGTTTGGTCACTCAGTCATGTCCAACTCTTTGCAACCCCATGGGCTGCAGCACACCAGGCTTCCCTGTCCATCACCAACTCCCAGAGCTGACTCAAACTGATGTCCATTGAGTCAGTGATGCCATCCAACCATTTCATCCTGTCCTCCCCTTCTCCTCCCACCTTCAATCTTTCCCAGCATTAGGGTCTTTACCAATGAGTCAGTTCTTCCCATTAGATGGCCAAAGTATTGGAGTTTCAGTTCAGCATCAGTCCTTCCAATGAATATTCAGGACTGATTTCTTTTAGGACGGACTGGTTGGATCTCCTTGCAGTCCAAGGGATTCTCAAGAGTCTTTCTCCAACACTACAGTGCAAAAGTATCAATTCTTCGGCGCTCAGCTTTCTTTATAGTCCAACTCTCATATCCATACATAACTACGGGAAAAACCATAGCTTTGACTAGATGGACCTTTGTTGGTAAAGTAATGTCTCTGCTTTTCAATATGCTGTCTAGCTTGGTTATAACTTTTCTTCCAGGGAGCAAGTGTCTTTTAATTTCATGGCTGCAATCACCATCTGCAGTGATTTTGGAGCCCAGAAAAATAAAATGTGACACTGTTTCCACTGTTTCCCCATCTATTTGCCATGAAGTGATGGGACCAGATGCCATGACCTTAGTTTTCGGAATGTTGAGCTTTAAGCCAACTTTTTCACTCTCCTCTTTCACTTTCATCAAGAGGCTCTTTAGTTCTTCTTCACTTTCTGCCATAAGGGTGGTGTCATCTGCATATCTGAGGTTATTGATATTTCTCCCAGCCATCTTGATTCCAGCTTGTACTTCATCCAGCCCAGTGTTTCTCATGATGTACTCTGCATGTAAGTTAAATAAGCAGGGTGACAATACACAGCCTTGATGTACTCCTTTCCCTATTTGGAACCAGTCTGTTGTTCCATGTCCAGTTCTAACGGTAGCTTCCTGACTTGCATACAGATTTCTCAAGAGGCAGCTCAGGTGGTCTGGTATTCCCATCTCTTGAAGAATTTTCCACAGTTTATTGTGATCCACACAGTCAAAGCCTTTAGCGTAGTCAATAAAACAGAAGTAGGTGTTTTTCTGGAATGCTCTTGCTGTTTTGATGACCCAACTGATGTTGGCAATTTGATCTCTGGTTCCTCTGCCTTTTCTAAATCCAGCTTGAACATCTGGAAGTTCACAGTTCATGTAATGATGAAGCCTGACTTGGAGAATTTTGAGCATTACTTTGCTAGCATGTGAGATGAGTGCAATTGTGCAATAGTTTGGGCATTCTTGGCATTGACTTTCTTTGGGATTGGAATGAAAACTGACCTTTTCCAGTCCTGTGGTCACTGCTGAGTTTTCCAAATTTGCTCGCATACTGAGTGAAACCCACCATACTTCACACATGAACCCTTGGTATCTGCCATTCCATTGGCTTATAACTAGTAAGCTGGAGCCCTGCATGCCTTGCCATACTACTCACTGCTGCTACTGCTACTGCTAAGTCACTTCAGTCGTCTCTGACTCTGTGCAACTCTATAGGCAGCAGCCCACCAGGCTCCGCCGTCCCTGGGATTCTCCAGGCAAGAAAACTGGAGTAGGGTGCCATTGCCTTCTCTGTTACTACTCACTAGTACAATGTATGTATTTACTTCTTGTTTTATGGGGTTTAAACTTGATTCTTGTTTTATGGGCTTTAAAGCCATAAATATCTTAGAACAAAAGCCAAAAATATCTTAAAACAACCAATATGCAAATACTTATACTAAATAAAAATCTTCCTATCAGTATTAGAACAATTCACAGCTTCTGAAGCTAGAGATCGATATCATATTTTTCAGGAACATTTTACACATGACATGGAGTATTGCTCAGAAAGCAGATTTGAGAGAAATACAAAAATTCTAACCAAAATACATTTATTTTTAAATAAAAAATAAAATTTTTTAATAAAAAAAATTTTAAATAAAAATAAAAATTTTAATAAAAAAAATAAATAAATTTTTAAAATAAAAATCAAACATTTAAAAAACAAAAAGCTACCTTTTAAAAAGCATAGAGTTGTGCTCGCTTCGGCAGCACATATACTAAAATTGGAACAATACAGAGAAGATTAGCATGGCCCCTGCACAAGGATGACATGCAAATTCGTGAAGCATTCCATATTTTTTTCACAGCAGGGTCCTCTATGACCCACCTCCCAGAATATTGGAAATAAAAGCAAAAATAAACAAATGGGACCTAATTAAAATTAAAAGCTTCTGCACAACAAAGGAAACTATCAGCAAGGTGAAAAGACAGCCTTCAGAACGGGAGAAAATAATAGCAAATGAAGCAACTGACAAACAACTAATCTCAAAAATATACAAGCAACTCCTGCAGCTCAATTCCAGAAATATAAACGACCCAATCAAAAAATGGGCCAAAGACCTAAATAGACATTTCTCCAAAGAAGACATATAGATGGCTAACAAACACATGAAAAGATGTTCAACATCACTCATCATCAGAGAAATGCAAATCAAAACCACAATGAGGTACCATTTCATGCCAGTCAGAATGGCTGCGATCCAAAAGTCTACAAGCAATAAATGCTGGAGACGGTGTGGAGAAAAGGGAACCCTCTTACACTGTTGGTGGGAATGCAAACTAGTACAGCCACTATGGAGAACAGTGTGGAGATTCCTTAAAAAACTGGAAATAGAACTGCCTTATGATCCAGCAATCCCACTACTAGGCACACACACTGAGGAAACCAGAATTGAAAGAGACACGTGTACCCCAATGTTCATCGCAGCACTGTTTATAATAGCCAGGACATGGAAGCAACCTAGATGTCCATCGGCAGATGAATGGATAAGAAAGCTGTGGTACATATACACAATGGAGTATTACTCAGCCATTAAAAAGAATACATTTGAAACAGTTCTAATCAGGTGGATGAAACTGGAGCCTATTATACAGAGTGAAGTAAGCCAGAAAGAAAAACACCAATACAGTGTACTAACGCATATATATGGAATTTAGAAAGATGGTAACGATAACCCTGTATGAGAGACAGCAAAAGAGACACAGATGTATAGAACAGTCTTTTGTACTCTGTGGGAGAGGGAGAGGGTGGGATGATTTGGGAGAATGGCATTGAAACATGTATAATATCATATGTGAAACGAATCGCCAGTCCAGGTTTGATGCATGATACAGGATGCTTGGGGCTGGTGCACTGGGACGGCCCAGAGGGAGGGTATGGGGAGGGAGGAGGGAGGAGGGTTCAGGATGGGGAGCACAGGTATACCTGTGGTGGATTCATTTCGATGTTGGGCAAAACTAATACAATATTGTAAAGTTTAAAAATAAAATAAAATTAAAAAAAAAAATCCCTCTTCCTTGGAAACATAAACAATTGCTATTTTTGCAATTGGAGAGGATATTAGACTGGATCCTCTCAAGGAGAAGATACTACACTGTCTAAACATGATTATTAAGGGGGCTTTAAAAAAATAAATAAAATAATAATAATAATAAAAAGCATAGAGTTGAGACATATTGTACAGAGAAATACAACTAAAGGTGTTTTACTTTCAGAATCAGGTGATATACTCTAAGAGCCACTAAGATATAAGAGAATAGTGTTTCATTTTCATTTTTAATTGTTTAGGAAATATCACACTACACATAAATCAGAAGGGTCTAATTATTCCAATAATTTATTTGAATAAACAAACACACTAAAAATGTTTTTCTTTCAAAGTTTAATGTGAAAAGTGTGTTTTAAAGGCTGGGAACACATAACCTGACTTCATTCAACAGTTCTAACTGCAAGAACATCATCATTCCTTGTAAGGGCTGCGTAGTGTCAGAAGCAGAATGTCATTCTCAGTTTAGGCCAAGTATTTTGGCCAGAAATATAAATGGGAATGGGCCACCTTGCTGGATCTGCCCCATCTATCTGTGGGTATTCTCATTATTTTAAATGAAAAAAATGTGATATAAAATAAGTTTCAGTGACTGCCTCACACAAGTAACTGATTGACGAGTTGATTCTAAGCATTGAAATACTTTATCCAGGTACCCTAAAATCTAAAGGAGAATTAAAAACAATACATGCAATTTTAATAATCCTGAATTTCTACTGAAAGCAGAGAAGTTATTGTTGAAGAGCAAATTCCTCAGAGAGAGAACAGGTCCTGGGAGTAACAGTTGAAGGAAAGACAATAGGATATGTGTTTACTCCAATTTGGAGGTGAACTAGTAAAACCTTACTATTGAAGACAGACTCACTGAGGTAGCAGAAGTTCAGGTAGGGGTAAAAGTTGAGAGGAAGAAAACTAGAAAAGATTTTTTACAAGTTGAATCAGTAGAAATCCCTTCAAATCATCAGCTGCTGGAACAAATACAAATTTTTTATCCTCACATTTGAATATAAAATAGTCCCATATGTCAATTAAATATGGGAGAAAAGTTTTATTTTTTTATATCAATACAAAGCCTCAGAGATAAGTACCTTCCAAGGGATGCTCCAGTGTTACGGAAATACTCCTTCTTTTGGTCAACCTACATAATTTTTAATGATACTGAAAATTACACAGTTAGGGTTTCCATTATAATATCTCATATGAGATTAGTCCAAATAAAAGACAGCTCACATTTACAGCTGGATGAGGATAAAAATGTACATATTAAAGATCTGTTCATATGACATGACTGAAGAAATAAAATAGTGATGTACTTTAAGAGTTATTTAATTCAACCCCCTACTTTTAGGCAGAGTTTTTCCCAAATTGTCTTCAGACTGTTGACTATCTGTATTAGTTTAAACATCTGCAGGGAAGGAAATTCCTCAAACTCCCCTGGTATTCTACTCCTGTTTTAACAGCCCTACTTCCAAGAAACTGGGCTTTGGTCATCACATTGTAATTAGTTACCAGCCGGCTTATCTATCAGCAAGTATTTGTTAAGTACACACAGGGAGAACGTTATTCTATTAGGTCTTTGATGGTAGACCTTCCCCTATAGTTGCTCCTAATTGCTTCTCCTGTCAAATACAGCTCTAATCCTGGATTCAAATATTCTTCCATTAACCCTTCTTCATTCCATTATGGACTCCCTATTACAATGGATGACCCAGGAATTGAACCCAGGTCTCCTGCATTGCAGGCAGATCCTTTACCATCTGGGTCACCAGGGAAGCCTCATAATTATTAATAGGAGCAACCCTATTAAAAACTGCATGCTTTCTTTACTTCTAACAATACAGTTTGATTTTCAAAACAATTTTGAAGCAAAATGCTGTTTCAAAACAAAGTGGTGCTATCTCAGTATTTCAATGAGAAAATCTAGAGGAAGAAGTAGCTGCACAGTTGCTAAATGGCTGAGCTTGTCCCTCCCACAGCAGCCACTGCAAATCAACCTTAATTTACTGCCTCAGCATTCACCCCCTTCTTGCTCTCTTGCAGGTTACTATAAAACTTTACTTCTCCAAAGCTCATGTGGCTGGACTTCAAGAAATGTTCTTTTTTAAAAATCTCCCTATAATTTCCAATTTATATCTGGCTTCTCGTTTGTTTCCCTTCTCAAATACTCTTTTCAGTTTAGCTGTATTTTAGATTGTTCCTCTGCTTCCTCAAACCTCCCCATTGAACGTGAATGTTGGATTTTTAGCCCTTTCATCTTACCACCACTCCCCAACCTTCAAACATCTTAAAATATATTTTCTAAAGAGAAGAAAAGGAAAAGAAATAAAAACCTTGATAATAGCCTACTTCTTGCATTTGCCTTCTTATACTGTTTCTTCCAGTTACAGACGGATGTTTCCTTGACCTTCTGTCCTAAATAGTACTGATACCATTTCTGCTGGAAATTCTTTGAAATTCACCTCCTCCATGTAGAATGCACTTCTTATCTAGCTCTGCAAATAAATCCCAAATCCAGTGTTCCCTGCCTCTGCCTTCACTACCATAGAGTTTCTCCAATGACAGAGTTTCAGTGATGTCTTCTAAGCTGAGGATACTAAAATCTACTTTTAAGCTTTAAGCTTTCCCTTCAACTCAAATCCCTCAGATCCAGCTATTAACATATCTCTTTTCTTGGATGCATCTTAGTCATCTCAAGCTCACTGTATTTGAAATGAAGCATATTATTCATAACAAAATCACAAACTTAATGATTTCCATCAATGCAATTAAAAAACTTGATGAAACTTCTATATTCTTCCCTATTTTTCATATTCCTCTCTCTCCTGTATACAACTATCAGATTAGTATGTCTAAAACACAGGGAGTTATTTTTGCTTTGTTTTTTAAACCACTTTTCAAAATGGAATAGAACACCGTCCTTTATAAATCACTTATATCTTAATCTATAACAGTTTCCTTCACCATTTGCTCAACCTCTTTTATCTAGCTTTTCAAGTTCTATATCAATTGATGCTTACTGATCTATCAAACTAAATTTCCAACCTGAAATTTAAGCAGTTTACTTAAAGACCCATATCTCCTTGCTTAAATTAACAACTCTATCTATAGTTTCTGCAACTGTCCTTTCTAAATACCTAAAATTCACACCTACTTTAAGATTTAGCTTCTTTATAAACAGCTCCACTGATTCATTCTAAAAACATAAGGTAGACCAAAGTTAGTTTCCTATTTTTGATACTAGACTACAGTCTGTGAAATGTCACCATTGGGGAAAGCTGGATGAAGAGTACCTGGGATTCTATGGAGAATTTTTGCATCTTCCTATGCTATGCTATGTTAAGTCACTTCAGTCGTGTCCAACTCCGTGTGACCCCATAGACGGCAGCCCACCAGACTCCCCCGTCCCTGGGATTCTCCAGGCAAGAACACTGGAGTGGGTTGCCATTGCATCTTCCTATGAGTCTGTAATTATTTCAAAATAAGAAGTTTAAAAAATAAATGATGGGCATCAACTATATATATACTAGGCATAAGTAGGATACTATATTCACACACACAAAAAAGAATAAAATATAAGTCCTTCATGCACTTAGCTATTATCTGGAGGCATTATGGACTGACTTGTGTCCTCCCCAAAATTCATAGGTTGAAGCCCTAGCCAGCCCCCCAATGTGGCTGTACTTGGAAATAGGGTCTTTAAAGAGGTAATTAAGGTTAAATGAGGTCATGAGAGTAAGGCTACTAGCGTCCTTGTAAGAGGAAGAAGACACACCAGGAGTGTGCACACAGAGAAGAAGGCCACGTGCAGGCACAGATGCACAAAGCAGACTGGAAAAGACAAGCCCAGGCGGGTCAGGAACAGTTTCTGATAGCAAAAGAGAAGTTAAGAAATGAGAATGTTCTAAGAAGGGAATGGTCTTATTGAAAAAGCCTTCAGAGCAGACTGAGGCTTATAGGCAAAGTGTTCACCTAATTTAGTAATTATGAAGTCACTTGTGAAAAGGGTAGAAAATTGCTCAGAGATCAATAATTTGCAGGATTTGGCTTATTTTCAGAGATGAGATGTAGAGGTAGGAAGGAAGCAGAATCCACAAACAAGCTGCACAAAGTCCTGAAGAACCTGTATCTGTTTATCACAACTGAAATATAAACAAGCCCCATAAACACAGGTCATCGCCCTTGAATACTGTAAAAGTCGTTAATTTTCCTGATTTACGAAATTGACCATTTTTTCCTTACTACCATTTCTGATACTACAGTCATTTTACTGTTGGCATTTTTACCACAGTATCTTTTTATAAAAGTTATATATGTTATTTGTAGGAAAATGTACACCTTATATGGAAGAGAACTAGTAGGAGGATGCTCAGACACCACCCGTGACTGCACCATCCAGGGTAGTTATCCTTAACACACACCT
Organism: Bos taurus; assembly: GCF_002263795.3. Lineage (NCBI taxonomy): Eukaryota > Metazoa > Chordata > Mammalia > Artiodactyla > Bovidae > Bos > Bos taurus. Next base: position 63,315,935 of record NC_037331.1, read on the forward strand.
CAGTTCACATGCTTCTGGACCAGATCTTAAGAAGTAGATAGCTGAAACTCTGTCTTTTGCTATCTGCCTTTGCTGACTTCACTTAGAAAGGCCTATCTTGCCTCCATATCTATGTATCTACCTCTATTTTGTTCTGTTCGGGCAGTTTCATTTTTTTTACATTTAAATCTCCTACCCATCTGAAATGTATTGTGGCACATGTTATGGCCTAGGGAATCTACTTTTCCTCCAAATGGTCGGTCTGCTCCCAGCGACATTTTTCAATTAATTCTCCGAGTCCTTTCTGCATTGCTTTGAAATGCCACATCAGCACATGAGATCAGAATTTAGGCTAGCACATTCTAAATTCTTACATAGTTGGGGGGAGGGGGATTCTCCTATGTTCTAATTATCTTAATTGTAGTAATAAAAAACAAAAGCATAATACAAAGATAGTCACTCAAAAACTAACTGGCCACTTATAAAACTAGTCTCTACTCAAGTTTCTTTCCACATTCAACACTATATGAATCCCCACCTGCCATCAACTTCTTATATTGGTTCATCTTTCAGTGACTGTTGGAAATTGTTACAAATACAGCATAAATGGGTTGCAGAGGGAAATTACAAATCTTGCAGATGATGCAAAATGCAATGCAAATTAGGTGTTATTAGAGAACCACTTGTACCACATGCATGGACAGTACCCAGGGAAAATCTGGCAATTGGTCCAGTTAACAATGAAGTGAAGAAAACTGGTTAGAATAATGACGAGATAAATATTTCTGAAGAAAATCGTTTGCATAAAAATGATAGGCCCCTAGGAAAATGGATAACTCGTTGGAATGTGTTTTCTTAAAAATGGCCTTCTTTGTAAAGGTGCTGCTGCTGCAAAGTCACTTCAGTTGTGTCCGACTCTGTGCGACCCCATAGACGGCAGCCCACCAGGCTCCCCTGTCCCTGGGATTCTCCAGGCAAGAACACTGGAGTGGGTTGCCATTTCCTTCTCCAATGTGTGAAAGTGAAAAATGAAAGTGAAGTCGCTCAGTCGTGTCCGACTCTTAGCGACCCCATGGACTGCAGCCCACCAGGCGCCTCCATCCATGGGATTTTCCAGGCAAGAGTACTAGAGTGGGGTGCTATTGCCTTCTCCTGTAAAGGTGCTAGTTAGGTCAAATTTGAGTGTCCGTCATCATACCAGAAACAGAACAAAACAAACACCTCACGAAATTCCTTCATAGCTGTCTCTGCTGCTGCTGCTGCTAAGTCGCTTCAGTCGTGTCCAACTCTGTGCGACCCCAGAGACGACAGCCCACCAGGCTCCCCCGTCCCTGGGATTCTCCAGGCAAGAACACTGGAGTGGGTTGCCATTTCCTCCTCCAGTGCATGAAAGTGAAAAGTGAAAGTGAAGTCGCTCAGTCGTGTCTGACTATTCTCGACCCCATGGACTGCAGCCTACCAGGCTCCTCCGTCCATGGGATTTTCCAGGCAAGAGTACTGGAGTGGGGTGCCATTGCCTTCTCCAATAGCTGTCTCTAAGAACTGCTGTAACATAACAGACATCACATAAATTTTGGCAAATATATGATAAACTTACTGTTGATTTTAATTTTACTATTTTTCAAACAAATCTTTTGTTTTCCCAATGACAACAATGAAATGGCTCCAGTTTCAGGTGGTCTTTTCCTGATTCCAATTAGTCTCGAACCTTCCATAATCAATCTAGCAATGTAAGGTAAACCTCAGCCCTAAGCACCTGCAAGGATGAAGCAAACATGCATGAGAAAGTCAGCTAGACCACTAAAGGCATTCACATCCAGATTTTTGTAAAAACACTACCCTGGTGGCCCCATGGAACTCTTGTTCTAAGGGTAGAATTCATATCACTGAGATTAAGAAAAATACATGTAATTAAAGTGCAATATTCCCCAGCATAAAGACGTGAGTAGTAGAGGTAAGAAGAGAAATATAAGTTTGAAGGTTCTGTAATAAAAAGAATATCCAGTAAAGGTTAGGTTATATGCTGATGGAGAATCTGAAGGTTGATAAAGGCAAGCAGGAGAAATGTGAGGCAACAAAGTCCTTAAGGTAATCCCCAGTGTGGAAGATTTTCAAATTCTGGGCGCCAGGGAGGATGTTGTCATCATGGCCTTTACTGCACCAAAGAAAGGGCACATACAAGGTGCCAGGCTCATAAAGTCAGGAGGCTAGAAAAGACCAAGGGTTTTTTATTCTGAGATGTTTATTCATCTGCCATTTAATAGGGAACATGGTAAAATTACACACACTCCTGCCTTTTAATACCAACCACTAAGTCACTTCATCTTTCTAGGGCCTTCGTTACCCCAGCTGTTAGGTGAAAGAGGCAAACCAGATGATTTCTGAGTTCCCGCCCAACCATTCAAAAGAAGATAGTGTCTGTGAAAAATGTGTGTGTGTCCATGTGTTCGGTCATCCACTCTTTTCTAGTATGCCACTTAACCTTCATATATTCTGAGACAACTACGACAGCCAAACGAATATCATAAATTGCGTAATTACTGGTTTGAAGCAGAAATAACTCACAGTACTTCTTATTATGTCTGTAATAATGGTACCAAGTCACCTACCAAGATAATAAAAATTAAGAACATAGCAAATACAAGGTAAACCTTTATTATATCCCTCATAGCAAAGAAAAGAGATTGTGTCAAACAGTTTCTGCCCTTTTCTTCCTACAGTGCGACACCAATTTAAGTGAAAAGAGGGCCAGATTGAGAACAGTTTACCCAGAAGGAGGCTCTGGCTAGAAATCTATTTGTACTGTTGTGGTTTGTGTGGTCTAGTGGGAAGCACAATGGGCTAGAAGATTTCGAATCTAGACTAACCCTTCCGGTAACCATGTGACTCTGGGCAAGATATTTAGCTTTCCCGAACTCCATTGCTATTTGTAAAACAGCAATAATTGCACATGTTTCTTCTACCTCAAAAACATACCAAGTGCAGAAATTAGTGTGTGAAAAACTTGAGCTCCAAGGAGGAAAAGTATTATAGTCAATAATGAAGCATGGTAATCACAAAGAGAACTGATTTAACAATTTTTTAAAAGTCACTGTCATGATTGGATCACAGCAGGTGGGAGGGAGAGTCACTCAACTAAAGCCAAACACTATTAAGTGAAAGCAAGCAATTGTGAGCACGACAAACATGCACAGCTTCAGTCACCCCAACGGGATGAGCTCAGTTAGACTGCGGTGACAGGCACACACCTGGCTTACAGACTCCTGGTTTGCGAACAAACACATTTTCTACTTTCCTTCATTCTGTTCCTACCTTCCCTCTCTTCCTCCTTTCCTCACCGTCTTCCTTCCAACAGTTAGAAATTTTACATCAAGGGTTTCTATGGACACAGCCCTGAAGTCGCCTCCAAATCTAGTTATTTAAACAAATGACTATAGTTCTATATTCAATAAATGTGGCATCCTAACAGTGGACAGCAATGGGTGAATAGAGGCCAAAGGACTAGTTAGGTGGATGTTAACAAGGGCAAGATGAAAAGACCTAAATTCAGATAAACTATTACAACTGTTTCTATGTAGGAAGGCAATTCTATTCTGAAACACCATATTAAAAATATGGTTTTGGAATAAAAGGTTCTGTCTGTGTATAATTAAGGTAAAAAATATTTCAAATCATAGACTATAGAATGCTATGGTCCCATGCCAGTCATTCTCTTCACCCAAATTTAGAAGATGAATTATACATACATCTACACAATGGCAGTAATTATAGTTTGAGTTTCTGAGTGTATCTCTGTTCCGAGAATTGTGCTAGGTACTTTATAAACATATAAGGCCCTGGAAACAAGGAAGGCACTGTTATACCCACTTTGAAAGGAGAGACTAGACTCTGAAAAGTTAAGTAACATATTCAAGTCATATGAGCAGTAAGGCATAAAGACAGGACCCAAACACTGGTCTGTCTGCCTCCAGAGCCTGTGCTTATTAGATTAGGCTATGCTGTCTCCATGTTTATCTTTTTAAAGTTTTCACTTGCATTCCTTTTTACTTCTAGGAATGCTGGTTGAGGGGGAAAGGAAACAAGAGGAAGAGCATCAGCGTAGGGAGGTAGGTGTACAAAAGGCATATAAAGAAGAAGATGAAAAAAATCCACGTCGCTTCCCATACTATGGTCCCTGCTTGAGGAGGAAATAGTTGCTATAGCTGCTTCATTTAATAAATTCATTTACTCTGTGCTCCTTGCTGCTGCCATAAAGAGAGACACTAAGAAGATGGAAGCAGGACTTGGGAGCTGCTGCCTCCTAAGGACCAAAATGCAGAGTCCTTGACAGCTCAGCCCCTCTGATGGTGGGAATACTGACCTGGATGCCCATGGCCATTACTGACTGCCCAGGTAGGGGCAACCTGGATCTCTCAACCTGGCACACAGTGGCCTCAGCCCTGAAGCCTGCTCATATTGCCTGATCTCCAGTTTTTTCTTTGTCTCTTCCCCCCTATTCTGGTGACCACAATCCAAACAAACGGCAGCAGGGATGGGACTCATCTGGATTATATTAGCCGCTTGTATTATGCTATTTACATTTATGAAATATGGTATCGCAAGATCACATTTAGTAAAATTTTCCTTAAAAATGGTTTTATTCTCTAATCCACTTTTTATTGGTTAGTAGCAAAACAAAGTGGATCATATATTTAAAAGCAGGGGGAAGAAAAAAGACATACCATTCTAGAAATGTTTAACAAGCAAATACCCCAAGAATATTTATCCAAGTGATTACCCTGGGATATCTGAAGGGAAACGTGCAAGCAATTTTCTTGGCTATCATCACTTTGCTATGAAATGTAACCCCCTAAAACAGCCACAATAAAAGGCGCACCCCTTTAATTTGGCCAAAGTCTTAATACAATTGTGTTTGGGGAGCATGAATGGAGTTCCTACCTGGCATGACCATGGTCTGCGGAGCTGCTGCATCAGTACTTAGGCAGAGACGTCCACCTTTGGCTAATCGATCACAAAACAAGGTGATGTGCTTCTTCAGTTGGCTTGTGTCTTTGGGTATGCCCAGCTGGCTGTTGAGGTTCAAAGCCTGTTCCTTGGAACTCTTCGATAGGCAGGTCTTTAAGAGGTGAGAAAGAGCAGCATCCACCGTTTCTTCCCAGCCCTGGATGCAAAAGCCAATTTGGAATTTATGCAAAGATGACAAATGAGCAAAGTAAGCACTTTACCATTAACCAGGTTATAAGATTATGAGTGTTTAGGTCCCAGTGCTGGGAACTTGTTAAGAGCTTGGTGTCTGGTAGTCTAGACCAGTCTGGTTTTAAATTCTAGCTCTGTCTGCTGTTTGAGCATGTTACTAAATTCCCCTTAGCCTCATCCTTATGTACAAATGAGGCTACTAATAATCTGTACCTCCAAGGGTTCAGTTCAGTTCAGTTCAGTTCATTCACTCAGTCATGTCCAACTCTTTGCAGCCCCATGAATCACAGCACACCAGGCTTCCCTGTCCATCACCAACTCCCAGAGTTCACTCAGACTCACATCCATCGAGTCAGTGATGCCATCCATCCATCTCATCCTCTGTCGTCCCCTTCTCCTCCTGCCCCCAATCCCTCCCAGCATCAGAGTCTTTTCCAATGAGTCAACTCTTCGCATCAGGTGGCCAAAGTACTGGAGTTTCAGCTTTAGCATCATTCCTTCCAAGGAACACCCAGGGCTGATCTCCCTTAGAATGGACTGGTTGGATCTCCTTGCAGTCCAAGGGACTCTCAAGAGTCTTCTCCAACACCACAGTTCAAAAGCATCAATTCTTGGGAGTGATTAAATGAGATGGTACACGAGTAGCTTTTAGCCCCGCACCACACATGGTAATCATCATTATCTCAGGTATTGCTATGTTTGATGATCCAGAGGCAAAGCCTAGGATTATAATTCATTTTGCTGCTGAAGGAGAACCAGCCAAGACAGGAAGAGACTGGGGGAAACTGGAAGGGAGAGAAAACCCTGGTGTGTCTCTCAGGATTGGTTCCATAGTCTTGAAGCTGCAGGCAGAAACTAGAGGAGCTTTGTCAAGAGGGACTTTGGGAGGTACAAGCCTATCCAGTCCCACTTCCCTGTCAAGGTGACAAAAAGTGACACAGAATGAGGCAGTGAGCCGTTTATCCATTTTGGCTGGTGACAGTGTGGCTGTGATACAGTGAAGACTGTGAGGATGGCGGGGCCACCTCAGTACCCTACAGGCTGGAATTCTAGGGCTATCAATGGCAGACAGGGACTGCGGTGCCATCACAAAGGACTGGCACAAGGAGGCACCACAGTCAGGTGGGTTCAGATAACAACAAGTGAGGAGCCTTGAACAGATAACAACAGGTAAGGAGGCTTGAAGGAGAAAAGCAGCTTATGCTCTCCCATTGGACATGCCCAGAGATAACTGGGTGTGATTTTCAGGGGTTCCAGAGGTCCTAAGCATCAAAAATGAGTGAAATCTGGGTATTACTACCAATTGCATTTGTATTACTGGGTATTACTACCAATTGCATTTGATTGCATTTGTGTCCAGTGGCCAGTGAGACCTAGGGCACCACAGACTTGACAAAGTGAAATTACAAAGGATGACAGTGAATGACTACCCTCATAGAATTCTGCAGAAGAGTCCAAGGCCTCACCTAAGGGATGGGAAACCTGAGACTCAGAGAGGAGTCCCTGGATGAATTGACTGTTGGTAAATCACTGCAGATGGTGACTGCAGCCATGAAATTAAAAGACGCTTACTCCTTGGAAGGAAAGTTATGACCAACCTAGATAGCATATTGAAAAGCAGAGACATTACTTTACCAACAAAGGTCCGTCTAGTCAAGGCTATGGTTTTTCCAGTGGTCATGTATGGATGTGAGAGTTGGACTGTGAAGAAAGCTGAGCGCCGAAGAATTGATGCTTTTGAACTGTGGTGCTGGAGAAGACTCTTGAGAGCCCCCTGAGTTGCAAGAAGACCCAACCAGTCCATTCTAAAGGAGATCAGTCCTGGGTGTTCTTTGGAAGGAATGATGCTAAAGCTGTAACTTTCAAGTAGACAACCTCTCTGTTAGGCAGATAGTTGGCAAATCTCATTTGTTTTTTCCTCATATGTGTTTGGTATTGATTTTTGGGCTCCATAGACTCTAGGAGATGCAGTCTGGGCTCTGTTAAGTTTAAATTGAAGGGGGAGGGAAACCCCCTCATCTCCCTGTGGCTGAATAAGGTAGACATAACGTAACACTTTAGCAACTCTCCAAAGGAATCTCCTTTGACCACAACCCTCTTATAACACTGAGGTACAAAACCAATTTTGCAAATCCTTGCATGGAAAAAACTAACTGAATCACATTATCACTATCACATCCTTAAGAGAGTCACAACATTATTTGTATATAATGTATGTTTGTTGGAGAGAAAGAGTAAGAGATTAAAATTTCATGTGAAATCTTAAATTCTGACTTTGAGGGGATATGATCTTGCAGATCTTTCAGGGTGGAACTATTCTGATGTGAACTCCTGCTGTTATAATGGGATGAAAAAACATCAGTGGTCTGATAGTTGTTACAAATTTCAAAGTGTATGTAAAAACTCTGTGAGGATTAAAATATATCTTTGCACACCTGAAAAAAAAAAAAAAAAGCTGAAACTCCAATACTTTGGCCACCTGATGCGAAGAGTTGACTCATTGGAAAAGACTCTGATGCTGGGAGGGATTGGGGGCAGGAGGAGAAGGGGACGACAGAGGATGAGATGGCTGGATGGCATCACCGACTCGATGGACAAGAGTTTGGGTGAACTCTGGGAGTTGGTGATGGACAGGGTGGTCTGGCGTGCTGCAATTCATGGGGTCGCAAAGAGTTGGACACAACTGAGTGACTGAACTGAACTGCTCCATCCTCAACTTTATCAGCTAAGCCACCTTTCAAACATGCAAATTGGAATACATGATTCCTAAACTTCAACTCCTAAAGCCAAATGCTCAGTTTAGCACACAAAGCACTTTCTGCTCCACCTCCTGCTCCATTTTATTCTCTCCCTGTCCACCTGCACCCACACTCTCACCTTGGCCTCTCCAAAAGCTTGATCCTCCTGTTGCAATGCCTAATCACCATTCTTTCTTGCCAACTCCTACTTACAACTCAGCTCAGGCACTGCCATCTAAACATCACATGTGTGGGCCCTCTCTGGGACTCTGAGACCAGACTCACCCAGTTCATCACCCTGGGAGCACTCCTCACCCTATGCCGTGGCCACTGTCAGCATTCTGGTTTCTCCAGTGCCTGGAGATGTCCGCACCCCTAGCACTATGCTTGGTCAAGAAATGTGTCTGCTGGACAGAGACAGAGAGAGATAGTGAGAGATGGTGAACTAGGATCGCAGATTTGGGAGGACTCTGGAGATCTTTAGTCCAGTCTCATGGGATGCTTCCTGCTGAATAAAACAGAAACCATGTGCCTAGGTATGGCTGTCCCCAAGATACAAAATTATCACTTTTTGAGACAGTTTACTCCTTTAAGGGACACGTGAAACCAGCAGAAAGTTATTGCTAAAGCTGAGCTAAAATCTGCCCCATTGGCCCTTATTCTACCCTCCAGAGCCATGCAGGATAAATCTAACCTCTCTTCTACATGACAACCCTTTATATCTAAGAAGACAGCAATTCAGTACCCTCTCTTCCAGAACAAACATCCCCAGTTCCTCCAGCTCTTCCTTATATAAATATGGTTTCAAGTTTTCTCTCCATCCTGACCACTTGTCTTTGAATGAGCTCCAATTTTAAACACTTAAACATTTATACAGCTAACTAGGGAACCCCAAACTGACCCTAAGACAGCAGGCAGGGGATGGGGATTCAGGGTTGGTAGAGTCACGCCCCACCCCACTGTTTACTGGGAATTCTCCCTGCCAACCAGGCCTCCGGTTGCCTCTGCTTTCTTGGCAGCCACACCACACTCTTGATTCACACAAGCAAACACAATTAAGCCCCAGGCCTTTCTCACACTCACCACATATCTTCCTTTTAGGCTTAAGCAGTTCGTTCTTTAGACCAAAGTGCAGAATCTCTATATATCCACTAAAGAACTTCCCACTGATTGCCAACATAAGGATTTTTCACTCTATTGATCCATTATAGATGCCACCAGGCAAATAAGGAAACACATTAATTATTTTTAAATGAGATGTCAAAGGCTATAACAAAAACTTCCTACTCCAAACCACTAAAGAATAATAAAACACCAGTTGCTACAAAGAAATCTCTATACAACTATCAAAATCTAAATCAGATCAATATTTAAAATTGAATTTGTATTTCAATAATAATGGGGATGAAAATTAAGACAAAATAGTAACCCAAATGTCATTGTAGAGGACACATTTCCAAGTTGTTTTTGATACCATCAATGATGACCTCTGGAGTATAAGAAGGAAAGATCCTTTGTATATAATTTGGCATTTATGTACTCTGTGGTCATTTCAGCATTAAAACAGTTCCTACTATTTTATAGACTATTCATCTAAGCTAACTATTATTTTCATAAGTAGGTTATAGTAGCATATTAGATAATTTAAGTAGATATGGCATTTAGTTAATACAGAAGTACTACAGAATTTCCTTTTCTACTGCCAACTTGCAGATCAAGTCAAAAACCATGTCATGGTTAGGTATTTGGCATGGATATTTCTTTAATATAATGAGGCATGATGCCAAAACTTCAAAAAGATTGCTACTGAAATACAGGGTTATTATTTGGAGAGCTCAAATTGCTACATAAACTCAAATATAATAAAAAAAAAGAAATGTTTATGAGACAAAAGAAGAGCTTTAAAAATGCAATGTGATAATATACTGATCAAACACATAGCCTACTTACCTGATAAAACGTGAAACAAAACCATGTGGAAATCTAGAATCTCAAGGACAAAAAGTTTAAAGGTAAGCTGTTCTAACCACCTTTTTGGTGTTTGAGTCCATCACCTTTATTTAGATCCTTTAAATTGATAAGTCCAATATTCAGTTTTAATGTCTAAACACACACACAAACATACACACACACAACCCATATGCACACACCTGATCTTTATCCTCTAACGTTGAGCATCAGTTGCACTAATAACTGAACACCAATTGATGTTCACCAATTGCTCTCTCCTAATTGTGAGAGTGAAGGAAAATCTTAATTTTAGTGCTTAAAATAGCACTAAAAATGTCTGGAAGGGATGAAACTACTAAGCAAGCGCTCTTCAGTAATAATTGATATGATTTTAGTTCTCAAATCCACAGCCTAACTCTTAAATCCCAGTTTACCTATGTGCGGCTTTTGGGAAACAATAGTAGGTGGGAAGTTAAATAAAGAAATAAATGTGTGAATAAGTCAATCAATAAATGTAAATGTACATGCTATTCTGTTTTATCTTCTCCACAGCCCTTGTCAGCGTTACAAATTAATTCATTTACTGGGCTTTTTTGTGTTTACTGTATCTGGTCTACAACTGATCATTGGCGTTTTCCTTTGCTCCCAAGCTCTAGACTCTATCCCATGTGGTAACTTGACTTTTGTCTGAGTCCTTCTACCTGAGCCCCTATGTTGGGAGCCTGCTTGAAAGGCCCCTCCTTAATGGACTGGGCTGCCTTGCTCCTGCCAAATCCCTCCCAAGGAACGAAACCTATGGCTGTAGCCCTGCTGCTTGACTGCAGTGCCAAGTTGCCTGCTGCACGCATCCCCCAGACTGAGAGGCTGCTCACTCAGCCTTCTGCTTTTGTGTTCCACCTGCCTGTGTGGAGGCTCCCGTATGCCATGCTGGCCCGACATGCCTCTCGGTACCAGTGGGATGTCTCATGTCTATGGTCTCTGCTATCCTCTTCCTGACTGAAGACAACTGAGCTCTGATTTTTATGATCCAGAGACCAGACAGCCATGGCTGAGTTTCTGACGTCTCTGCCCTACCTGTCCTGCTAGTCTCCACTGGTCATGGTGCCTAAATACCAGTGTAAGCAAGTGGCTTTTCAGAAAGAATAAGAAGCAGAAAGTTTGACCAAGTTTGTAAAGTGTATTTCCCAGGGTATCAACAGAAGTAAGCAAAAAAGAGAAAAACCTAAAAGATTTTCTCATGCCACCTACAAATTAAAACAATTAAGTTGAAGATAACTGCTCCTCAGCTTCTGGGTTTTGACTTAACTCATTCACCTCAACTGCCTCTTCACTTTGATAAATCACTTAATCTCTGTAGGCTGTGTGTGTGTGTGTGTGTGTGTGTGTATACGCATGCGCATGTGCTCAATCACTCCATCGGGTCTGACTCTCTGTGACTCCATGGACTGTAGCCCGCCAGGATCCTCTGACCATGGGACTTTACAGGCAAAAATACTGGAGCTGCCATTTCTATTTTAGGGGATCTTTCTGACCCAGGGATCGAACCCACATCTTCTATGTCTCCTGCATTGGTCGGGGGATTCTTTACCACTAGCACCACCTGGGAAGCCCAGGGTATATCCAAAGTCTCCATAAAACAGGAATAACACTATTTGCCATGCCAATCTTACATGAATGATAAGGCACTCAAAAATCTTACGCAGAAGATACTGTGGAATAAGCATATATATGCAAATCCTACTTTTCTAAAAAATCAGAAAATACAAACACACCATTGGAACCCAACGTACAAAGTAACATCTTTAAACTTTTATTCAAACAAATTATAAACTTCTGCAAAAGTATGTTTATAATAGAAACACTACCACATCCGCAACTATAGTAGTATAGGGAAAAACCACAAAATGCCATGGTAGCATTTATTACCAAATGTGCACATAGTTAACTCTAAGTGAGAGAGGAAAGATTTAAAAAAGAGAGAGAGATCTGTGTAAATGAACAAATGGAGATTGTGTAGCCACAGCTAGGGTTCAGTTGAGAAGAGAACATTCTTAGAAACAGCCTGTCTTACACATTACACATTTGAAGGTAAAATGATGATTACATCATATTTATTTATCTGAAAAAAAAAACTGTATCAAAGAGAAATAGATTTCATCTTGAATAGATGTAAAGAATTCACAGTAAGTCTTTGGTATTTATGACTGATCTACAGAGCTTTACGGTTACTATTACTTTGTATTGTATTCTATCATGTTATATTTAGCCAAGGTAAGCTAAAAACAATGATGTGAAATGTTATTGTAAAGCTAGGTACAAATTTAGTTCTTTAGTTGTAAATTATATATTTGTAAGATATAAGAATTTTTCAGGATTGATCTAGGTTCAGATTATTTCTAAAGAATAGATTTTATTCAGCAAATCTCTCTTCATGCAAAGGAGGGCTTGAAATATTGAGCTATATACCTCTGAGAAGTAAAACAGCTCTTTGAAATTGAAACAAAATAAAATAAAATTAAAAAAAATGAAACCAAGCTGGATGGCCTATGTAGCAGTTTAAGCTTTTTAAACCCATCACTAATAAAATGAAACCCAATGGCGACTGCAGCCATGAAATTAAAAGACACTTACTCCTTGGAAGAAAAGTTATGACCAACCTAGATAGCATATTCAAAAGCAGAGACATTACTTTGCCAACAAAGGTCCGACTAGTCAAGGCTGTGGTTTTTCCAGTAGTCATGTATGGATGCAAGAGTTGGACTGTGAAGAAAGCTGAGCGCTGAAGAATTGATGCTTCTGAACTGTGGTGTTGGAGAAGACTCTTGAGAGTCCCTTGGACTGCAAGGAGATCCAACCAGTCCATTCTAAAGGAGATCAGCCCTGGGTGTTCTTTGGAAGGACTGATGCTGAAGCTGAAACTCCAGTCCTTTGGCCACCTCATGCGAAGAGTTGACTCATTGGAAAAGACTCTGATGCTGGGAGGGATTGGGGGCAGGAGGAAAAGGGGATGACAGAGGATGAGATGGCTGGATGGCATCACCGACTCGATGGACGTGAGTTTGAATGAACTCCAGGAGATGGTGATGGACAGGGAGGCCTGGTGTGCTGCGATTCATGGGGTCGCAAAGAGTCAGACATGACTGAGCAACTGAACTGAACTGAACTGAACCGAACTCTCCAACATCATCCTTTCTTATCTTAAACTGCAATGACTTATTGGACTTAATGGAGTTCTCCAGTTCTTTGTGATGCTTCAAAAGCTGTAGAAATCTACTTCAGATTTTAACCAAAAGTAGAACAAGGTGCCAGGCTTATCAACATAATATTATGAAAAATAAAACACACTGCTTCCTATCAGGTGAAAATCTAAAACCTTTTTGACAAACAGAAGCTTAGCAAACTTCATGCAGTTTAGCAGCAATACAGGCAGAAAGCACAAGGTTGCTTCAAATCAACCTACTCTGATCCTTTTTTTTTTTAAGTTACATTTTGCTAAGAAATCTGCATTTGACCTATATTCTCATGCTGATCCTGAAGCTTTAGACAGGAAAAGGAACACAAAGTAGATTACCTCAATTATCAAGAAACTTGATCCTGGATAGCCATATTCAATTTTAAAACAAAACATTAATGATGCTTCACCTAGACAAACATCTTGACTAAGGATTCAAGTTTGCTTCAGGCAAAAGTTTCCAGTCACAGGTACTATTCAGAAATAACTTACAAAAATATTAAGACTGAAAAATAAAATTGATAATGAATATTCAGGGGGAACCTGCTTCTCATGATGGTAAATTAGATCATGTTGGCCAATTATCCCACTGAGAATAACTAGAAAAAAATATATACAAAAAATCACCTCTTTGAAGGTATAGGAAAGCTAACAAGATAGTAGTTACCAGGTCAAGATCAAGGGGAAAAGGGAGGCCCAGGAAAGTGACTCCTGAATTTGTGGCTGCTTTTCCCTCTGACATTAGTTACCTGGCCTAACATGTAGCACTGGGTCCTTCAATTATTCACTGCTTTAGGCGAGGACTTATGCTTGCTTATGTATTTCCTTGTAGGAGGCAGCAAGGGTCATGAAAGTTAGAAGTCTGAAGACCTAGGCTAAATTTTGACACCTTTCCTTATAAGCTGTATGTCTCTGGGAAAGTTATTTTAGGCCTCAGCATCTCAGTTTTCTCATCGGTTAAAAAAATCAGAAAAGTAATTTCCTTTGCCAGGTACATTTAGACTTAATGAGACATGTTTATTAATCATGGGGAGGCTTCCCAAGTGGTGCTAGTGGTAAAGAACCCATGTGCCAAAGAAGGAGACACAAGAGATGTGGTTCAATTCCTGGGTTGGGAAAATCCCCTGAAGTAGGAAATGGCAACCCACGCCAGTATTCTTGCCTGAAAAATTCCAAGGACAGAGGAGCTATAGTTCATGGGGCCACAGAGAATCAGACACGATTGAGTGAATAAGCACTGGCACCATTTATCAATTGTAGTTACTTAATTATTTAATTCCATATTATTATTCTTACTTCTGGAAATACTCTCTGAAAGTTGATCTTTGGAGGGTTGGTTCTTGTGAATAATAATGACACTAGAAATAATAACAACAAAAGTAACAACTGTTTAGGATCTCTTATGTACTAGAAAGTACGCTAAGAAATTTATAAACATTATTTGTACTAATAAATATTTATCCCATGAAGTTGGTGCTGTAACTTCCAACTAAGGTGCTAGATGTAAAGTAGTTTAAAGTAAAAAAGTTTATCATAAATAACACAGTTACTAAAAGTAAGAGCTGTAATGGGATCCAACTGCATGGCTCTAAATCCCATGCTCTTGGCCACTCAGCAAGAACTTTTTTCCCATTTCATCATGTGTGTCTCTCAGCCTATTGTCATCAAGTCACTTTAGGCAGAAAATATATGAGGTCTTCACCTAGAAAATTTATGGTCACAAAATTTATATCAGCTTCTTTATCCAAATAAATAATCTGTGTATAACTAAATGAAATTTTACTGCATAATCAAAAAGCACTATGATTTGTGTCAGTTTGTATGAGTTAAACTTTTAGAAGAGTCTACCAAAGTCTACCTCTTAGCTGCCTGGACTACTATAACTGACATGAAGGAACTGCCCTGGGACACCACATCCCCTGAAAACATAACAATGGTCGAACTTGACTTCAATGAGTCTGAGTTATCGATGCTCAATTCAGGGACTCATTATCGAGAATACTTGGAGAAGACATTTCTATTTTGGAATCAAAAGACACATGAGGTCATAGACTCCCCAAATATCCCTATATCTGACAAAGTCCGAGAAGAATCTTACTGAAGTTAGGACAAGAGAAGAACCATGTGAATAAACTGAAGGGGTCAACTTCTCCCTAATACACTATATTCTTAAAAATCTCAACGAATAAGAAATAACCAAACTCGAAAAAAGTCCCAAAATACATGAAACCACTGATTTAAGTGTAAAGCATTTTTCTCTAGAATTCTTTTCTTTTTGTTTTTCTTTCTTCCCTTTAATTAGTTTGATTTTTAGGACCACCCCACCCAGAAGCTTCACTGTTTTAAGATTTGCTTACCTACTTCTTTCTTGGTCAAAGCCACCGGTGGATCTGAGATAGCTATAGGAAAGTCCACCTACTAGGATTCTATTTCTATTTTCTTTCAAATAGAATTCAAATTTGAAGAAAAAAGTACGGAGAATGGGATCTGAAGTGATTGACTGTATACCATTCAATGTTTGTGTCATTTTTCACAGCAATCAAGCTAAGGTAACAGTAACATAGGGGGCTTCCCAGGTGGCTCAGTGGTGAAAGTATTCACCTGCCAATGCAGGGGATGCAGGTTCCATCCCTGGGTTGGAAAGATCTCCTGGAGGAGGAAACTGTAACCCACTCCAGTATTCTTGCCTGGAGAATCCCAGGGACGGTGGAGCCTGGTGGGCTGGTTGCAACGAGTCAGACATGACTGAGCTTGAGCGACTGATCACACAAAATAGTAACATAGCAGCACAGACCTCAAATAGCAATTATTTATGAGATGGTATGCTTATCCCTAATTCAGTTCAGTTCAGTTCAGTCGCTCAGTCGTGTCCGACTCTTTGCGACCCCATGAATCGCAGCACTCCAGGCCTCCCTGTCCATCACCAACTCCGGAGTTCACTCAGACTCACGTCCATCGAGTCAGTGATGCCATCCAGCCATCTCATCCTCTGTCGTCCCCTTCTCCTCCTGCCCCCAATCCCTCCCAGCATCAGAGTCTTTTCCAATGAGTCAACTCTTCGCATGAGGTGGCCAAAGGACTGGAGTTTCAGCTTTAGCATCATTCCTTCCAAAGAAATCCCAGGGCTCATCTCCTTCAGAATGGACTGGTTGGATCTCCTTGCAGTCCAAGGGACTCTCAAGAGTTTTCTCCAACACCACAGTTCAAAAGCATCAATTCTTTGGCGCTCAGCCTTCTTCACAGTCCAACCTGATTTCAAATGTTTCGTCCATTTAATACAGCACTAGTTTAATCCATATAACCATTTATCTATTTTAAAATATTTATTTACAGTCCACTGATACATAAGACATTATACCAAACATTATGAAGTTTAAAAAAAAGGCAAATCAGATATGGATCCTACCCTCAAGTAACAATTAAGAATGTATAAAAAAATATAATGATGCAGAAAATGAAATGTATTTAGAGAGAGGTATAGATAATGTGCTTTAGGAATGCTTTTGTTTTAGCCCCCTTCCTAGAATGATATCAAGAATTATCTGTCAGCAATAAAATTTAAGACAGGAAGATCTCTGTCTACATCATGAGATACCGTCCTGTCAGTTTTGTGCAAAAATCAATATCGTTGAGTTCATATTAGTGCTATGTGAAGCAAACAAGTAGACTAAATTTGTCAGCATTTTCTAGTATAAAATGCAGAGTGGGTACACATAATACAAAATAAAAATTACTATTATCCTTGTTAAAGTAGTCATATTGAAGAATAAAACTTCAGTATGATCACCTGGTCAAAAGCTCCCCCCACTGAACCAGGTTTCACTTTTGTGAGGCTCCTTAGTTTGGGTTCAAATCTCGCCTCTGCTTTTTTCCAGCTATATGACCTTGGGCATATTTCCTCATCTATAAATTGAAAGTAATAGTCATGAAGCAAGGATGTGGGTGCCAGTAGGATATCGGACAGCTGATCCAAAAGGTGTCAGTGGGAAGTGAGCAGGAGAAGGTGGAGAAGGCAATAAACTGCTGGCTGTGAACAGGTACAGCCTTAGGTAGCTAGTGCAGTCCTCCTGGACTACTCTGGGAGGTGGTGTGGAGCATACCTCGGACTTTCCCAGCTGGAGGGATGAGGGAGCTGGGGTATTAATCTACCAACCGTATTAGTCACTGACCAAGCACGGTGGCTCCACAGGCTCTGCCAAACAGGGAGATTCCTCAGTCAGAAAAACTGCAGGTGCCCAGCAGGTAGAAGCTTTTAGGAACAGCAGAAGGTAAAGAGATATGGATGGAGTATGAACCGCATCTATTACAGCCCCCTACTTCAAAGGGACGGAGTGAGGATTAAATGTGGTAATGTAGGTAGAGTCCTTGGCCAATGCATAGAACATAATAATGCTCAATAAAAGTTCACTTTCTTACATTTTTTTTTAAGTTGAGGAGGCAGGCCTATCTCTTCTGTGTGTGTATGATTGTATACGTGTTATGTATTTAATTCCTCTCCTTTTTTCCTCTACAAAACAGGGATGTCTTAATTAGGGAAGTTTATTGGATTTATTTCTAAAGTTGTTAAAAATTATATAAAGATGTTTATGACTTTGAATTTAGAGCCAATGGGTTAGAAAACAACTAACCACTGCAGCTGACCACTGTCATTAAACCACAGAAATTAGATTACATAGGAAAGTGGAAAGTTTCACCATTTTAAATGCAGAAAGTGAAGCATATTCCTGCTAACAACATCAGTGATTTCATCCACATAGTCTCGTTCACTGTGACGGGAGAGACCAGTGTTTCTGCAGTCATCATAAATGACAGATCACTGAAATCAAAACTTACCTCATAATCATTCTGCCAGAATAAGAAGGAGAGCAACCTTGATTAGTCAACCCTCATTACTTCTCAGTTTCTTTGTGGCTTTCTTTTCAAAAAGCAACAACTGGTAAGATTTTTCCTATTTATATGGAATGCACTGCTGGTCAAGGGTATCAGCTCCAAGACGGAACACCAGGGCATTGCCCTTTTCTATAACTTCCTGTCCCCAGTTCAAACCATTCACAAATTCCCAGTTAGCAAAAAATAACTCTAAATCTTTTACTCTGTGCTTACAATTATGTTCTATCAATTCTAGGGCATTGTTTTCATATTTGAATATCTCTGAAACAGACTGTGTCAAACTCAGTGGCATCTGACAACTGCTGGCTTCCAGGCACCAGTCCAGGTATTGCTGCTGGTGCCTGGGCATGCACATTCTTTGTCTTAGTAACTTTTCCTACCATGTCACTTCAATTGATGGATGTTTAATGGTCATACTTCCCTGCCAAACTGATTACCTTTTAAAATATCAAGATTATACCACGATTCATCATTAAACAAAAAAGCTGTGTGCACATAAAGGCATGGAAACAGAATAGTTGGAAGTATAAATTTGAAATTAGTGAAGTGAATATTCATGACAGAAGAATGACAGCAATTCCAGATGTTCTTGCAAAGCAAAAGCTACTCGCCTTTCAGGATATAAAATAAGAAGATAAAGAAGCTAGAGCCTATTATACAGAGTGAAGTCAGAAAGAGGAGAACAAATATTGTCTATTAACACATACATATAGCTAGAAAAATGGTACTGATAAACCTATTTGCAAGGAAGTAACAGAAACACAGGTATAGAGAACAGAATTCTGGACACAGAAGAAGAAGGAAAGAGTGGGACGAATTGAGAGAGTAGCATTGACAATATGTGCACCACCGTGTATAAAATAGACAGTTAGTGGGAAGATTCTGTATAACACAGAGAGCTCAGCTCAGTGCTCCGTGACAACCTAGAGGGGTGGGATGGGAGACGGGCTGGGAAGGAGGTTCAAGAGGGAGGGGATATATGTATACTTATAGCTGATTCACGTTGCTGTACGGCAGAAACCAACACCACATTGTAAAGCAATTATCCTCCAATTAAAAATGAATTTAAAAGAAACCAAGAAGATACAGATAGGAGAAATGTATTATGTACTATCCTATGCCAAACAATACAACTAAAGTAAGAGAAATTGCCAAATCCCTGGGATAGATGTGGTCTGCTTAATGAATGTGTCACACAAGACTCTTGCTGGAGCAGTAAACATCAATTTGCCTAAAATTTCTTGGTAACTATGGACAGAAGCTGCTTCAGTTCAGTTCAGTCGCTCAGTTGTGTCCGACTCTTTGCAACCCCATGAATCACAGCACTCCAGGCCTCCCTGTCCATTACCAACTCTCAGAGTTCACTCAGACTCACGTCCATCGAGTCAGTGATGCCATCCAGCCATCTCATCCTCTGTCGTCCCCTTCTCCTCCTGCCCCCAATCCCTCCCAGCATCAGTCTTTTCCAATGAGTCAACTCTTTGCATGAGGTGGCCAAAGTATTGGAGTTTCAGCTTTAGCATCGGTCCTTGCAAAGAACACCCAGGGCTGGTCTCCTTTAGAATGGACAGGTTGGATCTCCTTGCAGTCCAAGGGACTCTCAAGAGTCTTCTCCAACACCACAGTTCAAAAGCATCAATTCTTCAGCGCTCAGCTTTCTTCACAGTCCAACTCTCACATCCATACATGACTACTGGAAAAACCATAGCCTTGACTAGATGGAGCTTTGTTGGCAAAGTAATGTCTCTGCTTTTGAATATGCTATCTAGGTTGGTCATAACTTTCCTTCCAAGGAGTAAGCGTCTTTTAATTTCATGGCTGCAGTCACCATCTGCAGTGATTTTGGAGCCCCAAAAAATAAAGTCTGACACTGTTTCCACTGTTTCCCCATCTATTTCCCATGAAGTGATGGGACCAGATGCCTTAATTTGCACCAAAATGTGATTCAACTGAAGGAAAAAAAAAATGAAGCTTTGAGCTTAGTCCAAAAAGAAAATTTTTAGAATGAATATCAAAGGCTCAGAAAAAAATCAGGAAGGTAAGAGTGGCATACTCTTAAAGATACACAAAATGCTGTTCATGCACACAGGACAGTGCTATGTGCAAAAACACAGAGAGCATGACCTGTTGTTGAAAGGTGACTTAAGCGTATCAATCTTTGAATGTGAAGAAGTTTCAGGAATACCTTAACTAATTTATATTGCTTTCCTCTTATTCAGGCTCAAGAGTAAGATGTGGTAGAACATATGTCTGCATGTGTGCATGCTAACTCGCTTCAGTCATGTCCGACTCTGTACGACCCTATGGACTGGAGTCCTCCAGGCTCCTCTGTCCACGGGATTCTCCAGACATGAGTGGGTGGCCATGCCCTCCTCCAGGGGATCTTCCTGACTGAGGAATTGAACCCATGTCTCCTAAGTCTCCTGCATTGGCAGGTGGGTTCTTTACCACTAACGCCACCTGGGAAGCCCAAAACATATGTCTAAGTAACTCTAAAAGCTCTTTCAATAATTACCTAAAAAACTAAGTGATAAAAAATACTATGTCATAGTTTATTTGGCTTTGTTTTTTTCTAAGTGACCCATAAAATAATACTGTCACTAACAATGGATGGCATCCTATTGTTGAAATAGTAGTAACAAGAGCTACTAATTCCTGGAGATTGTACATGCCCAGAACTACATTTGGCACTTTATATACATTTCCTCAATTAGTCCTCCTATGAATCTTAAGAAGTTTATAAAGGGTGTCCTAACGGCACCCCACTCCAGTACTCTTGCCTGGAAAATCCCATGGATGGAGGAGCCTGGTGGGCTGCAGTCCATGGGGTTGCGAAGAGTCCGACACGACTGAGCGACTTCACTTTCACTTTTCACCTTCAAGCATTGGAGAAGGAAATGGCAACCCACTCCAGTATTCTCACCTGGAAAATTTCATGGACAGAGGAGCCTGGTAGGCTACAGTCCATGGGTCACGAAGAGTCAGACATGACTGAGCACACACACACACACACACACACACACACATGTATTTAAAGTAAATTAAACTAATGTGACTACACTTCCAGCAGGAATCAAATTGGTAAGCATTGTGAGGATGGTGATGATCATTACTGTCCTCATTGTGGTAGCAGGATTTTTACTTAAGTATTTATATTTAAATATTGTATTTAAAATGAGGGCTTCCCTCATAGTTCAGTTAGTAAAGAATATGACTGCAATGCAGAAGACCCTGGTTCAGTTCCTGGGTCAGGAAAATCCACTGGAGAAGGAATAGGCTACCCATTCCAGTATTCTGGGGCTTCCCTTGTGGCTCAGTTGGTTAAAAATCCACCTGCAATGCAGGAGAACTGGGTTGGGAAGATCTCCTGGAGAAGGAAAAGGCTACCCACTCCAGTATTCTGGCCTGGAGAATTCCATGGACTATATAGTCCATGGGGTTGCAAAGAGTCAGACACGACTGAGCCACTTTCACTTTCATATTTAATTCACACCTTATTTCACAAAGGATTTGAGGTGGCATACAGTGAAAGTAAAGCTTCAAATAATTTTTTGTTCACTTGCTTGGTCTCCTTATTCTTAAATGCGTGAATAATGTTAAATGTGTCCATGAAAGCATTGTTTCATATTTGATATACACAAGGAAAGATTAAAAAATTATACATCACCATTTGTAAATGTATTCTCCTTGGCTCCTAATCTGATGTATTTCAACTATTTCAATTTTTAAAACAGCAAGCAGGTCATCAGAAAAGCTCTAAGATACATTATATTCAACTCTAGGGATGTCAAATATTCCATTACATAACATCAGTTGCATCTAACTAGTAACAAGGCAGAGTATGCAGCCATTATGAACACAAAACTAATTCTTTCATGTTTATCTTGCTGGCTAAGATCATGGGAATTAGCAAAATATTTACTTTCTGCACTATGTTCCCATAGACAGTTACACTTGTGATGATACTTGAGCAGTCATAAAGGCCGGCTTGATACTGACACCAGACTTCCTCCTTTTGTTTGCCTTTTAAGAAGGGGTCATTAATAATAGTAATGATTAGCCATCACAGTCATCACTCAATCCAGACAGGAGGCACAATGGCCCTTACATCAAATCTGACCTGTGACGTAGAAGTCTTCAGGCCTTGTAAGTAAGTCTTGATAAGTCCCTCTGCACAATAGGATTTCCTATTATAAACATCTGTTTTCTCACACGAACCATGTTGAAAATGTTAAAAATAAGTTTCTCTTTCCATATCAGTTTGTACCAGGAATAATCAATCAAAAAGTAAGGCTGAAGGTCCAAATCTCCTTCCTTGACTGATGTAAATTTCCATCTTAACTTTTCCCAGGGGATTTCAAACATCAGTACTAGGGAAGGTAACTATTAAGCCCTAAAGAACACAATAAAGCTTTTCTTTTTCAAATAGTAGATAACATCTACTACAGATATTAAAAGCACTTGGAAAGAAAAGAAAAAGTCAGGAAAGATGCTATGCAACATGCCAATATTTCCTCCACTTTTAGGAGTGTACACAATCAGGTCCCCAAACCAGTGCTCTGTTGCTCTTTTCATTAGAGCTTCTTCTGGAATCAGGTGGAACACAGGAACATTTAGAGTAGAAGTATGAGACAGCCATCTGGAAATGTGCTGCTCCTTGTTTTCCTGCCATCTGCTGGGCTTCATCTTACAAAATCTTAGTCATCTAAGCTGTTTACTAGGAAAATGAGAAGCAGATTTATACAGAGATTAGGAAGGGCAAAAAGGATTCATCCACATACCAACTCCAAGTGATAGTAACTACCTGTGTGTATATTCAGTTACTCAGTCGTGTCTGACACTTTGAAACCCTTAGGACTGTAGCCTGCCAGGTTCCTCTGTCTATAGGGTTTTTCAGGCAAGAATACTGGAATGAATTGCCGTGTTCTCCTCCACAGGATCTTCCAGACTCAGGGATCGAACCTGTGTCTCCTGCATTACAGGCAGATTTTCTGCTGGCTGCACCATTGGGAAAGATCATTACCTAGAATGCTATGTTTAAAAAATTCTGAATCCAGGTGTCAACTCAACAGGAAAGGGTTCATGATGATTATAACATCCACCAAGGCCATATGAAGGGGGTGTAGCAGCCCTTGTAGCAGATGCTTGCCTCTTCATTGTGCAAATGCACACATCTCCTCAGATGAGTTTCTTGTTCCTAGGAGAATATCTGGAGAAGGTAATGGCACCCCACTCCAGTACTCTTGCCTGGAAAATCCCATGGGTGGAGGAGCCTAGTAGGCTGCAGTCCATGGGGTCGCTAGGAGTTGAACACAACTGAGCGACTTCACTTTCACTTTTCACTTTCATGCACTGGAGAAGGAAATGGCAACCCACTCCAGTGTTCTTGCCTGGAGAATCCCAGGGACGGGGGAGCCTGGTGAGCTGTGGTCTATGGGGTCGCACAGAGTCGGACATGACTGAAGCGCCTTAGCAGCAGCAGAATATCTGGTTATTGTGCATATGATCAGGCTGATCCCATAACACAAGAAATAAGGGCTGCTAATGCAAACACCATGGCATAACTATATGTCAGTGGTCTACCCTGCTTTCACCAATTTTTTAAAATGTGCTGAAGTTCTTAACTCAACCGACCCTTTCTCTCTTAATTTCTCTCTTAATGACTGATAGTGCCAAGCAACAGAAACCTCTGCCATGATGGAGATGTTCTATATCTACACTCTCCAGTGCGATAGCCACTCACCACATGTGGCTATTGAGCAACTGAAATATAGCTAGTGTGACCGAGAAACTGAAGTTTTAATTTTATTTCATTATAATTTACTTAAGTTTCAACTTATTTTTTTTAATTTTTTAACTTTACCATATTGTATTGGTTTTGCCATATATCAACATGAATCTGCCAAAGGTATACATGTGTTCCCCATTCTGAACCCTCCTCCCTCCTCCCTCCCCGTACAATCCCTCTGGGTTGTCCCAGTGCACCAGCCCCAAGCATCCAGTATCGTGCATCGAACCTGGACTGGTGACTCGTTTCATATATGATATTATACATGTTTCAATGCCATTCTCCCAAATCATCCCATCCTCTCCCTCTCCCACAGAGTCCAAAAGACTGTTCTATACATCAGTGTCTCTTTTGCTGTCTCGTATACAGGGTTATTGTCACCATCTTTCTAAATTTCATATATATGCGTTAGTATACTGTATTGGTGTTTTTCCTTCTGGCTTACTTCACTCTGTATAATAGGCTCCAGTTTCATCCACCTCATTAGGACTGATTCAAATGTATTCTTTTTAATGGCTGAGTAATACTCCATTGTATATATGTACCACAGCTTTCTTATCCATGCGTCTGCTGATGGACATCTAGGTTGCTTCCATGTCCTGGCTACTATAAACAGTGCTGTGATTAACATTGGGGTACACGTGTCTCTTTCAATTCTGGTTTCCTCAGTGTGTATGCCCAGCAGTGGGATTGCTGGGTTATATGGCAGTTCTATTTCCAGTTTTTTAAGGAATCTCCACACTGTTCTCCATAGTGGCTATACTAGTTTGCATTCCCACCAACAGTGTAAGAGGTTTCTCTTTTCTTCACACCCTCTCCAGCATTTATTGCTTGTAGACTTTTGGATCGCAGCCATTCTGACTGGCGTGAAATGGTATCTCATAGTGGTTTGATTTGCATTTCTCTGATAATGAGTGATGTTGAGCATCTTTTCATGTGTTTGTTAGCCATCTGTATGTCTTCTTTGGAGAAATGTCTATTTAGTTCTTTGGCCCGTTTTTTGATTGGGTCGTTTATTTTTCTGGAATTGAGCTGCAGGAGTTGCTTGTATATTTTTGAGATTAGTTGTTTGTCAGTTGCTTCATTTGCTATTATTTTCTCCCATTCTGAAGGCTGTCTTTTCACCTTGCTTATAGTTTCCTTTGTTGTGCAGAAGTTTTTAATTAGGTCCCATTTGTTTATTTTTGCTTTTATTTCCAATATTCTGGGAGGTGGGTCATAAAGGATCCTGCTGTGATGTATGTCTGAGAGTGTTTTGCCTATGTTCTCCTCTAGGAGTTTTATAGTTTCTGGTCTTACGTTTGGATCTTTAATCCATTTTGAGTTTATTTTTGTGTATGGTGTTAGAAAGTGTTCTAGTTTCATTCTTTTACAAGTGGTTGGCCAGTTTTCCCAGCACCACTTGTTAAAGAGATTGTCTTTAATCCATTGTATGTTCTTGCCTCCTTTGTCAAAGATAAGGTGTCCAAAGATAAGGTGTGGATTTATCTCTGGGCTTTCTATTTTGTTCCATTGATCTATATTTCTGTCTTTGTGCCAGTACCATACTGTCTTGATGACTGTAGCTTTGTAGTAGAGCCTGAAGTCAGGCAGGTTGATTCCTCCAGTTCCATTCTTCTTTCTCAAGATTGCTTTGGTTATTCAAGGTTTTTTGTATTTCCATACAAATTGTGAAATTATTTGTTCTAGCTCTGTGAAGAATACCGTTGGTAGCTTGATAGGGATTGCATTGAATCTATAAATTGCTTTGGGTAGTATACTCATTTTCACTATATTGATTCTTCCAACCCATGAACATGGTATATTTCTCCATCTATTAGTGTCCTCTTTGATTTCTTTCACCAGTGTTTTATAGTTTTCTATATATAGGTCTTTAGTTTCTTTAGGTAGATATATTCCTAAGTATTTTATTCTTTTCGTTGCAATGGTGAATGGAATTGTTTCCTTAATTTCTCTATTTTCTCATTATTAGTGTATAGGAATGCAAAGGATTTCTGTGTGTTAATTTAATATCCTGCAACTTTTCTATATTCATTGATTAGTTCTAGTAATTTTCTGGTGGAGTCTTTAGGGTTTTCTATGTAGAGGATCATGTCATCTGCAAACAGTAAGAGTTTTACTTCTTCTTTTCCAATTTGGATTCATTTTATTTCTTTTTCTGCTCTGATTGCTGTGGCCAAAACTTCCAAAACTATGTTGAATAGTAATGGTGAAAGTGGGCACCCTTGTCTTGTTCCTGACTTTAGGGGAAATTAAATTTCAATTTAAATAGCTACATATGATAGGTGGCTATCATGTTAGATAGCCGATGGCTGCACAGGGCTAGAATATGCTTCCTTGTAATGCTGAAGTAAATCCACAAAGGATGGGTACTAAGTCTATTTGGTTTCTTGAGGCAAGCTCAGGCCTAGGACAGCACCTGAAACACAGCAGGTCTCAGTAACTATTCATTGAATGAATAAATGGATAATAAGTGGACTGGATATAAGATTGGTTTAATCCTGAGGTATGTGCAGTTTTTCAGCTTTTGGCTTTTAAGCAGCATCATGGGAGGGAAATGTGTATTATATCACAATTAAACACTCTCTTAGACTCAAAGCAATAACACATTGACCTAAATAGAGATTGTATTTTCCATAGAGTTTCAAGTAGATAGAGGGTCAGTAGATGATTTAAATTTAATTTGAGAATTCAAATATTCTGAAATATCTTCAGAAAAGTAAGAAA
This sequence comes from Bos taurus, assembly GCF_002263795.3. Taxonomy (NCBI): domain Eukaryota; kingdom Metazoa; phylum Chordata; class Mammalia; order Artiodactyla; family Bovidae; genus Bos; species Bos taurus. The sequence goes on from NC_037331.1 coordinate 63,342,435, forward strand.
ATAAATCATGTTAGAATTTCTCTAATAGGTACTCTGATAGAACATTATTTTAGGCAAAACTTCTCCACCATCACAGGATGGCAGAAGGGATAATACCATGTTATCCAATTCACAGATGGAACTGAGTTTAAGAGCTCTTTTTGGAGATACCAAATAGAACATTTACTGTTTTGGTTTTTTTTTTTTTTTTTAAGAGGGAGTATCCCTACAAAAACACATTTGGCATATATAACTTTCAGCACCTTAAAAAATCATGTATAATAGTCTGCAACACCAGCATTTATTTGCCCCCCCAAAAGTATTGAGAAGTGGAAAAAATGGAAAAGTATTCAAAAAGAGACAGATCAGAGAAAACAAAGATTAATTCTTTTCCAAAAGGGATGGCATTTTTTAATACTGATAATATAGTGCAAAGAACATTATTTTTCATTAGAAGGAATGATTCTAAATATTTTTGCTTTCTGAATCTGAGGCTATTAAGATGAAAATATTCCAGAGTTGACTATGGAATATAGCCTGCCTTGTGACACATGCCATCTAAATGACAATACAACAAACCAATATGCAGTGCTATCTGAACTGTAAATAAAACATCTTCTGAGCACTTTCTCCTACCTGTCACATACTGTGGGGACATCTGACCTTGAACTGAGAGGCTCTTCTGAAAATGCTGCCCACATGTCTAAAGTTCTCCCCCTCATACATGTACCCTGCCCTCCAACCTCAACCAAACCGTCTAAATTGCATTCAGATTTTTGTGGTATCATAATAACTTCAATATGGGATATATTTTCAACATTCTGGTCAGAGACTCCTTTCTTCCCCACCTCACCCTCCTTCCAAGTTATTTCAGGTTTGCATATTTCATTTTCACATCTCAGCGGGATACCCATCACATAACATTTATTTGTGAGGTCTAAAGGCATAACATGGGGGATTGTGAACTAGCATGTCAAAACCACATACGGCATGCGTACATCTTAAAGAATGAAAAAGGATTCCTTTTTTTCTCATGATATGTAAGCTGTCTCAACAGTAAAAGTCCAAAGTGAATACCACAACCTAATTAAAGATGAAGAACATAACAAGCAGTACTAAAGTGTCATTTTTCATTTATTCTTCTCCAAGTTATGTTTTTATCAAATGTCTTGTCTCATTAATGACTTCAACAGACATAACAAGTATACACACCTAATCTCACCAAATTCAGAAGAAAGTTGAAGTAATGTTTTGGGAGGTATGACAGTAGAAAATAAGAGACAGGGTAGAAAGTGGCTTTGAGAAGTCCATTCACCTGCCTATGAGCATACTTACATACTCCAAATAAATGCTGTGTTTTAAAATCTCTAGAGTCAGAAATACTACAGTCTCTCTCAAGACTCAAGTCCTACATTTGAGAATGTTTATTTCTCAGGAATTCTTCCTGGCCTAAGATCCAGCTTCAGGAACATGCAAGCTGTATAATTGCATAGGGCCTCACATTCAGTTTAATGTTTTGTTGCCACCATCTTGAAATTCTTAATAGTTTTATCTTTGAATTTGTGTTTTGTAAGTGAAGTCTGATGCGACAATGAAGTGCGTGTGAGAAGGGAGGATGTGTGTAATATGCATGCCTCCTTCCTCCTTTGCTCACTTCACATGCAGCCCTGTAGCTCAAAATCCCCATGGCCCCAGCATGAGTGGGAGTTCACGGAGACTCGAGCTAAGCAGGAGGAAGGCCTGTTCCATCTAGGCTGATTAAATGAAAGAACTGACGGCCCTGAGAGGCTTTTCATTTGAACCAGAACTTGCATGGAATGAAAAAAGAGGCAATAGATGCAAAGAAACAGGAAGGACTAAGGAAACCCACTAGACTCCTGTTACTTCCCTATATTATTGAATCACTTACACTGAAACTGATAACACAGAAGGAAAGGGCAGTAGAGTGACAAAGAGCTCCTTTTCCTTCAGTCCTGCCTTATTCAACAGGAAGCTGAAGGTAGGGAACCTTGGAAGATGTGCATAGGTTAAGAAGGGAAATAAAGAAGCTTAAGTTTTGTGCAGTGATTCTGTGGTTCTATAAAAGTGAAATACACATGCATGCAAAAGCCACAAAATACAAATTGTATAATTATGGTGATTCTTTAAATTTTTCTTTGTTTAGGACAACATAAGTAATTAACAAGCAAAAAATACCATGAGGAGAGAGAGAATACAGAAACTAAAAAAAAAAAAAACCATGTTTTTAGTACCCGTTTAAACAGCACTTTAGCTTTTTCCCCTACTTTCTTGAACAATGGATCTGCATTTTCATTTTACACTTAGCCCTGTACATTATGCAGCTGGCCCTGCCCTGCTTCAGATTCAATCTACTGCATCTGTTCTGCCAAGTCACTCTTGTTAGTTCCACCCTCATCTCCATTCATTCACCTAACAAATATCGACTGCACTATGGTCCAGCATTGTGCCAGGCACTAAGAACAGAAAAAATAAGTAAGATAAAATTCCTTCCCTCAAGTGTAGTTGAGGAGACAAATTACCATGAAAGGGTAGTAATATCTACCTTGCCTGGCTTTAGTGAGGACTATAAATAATATACTTAAAGTAGACAAACCACTTCCAATGATAATGAGCACTCTATCCAACTATCTCATTTAATTCTTATCACAACTTACTGGGTCAGGTAACATAGCTGTTTCCATCTTAAAGCTATAGAAGCAGAGATTTAGATCAGTTAAGAAACTTGACCAGAAGGACTGTGCTGTTAAGTGGTAGAACCAGGATCTGAAGTCACTCAAGTCTTTTTGACAACTATATCTGAGTTTGTAAGTGATAGTGAGGGCTTTTCTGGTGGCTAAGTGGTAAAGAATCCACCTGCCAATGTAGGAAATACAGATTTAATCCCTGGTCCAAGAAGATCCCATATGCCGAGGAACAACTAAGCCTGTACGCTCCAACTACTGAGCCTGTGTTCTAGGAACCACAACATGAGCCCACACTGTGCAACTACTGATTCCTATAGGCTGTAGAGCCTGTGCTTCGCAACAAGAGAAGCCATCACAATGAGAAGCCTGCACGCTGCAACTAGAGAGTAGCCCCTGCTCCCCACAACTGGAGAAAGGTCCATGCAGCAACAGAGACCAGCACAGCCAAAAATTAATAAATAAATATTTTTAAAGTGATAGCTATTATTTTATTAATATAATGCTAACCACTCTATTTTTAACTTTCTATTATTACAGTGTCTATTTCTAGCTCCTCAAAGGCGTATATTAGATGTAATTTTATCAACCTAAAAAAATGGGAATGCTAATTTTTTTCTAATTTATTTTTACTACTTTGTTTAGAATATAAAATGTAACTTGATTTTTTTTTTCACACTGACAATCCTTTGACCCAACTGGAGAAAATCAGACTCAACTGACAAAGCTTGAGATTTTCAAAATCATGTTCATGACTTTGCTACAATACAGTACACAAGTTAAAAACATGTCTTTGGAAGCACAGAGACTTCGATACAAACTCTACTATCCTCTAGCATCAGAAAGCCTAAATTTTCTAAAAATTTAGAAAGCCTAAATTTTCCTGTATGTAAAAGGGCAATGAAAACAATACCTTAACTATATTGTAGGTCCATGTTTAAGATTAAATGAGATAATCCTTGTAAAATACTTAAAAGAAAATGTGGGAGCAAAATTTTAGTGTTAGTACTATTATCTTTAGTACCATGTTTTCACATGAGTTTAAAAATGGATATGAAATGACTTTTTTCTTGAAATGGTTTCCTCCATTTCAAAATACAAAAAAATAAGTTCATGGGTCTCTAATTTCCAAGAAGTATGTTATTTCATTGTAAATAAAAGCATGAAATAATGGCATCTGGCGGTCATGTACCTCAATGGTTCAAGGCAACTAAGATATTCTATTTATATTACCCTTCACCAAAAACTCCAAATACATATACCAATTTTTCCCCTTTTTGTTTTAAACTGCCTATTCACAGGCTCAAGAATAAGAGAATTTATAAATTACATATAAAGAACTAGGTATTTAAGAAAAGAACTTTATAAATGTAACAAAGTATCCCTGTCATTCAGCAAGGCTATCTCAGTTCTCTCTAACCCTTAAAGTGACACTCACATTTAAGAACATTGAGCAAATTAAAATGGCTGAGCTGTTTTCTCTGGCGGAAAAGGAAAGGATTAGCTAATCTGAAGGTTTACTGCCATCACTCTGGCGGTCAAATGACTATTTCCCTGGCTCCTAAGTGACTGAAGAACATTTAAAAAAAAAAAAAATAGACTGGATACCACATAAAAATGGACCATATACCTATTTTTTAAACAGCTCTAGGAAAAAAAAAGGCCTTTATTTGACATTTTTATTATGGTTTGAGGAAAAGTAAAACAGGATTTGGATAAAAAGAAAACAAAACAAAACCAAGCTTTCCTTTGATACCTTAAAAAACACGATAGGCATGTGATCTTCTAAAAACCACAATCTTTCCAATAGTGCTGGCTGTTACCACTGCAGGCCTGTGGGTCCTTACCAGTTCCTGAGTGTCCTGCTGCAGTGGCAGAAATGCCGCTTCCAGAATAGCAATCTGGTCTGCGCTGAGCTTCTGCCACAGCCCGATCAGCAGAATCACCAAATGGGTGGCACTTTTCAGCCTGGTGAATGACTGGAACAGATTGTCTTGGTTTTCCTCTACTGCATCTGCTAGAGCGATTACCTGCAGAAATTACAAACTTCAGTTAGGGATAATTTCACAATTCTTGAGCCCTCAACAAATTACCTTTGGCACACTCTTATTTTTCTTTAAAACAACTTGATGAACTTTGTCTTCCACAAACACAAGGTATGTTGAGTAATAAAAGTTATCATTCATCTTTCGCTTCCTTCTTTAAAAAAAGTACCCAAAGTAATTCCAAATCCATATGGCCAAGAGATGAAAATATCCATGAAATCATCTTAATGGGGACATTGTTCAGTGTCTACCTCAACATCAATTCACTTTCTACAGTGTATGATAATAGTACATGATAATATAAGAAGCCTCTAATACAGTTATTACTGTGTTTATTACTAGTGACTGAGACTGATCAATTTAAAAAATTCTTATCAGAGTAGCTGCATTTACCTTGGGATTTAAAATAATAACTTCATTTTACCCTTTTCAGAAAGTAACTGTCTTCCTCTATTACTTTTTATATGTTACATGGTGTTAGAATAGCCAATATTTCTTGATTATATTTAAAAAGTAGACAATTTTCAAACATTTGACCAGTCAAGCAATGTCATTTTTAACACAAACGTCAGGTACCAGCCCACAGGGACCTGAAAGAAAAAAAAAAAGTGTTCGGGGTGTGTTAGCTTTACAATGCCAAATCTACTTAGGATAAAATTGGCAGGAGTGGATAGAATTGGCTTTTTTTTCTTCTTCATCCTCTTGAATAATCCTGTGGAAAAAAGAACTAAAGTAACAATTGGATAGAACACTGAAGACTGCCCATTGGTGTTTTATTTTATTTTAATGTCTTGGTGAATTTTGTGCTCATTAAAAGAAATGAACTGACTGGCCCAGAGGCTCAAGTTGTCTGACAGCCCCCATAACAGGAATAGCAAAAGCCAAGGTAATTGTAAGCTCCTTTCTACAAGTCCCCATCAGCTCAAGGGACTAGAGCTCAGATGAGTTTCAGAAGTCTAATGTAGATGACCCATTTGGTGATATTTCATGGCTTACTGACACTGGCCCAAAGGGCCTATTTAAAAAAAAAAAATCATCATTCAGACAAACACAGTCTGCAGCTGTGTGGTCTCCCAAATTCCATGTAGGAGAAAGGCTAGAGGGGGACAGTCCTTAGAGCATCTTTGAGGCACTGGAAAAGAGATGTAGGTTAGAGAAAGACAAAGCACCCCGAAGGCCCTTGCTTGACAAAGCCAGACAAACCAGGATTCTTTGCTACTTGGTTGAGGGCTTGCAGGAGTTAGGAAAGGCAGTCACACATCACATTCAGCTCTCTAGAGAGCCCTGGGAGTTTGGACCAAGGTCAGCACTAACAATAAAGCACACTGCTTACTGGGTGCCTACTACTGTGCTACTTTTCATTGCCTTTTGAAAGTACATGATATTCTATAACCCATGAGGATCTTATAATTTGTTGGACAGAAAACATACATACACAACCAATTAGTGGAAAGCATTCCAGCAATAACATCCTAATTGTGCAGAACAGAAAGTAAGTGCGAAAAAAGCTAGCTAAGGGACAGATTACTGTGGGCTAGAGTTAATATCCCTGGGGCCTCTTTAATTCAAACGAGGCTTGGAACTCATCCCTTCCCCATTACTTCAAGAAGTCCCTGCAAAGAGATGCAGAGGCCACTTTCCTTAAACCAAAACACCTGGAGTCATCTGCTTCCCCCACCTTCACCAGGATTACAACGAACTTCTGTCAGAGTCTAATTTCTTTTTCTTCTTGTGAATGGCACTAATGAAGCTTCATTGTGGGCACCATCATATCAATATTAGGATACAGATGCTTTCTGTCAATAAGTCCAAATCACACAAAGATCAAGGTGATAAACACCTCCTGAGAGCCAGGCATATGCAAGAATCTGCAGGAAGTGCTGCAGGGAATTCAATGGCAACATATAGAACTCCATCTTCAAAGAGTTTATAATGGAGAAAGGAAATTAAAACAGGTCAAGGAGGCAAACATTGACAACATAGGGAAGGCCCAGTAGATTATTAAGGAGGAGAATGCCACTAATGTTATGATTATTACATTAACAACAATCCCTCCAATTAATTTAACATGAGCTGTATGCCAAGCAACCTGCTCTGTGCCACACAGGTATCAGTGCCTTCAATCCTTACGTCTCCACTGAGACTTAGTTGGCAAGATCTCCATTTTATGGATGAGGCCCCTGAAGCTCGGCAGATGTAAGGAATGTGCCCAATACTGTACAAAGGATGTGCCTACTGCGCCTGTGCTTAGAAGGGCTCCATGCTTGGTTTAAGTCCCTGCTGTCTCTGTCTTAAAATTCTTAAACATTTTATTTTTGAATTTGTGCTTTGTAAGTGAAGTCCATAGGATAATGGAGCATGCACATGATCAGAGGAGATATGCTCATTGACTCAGAGAGTTAAATGCTGTTATATTTGCATTTTAAACTGCCATCGCACAATATAATGATTCCTCGTAAAATTCATGCTAACAATTTAAAATTTTAATTTTTTCTTACTTGGAATGACATTAAATAGAAACTCAAAACACCACCAGAAGGTGTGAGAGACCACTGAAGAAAGGAAAGATCTTTATATCTTAGTAGCTATTTTAACAGCACTTTCTTCTGCCATTTAACAAGGGCCCTGCATTTTCATTTTGCACTGAGAAGTGCAATTTAAGTAGTCAGTTTGACCATCATGTAGTAATGAGAGACTTGCATTCAAAGTTGGAGACTCTCAAGTCTGCATGAGATCTGAAGCACCTTATAGGTTCAGAGAAGTGCCTAACTACCAGCGAATGTGGAGGGCCTTGGGAAGCAAAAGACAGGAGAAGAATCAGGCACCAACTGGACTGGGCTCAGCCAGCCCTATAGGTTCGGGAGAAAGGACTGATTATTCAATTTTCAGGAATTTTGTGATCCAGGTGTTAAACACGGCCATTACTAAAAATTAAATTATAGAAACTTTAGTAAGTTACAGGAAAACAAAATAGTCAAAATGCATTACTTTCTAATTATTTTACTATTATCTAGGCCCTTGAGATTATTTATGTCGATTGCATTTGTATGTTGGATACACTCAGCAATGGCAGGGGGTGGGGATTAATGCCCATTTCTTTCCCACTCCATATTCAGTGACCTCACTCTAGAAGCTTGAAATCAGCCTTGGTGGAAGTATTTACAACATGCAAATCAACAAATGTTATAAAGTTAGGCTTCCCACCCACCCTGCTCCTCGCAGACAGCCAGTTGTTAAATAGTTACTGGCATACCACTGAGAAGACGTGCCTGAAATTTGTCCTCAAGAACAGATATTGGATAAAAGTAAAGGAAACAACCTGAGCAAATGCATTAAAACACAAATGTAGAGGCTGCTTGTTTAGCAAGGAACAAATATTCCAGTTTGGGAAGAGCATTTGATGAGATAAAAAAGATCATCTGGGCAACCGTCGCAGAGGAAGCAAAATATCAAGGAGAAGGGTGTGCAGGTACTGGGAAGCCACACAGTATTCTGAGTGTGGGCATTATCTCATGAGACAGTGCACCAAGTAGCCACTGGATCGCAGCAAACATTTAGGGCATTTGCTGGGACTTAAGTGAGGCTTTTATGCACGTTCCTTACTATCAAGGGAAATTCTTACTAAGTGTAACAGCATGTCAGTTCGTGGACCCACCCAACTTGCTAAACACAGCTGTGGTGGAAGAATGACTTCTCAGTGAGACAGCAGCCCAAGCCACAGGATCTTTCCTGAGCAAGACCCAAAATACATCAATCCCAGAGAAGCATCGTTTCTCTACATTTCAGTCTCACTGGATATATTTCTGTGCCATTGTGGAAAGAGTCTGCTATCCCCAAATGGTCACAGAAATTGGAAAGAGATGGGATAAACAATTCCTTATGTAAATTACCCCCAAGGAAAATCTTCCTGACCTGCTGGCCAGCATGAAATACTAAACAGATCTCCATGTTCTCAATTTAGTCTTACACGTAACAGCCAAGTTTACTTTGTGCTCCACAAGAGCCAAATGAATTTAGCAGAATTAACGTAGTAAAAGGGGATGGAAAAACTAGACCCACCAAGATTTAGATCTGTCTGACCAGGGCCTAGAGGATCTTGCAGCTCACCTGGAACTGAGAAATGAGGCCAACCAGCTGCTGGGGCTTACATTTGAGGGAGAGTGATTTTTCAGGACCCATCACTGGCTGTACAAGATGTGTGCTCCCTGGTGTTCAACAGAACTACAGAAAGGAAGGGGTTTAGGAAACAATGAACGCTAATGATTTCAAGCACAATGTGTTGATGGCCTTTGTTTTGCTTTTTCAAATTGACGGATTCCAAATAAAATGGAGACCCCAAAGGACATCTCTGTCCAACTGCCATATCAGTTGATGCCAAAGTAATGAGGCAGAGGTCCAGGGAGCTGCTTGCAGGAAAACGCTCAACTCATAAAGTGAGTGTGAAATTAATCCCAAATACTTTTAGCTGCCAAGATAGGCTCTAAAATTGGTTACAGGAAAGCAGCAGCAGCAACAGCAGAGTAGACATGAATCATACTATGTGAACACAGACTTGTCCAATTTCTTCACCTAAACTTACCATCAAATCTGCCTCCAAATCTCATGTGTGGCATATAGAACCATGTTACACTGCTATTTAGCTGTCATTTGCTGAACCTCAACTGTGGGTCAGGCACCAGGCTAGTGCTGTTATACTCAGGTTATCATTTGGTCCTCATAACTACCCTCTGAGATCAAAATCACTGATCCCATCCCAGATGAGGAAACAGAAGCTTAGAGCTCTGATGAACTTAATATTGAGAGGAACACACTGCCTGTGGTCATGAACCAGGGCAGGAAAGGCAGGGATATTAATCTTATCTTTGGATTCCCCGTTGGATGACCTTTTTTCTGCACTGGTATGCAAATGTATACAGTTGGCTCCACAAAATAATCCAGTGGGTTCTTATCCCGATAATCAAATAAAGACATGAGGAAACACACTACTAATCCATCGCAGCAGTAACAGTATATGTGGGATTCCCAGGTAGCACTAGTGGTAAAGAATTCACTTGCCAATGCAGGAGACACAGGTTCAATCCCTGGGTCAGGAAGATGCCCTGGAGAAGGGCATGGCAATGCACTCCAGTATTCTTGCCTGGAGAATCCCATGGACAGAGGAGCCTGGCAGGCTATAGTTCATAGGGTTGCAAAGAATCAGACACAACTGAAGTGATTTAGCATACACACATGTACTTTAGTTAGGATTTCCCATTATTGGGGCTTTTAACATAGGTTGAAATTTCCAGGTTGCCTTCTGCCCAAAGTTATAGTATAAAGGAAATCAGTTCACACAGTGTAAAGGATGGGAAGTTAACACGGTACGTTTTTTTCTCTTAACAAAGGGAATTTAATCATATTCCATATAACTCAAAAATTATGAAGACTTTAGAAAACAGCTATTTTCTAGGCCTGTTCCTTTAGGGAAGTTATTTTTAAAAAGGAATGATGGATTGATTTTCTATAAATCATATAGTACAATGTTTTCAGTAGTCTGAGCAAGTCGATGGTATGTAATAATAATTGTCAACATTGAGTGAGGGTCTTCAGGAGCCAGGCACTGTGCTAAATCTCTTTCCAGGGATTCTCTCATTTCACTCTCAGAACAATTCTGTAAGGTAGATACTAGTACTGCATGTGTGTGTGCTAAGTTTCTGCAGTCATGTCTGACTCTGTGTGACCCTATGGACTTGTAGCATGCCAGTCTCCTCTGTCCATGGGATTCTCCAGTCAAGAATACTGGAATGGGTTGCCATGCCCTCCTTCAGGGAATCTTCCTGACTCAGGGATCGAACTTGTCCCTCTTAAGTCTGCTGGATTGGCAGGCAGGTGGTTTTTTTTTTTTTTTTTAACCACTAGCACTACCTATCCTCATTTAAAAAACTAAGGAGACAGAATTACAAAAAAGGTCAAGCAGTTATTAAGTGAGGGAGCCAGAATTCACACCCAAGCAATCTGACCCAACAAACATCACCAAGTAACACTGCCTACGTTCACTTTCTGCCTGCACGTCAGTTGCATCATAGGCAATATGTGGAAGAAATTCTATCAGAAGTTTCCCAATGGGAGGTTTCAGCTTCGCTGGCCCTTCAATAACCTATACGAATTAAGATAGGCTTATTTTAATAAGAGGTCGGCATGGATGAACGAGTTAGGAAAATGGAGTTCCTATGATATGGATGAGTTTATACATCCCCCAGGGCAGAATGCAATAGGTTGTGCTGGAATAGGCAATGGCCTGGGAGCCAAGAAGACAGAGCTTCTAGTCCTGGCTTCCCTACTAAACAGCTTAGGTCAGTGTTCAACGTACTTCCCTTTCTGGGGCTCTAGTTTCATCACTTTTAAAACGGAGGGGTGGGAAATATGATCTCTCACACCCATCATAGCTGTGTAAGATGCAAAAACTTTTAAATTACTTTTGGATAATTTATTTTGAACTATCCATGCTTCTGCCCCATTTATCGATTCACTTCTTCCCCTCTATTTGTACACATTCTGAGCTTCTCATTGAATAGTTATTGATTTGCAGCTTTTATCTATAAAATTGAGTAGAAATGGCAACCCACTCCAGGATTCTTGACTGGAAAACTATATGGACAGAGGAGCCTGGCCATGGGATTGCAAAAGTTGGACATGACTGAGCAAAGTACACACACATCTATAAAATATCAGTAAGAATATTTTTCTTCGACTAATTCATAGGATTATGAGAATTAAATGAGAGAAGTAAAAAGATGAGCAATACTGAGCATTGGCAAGGATGTGGAGAAACAGGAACCCTCATATCTTACTAGTGGCAATATGATACAGTCACCCTGGAAAGCAATTGGCAGTTCCTCAAAAATTAAACACTGAGTTACTCTATGACCTAGCAATGCCACTTTTAGGTTTATGCCCAAGAGAGCTGAAAATATATGTCCACTAAAAAAACTTGTTCACAAATATTTGTAGAAGCATTATTTATAAGAGCCCAAAGAAAGAAACAAACCAAATGTCCATCAACTGATAAGTAAATAAATTAAATGTGGCATATCAGTATAATGGACTATTATTCAGGCATAAAAAGAAAAGGAGTATTTACACATGCTACTATATGGATAGGAAATGGCAACCCACTCCAGTACTCTTGCCTAGAAAATCCCATGGACAGAGGAGCGTGGTAGGCTACAGTCCATGGGGGTCGCAAAAAGTTGGACAGGACTGAGTAACTTCACTTCACTTCACTATATGGAAAATCTTAAAAATATTATGCTGAGTTTAAAAAGCCAGTCTTTTTTGTGTGTGACGATCTTACACTATTCATGTTGTATTATTCCACTTATATGAAATGTCCAGAATGAGCAAATCTATAAACATAGTCAGCAGGTTGTTCATTGCTTAGGGCTGGAGGGTGGGAGGTGGACAGGAGGAAATGGCAAGTAACTGCTAATTGGTGAGGAGTTTCTTTTAGGGAGGATGAAAATGTTCTAAATAGACTGTGGTGACAGCTGTATAATCCCTTGAATATGCTAAAAATCATTAAGTTACTCACTTTAACTGGGAAAAGTGTATATATGTAAACTATATCTCAATAAACCTATTAAAAATAATGAGTTAAAAGTACTGTAAAGGCATAATTCATAAAAGGTATAAATTAACAAAAATAAAGGCATTTATTTAAGAAACAATTTTAATACATTAATGGATATAGTTTAATATATAAAGGATATATATTAATATATTTGATATATTAATGTTATATTAACATAACAATTTTGATGTATTAATGCAACTAGGGCTTAACAATATTCTAGATGACAGATGATCATATGAATTTGGAGTCTATTAGAATTAAGCCTGAATGCTGGTAATGCTTCAGTCAGTTCAGTTCAGTCGCTCAGTCGTGTCCAACTCTTTGCGACCCCATGAATCACAGCACGCCAGGCCTCCCTGTCCATCACCAACTCCCAGAGTTCACTCAGACTCACGTCCATCGAGTCAGTGATGTCATCCAGCCATCTCATCCTCTGTCGTCTCCTTCTCCTCCTGCCCTAATCGTCCCAGCATCAGAGTCTTTTCCAATGAGTCAACTCTTCGCATGAGGTGGCCAAAGGACTGGAGTTTCAGCTTTAGCATCATTCCTTCCAAAGAAATCCCAGGGCTGATCTCCTTCAGAATGGACTGGTTGGATCTCCTTGCAGTCCAAGGGATTCTCAAAAGTCTTCTCCAACACCACAGTTCAAAAGCATCAATTCTTCAGTGCTCAGCTTTCTTCACAGTCCAACTTTCACATCCATACATGACCACTGGAAAAACCATAGCCTTGACTAGACGGACCTTTGTTGGCAAAGTAATGTCTCTGCTTTTGAATATGCTGTCTAGCTTGGTCATAACTTTTCTTCCAAGGAGTAAGTGTCTTTTAATTTCATGCCTGCAGTCACCACCTGCAGTGATTTTGGAGCCCCAAAAAAACTAAAGTCTGACACTGTTTCCACTGTTTCCCCATCTATTTCCCATGAAGTGATGGGACCAGATGCCATGATCTTCGTTGTCTGAAAGTTGAGTTTTAAGCCAACTTTTTCACTCTCCACTTTCACTTTCATCAAGAGGCTTTTTAGTTCCCCTTCCCTTTCTGCCATAAGGGTGGTGTCATCTGCATATCTGAGGTTACTGATATTTCTCCCAGCAATCTTGATTCTAGCTTGTGCTTCTTCCAGCCCAGCATTTCTCATGATGCATATAAGTTAAATAAGCAGGGTGACAATATACAGCCTTGACGTACTCCTTTTCCTATTTGGAACCAGTCTGTTGTTCCATGTCCAGTTCTAACTGTTGCTTCCTGACCTGCATACAGATTTCTCAAGAGCCAGGTCAGGTGGTCTGGTATTCCCATCTCTTTCAGAATTTTCCGCAGTTTATTGTGATCCATACAGTCAAAGGCTTTGGCATAGTCAATAAAGCAGAAATAGATGTTTTTCTGGAACTCTCTTGCTTTTTCCATGATCCAGCGGATGTTGGCAATTTGATCTCTGGTTCCTCTGCCTTTTCTAAAACCAGCTTGAACATCAGGAAGTTCACCATTCACATATTGCTGAAGCCTGGCTTGGAGAATTTTGAGAATTACTTTACTAGCATGTGAGATGAGAGCAATTGTGTGGTAGTTTGAGCATTCTTTGGCATTGCCTTTCTTTGGGATTGGAATGAAAACTGACCTTTTCCAGTCCTGTGGCCACTGCTGAGTTTTCCAAATTGGCTGGCATATTGAGTGCAGCACTTTCACAGCATCATCTTTTAGGATTTGAAATATCTCAACTGGAATTCCATCACCTCCACTAGCTTTGTTTGTAGTGATGCTTTCTAAGACCCACTTGACTTCACATTCCAGGATGTCCGGCTCTAGATGAGTAATCACACCATCGTGATTATCTGGGTCGTGAAGATCTTTTTTGTATAGTTCTTCTGTGTATTCTTGCCACCTCTTCTTAATATCTTCTGCTTCTGTTAGGTCCATACCATTTCTGTCCTTTATCAAGCCCATCTTTGTATGAAATGTTCCTTTGGTATCTCTGATTTTCTTGAAAAGATCTCTAGTCTTTCCCATTCTTTTGTTTTCCTCTATTTCTTTACATTGATCACTGAGGAAGGCTTTCTTATCTCTTCTTGCTATTTTTGGAACTCTGCATTCAGATGCTTATATCTTTCCTTTTCTCCTTTACTTTTCACTTCTCTTCTTTTCACAGCTATTTGTAAGGCCTCCTCAGACAGCCATTTTGCTTTTTTGCATTTCTTTTCCATGGGGATGGTCTTGATCCCTGTCTCCTGTACAATGTCACGAATCTCAGTCCATAGTTCATCAGGCACTCTATCTATCAGATCTAGGCCCTTAAATCTATTTCTCACTTCCACTGTATAATCATAAGGGATTTGATTTAGGTCATACCTAAATGGTCTAGTGGTTTTCCCTACTTTCTTCAATTTCAGTCTGAATTTGGCAATAAGGAGTTCATGATCTGAGCCACAGTCAGCTCCTGGTCTTGTTTTTGTTGACTGCATACAGCTTCTCCATCTTTGGCTGCAAAGAATATAATCAATCTGATTTTGTGTTGACCATCTGGTGATGTCCATTTGGTAATGCTTAATGGTAAGCATTTGGTAATGCTTACTTACTAGCTATACAACCTCAGGCTAGTTACTGTAACTCTCTCAGACTTAGTTTGCTCACCTATAAAATAACACTCCTGGTTACTATTTCTTAACATTTCATACCGTTAAGGGCTTCTCTCAGTTTAATAACACCTGGTAAATTCTACTTTTACTGTTAGATTAACAATGACATTGAGAAAGGAAGAACTTTCTCCTGGTACTTGAGGCCCACTCCCAACTACCGCCACCTAAAGTGATGGGGGATAGTTGGTCACTCTGCAGTGTTCCCTTGGCCCGCTCTGTGTGGTCACTCAACGGGACAGTGCTCATTCTGTGGCCAAGTTTAATCAAGTTTCAAAATAAAACGTCATAAGACCCTGTTTCAATACATTACTACTAGCTATGTAAGTTACATGTATTAGATTCCCTTTTTGATTTCCAGAGCAATTCTATTAAAATACACACACACAGACACTCAACTTTGCCTGATATGACTTGTTCTCTAGAAATCCTCTGAGGCTTGTTAATCAGAGAGCTAAACATTGCTTGATTTTCCTTTGTATCTTACTGAAAATGCTAGAAATTTGGTGATTTGAATAAAATGTTTATTTAGTTACACTATGAGAAGGCAAAGAGAAAACAAAACTTAGATTTGGCCCAGAAAATTCCAGTATAAAAAAGAGCAAATGATAAATCTCCAACTTGCCTTCAATTTTCCAATACTCAGTACACAGTGGGTGTCCTGTAAATGCTGGTTGAACTTATGAACCTCAAAATCAGTCCACCTAAAAATCCAGCACAACTAGGAGCCATACTAAACTACCTCTTAAATCCTAGACACACTCAATCAGACACTGTCAGGCTCCCAATTTGAACAGAACTCAAGTGACATCACATGGAAACAACAGACCTACCTTAATATATCTGTCATCTACTTAAAAAAAAAATCTCTCCAGTTCACCTTAGCCACAGCTGCCTAACACCAAGCTACAGACAGCTCTAATGACTGGTGAAATGAATTTATTCCTCACATGGCTGCCCTTTGGTTAGAAAGACATTCTAAATCTAGGAGAGACTTGGAAGCAGGCAAGAAATAGGGCATGCTTCCTACTCAACTGTTACTCATGGTGGCATTTGCTGTGGACTCCAACATGGCAGAGGCAATAAGGAAGAAGAAAAAGTTTACCAGGTCTAAACTTATACTTTGGCTGAAAAGATCCAATTTGTATCCAAAAAGAATTATCCTTTTACCAAAAACAATGAAATAAGGTTCAAACTGAAGAGACGATCTAAACGCACTACAGTAGTGTATGTGCTAAACCTTGAACTAGATAAAAGAGAACTCTGGGTTTTTACTTTACAGGCATAGCAAGAATCTAATGCTTAGCTACTTTTGCTACTATGTTATTTTGTATAAATAGGATGGGGGACTGGATTACATTCTATTGTACCTCACATGAAATAAAAACCTAAGTTTTCCCTATAACATGCATTTAGCTGAAACTTCTAAATCACGTCCAGGATTAGAATACATTTATAACCATGCTACCATTTTGGATAGCTATTAAAACAACGGAGAAAGTGTATCCATTCAGTACAAAAACTTCAGTTGCACAAGTTATTTATCTTAATAAAAAGAGGCCTGTTAATTGCCTACATCACCTATGCTTTGGAACAGCAAGCTACGATCTTTGTGACTCTTTGAAGCCATGATGGTTTTTCTGGTTTAGGATTATAATGTTCCTTGACACCAATCTACACTTGCAAATGCCTTGAGAATTCATATAAAACTGGTTTTAGAAAAGCAAATTATTCCTGAGAAATTTCTTTATACTACGTACTGTAGAACCACTCCTCCCCCACCCCTCTTTTTTTCTTTTTTAATGATCTGCCCAGAAGAATATAAAAGGTAGACCGTGCTAGAATATAGACTTTGGCTGGGACTTTTAAAATACATACCATTGATACATAAAAATGTTAAATAAAAGAGACAATAAATCATTTATAAGTGACATAGAGACAAATTTTGCTATTTCTGCAAAGCTTTTTTAGCGAATAGACATGTAACTTAATCAGCTGAAGGGAAACTAATTCTAATGCTTGGCTAATATAATGCTAAAACTAGAACTGATCTCAAACTTGATTACCATTTGTACCACCCCCCTCCACACCAGCTGACCAAATTTTTACCCCTTTCCATAAAATTATCTACTTATAGCCAAGTGAAACCTCAATTTTAAAAATAATAATTAATGAACTCAAGTTGTAAAAAGAATGAATGCTCTCCAGACCACTCATTGAACAGATCCCTGTTAAAGCTAGAATCTATGGCTGGCAATGTCAGAGCTCATTTTAGAAACTCTGAAGAATGCCACAGCTATCACTGTCCAAAAACAACATCCATGAGGTCTGATCTGAATAGTTCCTAAGTTTAGCATGTTTCAGGCCACATTCTTACATGCGGACATGTCAGTAATTATGTAGCCACCCACACAGCCTTGAGTACTATCTCCCATGAGGGGAAATGATGGATAGATGAACAGTTGGCAGGTGTTGTAAGAGCATTCCTTAGGAAATGCTAGGACACATTAGTAAGTGTGATCGATTAAGACATGCTGATGATCCACCCAAAGGCAAAAAGAAAGACTGGAGACCCCAACAGTGCCAATGATGCTATTGATCATTTCCTTGGTTCCAGAATTTGAGAAGTGAACACAACATGTTCACAATACAGTGAAACTATTGAGTTTTTTCTATGAATCTTCTTTTAAAACATCTGCTTTTTCAAAGAGTCTATCTCTTTGGAATACTTGTGGATTTAAATTATTTTTGCTTTTTTTGAGATAAAATACACAGTTTTACCACTACTATCTGGTAGTACTTTAACAAGACTCACAGATGTCTAGATGGCTCAAACAACATGGAAATAAGACCAAAGGCAATGAAAGGAGCTGCCTGGTTTCATAAGAAGTGAAACGAAGGTAAACTGCGGGCATGACTACAATCATAGGCTATGGGGACATTAGAATTGCAAGTGGCCTTGCTGAAGATAACGTTGTCCCTGACATCTACTGTTCTGTAAACTCCTTCAGATCAGAGACTAATTTATGGTTTGCTGTACCCTTCCCAAAAGTGTGTCTCTGGTTCACAGCAGGCACTCAATGCACGTTGGTTGTACTGGAGTCAATTTAAATGCCCAATATCTCAGTCACACAAGAGTGTCCATTAAGATGGCAATCTACAGGAATACTACCTTAGCAATGAAAGTCCATCCCTATGTAGGGGAAAAACAAAACAAAACTTACCATTTAAAAAAAGTTTTTACAGGCTTTGTTATTTACTGGGTCTGTCACAGGTAATAAATAACTAGGCTCTGACTTCATACCTTCTACACATTAGTATTAATGTTATATTACAATAAATTACTAAATTTGTTCAAGTCTTTACTGCTCAATTTATGTGGTAAGTGTTATAAAGTCTGTAATTTAACTTTAAAATACAGCATCATAGACAAGGTCATGGGATGTGAGCATGTGAATCAGCTTAAGCTACACTCTAGAGCAGAGTTTCTCAACCTCCTCATTAATGATATTTGGGCCAGATGATTCTTTGATACAGGGAGAGTAGCATCCATGGACTCTACACATTAGATGTCAATAGCACGCTTCCTCTAGCTGTAACAAGCAAATATGTCTCCAGACATTGCCAAATGTCTCTTTGGTAGCAAAATCACCCTGATTGAGAACTGTGGCTCAAGAGTCTGGATTTGGGCTCAAAATAATCATCTCAATCAGAAGCAAAGCCCACAAGTCAGAGGGGTCTACCATAAACACTTGGGTTACTGGTGTCTCTAGAAACACTGCAGACTTTTTAATTACCATAAATGAATGTCAGAAATGAGTTTTGATTAGTGCAATCAAAGGTTTGATAATCAGTATTATGGATGCTAAATTAGATACATTGACAAAATGAATAGTATTTAAGATTAGTAAATTAGCTGAATATTTTTACACTCATACTCTTCTTTCAGAGAAGGCAATGGCAACCCACTCCAGTCCTCTTGCCTGGAAAATCCCATGGATGGAGGAGACTGGTAGGCTGCAATATATCGAGTTGCTACGAGTTGGACACGACTGAGAGACTTCACTTTCACTTTTCACTTTCATGCATTGGAGAAGGAAATGGCAACCCACTCCAGTATTCTTGCCTGGAGAATCCCAGGGACAGGGGAGCCTGGTGGGCTGCCGTCTATGGGGTCGCACAGAGTCGGACACGACTGAAGCAACTTAGCAGCAGCAGCAACAGCATACTCTTCTGTGCATGAACAGAATATAGGAATCCAGGAAGACCCTGAAGGGATATGGTCCAAAGTCTTGAGCCTAAATGATCCTGTGTCTTGCCTTTGAAGCAGAAGATTTCTAGCTGTCTGATGCCCATTGTGAGGATAAATGGATAAATGGATCCTGCTTTGGATTACTGTCTTATCTGCCTCAAGTGAACCTTTCCAGGAAGGTGATATTCTACTATCTAAAAGATACAAAGATGAGCCTTCCCCACGCCTGCAGAATGAATGAGTTATTCCATGCATTTAAAAGTTTATTTAATAAATATATTCATATGTGGTAAAATGGTATATGAGCTTACTTTCACTATAATGAGGAAGAAAGGTTGTAGGGAAATAGCTCGTTCTTGTTCATCTCAAGTATTTTGATGGCGATAATTACTACTGAAAAGAATTTAAGAGTTGTGCATGACCAAATTGGCAAAGGTAGTGTGCAGTGTCAAGTCTGTGCTAAGTGATGGGGATATATAGTATATGACTTAAGAGCTGCCTGCAAAGAACTAACAGTCCAGCAATAAAAATAAATATATTAATAAAAACAACAGCTGCTGCTTACTGTGTGTTCAGTATGTTCCAGGCACAATCCTGAGAACTCTATGTATATTATTACTTTATTAAACCTTTCAATAACTCCTCTAGGAAATTATTATCTTTGACTGATGAAGGAAACAAGGTTCAGAGAAGTTAAATAATTTGTTCAAAGTCACAGAGCAGTTCCTATATTCAAACCAGGACTGTTTAAAACTTCCAAAGCCCAAGTATTTCTCAGCATATCACATCCTTAGACATGCACACGTGCACACACACACACCATTCTATGCTAGATGTGTATGAGTTGCTCAGTCGTTTTCAACTCTGTGATGTCATGGACTGTAGCCTGCCACCAGGGATGATTATCAGGTTAATAAGAGAAAAATCTATAAATGAGCTCCCTTCACCAAGAGAGATGACTTTCTGAGGGTGAAGAGCCCACAGAGTCCTTTGTCCTTCTTTTAAACGAATCCACATTTGAATGTTTGAATGTCTTTGGCTCAGAAAAGCACTCATGATTCCTGAACATCACTCCTTACTGTCTTCCATCTACATCTGTTACCTGCCTAGCCCTGTACTCATTTGAGTTTGTGATCCCTGCAATAATCATGAACTTTAAAAAACACATAAACACTACAACAGGAATGGCAAAGTAGAAGTCAGCTGCACTACAAATGACCGAATGGAGGCTCTGGTCCTGGCCCATCCCTCACCATACTTTGACCCTAAGAGCGCCCCTTAGTCTCTTTACACTTCAGTTCTCTCCTCTGTGAAAAAGGGGCACTTGCTGTAGAGAACAAATGAGACATAACATAAATGTGTGTGTCCTGATACCTAGCACACAGTAAGCACTCAACAGAGCTGAAGTAGCAATATTAGTATTATTCGGTGTTCCCTGACTAAACATCTGAACAACATTATTTTTTTTATTAAAACAAAACAAATAGATGTCCCTCTAAGTCCAACACATACTTTTTGTTTCTTCTAAGTAGCTGAAATAGACTATACAAGGAAGATATTATCTGCCAAGACAGGTATGGGTTACAAGCTGGTTTTAAAACATAACTCACTTTCTAGTTTATTTAACTAAACCAAACAAGTGTCAGAGTTTAAGTCAGAGTCCCTCAAGTAGAATCCATTTACCGGTAATTTGAACCCATTTTCAGAGAATAACAAAAGAAAAAGATTATCATCACACCAGTAACTGATTCACACAGACACTTTTTGTCTAAATTTTTGGAATTAATATCCAAAAATGTGAAAATGAGATGATTATAGGTTAAATAACAGATACCACACCAAGTCATCCAGCCAAGAAACTTTTAATCTGGGGATAGAATGCCATCTTGGCACTTTAGAGGCATGCATGAGTGATGGGAGAGGGAGAGATTACAGTTTCGCTTGGGAACCCTAGGGAAATAGCTCTTTGTTTCAGTTCTCTATTGTTCTATCCAACAGCCATCATTTTAAGTCTACTAAGGACACCAAAGAAAAGTTAGGTTTAGCAATCTTTAGAAAAATTATGATTTGATGATTAAAAATAATTTTATAAAAGATTATATACATTATTGGGAAACTTCTCACCATCAAACTTCTAGGATGATAGAAATCCATTCTGGGAGGAATCTGAGAATGAGAAGTTGACCAGTCACATTTTATTTTACCTATATGCAGATAGTTAGATTATTTATCTGGTTTTATGACAGTTTTTGCTTGAACAGAGATAGGAACAGTAGCAAGGTCTTGGTCATCAACACTACTTTGATCAGGTAGTAAATAATCAAGTTTTCCTTCTACTTACTGAAAAAGCAAATCTCAAAGTCAATTTCAGCAACAAAGAGTTAGAGTCAGATTCTTTTTAAAAAAAGAGGGGTGTGGGTTGGGGCCAAAGCGCTAAACTGGTCTTACACTAGCTGACTCTTCTCTCAGTCAAATTTAATTCCTTTCAAGAAGGGAAATCTTATCTAGGAATATCCACAAGGTCTTCCATGATGTTCTAGACCAAAGGTTTTTCAATAGTTTATTGTTATGGGAATTTTGGTTGTATTGATTGTATTGATCTAAAGATGTTTATCCTGAATGTTATAAGGTATCTCAGATACACTTAGCACTCACATATATTATCAATCAGTAGTAATGTTCTGTGAAAAACCAAGCAAACTCCATTCCAAAATATGAAACTACTTATCTAGAGGTCCGATAAATTCCTTTCCTTTAACGAGAAATAAACCCTAAAATTAATAAGACCTATAGTAGAAGAATTTAGCAATTATAGAATCAAAATTGTGGCCTAGATCATAAGACCACAAAGTTCATCTTTTTGGCCAGCCAACAGTGATTTATTTACATGTCTCCATATCCTAGATTATATGTTCTTCAAGAACAAAGACTACATTCTTATTTAAAGTTCATGACGCTGTAAATATTCAATATATTCATCTGAATTCAACTGAATCAAATCTGAAAAGGCCTTCAAAATCATCTAGTTTAAGCCCCTTATTTTATATATTATATATAAAGTGCTAAGGCCAGAGAGGTTCAGTGAGTTGACTAAAACCACACAGAAGGTCAGGATTACAACCAGGGCACATTCATATCTTGCTTTTAAGGATTTTATCTACACTGTCTCATTAACTATTCACAACAGTCTCCCAAGTAAAGCAGAGCAAGCACCTACAAAAATGCAAAATGCCAAGGTCACATGGCAGGTTTAAAAGTGTATTAAACTCAGAACTCTAAGCGTTAGCTTTTATTCTGAAGGCATAGAGGATTTAAAACATGCCACTATTAACCTGCAAGGAACAAGTTAGGAAGGGGAAGTGAATTTGGTCCAAGCACTCAAGAAGATGGGATGGCACAAAAGGGAGAAATATAGATGCTGCATAACCAGAAATTGATTCAAAGGCCACAGGTGGAGGAAGGAGGAAATGTTGAAGTTGGTAGTGGTAGGTCTCGCCATAAAACAGAATTATAGTCTGGCTTTGTTTGGATTTTCTATTTTCTCAGAAATTTAGTCATTTTCCTCATAGTCACAATTTCATAATTTGTACTGTTGATTTCATGTATAGTTTACAATCTACCACATCTCTGATATTAATGATTATTTTCCCTGTGATCACCAGCAGTGATATTGGGACATCAAGGGGAGATGTTATCCTTATAGGAGAACCTGAGCTTCAACCCTAACCCTTTCTCAGGTTGGGCATAAGGTGTCTCCTAATATGAATTGAGAACAAACCAATTCATAAAAGGCAGACACCAAGACACAACATCTGGCTATTCTGGCCAGAGTTACTGGGATGAAGGGGATAAAACTGTGGGCATGGGATAAAAAAGAAAAGGAAATGGCCCAGACCACTTCTTTTAGCAGCAAAAATCTGTCTAAAGATTGCTTGATGTGGAAGAAAGAAGACAGGCCTTTGACTTAACAGTTTGGATCCCAGTTTTGCTGTTTAGTTCAAGGAAGTCATTCTATTTTTCTCGGCAATTCTCATTTTCCTAATGTAAAAGTAGCAAAGTAATAGTAACTTTCCTCACAGAGTTATTATAGGGGCCAATTAAAATAATGTATGTACAAGTTTTTAGTAAACAATGAGATGAAATATAAATATTACCCATCATTATACTAGAAGAATAAGGAACTTAACATCTCAAAATGTAGTTAATTAATATTCTCCAAACTAAGGCCTACTATTCAACTAATTTACAAGGAATGAATATAAAATCAGTAGCTTATCTGTGGAAAAAATAGCATCTGGAACAGATTACTGTTTAAGAAATGCAGATACCAATGAATTACAGTGAATCCTTGGCATCTGGCCTTAAAGAATATTATTTAAGAGTAAAGATTTGCCAGATTATACAGGAGTAGAGAAGACATTCAGTAGTCACAAGGTGAGGATCAAAGGATTTTCAATACCAAAAAATTGTATAAAAGGTATATTTTCTTTCTATAACACTGGTATTAAATTTTAATATCTAAAATAAAATATAGTCATTCATTTGGGACATTCAAATGATGGAAACACAGGCTAAGAAACTACCCAACAAATCACAAACTCAATTTGTATTCAAAAAAGACATTACTGGCTAAGATAATGAATCATGTTTCCTTGGTTGGTGAGAGTCCCTGTGAGTATCAGCCCCAACCTCAAGAAGCTGGAGAAAAGTAGAGAGAAAAAAAAGGCTTTTCCTGAGAATTCCTTTTTGCATAAATGGCTACCACAGCTACCTCTGAAGAGGCAATGAGCTTGCTGTACAATGAGGGAAATTACTGGGGGGAAAAAACTAGAATATTTTTCAGTATCTATCCAAACAACAATAACAATAAGAAGAAATTGGTTTCTAAATTGGGTGAGGGAAGAATGGAATCTTTGTTTCACAAACTTCATAATTCTGGAACAAACCTATGCCTTAAAATCTACTCATTCAAAAGTTAGGCAAGGATCCTTAAATATATAAAAACATGAAATCACGCAACATTGGAGGAGTTTATTCACTTTAAAGAAATGATTCTTAACAGAATCCTTTTTATGTTCAGCAACTCTCTAAGTGCACTAAAAACAGAATCTGACTTAAACAAGTTTCATTTCTTCACAGGTTTTTCTCAGGAGCACCTCATGACGCAGCTGACTGGGAGATTTTCTGATGGCGGCTCTCTCAATTCAGCACTTCCTTTCCCAGGGGCCCTCTCTGAGGCTGCCCCGACACATCTATCCAAGAGGAGATCATTTATAGCCCACTTGAACATTATGAATTTGAGGAGCTGTGACAGTACCTTTAAGGTTGCTCCTGATTGTAAGCTAAAAAATGATTTAGCCTAGATGATTTAGACTGAGAGAAAAAAATATTCTGTCCCAGACTCAACTTTGGCAGAGAGTCTTGAACTGCAAGGTTAAATTATGTCCCTAAATCTTGGAAAAGACAGAGATCACTTTGGTTGTTCCCCTGCCATACCCATACCCCTCCCCAAAAGAGCATAAAAAAGATTAATTTCTAAAGTTAGGAAACCAGGCTTCAACCCACCGTTGTGTGGTCATAAGAATTACATGAGTCATCAGGCACTGGATTCAGTCAATGAATGAATCCATCTTTTTTCCAATGGCTATCTCCACTGCAGCAAAGAACTGGCAAAACTCAACAGTTTGGGTAAAATGAGTCAATGGCCTTCTTAAGGTTCAGACCTGATCAACTATTTAATTTTGGATAGGAATGTATTCAACTACTTTGACTAAATCTTCCCCCTCGTATCAAGGTTGCTCTCCCCTATATTGCATCATATCCACTTTATAAAGACTAAGGAGAAAAATTCCTCTCAGATCTCAGTATTAGGAAAGTCAAACTGCTATTGAAAAATCAACCAGTAACAAAACTAAATAAGCAATCAACAAACAAGAAAAAGGTGTCCTATGTTTCTTTAAGACATTAAGAATCTTTTAAATGGTTGTGATCCCAACTTTCTATTATTTAGAAATAAATCAACTCTGTGATCCATGTATAGCAATGAAAGAATATTTTTTATATATCTCAATGCAAACTCTTTGAGACTTGCTGAGAAATCTAATTTGATGTAACTTACTCCTCTATATATTTTTCTGAGTACTAACTGGGCTGATTCAACTGATTAACAATAACTTCTCACTAAATTTAAGTGATTTGTGCCAGGCAATAAAAATAGTCTCAATTCAGTTAAATCAACCTTAGCAAATATTTAAGTCTCAGTCCAACAAGTCTTATTTCAGAGTTTTTTCCTCCATCTTAATATTAATGCCAGTAATATTGATCATTTACTATGTGTCTGACACTTTGCCGCAAAAAGAAGGTTCTTCTCTTAGAAAATCTGAAGGTGACACTCAGCAAAAAGCTTATGCTGAGATCAAATTAGCATCTATTAAATTAAAGGAAATAAATCACACAGTACTGAATTCAGTGGTAAACTTCAAAGTGTTTCCTAGGAATGATGTTGATGGGCTTAGTAAATGAAGACTGGAGTTCTTAGTAAAGACTCACTAAAGGGTTGTGAAAAAAAGCAGTGAAAGTCTTAGTCAGTCAGTCAGTCATGTCCAACTCTTTGTGACCCCATGGACTGTAGCCTGCCAGGCTCCTCTGTCCATGGAATTCTCCAGGCAGGAACCGGGAACCTTCTCCAGAAGGTTCCCTTCTCCAGGGAACCTTCCCAACCCAAGGATCAAACCCAAGTCTCCCACACTGCAGGTAGATTCTTTACCATCTGAGCCACCGGGGAAGCCCAGGCAAGAATACTGGAGTGGATAGTCGTTCCCTTCTCCAGGGGATCTTCCCAACCCAGGGATGAAACCAGGGTCCCCTGAATTGCAGGCAAATTCTTTACCATTTGAGCCACCAGGGACGCCCACACTAAAGGTTGGAGAACCTAAATTAATCCTGTCAAAGAAAACTGGAGGTTACTCCAGGTAAGATATATGTGCCAATGAAGGCATAGAGGTGACTCTTTTCATAGGCCAATGACACCATGTTTTCATAGACTAATGAAGACAGCCATGTTAAAAAAGCAAAAGGTAAAAGAAAGAAATTTCTAGAAAATTCAATTAATTCAATTATAGAAGGACATAATGAATCAAATCAGATTTGCGTTTGCTGACTCCAAAGGTCAAAATGGGTGCCCAGTTTTTCTATCTTGGGCCAGATCAACAGAGAATGCAACTACTTCTCTTTATAGAATGTAAGGATTTTTCTGCTCAAGGTCAAAGACCAAATTATTTTAAGACAAGTTATCAAACATTTCAGTCTATGTTTAAGCTATTCCTCAGATGAAAATATAGGTGTTTATTCTGTATTTAGAATTCATGACTAACTCAAGCTACAAGATTAAAATGTGTAACTTCCCCTTCCCTTGATTTCAATACAGAATCTGGCTTACTAAATCCACCTTTGATCAAATGACCAAATTGTGTCCATGCTTAGTCCTGTCTGACTCTTTGCGACCCTTTGGACTTTGGACTGTAGCACACCAGGATCCTCTGTCCATGGGATTACCTGGGCAAGATACTGGAGTGGGTTGCTATTTCCTTCTCCAGGGGATCTTCCTGACCCAGGGATCAAACCCACATCTCTTGTGTTTCCTGCATTACAGGGGGATTCTTTACCAATTGAGCCATCAGGGAAGTTCCAATCCACATTTAAATAGGGATAAATAGCATGCTTTTATCCAAAGGAAATGAATAAATGCCATTTCCATTCCAGAACAATCGAGAAACTAAATGGTAAAGTGTGTATGGCCCAAACAACAAGAGGGTCTTAACCTCTGAAAGCCACAGAAGCACTAATGCTTTAAATCCCAACATTTCTGCCAAAGTCTATAGAATCTGGAAAGATACAGGTTTAATACCATGTAATTTCAACTGAACTGGAAATAGTGTGGTTTCTAGCATAGTTTCAGTAGACAAATTTAAGACTGACTAAGTCTTAAATTGAAAGAAACATTTTCTAAAATTAGTAATTAGAGGAGGGAAAAGACCAATATAATTAGAAGCTCTAAAACTTACAGCTAAACATAATATTATTTCCAGGATATCCCTTTTTGTCTCAATTATACAATTATATTTGCTATTTTGAGTCATCCTTCATGGCATCTCATCTATGTCATCAGTTAAACTTTAAAAATAGGCCACCATGGCTTTGGGAAACAGAGCCCTTTTTTATCTGGATTTTTAAAAAAAAGAAGAAAGCTACAACCCAAAGACCAATCATAATGGGGTACATAAGCATCACTAATAGACTTTTTCTACCATCCAAGGCAACACAGAAGTCAACAGACAGGAAGAAGAACCCCCATCCCCACCCCACCGGCCACTCA
Organism: Bos taurus; assembly: GCF_002263795.3. Lineage (NCBI taxonomy): Eukaryota > Metazoa > Chordata > Mammalia > Artiodactyla > Bovidae > Bos > Bos taurus. Next base: position 63,370,029 of record NC_037331.1, read on the forward strand.
GTAAGTATTGGAAGTTTCTCTGTTTCCCTAACTCTTAATTTTTCAGGACAAATGATACATGTTCATTCTCTACAAGAAAATATGAGAATTGAGAAGACATTTGTTTTTTCAAGAATGCTGAATTCTGTGATAGAAAAATCACAGCCCACTGCCAGCCTCTGCTTACTCCAACCTTTTCACCTGATCCAATTCACTATTAGCTACTACTCCAGATGCTGCTTCACATATTTACATAATAATTCAAGGTATTGATATTAATAAGTCAAAATTCCAATGAACAGTGTCCCAACCTGCAGGGTACATATCCCTCCCAACTTTGCTATTAACAATACCAACAGGCTCAAAACCTCAACATCATATTTAACTCACATCTCCTCCTTGATCTACTTTATTAAGACCCCCAAGTACTTTAAATTTTCCCTTCAAAACATCTCCCCATATTTATTTTCTCCTTCTATTCCAATCATCAATATCCTCCTCAAATCACCTCTAGATTACTGAAACAGACCTCCACTAGATTGAAAAGGGGGGGTGGTTCACTCAGATTATGCTACCTTGAGAGAGCCATTACTAATATTTTGAGAAATATCTTTTTAGACAATTCTTTCTGAGACTAGCTACACATGTATAGATATGTACACAAGTTTACAAGAATGGGTTAATATTTTAGATGTTTGCTTAATTAAATCAACATTATATAACAAATATCATACTATATAATTTAATTTTTAAATATCAATTTCTGTACTTGTATTTGCTAACTGATCTATTCCTACCTCATTTTATAGAAAAAGTAATACATGTTGAAATTATAAGTCTTGCCCTGGCTATGGAGTAATTTAATATTAACAATATTCAAATTCTTCCCAATCTTGCCAGTGTTTATCTTACTTAACCCCAGCTTTGTTACTCTCCTATATTAGCCTCTCCATCACAAATAATTTGGCCCATTTATCATCTTCCAGATTCCTTGAGGATCTCCACTACCATACATAAACTTCTACCCATCCTTCTTATGTCCCCTCAAACATGTGTACTTCCCTCACAACTAAACACAAGTCTCACCTTCATTTATACATTCACTATCCATTCATTCAACATATATTTACTCTGCATCTATTATGTCCCAGTACTAAAGATAAGAGTTGAACCATGCACACATCAGTCCTGTCCCTAAGCAACAGCCAGGAAAGACAACTAACCACATAATAACACAAAATGTGATAAACATTAGGCCAACATACATGACAGAGAACTTTGTGGTACCCATCAGAAAACCCTCCTCTGTGAAGCTTTGACAAGACATCCCAGTCCATGATGTCTCCTTCCAGATCAGAATTCCTCTGCCACTTATTTATTCCCTATGCTATTTTGCTTTGAAACTTAGTTTATGCTCTTTTATACTGTAATTTAGCTCTGGGGTACAAAGGTCTTTCTCCATGTAAACAGTTAAGTTCCTTACAATTAAAGAACTTGCTTACCCTTCTTTTGTGTTCCTAGAAATTAGTACAGAGCCTTGAACAAAATAAGTAATAATGTATTGCTATTATTATTGTTTTTATTATTATGTTACTGCTGCTAACACTGAGAGATAAGTCTTGGCTGTGACTAGTAACTGCCTGCTTCCAATAAGAATTTAGAAGAATTTTTATCATTTACAGCTATTCCTCGTATTTCTGAGTTATGATAGAGTTTATAGTTTAGACACTTTCCTCTCTACTGAGCAAAACAGTGCTCTGACTCCCGCTGAGTTGAGCCATGTAGGGCTAAACATCAACAGACTTGGCACCCAGTATGTGATATGTGTAACTGAATCACATTGCTGTATACCCGAAACTAACATGACATTGATAATCAACTATGCTTCAATAAAAACAATTTTTTTAAGATATAAATGTTGCTATATTGTACAACCATATCCTGAACCTAGTCTGACTGGTTTGCTTGATAATATTGATTTCGGAAATGTCAATTATTAGTAAATGGACAGTAAAGTATTATTATTGACCAAGAATAAATTATGTTTGGGGAAACCATATTTAAATAGCTCCCAAAAAACACCAACATCAACTTTGCTTCTCTTGCCTGTTTTGAAGAACAATCTACTTTTGACTGTTTTACACACTTGTCAAGATTGTCTAAGTGAAAGTTTACAAATAGTTACAAAAGCAAAATATGTACTTCTAATGAATCATGCTCTAATTTATGTAGAATAAAAAGAAAATAAACAATAATCCTGGAATCATCTCCCAAGTAAAAAAATTACAAATAAATTGGTAACAAATCTTTCTGATTGTTCTGACTAAATAAAAGCTCCCAAGAAGAATACTTTTTATTCAAAGCAAAATTATACTTCATATGCTTTTTGTGTTTCCCTTGGTAAACATTTGAAATTCATACTTTCTCAGTTAAACACACAGTTCTAACGCTACTGCATCTTGCATCAGTTTCTATATTTTATGTAATGCTGCTGCTACTGCTAAGTTGCTTCAGTCGTGTCCGACTCTGTGCAACCCCATAGATGGCAGCCCACCAGGCTCCCCTGTCCCTGGGATTCTCCAGGCAAGAACACTGGAGTGGGTTGCCATTTCCTTCTCCAATGCATGAAAGTGAAAAGTGAAAGTGAAGTTGCTCGGTCGTGTCCAACTCTTAGATATTTCTATAAGAAATATTTATAAGAAGATATTTCTATAAGAAGTGTAAATATAGATATTTCTATAAGAAGCATAAGAATTATTATGACCATGCCAATCTGACCATCAGAAAACTGCAGTGGCTTCCAACGGCTTCCCAAATGAATAATAAAACTATAAAAGCTGACATTTTCCTAAAAACTTTTCATTTAGCCTAGAGGTTTGTAACTTGGTCCCAAGAATGGGTTTCATGGGTTGGTAAATATCCTGAAACTGAAAGTAACATTTTAGATGTTTTTATGTACTTTTCTGGAGGAAAAAGTTCAAAGCTTTCAGAGTCCCATTGGAGTCTCTGACCTCAAAAAAGGTTCACAAGTATTGTAATGTTAATATTCCACTTTCATCACCTCCATCATATTTAATGGCCCACATCCATTATTATTTCACAGATCTGGAATTTCTAGCAGAGTCAAGTAAACCTACCTGCTGCCTCAAAGCAAGAGACATATGATTTCCTTCACTTAAAGTGCGCTAACACTCACAAAGCTCTCTTTGAGATTCTCTCCTCTACCATTCCTCAACCAGGTCTCACGGACAAAATTCACCCTGATGGATCTGCTACCAATCTTCAGCTGTTGACAGATGGCTCAGCTAACTAACTGGTTAAGGACAACAAGCCAGTCTGCTTGAACTAACATGGGCAAATGTGTTCAGAGGAATTTTTCTATGCTATACTCTCCAGGCAAACATGTTATACAGAATTTCCATATAAGTGTTAAAATAAAACAAATAACTTGAATGATAAAAACTGCAAGCATCTAAAGCTAGACTAACAGAGTATTTTAAGGCAGATTGGGTCTTAAAGAGATGGGAATACCAGACCACCTGACCTGCCTCCTGAGAAATATGTATGCAGGTCAAGAAGCAACAGTTAGAACTGGACATGGAACAACAGACTGGTTCCAAATAGGAAAAGGAGTACACCAAGGCTGTATATTGTCACCCTGCTGCCCATTTAACTTATATGCAGAGTACATCATGAGAAATGCTCGGCTGCATAAAGCACAATCTGCAATCAAAATTGCCGGGAGAAATATCAATAACCTCAGATATGCAGATGACACCACCCTTATGGCAGAAAGCGAAAAAGAATTAAAGAGCCTGTTGATGAAAGTGAAAGAGGAGAGTGAAAAAGTTGGCTTAAAGCTCAACGTTCAGAAAACTAAGGTCATGGCATCTGGTCCCATCACTTCATGGCAAATAGAGGGGAAACAATGGAAACGGAGACAGACTTTATTTTGGGGGCTCCATAATCACTGTAGATGGTGACTGCAACCATGACATTAAAAGACGCTGGCTCCTTGAAAGAAAAGCTATGACCAACCTAGACAGCATATTAAAAAAGCAGAGACATTACTTTGCCAACAAAGGTCCATCTAGTCAAAGCTATGGTTTTTCCAGTGGTCATGTATGGATGTGAGAGTTGGACTATAAAGAAAGCTGAGTGCCAAAGAATTGATGCTTTTGAACTGTGGTGTTGGAGAAGACTCTTGAGAGTCCCTTGGACAGCAAGGAGATCCAACCAGTCCATCCTAAGAGAAATCAGTCCTGATTATTCATTGGAAGGACTGATGCTGAAGCTAAAACTCCAATACGCAGGCCACCTGATGGGAAGAACTGACTCATTTGAAAAGATCCTGATGCTGGGAAAGATTGAAGATGGAAGGAAAAGGGGATGACAGAGGATGAGATGGTTGGATGGCATCACCGACTCAATGGACATGAGTTTGAGTAAGCTCTGGGAGTCGGTGATGGACAGGGAAGCCTGGGTGCTTCAGTCCACGGGGTTGCAAAGAGTCAGACGTGACTGAGCGACTAAACTGAACTAAACTGGGTCCTACATCATACTTTATGTCACATCTGCATTTAGTTTCCAGTTCTTACGGGATAATCTTTAGTTACAGAATGAGTCCCAATAATAATTTCCTTAAATTTTCACAATAGCAATTAATGTTAAAATTCATAAATAAGATGTGCAATTGTGAATGAAGGAGGGAAGTCCTCCTTTTCTGTTATCATGCACTTCAGTTTAACTTTGGGGCAAGTAACTTGAAAAATCTAACAGGCAACTCAACTGTTTAAAGGAACTACGCAGAATGTAAGTGACAAATAAAACAAATTTCCACAAACACCACATTTCTAGCTTCTTGTATCTCTTATGAGAAATTCAGGGCTAATGAACAAATAAATAGTAGTGTAACATACAGGAAAGTCAAACCAGTGAATTAGAAGAACTTTTTAACAAGTGTTCTAATAAGTCATGCTTTATATATCCTGGATTTTTCTTTTTCACATCTCTCAGAAGACTTGAGCTTCCCTGGTAGCTCAACTGGTAAACAATCCACCTGCAATGCAGAAGACCCCGGTTCAATTCCTGGGTCAGGAAGATCCCCTGAAGAAGGGATAGGCTAACCACTCCAGTATTCTTGGGCTTCCCTGGTGGCTCAAATCTGCCTGAAATGGGGAAAAGACCTGGGTTCGATCCCTGGGTTGGGAAGATCCCCTGGAGGAGGATATGGCAATCCACTCCAGTATTCTTGCCTGGAGAAACCCATGGACAGAGAAGCCTGGCAGGCTGCAGTCCATGGGGTCACAAAGAGTTGGATATGACCGAGCAACTAAGCATAGCAAAGTACATAAGATTTCTCGCTTCTTCCAGAAAACAAATAAAAACAAAACACAACACATTCTGTAAGTTTTAATTGATACTCTCTCTTCATCCCTGACATTAGCTCTTATGTTTGCACAACTTGTGATGACCACACAAACTTTAATGAATTAGCTAAGGGTCTTCTAGAAGCCCACTGCTTGCATTCCATGATTAAAATGCTCATGGTCAATGACATATCTATGGCGAACAAACTAATGTTGTATTTGCTTATTCACAAAGCTTTAGGACATTGTGTGAATAATAGACTGCCATGGGCTGATTAAACCCATGCAATCAGGAGAATCTTTCTTATCTTATTCTTCTTAAAATTGAAGTCCTGACATTCATAAAAGCTTTTTAAAGTAGTAATCTCTCTTATGGACCTAGTGATTATCATACTGAGTGAAGTAAGACAGAGAAATACAAATATCATATGATATTGCTAATATGTGTAATCTTAAAAAATGGTACAAATGAACTTATTAATGAAACAAAAATAGAGTCACAATGCAGAAAACACACTTATGGTTATCAGGGGAAATTGGGGGTATAGGGATAAACTGAGAGATTGGGATTGCTATATACATACTACTTTATATAAAACAGATAATTAATCAAGGACCTACTGTATAGCACAGGGAACTCTACTCAGTACTTTGTAATGACCTATATGGAAAAAGAATCTCAAAAAAGAGTGGATATATGTATATTTCCAACTGATTCACTTTGCTATATACCTGAAACTAACACAATAATGTACTTCAATTCTATGCCAACATAATATATTTTTAAAAATTGAACTTCTGACATTAACAAAAGCTTTTTTAAGTAATAATGTTTATTATGAGATATTAAGGTGTGGGTATGTATATTAACTTATATATACTTTAAAACAGTCAGGCTTATGGTAAGGAAATTAGGAGGAAAAAGGAAGTATTTCAGGGAGCAAACATTTAAATGGACTTTTCTCTTTGATACACACTTTCATCCTTATTCCATGTAGAAACTTATTTTTAAATCTGAAGTTTTTCTCCACAGGGACAGGCTGACTCAATCAGTTATGGTTAGAGTAAGTATAACAACAATAGTGATGAAGATGGCTAATATTTATTGGGTGTTTATTATATGCCAAGTACTTCTCAAAGTGTTTTTGGTGTATTACTCAATCCTCTCAATAGTCCCTTTGAGACTTAATATGTCCCATTATCATCACCAATTCATGGTCAGGAAAACTGATGTCCTAAGAAGTTAGATCATCTACTTAAAGACACAACAATAGGGGTGTGGGCTACTTGAACCTGGGTAGTTCACCTTCGGAAATAGTGTTCTTTGTCTCTAGGCTATAATGGGCCCCCAAGTGAGCTTAACTTCCTTTTCTGTTTTATTAAAGGATCTGACACTAACAGCTATCAAGATTATACATTAGCATATGGGTTATTATTGACAATTCTAATAGATACTTTATTTGTACGAAAATCTCATGTAGAGATGTAAACTTCTTAGGTTTGTTTGATAAGATAGTTGGGGCTGGGCTTTGTATCAGAATGAGTTTAATGAGGAAAACAGAAATCACATATTCAAGGATTTTGATATAGGGTTTAATAGGTATGGAACAACTTAGAACAAGGCAAGCGTGGGTGGTGAGTTAACCTAGAGAAGAGCAGCAATAGGAATTTCCTACCATCTACTTCACAGGTTGGAGGGATAATGGAAAGAAACAGAAATATCAGAGCCCAGGGATTCAGGATCACCAATGGCAGGTTTGTTCAGCAAGAGCTGGAGCCTTGGAGGAAATGCAATCCACGAATGAGATGCTGCTCAAAGCAGATGCTGCTGCTACTAAGTGGCTTCCGTCGTGTCCAACTCTGTGCGACCCCAGAGATGGCAGCCCACCAGGCTCCTCTGTTCTGGGATTCTCCAGGCAAGAATACTGGAGTGGGTTGCCATTTCCTTCTCCAATGAATGAAAGTGAAAAGTGAAAGTGAAGTCGCTCAGTTGTGTCCGACTCTTCGAGACTCCATGGACTGTAGCCTACCAGGCTCCTCCGTCCATGGGATTTTCCAGGCAAGAATACTGGACTGGGTTGCCATTGCCTTCTCCCAAAGCAGATGAGGCAGGAGAAAAACACTGACCTTGAAATTCATGCTTTCTTCAAGTCTCTTACCAATGCAATGCCTCCCAGCTGAGGTGGATCCTGACAGATGTAATCCACAACCGACTATGATACAGAGCAGAGCTAGAAAAGGGTGGCTCAGTAACCACACAGGTTTCCACTGTGTTTGTTACATACACAAATAGTCAAAGTTCTAGCCCAAACACTACCCAACAATAAAGACTTCCTAAGCAAAAGTCCCATAAGTTCACCAAAAACAGATATTTCACATTCTAACTATTAAAAATATCAATAGAAAATTATGTTAATGACCTTTTGGGACTTCCCAGGTGGCTCAAGTGGTAAAGAATCCACCTGCCAAGGCAGGAGCCGCAGGACATGTGGTTCAATCCCTAGATTGGGAAGACCCCCTGGAGGAGGAAACTCCAGTATTCCTACCTAGAAAATTCCACGGACGGAGGAGCCTGGAGGTCTATAGACCATGGGGTCGCAGAGTCAGACACGACTGAGCATGCACGCATGACCTTTCAAAAAGGGGAACAACATTTTAGAAGTATGATATTAGCTCTTTCATGAATTTTGCATGAGAAAATCCTGTAAGAACCAGATTTAGATGTCACCTTTAACTAAGGCTTTACTTCATGGAATGTTTTACTCATTATTTGTCCATCCCTCTGTATTCACTGCCAGATTTTCTGTAAAATTCCTTTAATTCAGCAAACAGATACAATGCTCAAGATAAAAAGTCTTAGAAAATGGGTATTCTTGTTCCATTTTCTGGTCTATTTTGGTCAGTGAGGCTGTTTCCTCGGGAGCTCTGATATGATCAACAGTAGAGACTATTGGCTCCCTATCCAACAGAATCATTTTTCTCCTTTCTTCCTCACAGAATAGTGACACTCTTCAGAATGCTACAAGAAAAAGGGAATCTACTCCCAGAGCCAGGCTAGAGATCTGAATAGTCTAAGTCTAAGAAGAAGGGAGAATCAGAGATTTTGCCCCCTAGGGAACATCTGGCCGTGTTTCAGACACTTTAGACCATTGTACTAGAGGAGGAGCAGGGAGGCTATTGGCATCTAGTGAGTAGAGGCCAGGGGTGGTGTGCACTACAATGGACAAGACAGTTCCCACACACATGACAAAATAGAAACCCAGGGCTATTATTGAAACAGCTTCAACTTGATCTTGAACAAGTATCACCTGGGAACTTGTCAGAAATGCACAGTCTCTGGCTCTAAGCCACATCTGCTAAATCAGAAACTCTGGGTGTGGGACCTTCTAGTTTCACAAGTTCCCAGTTGATTCTGATACATATTAATGTTTTGGAGCCACTGGTTTCAGGCTCCAGGAAATGGCCATCTACCTGCCACCACTTTCGTATATTAAGTTTTATTGAAACATAGCCACACCCACTCATTTACTTTTTTGCCTACCGTTGCTACAATAACAGAGTAGAATAATTGTGACAGAGACCAGATAAGCTAGCTGCAAAACTCTTTACAAAAAAAGTTTCCCAACCCCTGAAGCCAGTTGTGGTAATTTCATTGTTCTCCCTAGTTACTGGCCTAGGAATGGGCTGCTCAGGAAGGCATAAGATCATTAGGATGCGAGAAGAAGATTGCTAAAATAACAGCAGGAACATTAGGGAAAGCATACTTTATCTCTGAGGAGGAGAGACAGAAAGGGATGTCCTCTTATTTCCTCTGGATATGATACTGTCTGGATGTAATAGCTAGAACTACAGCTATGACATCGAGACAATATAGCCATCTTGCAAACAAGAAGAAAGCCAGGCTTGGGCAAGAACAATACTCCAAAGATAGGGGAAATAAGAGAAGGGAAGAACCTAATTTCTGTATGTGAAAATTTTTTTCCATGATGAGGATGTAGTTCATGAGTAATGGCAATAAAACTGGTAAGGAGGAAAAAAAAGATTGAACCCAAATAACCACAGGAGTTTTAATTACCTCAAGTCTATATTTTAGCATATGTATGCTTGGGTCCATGATAATTATAAATTCTAAAGTAAAACACTCTGATTTGAAGCAAATTGAATTTTTACCCCAACAATAGGGAAACGTATTTCCTTTTCCCACTGCAACCAAAGCAATTTAAACTAGCAGGCCACATTTGCAGAAATATAATCTAAGGTTTACCACAGGCAACACACAGCACAAACTCATTCCACTTGCAATCATTTTCTTTAAAAAATCAACAGAAACTAAAGAGACCAAATTTGGATTTTAGTCAACTCGAATTTGTGATGCACCAAATCCAAATGGAGATTTATAATCTTCAAAGAGTAAGGAATCTCATTTTCCACAGAATATACTGTAGCCCAGCACAAATTTACATGATAAATAATGCACCTGGCATCGTGTTAGGTTCTAGAGACACAAAAGCAAGTAAGATGTGATCCCTGCCTTCCAGTAGCTTTCCATTGGTGGGGAAAATGATAAATATACACAGAGAATTATAAGACAAGGAATCATAGAACAGAAGTTTGAAGTCTCATGGAAACACAGAGGAGGAGGAGTTACTCTAGTCAGAATCAAAGTCATGAGTGAGAAAATATCATGGAAACTCGAATTTAGCACACAAACACAAAGATTTTAGAAGCTGCTATTTGGAAAACCAGTATTTTTAAATGTTGCAAGCAGAACAACATAAAGCTTGTATCATAAATTAATTTGAATATAATTATTTAAGACACATTACTGGTGGCTCAGATGGTAAAGCATCTGCCTACAATGCAGGAGACCAGGGTTCAATCCCTGGGTTGGGAAGATCTCCTGGAAAAGGAAATGGCAACCCAATCTAGTATTCTTGCCTAGAAAATCCTATGGATGGAGGAGCCTGGTAGGCTACAGTCCAGGGGGTCTCAAAGAGTCGGACAGGACTGAGCGAGTTCGCTTTCACTTTCAGTGTGCAAGCAATATTTTTATTTCAAAACACTTATTTTTCCTAAAAGGCCAACATAAACCTGGTAGGGGAGGACATCCTCTTTCAAGAGCTGGAGCTCAACAGGACCAACCAGGTTCACATGAGGGCAGGAGGAGAAGAGGGTGATGGAGGATGAGATGGCTGGATGCCATCACTGACTCAGTGGACATGCATTTGCGCAAACTCCAGGAGACAGTGAAGAACAGGGAAGCTTGGTGTGCTGTAGTCCAGGGGTCGCAAAAAGTTGGACATAGAGACTGAAAAACTACTGGAGCCTGGGGTTAGGAAGAGTCCAAAACACTGTGGAACCAGGAAGTAGATCAATGCCCAATCAAGTCACATGAAGAAGAGATCTGGGATGAATCATTTCATTACAAATCTGCCCAAGTGAAAAGGCAATTTGTTATGTGGCTATGATCACTGACACTATTGACAATGTTTAGCATGTGATAAAGTGTCAGTCACTTAGTCATGTCTGCTGACTCTTTTTGACCCCATGGCCTGTAGCCTGCCAGGTTCCTCTGACCATGGGATTCTTTAGGCAAGAATACTGGAGTAGGTTGCCATAAGTTCCACAAAAAAATAAAGTTTGTATGTCAACCTGAAGAGAAAAACTATGGTGATTAAGAAGATGGGGCTACATGGCTGATTCATGTGAATGTATGGCAAAAACCATCACAATATTGTAAAGTAATTAGCCTCCAATTAAAATAAATAATTTTTTTTAAAAAGAAGAGGATGGGGCTAATGCTACTGTATGCTAGGACCCAAGGAGTCATAGAATAAAAAGAGGCCATTTGGCCCAAATAGCTCACACAATTAACTATGCCTTTAACTTCAACTATAAACTCTGCTGGTCAATGCATCCTGCAATTATCTCTTTGCTAAGGAACTTCTTAAGCAGTTAACTCATGCCAGACCTCCTAGGGACAGTCTGCCCATAAATACTAGCCAGCCTCCATGCTATTTAACATAATGCTCTCATCTTATTAGATCTGAGAGGTCACCCAGCTTCAAGCTTACTTATTACATTTGGCCCACTTACTAGAATTAGATCCAGAATCTTCTCTGAGGGTTATTTTCTCAAGTATTGCATAAGAAATCAGTGCTACATTTTTTTTCTGGAAAGTGATCCTCTTTATGAATTTTGCTTTGCTGTTATCCACTCTAAATATCAAAAAATAAATAAAATCCTCCATGATCAAGGTCTAGGCCTTCATCCAAGATTCTCATCTGCTCCTCATCTATTTCTTTTCTTTCAAAATTTAATAAGCTCACCTGGACATCTTCACAGTGTTTTATTAATAGCTATGCCTATTGCCTCTGAAGGAATAAAAATACCATACTCTGTACGAGTCATTATTTATCATTGAGAAATCACTCCTACACCTCTTGCTTACTTCACTAATTCTCAGCCGGTGCCTACAGAGATGAGATGAGTAAGTGTCTCTCTGGAAGTTCCTCCACGAGCCAAAAGGCCATAGAGAGAAAACGGGGTTTTGTCCTAAGAAATGATGAGAAGAACAACCCCTGGGCATAGATGATTTTAGGAACTTGTGGTCGGGGCAATTCAGCAAGACGGAAGTCCTCCGCCTGAGCCACCATTACCAGTCTGCTCTACCAGCTGTGCAAAACCCTGGGTTCCCATAAAACCAACCTCGCTGACCCAGGGGCAGCTACTGGTTTTGAAAATTCCACTTTAACTGGAAATTTTCTAAAACAGTTCTGTAGCTCCGGTTTGCTGAAAACCAACACTTATAAATTTGGTGAGAAAGCCCTCTTGCCCCAGCTGCCTCCAGTTTCCTGTCCCTGGGCACAGTCTTCAGCTTGGCTGTTGGGCTCTACAGGGCTAGCACTCCCACTGCCTCTGGCAGTGTGGTGTAGTGGAAAGCAGAGTGGATGCACATAAGAAGACCTGGGTTCAGTGTGGTTTCTGTTACTAATAAGAATGCCCTTAAATTTCTTGGACATTGATTTCTGCATCACTAAGCTCCCTTTTAGCTCCAGTCAGAGCAGTCAATAAGCACCTATTACAGGCAAGATGTGCAACAAGGGATATAAGTCACAAACTCCATCCTCTTAGAGTTCATACAGAACAATTCTTTAATTCTATATACAGCCAACTTGCCATCTTTTATGCTAAAAAAGAATACTGCTGATAAATCCAAAAATCAATTCCAACATCTCATTTTGGCCAACTCTTTTGCAACTTCTTCTTCTTCAACTTCTGTACAAGCAAATAGGTGACAGTTTTAGATTAAGTGAAAGGTTATCACTTCATCTTTCTTCCCTTGTCCCACTGTCCATTTAAAAATCAAATACGAGGAGAATGAAACAGGAGAAACAGGAAGCTTAGGTAAGTCAACAATTAGATAATTAGCCACTGGAACAACAAAAAGTTGCCTGTATTGATGCTGAAGGGAGACATACTTCTTTAGTGATAGCAGCTAACAGTCTCAGATTCTTCCACATGTGAGGATGTCATATTGAAAACTGATGGTTAATGATTAATGCTAAGGATGACAACCGATACCATATGTGGCATGATGACACTATAGAATCTTCTAAGAACCACCATCATCTATTTCTCAGCTATTCCTGTCCATCTCCTCTTTTGAAAAGCTGACTCAAAATTCAACATCTCCTGAGCCCAGAGTATCCCCCATCAAAGAAAAGTTTCATTCTGTATGTCCATTTAGCTGCCTAGATATTCAGAGGAACACAGTGGTCCAAGGATTTTCTTGCATTCTTCAAATGTTGCTTGTTAATTTGTATGTGATCTCTCTTCCACAATAGCATGGTTAATGCTTCAGCAGTAGTATCTTATCATAGCCCAGTATGAGTATGCACTTACTGCTATTTTCTTCCTCCTTTGTCTTTCCATCTTCCAAGGCCTGTTAGGCTAAGATAGAGATCCAGTACCACTTTGAAAAGAGGTTCTTCATCACTGATCATTGGCATCATACATATCCACAGAGGGGAAAGCTTGTTATTTCCATGGAAAACTAGAAATGATCTACAGGAGCATAATAAATAAATAACAAAGGGGAAGAAATGGAATTTATATTAGGAGTTCAGGGAGAGAGCCTGAACATCACTAGGAAAGGAGTATCTTTTAGAAGGTTTGGATATTATTTTTTTTAAGAGGTTCTAATTTTTCACTGTAAAAATAATTCATTGAGTGACCTGTAGCAAATCATTTATCTGAGAAAAATTATGCTGGTATTCACTGTTTACAAAAATTTAATAAGGTAATGCTAAAATAAATATGAAATTCTTGGATAGAAATCTTGTAATTCTATATTGTTACAAAAGGGCAACATAATACCACAGTTAATATCACAGTTCAGTTTAGCAAAATAAGCATTTCCTGAGGGTGCTATGGCTCCTGGCATTGTGCTAGGTAGACCCTCAATTCCAATAATGAATAAGATGTGGCCTCTACCCTCAAGAAGCTTACATTCTAGTTCCAAGCTCAACAAAGTCTCTCTCAAAACTAATCCAATGTAACACAGGGACATTTGCTAGTTATAGCAACTAAAACAAAGGTTCCCTAAAAGTGCTCACAAATATATACTCCTGAGAAAACGAAGATATTATTCTAAGAAAATCAAGGCAACATAGGCAGTTGGTTAGTTCAAGGGCACAAAATGAGGAAAACTGGAAGCACAGTCAAACCCTACGGTGCTTTGGGTAATAAACCAGGGTTCCATGTTTTCTGGAACCACAAAGGTCTAAGCAGCCTGTCTTTATTCCTGTTTAACAGCTGGGAAAGTTGTGGGGTAAGGTATCTGATCCAAAAAAGTTATTCTTTTGGCTTTTCTTAGTTATATAAAAATAAAAGTGGTTTCAAACAGACTTTTCATTTTTTCTTAGTTCATTTAACCCTCCAGATATTTTCCTATTTTGTCCATTACTTCATTTTGCATCTTAGCTGAGAAAACATCTTCCCTCTCTTACTAATTTCTTTACTATTTCCCATTTAATTTAGTAATGATATTCCTCCTGTCTATAAAGAGATAGGTTTGCGATACACTACATATCAAAGTTATTTAGCCAAATAAGGTTGATGTTGGTTGGAATGCAGCTTTAAAATACAGTCCAAGATCTTGTTATCCAAAAACATGCAGGGATGTCGGCACACACTGACTCCATTGACCACTCCACAGCTCTGTACCAAATATAAGATAGACTGCCTTTGTCTAAAAATCCATAAACTGTAACTCAGATTGTTTTTTCTTCCCTAGCCAAGAAGAGAAATCTGTACTCAGATAGTTTTGAAAACAGTGCATTTACCAATCCCTCTGTTTTGTCTCAGATTCCACCAATGAATCACTAGAAGGGTTGGTGATCAGTCTGATACTACCTACCAGTGCACAGTTAGTTTACTCCTTTGGTTATTAGTACAACTTCCAAAAGAATGGTTTCTAAATTTAGATCAGAATTTAAGAATTCAAGCATTTATCACTATATGGTGGGGGCAGCCTTCTTAGTGAATAGTTTTCAAAAAGTACTGAAAGATATCTAGGCTTGAAACAACTTGAGTCAACTCACTATGTCCATACTGTCCCTGTTAATGCTGAGAGTCTTTTTTCCCCTGCTCTATCTAGCTATTTGTGTCCATTCCTTGACCTCCCTCTTTTTGTCTTCTTCTTCCCAATATATTCTATAACATCAGAGTGAAAAAACACACTTATCTTTCTGTAGCTACATTTTCCCCTAAAAATGAGTAATCACTTGAACATTTGGATAACAGATTATTATGTCTGAAGTCTGATCAATTATCAGCAAAGTAATGGACAAAATCTTTTCCAAGGTGACCATGTATTCTTTAGTGGGATTTGGACATCTCAATGACGTAATTACACATTTAGATTTCAGCCTCAGGACTGATTTGCTTCCTCCCTCCCATTAACAGAAGCTGTCACATTTTCTCTTTTCAACCCTGTTATACCTAGGTACACTGACGATGCAGAATCTATTACAGTTTCTGCACATTAAAAGATCCATAACATTTATTATCTTTGAGCACAAAAAGTATCTATTTATTCATTGCTGATTCTGGTTTCCAATGTAATTTCGATCACCTAAGGATGACACGATGTTATATGCAATGTGTGTTTGTTCTTTGTTTGCATATTTCCAAAAGAACTCCCAAAATCACAGTTCAGCTTAAGCAGATTAAACTCAACATCTCCTGGACTTCATTCTGTTGATTGAATTACCCTCCATTGCTAAAATAATGGAATATAGAGCAGATTTCCTGTTAGCTGGGCCTAAATTTAGGATCTATAAGAGATGAGTAGATTTGGAAAGAGTATAGCTTTGGGGATTAAACATGGTGAGTCTAGTCTAGGACAGAATTTTCAATGTGATCCAAAAATTTAGAGAACTATAACAGTGGTTCAGAATGGCAGAAAGGGCTATAGCATCATTATGTCACAGCTATTGCTCTGCATCAATATAAGTCAGAAACCTCAAAATGGCTAAAAGTTATATTAAATTCCTACAGACATAACATTGGAATAATTTGATGCAAATTAGATGCAAAAGGCTGATAATGGATTCTTTCACCCATGTGGCCTATAATAAGTTCAAAGAAACGAGTAAGATGTTTTCAGCCAGTATAATAAATGATCAATATATTAACAAAAATGAAGACAAAAGATATGAATTCTGAATGAAGAATTTGGCATTTAAATCACTACTCCAACAAGATGCTTTTATTTATGTAGGAAAATTCCATTATAAACCTTAAGTTAAGACAGAAGATTAACACATTATATCGAGTATAAGTAGGTATAAGTCTCTAACTGTTTCCATTGTTTCCCCATTTCTTTGCCATGAAGTGATGGGACCAGATGCCATGATCTCAGTTTTCTGAATGTTGAGCTTTAAGCCAACTTTTTCACTCTCCTCTTTCACTTTCATCAAGAGGCTCTTTAGTTCTTTGCTTTCTGCCATAAGGGTGGTGCCATCTGCATATCTGAGGTTATTGATATTTCTCCCGCAAATCTTGATTCTAGCTTGTGCTTCTTCCAGCCCAGCATTTCTCATGATGTACTCTGCATGTAAGTTAAATAAGCAGGGTGACAATACACAGCCTTGATGTACTCCTTTCCTGATTTGGAACCAGTCTGTTGTTCCATGACCAGTTCTAACTGTTGCTTCCTGACCTGCATACAGATTTCTCAGGAGGCCTGGTCAGGTGGTCTGCTATTTCCATCTCTTTAAGAATTTTCCACAGTTTGTTGTGATCCAGTCAAAGGCTTTGGAATAGTCAATAAAGCAGAAGTAGATGTTTTTCTGGAATTCTCTTGCTTTTTCAGTGATCTTGATCTCTAGTTCCTCTGCCAATTCTAAATCCAGCTTAAAATCTGGAAGTTCACAGTTCATGTACCATTGAAGCCTAGCTTGGAGAATTTTGAGCATTACTTTGCTAGCATGTGAGAGAGTACAATTGTGTGATAGTTTGAGCTTTCTTTGGCATTGCCTTTCTTTGGGATTGGAATGAAAACTAACCTTTTCCAGTCCTGTGGCCACTGCTGAGTTTTCCAAATTTGCTGGCATATTGAGTGTAGCATTTTCCCAGCATCATCTCTTAGGATTTGAAATAGCTCAACTGGAATTCCATCACCTCCATTAGCTTTGTTCGTAGTGATGCTTCCTAAGGCCCACTTGACTTCACATTCCAGGATGTCTGGCTCTAGGTCAGTGATCACACCATTGTGGTTATCTGGGTCATTAAAATCTTTTTTGTATACTTTTGTGTATTCTTGCCACCTCTTCTTAATATCTTCTGCTTCTGTTAGGTCCCTACCATTTCTGTCCTTTATTGAGCCCATCTTTCCATGAATGTTCCCTTGGTATCTCTAATTTTCATGAAGAGATCTCTAGTCTTTCCCATTCTATTGTTTTCCTCTATTTCTTTGCATTGATCACTGAGGAAGGCTTTCTTATCTCTCTTTGCTATTATTTGGAACTCTGCATTCAAATGGGTATATCTTTCCTATTCTCCTTTGCCTTTCGTGTCTCTTCTTTTCACAGCTATTTGTAAGCCCTCCTCAGATAACCATTTTGCCTTTTTTGCATTTCTTTTTCTTAGGGTCTTGATCACTGCCTCCTGTAAAATGTCATGAACATCTGACCATAGCTCTTCAGGCTCTCTCTTTATCAGATCTAATCCCTTGAATCTATTTGTCCCCTCTACTGTATAATCATAAGGGATTTGATTTAGGTCATACCTGAATGGTCTACTGATTTTCCCTACTTTCTTCAATTTAAGTCTAAATTTGGCAATAAGGAGCTCATAATCTGAGCCATAGTCAGCTCCCTGTCTTGTTTTTGCTGACTCTATAGAGCTTCTCCATCTTTGGCTGCAAAGAATATAATCAATCTGATTTCAGTATTGACCATCTGGTGATGTCCATGTGTAGAGTCTTCTCTTGTGTTGTTGGAAGAGGGTGTTTGCTATGACCAGTGCATTATCTTGGCAAAAATCTATTAGCCTTTGCCCTGCTTCATTCTGTACTCCAAGGCCAAATTTGCCTGTTACTGTATGTATGTCTTGACTCCCTACTTTTGCATTCCAGTACCCTATAATGAAAAGGACATCTTTTGGGGGTGTTAGTTCTAGAAGGTCTTGTAGATCTTCATAGAACCGTTCAATTTCAGCTTCTTCAGCATTACGGGTTGGTGCATAAAGTTGGATTACTTGGATTACATAGACTAGGTTTGCCTTGGAAACAAACAGAGCTCTCTGTCGTTTTTAAGACTGCACCCAAGTACTGCATTTCAGACTCTTTTGTTGACTATGAGGGCTACTCCATTTCTTCTAAGGGATTCCTGCCCACAGTAGTAGATATAATGGTCATCTTAGTTAAATTCACCCATTCCAGTCCATTTTAGTTCACTGATTCCTAAAATGTAGAAGTTCACTCTTGCCATTTCCTGTTTGACCACTTCCAATTTGCCTTGATTCATGGACTTAACATTTCAGGTTCCCATGCAATATTGCTCTTTACAGCATCAGACTTTACTTCTATCACCAGTCACATCCACAACTGGGGGTTGTTTTTTCTTTGGCTCCGTCTCTTCATTCTTTCTGGAGTTACTTCTCCACTGATCTCCAGTAGCATACTGGAGGCCAACTTGGAGACTAGGGGAGAAGGGTCAGCTTGGAGAGCACAGGAGTCCTGCACATTTACCCCAGACCTTGCCATGCACATCACTTCCCTTTGACTGTTCTCTTTATTACAAAGATAAGAGCAATTCCAGGGGCTAAGCCTTGTAACACAAAGTCAGAAAGCTGTTAAAGTCTCTGATGTCAAGGAGAGGTGGTACCCTTTAGTCCATGAGCCATGAAATTGGAGTCAGATATCCTAAAGTCAAATCCCAGCTCAGCTGCCCCAGCAAGACACTAGGCGCTGGGGCAGCAGCTGTGCGGCGCTAGAGCAACTTTTAGGAGATATCCCTCATCCAAGGGCAAAGGAGAAGTCCCAGCCAGATGGTAGGAGGGGCGTAATCACATTTAGAATCAAACCCCATACCTGCCAGAGATGCTCAGAGGGCTCAAACAAACCTTGGGCACACTAGGACCCAGAGACCCCACAGAGACTGAGCCAGAAATGTGTTTGAGTATCTCCTGCAGGGTACAGGTCAGCAGTGGACTGCTGCAGGGGCAGGGGCTCTGGGTGCAGTAGACTTGGGTGCGGCATAAGCCCTCTTGGACAAGGTTGCCATTAACCCCACCACAGAGCCACCAGAACTTACACAGGACTGGGGAAACAGACTCACGGAGGGCACAAACAAAACCTTGTGCACACCAGGACCCAGGAGAAAGGAGAGGTGATCCCACAAGAGACTGACCTAGATTTGCCCATGAGTGTCCAGGAGTCTCTGACAGAGGCATGGGGCAGTGGTGGCCTGCTGTAGGGTTGGGGCACTGAGTACAGTAGTGTGTGCATGGGACCTTTTGAAGGAGGTTCCCATTATTTTCATTACCTCCAACATAGTTTGGCCTCAGGTCAAGTAACAGGAAGGGAACACAGCCCTGCCCATCAACATAAAACTGGATTATTAAGATTTACTGAGCATGGCCCTGCCCATCAGAACAAAACCCAGCTTCCCCATCAGTCAGTCTCTCCCATCAGGAAGCTTCTATAAGCCTCTTATCCTCCTCCATCAGAGGGCAGACAGACTGAAAACCACAATCACAGAAAACTAACCAATCTGATCACATGGACCACAGCCTTCTCTAACTCAATGAAACTATGAGCAATGCCATGGAGGGCCACCTAAGACAGGTAGGTCATGGTGAAGAGTTCTGACAAAGGTTGGCCCACTGGAGAGGGAATGGCAAACCCCTTCAGTATTCTTGCCTTGAGAACCCCATGAACAGTATGAAAAGGAAAAAGACAGGACACTGAAAGATAAACTCCCCAGGCTGATAGGTGCCCAATACACTACTGGAGATCAGTGGAGAAATAACTCCAGAAAGAATGAAGAGACAGAGCCAAAGCAAAGTTGAAGAGAGCAGAACTATTCATACTTGTTTTTGCCACACAGATTTAGCCTTTCTAGTACCAAAAGTATTATCTCTGAAGCAAAATTACAGGCAATATTCACAGATCTCCATCTCTCCATAGAGATGCCACCAAATAACTAAGAAACCAAAGCTCTAGCTATTATGGAAGAGCCATCTTTTGTCAGTTCTAAGGGAACAACATAATTAAAAACTATAAATTCTGACCAACTGACACATACCATCAGTAGCAGCTGGGATTGGCAAGGAAAGCAATAGTCTGAATAAATTTCCTAGCCTCAGTTTCCTCACTTGTAAAATACATTCATAATAGCTATGTAACAGGCTCATTATAAGAATTAAATAAAATTAAATAAGAACTGGTGAATATGCTTTATAATATTAACTATTATTAAATATATAAAGTGAGAATGAAAACACCAGCACTCCACATTCACAATCTATCAGAACAATCTGAAAGATATTAATATATCTTTATTTCAATGTGGAAAAAAATGATAAAACAGATGTTATTATACTTTTATAATCAGATCATCTAAATGGAGACCTTTAAAATTTCTGGGGGAAAAATGAACTTCAAGGAAACTATTCCTCCCTATCCTGACCCCCTCCCCCACCAAAAAAAAAAAAACCACCACCTCTATAGAATTATAAAGAAGTTTTTTTGAAATAAAGAAATATCTATTACATATTTATTATTCCCATTCCATCTGTGATTAAAGAAACATATTCCCATTTTACAGAAGAGGAAACTGAGTCAAAGAATAAGTGAAAAGCAGCAAATAAAGCTCAGTCTTCCAAATTTATTCCTCTTTTCTTTTTACATTACCCTAGGCTATCTAAGGAGATCCAACCAGTCCATTCTAAAGGAGATCAGCCCTGGGTGTTCTTTGGAAGGAATGATGCTAAAGCTGAAACTCCAGTACTTTGGCCACCTCATGCGAAGAGTTGACTCATTGGAAAAGACTCTGATGCTGGGAGGGATTGGGGGCAGGAGGAAAAGGGGACGACAGAGGATGAGATGGCTGGATGGCATCACCGACTCGATGGACATGAGTTTGAGTGAACTCTGGGAGATGGTGATGGACAGGGAGGCCTGGTGTGCTGCGATTCATGGGGTCGAAAAGAGTCGGACATGACTGAGCGACTGAACTGAACTGAACTGAGGCTATCTAAAAAATAGTCCCCTCATTTTCATGAGGCTCATTTTTTTATCTTGACCTAGTTTTTCTGATAATGATGTCTGTGGTTCAGTGAACAATGCTGAAGTCATGTTTTCAATTATTTTAGGTTTATAAGCAATTCTATCAGCCAAAGCAGATAACCCCATTTATAGACTGAGTCCCATAAGACATTATACAAGTTTGGATGTATCATATATAGAATATAATTTTTATTTAAAAAACATAGAACTGTCATTTAAAAGCATGAAGCATATTTATTTTTTTTCATGAAGCATATTTAAACATCAGCACATGTAAAAATACTTGAGAATATTATACCAGAAGATTTGTCAACATATTGAACAACAAGCAATTTAAAAATAAAGGTTTTCACATACCCACATTAAATAAAAATGTCAACTCATAGAATTTCAGAGAGGGCTGGGTCTATAGGGTGGTATAATTTTTAAGTTTGATCTCTCCAAAAGTGAACTGAACATCTTTGTATTTATATAATATTTGATGGGTCTCATTCTATAATTTAGGCTCTTCTGGTTTAGCTAACAGAATAGCTTAAAAAAATACTTTTTTTAAGTATTAAGTAATACACCACACATGTATACCTGTGGTGGATTCATTTTGATATTTGGCAAAACTAATACAATTATGTAAAGTTTAAAAATAAAATAAAATTAATTAACAAAAAAAATTAAAATAAAAATAAAAAAATAAAATAAAAAGTGTATCTATAAACAGAAAAAAAAAAACTTGAAAACCATTATTTTATTTTTGTTTATATCTGGTTGCAATAGCCCCATTTTACCAGCTGAAGCTTGTTCCAGCATCAAAGAATTTGATTCACTTTACTTCAAATAAAAATAAAAGATTAAGAGCAATGGTGAGAGCACATCCCAGAAACACTTTGTAAACTCGGTCTAGAGTCGCAGAATTTTTAGAACTGGAAAGGATCATTATAACAAGCAAATACTTTGGAACCCATTTTGCCCACTGCTCTGAACAACACAACCATTTTTTTCTTTCACAAGTTCCCTAACTGAAACTGGATCTACTACAAGCATAGACAGTTAATCTAGAAATTCCCTTTGCTATTTCACTTCTAAATATACAATGTCAGCACTACTGGTCGAAAATTGAAAATCTAAGCCTTTGCACATCTGTGTTTTGGTCTATATGACTCTGAGCAACCAGTTTAGTTTGGTTTTGTTAATTAATTGATAGACTGTTGGGTCAAAAAACATAGTCTCAATCCTCACAAGGGAAGCACTGGGCACACCAGTCCCTTTATGAAATCTTGGCAAACTACAAATCCAGCAAACTACAAATCCATTACTCCTTATGCAGGTCTTCAAGATCTCCAGGCCTGGGGTTGGCCCAGGCCTTCTATTTTGTTCATCACACATAAGCATACACCCTTCTATCTCCCATTTGTGCTTGTCTTGTCCTTGTAGCTCTAAATCCCCAAAAGGTTTAAATGCAAGATGGGTTTGTAGTTGATCTAGTCAATCAGACTTTAAGTGTTCCTAATTTTAAAACTATTTTTTAGAAAGTGGACAGAGCATGGGCTTCACGGGTGCTTTGTGAACCCAATCCAGAGAGTAATTCCATTGTGCAAGAAGAGCTGCCATTTCAGGCATGTCCTTTCACTTTTCCCCTGGGTAACCTCATTCTGACTTGTTCCAAGTAATATCTTCATTTGTGTGGAAAAGGTTTTAAAGAACTCACTCAGAATTTTAAAATGTTTTTCCATAAGTATATGCTTAAGCACAGATTTTCTTCTGATGTTTAGTTAAAGACAAGAAGAACTCAGCATCACTTTCCTGTCACTGCCAGAAATAATGTAAACAGTATTCTAAGCTTTCACAATTTCAAACTGAACTACTCCAATTTTCCAAGTCAATATACTGTAATAACTTTTACTGTCATCCCACAGTGTTTTCAGATAAGGGTAGCCATAGGAGATATTTCTGTTACCCAATAATTGCAGCAACCTGGAATTAAATTTACTATGTGCCATCTCCCAGTGCCCTATGAGAAACTACATATATTACTTCATTTCCTACAATGACATTCTCTTTCTTGTCAAAAAACTTTACATATTTCCATAATCAAGGAAATGACTGCAAGAAAAGATTTGATTGACTTCAAATGTAAATGTAAAATACCTCTTGGATATAAAAGCCACAATTATGGATATAAATTTGAAATATTTTATTTATTTAATAGAATAAAAGCATTTCTCAATAAGAGAAGCAAACAAATAACCAAGTATTAATCCCAATAAAATGCTCCTGTGTAATCAAACTAGAGTTAACATTTTAAACTTAGATTGACTTTTATTAGCTAACAATTAACCCAGTGTATGTACCCCGAGGAACAACTTCATGTTTGAATACCACAAAAACACCAAATAGAGAAATAAAATTAAAATGACCTTTGATATAGGAAGAATTAACTTCAGAAAACTTCCCTTCATCAGCATGTAGAAAACATTTATGTTATACATTAGAGTCCATTTGCTCATTCATTCAATAAATATTTATTATGTGGAAGAGACAGTGTTAGGTGCTGGCAGTATTCCCATGAACCAGACAGACACACTTCCTGCATTCCTGAAGTCTCTTGTCTGGAGAATTTACCATCAGCTCAATTCAGCAAGTATTTATCAAGCATCTGTAATAAACCAGTATTGTTCTGACTCATTTAAGGATATGAGAGAGCTAACATAGGATCTGTGGCTCCCTTTCTGTGTCTTTGAAAATAAAAAGCTCTTACAAATGAAGTGCTTAGAAAACAATATAAACTATTAGTTGCCAATTATAAAGACGATGGAATGCAAACACTATTTCTGAATCCACTTGGTAAAAAGCATGTACTATATGAGGTTATAAGAGTCCAATGCAAAAGAATATCTTTTTAGCAAATCTTTAAAATTCTAGTATACATTGCAACAAAGAAAAACCTTAGTATTTTATTTCATGGATATATCTTAAAATGCTAATCTTTTTTTTTCCCTATTCAGAGTAAACAAAACATTTACTGTCTTCTTAAATATATAAAAGGTCATTGAACACCCAGTATAATTCTTGCTTGTTTTTGTTTTTATCAAGTCATATGGAAAGCAGATTCTGTGTCTGAACAATTAAATTGGCTTACACTAAGCTCAGGGGAGAACAACCTAATTGTCTTAGAGCAGAAGACAAGAAATTAAAAGTCTTGAATCTTTTTCTGAGAGTCTTACAAACTCTCCTGAGAGGAACATGGGAATTATCCAAAGATTTTTTTAAGTAGCTTTGGAAAAAGCAGTGGATATGTTAAAGAATAATTTACTTTTTAATAACAAAATCAAAGCACTGAAGAGAGTATGCTTCCAAATAGTGTATTTTGATTTAGATAACAGACAAAAAGTTAAAAATATTTTTAAAAAAATCATTCCACTGCTGTGGAAAACAGTCTGATGGTTCCTCAAAAGTTAAACATAGAATTACCATATGACCCCATAATCCCACTCCTAGATAAATGCACCAAAGAACTGAAAAGAGGTACTGAAACAAGTACATATACATATATGTTCACAGGAACACTATTCAGAATAGCTAAAAGGTTAAAACAACCTAAGTGCTCATTAACAAATGAATGCATAAACAAACTGACATATCTATACAATAGAATATTACTCATAAAAAGGTACAAAGTACTAGCACACGCTACAATGTGGATGAACACCCAAAATATTATGCTAAGTGAAAGAAGCCAGACACAAAATGTCACATATTGTATGATCACTTTTATATGAAATATCCAGAGTAGATAAATCCATAGAGACAGAACTCAGATTAGCAGTTACCAGGAGCGATGAGGAAGGTAAAGTAGGAGAAATGCCTTAATAGGTATGGAGTGACAGAAATCCGGAGGCATTAGACAGCAATGATGGTTAAACCACTCTGAACATACTAAAATTCCAATGAATTGTTCACCTTAAAATGGTTAATTTTATATTATGTGAATTTCATTTCAAATCATTCTTTAATAATACGACATCAACAAAGCTTCTGATAACACTGAGGAAAATATTATTTGAAAAAATACAGATACTGACAACTCAAGGTTTAAAAGTGATCCCAAACAAACTCTGAATGTAAAACAATTTTTCAAATACCTTGAACAATTTATGTGGTTTTTCTTTATATGCATACTTAAGTGTGATAAGTTATAAAACTTGTGTTTAAATAAATCTCTCTAAATGAATTGCCTGGTGGTTCAGACGGTAAAGAATCTCTCTCAATACAGGAGATCCAGGTTCAATCCCTGGGTTGGGAAGAACCCCTGGAGGAGGGAATGGCTACCCACTCCAATATTTTTGCCTGGAGAATCCCACAGACAGAGGAGCCCAATCTTGAAAATTCACTGGAAGGACTGATGCTGAAACTGAAATTCCAATAGTTTGGCCACCTAATGTGAAGAGCCAACTCATTGGAAAAGACCCTGATGCTGAGAAAGATTGAAGGCAAAAGGAGAAGAGGGCAGCAAAGGATGAGATGGTTGGGTGGCATCACTGACTCAATGGACATGAGTTTGAGCAAACTCTGGGAGATAGTGAAGGACAGGGAAGCCTGGTGTGCTGCATTCCATGGGATTGTGAAGAGTAGGACACGGCTTGGCAACTGAACAACAACAAAAATCTCAGAGTTCTCTCAATACATATGAAATAAACATTTAAGTAATAATAATTTTTTTTAAATTCCATTGCTATGTTTTACCTGTATGTGAAATGTTTTCAAAGTCAGTGATGACACGTAAAGAGAAAACTTTGACAAGTTATGTAGATCAATATGAGTATAGAAAACAGCTTTTTTAAATAAGCAAAGCAGTTAAAGGTAAAGCCAGGAAATTTTGGAAACCATCTTCAGTTCAGTTCAGTTCAGTCAGTCATGTCCAACTCTTTGCAATCCCATGAATTGCAGCACACCAGGCCTCCCTGTCCATCACCAACTCCCGGAGTTCCCTCAAACTCATGTCCATCAAGTCGGTGATGCCATCCAGCCATCTCATCCTCTGTTGTCCCCTTTTCCTCCTGCCCCCAATCCCTCCCAGCATCAGAGTCTTTTCCAATGAGTCAACTCTTCGCATGAGGTGGCCAAAGTACTGGAGTTTCAGCTGTAGCATCATTCCTTCCAAAGAAATCCTAGGACTGATCTCCTTTAGGATGCACTAGTTGGATCTCCTTGTAGTCCAAGGGACTCTCAAGAGTCTTCTCCAACACCACAGTTCAAAAGCATCAATTCTTCGGCGCTCAGCTTTCCTCACAGTCCAACTCTCACATCCATACGTGACTACTGGAAAAACCATAGCCTTGACTAGACTGACCTTTGTTGGCAAAGTAATGTCTCTGCTTTTGAATATGATATCTAGGTTGGTCATAACTCTCTGGCAAGTTATATAGATCAATACGAGTATAGAAAACAGCTTTTGTAAATAAGCAAAGCAGTTAAAAGTAAAGCCAGAAAATTTTGGAAATCATCTTAGGAGTATTTGAACCTTAAATTTCTACAAAGATATGAACACTGACTAATGAAAGAATAAAGACTATCAAATAAATTTAACTTAATCATAATAGAATTCTTCTACCAAGGTTTACCATTAGGCATATTATCACACACTTCAGAACAAATTGTATGTAGACAGGGCAGGACCAAACACCTTCTAGCTGTAAGAGCCTATGAAATAAAACTATATGTGGGAAGCGTTCAATAACAAAGTTGACTTAAAGCAAGAGTAGTCTCAAATGTCATCATTATGTTATAAAAGGAGAGACACATTTTACAAATCACATTATTAGAGGTTTTTATAAAAATGTCATTTCAAATTTCAATATTTTCTGAGTAATTTGAATGTTCTACATAAGTTCAAACATCAAAAGTTTTTTTTTTAGAAAAGTATTTTTTAAAGTACACTCATGTATATGGTCGAGACCAAGGCTGAAAAAT
Source organism: Bos taurus (assembly GCF_002263795.3). NCBI lineage: Eukaryota > Metazoa > Chordata > Mammalia > Artiodactyla > Bovidae > Bos > Bos taurus. The sequence goes on from NC_037331.1 coordinate 63,397,140, forward strand.
TGACTCCATGAATAAAACAAGTTTATAGAGTTTAAAACCCCAGAACCAATGAGCACACTTAACACTTAGACTTGATTTTCTAATACTACTATTAATACTCTCCAACAAAAGAACATGGGCTCCTTGGAGGGAAAACTGATTCTAGGTTAGGGTAGGAAATATACAAGATGAGCTTAGAACATCTTGCAGTGTCAGGAAGGAATGCAGTGCTGGGAAAAAAAAAAAAAACAAACAGCTCAATGCCTTCACTACCTGGACTGAGATATTTTTTAATATTTGCTTGCAAAAACTGGCTATGAATTTACAGAGATAGGCCAGTTCTTTCATCTAGAGCAGCGCTTCTCATCGTCAGCTCTATTGACATCGTTGGTCCGTGCTTCTATGGTGGATGGTCCTGCACACTGAAGGAAGCTTAGCAGCATCCCTGGCCTCTATGCACCAGATGACGACAGCACCATCCCTTTCTCCCCATGTGACAATAAAAAATGTGCCCAATGTCTTGGGGGTGAGGATGGGAAAAGAATCAAAATTCCCTCCCTTCATTGAGAACCATGCTGTAGAGAAACTTTCAAAATGATGAACTAAACAACACTTGATGGTTAAACAAACTGATCAAATAATGCTGTGAGATTCTGGCTAGTTTTTAAGAGCCAATATAGTAAGAGGAAGAGGGATCTTGCAAGGAAGAGAGTTTGTTTTTTCTTCTTTAACATTTCTCCTCTTCTTTCCCCCTCAGCAATCAGCAATAAGGCCTTTTTAATGACTATTATCCTTATCCCCTAACTTCATTTCCACTGCTGCTAAAAAGCTCATGGTAAAAAAGAAAAAAAGCCCCAAATGCTTGACACACTTCACAAAAGCTGTCTTTCAAAGACACTGGGTTGAAGAGCATTTTAATTAAGAACAGGGACAACAGCCTTTCAGTGCAACGCAGAAACACCAAATAAGGAGGGCGCTACAGTTTCTGGAATCCCATCTCTTCGGCTGCCAGAGAAAGTGCACTGAACTCACAGCACTAAGAGAATTCCCATAATATATTCAGGGTGTGAAATTGAGAAATGTTCACCTATTCCAGTGAACCACTCTTCCATAACATTTGCAAAGAAGTGCAAGTATACTCCCCTTGGGCAAACACCTGTTTATGAACAAGAACATGTCATTAACAGAGGCCAGTTTCTTTTACACCCTGTGCCAAATTCAGTGTAACTCATTTGGCTCCTGTCAGAATTGGATTTCTAATCCTGTGTTCTAGACAATTAGCTACAAGCCTCAGCTTCTTGTTACTTAGTCTAGCCTACAAGAACAGAAGGATTTTTCACAAAGATAAATGGGTACAGGATAGTTAATTTGAATACTTTCTCCAAAATGGTAAGCTAATTCTAGAAACTCTTAAGCTGAACTAGAACCTTAAGGGCAAATCTAAGTATACGCTGATGTGAGGTGTTCCCAAGGAAGAAACTTATGAATCAAATGAATAAACAGGTGCACTGACATAATGTTCTGAAAGCTAAGTTTTCAAAAGGCAAAAGAAATTTATCTTTCATTTTTTCTCTCATTCAGAAAATCAACTTTACAGATGTGTCCCATTCACCCATTCTTCAGCTGAGTTTTACATTCCTTCTTAGATAAAGAGTGACATAAACAGTTTAGCCAAAACCAGAAATTTTCTATAACAAATACGATTCAGAAAAATAAAAAGCACAGATCCATCCAGGCCAGACAACTCCCCTTTTACAGAGTGCACCTGGAAGCCCATTTAAATTATTTTGCGCTGAGCTCAGGGGAGAACTAGCTAACTGTCTTAGAGCAAAAGACAAGAAATTAAAAGCTTTGAATTTTCTGATTCTGTGACTTGTATGTTATTTTTGACAACTTACTTAACCTCTTTGGACTTTTATTGATCTATAAATGGCAACTATTTGGCAAAATGATTGGGTAATTTATGGAAGGGATACTTTAAGAGCATTGGCTAAAAGTTGTCAAACAAAACAAACTGTATTTTTAAACTCTAAATTGAGATATTAGGGTCTTCAAATAATACTCTTTTCAGAGGTATTTTCACCTGGGTTTTTCCACAGATAAATCTTCCACATTTCCAGACAAACTGATTTTGAGCTTGAAATTATCAGCTTGCTAAAAAAAAAATTAAAAGATTTTCCTAAGACACATATTTTCTGTATATTCCATGAAACATTTTAAGTATAAAATTACATCTTATTCCATCAACAACTAAGTTTCAGAAAACATCCGATCTCATAATATATGGAAATGAGTATCACAGCATCTTTCATTGATTAACTATAGTAGAAGGGCTTATTAAAATAGTAACATTAGCCAAGATTCATGAATTCTTAGTCTTTGGTCAAGAGAAAGCCTTAAAATCTTATCCTCAGGGCAAGCCAGAAAAAAGCCCTGAAATCTGCCTTTCCACCCATTTCTCAAAGTGCATCAATAAGACTAGTTTTATGGAGATAAAAACTCCTCTGAGCAAGCATGGCTAATTTATTTCATTTCTGACTTTCTTCTTGTACCTTAGGAAAATATGTGACCTCTTGCCAATGACTCTCAGAATTACAAAGCTAATTGCTTTTGTGACTCATTAATCAGTGTGTTCCATGGGTTTTCCAGAAAGATGACCCTCTGTGTAAACAACTTCTGAAGAGGCCCACAGAAGCCAGAGAAGAGAAGAAAAGGATAAATCCTAATCTGTTTCCCAAAAGACTAGCTTTAAAATAGTTCTGGAGTGTACGTAGGGCTCCCTCTTAGGAGCTAACACGCACACATTCTCCCACCATGCACCATGGAAACCAAGTCTCAGTCCTACTTATGTCTCCCTGCTAATTAACAGTGTGACTTGTTTGTACAGCTCAATGTCATAAAAACAAACCCAATCAAAAGGTGGGCAGAAGACCTAAACAGACATTTCTCCAAAGAAGACATACAGATTGCTAATAAACACATGAAAAGACTCTCAACATTACTCACTATTAGAGAAATGCAAATCAAAACTAGAATGAGGTATTATCTCACACCAGTCAGAATGGCCATCATCAAAAAGCCAACAATAAATGCTGGAGAGGGTGTGGAGAAAAGGATACCCTGTTACACTGTTGGTGGGAATGCAAATTGATACAATTACTAAGGAGAACAGTATGAAAGTGAAAGTGATAGTCACTTAGTTGTGTCTGACTCTGCAACCCCATGGACTGAAGCCTTTCAGGCTCCTCTGTCCGGGGAATTTCCCAAGCAAGAATACTAGAGTGGGTAGCCATTTCCTTCTCCAGGGGATCTTCTAAACCCAGGGATTGAATCCAGGTCTCCTGCATTGCAGGCAGATTCTTCACATCTGAGCCACCAGGAACAGTATGGAAATTCCTTTAAAAACTAGGAATAAAACTACCATACAACCTAGCAATCCCATTACTGGGCATACACCAAATTAAGCAACTGCTTATCACTAATGGCTCTGCTAAAACAGAATAAAAGATTTTTCTTACAGTCCCCTGTGAATCTCGCCTGATGTTAGCCGGAGCCCCATTCAGATACTGCCTTTTTTTGAAAATGTCAACATCCAGTTACTACACCACACGGAGGTGTTTTTTCACCACTGAAAGTTTTCTATCGTTTTTTAATTTGAACGTCATGGGAATCTATTAATTATCATTACAGGGATGATTCTGCTGAAATAAAGTCTTGGAAAATCAAGAGTAACTTTATCAGACTGCCTTGGGTAGAAGTGGGACAAGAAGGAAATACTTTGAAGTAGAAAAAAAGAAGGGGGCTAATTTATCAAAAATTTCTTTCTGCTTCAGTAAATTGACTTTCTTTGAGTTTGAACAAATCATCGGGTCAGCAGTAGATTTTACCTGGAAAATTTTACCTGAAAAATTACGGAGGGCAGTAGCAGTCTTGAACCTCTACCTTATTTCATCAGGAACAGAAGTTTCCTGGCGGTCGAGGCTGTGCTGCTGTGTATTTTATGTTCCTTCCCATTATACCCATCAACAGCGTTCTACCCAAAGGCGCCACATCCTTATACCTTCCCATTATACCCATCAACAGCGTTCTACCCAAAGGCACCACATCCTTAGACCTTCCCATTATACCCATCAACAGCGTTCTACCCAAAGGCACCACATCCTTAGACCTTCCCATTATACCCATCAACAGCGTTCTACCCAAAGGCACCACATCCTTAGACCTTCCCATTATACCCATCAACAGCGTTCTACCGAAAGGCACACATCCTTATACCTTCCCATTATACCCATCAACAGCGTTCTACCCAAAGGCACCACATCCTTAGACCTTCCCATTATACCCATCAACAGCGTTCTACCCAAAGGCACCACATCCTTAGACCTTCCCATTATACCCATCAACAGCGTTATACCCAAAGGCGCCACATCCTTATACCTTCCCATTATACCCATCAACAGCGTTATACCCAAAGGCGCCACATCCTTATACCTTCCCATTATACCCATCAACAGTGTTATACCCAAAGGCGCCACATCCTTAGACCAGGAAGATGAGCCTTTACCCTGGGTCCTGAGTTTTGAAAGGTCAGGACGGGGCTTTCTTTTCTATGCGTGTGCCTGCGTGCTAAGTTGCTTCAGTCACATCCGACTCTTTGCGAGTCTGTGGACTGGAGCCCTCCCCTTTCCTCTGTCCATGGGATTCTCTAGGCAACAATACTGGAGCGGGTTGCCATGCCCTCCTCCAGAGGATCTTCCTGACCCAGGGATCAAACCCTCCTCTCTTACGTCTCCTGCATTGGCAGGTGGGTTCTTTACCACTAGTGCCACCTGGGAAGCCCTTCCTTCCTATACTTCTCTCCAAAGGTACAACAAGACCGAGGGTATGTATCAACCAAGAGTCATGTGTTCCTTCTTCTGGACATTTTCTGATTAGCTCAGAATTCTCTGTGCACACTTCCCTAAGCTCACCTCTAAGGCTTCTTTCCCAAATCCTTCCCCAAGACTGACTCTATAGCAGGGGACACATGCCCACACACCTAGGCCCAAAAAGACAAGGGGTGGCCCTCGGCATGGGAAAGAAACAGCATGGACTGTGGGCTGGCATGTCAACACTCTTCAGTGCAGGAGAGAAGCAGGGAGGCTATGGACACAGCACGCCTAGGGCCTACTCTCCTTATGTAACCATGTTCTAGGGCAGAACTCTGAAGTATCCAAGAATTCAAATTCAAGCATGACTTCCCAGGTCATTATAAAAGGAAATTTGTCAAGGTAGAAGAAACTGGCTTGATTTGTAACTTGTAAAAAGTTTTGACATAGGATGTGTGAGCCTTCATTTGTATTCTTCCCTCAGGCCCTACAAATGTTAGCCTGGGGCCTACAGCTAGTAACTGATAGAGCTGAAACTTGGGAACAAGTCCTGTGTGAATCTAGAAAGAACACTGTGTTATCCTCAATACCTCTTACTCAACAGTGTAGCAACTGTTGTGATTTCGGTGGTCCAACTCCAGTTCTAGAGGTAAATGATTTGTCTAAACCAATCATGATAATTCCATCCCTCTTGGCAATGACAGATTCAGGCACCTGGACTAAGCCATTCAATATTTAACATTCCTCCAGCATCAGAGATTGCTTCCAAATGAGTAGATGCTCCCATGTGGGCCAGAGAGACATAAGGAAAAGTCTGCTGGATGCTTCCTGAGTAACTCAAGCCTCCAGATGCCACGTGTCCAGCACTGCTGTGGACATCTCACCATTACCAGCCTGGAGATGAGACTGAAACACAGAGGAAGGCAAAACCACTGAGTCACACCAAGCAACAGAATGGACGCCACTGGACAGACAACCCTGAATCCTCTGGACTTTCAGTTATATGGGCCCATACATTGCCCTGTTGGCTAAGCCAGTCTGCGCTGGGTTTCAATTACAGCCAAAAGCATCCCTAAACCCCTAACTGGTAGATCTCAAAGCTCATGCTCTTAACTACTATACAATACTGCCTCCAAGGCAGAGCAAGGACGAAGGGGTCACAAGCACCCTGACTGTCAGTGAAGAGCCAAAAGGCTCTGAAGTCCTGCTTAAGTCCAGAGTAATGTGCTTTTAGGTCCAGGATGGCACTGTCAGCCTAGCAGGGTCACTTCACCCCTTCTTCCCTCTGGCTTAGCTGTTCTGTGAGTGGTGTCAGAGGGTATAAATCCTCCAGAATACTACACCATCTGAAAAGCATGTCCTGCTAATGGCACCTCCATTCTTACTCCAGAAATACTGAGATCTAGCTGGATTTCCAGTACTTTCCATGTTCATATGGAACATTAGGGATTTTTACATAGACTAAGGGCTGCAGAGCCATCAGTAAAAAAAAAAAAAAAAAAGAAGAAGAAGAAGAAGAAAGACACTGTTTTGAAGAAAAACCTTTCTAAATTGTGTTCCAACCCCACTGTCTTCTTAAATGGAATGCACTTCATATAATTTAATCTTTTCCTGATGACTCAAAGAAATCCCTATTATGAATATCAACTGCTATATTCAGCTGTACATTTATTCAGCTGGAACAAATTATGGAGAGGTGGAAAGCTCTTTTGATCCTATACTACATGACTATAACTACTGCACAATTGTTTCTCTCATATCTAATTTTATAGTGTCTGTCTTCTTTCTTCAAACCACACAATCAGTTGTTACTTCCCAAAGCTGCTGGAGTATCTTCCTACAATAACCCTCTCACCTGTATAATTTACTCTGTCTACATGAAACAGTAAACCTGTATTGTTTTAAATAATATTTAGCATAAATATCATCTATTGAGTGCTTAGTATGTTCCATGAATTATATTCAGCGTTGGTGCCCTTTATCTTATTGAATACACAATCAACCTTATAAGGAAGATACTACCCCCACTAGAGAAATCAGAACACTGAGGCACCAGTGAGCTGGATAAATTTTCTAAGGTTAGACATTGATGAAGGGCAAAGTTTGAAATGAGGATGAACAGGGCTTTGCTGTAAGTAAAGGACGGGACTTTGTGAACATTATTTTGATTATTCAAAGGACTATGCTTCTTGGTGAGGGAAAATGAAGCTAAATTTCAGAAAGACAGACTGTTATTGTAGAAGAAGAAAACTGGGAAATAAACTCAATTCTAATAACCCACGCCAGTATTCTTAAACGGAGAATCCCATGGTCTGAGGAACTTGGTGGGCTACAGTCTACGGGGTCACAAAGGGTTGGGCACGACTGAGTGACTAAACAACGACGAGAAAGAGGTGCTGGCCAAATACAACATAATTTCTTTGCTTAATTCCTATGATAAAAAGGAGCAGGCATAACAAATACAGTTGAATGGGTTTGCTCAATTCATCTTAAATATATTTTATCTCAGACCATATAGAGAGAAATATGTCCTGAAAAATGTCTGCACTCTAACACAGACACTTGCTATGCCCTCCAGTGATATAAAATCTTTCTAATTAAACAATAGGGATTTTTCAAAAATAGTAAACTTCTTAAAAACAGTAAAACTTGCGGCCATTCTAACTCCTCACTATTGGCTTCCTGTCATTGAGGCCTTTCTCCACCCAGCCCCCAGTGCCTCTCCAGGCTCTAGACCCTATAACTGTTACAGCCAGTCTACTGTGTAACTTAGCTATTTACTGATGAAGCGTGCTGAGTTTCAAAAAGTAAAATTATACATTCTGGAAAACCAATCTGCCCATAAGCTTTAAATGGTCTAAAACCAGCACTATTCTGTTAGTGATCTATTTGCTGTGGGTGGGGATTCATGTACCCCTCCATTACTGCTACCTTCCAGAAACTCCAGGCAATATTATGGTTCTCCTCAATCAATCATTCAGGACTGATACCCTTTGCTAAAGTAGTGGCAGAACCCAGTTGTACAGCATACTCAACCAACTTCAAATACAAAGAGTTAAGATACAGGATTTCTTCCTTTTCTCCTTCCCTTCCTTCTCTCATGCACCCAATGAATAGTTATTGAAAAGCAGAAGAAATCTGGTACCAGACTACTAGAATTCTGCTTGGCCAGCTGAAATGTGTAACCTTGAGTTGGACAGTTAAATTCTTTGGATGCTAGTTAATCTATAAATGGGGATAATAATAAAGCCTAACCCATTATTCTTTGAAAGAAAAGGAGTTAATACATGTAAAACACTTCAAATAGACTGATACAAACTAAACGTTCTGAATGTACACTACTTTTCTTCTTCTGGAGCAGGCCCTATGCTACCAGATACTAGAGAGAGAGCACTGAGTGAGACTGGTATGTGTTCCACCCCACAGGGCTTTTGGACTTGCTCATTTGGCACCAGTTCTGATACGACATGATCAAACTTCGATTCCTACATTTTAGAAGGAAGAAAATAACTCTGTGCAATATCTGTTTTGGCTTAGCATAACAATCAGCACCATCATATAAAATCATTTCAACTATACTGAGTGCTTGCCATATGCCAGGCGGCACTAGTGGTAAAGACCCTGCCTGCTAATGCAGGAGACACAAGAGGCAGAGGTTCGATCCCCGTGTCGGGCAGGCTACAGTCCATGGGGGTGCAAAGAGTTCGACACGACTGAGTGACTGATGGACTGATCATGATCACGATGAGGCCAATTACCTTTCAAGTTTACCTCATTTAATCCCTACAACAATATCACAAGATAGAAACTATCATTCTCATTTTGCAGCTCAAAAATCAAGGAGCAAGATTAAATAGCTCCCCAAATTCAAAACCAGGTCAGTCTGACTCTAGAGCCATGGTTCTGAGCCCTGACCCTCTGTTGCCCTCATAAGAGCAAAGCAGAGACTGTATACCAGAGCCCTTAAAGTGGAAAACTGCCAAGACGAAAAGAAGGCAGTCAGACTGCATCTCACTATGAAAAGTCAACCCCTGTCCAAGAAAACGTGTATCAGAACCAGAAAATCTAGGAAACAAAGAAGAGAGAGAGGCCTGAGCTGGGGAAGAATCTGCAGGTCTGAGCAGAGCTGAAGTCAGGACATTTGGGGGCCAAAGAAACAGTCTGGCACTGGCACACACACCAATCAGAGCAAGGCCTTGCTTTCCCATATGGCAGGCAACGTTGCAGCTATCATGGCCAACAGGGCAGAAATCTGGCAGCCAGGAATCCGCATGATGGAACATCAAAGAAAGCAGGAGGCCTTCCACTTCCATCTCACTGGTCAGATCTGTGGAACATGTCACTCTGAACTGAAAGAGAGCCTAGAAACTGGAGAGTTTTTTAACTAGGTACCAATAAAACTTTGCCAACCCACTTCTTTCCTCAACCCCCACATAAAGAACTTACAAGTTCCACTAGTAAGAAAAGGGTGCTAGACACCATGCAGACAACCTAAGGTCCCTGAATAACATATACCCATCTTTCCTTCATTAAAATCAGCTATGATTTTCTCATTTTTTTGAAATTTCCAAAAAGAATGTATCTACCGTATCTAGGGCAAAAGTTACTGTATCTAGAGAAATATCAGTAACCTTAGATATGCATATGATACCATCCTTATGGCCGAAAGCAAAGAGAAACTAAAGAGCCTTTTGACTAAAGTGAAAGAGGAGAGTGAAAAAGCTTGCTTAAAACTCAACATCCGAAAAACAAAGATCATGGCATCTGGTCCTATCACTTCATGGCAAATAGATGGGGAAACAATGAAAACAGTGAGAGACCTTTTTTTTCTGGGCTCCAAAATCACTGCAGATACTGACTGCAGCCATAAAATTAAAAAGACACTTGCTCCTTGAAAGAAAAGCTATGACCAACCTAGACAGAATATTAACAAGCAGAGACATTACTTTGCCAACAAAGGTCCGCCTAGTCAAAGCTATAGTTTTACCAGTATTCATATATGGATGTGAGGGGTGGACTACAAAGAAAGCTGAATGCCAAAGAATCCATGCCTTTGAACTGTGGTGTGGAAGAAGACTCTTGAGTTCCTTGAACTGCAAGGAGATCCAACCAGTCCATCCTAAAGGAAATCAGTCCTGAATATTCATTAGAAGGACTGATGCTGAAGCTAAAACTCTAATACTTTGGCCACCTGATGCAAAGAACTGACTCATTAGAAAAGACCTTGATGCTGGGCAAGATTGAAGGCAGGAGGAAAAGGAGATAAAAAGGGATGAGATGGTTGGATGGCATCACCGACTCAATGGACATGAGTTTGAGCAAGCTCTGGGAGTTGGTCATGGACTGGGAAGCCTGGTGTGCTGCAGTCCATGGGGTTGCAAAGAGTCAGACACAACTCAGAAACTGAACTGAACTGAGGACAAAAGTTATCCAAAGTCAGCAGTGGTTTAAAACTCATAGAAATTCTCTAATAGACACATGACTCACAGTAACCATTTCAGACTGGCTGCTAAACATTCCACCAGCATCAACAAAAATATTGTCAGATCAAGGGTACAATTATGTAAAACAGCACTAAATATTTGTTGCTGTTTAGTTGCTAGGTCATGTCCAACTCTTTTGTGACCCTCCTCCCTGCCCCTGGATTATAGCCCACCAGGATCCTCTGTCTATGGGATTTCCCAGGCAAGAATACAAGATTGGGTTGCCATTTCCTTCTCCAGGGGATCTTTTCAGCCCAGGTATCGAACCTGTGTCTCCTGCATTGGTAGTCAGTTTCTCTACTACAGAGCCACCAAGAAGGCCCCAAACCTTAAATATATCTGGTAGCAAGTTCAGGAAAATACTTATAGGGAAGTCTTTTGGGAAACAATTAGATGACTAACCTAATGAGCATTTAAATCAGATCTAAATTTTCTAGAGGCAAATTTTAGAAAATGCAGGATAATACTCAAAGACAACTCAAGCCATGACTACTAGAAATTTAGTTTATTTGTAATTATTATTTACTAAGCATTGAATATGCTAATTGTAATGAGGTTGAAACACCATGCCTGACTTGACTACCTTCCCTTTGTGAAGGTCCACTATGACTGCTTCCCTGCAGCTTTAGTAACTAATTGTGGATCTCAGGCCTCTCTCATCATATCAGCCTGTGACCATCTGGCCTAGAAGTGAAGGGAGAAAAGTGCCAACTAGGAATAAAGTGGAATGTCCTGGTTTGTCTCTTTTTGCACATCTTTAGCAATCTTTGTTTTGCCTTTTCTTTCTCCATGATAATGTGTAAGAAACACAATCCTAAAAATACTTGCATGGTTTGGGGATGGATGCTTCTAAGGTGTGATCCTGGTCTTTGATAATCTGCCATGCTTCTTTACTTATCTTATAAATTCATTGGATTCTTCACTGCTTATGCTTGGCTTTCTTTCTTTCTTTTTCCCAAACTAGTAAGCAATCTTCCCCTGAGAGCAGGGTTTGCCACCTTTGGCCTAATGTAGGGTGAAATGAGTCTCAAAGTCTACTCAGACTAAATCTGTTCTCCACATGTTTGGGCCTTGTCTGGATGCCAGCTGGAAGACTTCTGCTGTGCTCAACACCAGATCCTATCTGGGGATCGCTGGGCTTCACACCAGGGGAATGGAAAGGCAAGCAGTCCAAGTCGTCTCACTGGTATTCCTCACCACTCACTCCAATAGCAGGGAGGAAATGGCTGATCCTGGAAAATGTGGGATCATCTCTTTGATGGGATAAGAGAAATACAAGAAAGGAGAGGGCAGGGATTAAGCCACTTTCTCATTTAAACATTTTCTGCCTTTTCTTGGCCAGACACCTCATTTCTACATCAAATAAATGAAGACCTTAATATTCCTTTAGATAGGGTGTTTATCAAAGATGGTGCTACTGAACAGGTACTTGGTACGTGACATTTGCCTGGTTTTAGATCTGATATCTTCCCCCAGCAGTAAACAATCCACCTGGAATGCAGGAGACGTAGGAGAAACAAGTTTGGCCCTCAGGTTGTGAAGATCCCCTGGAGGAGGGCATGGCAACCTACTCCAGTATTCTTGCGGGAACATTCCACAGACAGAGGAGTCTGGTGGGCTACAGTCCATAGAGTTGCAAAGAGCTGGACACAACTGAAGCAACTGAGAACAAGCATGTGATCTGATATAATCATAGTTACGACACCCAACACTGTAAGAGAATTTTGAGCCCTTTCAAGAAGACAGCTTTAATACTTAATTTCATTATTGATTATTAAAACAAGTTAATGAAATATTAATAGTTTAGTTCAGTCATTCACTCATGTCTCACTACTTGTGACCCCATGGACTACAGCATGCCAGGCTTCCCCGTCCATCACCAACTCCTGGAGCTTGCTCAAATTCATGTCCACCGAGTCAGTGATGCCATCCAACCATCTCATCCTCTGTCATGCCCTTCTCCTGCTGCCTTCAATCTTCTCCAGCATCACGGTCTTTTCTAATGAGTCAGTTCTTTGCATCAGGTGGCACATGTTAATATAATATTCAATATCAAGATATTAACCAACTGGCAATACTGTGGATTCAGAATTGTACCCTAATGGCAGACATAGGAAGACAGGAACTTTTGGTTCACATAAATTTTTTTTCTTGTTCACAAGGATTCAATTTTTAGGGCCTCCAGTATTCCCCTATAAAGTACTGTGATTCGTCTCTATCATATGATGAATTGCTGTTATTGTTGTTGCTGCTGTCAAGCAACTACATCCTAGGGACTTTCCAGGTGGCTCAGTGGTAAAGAATCCGCCTGCCAATCAATGCAGGAGGTGCAAGTTTGATCCATGGGTCAAGAAGATCCCTTGGAGAAGGAAATGGCAACCCACTTCTGTTTTTTTGCCCAGAAAACCCCATGGACAGAGGAGCCTGGCAGGCTACAGTTCATGGGGTTGCAAAATAGTCAGACTTGACTTAGCAACTAAACAACAGTAATGACAAACTATCCTAAAAGACCCACTCTCACACTGAATACATTTAACTTTGAGGTGGTAGGTCCTAGGTATTGTTTGAAAGAATAATGATACAGTTAAACATTATCTGATTCAAAATATATTAACACCCCTTATATGGGTAAAAATAGATTCACCAAATGATGAGCAATTTGGTAAACAGGGAGCATTCATTATATGATAACAACTTATGTTTTTGATGCCTTAGCTTCTCAACCTGGTCAGTTCAGTTCAGTTCAGTTGCTCAATCGTGTCTGACTCTTTGTGACCCCATGGATGCAGAATGCCACACTTCCTTGTCCATCACCAACTCCCAGAGTTTACTCAAACTCCTGTACATTGAGTCGGTTGGTGATGCCATCCAACCATCTCATCCTCTGTCGTCCCCTTCTCCTCCTGTCTTCAATCTTTCCCAGCATCAGGGTCATTTCAGATGAGTCAGCTCTTCACATTAGGTGGCCAAAGTATTGGAGCTTCAGCTTCAACATCAGTCCTTCCAATGAATATTCAGGATTGATTTCCTTTAAGATGGACTTATTGGATCTCCTTGCAGTCCAAGGGACTCTCAGCAGTCTTCTCCAAAACCACAGTTCAAAAGCATCAATTCTTCGGCGCTCAGCTTTCTTTATAGTTCAACTCTCACATCCATACATGACCACTGGAAAAACCATAGCCTTAACTAGGCAGACCTTTGTTGGCAAAGTAATGTCACTGCTAGTAATATGCTCTCTAGCTTGGTCATAACTTTTCTTCCAAGGAGCAAGCATCTTTTAATTTCATGGCTGCAGTCACCAACTGCAGTGATTTTGGAGCCCCAGAAAATAAAGTCTGACACTAATTCCACTCTTTCCCCATCTATTTGCCATGAAGTGATGGGACCAGATGCCATGACCTTAGTTTTCTGAATGTTGAGCTTTAAACCAACTTTCTCACTCTCCTCTTATACTTTCATTAAGAGGCTCTTCAGTTCTTATTCACTTTCTGCCATAAGGGTGGTGTCATCTGCATATCTGAGGTTATTGACATTTCTCCCGCAAATCTTGATTCCAGCTTGTGCTTCATCCAGCCCAGCATTTCTCATGATGCATTCTACATATAAGTTAAATAAAGCAGGGTGACAATACACAGCCTTGACGTACTCCTTTCCCGATTAGGAACCACTCTGCTGTTCCATTACCAATTCTAACTGTTGCTTCCTGACCTGCATACAGGTTTCTCAGGAGGCACGTCAGGTGGTCTGATATTCCCATCTTTTTCAGAATTTTCCACAGTTTATTGTGATCCACACAGTCAAAGGCTTTGGCATAGTCAATAAAGCAGAAATAGATGTTTTTTTTTGAACTCTCTTGCTTTTTTGAGGATCCAGCAGATGTTGGCAATTTGATCTCTTGTCCTCTGCCTTTTCTAAAACCAGCTTGAACATCTGGAAGTTCATGGTTCATGTATTGCTGAAGCCTGGCTTGGAGAATTTTAAGCATTTCTTTACTAGCGTGTGAGATGAGTGCAATTGTGCGGTAGTTTGAGCATTCTCTGGTATTGCCTTTCTTTGAGATTGGAATGAAAATGGATCATTTTCAGTCCTGTGGCCACTGCTGAGTTTTCCAAATTTGTTGGCATATTGAGTGTAGCACTTTCACAGCATCATCTCTTGGGATCTGAAATAGCTCAACTGGAATTCCGTCACCTCCACTAGCTTTGTTCGTAGTGATGCTTCCTAAGGCGCACTTGACTTCTCATTCCCGGATGTTTGGCTCTAGGTGAGTGATCACACTATCGTGATTCTTTAGGTCATGAAAATCATTTTTGCATAGTTCTGTGTATTCTTGCCACCTCTTCTTAATATCTTCTGCTTCTGTTAGGGCCATACCATTTCTGTCCTTTATTGAGCCCATCTTCAATGAAATGTTCCCTTGGTATCTTTAATTTTCTTGAAGAGATCTCTAGTCTTTCCATTCTATTGTTTTCCTCTATATCTTCGCATTGATCTCTGAGGAAGGCTTTCTTATCTCTCCCTGCTATTCTTTGGAACTCTGCATTCAAATAAGTATATCTTTCCTTTTCTCCTTTGTTTTTTGCTTCGCTTCTTTTCACAGCTATTTGTAAGACCTCCTTAACCTGGTCACAGAGGCCTTATTACAAAACTTAACTATATATCAACATGTAAGTAGTTTACTAATTAAACACTTACATTGGTCCATAAGCATTTCTGATGTAAATGCAATACTTGTGTTTCTGCAAAACTTCCCACCCCGCAAAACTGCTTACTGAAAATAACAAGACTGTGGTGGGCAGGGGGAGGTGGGTGGGCAGAAGTGGAGGATTATGGGCACACCACTCAAAAGAGTGACAGAAAAACATCTATTTCTGCTTTATTGACTATGCCAAAGCCTTTGACTGTGTCAATTACCACAAACTGTGGAAAATTCTGAAAAAGATGGGTATATCAGACCACCTGATCTGCCTCTTGAGAAATCTGTATGCAGGTCAGGAAATGCTCAAACTACTGCACAACTGCACTCATCTCACATGCTAGTAAAGTAATGCTCAAAATTCTCCAAGCCAGGCTTCAGCAATACATGAACCATGAACTTCCAGATGTTCAAGCTGGTTTTAGAAAAGGCAGAGGAACCAGAGATCAAATTGCCAACATCTGCTGGATCATGGAAAAAGGAAGAGAGTTCACAGAAAAACATCTATTTCTGCTTTATTGACTATGCCAAAGCTTTTGACTGTGTAGATCACAATAAACTGTGGAAAATTCTTCAAGAGATGGGAAAACCAGACCACCTGACCTGCCTCTTGAGAAACTTATATGCAGGTCAGGAAGCAACAGTTAGAACTGGACGTGGAACAACAGACTGGTTCCAAATAGGAAAATCAGTATGTCAAGGCTGTATATTGTCACCCTGCTTATTTGACTTATATGCAGAGTTCATCATGAGAAACGCTGGGCTGGAAGAAGCACAAGCTGGAATCAAGATTGCCGGGAGAAATATCAATAACCTCAGATATGCAGATGACACCACCCTTATGGCAGAAAGTGAAGAGGAACTCAAAAGCCTCTTGATGAAAGTGAAAGAGGAGAGTGAAAAAGTTGGCTTAAAGCTTCAGAAAACGAAGATCATGGCATCTGGTCCCATCACTTCATGGCAAATAGATGGGGAAAGAGTGGAAACAGTGTCAGACTTTATTTTTTTTTAGGCTCCAAAATCACTGCAGATGGTGACTGCAGCCATGAAATTAAAAGATGCTTACTCCTTGGAAGAAAAGTTATGACCAAGCTGGACAGCATATTATAAAGCAGAGACATTACTTTGCCAACTATGGTCCATCTCATCAAGGCTATGGTTTTTCCAGTAGTCATGCATGGATGTGAGAGTTGGTATATAAGGAAAGCTGAGCACCAAAGCATTGATGGTTTTGAACTATGGTGTTGGAGAAGACTCTTGAGAGTCCCTTGGACTGCAAGGAGATCCAACCAGTCCATCCTAAAGAATATCAGTCCTGAATAAGCTTTGGAAGGACTGATGTTGAAGCTGAAACTCCAATAATTTGGCCACCTAATGTGAAGAGCTGACTCATTTGAAAAGACCCTGATGCTGGGAAAGACTGAAGGTGGGAGTTAAGGGGACAAGAGAGGATGAGATGGTTGGATGGCATCACCAACTCAATGGACATGAGTTTGAGTAAACTCGTGAGTTGGTGATGGACAGGGAGGTTCTGGCATGCTGCACTCCATGAGGTCGCAAAGAGTCAGACACGACTGAGTGACTAAACTGAACTGATGGTGGGTGGGGGATTGGGGGGTGGGTGGGAGGAGGTGGACAATTATGGGCAGACCACTCAACAGTTATACAGGTTCTATAATCAGAATACTATCTAAAATAATAATAGTGTTAATAGTAATAGCATATTCAATCTCTACTGGTATTTGCATTCAGCAATTGGTTAGTCAATGCTTTACAGCCTTAAAACCCAGGCTCATGCTTCCTCCTACAGAATGTAGATCTTTACATGATTCATTTCCAATAGAGAGCAGATTCACCAAAATTCAAAATGACCTAGGGGACCTGCCCTAGCATACAGCCTTGCTCCTCTTCTTCCCTTCCTTCTTTCCACTCACTTACCCCCAACGCATACACAATTTATTTAAACACAGGAAAAGATGCACTCTATACTCTCAGCTTCCCCACATAACTAAAAACTGTGGGAAATGCAGCAGTTCTTAAAGCAGCTAAGCCAGCCACTATCTTCCCTAAAGCAAGAGTCTTCTACAAGATTTTCAACTTATATCTTAAAAGTCTTCATGTACGGAAAAGGCTTTCTCTTTAGTTGTTAGGAGATTTTAAAATATGTGTAGTCTTTAGTTGAATGTTGTAGGAGAATAGATTGATCTGGGCATCTACTCTTCACAAGTTACAGACTCCACGCACAGAGTAGAATTCTTTTAAAAAAAAAAGGCAGTTAGCTTGACCTCCCATCATGGGATGTTCTGGGCTCTTACTTAAGATCACTAAGCCGCGACCCTGGCATAAATCCAAGCCAGCACTCATTTAATACACGTGTTCTTGGAGCCAAGACATCTGTGTGTTATAATGACATGCAAGTTACAAAGGAGTGTTTATATTTCACTTTAGTATAATGCGAACACTTAGCTGTCACAAATCAGCTTTCTATAATGACTAGTCCTTACCTAAAGGATTTATTATATTTCCAATTAAAGTCCTTAGCAGTATACAACAAATTTATGAGACCTGATTAAGCTGTTTATTACTGCAACTCCAGAAGTGCTATGAAGATAAGACAGCAGCTAAACATGTTGAAAAATTTGATAAACTTTTAAAAATCTTCATCATATAAAATAACTATCATATATTAATGAAACCACTTTCAAACAATTTATTTCACTTTTATCCCCTTGAATAATAGAGTCATTGTAGTCTAAAACTGACAATGAAAAAAAAATTAGGGGCAGAAAAGAATGATCCTCCTGCTATCAGAAGCTATCGAGGGGCAGACTGGTTTGGATTTGGGGAGGCACCTCCCCAAGCCCCCATCCAAAGGCAGCAACAGCAGTGGCCATCTCTATTTCAGTGGTCCCAGTGAAATGCAGATACGCAAGGTTACATCCTGATCCAATGCATTGCACCATGATATTACCCTTCAAAAGGACCAGCTGAAATTCTGGCCAGGGTTGCCTTAGGGGGAAAGAAGAGGAGAGTTAATTATCTTTCAAACAGGAGGAGGTAATGCAAAAGGTCACTTCAGAGGTCAGAAGACCAACACAAACAGCTCATCAATTTAAACACCTTCTCTAATTTTTTAACTGCTTCTACTTTTGGTGAGCACAGTTTGAACTCTTTGTTTTGGTAACTCATAAACCTCTGCTGATGACTTCTTTTCTCAGGCATTTACTTTGTTGCCCTAACCTAGCCTCTAGTGAAATCACTTTTAAAAAGTTAAAATGCATGTTCCTATAGAAGAAGTCTGATGTTTTCTGTACCCCATTTTGGCTTGATTAAGAGGTCAGTGCTTGCTAACAGGACTATAAGAAAATGCCTCCAAAGTGAACTCCTTAAAGGTCAAAATGAAGAATCAACAGCTATTTTCAACATTTTTAAAATGATATAACATGCACATTTATGTATAATATGGGCTTCCAAAGTTGAGTAAAATATTATCTCTTTGTAGCAATAAAGATTATTTCATACTGACCAAAAAATGTTTATATGTCATTCTATGTAGTATTAATAAAAATATATAAAAATGACTTAATATTCTTAAGAGATATTATGTAAAGCATGGAGCCCAAAGGTAAGGATAATATGTATGTATGCACACGTACTCAGTCACGTCCAACTCTCTGCAACCCATGCACTGAAGCCAGCCAGGCTCCTCTCCCCATGGAATTTTCCAGGCAATAATACTGGAATGGGTTGCCATTTCCTTTTCCAGGATAATCCATGGGATCCCAGAATGGACGTGAGGGGCATGGAAGACAGGATGTCTGGATTTAAGAGAAATCAGTGACAAAACTAGTCCTCCACTAGCTGAGACTCAAAATATGCAGAGATGAAATTTTCCACTTTTCTTTTTATGAACCAGCAGATAAAATGGCAAGGAACTCTCATTTCCCATCTCCATCTTTTTATGAAACCAAAATCAAATAATTCTGGTGAGCAGTTAGAGACTGAAAGGTTTGGTTATTAAGGCATTTGGCTGAAGACAAAGTCCAGTTTTACCAAAATCATACTCCAATTCATAAATTCTTGATAATACTGCCAGTTCTTCCACAAAGTGGTCATAATGTTTCACAGAAATGAGTATACGATCTACCCATTTACCCATATACAAGGTGTGACAATATAATAACGAGACCCATTTCATAAGCCAGTCATGAAAACCAATTCCATTAATTTTTCATACATGACATATAAGATGCCAAAAACACTTTATGTTTCCAACAGACTTCCTTAGTTTTCAAAGCTATTTCTTAGGAAAATTTTCTTTTTATTTCTGCCTATATTTACATAGTGTGAAAACTGGACAAGGACCAATTCAGGTGAAAGCAATTTATAACTCTAACCAGACCTAGGTTAACTATAGAAATCTGATAAACATCAAGCTAACCAGACAAATAGAAGTGATCACGCCATCTTTAATGCCTACCTTCTTTGAGGGACAATAACCCTCAAATTTGGTGTATATACACTGGAGCTTCCCATCATTGCTGCTGATTTGTGCAGTGCTGATTACCTTTTCCTTCCCACGCAAGAGAAAGCAATAATTGTTGAGAGAAAAGTGGACTCATTTTGCTTTGAATCAACTGTAATACTTTAGCTTGTAATTTTAAAAAAGTTTTCTAAAATTATTAACTTTCACCCCTTCTAATTCCACCACAAATTTACTAATTTGGCAAAATGTTTTCAAATTACATCAAATACATGCCACTGATACTTTCTTAAATATGCATTTCAGTTTTTAAAAATTTGTATTTGTATTCTATATACATACAGCTTACACAACACAAACCATACTGTTCTTTTTCCAAGTTTTATACTACAGCTTGAATTATGCAAACTGCTGTCATCTTGATCTCTTTCTTGTTCTTTGACAAATGTAATACAATAATTAGTATCAAGGGCTTTTAGAACAACAGTTCATGGATTCAATTGTCAAACTGACTGAAAGTGAAATATTCTTAGAGGCATATGCCAGGGATGGTTGAAAACATTCCTATAATTAATGGGCAATTTTAATGGGTTATGGTGAGATAACAATTAAAGGAATGCCTTTAACAGATCTTAAACTTTCTAAGCTCTGCAAAAAATGAGTTGAAGTCCTCATAATGGATTCTTAGGAAACAAAACAAAATGTAATGAAATAAAACAAAATTCACTAAAGCGCACATTCAATTCAGTTCAGTTCAGTTCAGTCGCTCAGTCGTGTCCAACTTTTTATGACCCCATGAACTGCAGCACACCAGGCCTCCCTGTCTATCACCAACTCCCAGAGTCTACCCAAACCCATGTCCATCGAGTCAGTGATGTCATCCAATCATCTCATCCTCTGTCATCCCCTTCTCCTCCTGCCCTCAATCCCTCCCAGCATCAGGGTCCTATCAAATAAGTCAGCTCTTTGCATCAGGTGGCCAAAGTATTGGAGTTTCAGCTTCAACATCAGTCCTTCAAATGAATACCCAGGACTGATCTCCTTTAGGATGGACTGGTTGGATCTTCTTGCAGTCCAAGGGACTCTCAAGAGTCTTATCCAACACCACAGTTCAAAAGCATCAATTCTTTGGAGCTCAGCTTTCTTTAGCGTCTAACTCTCACATCCATACAGGACCAACGGAAAAACCATAGTCTTGACTAGATGGACCTTTGTTGGCAAAGTAATGTCTCTGCTTTTTAATATGCTGTCTAGGTTGGTCATAACTTTCCTTCCAAGGAGTAAGCATCTTTTAATTTCATGGCTGAAATCACCATCTGCAGTGATTTGGGAGCACAAAATTAAAGTCTGCCATTGTTCCACTGTTTCCCCATCTATGTGCCATGAAGTGATGGGACCAGATGCTATGATCTTCGTTTTCTGAATGTTGAGCTTTAAGCCAACATTTTCACTCTCCTCTTTAACTTTCATCAAGAGGTTTTTTAGTTCTTCTTCACTTTCTGCCATAAGTGGTGTCATCTGCATATCTGAGGTTATTGATATTTCTCCCGGCAATCTTGATTCCAGCTTGTGCTTCTTCCAGCCCAGCGTTTCTCATGATGTACTCTGCATATAAGTTAAATAAACAGGGTGACAATATACAGCCTTGACGTACTCCTTTTCCTATTTGGAACCAGTCTATTGTTCCATGTCCAGTTCTAACTGTTGCTTCCTGACCTGCATATAGGGTTCTCAAGAGGCAGGTCAGGTGGTCTGGTTTTCCCATCTCTTGAAGAATTTTCCACAGTTTATTGTGATCCACACAGTCAAAGGCTTTGGCATAGTCAATAAAGCAGAAATAGATGTTTTTCTGGAACTCTCTTGCTTTTTCCATGATCCAGCAGATGTTGGCAATTTGATCTCTGGTTCCTCTGCCTTTTCTAAAACCAGCTTGAACATCTGGAAGTTCATGGTTCACGTATTGCTGAAGCCTGGCTTGGAGAATTTTGAGCATTACTTTACTAGCGTGTGAGATGAGTGCAATTGTGTGTAGTTTGAGCATTCTTTGGCATTGTCTTTCTTTGGGATTGGAATGAAAACTGACCTTTTGCAGTCTTGTGGCCACTGCTGAGTTTTCCAAATTTGCTGGCATGATTGAGTGCAACACTTTGACAGCATCATCTTTTAGGATTTGAAATAGTCAACAAGAATTCCATCACCTCCACTAGCTTTGTTCGTAGTGATGCTTTCTAAGGCCCACTTGACTTCACATTCCAGGATGTCTGGCTGTAGGTGAGTGATCACACCATCGTGATTATCTGGGTCGTGAAGATCTTTTTTGTACAGTTTTTCTGTATATTCTTGCCGACTCTTCTTAGTATCTTCTGCTTCTGTTGCTGCTGCTGCTGCTAAGTCACTTTAGTCATGTTCGACTCTTCGCGACCCCATGGACTGCAGCCTACCAGGCTCCTCTGCCCATGGGATTTTCCAGTCAAGAGTATTGGAGTGGGTTGCCATTGCCTTCTCCATCTGCTTCTGTTAGATCTCTACCATTTCTGTCCTTTATTGAGCCCATCTTTGCATAAAATGTTCCCTTGGTATATCTAATTTTCTTGAAGAGATCTCTAGTCTTTCCCTTTCTATTGTTTTCCTCTATTTCTTTGCATTGGTCACTGAGGAAGACTTTCTTATCTCTCCTTGCTATTCTTTGGAACTCTGTATTCAAATGAGTATACCCTTCCTTTTCTCCGTTGCTTTTCTCTTCCCTTCTTTTCACAGCTATTCATAAGGCCTCCTCAGACAGCCATTTTGCTTTTTTGCATTTCTTTTTCTTGGGGATGGTCTTGATTCCTGAATCCTGTACAATGTCATGTAGTTCATCAGGCACTCTGTCTATCAGATCTAGTCCCTTAAATCTATTTCTCACTTCCACTGTATAGTCATAAGGGATTTGATTTAGGTCATACATTAGTTCCAATTCAAAGGGAGAATAACCATGTGAATACTAACCTCCTGGGATAATAGTGATCTTAGATATATATATAAATGCAAAAAAAAAATGTGGATGTTCGAGCATCAGGCTTTACTAACAAGAATACTCAAGATCTCAAAAAAATTGAAAGAAATACATATAATATTTTATGTAGTAATAATTCAAAATATCATTAAATGAATAATTATTGTTTCCACAGCTGCTGCTGCTGCTGCTGAGTCACTTCAGTCGTGTCCAACTCTGTGTGACTCCATAGACAGCAGCTCACCAGGCTCTTCCGTCCCTGGGATTCTACAAGCAAGAACACTGGAGTGGGTTGCCATTTCCTTCTCCAATGCATGAAAGTGAAAAGTGAAAGTGAAAGTGAAAAGTGAAAGTGAAGTCGTATCCGACTCTTAGTGACCCCATGGACTGCAGCCTACCAGGCTCCTCCATTCATAGGATTTTCCAGGCAAGAGTACTGGAGTGGGGTGCCATTGCCTTCACTATGCCAAAGACTTTGACTGTGTGGATCACAACAAACTGGAAAATTCTGAAAGAGATGGGAATAGCAGACCACTTTACCTGCCTCCTGAGAAATCTGTATGCAGGTCAAGAAGCAATAGTTTGAACCGGGCATGGAACAACAGACTGGTTCCAAATCGGGAAAGGAGTACATCAAGGCTGTGTATTGTCACCCTGCTTATTTAACTTACATGCAGAGTATAATCATGTAAAATGCCGGGCTAGATGTAACACAAGCTGGAATCAAGATTCCAGAAGAAATATCAATAACCTCAGATATGCAGATGACGCCACACTTATGGCAGAAAGCGAAGAAAAACTAGAGAGGCTCTTGATGAAAGTGAAAGAAGAGAATTTAAAAGTTGGCTTAAAACTCAGCATTCAGAAAAGTAAGATCATGGCATCTGGTCCCATCACTTCATGACAAGTAGATGGGGAAACAATGGAAACAGTGAGAGACTTTATTTTGGGGGGCACCAAATTCACTTCAGATGGCAACTGCAGCCATGAAATTAAAAGACGCTTACTCCTTGGAAGAAAAGCTATGACCAACCTAGACAACGTATTAAAAAGCAGAGGCATTACTTTGCCAACAAAGGTCCATCTAGTCAAAGCTATGGTTTTTCCAGTAGTCACATATGGATGTGAGAGCTGGACTATAAAGAAAGGTGAGTGCCAAAGAACTGATGCTTTTGAACTATGGTGTTGGAGAAGACTCTTGAGAGTCCCTTGAACTGCAAGAAGATCCAACCAGTCCATCCTAAAGGAAATCAGTCCTGAATAGTCATTGGAAGGACTGATGCTGAAGCTGAAACTCCAGTACTTTGGCCACTTGATGCAAAGAACTGACTCACTGGAAGAGACCCTGATGCTGGGAAAGATTGAAGGCAGAGGAGAAGGGGATGACCAAGGATGAGACTGCTGAATGGCATTACTGACTCAATGGACACGAGTCTGAGTAAGCTCTGGGAGTTGGTGATGTTAGGGACCTGGCATGCTGCAGTCCATGAGGTCACAAAGAGTTGGACATGACTCAGCAACTGAAGGACTGACTGATTATTTCCACAAGCTGTTACTGGGATTGTCATTTTATGAAAAGAAACATTAAAGCATTGTTACTCCATCCTAAATTCCTTGAAAATCAATCTGCTATCCTGCCTCAGTTTGTACCCTGCTCCATCTGAGTCCTTGTGCATATGAGTTTCCAGGAACTGAAAAGCCTTTCCCTTCTTTCTGGCCATCTACAGCTCATCCTTTCCTCAAAACAAAGCTCAAGAATCCACCAATTAGGGGCATTCCTGGATTAACTTCAACCCCAACACTCCTTGATGTTCTTTAATTTTGTTTTCTATTAAAATTAGATGTTTTATATACCTATACTATGATTATAGGTACAACATCTGATTTTAATCTGTATCCACTTGATTATTGCTTTCATATCTTGTAATTTTTCCATTTAAACACTTTCGTTTTTATTATTGTTACAGCATAATTATATTCAAAAATACACAAGTTTTAAGTGTTGAGTTCAATGAGTTTTAACAAATGTTTACATCTGTATAACCAACACACTACTCAAGATATAGAACATTTCCATCACCCTAGAACTAAAAAGTTCCCTCACCCCCTTTTCCAGTTAATCCCGTTCCCTCCATAAAGCCAACCATTCTGATTTCTGTTCCTATGGATCACATCCATTTACTGAATTATAAGTTATGTCACTGTCATACTGGTATATGGCATTTCATAGTTCCTTTGATGCTGCATATATATTTTTACTGTTCAAATTTCATGTATGTCTCTGGCTCCCAAATTTTCATCCTTTAGAGTCAAGACTGCCTATTGATCTCCTGGTCTATCACACTGCTTATTTGAATAAAAGAGAAACTAACACAGAAGGTCACACTTCTTAATTAGGTAGCACAGGGAGCCTGGTCTTTGAGAACTATTCTAAACTACATAAAAATTAAGTCCTCAAATCTTAATCCCTATATTTCCATGGCAAGTAATACTGTCTCAGTCAATCTTCAACAGTCTTTCAAAGTAGGCAGGGGTCAGTGGAATTCTCAATTTATAGATAAGGAGAAGATTACAATAGTAATTGACTTGCTCAAAATCATCCTACAGATTAACTGGTGGCACCACCATTAGAACCTTTTTCTCATCCCACTAACTCAGGCAGTATATATACAAAGAAAGGGCCAACTTAAGTTCAAAATTCAATCACCTTGTTTATTCTTTGAAAATTCATATGTTGCTCACTTTTCTCAATCTCCAGCATAGTATTGAGTACTAGTAAATCCCAAAGATATTGCTGTACCCAAAATTGTCTTCCTTCTTTCTCACGTAGGTAGACAAGACCCTCAGATTTGGATGGTTTTACTTTCTTTTACTTTATTGTACTTCTCTTTGAAACATCTTGGCTTCACATAAGGTTGGTTTACCTTATCTAAAGGTGAACTGATGGGTGTGGAATTTTGCCATATTCAAGAATTGCATGTTGATGTATGGCATAAACCAACACAATATTGTAAAACAATTATCCTTCAATTAAAAATAAATTAAAAAAAACTCTCCAATGACTCTTTTATATCTCTTAACATAATGCTTTGTACTTCAGAAGGTTTTTAGGTTCTTAAATACTTCTTTGGGAAGGAAATACTTAAGTTCTGGCAGCTTCTCTTTATTGATCTCAAATCCTTGAGCATGGCATCCAAAGACTGGAGGATAGCCCCCCACAACTACGAAGTGTGGCCCACAACCCTGTATGTGCTACACAGTAGCCTCTCCACCAAAACCATCCTACATTTGAGTGATTTTTATGTGTTAAAAGGGATGCCCCCACCTGCAAACCATCTATGGATAATCTATCCTTTCTTTATGAAACAAAAACCACTAAAAATAGGGATGAAAGTTAGTATGCTAAGGTATGAGCACACTGACATTATTAACACAGCCCCAAAAAAGGCCAAAAGACTGTTAAGCATCATTAAGAAGAACATTGATGGCATTAATATCTTCTATTTGTAAGGTACTATACAATTTGCAATACAGTTTAAAATCAATCAGACTACAAAACTATGTAAGTTTAATTATTTGTATCCCTCAATGATAGAAATTGTGGCTTAGAGATTCTAAGAGTCTTTTCCAAGATTTGGTTCAGTCAGTTCAGCTGCTCAGTCATGTCCTACTCTTTGTAACCCCATGGACTGCAGCACGCCAGGCTTCCTTATCCATCACCAACTCCCGGAGCCTACTCAAACTCATGTCCATTGAGTTGGTGATGCCATCTAACCATCTCATCCTCTCTTGTCCCCTTCTCCTTCCGCCTTCAATCTTTCCCAGCATCAGGGTCTTTTCCAATGAGTCAGCTCTTCACATCAGGTGGCCAAAGTATTGGAGTTTCAGCTTCATCACCAGTCCTTTCAGTGACTATTCAGGACTGATTTCCTTTAGGATGGACTGGTTGGATCTCCTTGCAGTCCAAAGGACTCTCAAGAGTCTTCTCCCACACCACAGTTCAAAAGCATCAATTCTTCAGTGCTCAGCTTTCTTTATAGTCCAGCTCTCACATCCATACATGACTACTGGAAAAACCATAGCTTTGACTAGATGGACCTTTTTAGGCAAAATCTCTGCTTTTTAATATGCTGTCTAGGTTGGTCATAGCCTTTCTTCCAAGGAGCAAGCATCTTTTAATTTCATGGTTGCAGTCACCATCTGCAGTGATTTTGGAGGCCCCAAAATAAAGTCTCGCACTGTTTCCATTGTTTCCCCATCTATTTGCCATGAAGTGATGGGACCAGATGCCACGATCTTAGTTTTCTGAATGTTGAGCTTTAAGCCAACTTTTTCACTCTCCTTTTTCACTTTCATCAAGAGGCTCTTTAGTTCTTCTTTGCTTTCTGTCATTTCTAAGTTTATGTGGCTAGAAAACTGCCATTTTAAAATTCTAATTCTTTTGCATCATACTACCAAAAACATTTTCTGATTTCATATTAAATTTCCCTGGTAAACCATGTAGTGTACTAGACAAGCATCTCCTGCAAAACTCTGACTGCTAAGGTTGACCTAATCTGTTTTGCCCACCTTGCAGCCAGTTCCCTGTGTCCTATTTAAGATATCAGAGATGACTAGAGAGGGAGCTGTTCCCTTAAGAATCAATAAGAAGGAAGGAAAATGGTGTGGGTACTGCCTCACAGAGACAGAAATGTTTCAGTCTGGAATAATGAAGGCTGGGAAGGAGAATTAGAAATCAATGAAATCATGGTCAGCACAGGAAAAATAATAGTATTTTTCCCCAATAATATTGTAAAGGGCATTCTTTGAAACTCAGATAAGTTTGATATAAGCAAAACAGTAAGAGCTCACACAGTCACTCAAAAACCAAAACACTCCACTCCAGAGCACTCCAAGACAACGTTTTTACAAGAAATGAATGTATTTTTAATGAAACAAAAACATGTATGGCAGAGCAATATAGTGGTGGTAAGAAAAGGTGAAACTGATCTTTACAGCTAGCCCAGGGAAGACAACTAGGACCATGCCTAGCATGTCTCTCAAACCTGGCTGGCCCCAGGCTTTGTGAAAATGAAAGTGTTAGTTGCTCAGTCATTCTGACTTTTAAGTCCCATGGGCTGTAGCCAACCAGGTTCCTCTGGCCATGGAATTCTCCAGGCAAGAATACTGCAGTGGCTAGCCATTCTCTTCTTCAAGGGATCTTTGCAATCCAGGGATCAAACCCGGGTCTCCTGCATTGCAGGCATATTCTTTACTGTCTGAGCCACCAGGGATGACCCATGAAGTTTGCTCAACAATGTAGGGATTTTGGCTATTTGTAAATCAGCTCAAAGCTTGAAAGCTCTGTATTCATTCTTGGTAGCCTATCTACCAAAGCACCAGCAGAGCACTCCAAACTCTATAAGCACCCACCACATTTACAAATTAAGGTCAAAAGGGTCTTATTCACAAGCTTTAATCATCATAATTCAATGAACTGAATTACCCAACTAAAGTAGAGAATAGTAGTCAATTAGAAAATTTACTTCCTTTGGGAATGAATATCCTGTAATAATATCTGATTCCTAACTCATTCTCTAGGTTCATCTATAATAACCTTCCTGTTTTCTCATTCCATCCACACCTCTGTCTTAGACCCGCAGAAATAACAAATTGTATATAGGTCTCTAACTACAAAAATGCTATTTCATAACCCCACACCTTTCCTGTACTAGACCACTTTTCCAAAACCAGCTTGAAAAGAGAAAGTGAAGTCACTCAGTCATGTCCGACTCTTTGTGACCCATGGACTGTAGCCTACCAGGCTCCTCCATCCATGGGATTTTCCAGGCAAGAGTACTGGAGTGGGTTGCCATTTCCTTCCCCAGGAGATCTTCCCGACCAAGGGATTGAACCCAGGTCTCCCACATTGTAGGCAGATGCTTTACCATCTGAGCCACCAGGGAAGTCCAGCTTAAAGGGCACCTATTCCAAACAGCCCCTCCTTGATCTTCCCTCAGAAAATTAATTCTCTACTGTTCTCTTTCTCCCTTTCCTTTTAGTATGAAACAGCTAAAATATACACAGTGGTATAGGAAATAATATAGTAAACACTCAGCATTTAAAAGTCTTATATGACCCTATACTGTCATTGATTTTAAGAAATTAAACATTTTAGACACAAAATCCTTCTAGGCCTTGTTCCCATCATATTACCCTCTCTCTTCCATTAGAAGTAACCAGTACCCTGAATACAATGTTTGTATACTTCTACTATATCAGTTCAGTTCAGTTCAGTCGCTCAGCTGTGTCCGACTCTTTGCGACCCCATGGAACGCAGCACAACAGGCCTCCTTGTCCATCACCAACTCTCAGAGTTTACCCAAACTCATGTCTTCTACTATATATATGTATACCTAAACAATATATTCTGAATGTTTTTAAACTCTGACATCACACCACAGGCATTCCTCTATGTTAATTTCTCTCACCATTGTACTTTTGAAATTGTTTTAAATGCTGACATATGCAGTTAATTCATTTTAAGTGCTCTCCAAATGTTGTACCAATTTGTACTCCTACTACCAGTAGCATATGGTAAGTTCTCATGGCTCCATGTACTTGCCAATACTTCATCCGAACAGACATTTTAATTTTGTTTTCAGTTTGAAATGTGTGAAATGGAATTGCACTGTGGTTTTAGTTTACATTTCTTTGATTACTACCAAGGCCAAGCAATCCTTTTAGATACTTTTTGGCTGTTTACATTTCCTCTTTGGGAATGTTCCTCACATATCCACTGCCCATTTTCCAGAGGGCTTCTTTTTCTTATTTATATGTAGTCTTCTGGAGAAAGAAATGGCAACCCACTCCAGTATTCTTGCCTGGAGAATCCCATGGACAGAGGAGCCTGGCAAACTATGGTCCATGGGGTCACAAGAGTCTGACATGACTGAGCGATTACATAGTCTTTGTTGGTAGAATGAACTAAAACATTTTGTCTCAGTTTCATTTATCATTTCTTTTGTTGTACAAAAGTTTTCTATTTTAACATTGTCAAATTTATCCATCTTCTAAGGATAGTTGTGCTTTTTATAGCTTCTTTAGGAAATTCTTACCTGTCCTGAGGTTATAAAGATATGCTTCTCTATTCTCTTGTAAAAGACATATCTTTCACATTTAGGTATTTAATTCACTTAGAATTTATTTTTGTTATTGGTATGAGTATGAGGTGAGGATCCAATTATATTATTTATATATATAATATAATAATATATAATTATATTAATTATATATAATAATATATATAATATAATATATATAATATATAAATTATATTAAATTTAAAATATATACATCTACAAATTATATAATATATAATATATATTTTATATATTATATAATATATATATATATATGGTATTTTAAAGACCAAACCACATAAAACTTTTACTGTGGCCCTTATCACAAGGTATTACAAAGTACTTTTCGTAATTTTGGTTTTTTGCCAGTGGATTCAAATTGCTAAAGGAGAGAGCCCATGTCTTTTTCATTTCTGTATTTTAGAACTTAATATCATTCCTAACAAAAATGAAGAATATATTATTTGTTAAAGTGCAAAAGCTGTTTCCAAAGATATACTAAAAATACATGAACACCATTATCTAAGAAGCTCTTACTTCTTGTGCTTAGTGATAGTCCTCAATATAATTCAATGTTTCTAACTAAGGAATTAATGTGAAATTTAAAAGAATTTTCCTAAAGAAACTGAAGTTAGTCTTACTGATACCACTCTAATGTTTTTCTGAAATTCAGTGATGAAAATATAGTTTGACAAACATTCATGAATATCCATTAAAAATGCCCTGGAGCCCTGATCCAGTTCTTGGCTTTGTTCAATGAATACTTTCAAACCTCTGTTTGGAAGAAGAGTAGTATAGGAGCTGAGAGGTCAACCGCATGGCCTTTCCCAACAGGGCAATCCTTGCTCTGACTTTAAAGAACGCATTGCCAATGCAAGTTTCAATTTACCCTAACTCAATTTATAACAGAGAGGACAGTGAATTGGGTGGTTTCTAATTATCCTTCTAGAAGAATTAAATATCTGAGATGGGCCTGAAGCTGACAAAACTGTGATAGAAAGAGAGATGGATTGCAGAAGGCTGATCCAACTGGCATTTTAAAGCAATGGGATGTTTCATTTATTTAATTTCTGATATTTTGTTATTATTGGTGTTGGTGCTGTTTACAAAGACTGTATGCTTTCACTCTTATTTGGACTCTAGAAAACAAAACAAATGAACAAATATAGCAAAAAGAAATAAATTCACAGATACAGAGAACAAACTAGTGGTTGCCAGAACTGAGGAGGATAAGGGAAGGGGCAAAATAGGTGAAGGGGATTAACAGGTACAACTATCAGTTTCATAAAGTAAATAAGTCATAGGGATGTACCCAGCACAGGGAATATAATCAATAGTTTTATATAACTTTGAATGATATGTAATCTATAAAAATATTGTAGCACTATGTTGTATATCTAAAACTAATATTATGAACCAATTATACTTCAAATTTTTAAATAATAATTCCTGGCATTTTGAATCATCTATCAAAATTTCCTCATTCATGTACAAATATCACCATTGAAATTCATGTTTAATAAATCACATCACAGTTCTAAGTCAAGTAACACAAAAATAATCTTGGACTGCTAATGCTTTATAACTTGAGCGTTTTATGTAATATTTCATGTTTAAGTCATTTCAAGATCATTTGACCTCTAGGACATTTTTTCAGTAGTCATGTATGGATGTGAGAGTTGGACCATAAAGAAAGCCAATGCTTTTCAACTGTGGTGTGGGAGAAGACTCTTAAGAGTCCCTTGGACTGCAAGGAAATCCAACAAGTCCATCCTAAAGGAAATCAGTCCTGAATAGTCATTGGAAGGACTGCTACTAAAGCTGAAGCTCCAGTACCCTGGCCACCCGATGTGAAGAACTGACTCATTGGAAAAGACCCTGATGCTGTAAAAGATAGAAGGCAGGAGGAGAAAGGGATGACAGAGGATGAGATGGTTGGTTGGCATCACTGACTTGATGGACATGAATTTGAGCAAGATCCAGGAGTTGGTGATAGACAGGGAAGCCTGGCATGCTGCAGTCCATGGGATCACAGATCAGACACAATAATGGATGATTTCCATTATCCATGGAAAATGGATATTTTACATTATCATTTGGAAAATATTTATCTAGCACTTATTTACAATGGGGACAATTTTAATGGGGACACTTAGGGATACCACTGAAGAAAAAGGCCCCCTCCCCTCAAACATCACAATACTGTTAACAAAACAGATATGTTATCAAGTGATTGCAATACAATGTCACAAATGCTATAGTCAAGGTAGATCTAAAAAGCTATAATGGCCAATAGTAGTTAACAGTGGATTGGAATATTAAATGAATAGACCTTAAATAAGCCCTTTGGTTTGGGCTTAAAAAAAAACAGTATTTTTACTCATTATTTCCAGTATTGGAAGTGTGAGATTATAAATTATGTGATTACAAGTGTCGATTATACAAGCTTTAAGAAAATAACTTTCTGAGTAATGATCATCTGAACAATCAGTAATAATAACAAAGAAAAAAATTTAACCAGTGAGCATATTCCTTCAAATACACTATAACATCCTTATTTCATAAATGCAAAAATATGATCTAAGTGCACATCCAGTCAGAGCAGTGGCCACACATTTTTATTATAGGGTTCCCACATCTCTAAGACTCAGGAAAGAGTTAAATAGCAAAAAGACAGTAGATGATGGCAAACCAATGATTCTTGCTTAAATCAAACAGTCCCAAATTGTAGTTGCTCTAGCCTCTGTGTAGCAACTGCTTGGAACTTAGGGGGCTGACTAGTCTTGAAACTCAATTTGCATGGCACTTTCCATAAAAAACTGTAAATGTTTTATTTCTCCATAACAAAGAATTGGAGAAGGCTACTGGAGGTCATGGGAGGGCTACACCACCTGTCAAGTGAACGCATTGGCCTCCACCTCTGGCCCCTAAAAATGCCCTGATAACTTGGCACAGAACCCTCGCTTCCATGTGATGAGTGGCCAAATCATACTAATAATTGAACACTTAGGTTTCTATATATCAGAACACAAGGGACCAAACACTCAGCATCACAAGAGAACACACTAAATCCTCTTGGAACCAATTTAATGATTTTCATGGAAAATATATCTCCATGATGATATGCACTGCTATTTTGTGAATAACATATTCATAATTATGATTCCCACAAACTGGACATATTAGTACCAACAGAGTGGCAAACACAGAAAGTTGTCAACCCACACACTAAGTTTGGCATTTAATTCAATATCTATTGATGAATCTCTATTGAATAAAAGGGAAAAAAAGATTTTTGAAAGTATTATTCTTCCGAGTGTTACTTGCTGAATGATTAATGGCTTAGTGTCTTTTTTTTTCCTTTTAATTTTATCAGGGTATAGTTGACTTACAATGTTGTGTTAGAGCAAAGTGAGTCTATTAAACATATACATATATCCACTCTTTTTTAGATTCTTTTCCCATAGAAGTTTCTGTGCTATACAGTAGGTCCTTATTGGTTATCTATTTTATATACAGTAGGTGTGTATGTGTTAATGCCAATCTTCCAATTTTACCCTTCCCCCTCCCTTACTTCCTGGTAACCATAAGTTTGTTTTCTACATACGTAATTCTATTTCTGTTTTGTAGGTAGGTTCATTTGTAGCCTTTTTTTGGATTCCACATGTAAGTGACACTGTACAGTATTTGTCTTTCTCTGTCTGACGTATTTGTTCAGTATGACAATCTAGGTCTATCCATGGTTTAATACCTTTCAACAGAGTCCTTAGTCTAGACTTAACCGTCCACATATGTTACATAAAAGGACATGAAAAGCAAAAACTTCTATTAAAGATCTCCTATAAATGGGGCATTTCACTCATTATTCCCTTAAATATTCGAGGTAATGCCATCCCTCATTAATAGATGAGAAAAACTGGGGCTTAGAAAGTATCTAGAACTTGACAAGCATCATACAGCTAGTAAATGTTACAGAAAAAAAATTTAAGTTATTCCAAGTATCTTGATAATTCTAGTGCTTTCTTCCCTTCACCATCCGTAAGAAGTCTACTAATATAGGACCTAAAGAGAGATATTCAAGCAGAAAGAGAAGTAAAAATGACCTTCCCAAAATGCAGTATTTGAATTATGCCCATGCATTGCAATTACTTTTTATCAGAAACAGTGTTCCCACCAGCTTGGGCAGAGGAATGCAAATCATTATTCATTTCACATAGTCTTTACAGAGGATGTGAGATTTCCTAATATTCTTCAAAATGTCCTGTGCTAGAAGTCTGAAAGTAGTAACAGAGTTACAACATTCTCATTAAAATATTTCCTTTGAACTTAGCGTTTTCTAGATACTTTATATGGTCAAAGCCACTTTTAATTTTAAATTCATACTGAATTATGTCATGACCATCACTGTACATTCTAAATTCCCATTACTTAAGACTGAATAAATTAATGAGCAGATACATTACTTCAAATGTAACCTGTTTTGATAGATTACTTAGACTTTCTACCAATTTAGACATATTTATAAATAAAAGACTAGATCACTAAATGGTTCTAGGAACTAGGTAAAAGCATGGGTAAAACACAATAAAAATTCAGTTATTATTCATGAAGCAACAGACAGTAGCTCTCACTTTTCCACAGCAGAACTACTGTTACCTATCTGAATGCTCAGACCCATGCCTTAATTCTGTTCATACATTTAACTACAGAATCTAACAACTTAAGTCATCAAAAATTACATGCTAAGGAAAGGCAGTCCACCAGGCAGCTTATAGCATTAGGAAGCTATCCTTTGAGTTGTTTTGATTATTTTAGCAATATACTGATATAATAATAATGTCCTAAGGTGTCTACTAAAGTGAATATGTTACTGAAAAGACAAAGCTATAAAATATTACACCAAAAATGATTTTAGCAATATAAATTAAAATAGAAAGATTATATTTTTTGATCAGAAGATAATGGTTCAGTGTTTGGGGAAGTTGTTTGGCAATATGTAACAAGAGCTCTTTAAATGTTTATATTCTTTGACCCAATAATTTCACATCTAGAAATCTATTCTAAGGAAATAATCAGAGATATGACCAAAGACTTATGAGCAATGATGTGCAGTACTACTTATAAAAAAAAATGTGGAAAACTATGAATGCTTGAAAATTAATAATATTTGAAAATAATATGATTATAAATGCATCAAAAATTAAGTATTCCTGAATATTTATTACATATAATACTAAAGGAAAAGTCAGTATTCAAAACTTTATATACAACATAAACCTAACTTTTATTTGTGTGTTTTCTGCTTTTGATTTTTTGTTTGTCTCCTTTTGGCTGTACCATGTAGCATGTGAGATCTTAGTTCTCTGACCAGGAATCGAACCCATGCCCCTACAATGGAAGTGCAGAGTCTTAGCCACAGGACCACCAAAGAAGTCCAATATGAACTTAAAAAAAAAAAGAAAAGTAGAAGGCAAGGCACTTGATCAAGGTGCCTAGTCACCTTAAGGTGACTAGGGTGATCAAATTATAGACGACTATTTTCCTTCTTAATGTTCCCAAATCTTCCACATTTGGTACAATAATTACTTGTAAGCTAAAAAATTATTTTAGAAGGCACATTTACAACAGCCTCATCTTAGCTTCTTATATCACTCTAATTGGCACCAACAAAATAAAATGGTCTACTATATAAAAGAAGTTTCTTCTATGAATATGAAGCAAATGCAAAATTGGACAAGCTGATCCAGAGAGCTCTTGACATAATTGTATCTCTTTAGACTGAATACTAATGCTGATAGCACTAATGGAATGAAACCAGATGGCATGAATAATACATTACTACAATCAATGCTACAGTGTTACAAGATGATGGAAAATAAATACTCAGTAAAAACAGAAGAAATTTCAAATGCAAGTACTGTATAACAATCCATCTAATATCTCTGCTGGATTAGGTTATAAGAGAATTGATGCAACTCTGCCAAAGGAATGCAAAATCGATAACAACTGTTGCTATCTCACTGCCAAATTGTGTTCTACCAATGATGTATCAGAAGAAAGACATTACACAGATGACTGTCACTGAAGGTAAATTATTGATTAACATACATGTGTTTTCATGTAACTATTACTACCCATCAATAAAAAACTTGTCTTGATGCTAGGAAATGCAAAATTTTAATTGTCTATCTCTGTAATTAGTGTAATATTATATGCTATGTGTTGTTTTTTTTTTAAAAGAACAGGAATAAAACAGAAAAGTATTAACTGTAGCACACATTATCCACATTCCTAAGACAAGGATCTTCTAACATGTAGCACTGCAAGAAATGATCCCCAGTTTTCAGTCTCCTTGCTTAAGTGGCTAGGTGATTGATGAAACAAGCTTCAAGGAATCCATAAACCCTCTCTTATTCACATGCATGTCAGTTCCTCTTCAGCTGAATTATAGTATGGGTCAGTGCCTTAAGAGAGTGAAGGAAAGAGGATACTAGCAGCTAAATGGCTCCTTAAGTCTAAAATCCTATAGGGAAACTCGTAGAGCATAATATTCCACATGTCATACAAATGGGGGGAAATCTCTTGGAAAAAAATGATTTTTAGGTTTATCATAAAAATTTGCTTAGATATTAACTCTCCTACAGACCTAATTTTTGAATTATATCATTTTTACTTCAAGTCATCCTCTATTCTGAATAATAAACAAATTTTATTTTCCAAGAGCACTTTTCTGCTAAAACAAGACAGAAATAAAACAAAGCTAACTTAGTTTAATACTTGAGCATAATGGCCATAAAGAACGCCTTGAATCTGAGGATATCAGCTATTTTTTCATGGAAGCTTCTAGGTTTATCATAAAAGAAACTAAGATTTATAAAAACACAATCATAATGGAATTACACAGCAAAATAAAGGATTTTTAGAATAAGAAAAAAATCCTGACACAACTGTTGGACAAACTGGAATGAGTTTCTTGGGAATATTATAAAATATTTTTCTTTGGTTATCTTTACAAGAACAAATATAAGGAGCTTCCTGATTGACACACTAACCAGCACACAGTACTTGCTTGCTCTTTTCTCTATTTCCACATTAATTCTCTTGAGAGCACACAAAAATGCCCAGTTACATACCAGTGCAAAGCAAAAATATCTGTCAACAATCGACCAGCAGCAGGAGTAATTTCTACTAACCACGTGATTGGCTCTGAACAGGAAAACCAGGTTAGGCAGAGAGAGTTGGATCTTCAAAAACTATTTCCACCAAAATTCAGATCTCTCTCTTGCCTATGTGGGTTTAGCTATGCAAAACTCTAAAGACCACCATGGTCTGACCAGCTTATAAATAACAACTAAATATTAGGAAAACTGTATGCTGTTAAATGTTGTTATTTGGCAAGTAAAATTACTCTCCGAGACAGCTACTGGACAACTGCGTCAAAAAAAAAAAAAATTTAAATTATAGAGTATTTGTAAAAATATAAAAATAATAATGGCAAGCACCCATTGGTCAACAGTCTACCATCCAGGTACTATGCTATGAACTCTAGATAAAACTTAACTACTCTACTCTTTTTAGTAAACCTGAAAGTAAGTATTAATAGTCTCATTTTACAGTAGCATAACATGAGTCTCAAGATTATTAAATAAGTGGCAGGGTCCTAATAAAGGTCTAGCTGCCTCCTAAGTCTTTGATATTTTCACCAAGCCACATGGCATCAGCACTACACTGAAACGTGTGTGTTGGCAAAGCTGTACTCAACGACAAATTCATAGCCTTAAATGCTTTCAGTTTTCTAAACAAATTAAAATAAACAATGCAAGCTTTCAAGTAAGAAGTTTGAAAAAGGAACAAAGAAGTTTGAAAAGGAACAGAGTAGGCAGGAGAAGGGGGATTAAGATATTCAAAGCACAATGAAATTAGAATAAGTTCGATAAATAAATAATAGAAACTGTTCTGGTTGAATTTTTTAAAATCCCAAGGCAAAACTACTCAAAAAAAAGTGGAGAGGTGATGATAACACAAAATTAAGAGAGAAAAAAAATAGAGATACAATGACAAATAAGGGTAGCATTTTAGGAAAAAAGAGGAGGAATACACACATACCAATGGAGTCCAAAAGATTCCCTGGTGGCTCAGATGGAAGATCCACCCTTAATGCAGGAAACCCAGGTTCAGTACCTGGATCAGGAAGATTCCCCTGGAGAAGGGAATGGCTACCCACTCCAGCATTCTTGCCTAGGAAATTCCATGGACAGATGGAGCCTGGCGGGCTATAGTCCACGGGGTCACATAGAGTCAGACACAACTGATTGACCCTTTCACTTTCTCTTTCAATGGATTCCAAAATATACTTCTAATGTTCTAAGGAAAGTTAATAGATGCTCCACCAAAAATGAAAAGGCATTTGGCATCTAAATGTAGGAAATGCGAGGCTAAACAACGTGATCAAGTTATTTCTAGTATTTCTCTTAGTCTTTAACATGCTAAAGTATATACGATTAATCTCCAAAAGATTTGATAGTGGGATCATTCCACACAATACTCTTTCAAAAAATACTCCAGTATAGACACACAAAATGTAAATATTTACAAAGCTAATCTAACACTGATATAAAAAAATCGAACGAGTAGTGCCATAGAGAAAAGTCAATTGAAAACCACTGTAATACCCTGTAGAGGGTAATTAAACAATTGTGTATAAGCCACCATAAGAAAATTACCGCAATTATTATAGATCTGTATAAATACTATTCTCCCTTTGTTTTAACTCCCACTGCAAATGATGTCAAGAAAAGCAAAGTTGAAGTGTTTTATCCTTTGTGAGTTGACACTGGGAGGACAAGATAGTGTTGCAATTTTCCATGCTCAGCTGGGTTTCATTTAGATGAGGAATGTGGACCCTATAAAGCCCAGTCAATCACGTTCCTCAGTTTGTGGGGGTGGAGGAAAAAAGAGGAACATACTTCTCTCCTGTTTTGTTTTAAAAATGTCATAAATATTCCTCCTATTAATTTCTGGAGACCCATAAAACACTGAGGTGTGAGAAAAGGATGTGCAGTAATCCATTTTATCTATACTGGAACTGTCAATAAGGGTGGGTCTACCTTGGCAATAAAACTCTTTTAAAAGCACACTAAAATACTTAAAACTATTTGAATTCAACATATTGACTCAATGGGAGTTAATGCCATAGAATCACAACTGTCAAAAATCAGTAGTTCAAATATGACCGTCTATCCTGGAACTTAGCTTGAGTGTTTTATTTGCACATGACTGAGTGACTGCACACCTGCTTTTCCATGACAGTATGAGCTTATTCCTATTGTCCTGGTGCAATTATTAATATTGCCCCTCTTTCCTCTCCAAAATGTCTAGTTTGGATTTTAACTATTCACCTTAAGCTCAAGTCATACAGTGCAGTTGTTTTCATAAAACCTTTAATCAAGGATTGAGGGGATGACCTGATATTGAAGTCATAAATGCATATCTGCATTCAGATCACTGCTCTGCTAATTACATGACCTAGGATATTTTCCTCTCTGGTTCTTCATTCCTTAAAATAAAATATGATAATAATAGTAACTATTTCAGGGTCATTCTGAGAATTAAGTAAGAAAATATCCTATACTATATGCTATTATATAGTATAATATACTATTAGCATAGTAGCTAGAGTTTAAGAAGGTTTCTATAAATGCTAGCTATGAATATTACAACAACCACCTCAGAGCCCTAAGTTTTTTCTTGAATATAATAATAGCAAAATTCTTAGTAACATGGACTATTGCATTAAAAATAAACACATGGAAAGTGCCTAGCAGAGTGCCAAGTATACAATACCTAGTCAATAAATGTGTATTTCTTAGATCTAAAAGATTTTTTCAAATCTAAAAGCTGCATTACTAGTGATCCACCACCACTTTGTATTTTATTTTATAAATAGAGATTCTACACCTGGAAAAATAAAGCACAAAAAAGAACAGTAGCAAAATATACTTTATGTCTAGAAAATACAACCTAAAATGAAAACAATAGGAACTGAGATTGTCTCAGAGGAGCAAAATTGCAAGGAGATTCAATATTCCAGAATGTTTGGAAGGTCCTTGCACTTTGGAGACATATGTTGCTGAATCTTTCCTTTTTTTTCCATTCTTTATAGCTTTCCCCCAGCATTCCATCCCATCCCACCCTAGTGTACTCAGCCAGAAGTAGACTCATTTGCCTCCAAGGACATATGTCAGCATTTCCTAACTGTCAAGAATTGTGAAGGGTCTAAGATTTTACCCTACTTGCAAGCTAACAAGTTAATCAGTCATAGTTTTATGGATGCTTGCAGAAGATTCAAAAAGCAAAGAATTTTATTACTTATAGCAATCACAAGAGCCAGAATTCAGCATTTGTCCTAGTTCCCGGAGCCCTAATTCCCATCATGCAAAAAGAACGAAGGCAACATCTACATAAGTTGTGGGTTGGGTTACAGAAAAAGAACCAAGCGCTTAGGGAAACCAAATATTTTATAATGGGCAGCAATTTTGCCTGGAAGAGATGACGATCTTTACTACACTAGACAAAACACACACAAGCACACACACCTGTGCTTCACTCTAGATGGAGATATTATCTCTATCTTCCAAGACTATTCCCTGTAAAGATGTAAAAATATATTCTTAAAAAGGCAGTGCAGAGCAAAGACAGCCAATGCCCCAGTGCACCATAAGACGTGCACAAGTACAATGCAGCATACAGAACTGTCTCCGACACCAAGCAGGCCCTCGTGGAATGCGTCCCCCTTCTCCCACACACACTGTTCTGTGCTTACCTAAATTAGGAAAATATTCAACACTTTTTTTTTAAAGTTTCTTTAGAGCAGAACTTCTCAGAGCCTTTAATAACCCAGTGTGGCTTAGTGAACTCCCAACAGGAGGATACAGAATGCAGTGTTTTAAAACCCATTTTTCACAAAACACCTATTAATATCTCCCAAAGGAATATTCTTTGGATCACAGTTTGGGAAATCTGGGGAGAGTTTATACCACGTGCCCAATATCATCATTCTCTCTTATACAAGGTTAGCTAATATTTTCCCTTTTATTTCCGAAAATCCCAAATCCACAGGGAAGTGTTTACATAAAGAAATGCCTTTCAAAAGAATTAAATGATTGAAAGCAAAAAAAGTTGCAGAGGCCCTCTGTGCAAAAGAATTCTTAAAAATAATTAGGACAATGTAGGCAAAGTACTTAACACTAGCTGGCACACAGTAAGTGCTCAAAAAAT
The DNA here is from genome assembly GCF_002263795.3 of Bos taurus. NCBI lineage: Eukaryota > Metazoa > Chordata > Mammalia > Artiodactyla > Bovidae > Bos > Bos taurus. Next base: position 63,438,042 of record NC_037331.1, read on the forward strand.
AGCAGCTATTAGAAGTATTGGCCATCTCTATCATGGTACATTTACAGAACCCTCTTTGTTATAACACACTGAATTCCTATTATAAGTAAGCTGGTGTGGCTGTAGTAACATCGGGTCATGACTAGCGATTTTTCCCTTCTAATTCTACCGTACACTTTCCTACATGCAATGTTTCCATTCTCCTCATGCCAATATTTTACTCCACAAACTGGACCTTATAATCCTCTAGGTTTATTTAAGTCTAAATTTGATAAATGTTACTCAAAGCCAGTCTTCCTTTTTGCTTTCTTTTAAGGTTAAAAAAAAAAAAAAATAGATCCTCGTTTGTTGAGAACTGATTCAAAGTTTCTGTGTTTGTACTTTCTTTAGTTTTTTTCTCTCTTAACAGGGCTTCCACCAAAAGGCCAAGCTGGATCTTATGAACAAGTGGCAAAAGACACTGCTTTAGTTTATGAAGCTCAGCACCAAAATAGAACACGGAGAGGCCTGCTTGGTTTTTCAAAGCAAAGGCGATGTCAAAGTTAGCTTGACTAGGTCCCAAAGGAGGTTTTTTAACTCCCTGCTTCTTCTATCAATAGTTCCTCTCATGACAGAATCTCCTTTTTTTTCTGAGCCTTTTGAGGAGAGAAGACCATTTCCCCAAGACACCCATCACCTGACCAAACCATCTTTCAAAAATGTGCATGTTTGAATTGTCATCATGCTTTGGATTAATTAATGATAAACCACTAGATAAAGGTCTAGGAAGACTTAACAGCTGGATTTAAAACCAGTCTCTAAGTTTAGACATGGGGTAAGGAAGGGAGGAGAACTTCTCCAATTATACCGAAATGGTAGATAACAAAATGACATGCAAATCAAAATAATCCAGGGCTCTCCTCTGCATTCACAGTATGTTAGAATGTCCTTACATAGGTGCTCTTTCTCCTTGTTGCTCAAGCTCTCGTCTGTAAACTACACATAATTTTCACAGCTTAGACAGTAATGAACACATACTATATTAATTGTATACCAAATAAATTATAAGCAATTTTTAAAAATTTTATCCTAACATTCTGATGAATATCCACTTGTACATCTGTTACTCTCGGAGTGAGCAAATCTCCAAGTCAAGTCATTAAAAGGAACTCCAATTACTCTGGCTTCATAATCTTTCTTGAATAGCTGCTAAGCAGGAAAGTACATTTCCATTTCCAAAATTCAAAAAACAAATCTTGTACTTCGATAGTGTGAAGAAGAAACTCCCAAGTAACAAACTTCATGAAAATGGTAGTCTACATATTAAAATTTCTTACAAAGTTGTATTAAAATCTCTGCTTAAATCTTACTACATGTACTATTTGTAGATATTTTAAATACCTGTTTCCAACAATTCAAACTTTTAAAAAGGTTAATTCTGAAGAATTCTCTTACTAGTGTAGTTCTCACAAGTTACAAGGGAGAAAAGTTGCCAGGCATTTTCCTGGACTTTGCATCAGAATCACCAGGGAACCTTAAAAAAAAAAAATCCTTCTCCCGTGAAATTCAGTGAATCTAGGGTGGGGAATCTGTACTATTAAATGTTCCCCTTTAGATTCAACCTAAGGCAAATTTTATAACTACTAAAGGATAGAGGTTGTACATTTCAAGCAACATCTGGCTGGCAGCAGAAAACTGCTTTGGAAAAGGGGTGGGTTCTCTCTTTTATAAGAATAGAGAGCAGACTTTTCCCTATTCTTTTGAAATGATAAGCCAAAAAGTTTTCTTCTGCTCCTCCGTAAATCACCTTGCTATATAACCACTTGTTCTTCAAGCACGGAGTCAAAAGATAGAATTTTAAAAATAATATATAAACATGGTGTATGTTCATATGTGTATTTCTTTAACTACAAGGTGATAAGACAATATCATCAGGTAAAGTCAAGCACTTCCCAGGTGGTGCTGGTGATAAAGAACCCACCTGCCAATGCAGGAGACAAAAGAGATGCAGTTCCATCCCTGGGTCAGAAAGATGCCCTGGAGGAGGAAATGGCAACCCACTCCAGTATTCTTGGCTGAAGAAGCCCTGTGGACAGAGGAGCCTGGTGGTCTACAGTCCCTGGGATTGCAAAGAGTCAGACACGAAAGAAGCGACTTAACACAAAGTCAAGTCAGAGAAAGACTGTGCAGTTGTAAGCAAAAAATGCTACTTGGTAACTGAAAAGTCAAAGAATGTATTCTAAGTTTTGTAAATTTTACTTAACTTTCTATTTTATTTGCTCTCATTCAAAAAGGAATAAAGAAAATGAAAGAAAGTGAAGTTGCTCAGTCGTGTCCGACTCTTTGAGACTCCATGGACTGTAGCCTACCAGGCTCCTCCATCCATGGAATTTTCCAGGCAAGAATACTGGACTGGGTTGCCTTTTCCTTCTCTAGGAGATCTTCCCGACCCAGGGTTTGAACCTGGGTCTCCCACATTGTAGGTAGACGCTTTACCGTCTGAGCCACCAGAGAAGCAGTCCTTTGAGGTTTTCCAACAGAGAAAACACGTTATTGTTCAGACATGTAGTTTAAACCAAGCTGTGACTGCCCTCTGGTGGCCGCTTACCCCCATCACAGATTTTTAGGGAGGCTTACAGAGGTTTGTTGTTATTGTTTTTAATTTTTACTGGAGTATAGAATCCACCTGTAATGCAGGAGACACAGGAGATATGAGTTCGATTCCTGGGTTGGGAAGATTCCCTAGAGGATGGTAGAGTAACCCACTCCGGTATTCTCGCCTGTAGAATCGCATGGACAGAGGAGGCTGCTGGGCTACACTCCATGGCATTGTAAAGAGTAGGACACAGCTGAAGCGACCGAGCATGCACATTTACAATGTCGTGTTAGCTTCTGCTGTACAGCAAAAGTGAATCTGGCATACATATACATATATAAACTCTTTCTCCAGACTCTTTTCCCATATAGGCCATTCCAGAGAATTAAACTTTGTTCCCTGTGCTATACAATAGGTCTTTATTAGTTATCTATTTTATATATAGTAGTGTGTGTATGAGTGTGTATATGTCATTCCCAAGCTTCCACTCTATGCCTTCCTCCTCCCTTACTCCCTGATAACATGTTTGTTTTCTAATCTGTAACTCTACCTCTGTTTTGTAGATAAGTTCATTTTGTACCTTTGTTTAGATTCCACATATAAGTGACATCACAGTATTTGTCCTTCTCTCTCTGACTTACTTTACTCAGTATGAGAATCTCTAGGTCCATCCATGTTGCTGCAAATGGCATGATTTCATTCTTTTTTAGGGGCTGAGTAATATTTCATTGTATAAATATACCACACCTTCTTTATCCATTCCTCTGTTGATGGACATTTAGACTGCTTCCATGTGCTGGCTACTGTAAATAATGCTGCAATGAATACAGAGGTGATGTATCTTCAAATTATGGTTATCTGCAGATATATGCCCAGGAGTAGAATAGCTGGATCACATGGTAGCTCTATTTTTAGTTTTTTAAGGGCTTTTCATACTGTTCTCCATAGTGGCTTACATTTAGCGAGGCTTACATCTTAAAAGACAACTTCAAGTTTCACCATTAAAGTAAAATAGAAACTAAAGTTAGTTTCTAAATGTCCTGATATACTCATTCTTATAAATATCTCTATCCCTTTAATTTATCTCCTGGGACATCTACAATTTTTGAAGTTTACTTTGAACTTTGATGCTAAAACAATACAAGATATTTTTATGTTTTATTATCTATGATTGTATATCCTTTACATACCATAAAAAAGACCCCCTCAATCTTAGCTCCTATTAACTTCCGGAGGCAAGGTGTGCCCAACCAAGGGCCCTGACTCTTCATGCCTCCTGCAATGGGTCCCTACAGGCCTGGGACTGCTCCTGCCCCCAGCAGCAGAGACAGGCGTTCTCCGCTAAGTCCTTGGCCTCTCAGCAAGTGGTCTGGCTATAGTTGCCTACTTTGTTGATCTTCTTGCTTCTGAATCAACAAGTGTCCAGATCCCAGGCACTCATGACGACCACTGCCCCAGCCTGTTGAGGAAGTGGTACTCATTTCAGATGGGAGGGTCCTTGACCTGAATCACTTCAAGTCCTCTGAGTCAGCATTCCTTCAGGAACATTTATATGCCAGACACAATTCCAATGGGTGTGTTCATATGCCAACTAAATAGTATTTATCATTTACATTAAAAAAAAAACTTGGTACCTCTTTTTCTTTGTGGAAAGCCAAGTATAATTTTTTATTCTTCTTTTTTTATTATCGTGTTGTGAACACAAGGTATTATTATTGTTGTTATTAAGTAGGACAATCAAAATTAACAGAATTTTTGGTAGACAGAAAGCAAGAAAAGTTGACCTTCTATTTTCCTACGTAAGCAATATTTTTTAAATTATCAAATTTAAAGTATTATCACTAAGTAATCACATTCTGGTAAAAAATATCACTCTGTCTAAAAGTGGGTTAGAAGTTAAATAGAGAAGTTTCTTAAAGTAAATCACCAACAGAAAGAAAAATCAGCTAATCTGCGATGGTAAATATTTATTCCTTGTGGCACACATCAAATATACAGTGGTTTGCAGCAGAATAATATTTATTCACAAAGTGAAATGAATGACTTACATGTTGCTGTGAAACAGTGTGCCACATTTTTTCAAAAGGTGAAAACATACCATACAACTGTTATTGAAACTAGCTGCTAGAGTAACTTGTTAAAATGCTGTAATAGCTATAATTACATACATTGACATGGAACATATGAATGATTTATTTTTACATGGAAAAAAGCACTTTCCAAACAGTATGTACCTTATGATCCCATCTTAAAATATTTCTATCTTTTTCTTTATGTTTATTCACAATAGAAAGCATTCACAAATCTGGAAGGATATGTACTAAATTAAATTTAAAATATTTTTTTCTTTCTGGGCAATGGGATTAGGGTAATTTTTATTTTTATTTCCTTCTTTTTAGTTATCTATATTTTCTGACAAAGAACTCTCGTATGTAGTACTTGTGGCTTTTTTAAAAGTTATATTTAAAAGACAAGAAAGTAAAAAATAGACCACACTAACTTTTGTGTTATCCTGGGCTATCACCATGTCCCTTCCTCAAGAAAGATCAGCACTGCTGAGTAAATTAAAGAAAATTTTACTTGCTTGAGGCCTACTCCAAAGGATGGGGGACAGGAACACTATTCTAGGATCTCTACAATTTCTTTTCATCATTTTTTGAATTTTAAATTCCTCTATGTCTCCACATTCCAGACTGACTAAGGAAAGACAAGAGTATATTTTGCAACAACTGGCTTTTGCTGCACTCTGCTGGAACATTCTCTGATGTTCTGCACAAAGTGATCAATAAAGAATGCTTCAGTCTTTGCCACATCTGGTTAAAATGTTCTCAGGAAGATTTACACATTTTTATGGATAAATGAGCATATTCTTTAACTAATAAAAGGGAGGGATATAGTTTACAAACATACACACCATGGATCACCATGTTCACATATTAATAAATGACTATACATAGTTATTATGGATGTTAGAGGTAATATTTTTAAATGTTTATTTTGTACCCCCCTGAGAGACAGATCTGTTCTTACCTCTTCTAAGCAAATTCAGAGATCTATCTTCAATCTTTTAAATTCCCTGGATGTACCTAACAGGACTCACATTTTATAGAATCATTACATTTAAAAAAAAAAAAAGACCAAATTAAGCAGTTTTGCAGATTGTTGGAAAATAGTCAAATGACTTACACCTGCTTTAAGTACCAACCCCTCAGTCTTTACTCTTTTACCCCTTCCCCCAAAGCACACCTGCAGTCAACATATAGACTCTTTCAGTCAACATGAAGCTCTTTCGGTGAAGAGTAAATCAATTTGTGTTGGCCCAAGACTCCACAAAAGAGTGTCTAGAGAGGCCCTCGGTAACACAGATGCAATGGAAAAGAATTGTGGCCGGCTTGTTTCAACAATCTTCCAAGGGCAGGGAGGAAAAACTTTCACCTTAGCCCTATCTTGGGAGTTGCAAACACTGATGTTGGCAAGAATCCCAGCATACACAAAATACTTCTCAATTTTTGCTAATACCTGCTAAAATTATGTTTTGGCCTCTTTGCCTGGAAAGAAAAGTCTGGAATAACCCCATCTTTTGACTTCATAATCTGTATAAATCTCTTGAAGAGAGTTCACAGAGAAAGTTTGTATGGAACATTTCTTCTGGAAAAAAAAAAAAGCAGTGGCCTCCACAGGGTCACCTTCCTCTCTGTGGACTCCTCTACTGCACTACCAAATTAGAGTGAGGAAATTCAGGAGTCCATGGCCACAGAACAAAGTGTGGAGTGCCTCAGCTTGGACCCCTGCTTAACCTCCCAACAGTATCCTCAGAAGCTGAGCGTGTACTAGTGTCCCCGTGTGTGCAGTAGTAGGCTCAGACCTCAAGGCCAAAACAGCCAGTCTCATTTTGCAAAATGACCTGCTATGTAACAACTGTATTGCACAGCAAACACCACCAGCCTGGCCAAGGGAAAGGAGCCCACATTGACTAGGTACTTAGAAGAGCCAGGCCCTAAATCAGCCCTTCCAATCCATTACCTCAGGAAATTCACTCAATGTTCCTGAAATGCCCCCATTTTACAGAAGAGGAAACCGAGGCTCAGAGAGCAAGCTTCAACAATCTGCCTGTAGTCACACAGGAGGTTAATAATGAAGTCAGGGTTGAAACCTGTATCTGTCTCTGACCCCAAAATCTATTTTAAGTCCAGTAAACTATCTCAGAGACCTCAGTTCTTTCCCCATCTTAGTTGGAGGATTCTGGGCAAGTCAATGAATCTTTGGGGCTTCTTTTTATTCTTTTGTGAAATGAGGTAACTGAACCCAATTTCTAAAATTCTGTGATACTCCAAAAATCCATTATTCTTCAGACTAGCTCATATCTTTCTCTGCTAGTCCACCACCACACCTCACCTTTTTTTTTTTTTCTTTTTGTTTTCTGATGTGACATAAAGATATAAATTCTCATGGCTAAAAAAATCCAAGGTAGTCTTAAGAGCTTCATAAGTCAGACACTCTCTACTGCTGAGTATAGTTGGCAATTGTCACTAACGTTCTCTCTAAATCTGGTTGTGTTTAACGGCGAATGTGTGTGCTCAGCTGCTCAGTCATGTCCAACTCTTTGTAAATCCATGGACTGTAACTGGCGAGGCTCCTCTGTCTGTGGAATTCTCCATGCAAGAATACTGGAGTGGGTTGCCATTCCCTTCTCCAGGGGATCTTCTGGACCTAGGGATTGAATCCAGGCCTCCTGCATTGCAGGTGGATTCTTTACCATCGGAGCCACCAGGGAAGACCAAGCCCATGTATACTGGCTATCAAATAAAAGTAGGCCAAATAAAGAGTCAAGAGCTATTAAAATATTTAGCATGGTTTCAGGAAATTTCAATCCTTAAAATTATTTTTCACTTATTCACTATAAGTTAGAAAGAAAATTACCTAACACCTTTGAGTCAAATAATTAAGTTTATTTTTGCCATACCACCATTAGGATCTGGTTTCACTTTTTTGCTACATTGTAACCTCTAAGCATATTTATACAAGGGGACAATGAATTAAAATGGAAAGTTATTACATTTTAAAAGTAAATGCTTTAATATTTTAAATGGAAATAGGTTCTCCATTTCCATCAATTGTTTAATCAATTGGCCTTACCCAAGCATAGTTATCTCAAAAAGAACGCAAGTAATGCTTTTTAAAGTCTATCTTCCTCAATAAAATGTACATTTTATTTCCTTACTGATGTGCAATTTTAATTAAAACTCCAAGTCCACATTTTGCTTTTTAAATGATAGATATTTTCATTAACTAACAAAATAGTTAACCCATTGCCACAATCCTCCTGAAATGTGTGTGATGAAGAAGAATTAAGGTAGCAAGGGCAAAAGGTTACCTAAGACTTTACTATGGTGTGAGCTTAAATTATAGGCTTTAAACAAGATGTAAGGACCAATGCACATGAAAAAAAAAGTGCAATTTTAATGGAATGCAGAACAAATTAACTTTTTAACATGTAATAATACCCAATTGCATAATGGGATTTTGTTAAGTGCTCAGGGAGCAGAAAATAAAAGTAACACTGCAAGGTATGCTTGTTAACCACTTTAAGCTAAAGCCATCATTGGCCTACTAAATGCTGTAGTAAATGGACACATTGTGACATGAAAGACTGGATACTGCCATCTGACTGGCATGTTTTGTGTGTCGTTTCTTTTTAAAGGCAGGAGAACGATCAAAACCCTTTAAGGAATTTTGTTAGCAATTTCTCAGAATCTCTTAACCACACTTCCCTAGGCTGGGACAGGCTTCTTTGCAAAGTTACCTTCTCTCCTATTAAGTCAACCAGGAAGGTGGCTACAAGATGCTCTAAACCCAGCTCTCTCCACAGGGGCAGAGCCACCACAACATTCCAGTCCGGACCAAGGGAGCTTGCAGTTCAATCTGAGCCTCTTGCTTGTAAAGCAAAAACTACAGGGCACAGGGCCAGCTTTTGTTTTCATCCAATTAACTGACCAAAAATGGTTTATACTGTGAAGAGACCCCCATGACCTAGCCCCAGAGCTTGACAACAGAGAAATGAATACACACCCAAGTTTAAGAATTACACTGCAAGAAAGCATCATGCCACACTGACCACACAGTCTATCTCTCCAGGGAGAGGGTCAATGACGGGATCAGTTTTTACTCCTCATTATTAGGGCTGAAAATATATTCATCGTCCTTCTGCTGGTCACATTTGTAATCAAAACCTGCTTAAGCATACAGAGAGCCAATAGCATGTAACTCTCAAGAAGACTAAGAGCTAATCATAAATTTCCTCCAAAGATGTCAGGGGCTATATTCATTAATTCACTCTATATACTCTGAGGCACCTATCATATGCCAGGCAATATACTTGATAGTGAACAAGATAGATATGGTCCCTGTCCATATCTGTAGTCCCTGTCCTATGCCCACAGGACCTAAAACCTAGTAGCTGCACACACTGCCACAGATAGTCTCAAATCAGGCTTCAGCTTTGGTAAATAGCAAAGTGCCCAAACTCAGAATGTGAACAAGACAGGTCAGTAGAAAAACCTTTTCCATCTCTCATTATATGCTCTCTTTTTTTGTGCTGAAATGCTTTGGTGAAGTTTCTAAAAACCTGGCTGAATGAAAGACTGGCCGGCCACTGGAAAGAGAAAATGGTACCAAGATACCAAGATTTCATTATCTAAAGGCTGAAAGTCAAATATCACTCTGATAAGCCAAAAAAAATCTCCTTCATATATTCAGGCATATATGAAAACATTCTTAACTTCATGTCTCTAACAAACTCTGCTAAACAGTTATGGAAACTTTTGCCTTAGAGCCCAAATAAAACCTCAGAATCCTTATCAATTCAGCATTTTAGGCAGCTATCACCATGGAATTGGCATAGGAGATGAAAATTATTTGCTAGTGCAATCTTAGATTAAAAGAATTTCAACACCCAGTGGAAAGGTGGACTAGATGACTAAGGTCTGTTGCAATGCCATGAATCTAAGAATATGAAATTCTAAAACTGGGATGTATCCAACTAAAATTAATTACAACATTCCTAAAATGTGTTTATTAGTAGGGAATTTAAACCCACAGAAGGAATTTCCCCAGTGAGATAATACTATAAATTGTGTTTATTTCACAAACCAGTCCTCAAAAGATTCTTCTAGCCCATCACGTGCCAAAATGGAACTGAACCAGTATACACTTGAAATTAAAAATGAGTACAAAATAACAGACCTATGGGTGGCAGGGAGGGGAGGGGGAGGTTAGTATACTATTCTCAATAAAGTTTAAAAGTTTTGTGGACTGGACCCAGGATCTAACAACTACAGAAACTGTCAAAACGTGGTGTCTGTTACAGCTGTTGGGGTGCATGTCTCACCTCCCACACTAGACTAGAAACTCAAGGACAGCAACCATTTCTAACATTTTTTGAGTCCCTCCCCAACTCCCCTGCCCAGTGTCCCTAATAAATATTAAGCAACTGTAGACAAATGACAGATTTGCTTCAAAGGAAACCTAGAAGCACCAAGGAAGCAAACGCCCCTGCTCTTTTCTATTCAGATAAAAGGAAAAGGGATAATGGGGTGTCGGTGTGGTTTTTTTGTTTGGGGAGTATTTTTTGTTTGTTTTTTCTCACTAAAAGGATATAATTGGCCACCTCCTCCACTGTCTCTGACTGATTTGAAATGGCCATTTACACCTATTAAATGCTAATAAGGTATGAGTTTGGGTACACAGAAAACCCCACCAGACTGTAAGCTCCATGACAGTGGAAAACATGACTATCTTGTGAACTCCTGAGGTCTTGATGACTAGAAAGGTGACTTTGTACACATCAAGCATTCAAGTGACATTCGCTGAGTAAAGGAATGACTATAATGTTCAGGCAATATCTTTTAACAGGCACCTGGGATCTGTACTAATCTGTATAGTGTTTTCAACCCTAAAGTATATATAATTTCTCAGTCTACCATCCATTTTTCCAATTTTTACAAATGTAGGCAAAAAAAAAAAATTCCTTTTCAAGTTTATAAGATGAAAAAAAAAGTCAGCACAAACTTGATGATAAATGGTAACAGACCCTCTGTTTCAGTGTCAGGAAACTGTAACACCACTGGCGAAGGTTACCAAGCATGAAGAGAACAGCCAGACGGGCATCACGGGCAAGCGCAAGCCAGTGTGGCTAGGACTTCTGATTTTTCAAGAGAAATCAAAAGTCAATTTTTTATATGTAAAGTTTCATGGCTTTTAATTTTGGCAACTAATAAATGTGTCAATGAAAAACACTATGTGAGCCAATTTTAATGTCTGATCAAGGAGACAAGTATGATTTATTCCTAAGTTGTTCCTTCCGAAACGCAACAGAGAGAGAGGAAAGTGAGAGCGAGCACTCTGCTTCCTTGGGAGTTTTCAAGCAAAACTACAAAGGCTGTAAATCAGGGATGCAATGAGCAGGAGGCTAAACAGGCAGCTCCAAATGCCCCCTCTAACTTGGAAAAACCTGAATAACTAGGGCAATGCTTTCAACCTTTCAAAAAATTGAAACCCTAAGTGAAGCCCAATTCCTAGAAAATAAAAGATAAAACTGAGGTAATCCGGAATGAAGGCTGACCTCTCACCCTTTATCTTGATTGCCCACTGAGATGTTAGGGTCCCACGGAAACCATTTCGGAAAACAAGTGACTGTGGTGGTGGGCTTCTTGGGGTAAGAGGAAGGGAGACAAAGTTTAAGGCTAAATCTGGGACCGGGAAAGACTTAGAGTTAGAATTTGAAGTAAAAATATGTTCTGTAAAATGTTCCATTAAAAAGTGCTATGGGTAAGCGCCAAGAGCAGGAGGAAATCTAGTCGTAATACAAACTGAGAACCATAGTTACTCCCATATTCTCTGAGTTCAGAAAGCACATGTAATAGAAGATATCACCATGAGGCCCAGACACAAGCTAGATGAAACCACTGAGAAACTGAGAATTGGCTGGGAGTTCTGTACTTTAATCTCCACATCCAACATCAGACATGAAAGAAGAATCAGCACATTCTAAATGTTAACAGAGATCAGGACCAAGCCCTCACAATACCACAAACTCAAACTAAAATTAAAAGACACCATTTTCATCTATAAAATTGGCAAAAATTCTTTTTGTTTTTTTTTCATGTTATTTCCCAATGTTGACAGAGATGCTGAGAAGTAAATTTTCTTATGTGCTGCTGAACAGAGAGTAAACTGATAACAGCATTTCTGAAGGAAAGTGTATATTAGAAGCTTTTACAAATACACATGAACCTTGGCCCAGCAATTCCACAGGCAGAAATTTATCCTCAGGAAATGACCATGAATACATCAAATTTTACCCTCGAAGGTATTCACTGCAGCATTATTTATAGAAAAAAGGTCATCAAAGCAACCAAATAATCCAACACTAGAAAACTGGTTAAATGAAATTCTGACATATCCACATTATGTAGCATCGAATAAGATGTTATAATAATATTTATAATGACAAGAAAAATAAATGGCCACCTGATGCCAAAAGCCGACTCATTAGAAAAGACCCTGATGCTGGGAAAGACTGAAAGCAGGTGAAGAAGGGGATGACAGAGGACGAGATGATTGGACGGCATCACTGACTCAATAGACACGGGTTTGAGCAAGTTTTGGTAGATGGTGAAGGACAGACAGGGAAGCCTGGTGTGCTGCAGTCCAAGGGGTTGCAAAGATTCGTACACGACTAAGAGACTGAACAACAACAACAAATGACATGAAAAATAATCCAAAGATGAAATTGAGGTGAAAAAAATAGGACTACAAACATATCTTTTATATAATGACCCCAATTTTTTAAATTATACACACACATATACATACAAAGAGAAAGAAGAATACAGAGAATTACGAGCATTTTTCATTTTCATTTTTGTATGTTGCATTTGCTTGAATTTTATGAATTTTCTATATTGATAATATTAAATGTATTTTTAAAAAAAATTTTTAAGTACAAAAAATGAAAGTATTTGATTTTTCTGAAAGAATCTTTTGTAAAAATTTTCTTTTTCCATATAATTTGAACTCATTTCACTATATAATCCACTCAGAAGTCAATCATTGTTTACCACCTTTTATAGTCATTTCCCCTTTTTTCTCCTGTATATTTGTAGGTCTGAAGCAGTCAAAGAAATTGCTACTAATTTATCTAAATTCCCAAATAAAATAAGACTGCAGAGGCACTCACATGCTGCCTCCTTCTCAGTCTACTCTTTTTTGGAAGCTGAGTTTTTGTTTGGTTTGGTTTTTTAATTCATCATAAGCAAGGGGTCAATGGCTGACCCCTACCTTTAGCTATTCATGCTAAAGTATTCCACAGTTGCTTCCATATACAACTCTTTCCATATACAGCTGGGCTGGGTGGTCTTCTAAGACAGGACAACGTGGACACATTCTTTTGGCAATTCCCTGTAAGGCATTCTGCAAACAATGATGTTAATATACAGTCCAGTGAAGGTGTTGTCAGGGAATGATTTAAAAATCACCCCTGTACTTTCTCAGAGCAGGCAATGGCACCCCACTCCAGTACTCTTGCCTAGAGAATCCCATGGACGGAGGAGCCTGGTGGGCTGCAGCCCATGGGGTTGCGAAGAGTCGGACACAACTGAGCGACTTCACTTTCACTTTTCACTTTCATGCACTGGAGAAGGAAATGGCAACCCATGCCAGTGTTCTTGCCTGGAGAATCCCAGGGACAGGGGAGCCTGGTGGGCTGCCGTCTATGGGGTCCCACAGAGTCGGACACGACTGAAGCGACTTAGCAGCTTGTACTTTCTCTGCTTCTGGTGGCACTGTCAACTCATAAAATTAACAATGATCTGGTCATTTCACTAAAAGTCCTTAAAAGTTCCTATTCTTGACCTGGTAATTACTATTGTGGACATCTATCTTAAAAAAAGAAACTTTTATTAAGAAACAAAGTGATGTTCAATACAAAATATTAAACTCAACCAAAGTCTTAATAAGATCATGGTTAAGTAAATCATCATTCATGGTTCCATACAGTTTCCACTTTGACAAACCTGAAAGTTATAATGGCTGAGAACAGAAGCGAGCCTATAAGGTTTCTCAGGGATTCAAGAATTGTAAGAATACCTGGTTTTTCACACACTTACTATTGAAACATATTTTAGCTGGACCAGTACTTGATTGGACCATTTAACTCATAACCTAATGTTGATTGTAAGGAGTCAGAAAAACTAACTCAGCAAAAAATGAATTGATTATTTTTCTAGGTCCCAATAATTACCTAACATTCCACATTCAGTGTAGTTCAGTTCAGTTCAGTCTCGAAGTCATGTCCGACTCTTTGAGACCCCATGAATCGCACACGCCAGGCCTCCCTGTCCATCACCGTCTCCCGGAGTTCACTCAGACTCACGTCCATCAAGTAGGTGATGCCATCCAGCCATCTCATCCTCTATCATCCCCTTCTCCTCCTGCCCCCAATCCCTCCCAGAATCACAGTTTTTTCCAACGAGTCAACTCTTCGCATGAGGTGGCCAAAGTATTGGAGTTTCAGCTTTAGCATCATTCCTTCCAAAGAACACCCAGGGCTGATCTCCTTTAGGATGGACTGGATCTCCTTACAGTCCAAGGGACTCTCAAGTCTTCTCCAACACCACAGTTCAAAAGCATCAATTCTTCAGCGCTCAGCTTTCTTCCCAATCCAACTCTCACATCCATACATGCTCACTGGAAAAACCATAGCCTTGACTAGATGGACCTTTGTTGGCAAAGTAATGTCTCTGCTTTTGAATATGCTATCTAGGTTGGTCATAACTTCCCTTCCAAGGAGTAAGCATCTTTTAATTTCATGGCTGCAGTCACCATCTGCAGTGATTTTGTAGCCCCCTAAAATAAAGTCTGACACTGTTTCCACTCTTTCCCCATCTATTTGCCATGAAGTGATGGGACCAGATGCCATGATCTTCGTTTTCTGAATGTTGAACTTTAAGCCAACTTTTTCACTCTCCTCTTTCACTTTCATCAAGAGGCTTTTTAGTACCTCTTCACTTTCTGCCATCAGGGTGGTGTCATCTGCATATCTGAGGTTATTGATATTTCTCCCAGCAATCTTGATTCCAGCTTGTGCTTCTTCCAGCCCAGCGTTTCTCATGATATTGCACAGAAGTTAAATAAGCAGGGTGACGATATACAGCCTTGACATACTCCTTTTCCTATCTGGAACCAGTCTGTTGTTCCATGTCCAATTCTAACTGTTGCTTCCTGACCTGCATATAGGGTTCTCAAGAGGCAGGTCAGGTGGTCTGGTATTCCCATCTCTCGAAGAATTTTCCACAGTTTATTGTGATCCACACATTCCACATTGAATAATATCAAAGATTTCAGTCACCAACTTTCAGAATTTTATGGAAGAAAAATTTTTTTAAAAAAAAGAAAAACAAAATTCAAGGAGAGTATTATCAAACAAGAAACCAAATTTTGGACAGATAAAGTACCTCATCTGAACCTATGATGCAGGCTCATGAAAAAATATGTTTAAAAGAGAACTGTAAACCTAACTGGGATATAAATATAATTTACCTCAAATGATATACAGCATAAATCTTTCAGACACTTGCAAGTTAACACTAGAAAGATGATGGAACCTGTTCTTATTTCAAGATGATAATTGCTTCTTAAGCACAAAGGGATCATAAAAATGCCATAGTGACAAAACAGAGAGTCCCGAAACAACTCAATAGTTAACACAATCATAGCAAAGGAGGATTAATAGCATTGCCTGTAGTACCTGCAATGCTGTTCAACTCCAGGAGTGGGAATGATAAACGTAGGTCTAAAATATACAAGTTATAAAGTGCATATGTGTGCTCAGTCACTCAGGTGTGTCTGACTCTTTTTGTGAGTCCATGGACTGTAACCTACCAGACTCCTCTGCCTATGGGGATTCTCCAGGCAAGAACACTAGAGTGGGTTGCCATGCCTTTCTCCAGGGGATCTGCTCAACCCCAGGATCAATCCCAGGTCTCCCACATTGCAGGCAGATTCTGTACCAATGGAGCCACCAGGGAAACCCTAAGTGCATATCTTTTTAGCTAAATAATATTCTGGACCCAGAAAAATTATTGGCAGAGACAGAGGCATGTCTTCAGAAGCTCTGTGAAGAAAGGCAAACTGCCCTGGAGGCAGGACCATTAAATTCACCAAATATGTACTGAGTACCTATTACATGCCATCCTAGGGTCTGTGTTAGGTAATGGGGTATAGTATTGAACAATGTTCGGTCTGGCCATTCATTCTACTCTGAAGACAAACTAAAAACAGACAGAAAATTTCCTTCAGCTGAAAGGTACAGTAATCATCTGCTAGAATAAAAACTACAGGGAAGCATGGCTTTAAATTTATTCTAAATAAGATGGGTCACAGAACAAAAAACACATTAGAATAATGTTAGAATAGAATATTGTTGAGCTGTATAGCTCCTATTAATCTTAATATCTATTAAGATAATTTCATAATTTTCATAATATACTTTAATTAAAAGCTATGTATAATGCATCTGCTCATATTTTACTTGAGGCACCATTTAACTTTTCAAATATTAAAGTGAATTAATCATCTTCAATGGCAAAAGACTAGACCAAGAGGCAATATTAGTCTATCTCTATAATTATCGTCAATATAAATATATCATGCCCCTCATGGTTATATGATGTTGATGTGATTAGGCACTCAGTCGTGCCCACTCTTGCAACTCCATGGACTTTAGCTTGCCAAACTCCTCTGTCCATGGGATTTCTCAGGCAAGAATACTGAAGTGGGTTGCCATTTCCTTCTCCAGGGGATCTTCCCAACTCAGGGATCGAACCCAGGTCACCTGAATTGCAGGTGGATTCTTTACCAGCTAAGTCACTGGGGAAGCCCAAAACTGAGCAGAAATACACACACAGAGACAGAAGCATGCTCAGTTGTGACTGACTCTTTGCAACCCTATGGACTGTAGCCTGCCAGGCTCCTCTGTCTGTGGGATTCTCCAGGCAAGATTACTAGAGTGGGTTGCTATGCCCTCCTCCAGGGGATCTTCCCGACCCAAGGATCAAACTCCTGTCTCCTGTGTCTCCTGCATTGTAGGCAGATTCCTTACCTGTTGAGCCACCAAGGAAGCCCTCATAATAAACCATATCATAAACACCTTTATACAACTCTTTCAATCACAAACAAACCTGTAAATAGTAGTTGTTCAATGACTATTGAAACAATAATCCCTTAAACTGAATCTCTTAATCTCTGAATTTTAATGGTCAAATAGGCTACACTTTCTAAGAAATTTTTAACTACTTATAAATACTTTGACACAACACAGTAAACATTTATATATCGAATAATGCTTCTGAGAATCAAGAATCACCAGAAAACACATTTCCTAGGCTGAATCTAAAGGAGCTAACTTGAGCACACATCTAAGAAGAGCACACATGAAAAGCAGTAAGAAACACACCACTTTGTGTTATTTCTTGACATCTGATCAAAATCTAAGTTTAATTTTAAATGTATAGTGAAAAAGAATAAATTGTTTTATTTCAAGAAGACAGTTTCACTAAGTTGAAAAACTAGTTTCCATGGAACACAAGATTTCATGTCATTAGTGAACCGAACAATAAGATTTGTGGACAAGCAGCAGTGTTGAAACCTTGTCAAGAAATATTTTAAATATTAAAAAACTATGTCAACCCTGTTCTGTTCATGACTAAACTTGATGACTAAACTTGATACAATCAAGAAAAATTAGTTTCGGATGTGGGATACTTCAGGGATTTAAAGCAGTTTGTTAAATAGGAAGCTAAATCCAATTACTTCTCTGAAGATTTGGCATCTTCAACCAAAAACCAATATTCCAATTAACATTAGACAAATATCCAAGCTTATCCACATGTTCCAGGCATCCTTTCTGGCTAACAAGTAGGCTGCATTTCTGTATTTAATTATTCCCTTATGTATACATAGGGCCTTCATTATACTAGAGGTATATAAAGCAGATTTTTTTTTAAAAAGGAAAAATTTAAATTCTTCTGTGGTCTGCTGATACATGTGCACAATCTAAATTTAACTTCTTATATAATTTTATCTTCTTTCCTAAATTAAAAACATGCCAACACAAGTCTTTTTTAAAATATGTGATGTTTCAAACTACCTAAATGATACTGTCAGAGGCAATCTCTAAATCACTTCACTCTACCCAAAAGTTACAAACAAAAAACAGTTTCATCACCAAACAAAAAACAGTTTCATCACCAAATATTGCCTTTAGCTTGCCTGGAGTTTAAAAGCAATTCAGATATTCTAAGCCAGATTATTTATCTACATGGATCCATTAACTTCAAGGGAAATATTCTAAGCATGGGTGGCTTCAAAAAGAAAAGATTTAATTAATTTCAAATCAGTAGAAGCTCTTCATAAGTGGAAGAAGAAATTCCCAAAAGTGAGAAACTTGGTTAGCACGGCATATATATCAATCACTCTAGGATGTTTTAACTTAATCTATCTTGTATCAAATAAATAAATGTCAAGTTTTATATTAACGATACGTTACTCAACATGGCATCTTTTTATATGGCTAGGACTATTTAGGGCAATTGATATGTATTTATCCAGAAACACAACATCATTCTGGAAATAGAGGTGCATCACATGGTGTCTAACTTTAGAAATTGCTTTCATTTTATTTTTGAAGCGGGAAAATCTTTGTAACAAACTAAAAGAATGTATGTATGCATATAGAAACACGGGAAGGCATGTACATTCAGTACAGTATAAGCTACCTAGATGTCAATTCTCCAGTAATGTCATCCATCCAAAGCAGTAAGAATTATAAGCAGGTGGAGAAAGTATGGGGAGAACACACCTGAACTCTTAAAATGGATTCATAAATAAAGCTCATGCCCTAAAACAAATTCACGTAAACCATGGACAAGAACTTTAGGCCCTGTTTAGTACTCATTACTACTACTACTACTACTACTACTACGTCCCTTCAGTCGTGTCTGACTCTGTGCGACCCCATAGATGGCAGCCCACCAGGCTCCCCCATCCCTGGGATTCTCCAGGCAAGAACACTGGAGTGAGTTGCCATTTCCTTCTCCAATGCAGGAAAGTGAAAAGTGAAAGTACAGTTGCTCAGTCGTGTCCAACTCTTAGCGACCCCATGGACTGCAGCCTACCAGGCTCCTCCATCCATGGGATTTTCCAGACAAGAGTACTGGAGTGGGTTGCCATTGCCTTCTCTGATTAGTACTCACTAGTCTTAACTATGTGTCAAACAAACAAACTTGGTGATCTGTTTGCCAAATTCCAATCCCAAAAAAGAAAATGCCAAAGAATGCTCAAACTACTGCACAATTGCACTCATCTCACACGCTAGTAAAGTAATGCTCAATATTCTCCAAGCCAGGCTTCTGCAATATGTGAACCATGAATTTCCAGATGTTCAAGCTGGTTGTAGAAAAGGCAGAGGAACCAGAGATCAAATTGCCAACATCCACTGGATCATCAAAAAAGCAAGAGAGTTCCAGAAAAACATCTATTTCTGCTTTATTGACTATGCCAAAGCCTTTGACTGTGTGGATCACAATAAACTGTGGAAAATTCTGAAAGAGATGGGAATACCAGACCTGCCTCTTGAGAAACCTATATTCAGGTCAGGAAGCAACTCCAGGCAAGAACGCTTGAGTGGGTTGCCATTTCCTTCTCCAATGCACGAAAGTGAAAAGTGAAAGGGAAGTCGCTCAGTCGTGTCTGACTCTTCGAGACCCCATGGACCGCAGCCTACCAGGCTCCTCCATCTATGGGATTTGCCAGGCAAGAGTACTGGAGTGGGTTGCCATTACCTTCTCGAACAATGGACCAGTTTTTCGTAAAGGCATTAACCCAAGAAATGCAAAGAGAAAAAAAAAATGTTCTGAGAAAAAAAAAAAATCTGAACTTAAAAAAGCAACTCAATTTCAGTTTGCAAATCCAAAATTAAGACAGACAAAATATTTTCATCATTATGAGAAAAATGAGTTTCTGTGAAACGACATAAATGCTAATGCTCAACTTGAACATGCTTTTAGACTCATAATTAACAATTTGACCAACATCAGCACAAAACCAAAGGAAATTTTTCTACAAGTGTAAGCTTAATCATGAAACAAAGATCAAGACTGTCAGATAAAGCAATTAACGTTTTCTGAGTTTTAAATTCTTATTTTAACAAAGATAACTTTTAAATATTAAATTTTGTGACTTGAAAAAAAAAGAACTGGACATGGAACAACAGACTGGTTCCAAATAGGAAAAGGAGTACATCAAGGCTGTATATTGTCACCCTGCTTATTTAACCTCTATGCAGAGTACATCATGAGAAATGCTGGGCTGGAAGAAGCACAGGCTGGAATCAAGATTGCCGGGAGAAATATCAATAACCCGAGATATGCAGATGACACCACCCTTATGGCAGAAAGTGAAGAGGAACTAAAAAGCCTCTTGATGAAAGTGAAAGTGGAGAGTGAAAAAGTTGGCTTAAAGCTCAACATTCAGAAAACGAAGATCATGGCATCTGGTTCCATCACTTCATGGCAAAGAGATGGGGAAACAGTGGCAGACTTTATTTTGGGGGGCTACAAAATCACTGCAGATGGTGATTGCAGCCATGAAATTAAAAGACACTTACTCCTTGGAAGGAGAGTTATGACCAACCTAGATAGAGTATTCAAAAGCAAAGACATTACTTTGCCAACAAAGGTCCATCTAGTCAAGGCTATGGTTTTTCCAGTGGTCACGTATGGATGTGAGAGTTGGACTGTGAAGAAAGCTGAGTGCCGAAGAATTGATGCTTTTGAACTGTGGTGTTGGAGAAGACTCTTGAGAGTCCTTTGGACTGCAAGGAGATCCAACCAGTCCATCCTAAAGGAGATCAGCCCTGGGTGTTCTTTGGAAGGAATGATGCTACAGCTGAAACTCCAATACTTTGGCCACCTCATGCTAAGAGTTGACTCATTGGAAAAGACCCTGATGCTGGGAGGGGTTGGGGCAGAAGGAGAAGGGGACGACAGAGGATGAGATGGCTGGATGGCATCACCAACTCGATGGACATGAGTTTGGGTGAACTCCAGGAGTTGGTGATGGACAGGGAGGCCTGGCGTGCTGCAATTCACGGGGTCACAAAGAGTCAGACATGACTGAGCGACTTAACTGAACTGAACTGAAACCTCTAGAGTCAGTAAATTAGGAGTCAACAGGGCTATTACAATCAGGAAAACAAAGAAACAGAAAATGGTACCTGAAAATCTGATAGAAAGCAAGTCAAATTATATGTATTTTAAAAGTAGACAAAAGAATTTTAAATAGCACTTTTGTCTAGACTGTTCACTGGAGGAACAAACAGTACTTAATAGAACTTAAGTGTTGGAGGACCACCAGGCTCGGTCCTCAGATCTGTTTTCTGCTCTATCCTCAGGGCTCAAACAACAAACAAGTGGTGTGTGCAATCAATACATCAACAAGTAGAAACTACCTCCGGTTAATTTTTATCAGTCCTTTCCTCACAGTTCTAACATATAGTTTTATACATAAGTAAACATCAGAAAGTTCCATAAGAGAAATCATATAGACCATGAGTAGTCAGCTCAAGGAGATTGCTAAGAGAAATGAGAGAGGTGACTGACCAGGGTGAGACAGGATTTTATGCAAATAAGCTTTGAGCCATGAATCTCAAGTGACAGCATGAACAGAGACAATGTTCTGATGTTGGTTTCCCGAAGAAAAGGAATGACTGTAACCAGGGACTTGTAGGCATAGGAGATAAATCAGTTGAGATGATCAGTACTGGAATTCATGCCCTAAAGAGCCCAAGGAACATGAAAATAAATTGAAGATTAATCCTTGCAAAGTGAGAGGAAGCATTCTGTCTGTAGCTAATGCAGACTGAAATAGAGCCCACTTAGACTATCTGCCTTTATAACTAACTAAAGAAGCCTCTCTTCTTTAACATCTACAAGTCTATCTGGCAAACATTCATGCAGTACTCGTCCCAGTAGGTCACTGTTTTGTGCACTGGTAGGTAAGTAAAAAAACTATACCAGTCATCCAAGAGCTCATAGATCATCAGGAGAAAAGAAGCAAAAACTCAAGCAATTATGGTGTCAGGCAGAAAAATGTAAGTAGATGTTACATCAGAGGATTAATCGTAGTGTTCCTGAAGTTTAAAGGAAGGAGAGACCACAGATAACTGGAAGTGGCAGGAAGAAATAAAGGAATGCTTTAAAAAAGAAGATATACTTTGTAGGAAGCTTCCAAGAAAGAAAATGGATCAAAAAAAGGTAAGGTTCAGGTAGTGAGAATAGGATAAGCACAGGCAAAATGGAAGAAATGCATAGGGTAAGTCTGATCAAAAGAGAATAGCCTAATAAGCAAATGAAAAAATGCCCAAATCACAAGTCATTAGGAAGAATGCAAATTAAAATCATAATGAGATACCCACTGGATGCCTATAGTTTAAAAAAAGAATAAAAAGTGTTGGTGACCATGTGGAAAAAGTTGAACCCTCACACACTGCTGGTAGGAATATAAAATGATACAACACAATCCTGAGGAAAACGGTTTGTGAATCTCATCGAAAGAAACATAAATTTACCATATGACCCTGCAATTCTACTCCTAATAATCTACCAAAAGAAAACATGTGTTCACATAAAGACATATACATGAATGTTCACAGTAGCATTATTTACATTGTTGGTCAAACTGAAAACAATCCAAATATCTATCAACTGATAAAAAACAAATTGTGCTATATCCAAATAATGGAATACTATTCAGCAATAAAAAGGAACAAGCTCCAACAACATACTACTATATGGATGAACCTCAAAAGCAGATGTTGTTAAAACAAAACAAAATTTTATATATATATATATATATATATATATATCCAAAAGACTATGTTATTCTGTTTATGTGAAATATCCAGAAAAGGTCAACTTAAACAGACAGTAATTTCCTGGCATTAAGGTTGGGAAAGGGGATTAAGTGTTAATGGGCACAAGGGAGCTTTTAGTTATAGGGATAATGTTCTAAAATTGGGTTGTGGTAAGGGAGAGCTGCACAACTGTATACATTTACTAAAAATTATCAAATGGTATATATACGACCGGTGAATTTTATATTATGCAAACTATACATCAATAGAGCTTTTGTTTAAAAGGTTATGCTAGCTTGACTGGCATGTAGGTTTTGCAGAAGTAGGAGTTAAGACAGGAAGGCCTTGAGTTCCACTCTTCAGAGACCTTTGAGTGTCAGAGTAAGAAGTCTCAACTTGATTGGATAGACAACAGTGATGCCCTAAAGGTCTTAGAATGAGATAGGACAAAAACAAAAAAAGAAAAACTATAGATAATTACATTTAGAAGATCAATCTTGTCTAATGTGTCAGACAGGTAATCAACATATTAGACTATAAGTACCAGGACCTTGTGGTTTCCTTGAGTGTCCTTGAGTCCATGGCCTCAACTTAGCAAGAGCCAATTCTCTTACACATCTTTACCTTGAATCATGACAGTAAGATAAAAGACGGAGGAAGATGGCCCTGTGAAAATCTGTCACTTCCATGGGAAAAACATCTCCAAGAATATGCCTTCTGAGCCTGTCTTTCCAACTGGAAAACCAATTGAACAAGAATATTAACTACTGTCAAGAAGCCAGTCTTAGATGGGGATAAAGGGAGGCAGAGAACTAATACTTGGGTGGGAAAAGTGGTTTGATTCTCCTGAAATCTATTATCCTGCTATAAGAGATTTGGAAATCACATAAAAGGAAATTTAAAAACAACAATATGAGTTGATCCATCAGGTAAAATAATGATGATAAAAGCCAGCCGATTTTACTGTACAATATTTTATTAATGATTCCCAGGTAAAGTGATAATAAATTTAAATCCATTTAAAGTCCAATGTTCAAAATTCATCCCTTTTAATTAGATGAAACTGCTTTTACCTATTCCTGGTGGGCTGCCGTCTATGGGGTCGCACAGAGTCGGACATGACTGAAGTGACTTAGCAGCAGCAGCTTTTACCTATTATTACCTTGCTCCTAGACATACAGTTATGTCTCTATCTTTTATATTTTGGCTGTGCTGGGTCTTGGTTGCTCTGCAGGCTTTCCTCTAGTTGCGGCAAGCAGGGGCTACTCTCTAGCTGTGGTGAGCAGGCTTCTCTTGTTGCAGAGCACACCGGTTTCAGTAGCTGTGGCACGTGGGCTCTAGAGCACAGGCTCAATAGCTGTGGCACACAGGCTTAGTTGCTCCATGGCATGTGTGAGCTTCCCAAATCAGGAATGGAACCTAAGTCTCCTGCGTTAGCAGGCAGATACTTTACCACTGAACCATTAGGGAAGCCCAGTCTCTTAGCTTTTTAAAAATATAACACCTCAATTTATCCTTGGTTACATTTCAGATTTTCAGAGAATTATTAGACCTCTAATTATTAATATACAGAGAAATATATCATTCTGATATCATTCTGATTAATATATCAGAAATTTATTTAATTAAAAATGATTTAATTATTCAGAATGATTTAATTATTCAGTTGTTCATAGACATTCTTACAAAGGCCATACATGATCTTCCTTTTGCTAAGTGCATAAAATAATCTCTCCAGGAAACTGTATTTGTTTTCCTTTATTTAAAGAGAAAGGCAAGGAAGAGAAGAAGGTGGAGAGGAGGAGGGGTTGTAAAGATTGTGATCATTGTCAATTCACAATTCAAACCATTCAGAACTCCATTTAGAGAAAACTAATACAAAAGGAATAATTGTGCTAAATGGGATTAAACAGGAAGAGAGAGAACATAAATGAAAGAAAACCTCATACAATTACACATAATTGGAGGGCACTTATATATTTTTCTCTCATCACTGACACAAAAAGATAAGATTTTCATTTCCTTATAATGGAGCCATTAATTGTTTTATTGTAATATTAGAAACATCTTGTTCTAAGTGTATGTCAAAGGACTAATTTTTTTTTCAAAAGATCAAACAACAAATAGAATGAAATTTCAGCACGAGAGAGTACCCCTGATAACTTTTAGTTTGAAATGCAGATGAATATCACATTTCTGAATCTGGTAAGTTTGCCAAAATAAAACCCTAATACTGAATTTATAATCTAGGGAGATGTTTAAACCAACACTAGCAGGCAGAAAACTCCAATACTGATTGAATAACATGAAGATAAAGAAGTATGCATTCAATTTATTTTTAAAAAATGCATATGCCCCAGGGAAGTAAAGCATACCAGACTGATACTAGAAGCAGAATGTTTTTTATACACTAATAGGTCTGTTCTCCCCTTGGTTTATGTACAATCCCCATTAATGTCAATTAGCATTATATACCTAAATCCAGGGAAGCGTAGCTCTAATTTATAGTAATACTTTGCACTTACGTATTTTTTTGAAAACTAATTCAGTCTCACAAAGCCCTGCAGCTTAAATCACTAGCATTAGCATCCACCAAACGACTGGCTAACAACCACATCCCAGTCTAAGGGTTGGCACTAGATGACCCAAAAAGGTCCCGTTTGCTTCTGAAAGTCTGTACTGATAGAAACATAAAGATTCGAAGTCCCTTGTCCTAATCATTATACAGCACAATAAATATTTATTGAGAATTTTACTAGAAGATAAGCCCCATGCTGGATGCTGCTCAAAAAGGTCCTAAGGAAGTCCAAAGATGAAAGTGAAGAAGCGAAGGCTTAGAGAGGTTGTGACACACCCAAAGTCAAAGAGTCAGAGAGAGCTGGAACTGGGACCCAAATCTACTGACACAAAATTTGACACTTTTTTTTTTAAAAACAATACCTGAAGTCATGGTTTATGTAAACAAAGTGTCCTGGCAGTTCCTGGTAGTCTTAGTGTTTCCCACTACCTAATATTCACATCGTGTGAGTGAAAATCAATGGTCAACAATAGTCTTATCAAGAACAAGAATTTAGAGGGACTAAAGGAAGAAAAAAATCAAGAAAAGAGACATTATAAGAAACAATATAAAACTGAGTTGACAATTATCTGTAGCTAGAACTGCAATTTTCACTAAGGTAGTCATTAGCCACATGTGGATATTCAGCACTTGAAATGTGCTGCAAGGGTAAAATAACCATGTTTTAAAGACTTACTGTGAAAAAATATTAAATATCATTAATAATTTTTATTTGCTTATGATGAAATTATAATATTTTAGATTGTTGCTGTTTGCTGTTCAGTCACTCAGTCATGTCCAACTCTTTCTGACCCTATGGACTGCAGCACACCAGGCTTCCCTGCCCTTTACCATCTCCAAGAACTTGCTCAAACTCATACTTTAGGTTCAGTTCAGTTCAGTCGCTCAGTCGTGTCCGACTCTTTGAGACCCCATGAATCGCAGCACGCCAGGCCTCCCTGTCCATCACCAACTCCCAGAGTTCACTCAGACTCACGTCCATGGAGTCAGTGATGCCATCCAGCCATCTCATCCTCTGCCGTCCCCTTCTCCTCCTGCCCCCAATCCCTCCCAGCATCAGGGTCAACTCTTCGCATGAGGAGGCCAAAGTATTGGAGTTTCAGCTTCAGCATCAGTCCTTCCAATGAACACCCAGGGCTGATCTCCTTCAGAAATGACTGGTTGGATCTCCTTGCAGTCCAAGGGACTCTGAAGAGTCTTCTCCAACACCACAGTTCAAAAGCATCAATTCTTCGGCGCTCAGCCTTCTTCACAGTCCAACTTTCACATCCATACTTTAGGTATGCAGGGTTAAATAAAACACATTATCAAAATTAAGTTTACTTGTTTCATTTTGCTTTTTTAATGTAGCTACTGCTGTTGTTGTTTAGTCACTCAGTCATGTCTGACTCTTTGTGACCCCATAGACTGCAACACACCAGGCTTCCTTGTCCTTCACTATCTCCTGGAGATTGCTCAAACTCATGTCCATTGAGTCAGTGATGCCATCCAACCATCTCATCCTCTGTCGCCCCTTTCTTCTCCTGCCCTCAATCTTTCCCAGCATCAAGGTCTTTTCCAATCAGGTAACTTAAAGTTTTGGAGCTTCAGCTTCAGCATCAGTCCTTCCAATGAATATAGCCACGCACATATATTGAATACATCAGTGATGTACTTAAAAGAAACACACTTTGGAGAGTACATTCCAGATTGCACTCTGACCTGAATGAGGAAAAATTGGCATCATTTTTGAAAGAGCTCTGTAAGGTTCTCCAGTTTAGCTGAGGAACTGGTGAGGTTACAGTCAGAGCAGGATAATGCCCATCCTTACTCATATATTCACTCAAGTATACTATCCAAGTATCTAATTGTTTTCTTTTAAGTGAACAGGAATAAACTAACTCATATATGTCAAGATAACTCAAAAGTTCTACACATGAGGAGACTAGAGAAATAAACTTATAAGGTATATACAGGAGAGAGAAAATACTTTCCTCAGAAAACCAATGAAGACCAGGAGTTTCTCACATCTAATTTTTCAAAAAGTTATTATTTTATGAATTGTGGTAAAACAGAACATAAAATTTACCATCTTAAGTATTTTAAGTGTACAGTTCAGTAGTATTAAATACATTCACATATGGTGAAAAAAATTGTGCTTGTCAAATTATGATTATAATAATATTTTAAATATCTTAAATGTTATTTAAGAATTTAAAGTCATATATAACAAATGTATATCATTTTCAATTTTTTATCCTCCTTCCAAATCTTTCAATACTCATCTATCATAGCTACATCTATTTGTAAGTTATTACATATCAATCTTCCCAGGTGGCTCAGCAGTAAAAAAACAATCCACCTGCCAATTCAAGAGATACAGGAGACACAGATTCAATCCCTGGGTCAGGAAGAGCCCCTGGAGAAAGAAATGGCAACCCACTCCAGTATTCTTGCCTGGAGAATCTCATGAGCAGAGAAGCCTGGTGGGCTATATATATAGTCCATGGGGTCATAAAGAGTCAGACACAACTGAGCAGCAGCAGCATAAACTAGTCTGCTTTTTTCAATTTTTAAAAATGTTTCACATTATTGCAGTTCTTAAAATAATGAGACAAAATAATGATAAGAAAAAGAAAGTGAAAGTGAAGTCGCTCAGTCGTGTCCGACTCTTTGCAACCCCGTGGACGGTAGGTAGCCCACCAGGCTCCTCCGTCCATGGGATTCTCCAGGCAAGAATACTGGAGTGGGTTGCCATTTCCTTCTCCAGGGGATCTTCCCGACCCAGGGATCAAACCCAGGTCTCCCACATTGCAGGCAGACGCTTTAACCTCTGAGCCACCCGGGAAGCCCATGACACATCAAATGAGAGTACTACAATTATCTGATCATTTTCCAACTACAGAAAGCTGATTTACCATTTCTTACAAAAAATGATTAATACCATAAATGAGCAACTTGATGAATGTCTTTTTTCTTTGCAAACTACTTTCTTAAACATCCAAGGATAGAACTATGAAGTGAAAATATGCAAACTCTCTCTTTTTACTAACATCTCATCCTTTTAATTTTTTTTTCAAACTTACCTCTCCCAATCATCCCAAATATATGGTTACATGTTTCTCTGCTCCCTTTATCATGTTTATTCTATCTCCTTGGGAAGAGAAAGAACTTCTTAGCTTCTAAGTAGTTATAAGGAAGAAATGCAGCCACATCATCAAATCCCTGATACTTCCTTCTCAGTCTATCAGTGTACTGTTTTTCACTTGCCAATGCAAAGAGGCAAATAGGCCTCTGAATGGTTTCATCACATATTCCTTTGTGTTATCAGCCAAAATCATGCTCATTTAAAATCACAGACCAAAGTGCTCTTAGATTTCTGCGTGACTTTAAATGATTTTTTATATATCAATACCACACAAATAAACAGAATGGAAGGAAGTTTTAAGCATAGAAAAAGTAACAAATAGCAAATTAGAAACCACAGGATCTCTGTTTAAAATTGTGCCTAATACAGCCTCAGTTTTGTAGAACAGAAAAATCAGCCAAGTACCTTTCTAGAACGTTAATGGCTATCAGTCATTACATTACATATATGTCATGTGACACAATTAAACTTTTAGATTAGTAAACACTTTTCCTCTGTTACAACAGAGGGTTAGTGTTCAAGTGCAGGAAAAAAAATTCTTAGTACAGATAAAAGCATTAAAACACAAGTTAAACTATAGGGTAAGTCTAAATTTCCCCTATTTCAATTCAACCATTCAGTCCTGCTTTGACAAACAAATACACATGAAAATTTTACAACATCAAAGAGAACTTATTTTCCAAAGCTCTTCTGCCAAATGCAATAAGTACTGGTATTTGATGGCAAAGAAACTGAACTTCAGCATTAGTTACATTAACAAACTCACCTATTCCTCTGATACACAAGTGTCAGATGTAATACACACTTTGGGGAGCTCTCCAGAAGATTTTGTGACTTTCTGATCGGTACATATAAAATGAATATTGAATGATCATGAATATATACATATACACACCATGAATATGTACAAATATGCACAAATATGCACAAATCTCCTTTTTCGTCAGCCTGACTATAGATTTGCTAAAGAAAACCTATGATGTCTATGTCTCACCTGGAAATAATAGAAGCAAGGACTTTGGAATAGATGATTTAATATCTGTGTAACACTGAGCAAGTGGTTTAACCCTGCTTTAAGTCTCAAATTCTTCAACCATAAAATGGAAATAAGAATGCCACCCACATAAGATGATTATGTTACATGAAATAATAAACGAAATGTACCTCAGACTCAATAGATCCTCATTAAACACGAATTTCCCATCTTTCCCATACTTTCTTTCTTAGGTCCTCCAAAAATATATTCAGGTGATTGAGAAAGCAGTATTATAATTATCCAAATGAGGAAATACAGGTTTCTGACTGTTGAAAAAAAGAAACTCTTGACATAGTTACTTTCTTTCAACATTATGAAAGTTGAAATAAAGGTGAAAGTTCTTTGACAAAGTCACGACTTTTCTTCCAAAATTCTAGAATAAGGTATAGAAATTGTGGTGAGCAACTGGAAAAGCCTCATTCATTGGAAACCAGATCCTTCCCATGTAAGAATCACAAGATGCTTTTCCAGAGTGAACATGCTAGTCCTCTCTCCTTGCCTCAGCAGTAGGATGACCTCAGGAAAGAGGTCGGTAGATGCCCCAGTGAAGTCTGATGTGATGGTGGGTAGATACTATACAGGAAAGGCATGCTACTAAAATTATAATGTGGTGATGTGGTTTGGGGGTTCCTATTCAATCAAAGATACAAGATATAAGAAATAACTTGCAGTTAAAAATGGGAGAAGAGTTGTTAGCTGAACTCTTTGTACATCAAAATTCATAACTATTCGTGGTGCATCTTGAAGCCAGTGACCCACAGGCTGCCACCCACAACATGCTTAGACACAACTAATTGCAAGATGATAACCTTAAATGCAATAACCCTTGTCACTTCACTGTCAGCTAACCAAGAGGCCAGTCCCAGAAGAAAACCTTTGAGCTATTCAGAGGAGCCCACTACATCCCTTCCTGTTCATCTTTAAGGAAACTTACAAGTGATTTTGGGGTAGTGGTAATAAAAACAGTATGTCTTTGAATTATACTCTACATCTGAACTCCCAATTGTCTCATTCTCATTAGAAATCCCAACAGGGCAACAATAACCTACATTATTTGAGGGACCCAGAGCAAAATCAAAATATGGGGCCTCATGTTCAAAAAATCTTAAGAATTTCAAGATGGCTACCACAGAGCATTCAAACCAAACACAGGGTTCTGTGACTGCACAGATAAAGCCCACCTTGGACAGGACTATGGCGGTGACTGACAGGAGACTAAATAACAGATTCCATCCCCCAAACAGCTGACTATAACTTAGCACATAGGCAAGTATTTGGGCACTAGCCTGAAAATAGCACAGATGTTCTGTTTTCTTAAATCTAACTAATTGCAGGAGAAATTATCTTTAGAATCCATAGACCACACTGATTATGAATTAATGAAATTTTAGTAACCAAAAAAAATATAGGTTTCAAAGTACAAAATATAGAAAAACCTAAGTTCAAAGGCTAGGAAAGTTGCAAAAATTAGCTTTTAAAACATTTTGCTAATTTGTGCTGTGCTTAGTCATTCAGTCATGTCCGACTCTTTGCAACACCCTGGACTGCAGCCCATCGGTTCCTCTGTCCATGCAGATTCTCTAGGCAAGAATACTGGAGTGGGTTGCCATGCCCGCCTCCAGGGGATCTTCCCAACCCAGGGACTGAACCCAGGTCTCCCACATTGCAGGCGGATTCTTTACCGTCTGAGCCACCATTACTATATGCTAATTTGGGGTAGATTGTGAAAATGCCCACAATCCTTTACTCCTTCAATAAAGAAGAAGAGTTTATTTTCCCAGCCCTTTGATCTGGGTTGGTCAAAACCAATGGGAATTAGAGACATAGCACAGGCAGAGACTTGAAGAGTATTTGTATATTGGGACCTGTAGCCACCAGGTGAACAAGCACAGGCCAGCCTGCCACACAGGAGATACATGTGGCACAATCACTCCATGTAACTGTGAGCCAAATGCCAAATATGTAAGTACATCTAGTCTCCAGCTGACCAACTAGCTAACCAGAGACACATGAGTGAATTCAAACAAGAACAGCTAACCATGGCCCAGGTCAGCAGAACTGCTCAGCTGATTTGAAGACTCATGAGCAATAATGAATTGTTGTTTGAAACCACTAAGGTTTGGAATAGTTCGCTATACAGTAAAATTGTTAAATGTTACAAATAGTATTTCAGCTCAGTAAGAAAAAAAAAGGATTATACAATAAGCAGGGGCCGAGACAACTAGTTCACCATTTTTGATGAGAAGATCAGATTCCCACTAAATTGCATAATACATTCCAGATGGATTAAAAAAGTATATATAACGAATGATAGCATAAAAATGTTAAAATAAATTCTTAGTTGATATTTATGTACTCTTGGCACAGGAAGACTTTCCTAGACAGTGATGTCTGAAGGAAAAAGAGGAATAGATTTTACTATGCAAAGATTTTGTAAATTTTACTTGTCTAAAAAATAAAAGGCAAATGCCAAATTGGTAAAATTTTACATATGAAGAGAGATTACATTTCTTACATACACAAAGTATTTTTTACGCATAACAAAAAGCTGTACTAGTTGATAAACTATTGACCAAAAGGGTTTACACATGTAAATCACAATAGAAGAAAGGTAAATGGCTGGTTAACATTTTTTAAATGTTCAACCTCACTGATAAGCAAAGAAAGATTAAGATAACAGTAAAATTATCTTACCAGGTTAAGAATTGTAATTATCAAAAACAATAATACCTAGAAAACAGACATTATTTTATAAACTGCCAGCAGAATTATAATTCAGTACATTTTTGCTAAGCAATATGTATGTGCACGTGTGTGTGTGTGTGTGTGTGTGTGTGTGATGTGTGTTTGTTTGTGAGTGAGAAATATTTTTTGACTGAGAAATTTTCCTTCTAAGAATACATCCAGATGAAACAACCTGGGATGCGGAGAAGACAGTCGCTTGACCTCATGATCCTACACCCCAAGTCATTAGAAGACTAGAGACTGTCTTCAGTTCAGTCTTCACTGTGTAGGCTAGTAATACCAAGAGTTTCTTCCCAAGTGGCGCTAATGGTAAAGAACCTGCCTGCCAATGCAGGAGACCTAAGAGACGTGGGTTTGAATCCTTGGTCAGGAAGATCCCCCGGAGGAAGAAATGCAACCCACTTCAGTATTCTTGCCTGGAGAATCCCACGGACAGAGGAACCTGGCAGGCTACAGCCCACAGGGTTGCAAAGAGTCAGGCATGACTGAAGCGACTGAGCATGCACACACCCAAGAGCTTCTGCTAAACACCAAGGGCACAGAAGTCATACTGCCTGCCCGCCCTGGCCTTACCCACTCTATACCTGGCAAACTGACATTTGGTTCCTAAATAACAAGAGCTACCATTACTGAATGAAGAGATAGTAAGCCAAACTTTGACCTCAGAACCTGTACAACTATACCATCACTGACTCTATTACATGAATAAATATATTAATACCATATCAATTATTTCACACTACAGCCAACTCAGCAACATACAATCATTCATTTATGAAGGGATTTGGGCTTCACCCTCAGTTTGTCTTAAAAAATTTATTGGAATTCATAGCAGCTCCTGGACATCTAGCACTCTTAAGACCTAAGCAGAAAAAAATAAATCCCAGAACTTAGAATGTAGAAAAGACAAAGAAAGTCTTGCTATATATAAAATATGGAAAGCATTAAATCAAGGATCTTCATCAAACCCCTTTAAAGATCCCTCTGCCATTGTGTCCACAAAATGATATAGCACCATTAAAGACAAGATTCTTCAGCTCCAAGTGCAGATGTGGCAGGAAGCCTAAGAATGAGATAGATCATCAAAGATATATGAAGAAGAAGAAGGAGGGGAAAAAAGAAGGAAAATGAAGAACAAACCAAAACAAAAAGTATACCTAAGAGAGAAAAAAAAGTCTGGAACAGAAACAGCATTAGTGCTTACTGACCTGAGTCACGTAATTGCTTCAGCACAGAAGAAATTTGCAATCTGTATTTGTAGAACAATTTACCAAGCATTTCTACATCCACTATGGAATAGAATCTTTGTAATAAGACAGTGAGTATGTGTTCCTTTTTATGGAAAGAAACTGAAGTTCTGGGAAGGTAAGGAAATTGCCAAAAGCCACACAGCTTATAAGTGACAGAACTGGGGTCTTTGGTCTTGAAGCCCCATGTTTTTGCCAAAAATCTACTATTGCTGCAGACTGTCCCTCCAATTGCTACTGATTTTCAAATAACCATGAAAATTTCAAGAAGCAAATATATTATCAATACATTTAGTGATGTTCACATAATAAGCTATTTTTCTTCTTTTTGTTGTTGCTGTTGCTGTTATTGTTTAGTCACTAAGTCATGTTTGACTCTTTGTGACCCTATGGACTGTAGCCCACCAGGCTCCTCTGTCCATGGGATTTCCCAGGCAAGAATACTGGAGTGCAATGCCATTTCCTTCTCCATGGTTCTTCCCTTTAGAAAAGCTAACTATGAAAACAATATCTGATTCATTCTTCCAAAAACAGCAGAATGTGGTAGAGAAGCAGTGTTGGGGAGGGTGTTTTGTCAATAAAATGCAACATGAAGAAGTCTTGTGCGATGGAGCTGCTTGGTATCTTGAATACACAAGACGGTGGATACACAGACCTACATAAAACTGTATAGAACTTAACACATCCACAAATAAGTACAGGTAAAATTGTGGAAATTTGAATAAAAATCTACAGATTTTATCAATGTCAATAATCTGGTTCTAATATTATACTATAGTTTTACAAAATGATACCACTGGAAGAAAGTGGGTAAATGATACATGAAATTTAGCTGTATTTTTTTATAGTTTCTTTCTAAATTATTTATTTATTGACTGTGCTGGGTCTTCAGTGCTGCTTGCAGGTTACCTCTAATTGCCGCCAGCAGGAGTTACTCTTTGTTGTGATGCGGAGGCTTCACATTGCAGTGGCTTCTCTTAACTGCGGAGCATGGACTCTAGAGCATGCAGGCTTCCGTAATCACAGCAATCAGGCTCAGTGGTTGTGGCTCATGGGCTTAGCTGCTCTGAGGCATGTGGGATCTTCCCGGACCAGGGATCGAACCTGTGTCCCCTGCACTGGCAGGCAGATTCTTATCCACTAGCGAAGTCCCTAGCTGTACTTTTTGTTATAACTGCATGGGAATATACAACTATCTCAACAAAAAATTCAATCAAAAAAATCAACAGACTATGTATATCATCAACACTGATTTTGAAATGGATCACTGATATTGTATAGAAGATATAATGTAAGAAGACATAATGTAGTTAATCAAAGCTGACTTCTTTATAGTAGAACTGGAAGAGACCTTATCCATGAAATTTCAATTTTAAAAATTATTATTTCAAGCCTGAGATGATAATTTTGAATAGTTTTTAAAGATGTAATACCTTAAGAGTAAGACTCAGATAACCCTAGTTATGCAAATGATAAACCATTGGTAGAAGAAAGACTCAAAGAGGAAGAAAAAAGACTTTTTGAGCTCGAACAAAGGGCCATTAAAGAATTCCATCTCATGGCCAACTGGCACGTGAAAAGATGCTCAACATTGCTAATTAATAGAGAATGCAAATCAAAACTACAATAAGGCACCATCTCACACCATCAGAATGGCAGTACTAAAGAAGTCTACAAACGACAAATGCTATAGAGGGTATAAAGAAAAAGGAACCCTCCTACACTGTTGGTGGTAATGTAAGTTGGTGCAGCAACTATGAAAAACAGTTAAGGAGGTTTCTCAACAGCTAAAAATAGAGTTCCCATGTGATCCAAAAATCCTATTCCTAGGCATATATCCAGGCAAAACTATAAATCAAAAAGATACACATACCCCTATATTCACAGTATGATTCACAATAGCCAAGACATGAAAACAATCTAAATGGTCAAACAGATGAATAAAGATATGGTACACATACACAATGGAATATTATGCAGCCATAAAAAAGAATGAAATAATGTTATACAGCACCACGGATGGACCTGGAGATGATCATACTAAGTAAGACAAAAGAGAAAGATAAATATCATGTGATATCACTTATATGTGGAATCTAAAATATGACACAAGTGAATTTATCTACAAAATAGACTCACAGACATAAAGAACAGACTTGTGATTGACAAGGGGGAGGATAACTGGGGAAGGAAGGGATTGGGAGTTTGAGATTAGCAGACACAAACTACTGCATGCTGCTGCTGCTGCTGCTAAGTCGCGTCAGTCATGTCCGACTCTGTGCGACCCCACAGACGGCAGCCCACCAGGCTCCTCTGTCCCTGGGATTCTCCAGGCAAGAACACTGGAGTGGGTTGCCATTTACTTCTCC
This sequence comes from Bos taurus, assembly GCF_002263795.3. Taxonomy (NCBI): domain Eukaryota; kingdom Metazoa; phylum Chordata; class Mammalia; order Artiodactyla; family Bovidae; genus Bos; species Bos taurus. The sequence continues at coordinate 63,473,667 of NC_037331.1, forward strand.
AATGCATGAAAGTGAAAAGTGAAAGTGAAGTCACTCAGTCGTGTCCGACTCTTAGCGGCCCCATAGACTATAGCCTACCAGGCTCCTCCGTCCATGGGATTTCCCAGGCAAGAGTACTGGAATGGAGTGCCATTGCCTTCTCCGAAACTATTGTATATAGAATGGATAAACAAGGTCCTACTATACAGCACAGGGAAGTGGCCTGTGATAAACCATAATGGAGAACAATATGAAAAAGAATGTGTGTGTGTGTGTGTGTGTATCTGAATCACTTTATTGTACAGCATAAACTAGAACAACATTGTAAATCAACTCTACATCAATTTTAAAAACAGAATTCTATCTTAAAACATCAGCTGACAAAAACTGGATGTATGATCCAATTACTCTGTAAGACAATTTGAGAATTATGACAATTATGGGATATACCAAGAATTGTCCAAAAAACATACTAACCATAATAGCTACTATTTATGAAGCATATACTATATGCCTGGCATTATGCTGGCTGCTTCAAAGAAATGACAGAAAATCCTCACAAAAACTCTGAAAAGTAAAATATGGATGGACCTATTCTAATTTACTCAAAGTCACATAAGTAGACAGTGACAGAGCTTGACTAAATTCTGACTCTAAAGCTTGTATGCTGTTCACTGTTTCATAATATACAGGAAAGAAACACCTAACCTTGGTAGTCTGGTATGTGACTCTAGGGTGAGGGAAAAAATTATATCTAGTAGTAGAAAACTACCACTGATATTATACTTACCTGCTTGTAAGTTCCATCCAGCAAGGTGTCCAGGTGTTGGAGGGGCGCAGGTGTTTTATCTTTGAACCTTGTTAACAGCCGACGTTGAATGGCCCGAAATTGTACAGCTCTTTCAGACAAGAGTTCTTCTAATTTTTCACCATTTATCCGCAACTACAATGAAGAATTTCTTTAATTCAGGCTAAATGTGCACAACAAAAATATTTCTAAAGTAGGGATACTGGCGACTCCAATAAAAATTTGAAAAGGGTAAAGAGGAAGAGTTTAGAGAATTAAAACAGTATGATATTTGATTCATGAATACATAAATGATACAGTGAAATAGGCTGGATAGAAATTTAGTAAAAATGGCCCACTTACCAAGGGATAAAGACAGATTATTTAATAAACATTTTGTGAAAACTGATTAAATATACAAGGGAAAAAAAGAATAATAATTTATAATCTCTCCCCTAGCATTTATAGCAAAACCAACTGCAGAGGAATCAAAAGTTTAAATAAAACAAAAGTACTAGAAAATTGTATTTTTAAAATAATTTTGGCATGAGACAGATCTTTATAAGTCAAAAGCCAAAAGTCACACATATACAAACACACACACACACCTGATAAATTACTAACTAAAAAAAAAAAAAAAGTTCTATGTGATTGCCATAATATCTAGAAAGCATCTATAAACCGATAAAAAAAAAAAAAGTGAACACAACCCAAACGAATAAGTAAGAAAAAGAGCACCAATCCATTAGAAAAGTAGGCAAGATCACAGAGAAGTTAATACAAATAGTTCTCAAACATAACAGCCTTTGACCTAGCAATCACACTTCCAGGAATTTTTCCAAGAGGTGTGCTTGCAAAAAGTAATGTACATGCAAAGATATTCATTACAGAATTTGTTCTGTTCCAATTACAGTAAGATAATGTTAATAATCAAACTGCTATCAATAGAGGAAAAAGGTACGTAGGTACAGATAAGCAATGCTAGCCAAAGATGCATTCAAAGAAGCAAAGTAAAAAAATACAGAATGTCATGCCTGTATTTTTTTCTAAAAATTTGTACAGTAACATAGTTGTGACTACATAGAACAATTCTAGAAAGATCACAAGAAACTGGACACCAAAAGTTGCATCCAAAGAGACTGAATAATGGGAGGATGAGAATCAGAAATGACTCTTTTCCATATAACTCTTTAATAATTTTTGAATTTAATATTATTAAAATAAAGAAAACTGATCAAAGTCATAGGGAACACTCCATGAAACCAGAACATGTGAACTGCTACTTTAACTTTACAACAGTCATAATACTTCTGAAGTATCATATTTAGTATGTTCAGAAATCAAACATAGTTTACATTTCTGATATCAAACCAAACTCCCCTCTTTTTCAATGCATGTGTGGAGAAAACACACACAACTGGGGAAAAAACTTGGAATTTTTTAAAATTTATTTATTTTAATTGGAGGCTAATTACTTTACAATATTGTAGTGGGTTTTGCCATACACTGACATAAATCAGCCATGGGTATACATGTGTTCCCCATCCTGAACCCCCCTCCCACCTCCCTCCCCATCCTATCCCTCTGGGTCATCCCAGTGCACCAGCCCTGAGCACCCTGTCTCATGCACTGAACCTTGACAGGTGATCTGTTTCACATATGATAATATACATGTTTCAATGCTATTCTCTCAAATCATCCCACCCTCGCCTTCTCCCACAGAGTCCAGAAAACTGTTCTACACATCTGTGTCTCTTTTGCTGTCTCACATATAAGGTCATCATTAACATCTTTCTAAATTCCATATATATGCATTAGTATACTGTATTGGTGTTTTTCTTTCTGACTTACTTCACTCTGTATAATAGGTTCCAGTTTCATCCACCTCATTAGAACTGATTCAAATGTATTCTTTTTAATGGCTGAGTAATACTCCATTGTGTGTATGTACCACTGCTTTCTTATCCATTCATCTGCTGATGGACATCTAGGTTGCTTCCATGTCCTGGCTATTATAAACAGTGCTGTGATGAACATTGGGGTACATGTGTCTCTTTCACTCCTGGTTTCCTCAGTGTGTATGCCCAGCAGTGGGATTGCTTGGTCATAAGGCAGTTCTATTTCTAGTTTTTTAAGGAATCTCCACACTGTTCTCCATAGTGGCTGTACTAGTTTGCATTCTCACCAACAATGTAAGAGGGGTTCCCTTTTCTCCACATCCTCTCCAGCATTTATTGTTTTTAGACTTTTGGATCGCAGCCATTCTGATTGGCATGAGATGGTACCTCATTGTGGTTTTGATTTGCATTTCTCTGATAATGAGTGATGGTGAGCATCTTTTCATGTGTTTGTTAGCCATCTGTATGTCTTCTTTGGAGAAATTTCTGTTTAGTTCTTTGGCCCATTTTTTGATTGGGTCATTTATTTTTCTGGAATTGAGCTTCAGGAGCTACTTGTATATTTTTGAGATTAGTTGTTTGTCAGTTGCTTCATTTGCTATTATTTTCTCCCATTCTGAAGGCTGTCTTTTCACCTTGCTTATAGTTTCCTTTGTTGTGCAGAAGCTTTTAAGTTTAATTAGGTCCCATTTGTTTATTTTTGCTTTTATTGCCATTACTCTGGGAGGTGGGTCATAGAGGATCCTGCTGTGATTTATGTCGGAGAGTGTTTTGCCTATGTTCTTCTCTAGGAGTTTTACAGTTTCTGGTCTTACGTTTAGATCTTTAATCCATTTGAGTTTATTTTTGTGTATGGTGTTAGAAAGTGTTCTAGTTTCATTCTTTTATGAGTGGTTGACCAGTTTTCCCAGCACCACTTGTTAAAAAGATTGTCTGTTCTCCACTGTATATTCTTGCTTCCTTTGTCAAACATAAGGTGTCCGCAGGTGCGTGGATTTATCTCTGGGCCTTCTATTTTGTTCCATTGATCTATATTTCTGTCTTTGTGCCAGTACCATACTGTCTTGATGACAGCAGCTTTGTAGTAGAGCCTGAAGTCAGGCAGGTTGATTCCTCCAGTTCCATTCTTCTTTCTCAAGACTGCTTTGGCTATTCAAGGTTTTTTGTATTTCCATACAAGTTGTGAAATTATTTGTTCTAGTTCTGTGAAAAATACCATTGGTAGCTTGATAGGGATTGCATTGAATCTATAGATTGCTTTGGGTAGTATACTCATTTTTACTATATTGATTCTTCCGATCCATGAACATGGTATATTTCTCCATCTATTTTGTCATCTTTGATTTCTTTCACCAGTGTTTTATAGTTTTATATATATAGGTCTTTTGTTTCTTTAGGTAGATTTATTCTTAAGTATTTTATTCTTTTCATTGCAATGGTGAATGGAATTGTTTCCTTAATTTCTGTTTCTGTTTTCTCATTGTTAGTGTATAAAAATGCAAGGGATTTCTGTGTGTTAATTTTATATCCTGCAACTTTACTATAATCATTGATTAGCTCTAGTAATTTTCTGATGGAGTCTATACGGTTTTCTATGTAGAGGATCATGTCATCTGCAAACAGTGAGAGAAAATCTTGGAATTTTATTACCCTCCTTTAACCCGAGTTTCAGCACTTAAGAAGCACTTAAGTAGCAACATCAAAGAATATTCTTTTGAAGGGAAAAAAAATTCATTACCAAAATTTAAAGTGATATAACAACTAATTTTTTAAGAAGAATATTGCAAAAGTTATCAATAGTTCAGTTCAGTTCAGTTCAATCGCTCAGTTGTGTCCAACTCTTTGCGACCCCATGAACTGCAGCATGCCAGACCTCCCTGTCCATCACCAACTCCCAGAGTTTATCCAAACTCATGTCCATCAAGTCAGTGATGCCATCCAGCCATCTCATCCTCTGTCTTCCCCTTCTCCTCCTGCCCCCAATCCCTCCCAGCATCAGAGTCTTTTCCAGTGAGTCAACTCTTCGCATGAGGAGGCCAAAGTATTGGAGTTTCAGCTTCAGAATCAGTCCTTCCAATGAACACCCTGGACTGATCTCCTTTAGGATGGACCGGTTGGATCTTCTTGCAGTCCAAGGGACTCTCAAGAGTCTTCTCCAACACCACAGTTCAAAAGCATCAATTCTTCGGCACTCAGCTTTCTTCACAGTCCAACTCTCACATCCATACATGACCACTGGAAAAACCATAGCCTTGACTAGATGGACTTTTGTTGGCAAAGTAATGTCTCTGCTTTTGAATATACTATCTAGGTTGGTCATAACTTTCCTTCCAAGGAGTAAGCGTCTTTTAATTTCATGGCTGCAGTCACCATCTGCAGTGATTTTGCAGCCCAAAAAAAGAAAGTCAGCCACTGTTTCCACTGTTTCCCCATCTATTTCCCATGAAGTGATAGGACAAGATGCCATGATCTTACTTTTCTGAATGTTGAGCTTTAAGCCAACTTTTTCACTCTCTACTTTCACTTTCATCAAGAGGCTTTTTAGTTCCTCTTCACTTTCTGCCATAAGGGTGGTATCATCTGCATATCTGAGGTTATTGATATTTCTCCCGGCAATCTTGATTCCAGCTTGTGTTTCTTCCAGCCCAGCATTTCTCATGATATACTCTGCATAGAGGTTAAATAAGCAGGGTGACAATATACAGCCTTGACGTACTCCTTTTCTTATTTGGAACCAGTCTGTTGTTCCATGTCCAGTTCTAACTGTTGCTTCCTGACCTGCATATAGGTCTCTCAAGAGGCAGGTCAGGTGGTCTGGTATTCCCGTCTCTTTCAGAGTTTTCCACAGTTTATTATGATCCACACAGTAAAAGGCTTTGGCATAGTCAATAAAGCAGAAATAGATGTTTTCCTGGAACTCTCTTGCTTTTTCAATGATCCAGCAGAAAGAAAGACAATGCCAAAGCAATGCCAAAGAATGCTCAAACTACCACACAATTGCACTCATCTCACATGCTAGTAAAGTAATGCTCAAAATTCTCCAAGCCAGGCTTCAGCAATACATGAACCGTGAACTTCCAGATGTTCAAGCTGGTTTTAGAAAAGGCAGAGGAATCAGAGATCAAAGTTATCAATACTTCACTTTTAATTGTATGACTTCCTGCTATAATATTTTATTTCCTCAATTCATGAAATAAAAAATATATCTTCAATATTGAGACATCAGCCAGGTGTCTGCATGTGTAACAAAATAGCAGTGATTGAAATGTTTTCACATATCAGAATTTCGACACTTAACAATTATGTATGTATCTTAGTGCCAAGTAATGTTCTAGGCACTAGGAATTACAACAATGAATAAAACAGACAAAAATTCTGTTTTCATGGAGCTTATGCTAAAGGACACTTGGAGTCCAAAAGCCACCTTTATTTAAAGTTGAAAGTTGTATTTAAAAAAAAAAAAAAAAGGTAGAGAGTGGGGCCAGAGAGTAAAGGAAGTATAAGCATGCACTTTTTAACTTGTTTAACAAGTAAAAGTGTATATAGTTGAACATATTCCCTAAGTCCCTCCCCAGAAATGTCCGTGATGTAGAAACTGCAAGGATTAACTAGCCAGCAAATATACAGACAGGAGGGATGTGGACTATATGTCAAATATAGTCAATTAGAAACTAATGTTTTTGATTTTAAATGTTACAAATATTTAATCAGTATAGTCTTTCTACGACATCTCTTCTGTAAGTCACTGAACCTCAGTTTCGCATAGTTAGGCAGGAATTTCTTCAGATATATCCTAGAGAATTGCAAAGGTTCTCAATACTTAGAGTATCTAAATATTATTTCCCAAACTATTGACTTTTGGTGCCACAATTTGGTCAAAGTATACTATCCTATACAATATTATCAGCATAGGTGAGAGAAAACCCAAATTAATTTATTTGATAATGTTGTATTATCTGCAATTGGACTGTATTCACTGAAAATTTCCCTTTATGTTGACACTGTATTCAAAGAAGTCTTTATTTATAGGTTAAAGTCAACTGTCTTAGAATGTTCAAGGAACTGAATATTAAGTAGAATGTTCAAGTGACTGACAATTTACATATTCTCTCTCTCTTCCTCTCTCTCTACAATACACACATACACGCTTGCACACACACACGTTTACAGAGATGCAAAAACCTATGGATTCCTTAAAAAGTAGCCACTCTAGGAAACCAATGCTTCCTTAAATAATTTTCAATATCTTTCTGAAATTCCTCTGGGTAATTCCCTACAGGATCTACTTACAGGCAAATAAGTAAGTAAAGCTTGGTGAATTCTTTTTTTAAACACATGGGACTTAAAACAATGACTGTCATTGTTTAACTGTTTTCACAAAAACATTAATCTTGACTATTTCCAAATATCAAATCAGTTTTCAAAGGATAAAGATTTGACACTCTGAAGATACTCAAGAAAATCTAACACAGGCTCTGAAGATAATTCCAAAGAAGAAGTGCAAACATATCCAGGCAACAAGGTCACTGGCAAATCTCACTGATCTAGACATTTAATCCTTCAGCATTTACCAAGCACCCATTCTGCCAGATACTCGAGAATATTTTATGTGATTAACCCTTATTCAGATGCAGAAGTTCTGGTGTGCTTGTTAAAAATGAAAAGGAAAAATCACTTTACTTTATAATCACACCTCATTTATGGCCTGCTAGAATTAGTTAGCCAAATGGCTGCCGATAAGCTCAAATAGTTTTAGCACTGGGTTATTGGGGTCAAAGGTTAAAGCCCCATGTGGGAGACTTAAACCAGCTCTGTTCTGAGGCCAGACCACATGCTTAGCTCCAGGCAGCCACTCTGTAAAAGTCTGCAATTGATCACAAATTGGGCAAGAGGGCAGGAAAAGATTCACAACCCCACCACCCACATAAGAATAACAACTTGGCATACTGCCTAATGGCATGTATACTAGAATTCTTACCTCTACAGGATCCCCTTCTCTTTCATACACTGAAAAACTACAGATGATATGGGTTATGATCATACACACCTCAAAATGATGATCAATCAACTCAAAATATTCTTCAAGGGGCACCGATCCAGAAAAAGAACATGTGAAATCTTTGATTCCCTGTTTTTCAAAATATTCTTGAAGGCGGATGATAAGCTCATTTGTTATAAGCCAAAGATCCTCAAATTGTTCACTCTGAATGCGGTATCGTTCTAAAGAGAAAAGCAATTAAGCAAAAGGCTTATTAACACAATTACTAGCTGAAATAATGTATTGCTGTTGTTCAGTCGCTGAGTTGTGTCTGACTCTGTGCGATCCCGTGGACTGCAGCACACCAAACTCCCCAGTCCTTCGCTATTTCCCAGAGTTTGCTCAAATTCATGCCATCAAGTCAGTGATGCCATGAATTATCACTAAATCCGACATGAACACCAAAATGAAAAGGACAAAGATTTCATTTTGGGAATATAGATATAATTTCTACTGGCTTAATAAAAATAATTTTATGACCTTATTGTGATTTTCTGCATCAATAACTTAACATTTTCAAATTTCACTCCAAAGGTATGTGATCACAGTGCCAAGCTGCAGAGTATGGTCCTTTCAACTATTTATCTTATGATAGGTTTCAGTATAGTAAAAACACACAATTTGGATCCTTCCAAAAAAAAACTTTACTCAAAAAGTAAGAAAACAAAGAAAGAAAACAAAAAAGGTAAGAAAACAGCCATTGCAAAAGTATACCTGGTATCATTATATGTTTCAGAAAATTGATATGAAATAAAATTTATTCTACAGCAAGCCCCACATCCTGGCCACAGCAGCCAGTTTAAACCCCTGTTATCATAATCAAAGCTTTCTATTTTTCTAGTAGTTCTTTCATTTGAAGAAAGATTTTGCAATAAGACCCTTCCCCAAATATAAATCTTGGTTCCCTCCATTCCCTGAAACCACAGCTCATAGCCAAATTCTTGCCTCCTACCCTGATGATGCTGATGATGACAACAAAGATGACAGTGATGATGACAGCAGTGACAATAACTACATCTATGATAAGAGCAACTATTATATGTTGAGCACCAACTATGCATCGAGCACTAAAATTGTAACAACTCATTCTACAAAAAAAGAAAACCAGGCACAGAGAATCTCAGAGACTTGCCAAAGGTCACAAAGTAAATTAAATGTCAGAGCTAGAATTTATGATAAATATCATTCTTTCCAATTGTCTAAACTCTACCTATCCTTTAGGATTTGGCTTCAATATCAACTACCCCAAGAAAACTTTATTTCTCTACCATCGATAGTAGCCTTGGGCTGCCCTGGTGACTCAGATGGTAAAGAATCTGCCTGCAATGCAGGAGACCAGGGTTCAACCTTTGAGACAGGAAGAGTGCCTGGAAAAAGGAATGGCTACCCATTCTAGTATTCTTACCTAGAGAATTCCATGGACAGAGGAGCCTGGTGGGCTACAGTTGCAATGAGTTGGACATGACTGACTGACTAACATGTAGCAGCCTTATATGTACCAGGCACTATCTAAAGCACTTCACATTCACTCTCTTGCTTAAATCTCAATCACCCAATAGGGAAAATACTGTTATCCCCATTTTACAGAAGAATAAATCTGTTAATCTATTAATCCAAAGATTATCTATCAGTCTTAACCACTTCACAATATTGCCTGTCTCTGAATTTATACAGAGAATGTCTACAGTTTACTGTTTACTTAACTGTGTACAACCATGTATTCTTATTTAACTTTCCATATAATCATATTTGGTCTCTTCAAAGAGACCATACACTTTTTGAGATCAAAGTCACCTATTCTATTGAACATCTATTATGTTTCATAAAGAAATAAATCTTGGGAGTATAAAAATTAACTCAGTCTTTTTGCTTAAAGAACCTAAGGTACTATGATACACGCATGTAAAATAGTTATTTATACTTCCCATGGTACTATAAATATATTACAACTTTAAATTGGTTTTTAACTTTGTCATCCTCAACCAGAATCCAAGAACATATCTGCTCTCATTCCCCAAGTCGACTCTTTTTAATTACATAAGGAATAAAATAAACTGAGTATTCCTGCCACAGAACATGCAGTCTATTCTCTGCTGTCATATCATTTGACATGATATGACATGAACCTTCATGTCATGAACCTTCCCCACACTCCCTTCACTCTAGTCTTATTCTGGATGTTGGCTTCTGCCCATGGTGCTGATCAGATGTCTTCTCATTTCTCCCCATCAAAGACAGTAGGGCCAAGGTCAGATATGACAACCTTTACCTTTCTTGGTAATTTTCACTGAAGGTTTAATGTTTTAGAAGAAAACTAGAGTACAATTATGGAGGGGTGTGAGTAGACACGTAGAAGGGAGAATGCTAATGACAAAGTATGCTAGTATTAGAATCCTCTAAATCTGGGGTCTTACCTAAGTCAAGCTTGGCATCCAACACCGAAAACCCAGACTGATATTTATTCATTCTTCTATTCATTTGTAGAAGTCAGTTCAAGATGCTGGAGATAAAATCATGAATAAAGCAAGAGCCTCTGCCTTCAAGAAGTTCACTATAGATCTTGAAAGACGGAGTGATGGGGGAAGAATGAACAAGGTTTCCACCATCACTGACTCAGGGGACTCAGGGATACCTTGCCACAGAAATATCAGAGCTTTCCCCAAGGGATATACAACTATTTTCAAGTATATGAAGGACTATTAAATAGCAGAAGAATTAGGCAATAACAAGGGAGCAGCAGCAAAGGGAAGAAGGCACAATAAGAACTGTTTAATAATTATAGGTATTAATAGACTTGGCTGCCCTGGGAAGTGTTTAAGGCTCTGAGCTCCTTGGTGATTGGTGCTTTCTTAAAAGTCTCCTTGGGAGTTGTAGAACTCAGTGAGGAAGAAGATAGGCCTCTGAAGTTACAGACCAATCTGTCCCTCCCTGCATCCTAAGACACATATTGGGCAGCTCAGTGTTGCCTCCAGGTCTCAGCCATTTGTCCCTTTTAGGTAGAAAGGTAGCTTCTGGCTCAGGGCCGGCTCAGGACCTTGTCTTTCTCTATGTCTTCCCATCTTGGGTCAAGTGTCTGCTCCAGCCCAGAGCCCCCATCCAGGCCTGGGGAATTCCCTTGGCCTTCTAGAAGACAACACTGAGCTGAGCCAGTTACATCTCCTTTTACAGCTTTGTGATCTCCACAAACACAAACTTTATATTCTGCTGCACACTCTTTGCTGGACGTAGCAGATGTAGGTGATGAAGTTCCATGCTGCAGGGATGCAGGCCTGAGAGAAGAGACGGTGAAATGTAGTCATGACTATTGGAGCAACAGAGATGAATATGATAGCAGGAGTGGGCGCATACGCTGGCACTGCCACACTTGACTGTGGCTACCCTCCCTGTGAGCAGCATCTGCAAAGCCACAGACTGGATGGTGAGTGAGTTGTCCTCCAGAGTGGCCTGTGCCAACACCAGGAGAGGTGTGTCCATTCGACTGTAATTTTTTGATACAAATGTGTCACAACTTAAAAATCTTAAAAGAAAGGCACTAAACATTTCTATCAAAGGTTAGTTTTATTAGTTAAATTATATTTAAAAGTAAAACATTTTATTAGCATTTACAGCTGGAGGAAATGTGGAGAGGACTCTTAGCTAAATGCCAACAAGTACCTCCAAGTTCAGCTGTCCTGGGGCTGAAATGATGATGGGGAAAGACAGATCCAATTGACACCTATCCTGATGCCTCCTAGGAACTGCTGGATTCAGTTCCCATTCACAGCTTACAGTGGGCATGGGTGTTTCATTAAGGAGAGCAGGGGATGTTGTGAGCAAGCCAAGAAAGGCAGTGGGCCCAAAAGCTTCCCCAGGAGAGACAAAGTATCTTATTTCTGCTGCCCACAGCTGGAGCTCCTTCCTCACTCTTGGAAGACAACAAACCCCTAATCTGACAAAATGAAATGCAGGCAAGTCTAAACATTTCTCTTTATCTTTCATCAAGATTTGAATTATCTGAACAGAGGCTGATGAACTCTCTAGGAGACACAGCTCAATCCCCCATACTGGGCAAAGACTTCCACTTTCTAAAGTAACAGAGAAAAGTCTTGGACAGTAGATTCAAAAGGCAAGGGACAAATGAAAGAAATGAAACACAATTCCCTTTACAAAGTAGCCATAAAGCAAGACAATCTTTATCTTGATAGTCTTAAAAAGATTCTAAGTAACTCTGCACCTACTCATTCAATTCAAAAGGTATTAAGCAGTGAGTGCTGGGGAAACAATGGGGAACAACACATACTGGTGCTGGCCTTCATCCTAGTGAGAAGGGTAGAAAATAAGCAAATAAATAACAAATAATTACAAGTTATGAAAGGACTATGATGCGGATAAAAAGGGTGCTATGATAAAGACTAATGGTAAAACAGTCTTTTTATTATTTCATAAAACACAGCAGCTAAATAATACTAGCCGCTAAAATTTACCTAGCACTTACAGTGTACCAGGAAATTGCTTCATGCTTTTTAGGAATTATCTCATTTGATTCTTACATAGTATAATTGCACTATTTTACTTCCATTTCTGTAGATGGAAAAAACAGGCACAGAAATTTTTTCAAAGTCATTCAAATGAAAGCTAAACCAGAGCAGGGATTTAAATTATTAATCTAATTCTAGACTTCATACTCCTAATCATTTTGTGCATAAAGCTTGGAGCTTAAGATGGAAAGAACAGCCCAGGTAGAGGGAATGGCAAGTTCAAAGACTTTATGGGAGAAAAAGTCAGAGATGTACCAAGAACTGAGAGAAGGTCATAGTAAGGAAAAGTGCCCAAAGATGAAGTTCAGGCCAGGCCAGAACATACAGGGAGACCTATAAGGGTTAGTAAAAGTTTTGATATTATTATCAACACAAAAGATTTTAAGCTGGAGAGAGGCATGATAAAATTTGTAATTGTTTCTTTATTTTTATTATAAAAGCTGCCAAGTAGAAAAGGAATTGAAAAGGGATAAAAATAGACTCATAGTTAAGGACATTATAACCATGATCCAACACAGTGGTGCCATATATAAGCAATTAAGGGTATCACATTATGAAGGTAATCTCCAGTTGCTCAGCTCTTATCCCTAAGCAAAACTTAAAATGTAGTAAATTTTTAAATCTATGACTTTAGTACAAATAAATCATCCAACCATCAATTTCTTCATCCACACAAAGGGGAAAATAAAGCATAGCTCACAAGGCCAGTATGAAGATCAACTATAACGTTATATGGAAAAGATTTACACAAGTGTAATTTATCTTTGTATTATTATTTTTTTGGCCGCAATACACGTAAGATCTTAGTTTCCCACCAGGGATAAAACCCACACCCCTTGCACTGGAAGTGCAGAGTCTTAACCATTGAATCACCAGAAAAGTACCTATATTTTAAAATTTAGATCAAGAAAAATTAGATATTCAAAATATACTGGTTGAAAAAATTAAAATTTTGATACAAAAAGTGTAGAATAAAACAAGTTAAAAAATCTAAAGCTCACTGGAAAACTTAAATATAAATAAAATTCTCTATTTCATTTGCTAGCAATGGCAACCCACTCCAGTGTTCTTGCCAGGAGAATCCCAGGGACGGGGAAGCCTGGTGGGCTGCCATCTATGGGGTCGCACAGAGTCGGACACGACTGAAGCGACTTAGCAGCAGCAGCAGCAGAACACTTGTGTCACCCAAAATGCATATGTTTAGTCCTGATATCCACTGTGATGATATCTGGAGATGGGGCCTTGGGGAGGAGATTATGTCATGGGGAAGGAGTCCTCATGAATGGGATTAGCACTGTTATAAAAAAGAGACCTCAATCCGGAAATCGCAGTTTTCTCTGTAGGCCACGTGAGGGCCTTGATTGAAGACATTGTGTTCTGTCTGAAGAATATTTAAGGTTTCCAATAAAATGTATATCCCTCAAAAAAAAAAAAAAAAAGAGAGACCTCAGCATCACTCTTACCCCTTCTGCCACACGACACACTGCAAAGCCAGACATCTGTGAACCAGGAAGCAGGTCCTCACCAGAAACCAAACCTACGAGTGCCCTGATCTTGGACTTCCTAGCCTCCAAAACTATTAGAAATAAAATTCTGTTATGTAAAAGCCACCCAGTCTATGGACTAAGATAGTACCCAAATGGACTAAGATAGTACTCTGCTGTGAATACATGAATATCATTAAACAAGAAAAATGTAAAATTCATAATAATAAACATTTAAATAGGTCTGATATTTTCTGTAACTTTCAAATTCGGGCTTTAATTATTTTCTTATTCATCAGCATATACAGGGGGAAAAAATGTGTCAAAATGTTAAAAATTACCATGAGGTTGGGGGATTTAAAAATATAAACATGGTATCTGCAAGTTGAATTTTTTCAGATTACCAAAAATCAACAAGAATCAAAGAGTCAAAGATTTATAAGGCATTATTTTGACTATTAAGCATTTTCTTGGTACTAGTACTCCAAGATATTTAACATTGCCCAGGAGATTTTTCCAGAGTATACATTTCATGGAAAGGAGAAATGAAAATTTCTATGTACAATATAGCATGAAAGAAAAGAGTTGTATTCTAAAATACGTCCTTACAATATTGGTAATTAAATAGCTTCCAAAATGAACATTCAATTAATTTTTTTATCTCTTTTCCTTTGCATCTTGCAACAGCAGCTCAGTGGAAATAACTATTTCAGCTTCCAAATGAAATAAATTTAAAGGATTGGAATCCAGTCAATTGCCATTTCACCCTACTACAAATGGAGAAAATAATATATTTAACTAAGCAGGGCACAAAAATGCATAACGTCAGTCTCAATTCATGTCAGAACATCTGAAGTTCATCAATATAAATAATGTTTGCATTCACATCATAAACAAAGCATCAATATAGTTTATGCTATCCTGGAAATTTTAAAATGTGAAATGGAAAAGCAGATGAATGCTTTTTAAATCAAAAGTTGGAAGAAATAATATAAATAATATCAGTAGATATTAGTGTAATATTCTAAATATACAACCTCTTCAATATTAATACAAACTGTGGATGGTTTCTCTAAATTTAATTTTCAAAAGGCTTTTTTCTAAGTGTATTTATATAATATTCCCATTGTCCCTCAATAATACTGCTAAGAAATTCTAAGATAAATAGTAATACAATATTATACTGATGAATCACTGTACACATTAAAGCAATGACAGCAGCAGGAGGTGCATATCAGGTGAGTTTAGATTTTCTCATGACCTGCGTGTGTGCTAAGTTGCTTCAGTCATGTCTGACTCTCTGTGACCTTATGACCTTTAGCCCTCCAGGCTTCTCTGTCCATGGGATTCTCCAGGCAAGAATACTGTAGTGGGTTGCCATGCCCACCTCCAGGGAATCTTCCCGACCCAGGGATCGAACCTTGTCTCAGGCATCTCCTGCATTGGCAGGAAGGCTCTTTAGCACTAGTGCCATCTGGGGAGGCTTTATCATAACACTTGTCCTTAAATTTGGAGGCTTCATTAAAGGACTATCACAGAGTACCTACTCCATGAAGTTTCAGATGCTTTTGAACTGTAGTATTGGAAAAGACTCTTGAGAGTCCCTTGGACTGCAAGGAGATCAAACCAGTCAACCCTAAAGGAAATCAATCCTAAATATTCATTAGAAGCACTGATGCTGAAGCTGAAGCTCCAACACTTTGGCCACCTGACGCAAAGAGCCAACTCATTGGAAAAGACTCTGATGCCGCGAAAGATTGATGGCAGGAGGAGAAGGGGATGACAGAGGACGGGATGGTTAGCTGGCATCACCGATTCAACAGACATGAGTTTGAGCAAGCCCCGGGAGATGGTGAAGGATAGGGAAGCCTGGGGTGCTGCAACCCATGGGGTCACAAAGAGTCGGACACGACTAAGCAACCGAACAATGCCAACAATAAAAATCCCACACTTTATCAAACATCTGAAGATAATTTCTCTTCTTTCTGGAATGCCCTCCACCTAAAAATCTCCTATTCATTCCAAAAGATCCTTCACAAATAAAATCACTTATGGAACCTCATTCTTTTGGAATCCAGCAGCAGCTAAAGTGTGCTTCTATAAGCACATCAGGTGTTCTATAATCGATTCACTACCTGTTTGTTTCTCCAATTAGTCCAGGAGCACCACAAGAGTCATGAGATGTATTAGATATAAAGACATCTGCTGAGTGAAAAATGAGCAAAGGTGCACAGTCCAGCCAGATGGAGTAGAGCAAAACTCTCACTTTCTTTCTTCTGAAGATATTTTGTTTAACACAGTTCAACATTATATATGCTTTCTTTTGACAGATGCAAAAAGAAAGCCTTTTTCAAGGCTCAACCCTTATTCACATACATGACTACAATCCTTTCATTATATCTGAAAGCAAAATAATCAAAATGGAAAAGCAAAGGACTTTTAAACTTGACCTGATTCAATTCAATAACTCTTTCTAGCATGTTACACTCTTTCAGGATATTGAAATATTTAGCATTATTAGTTATCCTTTCCATATTCCAAAGGCCTACCTGAGGCAACATAAATTTGCTATTTGCAATTGCTTAGTGCTACTCATGACACTAAGAAGATATATTTACTCAGCTTTCATTGCTAATTACCAGTTTAACAGGGTATAGAAGTCTAAGTTGAAAATCATTTCTCTCAGATCTTAAGGAAAATTTTTCCATCATCCTCTAGGTTTCAAATTGGGAAAGGAGTACATGAAGGCTGTATATTGTCACCCTGTCAGACGCTTATTTAACTTACATGCAAAGTATATCATGCGAAAAGACAGGCTAGATGAGCCAAAGGCTGGAATCAAGATTGCCGGGATAAATATCAATAACCTCAGATACGCAGATGACACCACCCTTGTGGCAGAAAGTGAAGGGAAACTAAAGAGCCTCTTGATGAAAGTGAAAGAGGAGAGTAAAAAAGTTGGCTTGAAACTCAACATTCAAAAAAACTAAGGTCATGGCATCCTATCCCAGCACTTTATGGCAAATAGATGGGGATACAATGGAAAAAGTGAGAGACTTTATTTTCTTGGGCTCTAAAATCACTGCAGATTGTGACAGCAGCCATGAAATTAAAAGACACTTGTTCCTTGGAAGAAAAGCTATGACCAACCTAGACAGACAGCATATTAAAAAGCAGACACATTACTTTTCTAACAAAGGTCCATCTAGTCAAAGCTATGGTTGTTCCAGTAGTCATGTATGGATGTGAGAATTGGACCATAAAGAAAGCTGAGCACCAAAAAATTGATGTTTTTGAACTGCTGTGTTGGAGAAGACTCTTGAGAGTCCCTTGGACTGCAAGGAGATCAAACCAGTCAATCTTAAAGGAAATCAGTCTTGAATATTCATCAGAAGGACTGATGCTGAAGCTGAAGCTCCAATACTTTGTCCACCTGATGCAAAGAACTGACTTATTGGAAAAGACCCTGATGCTGAGAAAAACTGAAGGTGGGAGGAGAAGGAGACGAGAGAGGATGAGATGGTTGGATGGCATCACCGACTCGATGGACAAGAGTTTGAGCAAGCTCTTGGAGTTGGTGATGGACAGGGAAGCCTGGTGTGCTGCAGCCCACGGGGTCGCAAAGAGTCAAACAAGACTAAGTGACTGAATTGAACTAAAATAGTATCTAATAATTTTGATGAAAAGTTAAATGGCTTCTTGATTAATTTACCTTGAGTTTTTATTTTTTCCTTTCTAATCTTTGGAGATACGCCCCTGATCCTTAGTGCTCTAAAATTTCACAATAATATGTTTATATGTATTTCTTTTTCTCATTCATTGTGCTAACATCAAACAGGCTCCTCCAATATCCACAACTGAGACATTTCATTTCCTAGAAATCTTTGTCTCCATTGGTTGTCTCTCCATCTTTACAACCCACTCCCCAAACATCACACCTTGTTTGATGAGCCTGTCATCAGAATCTGCAGTCTCTCTGAACTCTGACATCAACACCTCACTCGTTCTCTAACCACCAGCGTTTGTGCTTCTGGTTTACTTGCTCTATAATTCCCACTACTTCTTGAACCTAATCAAGATATGTGGTCTATTGAACTTGTTAATTTTTCACCATGTATCACTTTTCTCTGCTCTTTATTTCTCTCAGCTTAGATTTGGTAGTTCATTATTATAACCATTCTCATAAAAATATTTTATCTGCAATTCTGTTTCAAAATCCAAACCCTGACTTTAGTTGCTTGGATAACAAGAAACAAATCACTGCTGGGCAAAATTGTCTAAGGATGACTGGATTCACTTTAAAATTCAGGATCTCAGACTCTAATGGGAACTCATCATTGCTTATATTTCACAAGTTTGCTTTCTTATTCTCCAAGACACCAATGTCACACTTTTTTTTTTTTCAAATTTAGAGATCAGCAAAGCTCCCCTATCTTTTCATCAACAAATCTATAAAGTCTCCCTAGACCTACATCCTGTCACAGTAAACTTTCAACTCTCCTCACCCTCCAAGTTCTGTATCCCATCCCCTCTCTCCTTCTAAAGGACTTCATTGCTTTGTGATGCCCTTCTACTTCCTGATCATCAGCCTCTCCCACTAACTCATTTCAATTGATATTTAAACATGTTCTGAAAGTGAAAAGTCAAAGTGTTAGTTACTCAGTCGTGTCTGACTCTTTGTGACTCCATGGACGGTAGCCCACCAGGTTCTTCTTTCCATGGAGTTATCCAGGCAAGAATACTAACATGCTCTAATATTGCTTATTTCAAAACAAAACCCCACAACTCCTTTCAGCTATGTTTTACTTCGGAATTACTGAGTTTAATTGTCCAATTCTTACTGAAAATGCTAGTTACTAAAAACGTGTAGTGCTACTAATAGATACTCTAAATTTAACCTTGGACTAAGCTGCAGCTTAGACTGCACTGCTTTGGACTCAATATAGAATTACATTTAGTAAGCTGAGTTTTATCATTATTTTTAAAGCTCTATGAAATTTGTTATTCAAAGTATAATTACATAACAATTATAACTACAAAAATAAGCTATAGAGACATTATTGAAGAAGCTATTTTTGTGATATTCAGAAGAGAAATTTCATCCTGGACTCAGTATCAGGCTATGCATCTCCTAAACAACTGATTCGATTTGATCTTTAGAGCATTCTGAAAATTGGAACTAAAATGCTTTCCTTTTATTTCTAAGCTGTTAGTATCATATCAATTGTATGTTAGTCTTATTCTTCAATCTTCAGTAATTTTAAAACATATTTTAAACACTTTAAGAAACAAGTGGAACAAGGCAACGTACAAATAGATATAGTAAAGAAAAAGATAAAAGTAGATACATAAGAAAGATCAAGAAAAGCATCGAGACAAAAGGAACAGGAAGGAAGAGAGAGAGTAAGGTGGTAGTGTTTGCTGTGGGAAGTAATAAATAACAGTGTGCATCTTGATCTTAAGAAAGTGGCATGGCAGGAATATATAATTATAGACAACAGCATATTTCTTCTGAAATATCACTGTACTGAATCAGTCTAAATAACTGACTTCCACGTGGAAATATTTTATAATTCTGATTATAAAAATATTTCTCATAAAATGTGACCCATTTGTTATTTTTAACAACTTTATAGAAGTATCATTGATATATAAAAAATACACATGTTTGATATTTACAATTTGATGAATTTGGACTCATGCATACGTGTAAAGCTATTACTATCTTCAAGGTAATGTACATATCCATTACCAGTGTTATTTTCAATTTAGGTCTGTGGAAATCATTTTCAGTTTCGCTACTGTATTCTTCCTAAATATTTTTATCTTTAAAGCTTTGCAGTTTATTTTTCAGAATTCATACAATAAACTCTAATTACATTGAATCTTTACTCTACTTTCTGAAGTAAAAAACCTATTCAGCTCCACAGAGAATGCGGCTGCATACCTGAGACAATGAGTTGCATGCGCTTGTCTGCTCTGGCTGATCTATGCCAAATTAAACTAAAATTACCACAGAGTACACTTCAAGATCAGCTGATTATCAAGCAGGTTTTAAAATGCACATAAAATACTATCCAAGATCTAATGACAACTATATATGATACATGTAGCATTTGACTGATTGATAGAGAAAAAATACTAAGTTCTCTCCATTTGTTGGGTTTTTCTATCCATCCAGATTTTGAGATGAAAGACTGCATGCCTTTCATAAAAAAGAAAAATGTCAAACACATATTGGATACAAATTACTTCATTCCTTCTTTGGGGATGAACACTCTTACAGAGTAGTACGGAGCACCAACATCTGCCTCAACCCCAGAAAATTGTACTTTCTTCATATCTTTCGCCTTTCATCTCCCAAGGGCTTTCTCTAGGTAGAATTCTGGGCATCACTGAAGCCAAAAAAACCATCAGAGAATTGTAATGGCTACTCTTCAGGTTTCAGTTTGCAGTTCATTTGGTTCTTTATTTAAATAGTCCAATTCCATTATGTAGTCTGTCTGCCCACACTGTGGCTTTGTCAAGGCATTCATAGTCATATATTAAGAAAACATGAATAAATCAATTATAGACATGGACATTTGGTGAAATTTAGGTAATGATAAAGTAATTATAAGCAAAAACAATGTTCTAAGAGTTATTTCATCTGAAAAGGAATAAATACAATGCATTAGGATATAAATATCCCCATTTGCACAAAGAATATGCCTTTTTAAAATAGTCTCAATTGCAGATTCATCATACAGCATCATCAACTGGAATCAAACAGATGTGTACAATTTCCCAAAGAAATGTTGGCAACAGCTTTTTTAGTTTAACCAAAGAGAACAGTTTAATCAAAAGAAATGTAAGAAAATGATTCCATTATCTAACTGAAGACTAAAACTAATCAAAACAAATTGATGCCAATGTAAAGAAGACGACAATCATAACCAATCACAAAAAAGACCATGAAAAGTATAGCATTCTCTCATTCTTCTCAGAATTGTCTTCGATTTGTGTCTTATTCTTTAATTTTTAGTTGTTTCCAAGTCTATTTCACTAGTCACCAACCTACACATTCTAGAAGGTGCTATGACAGAGACATCATTATAGTTTCTAAAATAAGAATGTGTATATGTTCCTGCTGTTGACATCTTTATTTTTAAAAAAGAGTATATCCTCATTTTACTATATTTTCTAATTATAAAAAAAATAAAATTAAAACTGCAAATGCATAAAGTAGAAAGTGAAAATTCATTGTACAAATGGCAGACAAACTGGAGTGTACTCAGCCAAACTTTATATATATATGAATGAATGAATATATATATATATATATATATATGTATGTATCCATTTCCCCTGATATCCTTAATGTACCTAAAATTTGTTGAAAACTTCCTCTCTTAATAATTTATTTCCAAGAAAGGGTATAAAACCCAGTGCGCTTAGTAGCTTCATTATCTACATACACAGAAATCAGTTGTACATTGAGTAGTTTCAACAATTATTCTCATATGAAGCAAACAAATCAATAAAGCAAATATTTATCTGAAATTCAAACTTGACTATACAATTAGCACTTTTCATTCTATTGAGATTAATCTCAACAAAAGTTATTCACTTTCATCTTTGCCAATGTCCAAAAGGAGGCTATAAGAATATGTACACACAAAAAATTTAACTCCAATTTCTAGTAACTCCTACAATCTAGTTTACCATACACCTATCTCAGAAACATTTTTCAGTTCTTTAAATTCCTCTCTCAAACCCTCCTCATCCCCCAAACCGAAGTTATGTATCTCTAATAAAACAGGACCCTATCTTCATGACTAATATAATGGCTCTTAGTTTTCAATATCTAACATCACCTTTATAGAAATCCTTGATGTGGCAATGATCTGTAATGTAGTGTTCTTAATAGAAGTTTTTAAAAGCAATATATCATGGCTTTACTTACGAGAGGTTTTGGAAGCAAGCAGTGTAACTTGGGACCCTCCTAAGAAGCGAAAACCCATTACATTCACCTGATCATCTTCTGACTGTTTGGCAAAGCCTACAAAGAAAAGAAAAAACATCACCTTACAGAGACACAAGGCAAACACTTAATATTTAAAATAGGAAGCTTAGTTGATGATGAGTACTTTTTACGGCACTAGTGGAGTCTGAAGTCCGTGTGTGGACTATATTAACTTCCACAGTTGCTTCCAATTGTTAAAATTTCTGCCTCATAAGAACATGCTAAAATCATTTCATTTCCTTTCTTCTACTAGTTCATTCTAAGTCTGAGGCAGGAAATGCACAAGATGAACCTAGAATATCTGTCACACCAGAAAAAAGCTATCAGGGACTAGAGAGCTATATGAAAAGGACGTAAGAGCCATCTTAAAGAGACTACCACTGGCCAGAGATGAAAATATTTGAGTATCAAAAAAGATAATAATTGCAATGGAGTAAAACACATCAAATATATTCAAAAGCATGTGTTGATATTTACACTAAAAACAAAAGAGAAAAGCCAAATGCTCACTACTGAAGAATTCTAGAGAATCAACTGAGCATTTTAAAAATCACTAACAAAGGCAAGGAATCAAGTACTTACCCTAATGACCCTACTGAACTGTACCACATAAGCAATGGTAAATAAGGCAAACATTCTTTGTACGTAAATACACCAGCTAAAAAATTGAAGAAAGCCTGAAAGCCATCATTTTTCAACTTCCAATGAATGAATGGATCTGAGTATTGACTATCAGTAGCTATTACAATCACACAAAAAAGAGACAAACATATTATTTACCCACTGCTGAAAGTATATACCACCATTCATGAAGTACTGTGGCCAAAATGATCAGTCCTGGAAAACAGGGGCCAAATTTACCCTCCCATCACAAACAATTGAAAAATGGGTATAAAATAACCAAACCATTTTTCAAGACATTAGAAATTAGCAAATGAACAACAGTCATCTCTGACAAACAAGAAACAAAACGAGTCCTATGTTTGCCCCGGTTTACCACCTAGAGAAAATTTCCAAGCCACAACACGTGGAAGGGGAGCCCAAGAGCAACACAGCGTTCTTTCTGAGTTGAGGTGATAAGAGTTGAAAACCTGGAAAGGCCAAAGTGGCAGAAGTTCTCAAGACAGAGAGAGGATTAGCACTACAGCGAAAAAACTCCAGAAATCTGCAGAGTCCTCTTTGAGTATGCAACAGAATACTAATCCATTTAAAACCAATGATCTCAATAATCACATTAAAAATAAATGGTCTAAACACCCCAATTAAAAGACAGATAATATTGGATTGCATTAAAAAAAGCCAAGACTCAATTATATGCTACCTATAAGAAGTCCACTTTAAACATAAAGATGTAAACAACTTAAAGGTGAAAGAGGGAACATATATATACCATTGTAACCCTAGGCAAAAGAAAGTTGGAATAGCTATATTCACATTATAAAAGTAGATTTTAGAGCAAAGAATATTAACAAAGACAGAGGTTATTTCATAATAATCAAGACAACATTATAATCCTAAACTTTTATGTGTCTAAAACAGAACTTTAAAATATATGAAGCAAAAATTTCAGATATGCAAAAAAAGAGAGAGAGAGAGAGAAATAAACAAATTGTAATTGAAGACTTCAATACTCTACTCTAAATAATTGACACATGTAAACCGAAAATCAGTAAGGATATAGAAGATTAAAAACACTATCAGAAAACTTGTCTTAACTGACATTTCATAAGATCCCACCCTACAATAGCAGAAAACCATTATTTTCAAATGCTCGTAGAATATTCACAAAAACTGTCCTAGTTTGGAGGCGCTAAATAAGTCTCAATGAATTTAAAAGAATTCAAGTCATACAAAGTATGTTCTCCTACCACAGTGAAGTTGAATTCCAAATGAATAACAAAAGTTCTATGGAAAATCCCCAAAAGTTTCAAAACTATAGACCATACTTCTAAATAACCCCTGGGTCAAAAAAAGAAACAAAAGGAGAAATTTTAAAGTATTTTATATAGAATGAAAATTAAAAATACAATATTTGATAATTGTAGGATGCAGCTAAAGCAATAGTTAGAAGAAATTTTATAGCATTAACCAACTACATTAAAAAGAATGGTCTCTGCTTTCACCTTAAAGAACTAGAAAAAAGAAAATTAAACCCAAAGCAAGCAGAAGAAAATCAGAGAAATGAAAAAGAACAGAAAACAAAAAATAAAAGTATGAAATAAATGAAACCAAAAGCTGGTTTTTCAGAAAGAGATAAAATCGATACACCTCTAGTCAACAGATCAGGAGAAAAAAAAGAGAAAAAACACAAATTACCAGTATGAGTAATGAGTGAGTTGTCTTCACTCCAGATTCTACAAATGTTAAAAGGATAAGAAAATATTATCAACAACCTTATGCCAATAAATTCAACAACTCAGATGAAATGCACATATTTTCTGAAAGAAAGAAACCAGCAAAGTATACTCAATAAAAAATAAGTAACATGAACAGTCCTATATCTTTTGAGGAAACTGAATTTGTAATTTAAAAGCTTTCCCATACACAAAACTCTAGGTCTGGAAAACTTCCCTGGTGAATTCTTCCAAATATTTAAGCAATAAATAAAACCAATTCAGCACACTTTTCAAAAAAAAAATTGAAGAGAGGTAAATATTTCCCAATTCATTCCATTAACTCCACATTAATAACTCATAAGGAAGCAAAATTACATATCAATATCCTTTATAAATACAAATGTAAAAATTATAAACTAAAGTTTAACAAATTAATCCAACAGCCTATTGAAAGAAAACTACATCATGATCAAATGTGGCTTATCTCAAGAATGCACAGTTGGGCTACTATTCAAAAATTAATCAATGTAATCCACCTATTAACAGACTAAAGAAAAAAATGACATAAAATATTTCAAATGATATCAAAAAAGCATTGAAAAACTTAAATATCTATTCCTGATGAAACTCACAGCAACCCTGGTATAAAAGAGAACTTCCTCAAGCTGGTAAAAAGTGAAAGTGAAGTCGCTCAGTCATGTCCAACTCTTTGCGACCCCATGGACTGTACCTGCCAGGCTCCTCTATCCATGGGATTTTCCAGGCAAGATTACTGGAGTGGATTGCCATTTCCTTCTCCAGGGGATCTTCCCAACCCAGGGATCGAACCCGGGTCTCCTGCATTGCAGGCAGACTCTTTACCGTCTGAGCCACAAGGGGGCTTAAGCTGGTAAAGGAGAACTACAAAATATTTACAGCTATTAATAGAACATATTTAATGCTTAAAGACCAAATGTTTGCTCTCACAATTTCTATTCAACATCATCCCAGAGGTTCTAGCCCAGGTTAAAAAAAAAAAAAAAAAGGCAAGCAAACAGTAAACTGAATCTCCAGATTGGAAAGCAAGAATAAAAGTGTTTTCACTTGCAGATGACATGATCCTCTATAGAGAAAATCTGATTGAATCTTTGTTTTAAAAAAAAGGTTTAACAAAACAATACATGGTTTAACAGTGTAGCATGATACAAGATCAATATACAAAAACCAACTGTATTTCTATGTACTAGGAAGGAACAATTTGAAATTGAAATAAAATACAATTTGCAAATGCATACAAATATATTAAATACTTAAGGATAAATCTGCTTAAGATTTGTAAGATAGGTACATTGAAAACAAAAACTCTTAGTGAGAAATATAAAATAAGCCCTAAATAACTGAAGGTCTCTATTTTCATCTTAAGAAACTAGGATAACTGGACCAAATTTTACCATGTTCAATATTGTTCAGATATTGTTTCTCTCCAAACTGATCTAAAGAATTAAGGCAATTCCAATTCTAAGCAAAATCCCAAGGCATTTTTTTAATTGATAAGCTGATTCTAAGATTCATGTGAAAATGTAACTGATCAAAGTTTCAAAGACAACTTTGGAAAAAAAATTAAGTTGGATAAATTATATTACCTGATTTCTAGACTTATAAATAGTAATTAAGACACTATTTTATGTGTGCTAAGTTGCTTCAGTTGTGTCCAACTTTTTGTGGCCCTGTGGACTGTAGCCTACCAGGATCCTCCATCCATGAGATTCTCCAGGCAAGAATATTGGAGTGGGTTGCCCTGCCCTCTTCCAGGGGATCTTCCTGACCCAGGGATTGAACTAGGCCTCGTCTCTTACATCTCCTACATAGCGCCACCTACGAAGCCCCGAGACACTATTTGGTATATAGAAATAATGATGGACAAAGATAGATAAATGGAACAAAATGAGCAGAAATATATATATATACATTCCAATTATTTATATAGTCTTATGATGTATAGTCAGAGGATTTTCAACAACTTTTCAAAGACTATTCAGTGCAAGACGATAGGCTTTTCAAAAGTAGTACTGGCACATTAGATATTTACATGCAAAAACAGGAATTTTATCCCTATCTCACACCATACACACATATCAACTCAAAATAAATAATATCCCTAAATGCAAAACATGAAACTAGAAAACTTGTAGAAAAAACATATGAGAAAAAATTTGTAACCTTGAGTTGGGCAAAAATTTTTTAGATATAACATTAAAATCATGATCCATAAAAGAAAAAAAACTGATAGGTTGGGCTTTAGCAAAATTAAGAATTTCTGCTCTTCCAAAGACATTGTTAAAAGAATGAAAATATACACCACAGACTGGGAGGAAATATTTGCAAATCACATAATCTGATAAGGGAGACCAAAAAAGAGTACATACTGAGTATTTCCATTTTACAAAATTTTAGAAAATACAAACTTATCTATAGTGACAGAAAGAAAACAAGTGTTGCCTGGGGGTGGAGGGGAAAGGCTAACAAAGCAGAACAAAGAAACTCTTTGGGGTGATGGATACTTTCAGCATCATGATTGTAGGGATGGTTTCAAAGGTATACGTAAACACCAAAACTTACCGATGTGTACATGTACATAAGTTATACTCTAATAAAGTTGTTTTTTATAAAAGAAAAAAAATACACTGAAACTGTTTGTGAATTAAAGAAGGTATTAAAATGTACCAGAAGAAAGATAAGCAAATATTTTATAATCTTAAAATAAAGATCATTTTAAGCACAACATGAAAATTTGAAACTAAAAAAAAAAAATGAAATGAAACTTTAAAATAAATTTTACAACCTAAAAAACTTTATATGTTAAAAGAGTACAAGTAATTAATAAAAATTACAAAATTTCTATGCTAACAAATAATTTAGAAATGCAAATTTTAAAAAGAGATGCCACTTTTCACATACCCATGTCAAAAATTTTAAGATTTAAATCCAGCTGCTACTCAGTACAAACCCCGATGTTGAGTGTGTGACTTCATATAATTATTCTGGAAGTAACTTTGGTATTTGAATACAGTTTTCAAAAGTGCATATCCTTTAACTCAGCCATTTATCCTCAAAAAATTCCTCCAAAGAAAAACAGAGAAGTACAAAAAAGCTATGTACATGGTACCTCCAAACAACAGAAAGTGAAAGATGCTCAGTCGTTTCTGACTCTATGTGACCCTATAGACTGTAGCCCACCAGGCTCCTCTGTCCATGGAATTCTCCAGGCAAGAATCCTGGAGTAGTTTGCCCTGCCCTTCTCCAGGGGATCTTCTCAACTCAGGGATTGAACCCACGTCACCTGCATTGCAGGCAGATTCTTTACCATCTGAACCACCAGGGAAACAATAGAATATTACATTGATATTAAAATACAAATTGATTCACAAAGATAGCCATATATTTGAGTACCATAAAAGACTGCTACAATAGCATGCTATTTGGTATAACATTTAAGTAAAATTTTTCTGTAAAATTTCTGGTATCATGACGTACACTGAATGTCAGCTAACTTAACATCTATTCCCAACTCCTTTTTCTTAGCCCATCTACATTAGTTCTCAGCTCCCTTTACTGTAGAAGAGACCATGTGACAATATTATGGCTACTAAGCCATAAGTAGAAATCTCCTATGAACTTTATGGAAACATGCCTTTCTGATAAAAGTTATTACCATAGTCATCTCTTTCCTCTACTTCCTGCCTTGTAGTTAGATGACTTAAGCTAAAGCACTCTAATGGCAGAAAGTGAGGAGGGAAAACAGAGCCTCTTGATGAGAGTGAAAAGAGAGTGAAAAAGCTGACTTAAAACTCAGCATTCAAAAAACTAAGATCATGGCATCCAGTCCCATCGCTTCATGGCAGATAGAAGGGGAAAAAGTGGAAGCAGTGACAGATTTGATTTTCTTGGGCTCCAAAATCACTGTGGAAAGTTACTGCAGCCATGAAATTAAAAGACACTTGCTCCCTGGAAGGAAAGTTATGACAAACCTAGACAGCATATTAAAAAGGAAAGACATCACTTTGCCAACAAAGGTTGGTATAGTCAAAGCTATGGTTTTCCCAGTAGGCATGTACGGATGTGAGTGAAAGTGGAAGTGAAGTCACTCAGTCATGTCTGACTCTTTGTAGCCCCATGGACTGTAGCCTACCACACTCCTCCATCCGTGGGATTTTCCAGCAAGAGTACTGGAGTGAGTTGCCACTTTGAGAGATGGACCATAAAGAAAGGTTGAGCGCCTAAAAATTGATGCTTTTGAATTGTGATGCTAGAGAGGACTCTTGAGAGTCCCCTGGACAGCAAAGAGATCAAACCAGTCAATCCTAAAGGAAATCAACCTTGAATATTCATTGGAAAGACTGATGCTGAAGCTAAGCTCCAACACTTTGCCCACCTGATCCGAAGAGCCAACTCATTGGAAAAGACCCTGATGCTGGGAAAGATTGAAGACAAGAGCAGCAGAGGTTGAGACAGTTAGATAGCATCACTGACTCAATGGGCATGAATTTGAAAAACTCCAGGAGATAATGAAGGACAGGGAAGCCTGACTTGCTGCAATCCATGAGGTTGCAAAGAATTGGACGTGACTTAGCAACTGAACAACAAATCCAAAGCAGCTATCTTATTGCCATGGAAGAAGCCAACATACTAGAGAGTGCACATTTCAAAGAGAAAACAAAACTGGGTCTTTGACAATATTCACAAACCATCAGACCAGCTTTCATACCCACTTCTGGACCTCTTTAATCGAGATCAAGAAATTTATATTATCTTGCTTAAATCACACTTAGCCAAAATCACCCAATTATTTATATATATGTATGTATGTAAATATTTTCTGTATAGCCATTAAGCATATTAAAGGTTTTTTTATAATTAGAATATTCTCTACTAGCCAGGATTTGGGGCCCTAGATACCTCCATTCAAACACTGTTGATAAAGTTAACTAGTATGGCCCTTCAGAAAGTCAATTTCACATTATGTTTCAAAAGCTTTAAAAATATCACCCTTTGTTGGACTCTGTAATTCTGCTTTTAGATATTCATCAAAGAAATAATAATAAATTAAGAGAATCACTGATGTAATATATTTATAGTATTAATAAACTGAAAACAACATAAATGTTGAAAACTATAATGCTGGGCAAATGATTTTACAGACAGATTTATGATAGACTAGCATATAATTATTAAAAATCATAAAATAAAAATCTAATTACATAGAAAGGTGTTTCATAACAATATGCAAAGTAATATTCTTTGGTGGGATGAAATGCTTAGAGAAAATATTTTTTAAAAGAGTAGGGAAATGTAATGAAATATAAGTAGAAACTGCTCGGTTGTAGAATTATCAGTAACTTTTGTTTTTTTCTTCTTGGTTATCCATTGCTAAATTTCAGAAATCTTTTGTAACCAGAAAAATTAAAGCTATTTTAAATATACAAAAAAGTGCTGAAATAAACAAATAGGAAGAGATGTAGACTAAAAGTTGTTTTATTCCTTCTCTATGAAGAGCATTCATTTATTTCCATTAGAAAATAAATTTGCAATAGCAACTTTAATATTAACATATAAAAGTCACATATAGCAAGAATGAATATATTATAGAAAGTAAAAAAGTAGCAAGAGTATTTATGTTAAATAATTACAGGATTCCAGTATGTTTAATATGAATACAAATCTGGAAATTCAAAAGAGAACACACTGTATTCATAAACTGAATCTTAGGGGAAATTTTTTTTTTTTTTTTCTCTAATTTTGTTTTATTTTTAAACTTTACATAATTGTATTAGTTTTGCCAAATATCAAAATGAATCCGTCACAGGTATACATGTGCTCCCCATCCCGAACCCTCCTCCCTCCTCCCTCCCCATACCATCCCTCTGGGCCGTCCCAGTGCACCAGCCCCCAGCATCCAGCATCATGCATCGAACCTGGACTGGCAACTCGTTTCCTACATGATATTTTACATGTTTCATTGCCATTCTCCCAAATCTTCCCACCCTCTCCCTCTCCCACAGAGTCCATAAGACTGTTCTATACATCAGTGTCTCTTTTGCTGTCTCGTACACCGGGTTATTGTTACCATCTTTCTAAATTCCATATATATGCGTTAGTATACTGTATTTATGTTTTTCCTTCTGGCTTACTTCACTCTGTATAATAGGCTCCAGTTTCATCCACCTAATTAGAACTGATTCAAATGTATTCTTTTTAATGGCTGAGTAATACTCCATTGTGTATATGTACCACAGCTTTCTTATCCATTCATCTGCTGATGGACATCTAGGTTGCTTCCATGTCTTGGCTAGGGAAATTTTTAAAAATTTGTCATTGAGTCCCATTGTTAAAATGAATAAAATGCAAATATATGCTGATGAACCTACGATACATCAAAACAACTAAGTCCAGAATCAGGACAGAAATGAATGAGTTATTTAAGCTTTCCTTAGTACTTCTACCCAACCAGAGCTTACACAGATTCCTTCTCTGGTCAAAAGCATGCATTCTTATTTAATCTCTATTGGTTTCAGCCATCTACAGTAAAGATTGACCACTCAGAAGCCAGACTTAAACATTTTTCAAAGATATTAATAAATTTAGCATGCAGCATATACAATTTATATTGTCAGGATAGGAGACCAAGGAACTAGTATGTTTGTATAAGATGCTACAAAAGCAGTGACTCTTCCCTTTTTATAATCCAAATTTGTTACAAGAAAATTGACTAGGAGAGAGAGAAGGGAAGGGAATAAGAAACCAAAAGGCACAAAACTACTTGTTAACTACAGACACACAAGCACACACACACATGCTCATTCACTCAAATTCATTTAAACTAAAGAATAGATTAAGTGTAATAAAGAGCATCTTGGAGATTTTCATAGAGTTATATATAAATAAAGCTTTTTAAAAAGACTTCAAATTAATGAAAAGTAAATGTTAATCACTTTAAGTAGTTAATAACACAAAAGTTGACTTACCATAAATTTCTAAACCTTGTGGGAAATACTTTGTATTCTAAATCCTATCCACTAATGCAAGGGTGAAGATGCATCTTACAGTCAACAGTGCTGAATTTTAATGATGGATTTAAAAGGGTTGATTTAATTCCCAGGTATTTTTTTAATTCCACCTCATCACCGAGAAAGTTAATAGATATGACACATTAGAAACCCTGGCAACTACAGATGTTTGATCCAATCAGTGTTTCTCTCTTTTCTAAC
This sequence comes from Bos taurus, assembly GCF_002263795.3. Lineage (NCBI taxonomy): Eukaryota > Metazoa > Chordata > Mammalia > Artiodactyla > Bovidae > Bos > Bos taurus. The sequence goes on from NC_037331.1 coordinate 63,504,955, forward strand.
TTACTCAAAAAAGAAAAACCAACACCTGGAGAAAGTCACAGATTCCCAATTACCCCAAATGTTCACTGTGATATTCAAGCTTTATACATGAAACCCCTTCTAAAACATCAGAGGCAGAGAATGAACACTGTCCCTTTCAACTGCTGAAGACAGCGGAATCACAAACACCTACTTAAGAGATTACTTTTCAGAGGCATAAGAATATACTTTTAAAAGGTACATCTCTAAAAACCTACAATGAAGATGAATAATAAATATTTATATGCTTAGAAAAGGATATATTCAAAAACCTACAGTAAAGATGAATAATAAATATTTACATTCCAAGCCAAAAAATCCCACGGTCTAAAAAGAAACATTTGATGTTTTCATTTCTGTATTCTGAAGCAAAATAATGATTATAATAATTCCAATCAAACTTAAAAGGTACACTTTATTACCTTGTTGATATAACCCATTCGCCTTTGAACAGGCAAACAAGAGGAAAAAACCCTTGAGGTATTTTTATATTCTGACTTAACAATTATCTGATAATTACCCTATCATTACCTGTTGATGAAGGATTCCATTCTAAATTCTTAACATTTCTGATGTTACAGGCATGTTACTTCAAAAGTCCTACCTGGAAAGAGACTGAGAAGGCTGACTGGAGATTTGTTGGTATCAATAGTTAGTTTGTGGCTTGCAGTTTTTGAAGGCTGGCCTGGTAAGCAGACTAATTTCAGGGGAAGTCTAAACTTACATTGGCTAACTCGAGGAATGCCTGAAATTAAAAAGAGAGAAATATATACTCATAAATTTGACAAATAAGAAAAAAACTGTATTACTTCCCTAATTGTACTACATGGTAGCAACATATCTTAGTTTAAATGTTTGCTACCTGACCATTTCATCTAGCACAACTGAAATAACTGGAAAGCATTATCATAATTTATGTATTTACATTATTATCCAAAGGTACAAGGCAAAAATAAAATCTTAAAAAGGAGCATAAGTATAAGCTCTGCCTTTAATAATAATATCATTTTTAAAAATTCACAGTTGAATGTTATATAAAACATTATATGCAGTTATATTCAATTACTAAACTGTCTTTAAGACTGTCAAAGCTCTAGTCCTAATCCAAGACTATCAGCTAAAATGAGCAAAGAATATGAAGTTTATATCAGGAATACTCTGTATGACCATATCTAATCATTTCTCTATCTCCCCAATCTTTTAATCTTTAGCTTTTTTATTTACTAAATATTCAAAGTACAATTAACAATTTGCAATAAATTATGAGCATGAAAGCAGAATTTGTCCTACTGAAGTTCTAATAAACTTCATGTCATTTTACATATCAAATTAAGAATATTACTTTCATACAAATAAAATTTTCCCAATTCATTTAACTTCACATATCACTTTTAAACAGTATTCTGAAAGGTTTACACAGTCACTCAATTCTCAAATTTTTTCAGAAAGTATAGAGGCATATTGAAATAGGCAATTTCATGAATAAATAACAATGAAGATTTTTATATAAGAATTTAAAGTTTTAAAAGCCATTCCTTTTAATATTTTTATAAAAAATGAAACTGAAACCAAAGCAAACTAGGCTCAGCTTAAAAATAGGAAAGCAGAAGAAGGAAATTTTGGAGACATGATCCCAAGGTAGGATTCCTAGAATTAGCAATACATTCTGTTAATGCCAATTGGAGTTGTGTGGTTTATTCTACAACCAAGCTGGGAGTATGCTTTTCAGTACTACTTATTCACAAGGACAGTGAGATATCATCAAAAATGGCAAACATACTGATATATGAGGTCAATTAAATACTTTTTCAGAGCATGTGGAGCATATTTGTCATTCTCTTCAATATAATCTATTATCCATCAAATTTTACATAGCTCATTTTTTGCTCATAATGAACAGATGTTAAATTCACTTCTCCTGGAATCCTAGATGCAAATTATAACTGGTGTCTCTTCAGAAAAGTCCCAGGGTATTATTTCCTGACATTTTGTGAGGTTTTAGAGGCATATGTATTTGTACTTAACAGTGATGAAATGTTTTGACTCAAAATATTATGGTAACATGATCTAAGCTACTGCTCAAACCACAACTATCAATATCACCATAAAAAAATATCACAAAGTATTATTCTTTCCAACTTCATATATTCCATACATCCCCAAATTATGAAAATATACCTACTAATATGCTTCCTCTACAATATATAAATTACAGCCTCAATTAATAGATGCAATCTGGAAAGAACCAGGAAACTGAAGCCTATTTCCATTTCCTTCATTTTAAATGAATAGAATAACGGGGGAAAAAAACACTTCATCTCTGACAATTCTGTACATGCACAAAGAGAAGCTATCATCTATGTACTTTCAACCAAGTCTGAGCTAATTGTTCAAATAAAATTTAGCTGTAAACACTCTTTTAAAATTATACTGCTAAAACTGTGGCTCAGCTTCACTTGGACCAGGTACTGACTGAATTTGTGGTAAAACAAAATTAATCATGATCAATGCTAGCTTTACATTACTTATATATATTTGAAGATTATTGCCCTAAATCTCCAAGAACCCAGAGCTAAAAAAACTAGTGGTATATACATGTTTTCAGAAATTGAAACAAATGGATTGCAAGCACTAATAAACCCAAAAAGGGTAATACATTGTAACTCAATTCACAGTTCAGTTAAGTCAGTTAATGACAATATCACACACTAGGGCAATGGTCAGCAGTTGCTAAGATTTGTAGAACCTCTCCAGAATTTCTTTTCTCTCCAAGAATTGTAAACCTGTTTCATAGGACATTTGGAAAACATTATTTTGAAAAATGATGACACATACTTAATAAAATGATTATGGCTATTTTTTAAATGATGGCAGCTTGAGAAGTTTTACCATTAGGGAAGAAAAAAAGAATATGAAATCCTTTAGAAATAAGTTTAAGGAAACCAAATCTTTAAAAATAAAAATTACAAAGCCAGTATTTTAGAATACTTCCCATCAAATTAAAACCTAAACATTTCAAAATATAATGTCTAGCATTTAAACATTGGGTTTATCAGAGGCACATTTCTACTGAGGTTTACATTTTCTTAAGAAACTTGAAATGTAAAATAGCCTACCAATTAATCTTCAGGCTATAATTGTACCTAAACCTGAAGCCAGAGATGTGTAGAGGTATGTGTGAGGGTATGCATATGTGTATCTATAATAAGGAAAGAAAAAAATTATATGTATTTGAAGACTTTCCAAAGTTGCTAGTAGGGTAGCTTTCAGCTTAGTTGAAAGAGCCTCAGTTCAGTTCAGTCGCTCAGTCGTGTCTGACTCTTTGCGACCCCATGAATCGCAGCACGCCAGGCTTCCCTGTCCATCACCAACTCCCGGAGTTCACTCAGACTCACGTCCATCAAGTCAGTGATGCCATCCAGCCATCTCATTCTCTGTCGTCCCCTTCTCCTCCTGCCCCCAATCCCTCCCAGCATCAGAGTCTTTTCCAATGAGTCAACTCTTCGCATGAGGTGGCCAAAGTACTGAAAGAGCCTAACTTGCCCTAATTGTCTACCATCAGCAATATTTTGTTGGCAAAATAGGCTATTTGGCTTATTCAACTCTCTGAGTATAATGCTGAGAGAGAAGAAAATTTGGTCATTTGTAATACGCAAATATTGGCCTACTCAGTCATCAGACTGACTTTGTTCTACAGTTTTTTAACAAATATAATCACCTCTCCTTCAAACACTTCCCCTGCTAGCTTACTAGAGGAAATGGACAGTCACAATTACTATGGTGCGATTAATCACAAAATTAGTTAACACTTACAGACAAAATTCACATCAAAATCACTCCTGACAGAACAGTTTTTCCAGAAAGAGAATTCTAATTACCCCTGGCACACCCAAGAGACCAGTATCACTGTCAAGAGGGAAGCCAAAATGTGCTTTAAAAAAAAAGGAAAAAGAACTTATATACCAGAGTAGAATAACTATATATTACACATCTATATAATGCCTTTAGAACTCTTTCCAGGGGCCTGCTAGAGTCATTTCGTATTGAAAACAAGGGGCCCGAAGCAGTAGCAAAGTCTGGTAGCCAGAACTTCCTTGATCCCTTCCTGTTATGTCTGGCTACGTACTGTGCTCCATCTGCAGTCATGTTTTACACTGCCCATGTCATGTAACTCTAATGCAGAAATAATGGAGACTAACTCTTATGGGACAACATAAAACCTCATTTGCTTCTCTTTTTCCACATGTAAAAGCAGGACTGCTTATCTGCAATACAGTCTGAACAGATCAGGTCAATAAAATGGAACAGTCTTTGAAATGTGAAGCTTTGTGTATAAGTAAGATCTAAGTGGCAACATATTATTTTTTTGCATACTAGGTGAAGCTGAATATTTCAACTCTACTCCTGAAGCTTAATTAAAATTTTTAAATATAGCATAAGAGATTATTCAAACTGCCTTTAGCTTTGCACTGAAATACTAAAATTTCCATATATTGTGATTTTTTTCTCATAGTTTGATCTGAATTTATAGCAAAAGGGAATAAATTACTTTCAATAATAACCTTTACAGATTTTTTTTAACTCAAAACAAATAATTTAAATAATAATACAGAATTTTCTAAAAGTTATTGCAAAATCTTATCAGTTACATGCAATCTTGCAAAGTAAAATGTAAATATTCATTATTAATATTTTTAATAACCCAAACTCTAATTTGACAAGTACACTTTATGTAAGCTAAAAGCTTATTTCTGTTAAAATATTTCTCATATAAATATATTTTCATCTTCCAGACACTATGCAATTCAGGTTGTTGGTACCACCACAACTACATGAGTAATTAAGGCCATGGCACCCCACTCCAGTACTCCTGCCTGGAAAGTCCCATGGACAGAGGAGCCTAGTAGGCTGCAGTCCATGGGGTCACGAAGGTCGGACACGACTGTGCGACTTCACTTTCACTTTTCACTTTCATGCATTGGAGAAGGAAATGGCACCCCACTCCAGTATTCTTGCCTGGAGAATCCCATGGACAGAGGAGCCTGCTGGGCTGCTGTCTATGGGGTCACACAGAGTCGGACACGACTGAAGCGACTTAGCAGCAGCAGCAGCAGCAAGGCCATTAAGTATTTTATTTATCTAATATTACCAATTAATATTATCAAATATTAATCTTAAAATGACTAATAAACTAAGACATACCATCCCATTAAGTCTGTGTCTAGAAAGAAAAATAATCAAAGTAGAAGATACTTTTAGAGTGCCTCCCATATAATCAGAATACTGCACAATTCAGGGACTTGAACCCTGCTCTCAAAGAGCTCAGAAATCTACTAGGGAGACCTAAGGAACAAAGAAATTCATATTATGATAAGTATTATAGCAAAGTCGTAAACAAAGGATTTGGAGAAGACAAAAAGTGACAACACTGACCCAGGCAAGTTCAAGGGGTCAGATTCTTGATAATATTTCCCTACAAATTCTAAACAAAACAAGGAATAGGCCCACAGACTGAGTACACATGGCATTCTGATCAGAGAAAGAGGTGAATCTTTGGGGGTATACAGAATCAGACAATTTAGAATTCAGAATTGTTTTCCTTACTCTTTTTAAGTAAACTAAGATAACAGAGCATACAGGCAAATCACGAGTAACTTACAGACATAAGTAGTCAATGACAGCTTAGGTTTTGTTCAAAAAGTCATGAAGTTTCATTGTTTCTCATGACTCTGAAACAACTAATAATGAATGACAAGTATCTATTACGGAAATATCTATTGTCTTCTCCATAGCCAAATTAAGGCACTGAATCACCCTAAAGAGGTTGCTAGAGTCAAAACAGCAGTCCATAAAAAGAATTCATTCAAAGGATAATACCACAATTCAATTACTAATCAAATTTCACTTCTGAAATTCATTTTGTTCTAAATTATCTTTTCACTTACCATCAGGATTTCGCTCTATCCATCAGAGGCAATGCAAAAAGGGATAGGGGAGAAAGAATACAACAAATTATGTCATAAAATTACAGCACAAATTTAATGCTCATCTGCTTAAAAAATAAATTAAAACTTTAAAGATTCATACAAACGACATAAATGGCCCTCCAATAAATATAAGCCAATTCACAGTTGAAGAATATAATATGAATAGCTGGAATCTAATAATATATTTGTTCTTCCACTCTCACAAGTCCATGAGAGGGTGTTATTCTAGTATAAATGTGGCAAAAAGAGGTAAAGATATATGATCTAACCAAAAACAAACCATATTCAATATGTAAATAACATCAAGAGCATTACATGAATTTTGGGGGAAGAAAATGAGCTAAAGGCAAATACATATAATTAATATTTCCAGTTAGCCTTGCTTATATTATGACTTTAATCAGTAGATATTATTATGGAACAATGTCTTTTTTTCCAGCTTGTCTTGGTATTCTTTTACTTTTATAGACTTGTTTTTACTTTAATTTCTAATTAGCTTTCAGCCAATTATTATCTATGCTCTTTGTTTTAGTAATAATTTATAATCTTTCAAAATCCATCTATACAAAAGCGTAATAGCTAAAAATGGTATGTGCAACCATAAGCTCACCAAATGATTTAATAACTTTATAGCGTAGTTTTAAGCTTTTGTCTACTTGCTAGGTATTCCATTTATTTATTTTAAATTTATTTTCAACTACTTTTCCTTAAAGATAAATGAAATAATTAGTTGAATTAAGGCATCAACAATTTCTACAACTATATTTTCAAGGAGTAACAAAGATAAAAAGTATAATAAGCTTTACAGTATTATAAAGATAATAAGTATAATGGAGATGTCCAATTAATGATAAATTATCTAGAGATTTTAGCCAACATGTCCTATTTTTTATTTCACAACTCACTGAACATTTCAATGTTCTTTTCAGAAATATCCAACTAAAATGTCCATCATTTCTTGATCCCTTACCGAAGTCTTGTATTTCTTTCTGAAGCCAGCTTTCTCAAAGCTGCTTACACATAAAATATTTACACTACCTCATATTTTGAAAATATAGGTAAAAGGTTAAAGTGGTCACTTTTGGCTAAAAATGATTTTTTATAATTTAAAATAAAATTATTTACAAAGATGAAACAGATTTTGAAAACATGTACTAAAGTTATTTAAAAAAAATACACCTCCAAGTATAGAGTTGTCAATGCAAAAACCAGAAAATTCACTGAGACAAAATAAGAACTACAATTTTAAAAACATTGCCAAGGTGCCTCATTAGCACAGTAGGTAGGGTGACAATTACATAAAAATATTGCTAAGTAACCAAAGTGTATATCAACAGAAAAAATATGAATATGGCATCTCTAAGGCTTTTTAAACTAAGACAACTGTACAGAAATGCTTAAAAGCACAAATGCAACATTGCTGAATGTTATACTACATTTAAACTTTTTTTAAAAAAGCAATGACTATAATTTATCAACCAACTAATTGTCAAACTGTTACTATGAAAAAATACATTTAAACTTTTTTTTAAAAAGCAATGACTATAATTTATCAACCAGCTAATTGTCAAACTGTTACTATGAAAAATTCACTATACAAAAACACAAATAAACTGTAAAATTGAATCCAACTTGAAATTTACAACAACTGGATCTCTACTGGTCTAAAGAGAACTTTTTGATCTATTAGTTTCTTGAAATAATACAGATCCTGTTCTTAAGTATTTTAACATGTAAGATACTAAAGAGTTTTATTTAATCACTAAAGCAGTGTCTGAAACTCTAAAGACTGCCTTAATATTAGAGTAACCTATATGGCGATTTTTACTAATTCAGACTAGGCTTTTCTGTTTAGCTCAAATATGTGAAGTCTGACTAGATAAATTCTTCTAGTGAGAATAAAAAACATAATATTCACTATTAATTGAAAGATATAATCAAACATTACATATAGAAATCAGCTGAATAGACATCACTAATTATTCATAACACATGAAAGTAACTTGGACAGATATTTTTTATTTAACACTATGTAATAATATTTTTTCTTTTAATAATATTTACAATGTGTTTTCCCACCTTAAACACTTAAACATTTAACCCACAACTCCAATAATTTAAAAGAAGTGATTATTAGGCTTATAAATATGTGAACTATATGTTTACCTGTTGGTCTGGAATAAGAAACAACAGCATTTCCTTCCAATTCAGGTGGTGAATAACTTCCTTTGAGATAAACGGAAAAGCCTACAGTTCTAGTCATCTCTGGTGCTATAAGTAATGTAAAAATAATATGTTACATAATTTTAGGCAATTATTATTAACAACAACTGAAATTAGATACACACTGCATGCCAGCTACTGTCTTAAGCATTTTACATAACACTTACATAGATTAATTCATTTAATCCTCACAACAATCCTACATGGTGGTCACTATTATTATCCCCATTTTTGGTGCATGAGGAAAATGGTGACAGAGACTAAAAAGCTTGCCCAAGGTCATATAGTTAAGACAGAGGTAGGAATTGACTCCAGAACAAGGGCATCCACCATTCCACACCACTGCCTCTCTTTACTCAGACAAACAGGCAGGATGAACAAAAAAAAAGGTACACAAAGGGAAAGAGAATTTGGGAGTGGGAAATAGTGCTTTATCATGGCTAGAACACAGACTGCAGGAGAAAATGAAAGGGGGAACTGGATATGCATGTAACTAAAACTGTAGCAACTTAGCAGATTGTACATAGCCTTCCATATTCATGTACTTGACCTCCAACATGTATTAGAGAGCTATAAAAAGTTTTCAACTGGAAAACATTAATTATCCAGAATGTTTTAGAAAGACAACTTGGAAGTACTGTGAAAATTTTGCAGATAAAGATGCCACCTACAAGTTTACCTCAACCACTAACCACTCATTCACTGATTCAATGAGTACTTATTGAGTTTCCACTATCTGCCAGGCACTCAGGTAAAGGTTAGTTATATAAAGAAAAAAAAAGAGATGGTCCTGATTTTTATGGGTAAAACATAGGGTTCCCATCTAAACAGTGGCATAAAGAAAAACAGAAAAAGAGTTGAAAGACAATTCAGAAGTCATTTTATCAGAACTAATGACAACTTGGATGTAAGTGGTAAGACAGACTCTATACAAATAAATCTTACAGAGTTGTCATTTATTACCTGTCTACTATTTTAAGCATTATTACAAATATCATACATAGATTCATTTTCTAATTAAATCTAATCAATTTTCTGATTAAATTCAAATTAAAATAGTTCTGCAAGACAGATACCATTATCCCCTTTCTGAAGATTAAAAAAAAACTGAGGTTCCATCTAATTACCAAAGCAGTTTGCCCACGGTTACACTGAGTGAGTGTTAGAAAGTGAAAGTGAAAGTCACTCAGTCGTGTCCGACTGTTCACAACCCTATGGACTATATAGTTCATGGAATTCTCTAGACCAGAATATTGGAGTGGGTAGCCTTTCCCTTCTCCAGGGGATCTTCTGCATCCAGGGATCAAACCCAGGTCTCCCACATTGCAGACAGGATTCTTTACCAGCTGAGCAACAAGGGAAGCCCTTGAGTGTCAGAGCCAAAATTCAAATTCAGGCCACACTCCAAAGCCAATAAATATTCTTTCTAGTGACTCAACAAATAGCTCACTAGAGAAGCACCATTAAAAAATTCTTCCAAAATATAGTAATGAAGTACAATTGCAGGTCCATTTAGTTAAGAAAATTGCTTGAAAATCTGTAATTACTATGGTTCAACAGCCATTCATTGAATGTCCCTGACTGATGTTCAGAGAGGAAATACAAGCAAAACAACACATTGATTTCAGGAAAATACCTGATATATTCAGATAAGAAATATAGCCATGAAATACATCTACTAATAAAAAAATTAATTAAAAAAACCTCACACCATGATAGACTTTCAGCCAAAAGAAAACACTTACCCATAAATTCAAAGGTGAACTGATCACCAGTTAGTACTAAAGGTGGTTGCACATAGATTGATAATTTGATCTTCTGCAATGCCACTCGATTCTTCAGTGTGACCTGAGAAAACAAAAATTGCTATTAACAGAAAATTACATTTTTTCCAAATTGATAGAATACTACAACTACTTTAAAAATAACAAATAATTAGAGAAATGCCATCTAAGAAAAAAATGAGCTATCACAAAACATAATGTGTAACATAAGTAGTAGATTAAAAAGTTCTACCCAGTTAGAAACTGGGCAAAGGAATCGAACAGACTTTTTCTCAAGAAGATATACAAATAGCCAACAAGCATATGAAAGAATGCTCAAAATCGCTGTATGAAATACAAAGTAAAACCACACTGGAATACTACTGTATATCCACTAAAATGCTATAATCAAAAAGGTAAAAACAGGTGTTACCAAGAATGTGGAGAAACAAGAACCTGCATAAATTGCTGATGGAAATGTAAAATGGTATAGCTAATCAAGAAAAAAGTCTGATAGTTTCTTTTAAAATTAAACATAAATTTATCACTTAACCTCATAATTCCTTATTAAGAGAAATAAAACAAATGTCCACCCAAAATCTTGTACACATGTATTCGCAGTATTATTCACAACAACCAAAATTAGAAACAACCCAAGTGTCCATAAACTGATGAAGTGACAAACAAAATATGGAATATCCATGCAATGAAATATTATTCAGTAATAAAACTAATACAGTACTGATACATGCTACAACATGGGTATATTACATTATTAATATGTTAAATGAAAGAAGCCAGTCACAAAAAGACCACATTATTATTTGATGCAATTTATACAAAATATCCAGAGAGGGCAAATCTACAGAGACAGAAAACAGATTAGCAGTTCCTTGGGGATGGTAGTAGGATTGAAGGTGGGGGTGTGGAGAGAAAAGAAAGCAACAGCTAAGGAATACGGGGTTTTTACTGGGGGGGACAAAAATGTTCAAAAATTAAATTGTGGTGATGATTCTGTGCATGCGTGCATGCTAAGTCACTTCAGTCGTGTATGACTCGTTGTGACCCTATGGACCTATAATTGCATAGCATGTGAATTATAACTGAATAAAACTATTAAAAATGTTCTATCAATAGCAGACCCAAAATATCTTCCCTCATATCTGGTGAATAATTACATCATAAAATATTGTATGTGTTAATTCTTCTTTACAGATGTGGCATCATGAATTATTAATTTTATCTAGTATCAGTGTATCACCTTTTTCAGAAGTTAATTGCTCTCTAAAGATTTCCTTACTAAGTAGTTTAAATACATATGTAGTTTAAATACTACATTTTCTTCGATGGCTTAGCAGCAAAAATAGCTGACATAACTACTCTAGAAAACATCAAAGAATGACAATATTGACTAATTGACTACATTTCTAAGCTGGCTGTATTTCCAAACTGGTGCTCTTGGTTGATGATGCTAAGAAAACCCTCCCATTCCAATTAGAATTAATAGATAAGAATTCTGGGGTAATAGACTGCCTCAGAAATAGGGTGAGTATGGGTTGAGAAGGCCAGAACTTCTCTCACTCCTCCTTAAGAGAAACATTAGCAGAATTCATCAGGACCAAAGATCTTTGCTGGGCCACAGTGCTAACGGAATCAAAGAAAAAGCTTAAAGATCTGGCTTCCATTGGGAACATTCTATCTTTGGATTTGTATCCTAAAAATCCCAGCCTCTTTGAATCATCTCCTTTGGATAAGTTTATCCACATGGTAAGCCAGATTTATTACAGTCACTAGCCGGGTAGCGTTGCTAGACCAATTAAGTCACAATCTCAGGGGGCAGACCTGGGCATTGGTATTTTTCTTAACAGTTCCCCAGGTAAGACCTATGTACAACCAGAATTGAGAAGCTCTCTCCTACACGGCTTTTTTGCCTTGGAACAATTCAGTCTTGCCTCTATAGTATACAAGACAGATTCATTTCACTACTAATTAGCATAATGCAAGGGCATGGCTTCCCTGGTGGCTCAGTGATAAAGATTTGCCTACCAATCCAGGCGACCTGGGTTCGATCACTAGGTTGGAAGGATCCCCTGGAGAAGAAAATGGCAACCCACTCCAGTATTCTTGCCTGGGAAATCCCATGGACAGAGGATCCTGGCAGGCACAGTCCAGGGGGTCACAAAACAGCTGGACATGATTTAGTGACTGGGCACAAGCAAGGGCATACTTAATTTTTAAGAAAAGACATTTTTAATTTTCTCTTAGGTAAAAGGCATGTATCAACTATACCTTAATTATATACATATACACACACACATATATATACAAATTACAGATACAAAAATAATATATAAGTATAACTGGCCTACAAACACTATACATATACAATTAGATTCAAGTAAATGTATTAATTTTATCTGATGTGTATATTCTGTACCATTTAAAAATAAACATAAAATTTTTGACTTGCAAAGTAAAAATTTTAAAGGACAATAATTGATGAAAATAAATACAATAAATACACCAAATGAACGATGAACCCTCAGATTTTCACTTTATGAGCCCTGGGTATGGGGGGAAATCTGCGTAACAGTACACAGTAACAGCGTAGATCACAAGTCCCTTGAAAGTCTATGATCCAACAGATTAGGTTAGTACCTCTAATTCCCGTGAAGTTATGAAATGGTCAAAGAGACCAGAAAATTTGACTGAGAAAGGAGAGTTCGGTCCACACATTTTGCCCATTTCTGGTCAGTCCCCGAAGGAGACGTTGGGTGCCTCTTGGCATTGCCAGGTCGGTATAAACACCCGACAGGTTTCTGTCATAAGCTGTTTATGAGGTCACCCTGGAACCGCAGAGCAGGGCTCCACACTTGGTCCGCACAGGGCATGTCATTCATTCACACAAGCACACTATAGAGTTAGTAAAGTACAGCAGAAAACATGTTTACTAGGAGAACAAATTTATTATAAAATTCATAATACCTTTTTAGTAAAACCCTAATGGTAATTACAGGAAGAACTATGCAAGTACTGCAGACAACATTCTTTCTAATGGCTATTCCTTTAAATAAATAGAATATAATTTAAATATTTTATTAATAATAATTCTTCCCTAGTGGCTCAGATAGTAAACAATCTGACTGCAATGCAGGAGACCCAGGTACCATCCCTGCATCAGGAAGATCCCTTGGAGAAGGGAATGGCTACCCACTCCAGTATTCTTGCCTAGAGAACTCCATGGACAGAGGAGCCTGGAAGGCTACAGTTAATGGTATCGCAAAAAGGCTACAGTCTAAGGTATCATGACTGAGCAACTAAAACCTACATACTGGACTGTCAGTTCAGTTCCGTCACTCAGTCGTGTTTGACTCTGTGACCCCATGGACTGCAGCACGCCAGGCCCCCCTGTCTATCACCAACTCCTAGAGTTTACTCAAACTCTTGTCCATTGAGTCAATGATGCCATCCAACCATCTCATCCTCTGTCGTCCCCTTCTCCTCCCACCTTCAATCTTTTCCAGCATCAGGGTCTTTTCAAATGAGTCAGTTCTTCGCATCAGGTGGCCAAATACTGGAGTTTCATTCAGCTTCAGCATCAGACCTTCCAGTGAATATTCAGGACTGATTTCCTTTAAGATGGACTTTAAGATGGTTGTATCTCTTTGCAGTACAAGGGACTCTCAAAAGTCTTCTCCAACACCACAGTTCAAAAGCATCAGTTCTTCGGTGCTCAGCTTTCTTTATGGTCCAACTCTCACATCCATACATGACTACTGGAAAAACCATAGCTTTGACTAGACGGACCTTTGTTGGCAAAGTAATGTCTCTGCTTTTTAATAAGCTGTCTAGGTTGGTCATAGCTTTTCTTCCAAAAAGCAAGTGTCTTTTAATTTCATGGCTGCAGTCACCAACTGCAGTGATTTTGGAGCCCCCAAAAATAAAGTCTGACATTGTTTCCACTATTTCCTCATCTATTTGCCCTGAAGTGATGGGACCAGGTGCCATGATCTTAGTTTTCTGAATGTTGAGCTTTAAGCCAACTTTTTCACTCTCCTCTTTCACTTTCATCAAGAGGCTCTTTAGCTCTTCTTCACTTTGTGCCATAAGGGTGGTGTCATCTGCATATCTGAAGTTATTGATATTTCTCCTGGCAATCTTGATTCCAGATTGTGCTTCATCCAGCCCAGTGTTTCTCATGATGTACTCTGCATCTAAGTTAAATAAGTAGGGTGACAATATACAGCCTCAACGTACTCCTTTTCCTATTTGGAACCAGTCTGTTGTTCCATATCCAGTTCTAACTGTTGCTTCTTGACCTGCATACAGATTTCTCAGGAGGTCTGGTATTCCTATCTCTAAGAATTTTCCACTGTTTGTTGTGATCCCCTTAGGCAAAGGCTTTCGCATAGTCAATAAAGCAGATGTTTTTCTAGAACTCTCTTGCTTTTCTAATGATTCAACGGATGTTGGCAATTTGATCTCTGGTTCCTCTGCCTTTTCTAAATCCAGCTTGAACATCTAGAAATTCACGGTTCATATACCGTTGAAGCCTGGCTTGGAGAATTTTGAGCATTACTTTGCTAGAATGTGAGATTATTGCAATTGTGCAGTAGTTTCAGCATTCTTTGGCATTCCCTTTCTTTGGGATTGGAATGAAAACTGAACTTTTCTAGTCCTGTGGCCACTGCTGAGTTTTCCAAATTTGCTGGCATATTGAGTGCAGCACTTTCATAGCATCATCTTTTACGATTTGAAATAGCTCACTGGAATTCCATTACCTCCACTAGCTTCGTTCTTAGTGATGCTTCCTAAGGCCCACTTGACTTTGCATTCCAGGATGTCTGGCTCTAGGTGACTGATCACACCATCGTGATTATCTGGGTCATGAAGATCTTTTTTTGTATACTTCTTTTGTGTATTCTTGCCACCTCTTCTTAGTATCTTCTGCTTCTGTTAGGTCCATACCATTTCTGTCCTTTATTGAGCCCATCTTTGCATGAAAAGTTCCCTTGGTATCTCTAATTATCTTGAAGAGAGCTCTAGTCTTTCCCATTCTATGGCTTTCCTCTATTTCTTTGCAATGATCACTGAGGAAGGCTTTCTTATCTCTCCTTGCTATTCTTTGGAACTGTGCAATCATATGGGGGTATATCTTTCCTTTTCTCCTTTACCTTTTGCTTCTCTTCTTTTCACAGCTGTTTGTAAGGCCTCCTCAGACAACGATTTTGCCATATTTGTCTGTACATATATCTTAAATAAAATTAATGATAATAACCATTAGCAGCTTTCTATATGCATGTAAACATCCTAATAAATTATTTGTGTGTATTATCTCATTTACCCATTAAAACATTGGAAACAGGTACTATCTATCACTATATCCCATTTTACATAAGAGAAAGATGTGGCTTAGAGAAGCTAGATAATTTGACCACGGCAACTCTGATTATAAGTGGAAGAACACCATTTAACTTCTGTCTGTCAGAGTCCAGAGCCCATGCTCTTAATTAGCTGTGGTTAAGAATCAAAATAACTGCAAATGAAAAAGTTCCCCATTTTACATTTTAAAAATAGAGGTTCAGAGAAACTCAAAAACACGTCTAAGACCATCGAGCCAGTATATACAAGTGAGCAGAAAAGAATGACCAAGAATGACCAAGAAGGTCTCACGAGAGCTTAGTTTTAAAAATGAAAATGAAAAATCCTTAAAGTAGTAATAAGCCACTTTTAAAGCAGCAGACATTCTGACTCTGCTAGGCATAACAATGCATACTTAGACAACAATCATACAATTTACATTGTTACAAGTGTTTGCATTTAGTTTAGATGGAAGATGGATGGTGATAACTCTTATACACAGATTTATTGAATCCCAACAATGGACTAGGCACTTTCAAATATGAATCAAGATGATGTGTGACAAAAATAACCACAGTAACAAAGAAGAGTTGTGTTTGAGCCAAAATAAAAAAAGTTAAAGACTTGGCTAGATCATAAACCTCACATTTTAAGAGAAAAATAATTATAGAATATTAAGGGGAAAATATGAAACATGAATATGAACGTTTTCCATGCTATTTTCCATGTCTAACAAAATAAAATATGATCCTTAGGAAATATAATACCAAATTTTTATCCTAGATATATAAACATGACTCCAAAGGCCAGGTATTAACAACCACTCTGCCTTGGTTGCCTGGAACAGATGGTCACGCATCATGCACACATACTCAAGGTAGCCACATCTTCATTCACTTGGAACGGATGGAAAAATTTTCTCAATTAACAGGATTTATTATGACGGAAACTTGTATGGTTATATATTTTGGCTGCTGTTGTAATTTAAGGCTATAAGGAGAGATTTATAACAGAAATTTGTATAGGAACTGTCAGGCAGAAACAGGAAGTCACGGTGTCCGCCGTGAAAGTCAAGCTGATTTTGTGTAACTCTAGAGTATCGCATTCTTTCTTATTCTTTTATCATGGCAGTAAGGAAGAGAGTGTAACTTAGTCATTCTCAAATGCAGTTAAATTCCCATAATGAAGGAGAAATTTCCAGTAGTGTCACACCATCATTTGAAGGTAGCTGTTATACAGGAAAGCCTAAGAACTGCATGGGAGGGAAAGATGTATTTATTTATAGCAATTATAGTAGGTGGGGGGAAAATTACCATGAGCAATGTTATCTGGTTTAGGTACAAGATTTCTTTTTGAAATTTACAACATGCTCCTGAATTATTATATGTATGTGTCAGAATAATATCAGTAGATAGATATAAAAGGGATTTCCCTACACAAAAGTCTACAGATCATTCCTGGAACACTGCGGGATTGTTGTTTTTTATCTTAAATGTTTGATTTCTTGCCACCAAAGCTTTTCCAGACTCAGAAGTATTAATGAGATAGAGCCTTTGATTGGATAGGGGGAAGGGAGACTGGGAAAAGACCACCCTTGTTTCCAGTGGCAAGAATCCAAAAAAATTAGCTTAGGAAACAGTTATAAGATTGGGCTCCCTTCAGCTTCTACCAAAGATCCCCACACTTGGGCCACCCGCTGGGTCCAGTGTAAGCGAACACAATTGGTAAAGCCTGGTGCCCTGTCAAGCTCCTCCAAGGACAGCAACCCATAATCTAAGAAAATATAAAGTCCCGTCCAAGTTTTGACTTAGCGAGTCGCCAAGATCCACAACTTTCCCTGGCTCCAACGTCTGGGCAGTGATAAATATTTTCAGCTTAATAATGTGCTGACTGATTACCACACTGTAATCTAAATGCCTTAAGAGGGTTCTACATTTGAGTCCTAGTTCTAAAATTCTACAATGGCAGGACTAAAAATCTTAACCAAAACCACATCGTTCACATTGTATTTTGGGGGCACTATCAATTTGTCACTACTCTGTGGCTTCTTCGTTTAGTATTTTCCTACTATAAATACATCCATTTAAAGCTAATATTATGGCAGAGAGATGGCTGGGAATTCTTTGCAAACACACACATAGAAGAAAGATATTATTAATATTCATATGATTCCCCTATATATATATAATACTGAAATGAACTGCTCAGTCTACTATGAATGTGATGACACAATTCCTTTAGTATATTTAAATATTGTTTCTAAAAAATAACCCCAAATCATACTACACATTTAAGGTAGGAATAAGTCATAACAATGTTTTATTATATACATCCTGCTATAAATACTAATTTTATATTTGTAGGAAATGATAAAGGTTATCTATTTACTTCCCAAAGCTAAGGAAAACTTAAAAATATCAAGTGTTTGGGTTTTCCTTTTTTTTACTTTTTTAACCAAGAAATCTTTTTTTTTAATTTAATAAATTTAATGTGTCATATTGTGCGTATTTAAGGTGTACAGCACATTGTGTGCTATGCTGTGCTAAGTCACTCCAGTCATGTCCGACAATTTGTGACCCTATGGATCATAGCTGTTATTCTGATACATTTATACACTTGCCAGTATGATTGCCAATCCAGTGAAATTTGTCATATTACATAACTATAGTACAATATTATTATCTATATTCATTACACTGTGCATCAGATATTTATAGTTTATTTACTACTCATTACAAGTGTACTCCTGTATTCCCTTCAAATCATCACTCTTAACCCTACCCAAACTCCTGATAAGCAACCCCATGGACTGCAGTCCACGGGATTACCCCAGCAAGAATACTAGAATGGGTTGCCATTTCTGCCTCCAGGGGATCTTCCAAGGCCAAGGATCGAACCCACATCTCCTGCAGCTTCTGCATTGGCAGGCAGATTCTTTACCACTGAGCCACCTGGGAAGCCTCAAGCCCATTTCACCCTGTGTTTTTACAGGCTTAACTTTTTCAGAGGCCCACATATAAGTGATATTGTATAGTACTTGTCTTTGTCTGTGCATTTTATCTTATGTGGCACCATGTGCTCAAGATCCACCCATGTTGTTGCAAATGGAAGGATAGTCTCCCTTCTCATATGTGAATAATATTCTAGGGTGTAAATGTACCATATCTTTTTTTTATCCATTCAACCATTGATGGGCATTTGGGTTGTTTCCATATCTTGGCTATTTTGTGAATAAAACTGCCATAAGCATGAGAGTGTATATATCGCATGGGAAATACTGTTTACATTTCCTTTGATTTATACCCAAAAGTGGAGTTGCTAGATCATACAGAAGATTTTTTTTTTAATTTTTTAAGGAAACTCCAAATGATCTCCATACTGGTTGGACCGATTTATATTCCCACCAACAAAATTTAAGGGCTCCCTTCTCACCACATCCTCATCCTCCTGTTGTCTCTTGTCTTCTTGATGATAGCCATTCTAAGTTGTGAAGTGACATCTCTTGTGATTTTGATGTGCATTTCCCTGATAATCAGTGATGCTAAGCATCTTTTCATGTGTCTCTGTTGGCCATTTTGATGTCCTCTTTGGAAAAATGTGCATTAGCTCTTCTGCCCACCAGTGTTTCTTTTGTATTTCCATATGCTACTTCTAGGGTGACAACAGTGACGGATGTGATGAAATGCATGACACTGCTCGCACATTAGAGCCTAGAATTATGGCACAAACCTTCACTGTGACTGAAGGGACAAGGTCAGCTCCCACTTCAACATCAGTAGCTTGCTGCAAACACAGAATTGAAAATTAAAGGGAGGAAAGGATTGCTTAAGTACTATACATCAGTAAGTAAACACAGTGGGTTTGATATATACTTCCCACCACCAAAAAAAAAAGGCAAAAAGGATTTATCACTCTGATGACAGACTAAAAGAATCACTGTGGCTTTTTTGGATGGCTTCATTTGGAAAGTCATGAACTAATATTAAAAAACACACCCATCAAAAAAGGGAAGAAAAGTTCACATACTTTATTATCAAACTACTGCCAAATTTCCTTAAAAATGGAAACTAATCCTATTAATTCATTCTTTATATTATATAAAACAAGACCTCTATATATTTTCTATATAAACAGTGTGCCATTCTTTTAGGTCCTTGAGTTTTTAACTTGCCAAAGGGATGCTTTATTCTAATTAATAATATGTATCTAAGGCATGTAATTAATGATATAAAGATTGAGTGGCCTTACATCTAGAAAATAAAACAAAAGTAGCAGTTTTTTTGTTTTTTTTTTTACTAGTACATATCATAAATTCTTTCACTCTTTGAGAATCAGCCTGGGTTACCTGGTCCTCTCTCTTAAAGAATTCAGAATATAATAGAGCAAATATTTCCTTAGAATTTATAACTATTTTTTAGAGCAGTAGATTGAGAGGAAAATACGGTCACTATATGACAGAATAAGATCAAAGGGTAACATATTTTCTAATAATACCCACATGGATTCCTAAGGGAACAGTTATGATCATAAAGTCTCTGTCCAACCATTGAATAAATCCATTGTACTTTAAATTAGCCTACTTGGTATTATTTTACTGAGAAAAATTAAGCCTCTTCTTAGCAGTGGGGATCGGTATGATGTCATGCTCATCAGCATAATTAAGAGTAAGGATATTCATATCCTATATATGATTCTATAGGAAACTGTATATGAACTCTGATTCAACTTCTCAATCAAGAAGAGAGGATAGCGATATTTGTCTCTTCTATAAAAGACACGAGTCTAGCACAAATTACATTATGTTTTGGATGTGTGCTTTCACAGTAATGACTGAAAATAAAATATTAAGCCAGGGTTTTTGCTCTAGTATTACCTAAAATCCAGGAAATGTTTTACATTTAGCTGTCGGCAAATCTAGAAAAGAAACCAATATCTCCCATTTCTTGCTCTTTTCCATCCATGCCTAAACACCTTGATATTTCAAGGACAAAAGTCCTTTGGAAACATGAAATTATAGCCAGAGAGAAATAGCTATATGAAGACAATATGGCACCAAAGCCGCATAAATCACTGGACTGATGTTTTCCAATGAAATGAATATGATACTCTCAAGAATCCTTTCCTTTCTTAAAAAGGAAAAAATTGTGAGATGGGGGAAATGGAGCTGGAAAGAGATACCTAATTAGGAGGAAAAAGCACTTCAGGTTACCAGTAGGGAAATACATATTAAAATACAGTGCTATTACATAAAGCCTTTACTCACAAAGATCAAAAGTTGCTAAAGAACAGAAAGGGAATTCCTCATTTCAAATAGCCTATGTCTAAGAGAAAAACCTAGAAAAAAATTATATAAGTTGCCCAAAGGAAAAAAAAGAATCATTTCCAAGGCAAGAAAATGTGTGTACATTTGTCAGCTAACTAAGCAGAAATGTTCCACTCAGACTACACCCTTCAGGTAGAGTGAGAAATGGTGTGCTGAATATCCAATATTTAGAACAGTACCTCTACTATGTGACTCAACTGGGTGAATGTTTCTTTCATATATAGTCCTACTTTTTTTTTTTAAGAATATCCAACTTACTATACTAAGGCAATGTTAATGCAATTTTTATCACAACTTGGGTTGGCTGTTTGTACTAAGATTATTCTTCAAAAAGCCATGGAATTACTTACTATATTGTGTTCTGATACCTAAACATCAAAGTCATTTCCTAAGCAAAGTTATATGACATAGATCTCATATACTGTAAAACGAGTGAATTTGATCACTTGCCTAAATTGATCGACTTTGGTACAGACATAGATAAACTAGATAGATTTTGGCCCGACTTCAGGCAGTGAGAGAAAACCAACCATAATCTAATAAGTACTTAAAGAAGACTAAACAAAGAGTTAGAGTAATGTAAACCAAGGACAGTCCCCCTTTCTGGTTTTTCAGCTTTGTTATTCTCTGATGCTTTTGAACTGTGGTGTTGGAGAACTCTTGAGAGTCCCTTGGACTGCAAGGAGATCCAACCAGTCCATCCTAAAGGAGATCAGTCCTAGGTGTTCACTGGAAGAACTGATGCTAAAGCTGAAACTCCAATACTTTGGCCACCTCATACGAAGAGTTGACTCATTGGAAAAGCCTCTGATGCTGGAAGGGATTGGGGACAGGAAGAGAAGGGGACGACAGAGGATGAGATGGCTGGATGGCATCACCGACTCGACGGACATGAGTTTGAGCGAACTCCAGGAGTTGGTGATGGACAGGGAGGCCTGGCAAGCTGTGATTCATGGGGTGGCAAAGAGTCAGACATGACTGAGTGACTGAACTGATTCATTTATAGAGCAAATATATATTGAACACCCATTATGTGACTGGCATTAAGGAAATGGCAGTCAATTTTCCTAGGTGGTGCAGTCGTAAAGAATCTGCCTGCCAATGCAGGAGAAACAAGAGATATTGGTTTGAACCCTGGTTAGGAAAATCCCCTGGAGAAGGAAATGGCAACCCACTCCAGTATTCTTGCCTGGAAAATTCCATGGACAGAGGTGCCTAGCAGTCTACAGTCCATAGGATTACAAAGAGTCAGACTCAGCAATTGAGCACACATGAGACAACTGGAACAGTGATGGCTGTGGTAGGGCTGATGATCATGATTATTATAATGATTTGTTAGTTAATTATTATAATTCAACGAAGTGGATTCTACTACTATTACCATTTTACAGATAAGAAAATTGAGACAAAAAATTAAATACCTTGCTCTGGGTCACACAAATAGAAATGAGAGAAAAAATAATTCCTGGCCCAACTCTTTATTCTTAAACTACTCTCCCACCACAGCCACTATAATAAAGACTATAAATTATCAAACTCTGAGTCATGCCTCTCATAAACATTATCTCATTGAACATTCAACGAAAATGTAGTGGGCTCAGTATTATTCATCTGGAGTAGGATTATCTCAATACTCCAGTACTGAAAAAGTTTGAAAAAAAAAAGTAATGGTGAGAACCTCTTTGACAAACCCCCTTCCTTTCCCCTTTTTTAAGATAGAAATCTGCCTAAGAAACTTGTTATCACACTGAGATGCTAGAAATGTTTTTTTCTAGAAAGTAACAAGGCCTAAAACTTGCTATCTTCCCTGAAGTTTCTATCTGGAGGCTCAGATTTTAAACCAATACAATCTGATTCCAATATATCAGGGTCCACCACTATCACAAACCCTCTTAAAGTCTGCAAATAAACCTACAGATACTGAATCAAAGTTAGGAGAAACCATTGCAGAGACTTTCAGGTCATCTTCTCTCTCAGTCAGGGGCCAAACATCTGTAATTTTAAGAGAGAAAAAAAAAGATATTTAATCAAAAAGTAAAAATTGGTATATAAAGTTGTTTTAAGATTTATCTATACCTTATATCAAAAGACAATCCCATAAATGTATTCACAAGTTGAAAAAAAATGATGCAATACAGAATGAAAAGCTTTCCCCTCTACGTTACTGTAAAGAAAAACTATCTTTTTTCCCAAAGATATGAGCTAAGATGTTACCCAGCATCCCCTGATGCTGGAAGGGATTGGGGGCAGGAGGAGAAGGGGACAACAGAGGATGAGATGGCTGGATGGCATCACCGACTCGATGGACATGAGTTTGAGTGAACTCCGGGAGTTGGTGATGGACAGGGAGGCCTGGCATACTGTGATTCATGGGGTCACAAAGAGTCTGACTGACCTATGTTAGGAATTTCAATTCCCTCTCCTTAGCTACTGTTAGAAGCCCAAAAGAGTATAACCCATGAGGGTAAATTGGCTATAACTGCCGAGAGAAATATCAACAACCTCAGATAGGCAGATGATACCTCCCTAATGGCAGAATGCGAAGAGGAACTAAAGAGCCTCTTGATGAAGGTGAAAGAGGAAGAGTGGAAAAACTGGCTTAAAACTCAACATTCAAAAAATTAAGATCGTGACATCTTAAGATCGTTTGCCATCACTTTGTGAGGAAATGGCAACCCACTCCAGTATTCTTGCCTGGAGAATTCCATGGACAGAGGAGCCTGGCAGGCTACAGTCTATGCAGTCGCAAAGAGTCGGACCCAACTAAGCAACTAACACACACACACACATACATGGCAAACAGATGATGAAACAATGGAAACAAGGGCAGATTTTATTTTCTTGGGCTCCAAAATCACTGTGGATAGTGACCACAGCCATGAAATTAAAAGATGCTTGTTCCTTGGAAGAAAAGCTATGACAAACCTAGACAGCATATTAAAAAGCAGAGACATCACTTTGCCAACAAAGGTCCATAAACTCAAAGTTACGGTTTTTCCAATAGTCATATATGGATGTGATAGTTGGACCATGTTTTTGAATTATGGTGCTGGAGAAGACTCTTGAGGGTCCCTTGGACAGAAAGGAGATCAAACCAGTCAATCCTAAAGGAAATCAACCCTGAATATTCATTGGAAGGACTGACGTCAAAACTGAAGCTCCAATACTTTGGCCACTGGATACAAAGAGACGACTCATTGGAAAAGACCCTGATGCTGGGAAAGATTGAAGGCAGGAGGAAAAGTGGGTGAATGAGATGGTTGGATGGCACCATCAACTCAATGAACATGAGTTTCAGCAAACTCTGCAAGATAGTGAAGGACAGGGAAGTCTGGCGTGCTGCAGTCTGTGGGGTTGCAAAGAGTTGGACACAATTTAGCAACTAAACAACAACAACAGCAACAAATCAAAATGTAAAACTCACATACCCTGTGACCTAACAATTCTACTTTCAAACATTTACCCAATACTCATGTCCAAGGGGTTTCTCTGTTGCTGATAATTATCAAAAACAAAACAGCCTAAATCTTAGTTATAGTTCTATTAATAGGGAAATAGTTAACTAAGTTATGGTATTATCAATACTGTGCAATGGTCCAAAACCCAAAACTGTTAAGTAAGAGTGCTATCCATCTTTATATACCGACAAGGAAAGAACTCCAAGATATGCTATTGATCTAAAAAAGCAAGATGTAGTACAGTGTCTCTAATACACACATATTTGTGTAAAAACAATTATATAAACAGAAAACTTTCTTACAGAATACACAAAACTATCAATAAAGGTTACATTGAAACACTCTAGTAGAAGTAAGACCTGGGTTTTATGCTTTCAGTACTGTTTGAATTGTTTTTACCATGTTCATTTTATTTTCAACTTAAAATTTCACAATTTCACAATTTCACAATTTATAGTACATAATGAGATATTATTAACAAGCCATAGAGACCCTAAGTAAACAAGAAATATAAATAATACATATGCACAAACATACGTGTATATATACATACATAGGGCTTCCCTGGTGGCTTAGCTGGTAAAGAGTCCACCTGGAATGCGGGAGACCTGAGTTTGATCCCTGGGTTGGGAAGATCTCCCGGAGAAGGGAACAGCTGCCCACTCCAGTATTTTAGTATCCTGGGCTTGAAGAATGCCATGGACTGTGTAGTCCATGGGGTCGCAGCGTCAGACACAACTGAGTGACTTTCACTTAATACATAATAATAGTGTGCAGATTATTGGCTGCCCCCCTAACGTCCATTCTTCCCTTCTCCTCCTCCTTTGTGGTAGACCCCTAGTTCTGCTGATTCACTTCCATCTAATTCACTTCCATCGAATTTCCCTAATTCACTTCCATCTTAATCACTGGATTGGTCAAATCCAAGCATGGTGATTTCATTCCCCTGACCTTTTGTTATTTCAGGCCTGAGCATGGAACCTAATCCTGGCAGATGTGAGGTGAGAACTGGTGGGAGTTGGGGTGCTGGTATGTGGTTCTGGGAAAGTTATTCCTCCCTAATAAATGGGGAGACTTTGGAGAAATATCTGTCTCCTTCCCTGGAAATCATATTTGTACCTGTTGCCTGAAACTGCTGAAATAACCTTGTGACCCTGAGAGGGAACATCCCCCAAACCCTGAGGATGGCTGACTGAAAATATAGAAAGCATTTGGATGATGTCACATGAATCCGCTGTCTCACAAAGAGAAGAACTGCCTACAACCGCCACCAGAAATTCTCACCAAAATGGCAAGATTTGGAATAGGAATTTCCACAACTTAGAGCACAAAAGGTTGCTCATTGCCCACCCAGTAATGAATCTTTGGTTCTTCTTTACTAAAAAAAGAGTCCAATTTTATCCTAAGCTTGGAGCCTAATCCTCCGCTCAACCAAATTGTTCAACCAAAACGCTAAATTTCCCAGCTTGGAGTGGCCAGTGAGATATAAGCAGAAGTTGTTCAGGGTGTGGCTTCCAGGAAAGATCCTTAGTGGGCTGACTCAGCTGCAGATGTGAGGCAAGAGTTCCAGAAGCCATCCTGAACCAACAGAAGAAACAGGTGAGAAGGACTCAAAAGTCCCTCACGGCAGTGGAACTGCCAAGCCAACCCTGGACTGCTCATTACTGGACTTCTTTTCCATGAGAAAGAAGTAAACCTCTGCCTTGTTTAAGCCACTTTATTTGAGTATTCTGTTATAGACAGCCAGACATAAGTCTGAACAGCACAATTTCCAACAAGGTTACCAAGCACGAATGTCTCTACCATTCAATGGTAGAAGCAACTTAAGTTATCCTAGACATACTTCAAATAGGTGCAGACTTTCAGTTATATGCCTATATCTCACTGCTCTCTTTTCCTTCCTGAAGACATGCTGTGTGGGAGTCTATGTCAATACTGTACTCATTCCTTCATACTTATCCCAAAGAAAGAACATATCAACTATCTAAATAAATCATAAGGAAACTCTATTTTTGAAAGTGTCTACTAACAGATGTTGTTGACTACTGGTAACAGAAATGCAATGCAGGATTCTAACTAATGAGTTGAATATGAAAAGCTTCAAAATCCATGAGCCATACAGAAATTATTACTATTGATATTATTTCATGCTTATAACATACACTCCTCATATAACTTACACACATAAAATCAGCTTCAAAAACACTTTTATTATGGTAGATAATATACACCATGTGTACAACAAAAGGTATTCTTTAAATTGGCTTTATATTTTGCTGCAATTCTTGCTTTGAAGAAAAAAAAAAACAACTTTAAGTGCTGAACATAACCCACAAGACTGAAAAGAACATTTTTTTTGCAAGTTAAAGTCACTCTACTATAATGAGGTCATCAAAAAGTTCAGAGTTTTAACTTCTCATAATCTGCTATAGTGAAATGATTTGGTGCTTTTATATAATTATAGGTATTTTAATGAACAAATATACCACAATTTTATAAGTGCAAAAAACAGTAAATTCTTTTCATATTCTAGAAATAAACTATGTTAAAAGTCTCTCCTTTTTTTTTTTTTTTAAAGAGTCTCTATTTCATTTTTATGAATAAAATCAAATGATGGTGGCAAAGAAGGGGCAGAGAACTTCAAATATTAACTTTGAGGTTATGTAAATAACAAACTTTGCACTCAAGTCTGTGGGTTCATCCCTAGCTTAATTAGCAGTTATTTCAATATACAAAGAAGAATGAGGGTAATGACAAGTAAAATAGCCTATCCCTGGGTGAAAAGACTGGAGTACTCAAGGGCATCATTTTGGCCACCAAAAAGTAACTAAGCTAGAAGGGACTTTTCTCAGAAATGTTTTACATAATCAAGTGTTAATCAAAATGTCATTAGCACATTGTTTATAGAAATGCCACAATCTCAAGACATAAAACTTGGAGTGAAAAGTTACATTAAATTTAATGAACTCTGCAAATTTCATGTTTCATACACACACGACACACACACACACATATATATATGTGACTCTTCCCAAATTATATTTTTAAATGACAAGATGAGACTTATATTTCATTAATCCCAAAACACTAGTATCAAAAATGGGAAACGTGTATATTGCAATATGACACACCCAATATAAACTATTCTCTATTTGACCAGAGAGTGCCAACAACAAATGGGTTTTTAAATACTTGGAGATACTTAAAAGACCCAAGTTTCATTTGTTTACTTTCAAAACTTTCTAAGAGAAAGTGTAAAACCAAAACAAAACAATTTTATTTTAATATTCACGTTTTGAAATATATTATCTAAATTCCTCTGAATCTCTCTTGGTAATATAGACTCAAAAATACATAACTCTAGGAAAGTGATTGGACCAGGATTAAGATTGGCTCTGTTGTTTTGGTTGGCTTTTTATGCTCTGCTTCTTTTATTATTCCTACTTGTTTTAACATTTCTTTTATGTGAAAATAGTCCATATTTTTTCTCATTAAAAAAAATACTTTTACCTGACCCTGAGAAGAGAACTTAAAGTAATGCTTTTCACATGTCCAACTCAAACTGCAGGATTGGTGTTTTGTTTCTCCTTTTAATTTATAATAAAATTATACCCTTGTGAAGCCCAAAGTAAGATAATATTGAGTTATACAAAACTCAGGAACTGAAAATATCATCAGCCTCTGAGTCACTAGAAATCAGCATACCACAGGCTATACTCCATTTGGATGGCTAATTAACTACAAACATAAATTATCTCACTGGGCTGCAAATGACTACATTTTTAGTAATAAAGTGGTAACTCATGTACTGCTCTGGTTTCCTTTAAAAGAAGCAACTAAAATTTTTTCAGGGATATTAGAAGTTAATAAATGATCACTCTAAACTTCAATGTTCTTCTAAAGGCCTAAGATCACTACCTGAAGAAATATATGATCCTTTCTTAGAGTTTAAAGAAAAAAACTAGATAGCACTGTCTGTGAAACACACTAACAAAAGTATTACCTTAAACAGGACATATTTTTCAGAAGCTGTAATATACAAATTAAGCACAAAGACTAGTATGTTAAAGAGCAATGCTGTTTTTACAGAAATGACTTTAATTAAGCCTGGGGGAGAAAATCAACAGGTACAAAATACTATCTATATACAAAATAATATAAATTTTACAATGAATACTATAATAGAAAGCTGAAAATGAGATACCTTGTGATTTGTTAACATTTTTGATGACTTTCTGAAGTTCTTTCAACTCCATATCAAGTTCATCATAGTTTAGTTCTCTAGATTCAACTTTTGGAGCTTGGAACAAAGAAGGATCTGTCCCCAGGTATGAACACTGCAAATGACCATCATCACTCAGAGTGACTATCACTCCCTTTAAATCACTTTAAAAAAAAAAAAAGGAAGAGAAAATGAGACATAATTAAAAATGTTTAATGGATTTAGACGTGACCAACTACATTTTCATTCAATTCAGCTTCAACATACCATTAAGAAAATGGAGGAGGCCGTGAAAAGAAATGTGGGCCCTTCTCTTTTCCTTTTGTTTCTCTCTACCCTTGGGACGTATGCTCCCTCTCCCTCCCCAGGTCACTCACCATGGCTTCCTTCACGTGCTCTCCTCAAGGAGCTCTCTGGTCTGTTCTCTCTCCCTTCACTTTTAGATAGAAGTCTCCCTTTCTCTCACTTACTAGCTCTTTCCCCATCACTCTTATCATCCTGATTATCTCTTTTCCTCCCCACCCTTTCACTCTTTCTTTCTCTCTTAAAGTCTCCCTTATCTCTGTTATTCTCTAGAAACAGCCATAATATATAAATTATCGATAACTTAAGCATAAATGTTTAATAATAAAAGTTGTATGTTTTCCTGAACTTACTATAGAAGTAGATGAAATGATACTATTTGCTTCTTCCCCATCCTGAGCAGAGGGAAAGAAACTCAATATTGTCATGAGCCATTTTGAATTGATATATAATGACTTTGTTTGTTGTGTTTTCTGGCTTTTGATTTTTACAAAAGTTTTCCAACCCTGTTATAAAAGTTATTAATCAAAAACAACAGAAAACTTGAGAGACACAATAACTTGAAAAAAAAATGTGGTTATTCATCTGAAGAAAAGGAGTTAGGATACATATAAGGGTCTAGGACTCATCCAGAACAAATAAGAATTTTTTAATTCTTTTGGTCATGAAAAAATGTAGCTCATTAAACTAAAAGTTCAGCTTGACTAAGAGTAAACACTGTCATTGCTCAATCCATCCCATAAGGTGGCCACCAGCAACTTTACCATCTGCTTTAAACGCAATATTCCTACAAAATCTTTCTCCAGGACTTATACATAATTCTGTACTGTGACCTCATAATAATAAGAATAATAAATAGATTGGTATTTATAATAACAATAATAAATAGATTGGTAATAGTAATAAAAAAATAGATTGGTATCTCTGATTCAACAGATTAAAAAACTAGCTAAAAACTAAAAGGATACTTAGGTTCTAGCTCTAACTCTGCCCAGTGTAGTTGTGCCAACTTGGTCAAGTCTTCCTAAATGCTCTTATTTCTGAAATGAGAAGGTGAAAGTAGGTGATCCTCAAAGGTCTTTAAGTCGAACAAACTTGTTCTGCCAATCTAGCTCAGAAAATAAATACTCCCAAATAAAATTATTTTCCTAAAATAAAATGTTTTCACCCCTACAGAACCTCTGGACCTGACCTTTTCTTTTCAGGCAACTGAAGCCACCTAGTGGCCACAGAAATCTCAACTTCCAGCTCAGACAAACTCATTTCAAGAGGGCAAACCTCTGTCCCTATTGAGTTCGTCTGTCCCCAATCTACTCAGACCTACTAAAGTTTGGAAACACAATAAGTCCTAAGGAAACACTAGGAAACTAAAAGGCAGAGGTTCTCAGACAATGTGGTAATCATCAACTCTTTGAGTCCAGAAGGGTTATATCCATTTCATCTTCACCCTTTGAGTGGTCCATTATAAAGGAACCCTAGCATGAGCCAATGTAAGTATACCTTACTATCCAAATTTACTTGGTCTTTGAACTGGATAGCTTATTAGAGAATCAGTTACATCCCACTGTTTTAGATGGCAAAAAGCAATAATTTAAACCCAGGGATTTATCTAAAAATTTATCTGAACCTATTAAGTTTCTGAGTTCAGACACAGTTTGATACTGGTATATACACATATTTTCTTCAGTGTCTCAAAAAGAAAAAATTCCTTACTGATGTTTTGAGGTGTTCAAAAGGAAAAGAGAGGAGCCAGGATCTTTCCTTACTGGAAGAGCTTACCAAGGGTCTCCAGAATGCCTTCACACTAAATTATAAAACTTAAGCAATTTACTTTTTTCTTATCAATGGCATTAGAGCCATTACATACAATTTGGATCAAATAACAAAAATTTAGAAAAGCTGAATTCATTTAATATTGCATGTTTTATTCCATAGGAATACTAATACAAGCTCTAAAAACTTTAGAATAAATGAGTGAAATTTCTGTCTATGATGGGACAGACAGTTTG
The DNA here is from genome assembly GCF_002263795.3 of Bos taurus. NCBI lineage: Eukaryota > Metazoa > Chordata > Mammalia > Artiodactyla > Bovidae > Bos > Bos taurus. Next base: position 63,535,622 of record NC_037331.1, read on the forward strand.
ACACAGGCCTATAGTACTACTTGATATATAAGTAATGTCATCACTCGTTATGTTAAACACAAATGAAAATTTTTAATATACATATATATCATTTCTAAAGTTAAGCCAAACTTAAGTATAAAGCCCAAATTAAATAGAAAAACAAGATTTTTTTTAATATCTTGATTTTTTTACATAAAAAAATCAAGATTTTTAAAAAATCTTTCTACTTAAAAAATATCTTCTTACACAATATTTATTGTCCATGTGACAATGTGTAAAGTGTTTTGAGTGATACAATTTTATGCTGGAAGATGTCATCAAGTAAACCAAGTATTGTGTACCCCATTACTTACACATTTAAAGTAGAGTTAACACTGCCAAATTAAGTCTCAGGATTATTACTGGTCCTTGAAATACATCAGCTAAACCAAGGAACCAGAATAATGTATTTTATGAGGACTCAAGGTCAGAGATGTTATATTACTAGGACATAATAATTTTGTGATTTTAGCAATGGAGCATGAAATTAAACAATAGAGCTAGCTCAGGAATCTGAAAGTAATTGTTTCATCATTCAGTAAACAGATCCTGGCCCTAACAATACATTCAAACAAAATTCCAGATGGATTTTAAAAGTTAAATTTAAAAATATGAAACTACAAAAATATTTATCTGCCCTTGAGATGGAAAGAACTTTGCTGTGAAAAAGCAATAGAGGAAACTACAAAGCAAAGGATCTCTAAATTAAACCACAAGAAAGTTTTAAACTTGTTATATGCTTTAAAAATAACATCATGGTAAAAAGAACAAAAGACAAACAAACTGGGGGAAACCTTGGCAACCAACGTAAAATATATGATTTAAGTTGAACTGTATGAAGTTGTGGATATTCACTGTTTTTGACCTATAAAATTTTTTTTATATATTTCATCTAACATGTAAAGAACTCTTACAAATCAATGAAAATATGAGTACATCCCCAAAGAAAAAGATCAAAGGGAATATACAATTCACTTGAATCAGCTACTTAAAAGTTGAGTAATCTATGGAATTAAAACCTTCATCTAGTTCTTTTTCTGACAAGGCCAAGCTATAAAATTAAAAATCTGAAAGTACTTGAAATACTCAAAAAAATAAAAATGAACACTTTCTTTTACTAATATGATAAAAACAAATGAATAATAGCTTTAAAAACAAATGAAGAGAACATGCATTGAATCAAATGGTTTCTTGTCCAGCTGCACCTTGTGCAAAATAGAAATATTTCAAGCTTTCAAATCTTCAGCGTGGTTTTTATTATGAGATATAGATATCAGAGAAATCTTTAAAACCTAAATACTACTTATTGTACTCAATTTTTACTCTGCCTCAATACAGAGCACGTGATTTAAAGGCAGTTCCCTTACCCATAGCAGGCAGACTCAGTGGAGGCAGTGCTTCCTTAGCCCCAACAGGCTAGACTTGATCACTTGATCATATTTTGAGTCACTTTGTAATCATTTGTTTAAGATACATTTATTAAGCATCTGCTATACCAGAGTTACAAAGGCAAATATATTAGATATGGTGCTGACTCCATAAAAAAAAAAAATTCTGGTCTAATTGCAAAGGAAAAACCTATTTAAAAAAATAGCAATTGCAACAGAACATGTCAGATGCTATATGAAGAGTGCAGTATAATGACCATACATGTAACAGCAGAGCAAGTCTTCACTGGGCAAAGGATGCAGAATCTAGATCCTGAGTTATAAGTAGATTCTCAGAGATTTAAAAAGGAAAAAGTGAACAGACTAAAGGCAGAGGACTCTGGCCTTGGTGAACTCTTTCTATCCCATGACTTTAAATACCCTTTTTGTGCCAGCTCCATTTATATCTCCAAACAGACATCTCACCCGAAGTCGAACTGTGTACATCCAGTGGCGTACTTGGTATCTCCACTTGGAAGGCGAATAGACATCTAAAGCTGGACATGGCTACAACTGAGTTCCTGATTTTGGCTGCTTCCCTCCAATTTAAATGTTATTCCTTAAGCCTTTCATCTTTCCAAGAAAAGGAAATGTATTACACAAGCAGTGAAACTAAGAAGCTCAAAGTGGTTAGATTGAAGAAAATTAAGAGGGATATAGAAATTACATGGGCTTCCTAGGTAGCTCAGTGATAATCTGCCTGCCAAACCAGGAGACACAGGTCCCATCACTGGGTCCGGAAGATCCCCTAGAGAAGGGAGTGGCAATCCACTCCAGTATTCTCGCCTGGGAAATCCCATAGACAGAGGAGCCTGGCAGGCTACAGTCCATCGTGTCACAAAGACTCAGACACGACTTAGTGACTAAACAATAACAACAGAATTACATAGAGTAAAATCTTACAGGCTCTTATAAACTCTGTTTAAAATTGTGAATTTTATACTTAAAAAATAAGAAATTACAAAAGGTTTTAAAGTAGAAGAGAGAGAAGCAGCAAGATCTGATTTATCTTTGACAAAGATCTATTCTAATTGCTTGTGGAGAGACCGCGGGGGTGGGAGGCGAGGGCTGAGGTGGGGGGTTAATACAGGAAGGACAGGCAAGGACAATGAGAATGAAGAAAGGGAAAGATAAAAACATATTTAGAAATCACATTATCTCACTTAATCACCCCAGTAACCTTATGAAGAGAGGTTTCATATGCCTTCACTTTACAAAAAAAAAGAAGAAGAATGAAACCCTGGAAAAACAGAAAATAATAGAGACTGGTTACCAGGAGATAATAAGCACAGCTGCAAAAAGCTGCAGAATTTCTGGCATCAGATATGAAATTTCCATTTCTATATAGCTGCCCTCAGAAGGCAACAAATGACACTTCATACAAAATGATTTTTTAGAGTGGATTATATATTCAGCAAATATTAAATGCTAAGAAACAAAATGATTTGACATTTAACTGAGCTGTACTTTAAATGAAATACAGAAGAGCTTTTATTCAAACAAAATGCCTAAGTATTCAAGAGTCAAATATGGCAAATAAAAAACTAAGAGAGACAAATTCTCCAAGGTCATGTGAATGATATTTGTTTTAATCTACAAAATTAAATACAAAATGATTACAGTTAGATCCTCACATTGAGATTGGTGCAAAAGTAATTGCTATTTCAGACCGTGAATTTTAAATCATTATAACTAGGCTCAAATATATCTTTATTAATCAAAATAGGAATCATTATCATCACACATTTTTGCCAATGAGAAATGTTTGTTTATTCCTGTAGCATACAAATCTATGCTTTGGTAAAAATAGAAATATAAACCAATGGAACAAGATAGAAAGCCCTGAAATAAACCCATGCACCTATGGATACCTTATTTTTGACAAAGGAGACAAGAATACGCAATGGGGCAAAGACAGCCTCTTTAACAAGTGGTGATGGGAAAACTGGACAGCTACATGTAAAAGAATGAAATCAGAACAATTCATAACCATACACAAAGATAAACTCAAAATGGATTGAAGACCTAAATGTAAGACCAGAAACTATAAAACTCTTAGAGGAAAGCATAGACAGAACAGCCTATGACATAAATCAAACTGATATCCTCTATGACCCACCTCCTAGAGTAATAGAAATAAACACAAAAGTAAACAAGTGGGACCTGATTAAACTTAAAACTTGTGCACAGCAAGGGAAACTATAAGCAAGGTAAAAAGACAACCCTCAGAATGGGAGAAAATAATAGCAAAGAAACAACTGACAAAGGATTAATTTCCAAAGCAGCTCATACAAGTCAATGCCAGAAAAACAACCAACCCAATCAAAAAGTGGGATAAAGACCTAAACAGACATTTCTCCAAAGAAGACATACATGGCTAACAAACACATGAAAAGATGCTCAACATCGCTTGTTATTAGAGAACTGCAAATCAAAACTACAATGAGATATATCCTCAAACCAGTCAGAACAGCCATCATCAAAAAGTCTACAACAATAAATGCTGGGGAGGGTGTGGAGAAAAAGGAACGCTCTTGCACTGTTGGTGAGAATGTAAATTGATACAGCCACTATGGAAGACAGTATGGAGATTCCTTAAAAAAAAAAATAGGGATAAAACCACCATGTGACCCAACAATCCCACTCCTAGGCAAATACCCTAGGGAAACCAAAATTGAAGAAAAACACATGTACCCCAACGTTCACTGCAGCACTATTTACAATAGCTAGAACACAGAAGCAACCTAGATGTCCATCAACAGATGAATAAAGAAGCTGTGGTATATATACAATGGAATAATACTCAGCTATAAAAAGGAATGACTTTGAATCAATTCTAATGAGACGGATGAACCTAGAACCTATTATACAGAGTGAAGTAAGTCAGAAAGAGAAAGATAAATGTAATATCCTAACACATATATATGGAATCTAGAAAGATGGTACCAAAGAATTTATTTGTATGACCACATTACTTTGCCAACAGAGGTCCATCTACTCAAGGCTATGGTTTTTCCAGTAGTCATGTATGGATGTGAGAGTTGGACTATAAAGAAAGCTGAGCACCAAAGAACTGATGCTTTTGAACTGTGGTGTTGGAGAAGACTCTTGAGAGTCCCTTGGACTGCAAGGAGATCCAACCAGTCCATCCTAAAGGAGATCAGTCCTGGATGTTCTTTGGAAGGATTGATGTTGAAGCTGAAACTCCAATACTTTGGCCACCTGATGTGGAGAGCTGACTCATTTGAAAAGACCCTGATGCTGGGAAAGATTGAGGGCAGGAGGAGAAGGGGACGACGGAGGATGAGATGGTTGGATGGCATCACCGACACAATGGACATGGGTTTGGGTGGACTCCGGGAGTTGGTGATGGACAGGGAGGCCTAGCCTGCTGCGGTTCATGGGGTCGCAAAGAGGCGGACATGACTGAGCGACTGAACTGAACTGAACTAAACTGACTAGATGGACCTTTGTTGGCAAAGTAATGTCTCTGCTTTTTAATATGCTGTCTAGCCTGGTGGGCTGCTGTCTATGGGGTCACACAGAGTCGGACACAACTGAAGCGACTTAGCAGCAGCAGCAGCTTGGACATAACTTTCCTTCCAAGGAGTAAGCGTCTTTTAATTTCATGCCTGCAGTCACCATCTACAGTGATTTTGGAACTCAGAAAAATAAAGTCAGCCACTGTTTCCACTGTTTCCCCATATATTTGCCATGAAGTGATGGGACCGGATGCCGTGATATTAGTTTTCTGAATGTTGAGCTTGAAGCCAACTTTTTCACTCTCCTCTTTCACTTTCATCAAGAGGCTCTTTAGTTCTTCTTCACTTTCTGCCATAAGGGTGGTATCTTCTGCATATCTGAGGTTACTGATATTTCTCCCGGCAGTCTTGATTCCAGCTTGCACTTCCTCCAGCCTAGCATTTTTCATGATGTACTCTGCATCTAAGTTAAATAAGTAGGGTGACAATATACAGCCTTGACGTACTCCTTTTCCTATTTGGAACCAGTCTGTTCTTCCATGTCCAGTTCTAACTGTTGCTTCCTGACCTGCATATAGGTTTCTCAAGAGGCAGGTCAGGTAGTCTGGTATTCCCATCTCTTTCAGAATTTTCCACAGTTTATTGTGATCCACACAGTCAAAGGCTTTGGCATAGTCAATAAAGCAGAAACAGATGTTTTTCTGGAACTCTTTTGCTTTTTCGATGATCCAGCGGATGTTGGCAATTTGATCTCTAGTTCCTCTGCCTTTTCTAAAACCAGCTTACATTATCATACGTAAAATAGATATCCAGTGGGAATTTGCTGTATGTCTCAGGGAACTCAAACAGAGGCTCTATATCAACTTAGAGGGCTGGGATGGGGAGGGAGATGGGAGGGAGGTTCTAGGTGGGCTGGACATAGGTATACCTATGGCTGATTCATGCTGAGGTTTGACAGAAAACAACAAAATTTTGTAAAGCAATTATCCTTCAATCAAAAATAAATTAATTTTTTTTAAATCTATTCTTCAGGATTCAAAAAACAGTTGGAAAGCAGTTTTTGCTGGTTGTGGAAGTGTTATTCCTGCAAAAAGTTGTCAAGGTGCTTGAAGAAGTGGTACTCAGTTGGTGAGAGATCAGGTGAATATGGCAGATGAGGAAAAACTTCATAGCCTAATTCATTCAACTTTTGAAGCACTGGTTGTGGGATGTGCAGTCAGTATAGACACAGATGTTTAGGCACTCCACGATGTGTCATGGAGAACAATTGAGCCCTTCTCTGTTGATCAATGACAGCTGCAAGCACTGCAGTTTTCACTGAATCTTGATTGGCTGAGCATACTTCTCAGCTGTAATGGTTTTGCCAGGATTCAGAAAGTTATAGTGAATCAGACACCCCCAAACAGTGACCACAACTATTTTTCCTACAACTTTGGCTTCGGGAACTGCTTTGGAGCTTCTTCTTTGTCCAATCACTGAGCTGGTCATATCTGGTTATCATATAAAATCCACTTTTCATTGCATGTCACAATCTAATTGAGAAATAGTTTGCTGTTGCATAGAATAAGACAACACTTCAAAACGATGATTTTTTTGATTTGCAGTCAGCACAAGAGGTACCAATTTACTGAGCTCTTCACCTTCCCAATTTGCTTCAAATGCCAAATGACCAGAGAATGGTCAACACTGAGTTCTTCGGCAACTTCTCTTATAGTTATAAAAGGATGAGTTTCGGTGATCCTCAGTTGACCATTGTCAACTTCCAATGGTCGGCCAATGAACTCATCATCTTCAAGGCTCTTGTCTCTTTTGAAAAACTTATTGAACCACCACTGCACTGTATGTTCATTAGCAATTCCTGGGCCAAATATGTTGTTGATGTTGCAAGTTGTCTTTGCTACTTTATGATCCATTTTAAACTTGAATAAGAAAATCGTTCGAATTTGCTTTTTGTCTAACACCATTTCCATAGTCGAAATTACATATAAAATAAAACAGCATGCAGTAGTTCACTAGCAAGAAACATAAAGGAAGAAAAGTGCATTAAAATGATGTATAACAAAACCACATTTATTTAAGAATGTATTCCAATATCAAATGGCAAATTTTGACAATGCAAAACCGCAATTACTTTTGCACCAACCTAACAGCTGACAAAACCATTTGAAATTTAATAGTAAAAGCATATTTGATAGCCATTTAGGAGCTGGTATTGTCAGCAGGTTCCAACTCTGAAGAATAAGATGAAATTTTAAATATCTTTGGATGAGAATTATCAACTGTAAACTATCTAAGTTATAAAGTAGATTCATAGGTATCTACAGAATCTAACAGGGATGTGGCTTTCTGGTTAGTTCTTATGAAGACATTATGCCTTAAACAAAAGAGAAATAATTTTTATGCTAGAAATACTTCATATTATAATTGCTCTTATGGTTAAGCCAATTTTGGATTCTTTCATACCTTTGCCAAAATACTACTAAAACAGAAAACAAGAAGTAAGAAGGAGCATGCTATTCTTCTAGTCTTTTTACTATTTACCTCTCATTTCCAGAATTAATTCACATGTGATGTGTAAGCAAGGAAATGATGTCAGCAGAACTGTGAAGTTGATTCATACTGTTTTTCCTATCACCTGAATGTTTGAACTTCCAAGCAGTAGCAAAGAAATAAAGTACATGGCTATACACAATGCAGCATCATTCCACTATTCTTCGTGGCTCAGTCTGCAAATATGTCCTGGATTGAAAGTGCTTCTTACATGGTTCTCATGATCAGTGTGTATTTTGCTCTTGTTTTGTCCTCCACCCTTTCTTCAGATTATCATCATCTTTCTATTTTAAAGTAAAGTCCTATTTTAATATGATTGTTATTTGGGTTTGGTTTTTTTTTTATTTGGTAGGTTTGATTAGATTTTGTTACTTTCTGGTGCTCTAATTACAGCTGTATAAATTTTAAATGATCTGCCCCATGACAATTTATTTTTTATTTGTTTTTTAATGACATATAGTTGATTTACAATGTTGTGCCAATCCCTGAGGTACACCAAAGTAATTCAGTTTTTCACATATATACATTATGTTTTAATATTATTTTTCATTATGGCTTATCCCAGGAGATTGGATATACTTCCCTATGCTATACAGTAAGACCTGATTGCTTATCCATTCTAAATGTGGCAATTTATTTTTATAGCCTCCTTATTGTTAACTTGTAATTTATTACATTATAACATACATAATTGTAATATTGGAGCCTTTGGGATTTGGAGAACAGGTGTGAAGAAATTCTAGTAAGAAGAAAATAAGAGAAGAGGGAGAAAATTTAGACTATGTATGAGAAAGAACAAGCAGCCTGGATACAACATTCAGTGGATTAAATAAAGAGGAAAGAAACTCTTGCGAATAAAGCCATCTAAAGATCTTAAACTTTAATCCATATAATTACAGAACCAGTGAAGGCTTTTCAGCTAGTGAGTGACATCAGCAAAAATATGGTTTTAAAAGATGTATTCTAAAAGATGTTTAAAATAATTCTTACCAAAATGATCCATAAAGTAATGTAATCCAAATGAAAATCCCAGAAAGTTTTTTCTTTCTTTTTTTTTTGTAGAAACTGACAAGCTGATTTCCACATTTCTATGAAAATGCCAAAAAGACTAGAATGGCAAAACAATAATGAAAAAAGAACAGAGATGGAGGGTTTTCATAATTTGACTTCAAGACACACTATAAATCTAGAGTAATCAAGACGATGCAGTACTGACATGAGGATAAATAGATCAATGGAACAAAAAGGAGACTCCAGAAACAAACCTACACTCATGCAGTCAACTGATTTTCAACAAAGATGCCAAAGGCATTTAATGGGGAAAGGAAAGTCTTTTTAATAAATGGTGTTTGAAGAACTGACTATCCATATGGAAACAATAAAACTCACAGTATACACAGAAATTAATTTGAGATGGATCACTGAACCAAACATAAGAGTTAAACCTATAAGCTTTAAAAAAAAAAAAGTATAAGCTTTTTAAAGAAAATATAGAACAATATCTTCATGACCTGGAATAGACAAAAGATTTCTTAGGGTGTAGATAGTAAAAATCATAAAAGAAAAATGACAAGTTAGATTTCATATTCAAAGCTTCTTATCAAAAGAACCCTTAAAAACACATAAAGAACTATTAAAATAAATGAAAACACACACATACAACAAACTCAACTGGGAAAAACCTCCACAGCCACTTTACAAAGTATAAAACTTGTCAACAAACTAAGAAAAATGCTCAATATTATTAGTCATTAGAGAAATGAAAATTAAAATCACTATTATAAGACTTCCCAGGAGCCAACTCATTGGAAAACACCCTGATACTGAGAAAGACTGAGGACAAGAAGAGAAGGGAGCAACAGAGGACGAGACGGTTGGGTGGCATCATCGATTCGATGGACATGAGTTTGAGCAAACTCCAGGAGACAGTGTAGGACAGGGACGCATGGCATGCTGCAGTCCATGGGGTCGCAAAGAGTCGGACACGACTGAGAGACTGAGCAACAACAAATGCCACATTAACACTGATAACTGCTGAAGCTGGGCACTGGATACAAGGCAGTTCACAATACCGTCCACTTACTTTGTATATATTTAAGCATTTCCATAACAGAAAAGTTGGAGGGTTTAAAAAGAAGCAAATAAAATGCATACATAGATACACAAATATGTATAAAATGATACCAGCAACACTAAATACTTGTAGTGATAATGAATGCAATCTACCTTGACATGACCTGGGACCTGCCTCATACTTTAGCACCCATTCCCACCCTTATTCAACTTTCTCTTCCATCCTGCCCATTTCTCTTTATCAGTGTGGTAGATTGCAAATAGGGCCCAAATTTTCTCTGCTATATATCCACAGCTCTTGCAATGTGACTGTATAGCTTCTTTCATCAAGGATTGCAGTCTAGTCCCTCACCTCTTCAATCTGGACTAGACCTGTCTCTTGCTTAGGCTAAGAGAATAATGAGAGCCTCTTGGATTGATGGGCTAGAAACCCAATTATGTGTGTCCTTAAAAAAGACAAAAAAAAGAAAAGTGACAGAGAAACAAAGAAAGAGATCAGGAAAAGACAGACGTGGAGAGACATTGGCATAATGTATCTACAAACCAGGGAACAGCAAGAATTGCCAGACAGAGCTGGGAGAGAAGCATAGAATACATTCTCCCTCAGGGCCTTTAAAAGGAAATATTCACTCACACCTTGATTTGGACTTCTGTCCATGGAAACTGTTAAATAATACATTTATATTTTTTTCTATTGTATATTGTCACCCTGCTTATTTAACTTACATACAGAGAACATCATGCAAAATGTTAGGCTGGATGAATCATAAACTAGAATCAAGATTGGCAGAAGAAATATCAATGACCTCAGATATGCAGATGATACCACTTTAATGGCAGAAAGTGAACAGGATCTAAAGAGCCTTTTGACGAAGGTCAAAGAGGAGAGTGAAAAAGTTGGCTTAAAGCTCAACATTCAAAAAACTAAGATCATGGCATCCTATCACTTCATGGCAAATAGATGGGGAAAATGTAGAAACAATGTCAGATTTCATTTTCCTGGGCTCCAAAATCACTGCAGATGGTGACTGCAGCCATGAAATTAAAAGACGCTTACTCCATTGGTAGCTTGATAGGGACTGCATTGAATCTATAGATTGCTTTGGGTAGTATACTCATTTTCATTATATTGATTCTTCCGATCCATGAACATGGTATATTTCTCCATCTATTTGTGTCATCTTTGATTTCTTTTACCAGTGTTTTATACTTTTCTATATATAGGTCTTTTGTTTTTTAAGGTAGATTTATTCCCAAGTATTTTATTCTTTTTGTTGCAATGGTGAATGGAATTGTTTCCTTAATTTCTCTTTCTGTTTTCTCATTGTTAGTGTATAGGAATGCAAGGGATTTCTATGTGTTAATTTTATATCCTGCAACTTTACAATATTCATTGATTAGCTCTAGTAATTTTTCAGAGAACTAGAATAATTTCACAATTTGTATGGAAATACAAAAAAAAAAAAAAAAAAACCTCAAATGCCAAAGCAATCTTGAGAAAGAAGAATGGAACTGGAGGAATCAACCTATCTGGCTTCAAACTATACTACAAAGCTACAGTCATCAAGACAGGAAGGTACTGGCACAAAGACAGAAATATAGATTAATGGAACAAAATAGAAAGCCCAGAGACAAATCCACGCACCTATGGACACCTTATCTTTGACAAAGGAGGCAAGAATATACAATGCAAAACAGACAATCTCTTTAACAAGTGGTGCTGGGAAAATTTGGCAACCACTTGTAAAACAAGGAAACTAGAACACTTTCTAACACCATACACAAAAATAAACTCAAAATGGATTAAAGATCTAAATGTAAGACCAGAAACTATAAAACTCCTAAAAGAAAAGCACAGGCAAAACACTCTCTGACATAAATCATAGCAGGATACTCTATGACCCACCTCCCAGAGTAATGGAAATAAAAGCAAAAATAAACAAATGGGACCTAATTAAACGTAAAAGCTTTTGCACAACAAAAGAAACTATAAGCCGGGTGAAAAGACAGTCTTCAGAATGGGAGAAAATAATAGCAAATGAAGCAACTGACAAAGAATTAATCTCAAAAATATACAAGCAGCTCCTGCAGCTCAATTCCAGAACAATAGACGACCCAATCAAAAAATGGGCCAAAGAACTAAACAAACATTTCTCCAAAGACATCCAGATGGCTAACAAACACATGAAAAGATACTCACCATCACTCATTATCAGAGAAATGCAAATCAAAACCACAATGAGGTACCATTTCACAATGGTCAGAATGGCTGCTATCAAAAAGTCTACAAAAAATAAATGCTGGAGTGGGTGTAGAGAAAAGAGAACCCTCTTACACTATTGGTGGGAATGCAAACTAGTGCAGCCACTATGGAGAACAGTCTAGAGATTCTTTTAAAAACTGGAAACAGAACTGCCATATGACCTAGCAATCCCACTGCTGGGCATATACACCAAGGAAACCAGAATTGAAAGAGACATATGTACCCCGATGTTCATCACAGCACTGTTTACAACAGCTAGGACATGGAAGCAACCTAGATGTCCATCGGCAGATGAATGGATAAGAAAGCTGTGCTACATATACACAATGGAATATTACTCAGCTATTAAAAAATGTATTTGAATCAGTTCTAATGAGGTGAATGAAACTGGAGCCTATTATATAGAGTGAAGTAAGTCAGAAAAAAAAACACCAATACAGTATATTAACACATATATATGGAATTTAGAAAGATGGTAATGATGCAAGACAGCAAATGAGACACAGATGTAAAGAACAGACTTTTGGACTCCTGTGGGGAAAGGCAAGGGTGGGATGATTTCAGAGAACAGCACTGAAACATGTATATTACCATATGTGAAATAGATCGCTAGTCCAGGTTTGCTGCATGAGACAGGGTGCTCAGGACCAATGCACTGGGATAATCCTGAGGGAGGGGATGGGGAGGGAGGTGGGAGGGGGGTTCAGGATGGGGAACACATGTACACCCATGGCTGACTCATGTCAATGTGTGGCAAAAACCACTACAATGTTGTACAGTAATTAGCCTCCAATTAAAATAAATTGATTTTTTTTAAGAAAAAAAATATTAAAACACAATAAAATAAATAACAACAAAACAAAAAACAAAAAAAGACACACCTGCTCCTTGGAGAAATAGCTATGACAAACCTAGACAGTGTATTTAAAAGCAGATACATTACTTTGCTGACAAACGTCCGCATAGTCAATGCTACAGTTTTTCCAGTAGTCATGTATAGATGTAACTACTACTACTACTACTAAGTCGCTTCAGTCGTGTCCGACTCTGTGCGACACCACAGACCGGCAGCCCAACAGGCTCCCCTGTCCCTGGGATTCTCCAGGCAAGAACACTGGAGTGGGTTGCCATTTCCTTCTCCAATGCATGAAAGTGAAAAGTGAAAGTGAAGTCGCTCAGTCATGTCCGACACTCAGCAACCCAATGGACATAGCCGACTAGGCTCCTCCATCCATGGGATTTTCCAGGCAAGAGTACTGGAGTGGGGTGCCATTGCCTTCTCCAATAGATATGACAGTTGGACTGTAAAGAAGGCTGAGTGCCAAAGAATTCATGCTTTCAAACTGTGGTGTTGGAGAAGACTCTTGAGAGTCCCTGAGACAGCAGCAGATCAAACCAGTCAATCCTAAAGGAAATCAACCCTGAATATTCATTGGAAGAACTGGTGCTGAAGCTGAAGCTCCAATACTTTGGCCACCTGATGCAAACAGCTGAATCATTTGAAAAGACCTTGATGCTGGGAAGGATTGAAGGCAGGAGAAGGGGAAGACAGAGGATGAGATGGTCGGGTGGCGTCACTGACTCAATAGACATGTTCAGTTCATTTCAGTCGCTCAGTAACATCAGACTCTTTGCAACCCCATGAACCACAGCACGACAGGCCTCCCTGTCCATCACCAACTCCCAGAGTTCACCCAAACTCATGTCCATTGAGTCTGTGATGCCATCCAACCATCTCATCCTCTGTTGTCAGCTTCTCCTCCTGCCCTCCATATTTCTCAGAATCAGGGTCTTTTTAAATGAGTCAGCTCTTCACATCAGGTGGCCAAAGTATTGGAGTTTCAGCTTCAACATCAGTCCTTCCAATGAACACCCAGGATTGACCTCCTTTAGAATGGACTGGTTGGATCTCCTTGCAGTCCAAGGGACTCTCAGAGTCTTCTCCAATATACCACAGTTCAAAAGCATCAATTCTTCAGCACTCAGCTTTCTTTATAGTCCAACTCTCACATCCATACATGACTACTGGAAAAACCACAGCCTTGATAAGATGGATCTTTGCTGACAAAGTAATGTCTCTGCTTTTTAATATGCTATCTAGGTTGGTCATAACTTTCCTTACAAGGAGTATGCATCTTTTAATTTCATGGCTGCAATCACCATCTGCAGTGATTTTGGAGCCCAAAAAAATAGTCAGCCACTGTTTCCCCATCTGTTTGCCACAAAGTGATGGGATCGGATGCCATGATCTTAGTTTTCTGAATGTTGAGCTTTAAGCCAACTTTTTCACTTTCATCAAGAGGCTCTTTAGTTCTTCTTCACTTTCTGCCATAAGTTTGAGCAAATTCTGAGAGGTGGTAAAAGACAGGGAAGCCTGGTGTGCTGCAGTTCATTGAGTTGCAGAGTCAGACACAACTTAGCAACTGAATAACAACAAAATTGTATTTAAATACCAAGTTTGTTGGAATTTGTTACAGTATCCCCAGCTAAGCAATACACAAGTACCAAGCAGAAAAATCATCCAGCTAAATCCAGCTCAAAACTGAAAATGTTGTTCAGTCAGTCATATTCAACTCTGTGACCCCATGCACTGCAGCACACCAGGCTCCCCTGGTGTGCTTCACTATCTTCCAGAGTTTGTTCAAACTCATGCCCATTGAGTCAGTGATGCCATCCAACCATCTCATCCTCTGTTGTCCCCTTCTCCTCCTGCCTTCAATCTTCTCCAGCACCAGAGTCTTTCCCAAGGAGTTAGTTCTTCACATCAGGTGGCCAAAGTACTGAAGCTTCTGCTTCAGTATCAATCCTTCCAATGAACATTTAGGATTGATTTCCTTTAAGATTGACTGGTTTGATCTCCTTGCAGTCCAAGGGACTCTCAAGAGTCTCTCTTTCTCCAGAAACACAGAAAGCATCAATTCTTTGGCACTTAGTCTTCTTTATGATCCAACTCTCACATCCCATACATGTCTACTGGAAAAACCATGGCTTTGACTATACAGGCCTTTGTCAGCATAGTGATGTTTCTACTTTTTAATATGCTGTCTAGGTTCATCATAGTTTTTCTTCCAAGGAGCAAGCGTCTTTTAATTTTGTGGCTCCAGTCACCATCTGCAGTGATTTTGGAGCCCAAGAAAATAAAGTTTGTCACTGTTTCCATTGTTTCCCCATCTATTTTCCATGAAGTGATGGAATCAGATGCCATGATCTTTGTTTTTTGAATGTTGAATTTCAGGCCAGCTTTTTTACTCTCCTCTTTCACTTTCATCAAGAGGCTCTTTAGTTCCTCTTCACTCTCTGCCATTAGGTTGGTGTCATCTGCATATCTGAAGCTACTGATATTTTTCCCAGCAATCTTGATTCCAGCTTGTGCTTCATCCAATCTGGCATTTCTCATGATGTACTCTTCATGTAAGGTAAATAAGCAGGGTGACAATATACAGTCTTGATGTACTCCTTTCTGAATTTTGAAGCAGTCCATTGTTTCATGTCCAGTTCCAACTGTTGCTTCTTGACCTGCATTCAGGTTTCTCAGGAGGCAGTTAAAGTGGTCTGGTATTTCCATGTCTTTAAGCTACTAAATTGTGAGAGGATTTGCTACATAGCAAAGCTAATTGACACAATCAACCTTGGAAATACTCATTCTTTTTTTTAAAAGTATCTCTTCCAAAGCCAATCTTATCACCTTCATAAAAACTGACTACCTTATTATACCTGATAAATGATATTTCTATAAAAGCACTACAAAATGTTATAGCATTACTTTAAATTTTTTCCTGATTGTCACCTTTGACCACATTGTTAACTCCCTAATGGCAAGCACTATATAACATTGAATTTGTAACCCTCAATGCCAGACACAATGACTTCATCTATATGAAATTTTCAAAAAGAATTCAAAATTCACCTATACTACTACTACTATGTCACTTCAGTGGTGTCCGACTCTGTGCGACCCCATAGACAGCAGCCCACCAGGCTCCCCCATCCCTGGGATTCTCCAGGCAAGAACACTGGAGTGGGTTGCCATTTCCTTCTCCAATGAATGAAAGTGCAAAGTAAAAGTAAAATCGCTCAGTTGTGTCTGACTCCTAGCGACCCCATGGACTGCAGCGCACCAGGCTCCTCCATCCATGGGATTTTCCAGGCAAGAGTATTGGAGTGGGGTGCCATTGCCTTTTCCTTCACTTATAGTACTCAGTTATAAGCAAATACAAAAACATTACAACATTTCAATGTACCAATCAATAATTATAGATTAACAAGTAAATGTAGAAGACCTCTGTAATGTCCATAATACTTTAAATGGAACCCTTGAGATCAATATAAGACAAAACCAACTTTATCTACAATTATCTAATATCCCTTCATTATTCCTTCTAATCATCAAAAAATAAGGCAATGCCAAAAGGGGTGTGAAGATAGAGTACGCATGTGGTAGCTCTAACCTGGCACTGAGTCTTGAACATATGAATGCCAAGAAAACTAGTATGCAAATATATTCTTTCCCAAGGAAAAGAAGGTTTTCTAAAGTAAAAGTTCAAGGCGATGAATCTTTCCATAAATAAAACTAGATGTTGGAGTCTTTCCCTGATGTATGAAAGAAGACATGATCTGGTGCCATAATTTTCTAATGTACTAAGCCTTTACTGGAATTAAGTCAGGCCTTAAGGAAACCACCTGTGTATTTTTAGCTCTTATGTGTTGAGGAGTTACTTTTGCAAGTTTTAAAAATAATTAGGCCTTGTTTGTCCCTCTCTGTATGACCATCTCTCAGGCAAAGCTTCATATCAATACATTTGACATACACAGTTCATACTGAATACAAAATCTGGGAGCTAAAGGAATCAACCCTAGAACCTAAGTTTCCTCGTTCACATACAGGATTTTCTTTTTTCTTTTTTTTTTTTTTTTTGCCGATCTTTCCATACTGACGTCCCACAAATGGAACATTTAAAACAATTTTGTGTAACTTGAGGTTTGTGTAAATGGTTTTCAGTTATTATTGCTATCCATAATTAGCCTCAATAATCAAGAGCTAGATTATTTAATAGAAGAGACATGGTAATTAGAATACCCAAGAAAGGACAAGTAAAATGGGGGAGCCAAGGCCAGAGTCCACAGACATCATAATAGAAATAACTCTGCAAAGAGAAGTTGTCACATCAAACTGCAGAAATTACAAAGGTTGTAGTTGGGTAGAATGAACAAAATACCTTTTTGCAGTAAAGAAATTTCTAAGCATCAAAAACTCAGACATGAGCCTGTTCTTTCAAACCTAACTCTTACTAGACTTGCTAGAAAGTCAACACAAGACTGCTAAATCTGGTTAATTATGTTCACAAGACTAAAAAGGTAAATTACTAACCAGGAAAAAAAAAGACTTGACTTCTAGAAGGGCCTATTTTGCACTGGGGAAGCAAAATATGTTTATAAGGACACGACTCAACTCTAACTCCTTCATTATTGAAAAATAAGTATGTATTTAGAACTTGCTGTATCTATACATCATTCTAGATGTTATAGACAGATGGTCAGGTTACACTGGTCATTATCCTCAAAGAATGTAAAGTACTGTGGCAATTACAGATATGCAAATCAAACAAGAATGTATGAAATGTACGAGGCATGCACTAATGGGTGATGGACAAAGTGAAAGAACATCAAAATCAGACCGTGACCAGAGAGAGTGCTTTCTAAAAGAGAAAATACAAGCAAAAATTGGATAAGAAAAGAAACAGGGCAATCCAATAAAATTCTCCTTAAAGAGCATGCACACATGTGTGCATATATGCACATACACACACACATGCCCTGCACAGGGTACAGGACATTCAGTAAGTGTTTTAACTAAAGCCAGCACCAAACAGATATTCAACAAATATCTATTTCAGTCTCAATGTAGCAGTGATGGTTCTCAAGGTGAAAATACCAGTGAAGAAATGACAAAGAAATCTCTGTTCTCTAGGAGCTCACATGCTGGTAAAGAGAGGAAAAGTAATGAACAAAAGAAATGACTATATAATAAGTTCAAAGATGACAGGTGCCGCAGAGAAAAAATAAGAAGGTAAAGTAAGACTCAAATTGGACCCAGGGAAAGGCATGATTTGTATAGGCTAGGGAGGGCATTCCAGAACAGTGGAACAGCATAAGTTGTCACCTGTCTCTATCAGTCAGAAAGTGTATTTCTCCCCAAGAGTATTCATGTGGAAAAGTGGTTCATGATAAAAATTAAAGATGATAAAAATTCAATAACTTTGAAAGAAATGCAAGAAGGCAAAGTGGTTATCTGAGGAGGCCTTACAAATAGCTGAGAAAAGAAGAGAAGCAAAAGGTAAAGGAGAAAGCGAAAAATATACCCAATTGAATGCAGACTTCCAGAACAGCAAGGAGAGATAAGAAAGCCTTCTTAAGTGAACAATGCAAACAAATAGAGGAAAAGAATAGAATAGGAAAGACTGGAGATGTCTTCAAGAAAATTGGAGATACCAAGGGAACATTTCATGCAAAGATGGGCACCATAAAGGAAAGAAACAGCAAGGAACTAACTGATGAAAGCAGAAGAGATTAAGAAGAGGTGACAAGAATGCACAGAACTGTACAAAAAGGTCTTAATGACCCACCTAACCATGATGATGTGGTCACTCACCTAGAGCCAGACATCCTGGAGTGTGAAGTCAAGTGGGCCTTAGGAAGCGTTACTATGAAAAAAAGTAGCAGAGATGATAGAATTCCAGCTGAGCTATTTCAACTTCCAAAATATGATGCTGTAAAAGTGCTGCACTCAATATGCCAGCAAATTTGGAAAACTCAGCAGTGGCCACAGGATTAGAAAAGGTCAGTTTTCATTCCAATCCCAAAGGCAATGCCAAAGAATGTTCAAACTATGTACAACTGTACTCATTTCACATACTAGCAAGGTAGTGCTCAAAATCCTTCAAGCTAAGCCTTAGCAGTATGTGAACTGAGAACTTCCAGATGTACAAGCTGGATTTAGAAAAGGCAAAGGCACCAGATATCAAATTGCAAACATTCGTTGGGTCATGGAGAAAGCAAGGGGATTCCAGGAAAACATCTATTTCTGCTTCATTGACTATGCTAAAGCCTTTGTCTGTGTGGATCACAACAAACTCTGAAAAATTCTCAAAGAGATGAGAATACCAGACATTTTCTGCCTCCTGAGAAACCTGTATGCAGATCAAGAAGCAACAGTTAGAACCGAACACGAAACAATGAACTGGATCAAATTGAGAAAGGAGTACGTCAAGGCTGTATATTGTCACTCTGCTTATTTAACTTATATGCAGAGTACATCACACAAAATGACAGGCTGGATGAATCACAAGCTGGAATCAAGATCGCCAGGAGAAATATCAGTAACCTCAGATATGCAGATGATACCACTCTAATGGCAGAAAATGAAGAGGAACTAAAGAGGAAGGTGAAAGAGGAGAGTGCAAAAGCTGACCTAAAATTCAACATTCAAAAAACTAGGATCAGGCCTATGGTCCTGTCACTTCATGGCAAACAGAGGGAGAAAAAATGGAAACAGTGAACAATTTCATTTTCTTGGGCTTCAAAATTAGTATAGATGGTGACTGCAGCCATGAAATTAAAACACTTGCTCCTTGGAAGAAAAGCTATGACAAACCTAGACAGCGTATTAAAAACCAAGAGACATCAGGTTGCCAACAAAGTAGACAAAGCCATAGTTTTTCCAGTAGTCATGTAAAGATGTGAGAGATGAACCATAAAGAGGGTTGAGCACCAAAGAATTGATGCTTTCAAATTATGGTGCTTGAGAGTCCTGTGGACAGCAAGGAGATCAAACCAGTTAATCCTAAAGGAAATCAACCTTGAATATTCATTGGAAGAACGGATGCTGAAGCTGAGGCTCCAATACTTTGGCCACCTGATGGGAAGAGATGACTCACTGGAAAAGACCCTGATGCTGTCAAAGATTGAGGGCAGGAAGAGAAAGTGACAACAGAGAATGAGATAGTTGGATGGCTATCCATGAACTCAATGAACATGAGTTTGAGCAAACTCTGGGAGATAATGAAGGACAAGGAAGCCTGGTGTGCTACAGTGCATGGGGTTGCAGTGTCAGACACAACTTAGCGACTGAATAACAACTAACACTACTCACATCTCTCTTCTTCCCACTCTCCATTAACTCTAAATTTGTTCGATTAGCTATTATCTCTGTGCTCACAACTGCCAATCTCACTACTAGCCTGTAGTCTCAAATATATGTGGCCAAATCACTTCTGAGTATTTTCACTTCAATTACATTAACTTGAACATGTATCAGTCTTTTAAGTTTAAAAAGAACTTTTGCACACATTTATTTCCACCTACGAACATCAACACCTTAAATTTAATACACTGATAATTAAACTTTTCTTTCTCATAAACCTGGTCCCTTTCCAACCTCTCCATCTCTTTCAATATCACTACAATCAGACCTTTGCTGCTGCTGTTGCTGCTAAGTCGCTTCAGTCGTGTCCGACTCTGTGCGACCCCATAGACCGGCAGCCCAACAGGCTCCACCATCCCTGGGATTCTCCAGGCAAGAATACTGGAGTGGGTTGCCATTTCCTTCTCCAATGCATGAAAGTGAAAAGTGAAAGTGAAGTCGCTCAGTTGTGTCCGACTCTTAGCGACCCCATGGACTGCAGCCCACCAGGCTCCTCCATCCATGAGATTTTCCAGGCAAGAGTACTGGAGTGGGGTGCCACTGCCTTCTCAGAATCAGACCTTTAGTGAACAACAAAATCTTATGGTTAGATACCTTAGCAGAAGCATCCAGTTAAAGCAAAGAATTCTGAAAACTCACTGATGTGTATTTTCTAACCTACTTTACTCCTGCCTGAAAGTTTAGACTAATCTTGACAAATCAACTTCTAAATTTCCTTTTAGAATTCCCTTTAGGCAATTTAACCTTAATTCTGGCCTCACTTTCTTCTCGAGGGAGAATGGAGCATTCTGTGATGAGCTGCATCCTCCAACTCCAGTCCTTCCTAACTTGATTCCATGTTTCCCCACAGATGCTACATGTGGTCCTTGTGGTCTTTGTGAAGCATACAGTTAGCTAGTTGCCTAAGCTGCTGAGAACACCCAACCAACAGCATTCTGTCACTTTATCTTTTACCAGTCAGAAGACATTCATTCACTTGTACATCTTCAGTTCCCACCCTGCTAGACATATTATATACTCCAATGAACACATGTACTTCATTACCACCTGGCTTCTGACTTTTCTTTTCCTTCAGTGATTAAGGCCATTCTGCAGATCTGTTAACAATATCTAGCAATTGGTTTGTTTTACAACTTCATTTTGGTAGAATATAAAGTGATGTTATTCCAACAAAATGTAATTTGAATAGTATCAAATGTTTCATTACAACACAAATCTGTCTCCTTTTTATAGGCCTACAGAACTAATTTATTTGCAATGATACTTAACTATAAACAAATTATCTAAGTCTATTAGAACTTAGTCCAACCTAGTAACATCTTTAACTTATCAAAGTAAAATACTCTTCAATGACAATCAGGCCTTACAATCAAGGAATCACTAGTAACAAATATAGCAAAACTGGAGTATGTAAGGCAAAGACTATACTTCTAAACTGATAGCCAAATTTTAAGCACATTTAGTACTAGTAAGAAATTTTAAAATTCTAGATGGCCCATAATAAGCCATCAATTGTAACAGATCACACAAGTTATATGCCCTCTAAGTGGGAAATGAGAATTTTTTTTTTTTTTTATGGTTACTAATTCTTCTGCCACTACTATTACGATTACACACTATAAATTCCATTAGGGTTCAAATGACTTCAGAGTTTTGCCATCACTTTAAAATCCAATAAATACAGACTGCAAGAAGAAAAATCCTAATTTTTTTTACTGCCTCTGCACAGCTAAATGATACTTTAAAAGTAAATATAGGTTACAAGTTAAAAGTTGAAAAATGTACTATTTTGTGGTCACCATTGAATTGCTTTATCATTCTTTGCTTTGTCAATTGTTTTATATTCTTCCTCTTTTTAATTATATGGTTTATGGACATTTCTTAAATTTAGTAGCTTTAGGAGAAGTCTTCTTACAGATACTACACTCTAACAATGTCCCTGTAAATATCATTATTTCATTGAACTATGCACAGAATTTGTTATTTCAATTACTTGCCAAAATATTTTATTCTGTGCTATTTCTATTATATATCATGCTGGGGTCATGGGAATACTGAACTTAAAGGGGTATTTCAATGCTTAAAATATGAAACAAATTATTCTGGTATCTAAAATAACCTAACTGTGAAAATAACTCCTACACACATGTTAATAATTTGCAAAAGCTATCTCTTATTGGATTCTAGGTAATAACAACAACATATGCTTTTCATACATCTACTCTTACAAAACAAATTTTTCACAACATAACCTTTCAAGAAATCAGAATGCTTCAGATACTTCCCATTTTGCAATATCAATCCAATAACTCAAATATCCACTTCACAGGACTTAGTACACAAATTTTTTAAGATTACTATCCCCCAAAAAAGGATTTTATCATTTTCACTCCAATACAGTTTAATGATTATAAAAAGACTCTTACATTTTAGATCATAAAGTTTCATGTTTTCCTTTTTATACATTTTATTGTCCTGAGTAACAAGATTGACAATGGGAGATTTTGCTGATGCTAGTATGATATGATGGAGAAGGCAATGGCACCCCACTCCAGTACTCTTGCCTGGAAAATCCCATGGATGGAGGAGCCTGGTAGGCTACAGTCCATGGGGTCGCTAAGAGTCGGACACAACTGAGCGACTTCACTTTCACTTTTCACTTTCATGCATTGGAGAAGGAAATGGCAACCCACTCCAGTGTTCTTGCCTGGAGAATCCCAGGGACGGGGGAGCCTGGTGGGCTGCCGTCTATGGGGTCGCATAGAGTCGGACACGACTGAAGTGACTTAGCATAGCGTAGTAAGATATGAATTTAGTGTATGGAAAGAAAAATGCTTCAGTAGCATGATGGCCTTCACTATAGACTGACAATTCATCGGATAAAATAATTTTTCTTTTACAATAAAAACTTTCTACTATTTTCAAAACCCTTCACTTTGTATAATACTTCTGAATTGACATAAGTCTATTCTTTCCTTCTCTTCTACATTCCTGGCATTAGATAAGGGAAAGAGCGAACCTTGTTAGAGTCTCTTTGACCTTTTCTGACTTCCTGCACTATCATCATTCTTCTGTTAAGAAGCAAGGTTAACACACATACACACACACACACACACACACTCACAAATGGTACCCTGGGTGAGATAATGGATGTGTTAATTAGCTTGTGGTAAACATTTCACAATGCAAACATGCATCAAACCATTACATTGTACACTTTAAATACATATAATTTTATTTGTCAATTATACCTCAGTAAAGCTGAAAAAAGAAGGAATGTTAAGAAGAAATATGTAAATGTACTTAAAAGAGAACCTGTTAACTTATCCACATCAGCCTGCATTAGCTACTGGGTTTTTACTTATTTATTTAAAAATAACAATTAATTAACACTCCAACCTTTTGGGTCCTCTTGAAATAAGTGCTTTGGAAAGAAGCATGTTGTGAATAAATCAATAACCTTAAGCCAATCATAGTAAAATTTCTGAAAATCAAAGTGAAAAAAATCTTAAAAACAACTAAAAAGGGACAGACTACCTTCAAAGAAGTAATAGAACAACATACCTAGTGTCTCAATAGCAACTGTATAAGTCAGATGACTATATATTTTAATATATTTTTAATTTTTTATGTATAATATTTTAATATATAATAGATAATCAGATGACTGATATTTTTAAATATTAGAAAGAAAATAACTGTTAATCTAGAATTTTTTTTAATTTTTATTTTATTTTTAAACTTTACAATATTGTATTGGTTTTGCCAAATATTGAAATGAATCTGCCACAGGTATACATGTGTTCCCCATCCTGAACCCTCCTCCCTCCTCCATCCCCAATCTAGAATTCTATACCCAGCAAAAATACCCTTCAAAATAAACATAAAGAAATCATTTCAATTCAGACAAAACAAGTCAAAAAACTTCCCAGCAGACCCATATTAAAAGAAATAGTAAAGGAAGTTCTTTAGGCAGAAGGAAGATGATCTCAGATAAACGCTTAAAGATTTAGGGGGAAAAAAAAAAAAAGAAGACCAGTAAAAAAGGTAAAAATCATCTAAGAAACGAGTTGCCAGTCCAGGTTCGATGCACGATACTGGATGCTTGGGGCTGGTGCACTGGGACAACCCAGAGGGATGGTATGGGGAGGGAGGAGGGAAGAGGGTTCAGGATGGGGAACACATGTATACCTGTGGCAGATTCATTTTGATATTTGGCAAAACTAATACAATTATGTAAAGTTTAAAAATAAAATAAAATTTAAAAAAAGAAAGAAAGAAAAAAAAAAAAAAGGTAAAATATACATATGTGTGTGTACAGTAAGTCACTTCAGTCGTGTTCAACTCTTTGTGACCCCTTCACCTACCCTCAACAGCACTGGCTGGTTTTGGCAACTCCAGTAGACCAAGCATTCTAGGCCTATTTCAGATGTAAGGGATTCTTCAGAATCAGACAATTTTTAAAAATATGTGACCCCATGGACTATAAGCCAGCCAGGCTCCTTCTGTCCATGGGTTTCTCCAGGCATGAGGACTGGAGGGGGTTGCCATATCCTCCTCCAAGGGATCTTCCCAACCCAGGGATCAAACCCACATCTCTTGGAGCTCCTGCATTGGCAGGCAGGTTCATTTACCACTAGCACCAACTGTTTGAAGCCCCAAAACTAATACACATACACACACACATATATATATACACACAAATATATGCAATTAAATGTCCAAAATTTATTACTATTTCATGAACCCTTATTGTATCTACCTAGAACAGTTGTTGTTCAGTTGCTAAGTCATGTCTCTTTGCAACCCCAACAGGTTCCTCTTGCCCATAGGGTCACAAAGAGTTGTAACACCTAGAACAGTATTGATATTGCTATTCATATTTTAAAGAAGAAGAAAATAGCTAAGACATATCCAAAGTTAATTTGTTTAAAATCCTAAAGGTAACTTTGGCAAGGAAAGAATCTTTGTCTAGATTCCCCATAACAAAGCAAGCTGTTTCAGAAATCTATAATTAAGAAGACAAAATAATACATTAAAATTGAGAATAAGTAGGTCTAATAATTAGAGCTAAGTAGAAAATGTTGGCCTCACTAATGCTTTGACATTGAGAAACTATGTTCTTGGTAGTGCACCTGTGAACAACTAGATATTTTCTCTTTGTGCTGGAAGATTTTCGTCTGTTTCTAATCTCCTGTAAGCCAGAAGAAGCTAACTACTGCATCAAAGGGTCCCTTTTCCTGTGGCTTCCAGTTGAGTTTGGCCAATGAAGATCACTGGCAAGAAAGTGGAGAGAGGAGGAAAATGTGATCAAGGTATTTATTTCCTCAGCTCTGTCCTTGCTAGGTCACCAAAGTTGGTTGTGTCCCTCAACCTAAGACCACTGGGGCTGTCAGATGACCTTCTCCTACAACTAAAGCCACACCCTTCAAGATCCAGTAACCAATTCCTTGGGGTTTCCCTTGTGGCTCAGCTGGTAAAGAATCCGCCTGCAATTCAGGAGACCTGGCTTCAATCCCTGGGTTCTCTTGTTACTTCATATATAGAGAGGATAATAGTTCCCACTGTTGCTAGCCTCACTATCCCTTCATCATCCCTTATTATTATCTCTTACTCTTGTTTGTAACTCCTCTCTCAAATGCCCCATTTGATTGTGCATTTATTTGCTTCTGGGCTTCCCTCACAGCTCAGCTGGTAAAGAATCCGCCTGCAATACAGGAGACCCTGGTTCGATTCCTGGATCAGGAAGATCCGCTGGAGAAGAGATAGCTACCCACCCCAGTATTCTTGGGCTTCCCCGGTGGCTCAGCTGTTAAAGAATCTGCCTGCAATGCGGGACACCTGGGTTCTATCTCTGGGTTGGGAAGATCCCCTGAAGAACAGAAAGGCTACCCACTCCAGTATTCTGGCCTGGAGAATGCCATGGACTATAGTCCATGGGGTCACAAAAGAGTCAGACATGACTGAGTGACTTTCACTTCACTTTAGTTGCTTCCAAGACCCTGATCTATATAACTGCAGGTCAATATATTACATGGAAAGTAGACAACATAGAACAAATACTAAGAGCTCAGGCTCTTTACAGTCAGAAACAATGAAAATTGGATCCCTGCTCCAAAACTGTGTGGTTTTGGATAGTATGCTAACATCTCTAATCCTCTCTTACCTCATCTGTGAAATTAAAAAGTAATCCTAGTACTTGCTTCAAAAATAGTTGTTTGGTGTGAATTATTTAACGTAAAGAGCTTAACCCAAGTGCCTGGTACAAAGTAAGGGCTTAATACATGTTAAAAGAATATATGCTAAAAGAGCATTATTATTATTGATTATTACTGCTTAACATGTATGGTAGAAAATTGACCATATGACTACAAATTCTAGAATAAATTATTCATCTCAATCCAGCTTATTTTGGTTACTTTTTAATACATCAAGTTTCATACCAGAAAGCCATGTCAAAGAGGCAAACTGTACCTTTTACAACATTCCAGTTTGCCTACTCCAAGATTAAAATGCAACTAGTATGTATATGTTTTCTGTCTATGTAAATAAGCATCTGTATATTTTAGAAGTGAGCATTAACACAATAAGTGGTTCTGCTCCAGTTCAACATTACTGGGGAAAAAATAGTGGGATAAATCAGCTTAGTCTTACTTTAGCTGGCTCAAAACTTAAAGTAAATTCTAACTGGGTCAAGTGAAAGCAAATCATTTAAGTACATCATAACTTACATAACAAGGGATATATTAGATAGAAATTGAATGCTTGCTTCTGATCAGAAATGCCGAAGAATAATAGCAATAATTAGGAACTAAAACCAAGAACAGATCAAAGGGAAGATAAAGACCATCAAAATATAGCAATATAGCATCCGTCAATTTTAACAGATTGGCAAGTGTCAGTATGCATGCATCTGTGAGTAAAAAGACCAAATGCAGCCAGTAATACTAAAGCTGGGTGCATGATAGCTAGATTGATTGCATGTCTTCTGGAAAACAACTGCAGCTGGTGCCTGCAGGGTCTGCATAATAACAATATATTTGGCAGCACTAAAGAGATAACCATCTTCCAAATTTTCTCTAAGGATCAACAACAATAAAAGACCGCTGACTGCTATTTAAACCACAAAATGAAATTTTTTTTCCAAGTTGATTATGGTACAGGTTCAATAGGTTAAAAGAAAAAGAAAAGTATGACTTCTTCCTTTGTACTGTGTCAAGGTACAAGTTCAAGGTGGATTCCATGTACATTCCAGTTCAAGTTCTTGATCTTGGAAACCATAGTGAGTTGCCTTCCTGAATTAAATTCCTCTAAGAAACACAATTTCCAAATCCCTCCAATTTGAACTGTTTGAACTTGATGCAACCCAGCAAATGGAGGAGGCTAAAAAAGCTCTGTACACATGTGGACACTAAATGATGTTGCTGACTAAGTGACCTGTTACATAATATGTACCAGGAAATATCTAACTGTTTTGCCTAACTTTCCTATCTTGGATCCAATCTTTTAAGAGAGATATCATTCAGAGACAATGGATATATTTCTGCAAGGAATTTAATTCAATAACTAGAGAGTTATGTGTGCTTTCCCGATGGCTCAGCAGGTAAAGAATCTGCCTGCAATGCTGGAGATACAGGAGATGTGGGTTGATTCCCTGGGTCAGGAAGATCCCCTGGAGAAGAAAAAGGGCAACCCAGTTCAGTATTCTTGCCTGAAAAATCCCATGGACAAAGGAGCCTGGCCGGCTACAGTCCAAAGGGTCACAAAGAGTTAGACATGACTGAGCGACTAAGCACAGCGCCCGCACACACACAGAGTTATAGGCTCTCTAATGAAAATAATCGTCAAGTGAGAAAATTGGCAAGTGCACCAAATCTAATAACAGTGTTGGCTAAAACATATATAGTAGTGCTATTAGTACTTGTATTAACTTATCCATTTCCCGTAACAACTCCATGTGGTAGGTATTTAAATTCTCTGTGCCCCATTCTACAGAAAGGGGATCTGAGGCACAAAGAATTTAGATATCTTGCTCAAGGTCTCAGGGTTAGTGAGTAAGTGAGTAAACTTCCTCCACTTTAACCATCGTGATATCTTAACAGTAAAAATACAGCTTTTAAAAATATTCCTGAACCATGATATTACTGAACTGATTAAGGTTCTTCTAAATCTCTATTCAGGAGAAGGCAATGGCACCCCACTCCAGTACTTTTGCCTAGAAAATCCCATGGACGGAGGAGCCTGGTAGGCTGCAGCCCATGGGGTTGCTACAGTTGGACACAACTGAGAGACTTCACTTTCACTTTTCACTTTCATACATTGGAGAAGGAAATGGCAACCCACTCCAGTGTTCTTGCCTGGAGAATCCCAGGGACGGGAAGTCTGGTGGGCTGCCATCTATGGGGTCGCACAGAGTCGGACACGACTGAAGCAACACAGCAGCAAATCTCTATTCTCTCCTCTCTCTTCTATTTATTCTCAAATTAACTATTCAAAGCTAAATTTTCAAACAAATAAGAGAACTGAACATATCTCTCCTAAAAAAGAAAAAGCCATCTTAAGATTTCTAAACAATCAAATTTCAGAAGACTCGCTATGGTAAAAATGTAGAGGACTGAAAAACTGAATTTGATAACTATTTATAAGGTATCCAATTATTCAACAAGTTTTCAATAACATGATGGTGCTTGGATCTAACAAAATTGATTCTTCCCTATGATTGATGTTTAAAGAGAAGCATCCTAGAGATAGAGAACAAGAGTATGGATACCAAGCAGAGAAGGGAATGAACTTGGAGATTGGGATTGACACATAGACACTACTATGTATAAAATACATAACTAATGCATAACTAATGAGAACCTACTATATGTCATAGGGAACTCTACTCAATACTCTCTACATGGGATACTACCTACATGCGAAGGAAATCCAAAAAGATGGGATATATGAATAGATATATTTGATTCACTTTGCTGTGCAGCAGAAACTAACAAACATTGTAAAGCAACTACACTCCAATAAAACTATTTAAAAACATTTTAAATACAGAAATAATAATAGCATCCTCTCACAGTTTTGAATGCACCATTCTAACACCTCAACTCAGAACTTACCAAATATATTATCAAATGTATGTTTTTAACTGGTTCTACTTTTAACACAACATAATCAACAGAACTCCAGGAGTCAGCTGCACTGACTGCACTGCACCACAGTATGGTGAAACATCTTTTGTTAAACGCTTTATTTTTTTTAAAAAGGTAGAAGGCATGTGCCTAAGAAAGGATCTATTCCTTCTTGCTCCTCTGCTTCTTAGCTCCTCTATCATCTACAGACTGCTATATCTGATGCCAGAATCACCTAAGTGTAATTGGCAAAATGCATCTACTAGCTTTAGATTCTAAAATTCCTAAGCCAAGTCACCTATAGCTAAAGACAAATCAACAGTTACAATCACTTAGAGAAACACTTCTTTATATTCTTTATTCATATAGATACATTTTGTTCTTTGCAAGTACATAGTTTACCTTATGTTCTAAAGCAGTTTTTATGTTTTCAGAACAGTGATATTCTTTATAGTGATTATTTCACTCTAAAACAAAGTTGATACCTACTCAGTACATTCATAAGAGCAAGGATTCATAGGAGAAAAATCAATCATCTGAGATATCCACTGAATTCTGAAATAATTCACAACAGGTCATCTCTGGAGCCATAAGTTTTTCATTTCTACATGTTCTTTTACTCTGGCTTGTTTTCTAAGGCTTACATCCCAGAAAATCAGAATGTTTTCCCTTTCATGTCAACAATGACTCTTTTTAAAGGTCTTTTCTATATCAGGGCTGAAATATACTTCCACTGAAATGTTCTTTTTACTCTGCAACTCTTGAAGATAACCAGGCACAGAAAGACACAAACTTTCCTTTGAAGAGTAAATGTTACTGGCACTTGGTCTTTTTTTCTTCCCTGTTGTTTGTAACAGGAGTATTAAGTTCTAAGATTCAAGATACACTATTGAATTCTATCTGGTTTCCTATCCTAAACAAACCACAATTGGAGGTACCAAATTAATTCTGAGCAAATTTGCTTCAGGGCACCTGCAGGGTCCATGGACCTTTAATCTTCACATACCAAGAGTGTTTATTCACCCCTGTTGGAAAGAAATACAGGTTTGGGAAGTCAAAGGTTAGTCAATGGAGGAGAAAAATGGGGTAGACTCTCTCAAGACGACAGAAGAAAATAGTGAACCTGGCAAGTGTTTTCCCTGGCAAGCTGAGAGAACTGCCAAGTTTGGGTCAGAGGTCTAATTTAAGTAGGAGTTCCGTCTTGCTCTTTTTAGATTACCACAATCTCAACAAAGCAAGTGATCATTCCAACTTAAAGATTTACCAAATTACAAACCCAAAATGAAAGCACACTAAATAATTTAATTTATGAATAATACTTGCTTTAAATTAACTGGGTGTCAAGCTTGTTTATAATATTTAATAAAACCTTATCAAATGTCATCCATTCACAAATTAAAATCTGATGATACAGCATTTTATATGATATGTAATGGTTTCCATAATTCTATAACTTAAAGTACCAATCAATTCCAAGCCACATTCAGAAAGGTATCATCAACAGTCACTATTTATAATATCTTCTGGGCTATTTGGTCAACAGTATGGTTTAAACACTTATAGGTGTGGTGATTAAATCACACTGCAAAGTATTTTCAGAAATTTTTTTTCTTGATTTCCCTGCCAACTACATGTTTTAAATACTCATATATTTTCTTCAAAGTCAGTGTTTTCTGAAATAAAAAGTCTAGACTGCCTTTTTTAATTTAGAGGTGGTAGAGAAAAATAAAGACATTCAAAAAGATAAGGAAAAAATAGAAATGGACTTAAGAATTAAAAGCAGAACTGAAGTTTAAAATTTAGCTATCACATACAATGTTGACTCTTATAAAATATATATATATATATCTTAATTTTGCTCACATTATTGCATCAATTAAAAATTTAACTATATAGCCTGTAATCTTTAAGTTACTACTATAGAAATGCTTTTTGATCATTTTCCATTTCAAACCTAAAATTAACAAAAAGTTCGTATGAATAACAACTGTTAAAAATCAATGGCAATTCACCTCTCTCTCTCTTTCTCTAGTTTTATTAATTAGGGAAAAACCTCTCTGAATTTCTGCCTCTTTGATTTCATTTTATATCCAACATCACCTAAGTACAAATCCCAACACTACTTGCTTTAAAAATAGATTATATAACATCTCTATATATCCTTTAATCTACAATCATATTTCAAAAATTCAATATGCTCACTCAGGAGGTTATAAAAATTTTTTAATCTACTAAATAAAAGACTAAGTAAAAGGTTATATTGGCCTCATTCTAACAATAGACATATTAAATTATTTCTAACTCCACCAAGCTCTACTTAGGAAAGGAGCATCTATTTGAAAAAGTCTTAGATGAAATAAATGTATCATCAAGAAAAATCATTTTAAATGAATCACAGGGTATCACAGAATAGCTTTCCTTTTTTATTGTGTCATTTACATGGATGAACACTAAAAGCAACCATTTGAACTTCTAGATGAATTGGTAATTACCTAGAAAATCACATTTTGCTTCATGAATATAAATTCATTTTTAATGTTTATCATGTTCAGACTTCTTAAAATACAAGCATGACTAAGATAACATAAAAGCTTCTAAATGTGATTTATTTAGTAAGGACATAACTCTAAGGTATCACATTAAAGTTGCCACTTAAAGCTCGGGTATCCAGCAGCTAAAAGGGTCAGCTGCATTACTGAAAGTGAGAGGGCAGATGCTGCCTATTAATAATGCCACTGCCTTAAATCAACAGCAGCCTACAGCCAAGGCCTCCTTCACCCTCCCCTCTTCAGAAAGCCACCCACAACCTGCCAACTGTGAAGGGGAGGAAAGATAAATACATAAATACGTACATACATACACACACGCATACGTACATACACATAAGAAAGTGTTTTGTGTGTGGGAGGAGAGGGCGTTGCTGCTGATGACAACAGTAAACATCTCCAAATGGAAAGATATTTAGAATTAGTCTTATTGCTACTAGCTGGTCAGATCAAAGTTAAACAGCATCGTATAATACAGAACAAATCATTCATCTGTAGAAGCTTCTTAGGAAATATACATGAAACTAAGATTCACAGTCTGATGTTTCTGTGCTTTTAGTTCAGAGATTCCAGGTCATTGGAGAGAAAGGGAGAAAACAGCCTTAAGATCTCTCCGCCAACAAACATTAAGGCAACGTAATACGTGCTCCACTGAGAAATGAAGTAGCGTTAAAATGTTGATATTTTAAACGGGCACATTAAAGCAACACATAAGATTGTGTTCAATCTCTTCATATAGGAAAAAGCTTAAGTCCCCCAGAAGCAGACGGTGATGAAATAAACAGGTATACAACAAAGACTAAAAGAAGATATTGGGTGAATTAACTATATTACTCATTCGATAATTACAGAAATTAAAAGTATATGAATCACAAAGACCCAGTGGTCTACAGACATAGGTTTTTAATCTGCTGGTTAAACAAAATACAATATTATTTAAACACACAGAAAAGAGAAAATGGAAAACAAACCATAGATAATACGCTGCACTTAGTCTCATCTATTCTACAAGGCAGTTAATTTTATTATAAATTTTCTTAACACTGATTCTAGATGATATTATGTGACCTCAAGAAACAATATTTCAATAGAAACAACAGAAGTCTGCATTATAAGGTATGAATTGTTTATTGTCTAAGTAGAAATATACTCTGACCTACATTGATTTCTTTCTCCTGTGAGTCCTTTGCTTATCTATTTCATCACTGTATGAAAAACGTCAAAAGGTGCAAATTTCCTGTTTTTAGATAAATATTACAGATGTAATGTACAACATGACAAATATAATTAACACTGCTGTATGTTTTATATGAAAGTTGTTAAGATGGTAAATCCTAAGAGTTCTCATAACAAGCAAAAAAATTTTCTACTTCTTTCATTTTGAATGCATATAAGATGATGAATGTTCACTAAACTTATTGTGATAATCAATTCATGACGGATATAAGTCAAATCATTATGCTATACGCCTTAAACTTATATAGTGCTCTACATCAATTATAGCTCTATAAAACTGGAAGAAAAAGTTAAAAACTCCACAAATATTTATAATGAGTGAATTTAATTGCATGTAAATTATACCTCAATAGAGTTGATTTTTATAAAGAAAAAAAAAACCTGAGGTTTCTCACAAAGAGCATCAGAATAATTTCTAATTATCAAAAAATTGTTGCTGCTATAACCCACTGTATTTTCACTCATATTATTTCAAGTGGCATTCGTGATACATATGTATAAGTTTGATAAGAATATAAAATACTTCCATACAAATTATGTAAGTCAAAGAAATTCTGACATAATCCATTAGAAGATAATTAAATATACTTTCTATGAAGTGGTATGAGACATCTTGTACATAACATACTTGAATTCATGACTGCTGACATAAAGTCAGTGCCAATAGAAACATAATTCTTTTAAAATTTCTTTTCTAAAACCTAAAACAACAGTACAGGCATACTCATTAGCATAATAAATAACTGTGCATATAAAGGAGTCAAACTGTAATCATGCTCTTCATGAAATAAGGATCTAAGACTCTTCATGAGGTTTTCATCTATGTTTGACCTGAATAAACAAATAAATATTCCATAAACAAATTCCCGTCGTCCATAAAAGAGAAGACAGGATTACTGAGACTACAACTAAATTTCCACAAAATTGAAAATGCTTTTTTCAGGCCATTAGTAGGTTACAACTAATTGGTCAAAAATAATTTTTTAAGTAGCCAAACTAAATTCCCACAGGCAAAGTGTTCAGGCTGTGAAGCAGTGTAACTTTGACCCTTCTAACTGAGTCACTTGTTTTCAATTTCTTCATTTATCCCCTCAGTCAGTCAGTCAGTCAGTCATTAAACCAAAATTCATTGAATACCAATTCACTTCCAGGCTTGAAGAAATTGAATAGGGTGGTCCCTATGTGAAAAGACAAAATGCTCATTCTTTTTTTTTTTCAGCTTTGCTGCTGCTGCTGCTATGTTGCTTCAGTCGTGTCCGACTCTGTGCAACCCCACAGACGGCAACCCACCAGGCTCCTGTCCCTGGAATTCTCCAGGCAAGAACACTGGAGTGGGCTGCCATTTCCTTCTCCAATGCATGAAAGTGAAAAGTGAAAGTGAACTCCCTTAGTCGTGTCCGACTCTTCGCGATCCCTTATTGAGGTACAATTGGCAAATAAAATTGTATATGTTTAAAGACGCTGGGCTGGAAGAAGCACAAGCTGGAATCAAGATTGCCAGGAGAGATGTCAATAACCTCAGATATGCAGATGACACCACCCTTATGGCAGAAAGTGAAGAGAAACTGAAGAGCCTCTTGATGAAAATGATAGAGGAGAGTGAGAGAGTTAGCTTAAAGCTCAACATTCAGAAAACTAAGATCATGGCATCCGGTCCCATCACTTCATGGGAAATAGATGGGAAAACAGTGGAAACAGTGTCAGACTATTTTTGGGGCTCCAAAATCACTGCAGATGGAGATTCCAGCCATGAAATTAAAAGACGCTTACTCCTTGGAAGGAAAGTTATGACCAACCTAGACAGCATATTCAAAAGCAGAGATATTACTTTGCCAACAAAGGTCCATCTAGTCAAGGCTATGGTTTTTCCAGTGGTCATGTATGGATGTGAGAGTTGGACTGTGAAGAAAGCTGAGTGCCGAAGAATTGATGCTTTTGAACTGTGGTGTTGGAGAAGACTCTTGAGAGTCCCTTTCTGCAAGGAGATCCAACCAGTCCATTCTGAAGGCGATCAGCCCTGGGTGTTCTTTGGAAGGAATGATGCTAAAGCTGAAACTCCAGTACTTTGGCCACCTCATGCGAAGAGCTGACTCATTGGAAAAGACCCTGATGCTGGGAGGGATTGGGGGCAGGAGGAGAAGGGGACGACAGAGGATGAGATGGCTGGATGGCATCACCGACTTGATGGACATGAGTTTGAGTGAACTCCGGGAGTTGGTGATGGACAGGGAGGCCTGGTGTGCTGCGATTCATGGGATCGCAAATAGTAGGACACGACTGAGAGACTGAACTGAACTGAAAGTATACAATGTGATGATTTGATTGAAATACATACACTTTGTGACATGATTATCATAATCAGACTAACACATACATCACCTTACATGGTTGCCAGTTTGTGTGTGTGTTCGTGTGTGTGTGTGTGTTAAGAATGCTTAAGGTTTACTCTCTCAGCAAATTTCAAGTATACAACACAGTATTATTAACTACGGTCATCATGCTGTATATCAGATCCCTAGAGCTTATTAATCTTTTAACTGAAGCCTTGTACTGTTTGACCAGAATCTCTTAATCCCCTCACCCCTAACAACCAGTCACAATCTGAGGTGCTCATTCTATAAGCTAACTTCCTGGAGAAAAATCTCAGCTGGAGAAGGTAGTATCCCCAGACTTGAAACTAAAATGTCTTCAAAGACTACATATAATAGGACCACAGTCCTGACCCCAAAAAGAGCCTAGATTGGGGAACTAAGATCTAGTACAATTCACACCTGAACACGAATGACTTGTTTCTGTGATACATGGCATTCTGAATGAATTTCACCTAATACTGCTGTTCAGTTTAGCTTGTTTTTAAAAGACCAAACATTGTAGACACTGGGCTTCTAGAAAGTAGTGAATTTCACTATATATTTGAGTACTAGCTGGGAGATTCAAACTGCTTAAAGATGAGATTTGCCAAAACTCAAAGTACTATATTAATTCATTTTCATATTGCTAATGGTAAAGAATACAAAAGCTGGATTCCCTGAGCTCAAATGTAACATAATCTTGGAAGACTTTTTCAAATAAACACGAATTTTTTAAAAATATATACAAGCTGGAAGAAAGATACATACTGGTGGGGAATAATGCAAGAGAGAGAACAGAGTCTCCCTAAAAGCAATACATAAGAAAAAGTTAAAAAAATAAAAAGCAACACATAACTATTGCTTGACTTTCTAAAGTATTTTTAAATTATAGCACATAAAAATGGGCAAAAGTAACCAAGATAAGAATTATATTCTAGCAAACACAAATTGTTTGATAAAAGTGCCAAAAAAACAACAATAAAATTTATGAGATCTGCCTCTAGGCAGACACCAATAAATAAAAATAATTTTATAATATTTTATGTTATTTAAAGAGAAATTTATTTTGCTTAGCTATTTTAAATTTGTTAAACTACAAAAATTATATATTTGCTGAACTGAAACTGGCACAAATAACTATTACTATAATTGTTAATATTTTCTTTAAAGTAATTTTTGTGTAGAAAATAGTAATATACATTTTCATTCCTGGCAAAGACATAATAGTCTGGGGGAAAAAGAAATAAATACATAGGTTTAGTGAATCATGTACACTATATCCCTTACTCACAAAGTAACTTATTTCAATGATATATAATGAAATCCCTATACTTAATTCTAAGTCATGAAATGGTAAAGAATCCGCCTTCCAATGCAAGGAGACACAGGAGACGCAGGTTCAATCCCTGGGTCAGGAAGATCCCCTGGAGCAGGAAATGGCAAACCCATTTCAGTATTCTTGCCTGGGAAACCCATGGACAGAGAAGACTGGAGGGCTACAATCCATAAGGTCACAAACAGCTGGACACGACTGAGCATGCACAGACACACGCATCCCAAATAAGGGAAATCTATTCTGGCACCCCACTCCAGGATTCTTGCCTGGAAAACTGTCAAACAGAGGAGCCCGGCGGGCTACAGTCCACAGGGTCACAAAGAGGCAGACACGACAGAATGCCTGAGCACACGTGCACACACACACACACGCTCTAATCTTAGAGTACATCATTTCTGGGCATTACTTCTATTAATAGCATACAGCTATGCCACACACACCAAAAACTAAAAAAATAAAACAGCATATCTTTCAACAAACTGTAACTTTGATTATTGTAATCTTCTTTCCACAAAACTACACAATAAGTTCTAATTTTTGCCATTTTTATATGGTGATGCTTTAATGGTTGCGGTAGCTGCAGTGATGTCAGTTATACTAAAGAACAACGGATGGGCTGGATGGAAGAACAAAGCTCTTCCTACCATCTGGAAGCCTGAAAACATTGAAAAAGCAGCAAGATAACTTTTTTATCTCCATCCATCCATTACTCCCAAAGTGATTATGTTTTAGTTTTTCATATATTTCTGCTAAACTTTGAATACTGTTACCACAGAAACTGTTCCTACTGCTTGATCACTCACACATCAGTTCCATGCTGCATTCACACAATATGGGCATTGCTGACACTTTGCAAAGTAGATAATTTTTTTTTAACTACAGATCTTGACAGATGTTATATATGTTTTTTTCTATCATTAACAAAGTTTTTTTAAAAGGAAGGAAATGTAGATCCTTTATACTCCTAAAAGTTAAAAGTTAACAGAAAATTCATTGCTAAAGGTGAACTATTGTATGGTCCAAATCAGAATAACTTTCTTTTCAATATAAATTTTTAAATATTCAATTAATATGAACGGTATCCACTTATTTGAAATATGAAAGTAACAAGATGGGATACAAAGAGGAGAGAAATTTGCTGTTGGAAATAAATATAAATGAGAAATAGAAGGTAGAATTTTTTTCATGGTATCTTGACCATTGAAAGCTAGTAATTTCTAATTTACAAACCATAACTTTTAAATAAAAAGGAAAAAAGACCAATTTTCTACAATACTGTTCTTCTTAATTAAAACACTTAATAATTTACCTTTCATTTTTTATTCATTCAAAAATATTATGTTTATATCCAAACTATTCTGGTTTAAATGAAAGAGCCTTGGGAGCAACATTATTTTTCCAAAGAACTGAAGTTGATTTTTAGAATACCTGAGGCTTTCTAAAAGCTGTTTAAAAAACATATCCCGATTCTTCCACCCCTCAGTCCCACAGTTCAAAAGTAATCACTTTTGTTTTAGGCTTCTACCTTCTGGTTTTTCAAATGTTTACCATTTTAATTTCAAACAATATACTTTCAGTACATTGAATATTGGATAGCAGTAATCTGAAAGGGAAACAATTGTTTTGGAGAAAAGAAAGGCATGAGAGATTTTAGTAGAAACAAAAAGAGTTGGGACTTCTAGTAGCATGGTAGACTACATACTCTAAAGGACCCTAGCACTTTCTGCTTTTCTATTAATGTTAGAACATTAACCCATATTGGAGAAGGAAATGGCAACCCACTCCAGTATCCTTGCCTGGAGAATCCCAGCAACAGAGGAGCCTGGTGGGCTGCCATCTATGGGGTCACACAGAGTCAGACACGACTGAAGTGACTTAGCTGCATTAACCCAAACATGCTATAATTAGTGGTTTATATGTTTGATTATGAACTCGGCATAGATTGATCTTTGTGCTTCAGTTTTATCACTTATAAAATAGAAATAGTAATAATATTAGTAACAATGACAATTCTTAGAAGAATTAAATAAATTACTATGTATAAGACATTTAGAACACCGCCTGGTGCACGGTGAGTGAAATGCAAGTGCAAGTTACTCACTCCGTCGTGTCCGATTCTTTGTGACCCCATGGACTGTAACCCACCAGGCTTCTTGGTCCATGGAATTCTCCAGGCAAGAATACTGGAGTGGTTTGCCATTTCCTCCTCCAAAGTGAAATAAATATCAGCTATTATTGTCATATGGACTATTGGAACAGTGTTACGGTAAAAGAACACATTAACAATTGGACAATCAACGTATGCTCTAAAACATCTTATAATACATCATATATACTTTCTACAAATATTAAAATATTCTCACTCTAAAAACCCGGTGTACGAGACAGCAAAAGAGACACTGATGTATAGAACAGTCTTATGGACTCTGTGGGAGAGGGAGAGGGTGGGGAGATTTGGGAGAATGACATTGAAACATGTAAAATATCATGTAAGAAATGAGTTGCCAGTCCAGGTTCGATGCACGATACTGGATGCTTGGGGCTAGTGCACTGGGACGACCCAGAGGGATGGTATGGGGAGGGAGGAGGGAGGAGGGTTCAGGATGGGGAACACATGTATACCTGTGGTGGATTCATTTTGATATTTGGCAAAACTAATACAATTATGTAAAGTTTAAAAAAAAATTAAAAAAATAAAAAATAAAAAAATTTGAAAATTTAAGATGACTTTTTGATAAACTACAGGGGGAAACTGTACAATAAATCTTTCTTTCTGCACTAAGCAAAGTTTCCACATAGCCAAGGCTTATCAAGATTTAAACATAAGTTCTAATTAGAACATAGGTGCTCCATTAATGAATTAGTATTCAGTAACGGCACCTGTCATCTTCTACTTAATTAAAGCAAAACACTTTAACATTTAATTAGTACAGTTTTCTTTATGGTTTTAAATCTTACACACTCAAAATAAATTACATCAACACCTGAATCTTTCTTTTGCAGTATATCAATAAAGCAGGTAGTAACTGTTTCTATTTTACACCTATTTTAAATAGTAAACTGCATTTCAGTGAACAAAAGGTAGTAGACTTTATCTACAGGCAGGAAAACCAGTGAATACAGATCACCAATTGTAGAATATGTGGTAACACTCTATCTATTCAGCGACAGATTCCATGGGTCATGAAAGCCAGATAATTGAGAGTTAAAGTCCTATTTTTGCAGGTGAGATTTCACTCACTTACCAGTTCCAACTTAAAATTATATACAGGACTTAAATGATAACATGATTACTTGACTATATTATTTTTTCAGCCCCATTTTTTTTTGTAATTTCTAGTATCTTGAGATGAAATAATGCAACATCACTCTTCCCAATCTGTATTTTAAAGATGTAGGGAGTTAGTGAAGACTTGTAAACGATTAAGCATTTTATAAGTTTCAAATGAGTTACTAATGTAGTTCTCTTTAGAATTTAAGATCCTAATGATGCTATGATGCCAGCACACAACAGGCAATAAATATGCATTGATGTATTCTCCTTTCAGATAACAAGTGATTCTAATCTTAAGGCATCCGGTTTTAGCTTATACAGTTAAGATTTATATATTTACAAATACTGTTTTTCATCTTGGCAATATCCTAGATATGCACTCCAATGCTAGTTCAGAAATACAGACCATGTACTGGTTAACAAGTTAAAAGAACGAAGTCCTAAAAGTTCCCAAGTTCTTAGCAGCAGCATATAATCTAATATACCCCCCAAAATCACTTTCTTTCCCTTTAATATTCTCCAGTAAGTAACTTATTTTCCTCTGGGACTATATTCCTCTAGGAAATACAAATAATTTTTAATAATTTAGAAACAAATTTAAAACCTCATTTTATCTTTGAAACAAGAGTATGTGAAGTGAGGAGAGAAAACATAAAATTATGTATTTTCCAGAAAGATGAAAGCAAAGTCACCAACTGATACAAATGATCTCCAAGACCAAAGGGTCACGAAGCTATGCGTTTAATGAAAGATAAAACTTACCCTAACGAGTGAAAAGCATAACACTTTCCTGCTGCTACCACTCTACTGCACAACTGACCCCTCTGCCAGCCCCCTCATCCACTATGAAACTAACTCTCATATCAGTATAGGATAGAAATCAGAAACTAAACACAAAGCTCTTCCACATAGATCATTTTCTTTGAGCGCTTAGTTCACAGCCTCTATGACAGTAAGTCCAAAAAACTTTTCAGTGGAAATACATAATAATAAGAGGAATTCTACCATTAAAACATTTAATTTATAAAACAGAAAAGAATAAACCTAACTGGCATTCTGAGTGCAACTCCTTACCTTGGCTGTACAGTGTTTCTAAAGCCTCTGGAAGGCAAATTAGACAGACACTATGGAATGTACCAAAGTCAAATAATCTGCAACTGTAATTCCTATTAAACTTTTCATGAGAAAGGAAGATGCTGTGTTTTACATTACTACATACAAAAACCAAATGATAATGAAAACATGAGACCACAAATGGAAGATTTCTAACTTTCATAAGAAAAGTTTTTCTTAGGATTATAGCCCCAACTGATAAATAACAATAAATATATGACTTTTTAATTTACTTATATGATTACTGCAAGTCGTTTCAATGTGAATAAAATACTTATCGAAGGAGCAACACTACAGTTATAAAGCAACATAAAAAATGACAGGTCATAGGTCAACCATGGTTTAGCTACATGACTATAAGGACTTCACAAGCACAATTCTTATTCAATTGACATAAAATCCAATCAATATAAAACCTAGAAATCACCTCATTAAAGACCTTGACCATACACAATGGAAATACTGTATATGCATACAAGTAATGATGACCATCGAAAGTAATGCAATTCACTTTACCCCCAAATGCTTCAATAGAATTGACATAATTTGTCCACATCGTGGTTACTGAGGTATCAACCATAAGCAGTAGAAAAAAAATACCAAATATGATAAATTCTGATCTCCCTTCTCTTCTTTCCCCCATATCTCCTTATATTAAGTTATAGTCAATTGTGTTACACTTGGGCTTCCCAGGTAGCTCAGTGATAAAGAATTCGCCCTACAATGCAGGAAACGCAGGTTCCATCCCTGGGTGAGG
Organism: Bos taurus; assembly: GCF_002263795.3. Taxonomy (NCBI): domain Eukaryota; kingdom Metazoa; phylum Chordata; class Mammalia; order Artiodactyla; family Bovidae; genus Bos; species Bos taurus. The sequence continues at coordinate 63,577,379 of NC_037331.1, forward strand.
AAGATCCCCTAGAGAAGGAAATGGCAACCCACTCCAGTATTCTTGCCTGGGAAATCTCAGGAACAGAGGAGCCTGGTGGGCTCATGGGTTACAGCCCACGGAGTCGCAAAGAGTAGGACACGACTGAGCAACTCACAGCACAGCAGGTCCATGCATGCTCAGTCACTAAGTCATGTCTACTCTTTGGGACTCCAGGGGCTGTAGCCCACCAGGCTCCTCTGTTCACAGGACTTCCCAGGCAAGAATACTGAAGTGGGTTGCCATTTCCTTCTCCAGGGGATCTTCCCCACCCAGGGATGAAACCTGCGTCTCCTGCATTGTATGATGAATTCTTTACCACTGAGCTACCTGGGAAGACAGCTGGCAGGTCCATCAGGTCCCATATTGAAACTTCTCTTTTCAGATAGGGGTTCTCTTGCTCTATTTATAACATAATATGCTATATAATATTAATATTTCTGGATAGCAACCAAATGATAAGCTTATGCCACTCAAGTCACAACGAGTTTCTTTAACACTGATTTATCACTATTAACACAGAAAAGATATTTTTTACTTCTCAAATAAAGTGAAAAGACAAAACAAAACAAAAATTAAACAAGCAAATAAAAAAACAGAGGAAGGAACTAGACTTTCCAGGATAAAATAATAATGAAAACACTGAAAATCAGTAAGCTTCATCACAGTGAAATGAGCTAAGTCAAGCTTAATTTAATTACAGTAACAAAAACACCAGTTTTAATCAAATAAAAATTTTTTTCAGTCACCAAAAGAATATACATTCTGACTTATAGTGAGGAAAATGGAAGGTTAGGAAAACAATCAAATTAATGACAAAACCCACTATGTTAAACTTTAAAAGGGTATTCAAATTCCCTTTAGTTGATCTAGAATTTAGCTATAATGAACACTGCAGGAAATAAAACCAAATATGAACCAGTCAGAAAGGACAGTGAGATAACTAGTTACTAAAGACAGTGATATATTCTGTGTAAAATTAAGAGCTCAGCCACCTTTCAAGGACTATATCTTTCTTAAAAGGTTCCCATTTTATTTTTTTTTTATTTTATTTTATTTTTAAACTTTACAATATTGTAATAGTTTTGCCAAATATCGAAATGAATCTGCCACAGGTATACCTGTGTTCCCCATCCTGAACCCTCCTCCCTCCTCCCTCCCCATACCCTCCCTCTGGGTCATCCCATTTTATTTTAAAAATTTTTCCCAAAAATCTCACTATACTGTTCAATCTCTAGATTGAACAGAAATTATTTTTAAAAAGTAAATGGTAGTCAGAACTGGAAAAAAGCCAATTTCTAAAAAAAAAAAAAAAACACCTAAATTCAGTACTATTCAAATCTAATTTCCAACTAGATTTTTTCCTGCAATTTAATAATATGACTCTAAGGCTCCTCTGAAATGTTCAATTCAATATCGCAACAGTCCTCAAGCAACTGCTCCAATAGCTAACTAAAGAGCCATACAAGAGCTGAAAGAAACACACAGACACAAAATCATTGGGAAAATGAAGAAATGGAGAAGAAAGTATAGAAAACAATCCTGAAAATTGTAAATTCAGAACCTAAAAGAAATTTAAACTAATTATCAAGTAGATAAAGCCAAAGTACAGCTTTAGCTTATGCCACACCCCAGCTTCATTTCATAGAGATCAGCTGAACAAAGGTAGGAGGATGTTTTATCCTTCTTCCTTTAGCTCAATAGCTACCCTAATCTAGTTCAGAAACCCAGGTTCCATAAACTTCGCTGACATCTTTTACTACTCAAACTTGACCCATTATGGAAGCAAGGTATTTTATCCCATCAGAACCTTTCCCACTTCTGCCACTGCCCTTGGCCTCTCTACACTACATCTAGACAGAGGTAACAATTTCTATAAAACAAGTAAGGGATAGAAATTGATAGTAGCATATTATATGCTCAGCAAGAGAACCCCAAAATAAACACTAACATGTTTCAAAGTAAGACATACCCGGTACAAGTATGTGCATACTTGTTACTCTGTCATGTCTAACTCTTTGAGACCCCAAAGACTGTAGCCCACCAGGCTGCCCTGTCCATGGTATTTCCCAGGCAAGAATACTGGAATGGGTTGCTATTTTTCCAGGGGATTGCATCTCCTGCATTGACAGGGGGATTCTTTGTATTGAGCCACCTGGGAAGCCCTCCCAGTACAAGTCCATCATGGGAGTTGTAGCCTGCCAGGCACTACACTGGTTCATAACAATGATGCAGGAGGTGGGAGGCATGTCAGAAGGGAAGAAGATAGCACTTCAGCAGACTTAAAAAATCTTCAATAGTAGACATTAAAAAGAGTAAAACCAGTGCTGTGGAAGCATTGATACACAGCACAAAATTCAGACAATCTCCCAGAAAATAAGAAGAAAAATGACAAAATAAAAATTATGAGGAAGAACATAGCTGATATAAGGAACAGAAAATAAATAGTCAAACAAAAGACATTCATTTCCCTGAAGTATGGACTATATCAAATAAAACTGAATGAATAATCGGAACGCACAATAGAAGGAAGCTTTCTTCAGCAATAAAAGAAATAGTCTAAACTGATTAAATCCACCACATTCCCAACTAAATCAAAGAAAATGGCATAACACAAGTATATAGTGACAAATGTGGCACTTGCTGAAAAAAAAATGAAAAATATTCTTCAAGCAAGCATACACAAAGAATTAGCTACTTACAATAGAACAAAAATCAAGTTTTCCATAATTCTCCCCCCAGAAACTATAAACATCAACTGATTTTTTTAAAAATGCTGCTACTGTTAATGCTAAGTCACTTCAGTCGTGTCCGACTCTGTGTGACCCCATAGACAGCAGCCCACCAGGCTCTGCTGTCCCTGGGATTCTCCAGGCAAAACCACTGGAGTGGGTTGCCATTTCCTTCTCCAATGCATGAACGTGAAAAGTGAAAGTGAAGTTGCTCAGTCGTGTCCGACTCTGAGCGACCCCATGGACTGCAGCCTACCAGGCTCCTCTGTCCATGGGATTTTCCAGGCAAGAGTACTGGAGTGGGGTGCCATTGCCAGCCAAAGACAGATAGCAAAACTCCTCAAAACTTACCAAAAACAGTAGAAAGTATGACAATAACAAGAAATGACCCCATTTAAAAAAGGGGGTGAGGGGAAATTGAGCAAGGAAATCACTACAATCATAATCAACAAATGTTGAGGACAAATATCTTATTTAATTTTTATTGAAGTATAGTTGACATAATTTCCAGGTATATAGCAAAGTGATCTAGTAATACATATGCTGCTGCTAAGTCGCTTCAGTCGTGTCCAACTCTGTGCGACCCCATAGACGGCAGCCCACCAGGCTCCCACATCCCTGGGATTCTCCAGGCAAGAACACTGGAGTGGGTTGCCATTTCCTTCTCCAGTGCATGAAAGTGAAAACTGAAAGTGAAGTCACTCAGTCCTGTCTGACCCTCAGTGACCCCATGGACTGCAGCCCACCAGGCTCCTCCATCCATTTGATTTTCCAGGCAAGAGTACTGGAGTAGGGTGCCATGCCTTCTCCATGATGTTTAATAGGTGCTAACAAATGTTAGTTCCCGATGGTAAGTTTGGAACAACTTTGGTGGAACAGCTGTTAGTTTTATTTTTGGTTTTCTTACTTGTATCTTTCAATAATGCTTAAGTTTTATCTCTCTCTTTCTGTTGTTTGTTTGCTTGTTTGGGGTTTTTTTTTGGGGGGGGGTGGCGGGGGAGGCGTCACATTGCATGCCTTGCAGGATCTCAGTTCCCAGATCAAATCCAGGCCCACAACAGTGAAAGTGCTAAGTCCTAACCACTGGAATGCCAGGGAATTCTGGATAATGTTTGAGTCTTAAATAGTGTACACAGTTCTATACTTTTTACAAAAATCACAGTTTTGTTTTGTTTTTGTTTTTTTTTCACAAAAGTTATTTTTAAAAAATCAAAAGAGTAACATCAATAAAGTATGAGGGGAAATGTGATGAAAATTTTTTACCATACAATATAACACCTTCTACCATTTTGGGGAACATTAAATCATCCTGTTGAGAGATGAAGCAAAATTAATAAGTCAAAAAAACTATAATTCATGAAATAAAAAGATTCACAATCTTTAACATAGAAAAAATATATTAAAGTCATTATATTGTCTAAATAAAAAGTGAAAACAACTTCAAAACATTCTTGGAAAAACTGTTATAATAATTTAATAATAATTTATAGCTGATAAAAATAAAGAGATATGTATATGTATGTAATATCTAATATATGGAAGAATCCAAGTGCAAAGAAACCACAACTCACATACAAGAAATGGAAACCAAAGAAAACAGAGAATATCACAGATGAAAAATGACAAAATACATCAAATGTAGGAATTTTAAATGGATTAAAAGACAACAGCTTCAGAATGGCTTGAAAAATCCAATCAAATTCTGTTTATAAGAATTACACCTGAAATAAAGTTACAGGTTAAAAAACCATAGACAACAGCATGCCAGTAATTAATAACAAAGTGAACTCAAAGCAAACAAAACAAAACAAATTTTCTTTTAGTGAAAGCACATACACCAAAAAAGATCACTTTATATGGGCAAAATGTTTTAAACTAACCAAAAAATAAAATAAATATCACAAACATAAGCTGAATACATAAAACTACAATATATAAGTCAAAAATATTTAGATAGTCAACAAAAATTGACAGAAAAATATAGTAATGTAAGGCAAACATTCCACTCCTGAGCTAAAACAGATTAATAGAGGAAAATATCAATAAGATTGCACAGGCTCTGAAAGTCACAATATATGCTCCATCCTACTTCCATGAATATTTACAAATATTATGTGGAATATTAAGCCACAAAGGAAATCGTTAAAAATATAACATAGCAAAAAGTGTATATATAAGCCAACATTCTTTCTACAAACCACAAAGGGGGGAAAAAAAGACAAATTAACTGCAAATGTTGGACTAAAAATTGAAAGAAAAAGTCTCTTTGAAATTTAAAATCTCTAATAAATGTCTTCAAAGAAAACAATATCCTATCTATGAGTCTCAATTTTTTTCATATTTAAAAGGGGTTTTAAACGAAAAACCCTTATAAGGTCTTTCTAGCCAGCCCTTACCCTGACATACACAAACCACAATGACTTTTATGTATCTACCAAGCATATACCGTATGTTCAGCTTTCTGACTGATTATTCAATGTGATATGCAAAAGCAGAACAAGTCCCTACATTAAAACAGTGTATGATCAAATTAAGGAGTAAGGAAAAGGAAAGAGGAGTCACTAACATACTATGAATATTCCAGAAATTCAAAGAAGGAGATCAGGGTAGGAAGAAAAGGCTTATTTATGTGACTTGTTAGGAATCAAAGAAGAAATGTGAAAATCCAGAAAAGAAATGGGAAAAACACTCTGGTTAATAAATCTATATCAATGAAGGCTAAAGAATAAAACGTTAAATACTGATAGTTATAAAAAGTTACTATAATGAAATACAGTCTAGGAAGAAAAACACAGTACTAGACCAAATTGTTTATACTACAAAATGAGTTGTAACAAGATTTTAAAGCACAATGGCTGTGGCTGCCAGCTAAAGTCTGGAAAGACTCCCATCACTTTGAATGTCCATTCAAATAGACTTCCACTTTTAGATACATTTCATATCTCTGGAGAGAATAACATTACCGATAAACAATGATCTTTATTTGCCATTTGGGAAACTGACCATAGCAGAGGTAAGATACTTGGCCAGGCTTCCACAGCTACTTCATGCAATGAGAGGAAAATAGTAACAGCTAAGAATTTAAAGAAGATAATTTTAGTTATCACATTCGGGCTCTTCTGATTCTGTACACTATATTTATTTCACATTCCTAGAGTATAACACACAAAAATTAAAAGAATTAGACTAAAAAATTCTAATCAAGAGTGCCATTTATCCTGAAAAGTAGGAAACCCAGACAGATTTAAAGTTGGTTTATAATAAACAAGGTAGAGAGGACTAAGACTGCCAAGTAGGAGGGAGTGGGAGGAAATAAAGAATCGTAGTTTCTGAAGAAAATGCTGTTATTACATATAATTGCACCAACTTGATCCAAATCCAATATTTCTTATTCACTGAAAAGAAACATATTAAAATAGCAGCAATTTCCTTTACAAATAAACACATTCAGCCAAGGAAGCTTCTCCTAAAAAAGTTTAACCCTCAAGGTAATAAAAAGCAGAAACAAAGTTATTTAAGTGTTCTAGCTTCAAATAATAACTTCTAAATACAGATATGCTATAGTTAAGTCAGTAACAATTTTTTTAACTCTGCTAAAAATTACAATGAAATTCTTTCAAACAGTCTAACCCTATACTTTTACATTAAAGTCCATAAAAGTAAGAAAAATCTTCCAATGAATAATTAGAAATTATTACTGTGTATTAACTGGAAATCATGAATGGTAATAGTTGCACTTAATTATTTATAATTGTGATCTTTAAAAAGCTATGAGAAACAGGAAGTTTCACTTACAAACACCTAAATTTAGGTCTGACAGACAAATTTTGAATATAAGCATCTTGCAGCACACAGTATATAAAAATTTGATTCCTCCCTCAAGATATTTTCAGTTATTATATGACCCTTGACTTGTAAGTTGCAACAGGACCAGAAACTAACCATAAATATCCATGGAGAAACCATATCTCTGAGTTTCTGTGTGAGTATGGTAACTCTTAAAATAGGCACATCCCTTGTAAATACAAGTTACAAGTATAATGTAAGTATTTCAGCTAAAGATGTTATCTCTATAAGGTCTTTCTACCCATTACTCTCCCATGGCCCACATACACACAAAAACCACAAGGAGTCTGTAGTATTTAAAGATACTGGCTCCTAGGGGCGTTGAGACTCTAAGCCAGGAAGGGTCACACACCCACCAGTGTGAATCTGTTTTCTTGCACCTGAGCCGTCACTTGGGGGCCAAACAGAACAGCTCTTGAGTGGATACATGAACTGCTGCAAGAATTATCTCCCAGGAGAGAAATACTTGATACTGCCCTGTTGGCAAGATACTTTTCCTGCTCTAAATCCTTGTAAGTAAAACTGATATAAAATGTCTGGTGAATCTGAGTGTTTGGTTGAACTTAAAAGACCATCTGGTAGACTTTGAAAAATCTAACCTCAAGATTTTAAATTTTTCTTCAGACACAAAAGAACTGTAATTTGGGTTAAGTGCACAGTATTTTCTCATAAAATATGAGAAGCAATTTCTTTTTAAAATATTCAATGTTTTCAAAACATTGTTTTCATTTTTCCAATATGTAAGCTTCAGATTAACCATTAATATAAATATAAAGGCCTTTCATAGAGCCTCCACAGTAATATTCTACATTCAGCCTCTTAAATTGGGGGGGATTAGTCACACTGATCAAATACTATGAGCATCACTGACAAATTCTCCATATGGTTTTTAAACATTCAATAAAATTACCTAAATAAGCAGAACTGAATAGATCTGGGAATCCATGAAGCTTTATAGAGAGTTGGTTTTTATACATTTATCGAGATTTTTAATTCTAAACATAATCTGAGATGCTAAAGAGTTTGTCAAGATCTTGCCTCATATACTGACAAACTATTGCTATTTTTCATAGATTTTGTAGAGTTCATCTTAAGACACGAATTTTGTCTTTTATTTTAAATGCAAAAAAGTGAAAGTAAAAGTGAAGTCGTTCAGTCGTGTCCAACTCTTTGCAACCCCATGGACTGTAGCCCACCAGCTTCCTCTGTCCATGAGATTTCCCAGGCAAAAATACTATAGTGGGTTGCCATTTCCTTCTCCAGAGGATCTTCCCGAACCAGGGATCGAACCCAGGTCTCCCGCGTTGTAGGCAGACGCTTTACCATCTGGGCCACCAGGGAAGCCTAAGGCCCCCATTTAAAACTTAAGCTGTCTGGCTTCCTCCTGGCACCATCAGGAGAAACTGCTGCCCTAACATCTAACCCTGCCCCCTACATGCAGCAGGACTGTACCCAGATTTCCATCCCATTACTAAAGTTCATCCCTTTATGTCTCAGTGGCTTTTTCTTTTAAAGGATCTTTACTAAAAAATGAACTTAACTCAGCACTCTGTTATGACCTAGAGGGCTGGGATGGGGTGGGGGTGGGGGGAGGGAGGTTCTGGGGGGAGGGGATATATATGTAGACATACAGCTGGTTCACTTCGTTGTACAACAGAAACTAACACAACGCTGTAAAGCAATTATACTCCAATTTAAAAAAATGGAAAAAAATCGACACTGTCTTAAACACATAATCATTAGCAATTCCGCACCATTTGACACAGTAAGTTCTGAAACAAGCCTTGAAGTGCAACATCCTCACAGTCTAATAATAAGTGATCTCTAAATGGGATTCATTAAATGCTTAAAGAAATCCTCTTCTATTTTAAAGAAATTATCTATCAGGTAAACTATTTTCTTGAAATCTTAAATTTATAAAAAATATCTTGCTAGAGATGATTAAAGGTGCTAATTAAAGCTTTTTTATATTCTCCTTTTCTAATAAAGACTTTCCTGGTGGCTCAGACAGTAAAGCGTCTGCCTACAATGCAGGAGACCTGGGTTCGATCCCTGGGTTGGGAAGATCCTCTGGAGAAGGAAATGGCAACCCACTCCAGTACTCTTACCTGGAAAATCCCATGGATGGAGGAGCATGGTAGGCTACAGTCCAAGGGGTCTCAAAGAGTCAGACATGACTGATTGAATTCACTTTCACTTTCTTTCTAATAAAATTTATATTTTAAATTATCTTCATTGTTGACATTCAACATCACTTGCCATTTTTTAGTAAAATCATTTGCCATTGTTTCATAAAACTTCTAGTGAATTCCTTGATTAAGATACTCTTTAAATTAAACCACTTACTGTAAACAGCCCACTCTTACTGCTACAGGAACATGGGGAAGTTGAGTGGCCCATTTCAGTGTCACATCTTGATAAATATGCAACATATTATTATGGTTTCCAATCAAAGTATTTATTGTTCCTTCAGAAACTATGGATGGAAGATAGAAAAAGAACAGTAAGAAAAAAATCATTTTCAACAGTTTTTACATTCCTTTTAGAGGATTTATGATACAAATTAATTGTAATATCTTGACTTAATGCATAAAGATTTTAAATAATAAAACATTGTTTTTCAATTTCAAGGTACCAGTACCAAAAAAAATTTTAATCATTTATAAATATATAAAAACTATATATATAACTAGAGAAACTATAACTAGAGCGGCCAACATTTTTGCACTTTATCTAAAAAGGATGAACTTGATTAAAATATTTAACATATTTAAGCTATTGATTTACTAGACATTCACTACAGACAAGTTATTCTATGAGTCATTACTATGCTCGTTTCTCCTTGTAAAAGAGTCTGATGTTCTCTTGGAAGCATTTGAATAGCCACATCTTGGAAAGCATTATTATATACCTGAGGCCAATTCTACAAGTCATTTTGTACAAAGTAAAATGACTGACAAAACCAAATGTGTGCTTTATATCAAACCTCTATTCAAACTTTAAAAGCTAAAATTTCCATTACATGTTCAGTATAAAACTATTTTCCTAGTTCTTTAAAATATATGTTAGTGACTTGGGCTTTTTCTGGTGTATATAACACAGTAATGACATATGGAAAAGATAAAAGAAAATCTTTCTACACACCTGAGCAATATGGGAGAAAACAACTTGGGCTATAATCAAGTTTCTTCATAAATTGGATTTGTCCATTATCCTTAAGGCAAAAAAAGTTTCTCTCACCAAGAACAAAAACAGAAGATGCTGACTGAATGAAAGACACAATACATATATCAATGGCTTGCTCTCCAATATTTAGAGTCCAATCTACCTGCAAAGGAAAACTTATGATCAACTGGGTTGCTAAAAGTATAACATTTCATTCATTTTGATATTAATACAATTAAGAAATGCTTTACAAAAAAGCAGGCATAAAGATTAATCCTCATTCATTTTTTTCTATTTCCATATTTCTGATATTTTTTAGACTCTAGTATTTTGCCCCTTTCACCATGTGATATAATAAACTGTGGAAAGTTCTTAAAGATATGGGAATACCAGACCACTTGACCTGCCTCCCGAGAAATCTGTATGCAGATCAAGAAGCAACAGTTAGAAGCGGACACAGAACAATAGACTGGTTCCAAATCAGGAAAAGAGTACATCAAGGCTGTATATTGTCACTCTGCTTATTTAACTTATATGCAGAGTACATCATACGAAATGCCAGGCTGGATGAAGCACAACATGGAATCAGGATTGCCACGAGAAATATCAATATATGCAGATGACACCATCCTTATGGCAGAAAGCAAAGAACTAAAGAGCCTGTTGATGAAAGTGAAAGAGGAGAGTGAAAAAGTTGGCTTAAAACTCAACATTCAGAAAACTAAGATCATGGCATCCGGTCCTATCACTTCATGGCAAATAGATGGGAAAAAATGGAAACAGTGATAGACATTATTTTGGGGGGCTCCAGAATCACTGCAGATGGTGACTGCAGCCATGAAATTAAAAGATGCTTGCTACTTGGAAGAAAAGCTATGACCACCATAGATAGCATATTAAGAAGCAGAGACATTACTTTGCCCACCAAGGTCCATCTGGTCAAGGCTATAGTTTTTCCAGTGGTCAAGTATGGATGTGAGAGTTGGACTATAAAGAAAACTGAGCACCGAAGAATTGATGCTTTTGAACTGTGGCATCACAGTTCAAGACTGTGATGACTGTGAAGACTCTTGAGAGTACCTTGGACTGCAAGGAGATCCAACCAGTCCATCCTAAAGGAAATCAGTCCTTAATATTCATTGGAAGGACCGATGCTGAAGCTGAAACTCCAATACTTTGACCACCTGACACTAAGAGCCAACTCATTGGAAAAAACGCTGATGCTGGGAAAGATTGAAGGCAGGAGGAGAAGGGGATGACAGAGGATAAGATGGTTGGATGGCATCACTGACTCTATGGACATAAGTTTGAGTAAGCTCTGAGAGTTGATGATGGACAGGAAAGCCTGGTGTGCTGCAGTCCATGGGATCACAAATAGTTCGATACGACTGAGCAACTTAACTGAGCTGAACTAAACCATGTGGTATTAACTATTCAGCAATTCAAACACTCATATAAGTATAATCAAGGAAGTGAAGATCTGTATGTTGAAAACTATAAAACATTGACAAAATAAATTGAAGAGTAAAAATAAAAAGATATGCCATATTCATGGATTAGAAGAATATCCTTAAAATGTCCATACTACTCAAAGTGATCTACAAATGCAAATCCCTATCAAAATTACAAAGGCATTTTTCACAGAAACAGAAAAAATGTGCAAAATCCATGTGAACTTACAAGACACAAAATAGCCAAAACAATCTTGAGCAAAAAGAACAAAGCTGGAAGCATCATATTACCTGACTTCAAAATACACTACAAAACTATTCTAATCAAAACAGCATGGAAGTGTCATTTAAAAAAAAAAAAAACATCTAGACCAATGGAACAGAACAGGGAGCTGAGAAATAAAACTCTGCGTTTATAGTCAACTCGTTCAACAATGGTACCAAGAACATACAATGCAGAATAGGGCAGTATCTTCAAAAAATGGTGTTGGTAAACTTGATATCCACATGCAGAGGAATGGAAATGAACCCGTATCTCACACTATATACAAAAACCAATTCAAAATAGATTAAAGACTTAAATATAAGAACTAAAGCTGTAAAATCATTAGAAGAAACACAGGGAAAAGCTCAATGACTTTTCAGATATGACCTCAAAAGTAGAGGTCATATCTGATAGATAAAATAGACAAAGGGGATTTCACCAAACTAAAAAGCTTCTACAGGGGGAAAAAAAAAAGAGAGAGAAAGCTTATTATGGGATTATATGAAATCATATATGTGAACATTACATCTACTATGGAAAACAATATGGAGATTCCTCAAAAAATTAAAAACAGAACTACCATGATCCAGCAATCCCACTTCTGGGTATGTATCCAAAGGAAGTGAAAACAGAATATTGAGGAGATATCTGCCATCCCATGTTCATTGTAGCATGATTTGCAATAGCCAAAACATGAAATCAACCTAACTTCCAATGATGGATGAATGGTTAAAGAAAACTTGATACAGGAAGGGCTGATGCTGAGGCTGAAACTCCAACACTTTGGCCACCTGGCACGAAGAGCTGACTCATTTGAAAAGACCCTGATGCTAGGAAAGATTGAAGGCAGGAGGAGAGGGGGTGGAGATGACTGGATGGCATCACTGACTCAATGGACATGAGTTTGAGCAAGTTCCAGGAGTTGGTGATGGACAGGGAAGCCTGGCGTGCTGCAGCCCATGGGATCACGAAGAGTCAGACACAACTGAGTGACTGAACTGAATTGAAAATGAAAAAAGTCCTGCCATTTACAATAACATGGATGAACCTGGAGGACATTAGGCTAAGTGAAATAAGTCAAGCTCAGAAAAATGAATACTGCATGGCCTCGCTTGTCTGTGGAATCTAAAAAAGTCCAAATAATAGAAGCAGAGAGTAGAATTTGGGGCTTCCATGGCCTGGGGTATGGGAAACATGAGGATATACTGGTCAAGGGGTACAAAGTTTCAGTTATGCAGGATGAATTAGTTCTGAAGATCTAACGTACATGTAGTTATAATACTGTATTGTATACTCCAAATTTGTTGAGAGATCTTAATGATCCTACCACAAATACACAAACACACACACATATATATATGTATATACACATGAGGAGACAAATAAGTTAATTTGCTTAGTTCTGGCAATCATTTTGCAATTTATACCTATTTCAAAACATCTCACAGCACACAGTAGGTTTACATAATTTTATTTGTCAATTATACTTCAATAACGCTACAGAGAAAAAAGGCAGGTAGAGAAGAGGGTGAAAGAATATTGTATGTAAAATGAGCTGCTTGTATAAAGGTCCTGTCAGGAAGCGGAGGGTCCATGGCTTATTGAAAAAAAATACACATAAAGAATATATGTGCTCCACTGAAATTTTTCCATAAGAAAGCTGTTGCATTTATTTTTCAAATCAAATTTAAAAACCAGCAAAACCTATAGTCAAACTGCTATAAGTATGTTTTTATATAGAAACAATTTTGAAAATATCAATATGCATATATAGAGCACTTGTCAAGCTACTCTAGTAGTATAGACAGGATTCTATACATAAGAGCTCCTCCAGGGTATCTTCATCTCTCAGAACATGGTCAATGTTTAATGTTTCTTAAAATAATGAAGGAATGAATGTAAAATGGACATATAAAGAAAAAATCAGTCCCCGATCAATTATTAATGTTTCTAAATCAAGAAAACATACAGGAGCAAAGACATACTATTTTGAAAAGCTTTGGATGATAGGCATATATTGTAAACAGCAGTGACAGTGAGATGAATGTACAAAAGCATCTGGACAAAGAGGAGGTAAGATTACCCTCAAAGTTAGGCTTTGAAGCAAGAATCAAGAATCAACAAATGAAAGGGTGGAAAGTCACATTAAAGATACATATAAATTTCATGCCATCCAAAAAATGATTTAGGTATTAATCAATCTACTTTAGGATTAAAGTATCTGAAAGAAGGTATGAAATCTAAATGGGACTAGTCAAAGAGGCAAATATCATCAGCGTGTATATAAGAAGAATCTGGAATAGAGGGATATCACAGGGCATATCGGCATTTATGCACATTTATGCATCAGATTATCTTCATCTAAACTAGGATTCAACACCAAATCATTTGACAACAACAAAAAAAATTTTTTTTAGACAAATCATTCAGGCTTTCCTGGTAGTTCAGTGATAAAAGAATCCACCTATCAATGAAGGAGACACAGGTTTGATCCCTGGACCAGGAAGATCCCACATACTAAGGAGCAACTAAGTTTGTGCGCCACAACTATTGAGCCTGTGTTCTAGAGCCCCAGAACTCTAACTACTGCGCCTACGTGATGCACTGAAGCCCATGCATCCTAGAGCCCAGGCTCCACAGCAAGAGAAGCCACCGCAATGAGAAGCCCTCCCACCGCAACTAAACAGTAGCCCCCACTCGCTGCAACTAGAGGAAAGCCTGCACAGCAAGGAAGACCCAGCACAGCCAAAAATAAAAACGTATTTTTTTAAAAACATAAATTATTCAATTATCACTTAGTTCAAGTGTAGTTCACCTATGCAGAGATTCCTCTGAAAAAAGGACATGACATCAAGTCCTAAGGTAGTTACATTTCTCATTACAATTTAATAGACTTGCATTCTAGCATTGTCAGCACTTGTAACTCAGGCTGATGTGTCCCTGACTCTGAGAGATGACAATTCATTCAGAATGGATAAGCAGAGTTTCTGAGGCCACAGGCTGCGATCCAGCCACTAAACACTTTCAGTTCACTAGGTACGGAGTGCCACTCTTTGCAAACTTCCCTTAAGAAATATACCACATTCTAAATTAATGAGTCTCAAAATGCACAGTAATTTACTAAGAACAATTATTTTAAAATCCTTCCACTTCCAGCCATGATACAGTAACAGGAAAAAAATTCTACCGTCCCGCCTGAAACAACCACAACATGGACAAAATGTTTGAAACAACCATTTGTGAGGCATCGGATATCAGAAAAAAAGGGACAGCAATCCCTTGAAAACGGAAAACAAATGAGGTGAGTGGAATAACTGCCCCAGCCATGAGAGAGTTTTTAGGCCATGGGACAGGGAGAAGAAACCCAGGCAAAGCCCACAAGGCCCCCTGGGTTGAGGAGATGAGTGCTAACAGTTGAGAGAAACCAAGGCAGCTGGAGTTCCCAAGACAGCATGCTCAAAAAGAGAGAGCAACACAAGGACAGGACTCTGAGACCTCTTAAGAATTCTCTCAGATATTCAGTTGAGTACTTATCAGCACATTTATGTAGAAAATTACTCAAAGCCAGGGAAAGAACCACCCAAAAGGATTAGCGGTAACAGCGCCCAGCATTTACACAGGGCCTGGAATACTGCCTGTGCTCACAAGCCAGACTGGAACACCTCATAATTCACAGGGCGTTGGAAAGAACATTCAGAAGGGCAGTACCTCAGGAGGGGGTACAAGTAGCTCCAGAATGAGCACTGCTCTGGTCCCAACTAACAAGACTTAAAAGCAAGACCAAAAAGGATCAGACTGTTTCCAAGTAACTTAACTGTCTTCCAGGCCGAAGCTCAAAAAGATTTATAGAAATACAAAAGTATGTAGCTTGGAACAAAGTAAAACTGACTATATCCTGCTGCTGCTGCTAAGTCACTTCAGTCGTGCCCGACTCTGTGCAACCCCATAGACGGCAGCCCACCAGGCTCCCCCGTCCCTGGGATACTCCAGGCAAGAACACTGGAGTGGGTTGCCATTTCCTTCTCCAATGCATGAAAGTGAAAAGTGAAAGTGAAGTCACTCAGTCGTGTCCGACTCTTCGTGACCCCATGGACTGCAGCCTACCAGGCTCCTCCATCCAATATCCTGGCATCTAATAAAAACTTAGACAGCAGCATAGAGACAGAACTCAGATCTGTTAAGAATCTTCTCAAATAAGCTGAGTACATATCAGCACATTCATGCAGAAAATTACTCAAAGCCAGGGAAAGAACCACCCAAAATGTGGTTTTTAGTAGTTTTAGTTTTTCTTTTTAATTATCAAGCATGTAAAGAAACAGGAAAATGTGATCCATAATGTAGAGATAAATAAACTGTATTACATACAGTTTATAATAATATACAGTTTATAATACTTATGTTAAATAAATTGTATCTATTTAATTTTAAAAGTATACAAGGAAGATATTTTTTAAAACACCTAAATTGAACTTGTAGAGACAGAAACTATACTAGACAGGAATTAATACCAGATTAGACATTACAGAAAAAATATTAGTGACCTTGAAAACACAGTAGTAGAGGTTATCCAAAATGAAATAGAAAAGAGAATTTTTTAACACAAAGAGCAAATCTGTGACCCGTAGGGTAACTTCAAGTAGCCTAAATGTATGTGTAACTGAGTGAGGAGGAGAAAAGATGGAGAACAGAAAAATATCTTTGAAGAATAGCTAACAATTTTTCTAAATTTCATGAAAACTATAAATTTACAAGTACACTAAGTTCACAAATCTATAAGCACCAAAAAAAGGAATGAAAGAAAACTATACAAAACACATTATAATCTAACTGCTCAAAAGAAGTGATACGAAAAAAAATCTGAAAAACACATGGAGGAAAAAGATATTGTGTACCAAGGAACCAAGATAAGATGAAAGATTTCTTATGGGAACAATGCAAGCTAGAAGATGGAGGAGATCTCTGCTCCTAGAGGAGGAAGTCAAGATGGCAGAGTTGGAAGATGTAGAACCCACTTGCTGCATCAAACACAACAGACATACTTCCATATGTGGAACAATTCTCAGCAAAAAATAACTGGACACTGGCAGAGAGACTCCTGTACAAGCAAGGCTGAGAGAGAGATCCACATGTAATGAGGCAGCAAGGGAAGAGAAACCATCACCTGTACCCAAGGGAGAGGACTCAGAGGAGAAGAGAGATTTCACAGGCACAGATCCTCCCTGGGGAGTGAGCAGTTGGAGCTACATATTAGGCACCCCAGTCCTGGGGTCCTCCACAAAGAAGACGAGCCTCTTGGCTGGTTGGAGGGCTGGTAGGACTAACAGGAAGGCTGGGGAAAGCCTTCTGTTCCCGAAGGAGTGTGCACATGCTTGTTCACTCCTGAAACAGGGCAGAAAGTGCAGATCAGAACTTTGTGAGTAGCTGACTGGCTTTTCTCAACTGCCCATGAACAAACTGAATGTTCCAGCCCCACTTACGTCATACTGCAGCTCCACACTGGAGTGAGAGCCAACATGACCAAGGAAAGAACCCAGCCATGAGACACAAAGGCAGCTAAGACCCAAAGCAACGTCTAAGCAGGGAGGGGACAGTCATTATTGGTGCATATGCACAGGCAGCAGCACATCAGTCTCTTCAATAAGCAGTTCTGGGAATACTGGGCAGCTATATGTGAAAGAATGAGATTACAACATTTCATCACACCTTACACAAAAATAAACTCAGAATGGATTAAATATCTAAATATAAGTCCAAAAACCATAAAACTCAAACATTTTTTCTTCAAACTACTTTTCAAAGTTACCAAATTTTACTTGTGCACAAACTTAATCTTTGCAGGCTGTGAAAAATTTTCATCTTTTACTCATATTTCATCATGCATCTATACGAGTAGCAACTTTTTTGTCTATTAAAGGAATTTTTTAATTTTTATTTTGTTAGTTTTTAATCAGTTCAGTTCAAAGTGACCCCATCTGGACATTTATAATCCTAGTGGCACAATTCTATAATCTGGTACATTGTGACCATGACTAGGCATGTGTCTCCATTGCTCAATAACAGCCAACTAAATTCTCTGATCACTGACATAACCTTAACACAGAAATTGGCTGAAATATATTTTTTAAATTTTTCTTCCCAGGAATTATTATTCTGAACAAACATCTGTGATCAGATATAACATTTCTAAAATTTTTATATATTTTAAAAGGCCTTACAACTAGTCTTTTTCCAGACCCATGTTTTTGTTGTTCAGTCTCTTGTCTTTTATCTGCATCCGTTGCAAAAGCAAGTACTTGGTATCTGTTTAAAAGATATGGAATAACTGTAAGTGACTTTATAGTTAAAATGTGTAAATTATTTTAAAAGCACATGATCTCAATATAATTAAATTTTTAAATATACATAATCTACAAATCTTATGTATCACATTCTCCTTGATTTTAAACATTGTAAAATTTAGTGAATTAACTTAGAAATGAATTCTACTGAATGACGACGAATTTGTACTGTGGCATAAGACTATGTAAAACTGTAATGACAAAAAAATTGTAAGCATATGTCCCAAAATTCAATATTGGGGAAAAGGCTCTGCCAAATGTCAAAGTATCTCCCATTAGAATTTTATGTGATAAATAACAATACTCAATAAAGATCCAGTACCAAAACCCAAAATAGAAAAAAATACAAATAATGCAAAACAACCAGATGAGTTATTGCAACCATACCCAAAAAAGTGGCAGTAGAAATTATTAATATCTGTAGACCCCAGAGGGTCTGAGTTTAATTCCCAGCTGAACCATTAACTAGTTGAGAAAATTTTTGAAAATTAATCACTCTATGCCTTAATCTTTCTTATCTATAAAATGGGAATAATAATAATCTTAAGCATTATTAGAAGAATTTAAAAAATAATTTAAATGTCTGGTACTGTATCTGATATGGTTTCCCTGGTAGCTCAGCTGGTAAAGAATCCACTTGCAATGCAGGAGACCCCAGTTTGATTCCTGGGTCAGGAAGTTCCCTGGAGAAGGGATAGGCTACCACTCCAGGATTCTTGGGCTTCCCTGGTAGCTCAGACAGCAAAGAAGCTGACTGCATTTGGAAGACCTGGGTTCGACCCCTGGGTTGGGAAGATTCCCTAGAGAAGGACATAGCAACCCACTCCAGTATTCTTGCCTGGAGAATCCCCATGGACAGAGGAGCCTGGTGGGCTACAGTTCATGGGGTCACAAAGACTTGGACATGACTGAGCAACTAAGCACGGCACAATATCTGATATACACTAGATACCCAGTTTTTGACTGACAGGTTGACAAATAGACAGATACAGATTTCTATGTACACAGAGATAAATCACCTAGTAATTTATCTTATATGTAATAAGTTCTCAATAATGGATATTATGGACATTAGGACTTTCTATCAGTATTTTATTTCAACAGCAACATTTAATACAACATTGTAAATCAATTATAATAAAATAAAATAAATTTTTAAAAAATTGTAACATTTAGCTCAGAGCATCCTTCAAATCAACTGATAAATATCATTCAATTTAGAAATTATTAATTTAGACAATAAAGTTTAAATCCCCTAATTTCCATTAATTTATGGTGTACTTTTAGAGTAATAATCCTACTCAAAATGAAGAAATTTTAGGCTCATAGATCCCTTTCCACTTTCTATAGTTAAGAGAAAAATTAGTAAAGAGATATATTCTGATAGCTCCTATTGTCTAAGAGAAAGATGTCTGATAGTGTAAACATCAGGGACCTTAATGAAGAAAGGCAATGTAGAATATCTAAATAAGCACTAAAATGTACACTAGTATTTCAATGTTATATACCAACTCGTATTCTATTTCAGTCAGCAATATTTCATTTGTAAAAAGCCTCCAATTTTCAGTGAATGAAGAATGACTATGAATTATGATAGATTTTACAGTACATTCATGAAAACCGGTCTTCCAGTTAATAAGAAAGCTTAATGCATATAAAGTTCATTCATTCAATAAACATATAGTAGGGATCTCACACAAGCCTTAACAAGAGGGAAAACTACTACATGACCTATATTCACCAGGACCTTCCAAAGTAGTTGAGGAGATTCATATAGAATACAAACAAATAAGTGTAACTCAGAGTACACTGTGCTGACTGGTGTGTACATAAGTACCAAAGGAATATGATGGCAGAAACAGGTAACATGGTTCTGTTAGGGGAAGCACACTGACTGAAACCGCCCACCCTGGCCAGGCACCATAGTAACCATTTGCATGAGTTGTTTTATGACAGGACGTCCTGATAAGGACCATGGAACTAATAAGCCACTACCAACCAGAAGAGTTCAGGAATGGTCAAAAGGAGACACCACATGTCCAACCACCTCCCAGAATCCCTCTCTCTGGCATGCATTTTGGTTGAACAAGGCGTGCACCACTTAGGAAGGACTCTGAGTCAGAAAGATTGGCTAAAGACAACCCGGAAGCTAATCCCATCACCATAAAACCCAAGACTTCGAGACATGTGGCAGAGCTGTTCTCCTGGGTTCCCTTACCCTACTGCTCTCCACTTGGGTGCCCTTTCCCAATAAAATCTCATGCTTTGTCAGCACATGTGTCTCCCCGGACAATTCATTTCCAAGTGTTAGACAAGAGCCCAGTTTCGGGGCCTGGAAGGGGTGCCCCTTCCTGCAACAGGTGGAGGAAATATGTATGTTCTTGGTATCAGTTAAGGAGGAGAAAGCTAGGTTTTGAAGAACGAGTGAAAACTCACCATGCTGTTAAAGACTAAGAAACATTATGGCAAAGCAAACAACACATGCAAAGGCATGCAGCAGTAAAAGAGACATCAAAGGCCATGGCAGGAGCTTAGGAGAGACGCCTGGCAGAGAGGAATAAGTCATAGGAAATGAGACCAAAAAAAAACGGTAGCAGGCTAAAGATCTCAACCTTGTAAAACCATGCTAAAAAATGCCATAGGCAGTTGCAGCAAATACCATCTGAGAATGACCTTCAATATCCCTAGGTCTTCAAAACTGCCAAATAATTACACCTCACGCTCTGACCAAATAGGATTCCTTTAGTCTTCCTGGTTCATGATAACAGAAATAGTGTGCACTGGTGAGGAAAACATCAGTCCAGAGCTGGTCCTAATGGACCAGCTCTAATGGACCAGTCCTAATGGATCTAACCTCAGGCAATAATTAACATAGGCAGTTCATTTCCTGCAGACACCAACCTACCAGAGGATATTATGGATATTAATGAGGGTGTTGCAAAAACCCAAAGCTTTTGAGCTGTTTGAAGCTTCTTATATAACTGTAGAGAGTTATTATTTCATCTGAGGCATAAGTGAACCCCTAAAGTGGTCTCATTAACATCAAAACAACATGCAGAGGCACAGCAGAATTCACTTCTGATTTCTAAATCCAGAACAGTTCTCTTCCTGTAAGACAGCTCAGAAGAGGATTTTATTACTAAACATAACTGGCAATAAATTTAGATGATGACAAACTTCCAATAGCATTTATTTTACAATTCTTTCTTAAGTTTGCTTAACTGGGATCAATAATGTACATGGAAATCTATTTCCAAAACTGAACAATTCCAAGCAGACTTGGAAATTCTGAAATAAAACACTTGGATATTTTTTCTTATCACTCAAGTGTTCAGTGCTATAAGCTAAAGAATAAAATTCCCTTATTAAAAGTGCTGAAAGAACAATCAGGTCCAATGTAAAAAAAATTTCATGAAAGACTGTCATACATATTTTTCAGAACAGAAAGGCACTAATCACAGATCCAGCAAGTCCAGGTGAACCATGGTATTTTTTGAACCAATAGTCACAAATGCTTAACAGGTCCCATAGAGCACCAATGACAAACTCAACCATATAATTTAGTGCTCTTCTGTATCACATCATAAAAACAGCAGCAAGTAACTAAAAGATGGATTGAGGTGTCACAGAAATACAAAAGTAAACCCTCCAAAATCATTTATTTTCAAATGAAAAATAGCTGTCACCTGAAAGCGTGCCAGGAGATTTGGGAACTTTGATAATTTTACCTGTAGAATTCTACCAGAACTGGAAGCTCTGGATACAAAGCATTACTATGTTCATTCCAACTATAGCTAAAACATTCTAGACTGTGCTAGTGAGAATCATTTTCACTGAAAGATTCCAGTAACAAAATAGAAGGTTTTCTCATAAACTTTTCATTCCTTCATTCATTAACATTTCATTAACATAATGTTAACATAACATTAACATTTCATTCCTTCATTCATTAACAAGTAGATCTTGTTAAACATCTACTTTAAAAGAATAGACATCAGAAAGGCCCATCAAAGTCTAGATTAGAGATAACAAAAACAGAAATCCAACTGGAAAGATAAAGACCTGAATGTCAATCAGAATGCGAAGCAAGAGCTGAGTAAGAGGGGAAAAAAGTAGATAGATCATGATTTATTGCCTAAATCTGACAAGGAAAGAAAGAGAAAAATAAAAGACGGTCCAAGTTGGCAAAAACATGGCCAAGGGAATGGCCATAGGCCCCTTCTCTACCAAAAAAAAAAAAAAAAAGCAGGTCTCTCACTTTCAAAGAAAAACAACATTCAAAGTATGTCCCTGAATTAGAAGCACCTGGAGCATGTATTTGTAATGATTTCTGGATCTTTTTCCCAAACCTACTAAATCAAGATCTACAGGGTTGGGGCTTGAGAATCAGCAAACATACATTTTATAAAAGGAGGCCCAGATGATTCTTATGTACACTAAAGTTTGAGACTCATAGCCTTCTCCAGTTCCTCTCTGAACATAACTGATCTGTATTCAAATTAATTAAGTATCAATATCAAAAATGAAGATGAGTTATGTCTTAAAAGCCTTTTATATTGACTGATTATATTTTTAACTGATTATAGATTTAACAAAGCCTCCAAAGACCAAAACTACAGTTTTCATGCTTTCTCCCATCCTAAATTACACCTGTGATTATCATTTAAAACTGTGATTATCATTTAACCTATTATACTTGAAAGTGTATATAAATACAATATACCACTTAATATTATAAACCCTCTTGATTGTCATTTCATAATAATCACAAATCCCATGCATTTTACCATTATAAAAGATTCACATAATAAATAAAGTGTGCACTTTTTAGTTCTATATGAAGATCAATTTAATAGATCAGTATGCTGGAGAATCACTACAGTTAAAACAGAATGAGTTTTTGTGAGATTAAACCTTCACATTAAAGAAACCTACACATTGCTTCCTCAACTAATCATTCCTGGAGCTATTACCAAATTAATTCCTATTCACATATTTCAAAGAGTAAGTCATGGGACATTCAAATCTTTATATCGTGATCCCAGTGTAACACCCCAGTATCACACTATTTGGCAAGAACTAGGGTAGAAAGCTGAAAACCAGATCTCCTCAATATTGCTTAAGTTTTGGTAGGATTGAATGAATTATACAGATTTTTTTTCAGTGTCTCAAAACAATTATAATATTTTATTTATTACCAGTAGAAATGCCACAACTTATTCATCTCCTTTGGACAAGAGCCATAGGCATTGTAGAAGGAATATGACATAATGATACACTACCTCCACCAGTTAACTTCTGCTTAGTCACAAATATTTGCTTATTTTCAGCGTTTTAAATCCTTGTTGCCTTAACAATAATTCTCAAAGCGTAGATGGTCACTTATCAAGGGAAAACTACGTTAACTTGCAATATACACAATAATAAAACTTGAAGCAAAAATTTACAGCTGTTGCCTGATGAATTTATATCCTTCCTTCCTGCCTTGGGAAAAATCATGTGGCCAAAAACAATACTGAAAGGCTATAATGAAGTGCTGCCTAGATGTTTAAAGTTCTAAATGCTGCCATCAGTAAGATAACAACAATAAAGTTAGTGAAGATATTATAATTCTCCAAGACTATTTCTTTTCCCAGAACGGATATCTACATTTTTTTCCTATTCTCTCTTCCAACAAAAAGCATAGCCTCCAAAACTCAAAGCCATAATTCTTATTGAAATTTAGCTGGTAGAAAAAAAAGCGTCTCAAACACAATTCACCAAAATCGATAAAAATTTCTAGAGAAAAGGGTCATTTTCATACTTCACTTCTGTAAACTGTTCTTTTAAAAACACTCATAATAACACTTGTATTTCTTCCCAGTATTCTTCTCATGTCACATACATTCTTTTTTTTGTTATAAAATCATTCTATATATGTATTTGTATCTGGGTTTTTTTTCATTCACACTGTGTTTATTATTTATAATTCAGGGAACAATCGCAATAATTATTGAGCATTTTCTATGGGGTGGCACTAGTGGTAAAGAATCCATTTCCCAATGCAGGAGACGGAAGAGATGCAGGTTCCATCTCTGGGTTAGGAAGAACCCCTAGGGAAGAAAATGGCAACCCGCTCCAGTAACCTTGCCTGGAAAATTCCATGGACAGAAAAGCCTGGTGGGCAACAGTCCATAGGGTTGCACAGAGTGGGACACCGCTGAGTGTGCATGCACGCGCGTGCACACACACAGCGTATACACACACCCCATGGTAACGTAACATACACTTAATCCTTCTTAATCCATTGAAATAGATGTTGCTATCTCCTTTACATTCAGGATAAGGCCACTGTCTTACACAGCTGTGAGTCGCAAAATCAGGACTTCAATCCACGTGTGCCTCTCTCCAAATCCTTCCTCTCAATCTCTGCACCATACTGCCTTGCAAATATTTTATATGTAAATTATATCCACTAACTCACCACAATTACATTATACCAACAAAATCACTCTCCTTTTTACTTGCAATACTCAAGCTCTTTGTGGAAAAGAATTTATCAGCAGCATCAGTTCAGTTCAGTTCAGTTGCTCAGTCATGTCTGACTCTTTGTGACCCCATGAATCGCAGCACGCCAGGCCTCCCTGTCCTCACCAACTCCCGGAGTTCACTCAAACTCATGTCCATTGAGTCGGTGATGCCATCTAACCATCTCATCCTCTGTTGTCAGCAGCATACGCACACACACAAAAAATCATGATTCCAAAGATTCAGGATCCATACTCACTTGTAACTTTCCACTTGATGGCAGGAAGAAACAGTAATGAAGGAATCTGTACGGGAACTGTAAGCAAGAGGGCCAGGTAGAAGAGAACCAGGGAGAAACCTCCCAAAAGCATAGCTTTCCTGCTCAAACACCATCAGCATCCCATCCACAGACTGGATACAAATTAAATCACGACCTAAAGAAAAATTAAAGGAAATTAAATGACATATTTGTTTTATAAATACAATGATTTTATCGCTGTTCAACACAAATTTAATTTTTCCCCCCAGGGGCAAAATGAGCAGCTTAAATCTTAGAATGCAAACCAATGAAGCTATAAGATTATTGTATTTCACTGTATACACATTTCCCAGTTTCTTCACTATTCATGTCTATAGTTTTAAATATATTTGTTTTCATTTACATGAGCTAAAATTTCTAGCTCAAGATAATCCCTGAGAACAGTCATTACTCTGCAAGATATTATTTTTTCCAAAATCAGAACTATAAACTTTTCTGCACCAGTCTATTTCTCATCTTCATAGTATGTCAGCCCATATTTTCACAAGACTTAAACATCAGTCAAACACAGCACACCAAATCCACAGACATGTATTAAGCACCAATTTTATACAAATCAGCGTTGAGCACTGTTGGGAGAGAAAACAATTAATACTTAATAATACTAATCATCGATTGTCATAAACTATCAACTGATTTTGAAGTGTTTTCTACTATTAATCAGTAAGTATTAGTCTATAGTGGAGAAGGAAATGGCAACCCACTCCAGTACTCTTGCCTGGAGAATCCCATGGGCAGAGGAGCTTGGTGGGTTGCTGTCCATAGGGTTGCACAGAGTCAGACACGACTGAAGCGACTTAGCATGTATGCATGCCTTGGAGAAGGAAATGGCAACCCACTCCAGTATTCTGGCCTGGAGAATCCCAGGGACGGGGGAGCCTGGTGGGCTGCCATCTACGGGGTCACACAGAGTCAGACATGACTGAAGTGACTTAGCAGCAGCAGCAGCATTAGTCTATAACTTCCTCAGTTATGTTCAACTCTTTGCAACCCCATGGACTAAACAATGTAGTCCATGGAATTCTCCAGGCCAGAATACTGGAGTGGGTAGCCATTCCCTTCTCCAGGTGATCTTCACAACCCAGGGAAGGAATTTAGGTCTTCCAACTCACAGGCCGATTCTTTACCAGCTGATCCACCAGGGAAGCCCCCAAACTATAAACAGATTATGAAGTGTTTTCTACCATTAGTCTGTAAAAATATTAACTACAAGGTTCACCATTCTTCAAATACACTGAGAAGATGACAGTGACGATGATTTCTACAGTACAGTCTCTATCCAGTCAGGAAAAACAAGACCAGGAGCTGACTGGATCAGATCATGAACTCCTCATTGTCAAATTCAGACTTAAACTGAAGAAAGTAGGGAAACCCACTAGACTACTCAGGCAAGACCTAAATCAAATCCCTTACGATTATACAATGGAATTGACAAATGGATTCAAGGGATTAGATCCGATAGACAGAGTGCCTGAAGAACTATGGACGGAGGTTCGTGACATTGTACAGGAGGCAGGAATCAAGACCATCTCCAAGAAAAAGACACGCAAAAAAGCAAAATGGCTGTCTGGGGAGGCCTTACCAATAGCTGTGAAAAGAAGAGAAGCAAAAAGCAAAGGAGCAAAGGAAAGATATAAACATCTGAATACAGAGCTCCAAAGAATAGCAAGAAGAGATAAGAAAGCCTTCCTAGGTGATCAATGCAGAAATAGAGGGAAACAACAGAATGGGAAAGACTAGAGATCTCTTCAAGAAAATTAGAGCTACCAAGGGGACATTTCATGCAAAGATCAGCTCGATAAAGGACAGAAATGGTATGGATCTAACAGAAGCAGAAGATATTAAGAAAAGGTGGCAAGAAAACACAGAAGAACTGTACAAAAAAGATCTTCACAACCCAGATAATCACAATGGTGTGATCACTGACCTAGAGCCAGACATTCTGGAATGTGAAGTCAAGTGGGCCTTAGAAAGCATCACTACGAACAAAGTTAGTGGAGGTGATGGAATTCCAGTTGAGCTATTTCAAATCCTAAAAGATAATGCTGTGAAAGTGCTGCACTCAATATGCCGGCAAATTTGGAAAACTCAGCAGTGGCCACAGGACTGGAAAAGGTCAGTTTTCATTCCAATCCCAAAGAAAGGCAATGCCAAAGAATGCTCAAACTACCACACAATTGCACTCATCTCGCATACCAGTAAAGTAATGCTCAAAATTCTCCAAGCCAGGCTTCAGCAATACGTGAACCGTGAACTTCCTGATGTTCAAGCTGGTTTTAGAAAAGGCAGAGGAACCAGAGATCAAATTGCCAACATCCGCTGGATCGTGGAAAAAGCAAGAGAGTTCCAGAAAAACATCTATTTCTGCTTTATTGACTATACCAAAGCCTTTGACTGTGTGGATCACAATAAACTGTGGAAAACTCTGAAAGAGATGGGAATACCAGACCACCTGACCTGCCTCTTGAGAAACCGGTATGCAAGTCAGAAAGCAACAGTTAGAACTGGACATGGAACAACAGACTGGTTCCAAATAGGAAAAGGAGTACGTCAAGGCTGTATATTGTCACCCTGCTTATTTAACTTCTATGCAGAGTACATCATGAGAAATGCTGGGCTGGAAGAAGCACACAAGCTAGAATCAAGATTGCCGGGAAAAATATCAATAACCTCAGATATGCAGATGATACCACCCTTATGGCAGAAAGTGAAGAGGAACTCAAAAGCCTCTTGATGAAAGTGAAAGTGGAGATTGAAAAAGTTGGCTTAAAGCTCAACATTCAGAAAACAAAGATCATGGCATCCGGTCCCATCACTTCATGGGAAATAGATGCGGAAACAATGTCAGACTTTATTTTTCTGGGCTCCAAAATCACTGCAGATGGTGACTGCAGTCATGAAATTAAAAGATGCTTACTCCTTGGAAGGAAAGTTATGACCAACCTAGATAGCATATTCAAAAGCAGAGACATTACTCTGCCAACAAAGGTCCGTCTAGTCAAAGCTATGGTTTTTCCTGTGGTCATGTATGGATGTGAGACTTGGACTGTGAAGAAGGCTGAGTGCTGAAGAATGATGCTTTTGAACTGTGGTGTTGGAGAAGACTCTTGAGAGTCCCTTGGACTGCAAGGAGATCCAACCAGTCCATTCTGAAGGAGATCAGCCCTGGGATTTCTTTGGAAGGAATGATGCTGAAGCTGAAACTCCAATATTTTGGCCACCTCATGCGAAGAGTTGACTCACTGGAAAAGAGACTCTGATGTTGTTAGGGATTGGGGGCAGGAGGAGAAGGGGACGACAGAGGATGAGATGACTGGATGGTGAGTCTGAGTGAACTCCGAGATTTGGTGATGGACAGGGAGGCCTGGCGTGCTGCGATTCATGGGGTCGCGAAGAGTCGGACACGACTGAGCGACTGAACTGAACTGAACTGAACTGAAGGGAACATCTCATACAAAGATGGGCACAATAAAGGACAGAAATAGTATGTCTAACATATGTATAGAAACCTAACAGAAGCAGAATATATTAAGAAGAGGTGGCAAGAATACACAGAAGAGCTATACAATAAAGATCTTCACAACCCAGATAACCATGATCCCTTACCTCGGGCCAGACATGCTGGAATGTGAAATCAAGTGGGCCTCAGGAAGCATCACTATGAACAAAGCTAGTGGAGGTGATGGAATTCCAGTTGAGATATTTCAAATCCTAAAAGATGATGCTGTCAAAGTGCTGCACTCAATATGCCAGCAAATTTGGAAAACTCAACAGTGGCCACAAAATTGGAAAAGGTCAGTTTTCATTCCAATCCCAAAGAAAGGCAATGCCAAAGAATGCTCAAACTACTGCACAATTTTACTCATCTCACACACTAGCAAAGTAATGTTCAAAATTCTCCAAGCCAGGCTTCAACAATACATGAACCATGAAATTCCAGATGTTCAAGCTGGATTTAGAAAAGGCAGAGGATTCAGAGATTAAATTGCCAACATCTGTTGAATCATGGAAAAAGCAAGAGAGTTCCAGAAGAACATCTACTTCTGCTTTATTGACTACGCCAAAGCCTTTGACAGTGTGGATCAGAATAAACTATAGAAAATTCTGAAAGAGATGGGAATATCAGACCACCTGACCTGCCTCCTGAGAAATCTGTATGAAGGTCAAGAAGCAACATTTAAACCCATACATGGAACAACAGATTGGTTCCAAATTGGGACAGGAGTATGTCAAGGCTGTATATTGTCACCCTGCTTATTTAACTTATATGCAGAGTACATCATACAAAATGCCGAGCTGGATGAAGCACAAGCTGGAATCAAGATTGCCAGGAGAAATATCAGTAACCTCAGATATGCAGATGACACCACCTTTACAGGAGAAAGCAAAGAAGAATTAAACAGTCTCTTAACGAAAGCAAAAAAGGAGAGTGAAAAAGTTGGCTTAAAACTCAACATTCAGAAAACTAAGATCATGGCATCTGGTCCCATCACTTCATGGCAAATAGATGGGGAAACAATGGAAAAAGTGACAGACTTTATTTTCTTAGGCTCCAAAATCACTGCAGATGGTGACTGCAGCCATGAAATTAAAAGACACTTGCTCCTTGGAAGAAAAGCTATGACCAACCTAGACAGCACATTAAAAAGCAGAGACATTACTTTGCCAACAAAGGTCCGTCTGGTCAAGGCTATGTTTTTTCCAGTAGTCATGTATGGATGTGACAGTTGGACTATAAAGAAAACTGAGCACCGAAGAATTGATGCTTTGGAACTGTGGTGTTGGAGAAGACTCTTGAGAATCCCTTGGACTGCAAGGAGTCCAAGGACTCTTTTCCATCCTAAAGGAGATCAGTCCTGAATATTCATTGGAAGGACTGATGCTGAAGCTGAAACTCCAATACTTTGGCCACCTGTTGCGAAGAACTGACTCATTGGAAAAGACCCTGATGCTGGGAAAGATTGAAGGCAGGGGGCAAAGGGAACAACAGAGGATAATATGGTTGGATGGCATCACTGACTCGATGAACATGAGTTTGAGCAAGTTCTTGGAGCTGGTGATGGACAGGGAAGCCTGGCATGCTGCAGTTCATGGGGTCACAAAGAATCGAACACAACTGAGAGACTGAATTGATAGTATCTCTAATCTGAGAAAGATCCAGTGACTCTAACTTCTCACCTGCTAGTGTGATTACTATATACTCTTGTCTCAATATCACAAAGGGAAGAATTCTGTCAAAGGAAAATCAAGTTGCACTAATGGAATAAACAAAAGGTCAGTTTTCTAATTAATTAGTCATCTCGAACTCATACTTACTGTGTACAGTAAGTCCTATAGTAACTATTTCATATTACCTTGATATCAGGGTCAATACTGGAGAAGGGCATGGCAACCCATTGCACTATTCTTGCCTGAAGAATTCCATGGACAGAGCAACCTGGCGGGCTACAGTCCATAGGGTTGCAAAGAGTCGGACACGACTGAGCGACTAAACAGGGTCAATATAGTATATATACCTAAATGTTGAAGTTTAAAGAACACTTTACTCAAAAACAAATGAAATTGTATAGAAATTGATGGCGATCTTATTACTGTATCTGATTATGGAAACAAGGGCAATTTTTAAAAAGAAAAACGTGTTGCCAAAGGAGTGTTTTTAAAAGAAAACACACCGTGATTTTGGGTGCTTATTACTGCAACATACTCCACCCTCTCTTGATTGATTCAATAAATTTAACCATTTTTAAATAATCTGAGAAACGTTTCAGGTTGAATATTGTCTTAGCATATGTTCACTAAACACACATCTGATTCACTCTGGCATCTCTAAAGAAAAAGAGATTGTTCCTGTTAATGCTGTTTTGAAGAGTATTCCCTCAATGCTCAAATTCTTTTATAATGCATAGTAGGTTTTTTAGTCACTGTTTTAAGTTTTTTTATCTATTCTTTATCTACTAATTATATTAAAGCTTTCAAACCATAAGGTATGAGATTGTATGGGTGCTCTGTGTACTTGAATTACCTCTAGACACACAGCCATCCAGACAGAATCAAAGCCTATATCTCCAGGCCTGTATAACAGATATATCATATGATTACTTTCTTGCCAGTGAGACAGGAGCAAGTTGATATGTGCACCATCCAGACATATCCTTAAAAGGAATGAGTATACACTCTTTTCCTCTCTTCCCAGCATGATGATAGGGCTGGAACAGCTATCCTGGCCTCAGAGATAGAAGCCACATATTGAAAGCAAAAGAGCTGCCTATCAGTCCTGGACCACTTTATCTCCAAGTGATCAAATTTGACAGAAATCTTCCTTGATTAAGCTGGGTCTTTATTAAAGCAACCAAATTTGTATTTTAAATAACATAGAACTTATCTGAGCATAAAGACCCACCCAGCTTTGCTGACTCTTAAAATTTAATTTCACTTGATTAGACCCTGGTACCAAAACACAACCAGATATAGAAGACATTGGGACAAGTGGGGAAATTGGAATGTGAATGCATGTTAGGTAATAGTAGGAATTACTGTTAATTTTCTTAAGTGTGATCATGGTATGATTACATGAGAGAATGTTCTCATTAAATATGTGTTTCAACAGTTATGAGTGAAGTGGCACAAGATCTGTAATTTGACTTCAAATCATTCACAAAAAAATTGTGTATACATGTATATGTTAAACATTTACAACTGTTGACTCTAAATGGTGTTAATACGGAGACTCATGTTATTCTGATATTTAAATTTTTCACAATAAAAATGTAAATAAAGTGTTCAAATATATATCTTTTGTATACAAATGTACTTTTTTTAACCATCAAGGAGAATAGTGAGCACTGGCAAGTTGAGCAGGACCTAGGAGGAGGGCAATACATTTAATCTTAGGAAGTCAAGAATCAGAGACAGAAGAAATCCAATCAATGAAAAACATTGTTTCATTGATCTATGGGGGAGGATACTACTGTAACCAAATATAGTCTCTGTATTATTAAAGAATGTGAGGTCAAGATATGTATACTTCCAGGTAAAAGTACCAGTAAAATTTAAGTTCATTTCAATATGTTGAATGTCACTGAACCAAAGCCTCCCAAAGACCTCAAAGAAGTGCTCCTCAAATTGTGGCCCCCAGACCACCAGCATCAGGATTGTCTATGGAAATTCTTAGAAATGCAAATCCTAGAGTCCCACTCTAAATCTATGGAATCAGAAACTCTGGTCTAAGGGCCCAAGAAGTCTAGGTTTTAATAAGCCCCTAAAGGTTGTTTCAGTATTCCCTAGTAGCTTAGTAGTAAAGAATCCACCTGTCAATGCAGGAGACATGGGTTCAATCCCTGGGTCAGGAAGATGCCCAGGAGAAGGAAACAGCAACCCATTCCAGTATTCTTGCCTGGACAATCACAATGACAGAAGAGCCTGGCAGGCTACAGTCCATGGGGTCCAAAAAGTGTCGGACACAACTTAGTGACTAAGCAACGACAACAAGAGGTTATTTGATGCATGATCAAGTTTGAGAACCATTGTTTTCACAGGTTACAACAGACCTAGAGCTTGAAGAAAACTTGAGCCCCAGACAAAACTTGGCTCTTTAGCATGATATATGAAGTCTTTTTTGCAGAAACTCTAGCAATACAGAGGAAAGTACTATACTGTCATGTCCCCGTGGGCTGCCTCTATAGTCAGATAATCTGAGTTTAGTCCAGCTCAGCCAATTATTAGCTGTTACTTTGGGCTCAAATTCCTTATCTACAAGTTGATGCACCTACCTAGTACCCAGTATTTATCTACAAGATGATGAACCTACCTAGTTAGGTGTTATGAGAATTAAATTAAGCAATGTATGAAAATCAGAAGATCCAGGAGGGGTTAAATACTGCATCACATTATTATTCTCTAGGTTTCACACTGCATGCTGTATTAATATTTAAATACTTGCTGTCTCCCACGCACATCATGTTGGTGCACACTTCCTTGCTTTTGCTTATATTATTACCTTTCCAAAAAAAAAAAACTCTCACAATTGTCTTCCGCTGGGATAGTGAATATATACTGGACGCATCCTGGTCATCCATTCCCCTCTCCTCCCATCTTTAGCCACAAAGCTTGAATGAGACTGACTTCATTCTAAACTTGAGGATAGGTAGGCTCTGACTTATGTGAACTAATTAGGATCCCACTAGTTACAGTGATTGGTTAAAGGATGGTTATAATTTACAGCCAATGAAAGAAACTAAATCCCTAAACTGAGATGAAACTAAAGAAAACCCTACTCTTCCCCCCAGGGAGTCACATGTGAGGCGGATAAGGTCTGGAATCACAGAAGCCATTTGACTTTTACAAGGGTGCGGTTAAGAGATCAGCTCTTAACTGTTTGAGCTAGCGCATCAAGTCTCACTTGGAACCAAACCTTTTCATGAACTTTACAGGTAATAAATTCTCATGAATATTGAAGCTGAGTTGGGTCTCTATCCCTGAGCCAAGTGGATCAAACCATTTGTCCTCTGAGAGACATCACAGGCTGAAGCTCGTGTCTTCCCAGAAACCTTCTCTTTCCTGTGATCCCGGAGAGCCCCACCCTTACCTTCATCTCACAACTAGTGACTGACCGAAATGATCTATTTTTGTGTCTCTCATTAACTCTAGGTTAAACTCAAAGGCAGGAAGGTAAACCTTACTCATCTTTGTAAACCCAACAATTAGAAAATGCCTGCCACATAGGACAAACATTAATAAACATCTGTTGAGCTGAAGTAAGCTAGACAGAATAATTTATTCATCTGCAGCTCAGATTGGCTGAGACTCTATTCTATGTGCTTCACATACTGCATTTTAAGTACATGAAAAATGCTTTATTTATTACAATCCTGGCCACTGGCGTTTAGAAAAATGTAGGGATCAATCCAAAACATTACTCAAAAATAAATAAATAATTCCTTCAAATCACTGTTTTGGAAGTCAGTTCAGAAAACATACCAAAGGCTCCCCTTACAGATAATGGGAAAAGAAAGAACGGCCTATAGAAGCCATGAAAGTTCTGTAGTTCTAATACAGCAGCCAACAGGAAGCCTTCATAAAAGTGATGGGATTTCAGGAGCTATTTAAATGACCTAGCCATGAACCATACGGCCTTTACCACATGCTCAGTGCTATATTAGGAGCTGTAAGAAACATGGAACAGCAAATTACTCCTGCCATTTATTGAGCACCTGTTATGTTCCCACCTTTGTGCTAAACATTTACCCAGCACACAGCTACATGCTTTACTAACAACAGTCTCATTTTACACGTGAGAAGACTGAAAACCACAGAGCTTAAATAATTCATCTAATGCCAAAGAATTAAAAAATGACAATATTCAAACCAGAATCTGACTCCATTATAGCACACTAGATCCATTTTTTAAAATAATGTATGCTGCTGCTAAGTCGCTTCAGTCGTGTCCGACTCTGTGCAACCCCATAGACGGCAGCCCACCAGGCTCCCCCGTCCCTGGGATTCTCCAGGCAAGAACACTGGAGTAGGTTGCCATTTCCTTCTCCAAATGTATGCTAACAAATACAGTCTAAATGATGTGAAACAGAGTAAGTACTATAGAAAACCAAAGCACTTCATTATGGTGAGTTTCCTGTGAAAGGTTTTGTGATAGAGGCTGGATGTAGCATACCTCTGGACTGAGAATGCCTAGACTGAGAATGACAGGCAGAAGGAAAAGGAATCAAAGGGAAAAGCAGAGGAAATTTCTGTAAGAGAAAAGAGAACATATTAGGAAAAGATACAGAGGCAGCTAGATTTGATATAATGAAATGGATCAAGTTTTACCAATAGGGCACGAAATGTAAAAGCAACAGATTGAAAAGATGACAATATCTAAGTGATGCTTCCTCAAAAAGCATCATTAAACAATACGGGGGAAATATCTTTTAAAGTTGAAATAACTAGGAAGGTTTGGAGATTTCATCAGAATTTAAAATCTGATGTTTATCTCATTAATCTTAACCATGATGAGAGAAAAATAAGCATTGTGATTTGAAATGCTAATTGCAAGATCTAGGGACAAACTGACAAAAAGACCAAGCAAAATCATTGTGAAAGAATTTTGGAAATCAGTTATCTTTCATTTCCAAAGACAAAGAAAAAATTCTGTGACTGTGGGGATGGGTGAGTGAAAGCAAGAAAGTTCCATTATGGCAACTTCATGAAATGAATATTTATTAAAAAGTGTATCCCATTTCCTGGTGATAAAATATCATCCAGTCAAAGCTTTAACATGATGCATAAACTGGTAATCAATTATATGTTGATTGCCTGCTAGTTTAACTGTTATAATTTTACTAAATTATAGCCCATTCACTAAAATGGTCTGTAGCCCTGTGTGTGTGCATGTGTGTGTGCGTGTGTGTGTGTGTGTGTGTGTCTATGTGTGCGTGCACCTATCTCGGTTCCTTCCACCATGCATGACCCAGAGCATTTTCCATCATTCATTATTATAGCAACAAGGGGCCCATAGAGGGTAGTTCTGAATACCATTTCCTCCCTTTTTCTGCTGTCTTTTTCTTCCTGTGGAATATATGTAGCAGAGTAAGGGCAGAAGCATACATGAAGGGAGACTACCATTACTCAGCATGCTACATGCTTTCTGAATCTCTCTATGCTCATATTTCTTTTACACACTGAGGAAAAATACAAGTGAAGAAATGCAAACGTGACCTGTGGCCAAGCGTATATTGCAGTTCAGCATGCAGCTGTCAAAAAGACTTGGTCCTTCTCCAAGTCTGAAAAACACATGAAAAACAGCTGTATAGGTAGTCCAAAAGGCAGACAGGAAACATCAAGAGACTGATGCATACGAACAGAAGAGTCCAAGAGTCTGTGGAACTTCCGCTTGCTTGCCTTATGCATGCATGGAAAAAGGTTTTGTTGTTGTTACAGAAAAACCGAAACGCTAACTTATTAATCTTTATGCAAACTTAACTCAAAAATGATACAGCATGTTTGCTGTGAGCAAGGATGGAAAAATGTTCAAAGTAGGATTTCAACAGATACTGACTTAAAAACAAATGGTAGGTGGATTGCTACAGCCTGCAAGATTGTAAACTTTCCATTAAATATCATTTCTTAAAGCCCTAAGAAAAGAGGGGAAATCAAATAGGATACATGTGTTGAGCTAAATGGCTAACATTTTTTAAGTATGTACCAGGGAAAAATTATACAAATTCTCAACTATTATTCAAGTGTTACCCCAATAAATAACTTCATGAGAGTAATTACTTTAGGACTCAAAAAAATAAAAATTGGGACTACATACTAACTCTTTCTACGAACTTGCCTTTTGACATTTTAATGTGTCTCTTTTTAATAGGAACTTTAATACGCTTACAAAGACCACTAGTGTGTGTTCCACCAAGTTATTTATCACAATTTCCACCCCCCCAACTGTGAACAAGGTTAATAACATATTATAAAGAAATTACAACCATTCATTAAATTAGCATTACATGTGACAGATTCAATATGAATGCAATGTCAGAGTTTAAAAGGAGGTCCTAAACATTATATTATCACTTGCATCCACAAAATATTGGGTGAATTACATTGTCAGATGCAATGATCATGAAAGGTTTGATAATACTCTCCAGAATTCACATTCATTCAACAAATTCCACAAACATTCACTGAACCTAGCATGTGCTAGGAGAGACAGTTGCTACTCTCAGAACATGGGAGTTATAACAATGTGAGAACAGAGGTATACTAAAATAATTTAAAAGATGATGTACGGAAGTATGATTAACAGTATCTGGAAAAATTAAGAAAAGCTTCAGAACAGAAATAACACTTGGGTTTTGCAGGCTAAGAAAGAGTTTGCCAGACATTCAGGAAAGCAAAAGCAGAGAGCACACCATTCAAAGTCTTGGATTACAGGATTAAAAGAGAGCCATGTTTAAAGAGGAATAAGATCAGTAAACACTGAGGAAGGGTGTTGAGTGGTGGGAGACACTGCTGATGAAGATGGCAGGCATTCTCATCAGAACTGATGGCAAAGCCACAGCTGAAGCCCAGATTTGCTGCAAACTTATTTCAGCCCTGAAAGCTCTAGCAGGTTTCCTCGTCTGCAAAGCAGGTGTATAGGAGAAGATTGTATGATGCCATAGTCAGGACAAAATACAAAAAAAACATACTGGCTGGTACCTGGTAAGCTTTCAGTAAATGGTAAGTAATTAATGTTACTGGATTACTAGTCTCTTTCAGGCCAAATTATGTGAATAATTTAAAATTATAAGGAAAAAAATCCTTCAGACCAAAAAGGATAAAATTTAATGTGGGAAGAAGCATACACCAAATCAGAACTTCACCCTTTCTGCCAAAGCAAAGGGTTTTTTAAGACTTCAAGAACTATGGAAAATCTCTCAAAACCTAGGTCTGTGTGCGTTTCTGTCTATCCAACATGGTTTTCTATTTTAAGCTTACTTTCCTCAAAACGGCAATTTCTCTAATATGGTCACTACTGAAATCTGTAAAGAAGTACATTATGAGTGTGTCTGAAAGCCCTCTCTGTCAATGAGCTGCCCCTGCCTCTGTTCCCTCCCCCAACACACACATACCCAGATTCTTCCCCAAACCCCACCCTGCCTCTCTTTTACTGATGTTTTTTGCAGGATGACATAAGAAAGACAAGATAGATGATATCATACAGCAGAGCCCATTATTTATTAGCATTCCTTTCTTCTCTCTCATCCAAAAGGAAAATTCTTAAACAGTGAGGGTTGGGGATCTATTTTTTTTAATAACTGGTTTGAAAGTGAGATAAATTTCTCAAGGTAATAACTAGCCATGATAAGAAATCCAGAAAACTCTTGCCCCAAAAATATTCTAAAAAGAAAACAATTTAAGTATTTTGTATAAATACTTCTTTATTTGCAAATATTATCAGTCCCATAAAGAAATAACTCCAAAAGCTAAATATTTGCTTTTTGTATATTATTAACTCTCAATCCTAAAATCATCAGTGTATTAAAAGTCTACATCCCTGAATTCATTATAGCCAATTAAATTAGGTTGTGAAAAAAATAATGCCAGGAGATTCTTAGCTGAGGTTCAACTTCATCTAAACTCATACCATTTAAAAGGCAAATCAAAATGAATTGGGGATACTGACAACAAGGACTTTAAATTTCCTGAACTGTCAATTCTTATCACAAGGTTCGATGTGTTTGGTCTATTAAATGTCCTTGGACTCTCCTAAAAGAAGCAGTTAAAATACCATTTCCTGAATTAAAGGCATAAAAACAAATACACCAAAGTAATCATCTTAATATACAGATGCAATCATGTTGTCAACCAACTCAAAAAATTCAAAAGTACACCAGCATCTTCAGAAATAAGTAGAAATTAATAAGTAGGATATCCAAAGAACTCTTCAATGTATCTGCTCAATGAACTCTAACTACTCCCTCTCATCCAATCCCGACCACCAAAGACTTCAGGTAACATGGGGTTCTCAGGTAACATAAGCTTGTCCAAAGGTCCTTATGTGTTTGTTACTGTAAGTCCAATGCACCTCAGGCACCATTCCCCCATCTTAACCTCACAAAATCCTTCTAGATGTCCTCCATCCCCAGGATCCAACTCCACCACTTTGAAGCTTTCTCCAATCCCCTTCAGGCATAAATAATCCATTCTCCCTCTTTTCTTTCTGAGTACATTCTGCATCACTGCCTGTTAGTACTGACAAAATTTTTCCTGGTGATACAGTTAAATTTGGCATATCTCTCTCCCCTCTTCAACTTCCATAAGTGAATAATAAAAGCCTTGAAGGTAAGTCAATTTTGTTTTCACTGTCTAGCTCACAGTATTGAGTATAGGCCCTTATAAGTTGGTACTCCAAAAACACCTGTTCACGTCTAGTGAATCCTCGTGAAAGCAGAAAACCATGTCAAACTGCAGAACTAGATACAGGATGCTAATGATCATCAAGTAGCCCAAGATATTTGACAATATTATCATAGTCACATGAAAGCCCCATGAAATCTGGCATTATGCTTTATTCCCCACCCTTTCTACCCCAAATAGTCCCCAGGACATGCTGCTAAGTCGCTTCAGTCGTGTCCGACTCTGTGCAACCCCACAGACGGCAGCCCACCAGGCTCCCCCGGCCCTGAGATTCTCCAGGCAAGAATACTGGAGTGGGTTGCCATTTCCTTCTCCAATGCATGAAAGTGAAAAAATAAAGTGAAGTCCCTCAGTCATGTCCGACTCCTAGCGACCCCATGGACTGCAGCCCACCAGGCCCCTCCGTCCATGGGATTTTCCAGGCAAGAGTACTGGAGTGGGTTGCCATTGCCTTCTCCGCACCAGGACATAGCAGAACTCAATAAACATTTGTTGAATGAATGAATAGCAGCAAAGTAAATGTGGTATGAAAAAGGCCCTGAAATTATTAGTTTTAACACATGACACTTAAGAAACTAAATTCTGAATTATTTCAAGGCTTAATATTATGTCAAAAGACAAAGTACTTACTATATGCACATTAAAGACACTAGGAAATACTAAGCAGAGGGGGAAAAGATTAAGGATAACACTGCTTTTAAGAAAGATAAAAGCCTAATGGAAAGACATAGGAGATATAGGTCGGGTTGGGGAGGACAGCAAAAGGAAAATATATGCATGGGAAGGGAAATCACTTAACCATAAAGAATAAACTGTGGCAGCCCAAAGAGGATACAAAAGAAAAAGAATGATCTTTAAATCTATCAGTATTTTATAAAACTCTAACTTCAAAACCATACACAGATTAAGCCTAAAAGCTTTAGTAATTATTAGAGCACTGAATAAAGTCTTTCTCTGGGTAATATGAAACAAACAATTATCACCATAGGAAAAGTACCCCAAAAAAGGGTACTAAACAGGATGCATGCTTGCTCAGTCATTCAGTTATGTCTGACTCTTTGTGACCTTGTGGACTGTAGCCCACCAGTCTCCTCTGTCCATAGGATTTCCCAGGCAAAAATATTAGAGCAGGTTGCCATTTCCTTTTTCAAGGAATCTTTCCAACCCAAGGATCAAACTCACATCTCCTGCATTACAAGCAGATTCTTTACCACTGAGCCACCTGGGCTGCTGCTGCTGCTTAGTCACTCAGTCATATCCAACATTTTGCAACCCATGGACTGTAGCCTGCCAGGCTCCTCTGTCCATGGGGATTCTCCAGGCAAGAATACTGGAATGGGTTGCCATGCCCTCCTCCAGGGGATCTTCCTGACCCAGAGATCGAACCCAGATCTCCTGAGTTGCAGGTAGATTCTTTACCATCTGAGCCACCTGGGAAGTCCCATTAAATAGGATACTCTCAAGTATTTCTTGTTCTTAGATCAAGATGGTATATCATAAAAGAACAAATTGAGTAAACATGGGAAAAGTAACAAATAGAGTACAAAGTAGAGGAAAATACATAGTGGAAAGAGCAATGATTTTGAATCAAAAAGACCACATGGTCATGTTCTAAACCCTGCTCTGACACATTCTAGATATGTAACTTTGGCTACTTTAATTTCTGTTTCTTCACATGCAAAATAAACCTTATCACAGTCTCTATACCCCACTGGGTTGCTGTAAAGACTAAAGAAGGGAACTTATGCAAACTACCCAGTTTAGGACCTGGAACATGGTAGGAATGTAAGCCAGTCTTAATTCCAAATTTAGCACACTTAAAAAAAAATAAACCAACTATCCCTAGTACCTACACTTATATCTTGAATATCAGATACAGTAGTTTAGTCATTAAGTCTCTCTCCTTAAGTGTAAAAGGGAAGTAAACATCTCAGGGAAAAGTTAGAACCAAAAGTAACCAGGATGTTGGAAATGGTTCAGGTCAGAAGTTCCAATCTTTATTTGTTAAAGTCCTTGCTAAAGCAGTGATCCCAGGCTCTTGAACCTCACTAATGTATAATAGAAACTACTGGGGAAGATCATAGGTTGTAAACTGCCTGATAAGGAGATTTTTTTTTTTTTTAAATAAAGACTATCATCACCAACATTATCTATATAGACAATGTAAAATAAATAAGTACGAAGTAGAAAATGTCATTACTAAGCACAGCCCTTTAATTGAACAAATTTTAGATTTATGAAAAATTTACTGTATTATTTAATTTCTCTTCATTACCCTAAGACCATTTAAAACTTTAATGGGGCATAGCATTTGAGAGCCATTACCTTATCCCAGCAGGAACCACTTTTAAAGAACTCCCCATATGAGCACTTATATACCACTAGTAATTAAAAAAAAAAACTCGGAAAACAAGCACAAAAAGTTTTTGCTTTATAAGAAGAAAGGAAAAACTGGTTTAAAACCTATTGAGACCTAGGTTAGATAAGGAAACAAGCATTTTTCATAATATGTTGGTTCTTTACAAACTTATCACTATCGGGTTTCTGGAATCAAAAAGTGAGGCAAAGGCTCCCTCTGCTGACAAATAGACAAAGAATCTAATCCTATCAAACAGCAATCAACTTTTCAAAAATTTTGCCACTAACTGGATATCACATGATAGATAAAACTAGTCTATCAAAGACTAGTTTTACTTTATATCCTAAAACACTGAAATATATCTCCATCTGACACAAATGTGAAAGACATGTATAACTAGGCAACACTCCATATGTATTTCAAAAGATCTTTCTACACTGGCTTTCAATTTTCTTGCTGTCTACTCTATGCTCTAAGGGTTATCTGAGCTTGAATGTCATACAAAGAGGAAATTAAAGAAGCTAAAGAACTGAGGTGGGTTTCAAGAGATTGCATTGAACAAAAGTAACAATTTCTGAATGCAGTGACAACCTTCTCTCATAGAAATTTCATGAGATTAAGTAAATCAAAGAATTCAAAATTAACAATAGCAGGTTACAAGCACTGGCCCATATACTATTAACATACCCATCTCTAGCAACTATTCTGTAACTTGGGAAGATCAAGAACTATCATTCTTATTCGACTGCAGAGAGACCTAAGGCTCAGGAAGGTTCAATGGTTTGTTAAGGACACACAACCAGTAAGCAGCCAAGCCAGATTTAAGCCTAATTCTTAGTCTGCTTCTCTGACTGAAAACTACACATAAAATAGATACTCTAATGACAATCTCCAAATTCTTTTCTGATTTCAAATTTAAGACAGCTGTACATCACAAATACATTCAGGGTGCTTATAAATGGGGCTTCCCAGGTGGCACAGAGGTAAAGAATCTGCCTGCCAATGCAGGAGACTCAGGAGACTCAGGTTCAATCCCTGAGTCAGGAAGATCCCCTGGAGTAAGAAATGGCAACCCGCTAGAGTATTCTTGCCTGGAAAATTCCATGGACAGAGGAGCCTGGCAGGCTACAGTCCACGAGGTCACAAAGAGTCAGACACAACTGAGCACACACACACGCACATGCTGATAAATAACATCAGATTTAAATACAGATTTCACTTGTTAAAGATTTCACTTTGGCAGACAAAACTTAATATAGCCTCTTGGTGAATTCCTCACTGTAATTCATTTACTCTTGTCTTATTTCTAAAAGGATTGCTTGAAGAGGCAAATAAAACTAAAGAAATTATAAAATAAGTAGATGAGAACAGTAGATAAAACCCTCATTCTCCCAATAAAATTACAGAGTAAAATGTTTATTAAAAGCAGTATTTTTGAGTATATCAATATGCTGCCTCCCCTTAAAAATGGTAAATAAAATTCAGGAGCCAAACACTAAGTGAAAGTGAGAACTACAAAGGTAAACAGAGCCCCTGGGGCATTCTCCTAAACCATATACCCTCAGCATCAGTTTTCATCGTCTCAAAATGTCAGATGGTAAAGAAGAAAAACAGCGGGGCCCACTCTATGTAGGAAATCCAGTTGAGCCTGTGTATTATCTTTCTCCCCCTAGTATAAAGCTAAGACCACAAAGGGCTTTACTCTTACAGTAAGGAGAACTTAGAAATAGCATCACCCCATCCACTGACCCCCGCCCCCACCCCCCCACACACACACATACATGCCCAAGAGAAAGCAAAATGCATGTCTCAAAACTTGGAACAAGATGAAGGAGAACATTCTCTCCTAAGAATTCACAAACCCCAAGCTGATATTAATGTGGGTTTTCAGACCAAATTCACTCTATTGATTTGCCCAAGAAGCCTCAATCTGTGGTCAGTATAAAGTGATCCTGGGTGAGAAGTACCACCAAGCCGCTGACAAAAGAAAACTCAAATCTTTGAAGGAACACACCAATCATTCCCATGGATAGAGTTCCAAGAATATGACTTCACAGGCAAAAATCCCAATGCACAAGGAACAGGA
Organism: Bos taurus; assembly: GCF_002263795.3. Lineage (NCBI taxonomy): Eukaryota > Metazoa > Chordata > Mammalia > Artiodactyla > Bovidae > Bos > Bos taurus. The sequence continues at coordinate 63,620,358 of NC_037331.1, forward strand.
GGCAATATGAGCAAGAGACAGCAAAATACTAGAAAGCAGCATCGGAACTGCAAAGACTTCATCCACTGAAATTATCAATAAAGAATAAAATTACTGCACCCAGCACAGCGAAAAATAATAAAATTATCAAAAAAACAAAAAGAGAGAGAGAGAGACATGAACAATAACCTAAGATGGTCTAATGTATCTAACTGGATTTTCATTATGAGACAATGAAGAGAATTTGAAAGAGGCAATATTCAAAGAAATAACAGCTGAAGATTTTCCAGAATTGTTGAAAAGCATCAATCCTAAGATCTAGGTTTAAGCCAAATAAATTGAAAATAGGATAAGTGAAATAAATCTTCCCTTAGATGCCTGACAGAGAAACTGCAGAACACCAAAGAGAAAAGAAATGTTTTAAAAGCAATAGAGAAAAGATTGATAAACTAGCAAAAGAATAACAGCTAGACTAAGAGATGACTTTTTAACATCAATGTTTCCCAGAAAAGAGCAGAATATTATCTTTTGTGGAGCAGGAAAAATAACTGTCAACAAAACATTGAATTCCCAGACTTCCTCCCATCTCCTCCAAAAATAATAATAATAATGTTATTACAAAGATTCCATTCACAATAACCAAGGCAATTAAATTCCTAACACACTAAGTCAACTTTCAGATCTTAACTTCCTTAGGAAGGCCAAATTAAGTAAGGCCGAACTAAACAATATATGCCTGAAATATACCCTCATCATCATGGCATCTTTTCCTTCAAAGCACTTGTGCTTCTATACCTACTTCTATGATTATCAACTTAATGTATGTCTCCCTCTCCAAACTTAACAAGGTCACAGACCTCTACTGTTGCTGTTGTTCAGTTGCTAAGTTGTGTTCAGCTCTTTGTGACCCCCCATAGACTGTAGCCCACTAGGCTCCTCTGTCCATGGGGTTTTCCAGGCAAGAATACTGGGGTGGGTTGCCAATTCCTTCTCCAGGGGACCTTTTCAGACCAGGAAACAAACCCACACCTCCTGCATTGGCAGGAAAATTCTTTACCACTGCTGCTGCTGCTAAGTCGCTTCAGTCGTGTCCGACTCTGTGCGACCCCATAGACGGCAGCCCACCAGGCTCCTCTGTCCCTGGGATTCTCCAGGCAAGAACACTGGAGTGGGTTGCCTCTTCCTTCTCCAATGCATGAAAGGGAAAAGTGAAAGTGAAGTCATTCAGTCGTGTCCGACTCTTCGTGACCCCACGGACTGCAGCCTACCAGGCTCCTCCGTCCATGGGATCTTCCAGCGGGTTGCCATTGCCTTCTCCCTTTACCACTGAGCCAGCAGTGAAGCCCACACAGACCTCTATATTTATCACCATATTGCTGCTGCAGTGCTTGGCACATAAGTGAAAGGAAAGGAAGTGAAAGAAGGATGGAGGGAGGGAAGAAAAGAGGCAGGGAAGATATAACCAACAAGTAAACAATCAACATAGATAAAACTAAAATTTTTACTAAAAAGCATAAAAGGACAGCTAAATGAATAATAAGACAAATTATATTCCTGGATGGAAAGAATCAATATATAAACATGTCAGTTATGTATTAAAATAATCTATAGATGTGATGCAATGCCAGACAAAATTCCAGCATGATTTTTTTCATGGAACTCAAACTCTTTTTCAAGCCTGAAAGGAAAGTGAAAAAAAACAAGAATAACATAAATATTTAAGAACAAGACCAATAAAGAATGATTACTCATCCCACATATCAAAACATACTACACATTAATTTTTAAGACAATATTTGTATTTTATAGATACACTATTTATGGACAAATAAATCATTGGCATTCTTTATAGACACGCTATTTATGGACATAAATCAAGGGAAAGGAATAGAGTCTAAGAGCAAATAAATGACTAAATGGGTAATGTGCATTTTTATAAGAAAGTCAGCATTTCAAATGATATTCATAAATGGCACTTGGACAACAGGATATACATTTGGGGAAAAAATTAAATTAGAGCCCTGCTGCTGCTGCTGCTGCTAAGTCGCTTCAGTAGTGTCTGACTCTGTGCGACCCCAAAGACGGCAGCTCATCAGGCTCCCCTGTCCCTGGGATTCTCCAGGCAAGAACACTGGAGTGGGTTGCCATTTCTTTCTCCAACTCGTGAAAGTGAAGTCGCTCAGTCGTGTCCAACTCCTAGCGACCTCATGGACTGCAGCTTACCAGGCTCCTCTGCCCATGGGATTTTCCAGGTAAGAGTACTGAAGTGGGGTGCCATTGCCTTCTCCAAATTAGAGCCCTGCTACATGTAATTAGAGCCCTACTACATATAATATCTAAAAACAAATTCCAGAAAGTTAAGAAAACGTGAGAATATTTTAGAATCACAGTGTAAGAAAGATCTTCATTAGAAAGATACAAAGATCAGAAGCCATTACAAAAAAGATCAAAACATTTAACATCAGAAAAAAACTAAAGTATTTATATCATTAAGTAAATGAACAAAGTTAAAAATCCATCATTCACAAGACACAACCTTGGGCAAACTGCTTAATCTTATCAAGCCTAAATTTTCTTGTGCCTGAAATGAAAATAATGACCTAATTTACAAGGTTGCTTTGAGAATTAAATGAGAAAGTTAAGGTTAAATCCTTACCATAGTCTAAGGTGGGAGCACGTAGCAACTGCCCAATGAATATTTTTTTGCTACTATTTTTAAATTAAGAAAATATCACACATCACTTTTGCCCATTACATGGAGATTTTGAACTTTTAAAAAATGACAATATCTGACCTTGGCACACATATTACACATAGCAGAGAAAATGGTACATTTGGGCCATCTCTCAACATAAAACAATTTACAATGTGTATCAAAAGCTTTTGGTCTCAAGTGTCTAGCCTTAGGTTTTTTTTCATTTGTTTTTATTTTTATTGGGCTATAGGGGATGGATTAGGAAATACCTCTGCAGTTCACGTCCCACTGGGGAAATGTCCGTTCTGATTTTCCTGGGCTGGCTTTTGGAACTTTCTTTTTCTTAGAGCCACTGCTCTTGCTGGCAGCTGTCTCTTCAGGTCCACTGCTGAGTGGCTTCTACTTGGAAGAGAATTTCCTCTCTTTCTTGGGGACACTCTTGTTCCCTTACTCTTAAGGGTCACTAACCAGTTCGCTCATCTTTGAGCAAAGGTTTTCTAATCATGAGAAGACTTCCACTGCCAGCTCTCTCTTCAAGATCACTTCTTCAAGATCTCTTCAAGATCACCAGTTCCTCCTTGGGAAAAAGATTTCTTTTTCTACGGTTTGGAGAAGGAGACAGCTGGGTCTTCTATTTCATTCTCCTGAGGAGTTTCCTGGGGCTTTTGCCTCTTCTTCTTCATGGGTCTTCCACTTGTTTCCTCACATCCCTTTGAAAAACTACTGCTGTTTTCTGAAGATATCAGGGAAATTGCAGCCAGGTGTTTCTTTTCCTTCTTCAAGCATTTCTTCTCCTGTTTCTCCAGCTTCCTACTAATCCCAGCAACTGCTTCCTGTGAACCACTGCCTCCTTCATGACATCCAAATTCTTTCATGAAATCTCTCCAATCTCATGGAAAGGCAGCTGCCCCTCAACTTATTCTAGAAGCTTCTTCCCAAATACAAATTGCCTCAGAGAAACAATTCATGAGGCAATACTGCATTTGTCTGCCAGGTAATGGGAGATACCGCCTTTGTTCTTGGCAGCTGCTGGGCCAATGAAGGTAGAGTAAAAACAAAATGAGTCCACATTTTGGGGTGTTAGTCCTTGTCTTAAGAGCTTGGGAAATGTGGTCCCTTTGCTGGGCCCAAGTAATCTCTCAGCACCAGGGTGCCATAACATCACCCCCATAACAGAGGCCTGTAGAACTCAGGGAGCCCTGGTCAACCATCAATATTAAACCCATAGTCTTAGGGTTTTAGTAGAAAAGTAGCTGCCAGGGACTGGGGCTAGAGGACACAGAGAAAGGTTGATAAAAGGGTACAAATTTTCAACTATGAAATGAATAAGGCCTGAGGATCTAATGTAAAACATGCAGATGATAGCACTGTATAGCATAATACTGTATAATTAAAATTTGTTAAGAGACTAGAATTTAGATATTCTCACCAAAAAAAACAACAACAAAAAAGTGAGTTGATGGATGTGTTTTAAATGAAGGGAATCCTTAAACTATGTGTACTATATAAAATCTCCATGATGTACACTTTAAATATCTTACAATTTTATATGTCAATTATACCTTTAAGGGGTTCCCTGGTAGCTCAGATGGTAAAAAATCTGCTTGCAATACAGGAGATCTGGGTTTGATCCCTGGGTCAGAAAGATTCCCTGGAGAAGGGAATGGCAATCCACTCCAGTATTCTTACCTGGAGAATTCCATGGACAGAGGAGCCTAGTGGGCTACAGTCCATGGGATCGCAGAGTCGGACATGACTGAGTGATTAACACACACACACACACACACACACACACACACACCCCTCAATAAAGTAAAATAAGATAATTTTAAAAACACAATGATCATAATTACCAGTATTTGAACCTCTGTGATTGTCAGAATTTCTACTGTTTCCATAACCTTAACCTTTTTTTTTTTTAGATTCCACATAAGTGAATGCAGCATTTTGTCTTTGGCTTATTTCACTTAGCATAATGCCCTCAACATCCATCCATGGTGTCACAAATGGCAGGATTTCCCTCCATCCCCTGGAGTGGGAAATGGCAACTCCAGGGGATGGCAATCATTTAAAAATGGCAATCATTTTAAAATTAGATTGTTTGATTTTTTCTATTAAGTTGCATGAGTCTTTACATATTTTGGATATTAATTCTTTATCAGATATATGATTCACAAATACTTCCTCCCATTTCATAGTTTGCCTTTTCATTTGGTTAATGGTTTCCCTTGCTGAACAGAAGCTTTTTAGTTTTATGTAATCCCACTTTGGGGGGGATTGAGGCTTTTTCCACCAGGGATTATATATTTTAAAATTTGGAAGTAATCACATGAATACATTTTTGTTATAATTATAATGCTACAGTCAAAGAAAAGGTCCCCCTTTGTCCTCACTCACTTTTCTTTCCAAAGAATTTATCCAAAAATATAATAGAAATACAGAGAAGGCGATGGCACCCCACTCCAGTACTCTTGACTGGAAAATCCCATGGATGGAGGAGCCTGGTAGGCTGCAGTCAGAAGAGTCAGACACAACAGAGCGACTTCACTTTCACTTTTCATTTTCATGCACTGGAGAAAGAAATGGCAACCCACTCCAGTGTTCTTGCCTGGAGAATCCCAGGGATGGGGAGACTGGTGGGCTGCCATCTATGGGGCCACACAGAGTCGGACACAACTAAAGCAACTTAGCAGCAGCAGCGACTTCCTGCTACTCAATTTTGATCATCAGGTACCTCAGCTGATAAAGAATTCGCTTGCAATGCAGGAGACCCTGGTTCAATTCCTGGGTCAGGAAGATCCCCTGAAGAAGGGACAGACTACCCACTCAAGTATTCATGGGCTTTCCTGGTGGCTCAGATGGTAAAGAATCCACCTGCAATGCGGGAGACCTAGGTTTGATCCCTGGGTTGGGAAGATCTACTGGAGGAGGGTATGGCAACCCACTCTAGTATTCTTGCCTGGAGAATACCATGGACAGAGGTGCCTGGCAGGCTACAGTCCATAGGGGTCACAAAGAGTCGGACACGACTGAGCGACCAAGCACAGCACCACTTTTCTGTAACTATAAAACTTTTAGTATTTCTATTTCTCTTTAACTTTTTGTGGTGCTAAAAAATGTTCTCTTTTCATTCTCTTCAGTTTTATTGACATAATAGTAGAAAGTTTGTCCAGAGAGCAGATTCTCAGAGTTCTCATCACAAAGAAAAAAAAATTTTTCCTTCTTTTTTTGTATCATATGATGGGGTGTTAACTAAACTTGCTGTGCTAATCATTTCACAATATATGTAAGTCAATGAGAATACTGACACTGTAAACCTTAAACTTATCCACTGCTATAGCCATGTGTTTATTTTCCCTTTGTTGCCTTTGCTTTTGAGATCAAATCCAAAAAAAAAAAAATCATTGCTATGATCAATGTCAAGAAGCTTACTCTCCACATTTTCTTCCAGGGGTTTTATGGTTTCAGGTCTTACGTTTAAGTCTTTCATCCATTTGGAGGTGATCTGTGTATAGTGTAAGGGGTTCAGCTTCATTCTTTTGTATGTGTCAATCCACTTTCTCCAGCACTATTACTGAAGAGATTATCCTTTCCCCCCCTGCATATACTTGATTCTTTTGTCATAAATCAATTCATGAATTAATTTCTCAGCTCTCTATTCTGTTCCATAGATCTAGGAATACCATATTGTTTTGATTACTATAGGTTTTTTAATATAATTTAAAATCAGGAAGTATAATTCCTCCAGCTTTTTTCATTTTTTCTCAAGATTGCTTTGACTACTTGGAGTCTTCTGTGGTTTCATACAAGTTTTACAATGACCATAGTATTCTTCAAAGCAAAATATTAGCAATAATTCCACTAACAGTGATAAAGCATAGAATTCTCTATAATCATTTAGAATTATATTGCAGTAGAATATTTGTTGATTTGATAAATGTTTGTGATATCATTAAGTAAGAAAAAAGACTTTAAAAGAGTAAATACAATATGAATCTGACTTTACAGCATTAAAATGCAAAATAAAAAGACACCAAAGAGGGAGGAGCCAAGATGGTGGAGGAGTAGGACGGGGAGAACACTTTCTCCCCCACAAATTCATCAAAAGAGCATTTAAACGTCGAGTAAATTCCACAAAACAACTTCTGAATGCCGGCAGAGGACATCAGGCACCCAGAAAAGCAATCCAACTCTTCGAAAGGAGGTAGGAAAAAATATAAAAGACAAAAAAAGAGACAAAAGAGGGAGGGACGGAGATCCGTCCCGGGAAGGGAGTCTTAAAAAGAGAGAAGTTTCCAAACACCAGGAAACCTTCTCACTGTCGAATCTGTGCCGAGCTTTGGAAGCACAGAGGGCAACATAACAGGAAGAAAAAATAAATAAACAATTAAAACTCGAAGATTGCGAGTCCTACGGTAACTCCCCCAGCGGAGAAGCAGCGCAGACGCCTGCATGCGCCATTAGCAAGCAGGGGCTGGGCAGGGAGGCGCAGCGCGGGCTGCATCGCTTAGACTAAGAATCTGGCCTGAATACCCTGAGCACTATCTGAGCGAAATAATTTGGGCTAGCAAACCAGACTGTGGGATATCTACCACGCGAAAAGCCAGCCCTAGCCTAAGACCACCAGGCCCGCGCACGGAACAAAGGACTGAACAGAGATAGCCGGCTGCAGACCTTCCCCCTCCGGTGACAGGCAGCCAGAGCCGGAAGGGGGCAATCGCAGCCCCAGAGAGACATTATCTATAAAACTGTAAGCGGGCTTCTTTGCCAACTAAAGCTTCTTGGGCGTCTGGATGGTTAACATCTGCCTGAGAAGGTGCGCCGGTTTTACACCCAGATAACCGAGTGGCGGGGAGGCGATAAGTCGCAGCATTGGCGCTCGCCAAACACCTCATCACTTGAGCTGCTCGGACCTGGGAAGAGCACAAAACTCAGGCCCAACTGAGTCTGCGCCTCTGAGGACTACCCGAGTGCCTGAACCTGAGCGGCTTGGACCTGGGAGGTACATGCAACCCAGGGCCAGCCTTGGATTGTTCCCGGCGGAACAACCTAGAGCCCGAGCAGTGTGGGCAGGGAGGCTACACGTGCCGTGAGCGGGGGCAGACCCAGTGTGGCTGAAGCACTGCGAGCCACGCCAGTGTTATTTGTTTGCAACATCCCTCCCTCCCTCCCCACAGCGCGACTGAACAAAGAGAAGAAATACAGCTCCACCCATCAGAACACCGACACAAGCTTCCCTAACCAGGAAACCTTGACAAGCCACCTGTACAAACCCACACACAGCGAGGAAAAGCCACAATAAAGAGAACTCCACAAACTGCCAGAATACAGAAAGGACACCCCAAACTCAGCAATTTAAACAAGATGAAGAGACAGAGGAATAGCCAGCAGATAAAGGAACAGAATAAATGCCCACCAAACCAAACAAAAGAGGAAGAGATAGGGAATCTACCTGATAAAGAATTCCAAATAATGATAGTGAAATTGATCCAAAATCTTGAAATTAAAATGGAATCACAGATAAATAGCGTGGAGACAAGGATTGAGAAGATGCAAGAAAGGTTTAACAAGGACCTACAAGAAATAAAAAAGAGTCAATATATAATGAATAATGCAATAAATGAAATTAAAAACACTCCGGAGGCAACAAATAGTAGAATAACAGAGGCAGAAGATAGGATTAGTGAATTAGAAGATAGAATGGTAGAAATAAATGAATCAGAGAAAATAAAAGAAAAACGAATTAAAAGAAATGAGGACAATCTCAGAGACCTCCAGGACAATATTAAACGCTACAACATTCGAATCATAGGGGTTCCAGAAGAAGAAGACAAAAAGAAAGACCATGAGAAAATACTTGAGGAGATAATAGTTGAAAACTTCCCTAAACTGGGGAAGGAAATAATCACCCAAGTCCAAGAAACCCAGAGAATCCCAAACAGGATAAACCCAAGGCAAAACACCCCAAGACACATATTAATCAAATTAACAAAAATCAAACACAAAGAACAAATATTAAAAGCAGCAAGGGAAAAACAACAAATAACACACAAGGGAATTCCCATAAGGATAACAGCTGATCTTTCAAGAGAAACTCTTCAAGCCAGGAGGGAATGGCAAGACATACTTAAAATGATGAAAGAAAATAACCTACAGCCCAGATTATTGTACCCAGCAAGGATTTCATTCAAGTATGAAGGAGAAATCAAAAGCTTCTCAGACAAGCAAAAGCTGAGAGAATTCTGCACCACCAAACCAGCTCTCCAACAAATACTAAAGGATATTCTCTAGACAGGAAACACAAAAATGGTGTATAAATTCGAACCCCAAACAATAAAGTAAATGGCAACGGGATCATACTTATCAGTAATTACCTTAAACGTAAATGGGTTGAATGCCCCAACCAAAAGACAAAGACTGGCTGAATGGATACAAAAACAAGACCCCTACATATGTTGTCTACAGGAGACCCACCTCAAAACAGGGGACACATACAGACTGAAAGTGAAGGGCTGGAAAAAGATTTTCCATGCAAATAGGGACCAAAAGAAAGCAGGAGTAGCAATACTCATATCAGATAAAATAGACTTTAAAACAAAGGCTGTGAAAAGAGACAAAGAAGGTCACTACATAATGATCAAAGGATCAATCCAAGAAGAAGATATAACAATTATAAATATATATGCACCCAACACGGGAGCACCGCAGTATGTAAGACAAATGCTAACAAGTATGAAAGGAGAAATTAACAATAACACAATAACAGTGGGAGACTTTAATACCCCACTCACACCTATGGATAGATCAACTAAACAGAAAATTAACAAGGAAACACAAACGTTAAACGATACAATAGACCAGTTAGACCTAATTGATATCTATAGGACATTTCATCCCAAAACAATGAATTTCACCTTTTTCTCAAGCGCACATGGAACCTTCTCCAGGATAGATCACATCCTGGGCCATAAAGCTAGCCTTGGTAAATTCAAAAAAATAGAAATCATTCCAAGCATCTTTTCTGACCACAGTGCAGTAAGATTAGATCTCAATTACAGGAGAAAAACTATTAAAAATTCCAACATATGGAGGCTGAACAACACGCTGCTGAATAACCAACAAATCACAGAAGAAATCAAAAAAGAAATCAAAATTTGCATAGAAACGAATGAAAATGAAAACACAACAACCCAAAACCTGTGGGACACAGTAAAAGCAGTCCTAAGGGGAAAGTTCATAGCAATACAGGCACACCTCAAGAAACAAGAAAAAAGTCAAATAAATAACCTAACTCTACACCTAAAGCAACTAGAAAAGGAAGAAATGAAGAACCCCAGGGTTAGTAGAAGGAAAGAAATCTTAAAAATTAGAGCAGAAATAAATGCAAAAGAAACAAAAGAGACCATAGCAAAAATCAACAAAGCCAAAAGCTGGTTCTTTGAAAGGATAAATAAAATTGACAAACCATTAGCCAGACTCATCAAGAAACAAAGGGAGAAAAATCAAATCAATAAAATTAGAAACGAAAATGGAGAGATCACAACAGACAACACAGAAATACAAAGGATCATAAGAGACTATTATCAACAATTATATGCCAATAAAATGGACAACGAGGAAGAAATGGACAAATTCTTAGAAAAGTACAACTTTCCAAAACTCGACCAGGAAGAAATAGAAAACCTTAACAGACCCATCACAAGCACGGAAATTGAAACTGTAATCAAAAATCTTCCAGCAAACAAAAGCCCAGGTCCAGACGGCTTCACAGCTGAATTCTACCAAAAATTTAGAGAAGAGCTAACACCTATCCTGCTCAAACTCTTCCAGAAAATTGCAGAGGAAGGTAAACTTCCAAACTCATTCTATGAGGCCACCATCACCCTAATACCAAAACCTGACAAAGATCCCACAAAAAAAGAAAACTATAGGCCAATATCACTGATGAACATAGATGCAAAAATCCTAAACAAAATTCTAGCAATCAGAATCCAACAACACATTAAAAAGATCATACACCATGACCAAGTGGGCTTTATCCCAGGGATGCAAGGATTCTTCAATATACGCAAATCAATCAATGTAATACACCACATTAACAAATTGAAAAACAAAAACCATATGATTATCTCAATAGATGCAGAGAAAGCCTTTGACAAAATTCAACACCCATTTATGATAAAAACTCTCCAGAAAGCAGGAATAGAAGGAACATACCTCAACATAATAAAAGCTATATATGACAAACCCACAGCAAACATTATCCTCAATGGTGAAAAATTGAAAGCATTTCCTCTAAAGTCAGGAACAAGACAAGGGTGCCCACTTTCACCATTACTATTCAACATAGTTTTGGAAGTTTTGGCCACAGCAATCAGAGCAGAAAAAGAAATAAAAGGAATCCAAATTGGAAAAGAAGAAGTAAAACTCTCACTATTTGCAGATGACATGATCCTCTACATAGAAAACCCTAAAGACTCCACCAGAAAATTACTAGAACTAATCAATGATTATAGTAAAGTTGCAGGATATAAAATCAACACACAGAAATCCCTTGCATTCCTATACACTAATAATGAGAAAACAGAAAGAGAAATTAAGGAAATAATTCCATTCACCATTGCAACGAAAAGAATAAAATACTTAGGAATATATCTACCTAAAGAAACTAAAGACCTATATATAGAAAACTATAAAACACTGGTGAAAGAAATCAAAGAGGACACTAACAGATGGAGAAATATACCATGTTCATGGATCGGAAGAATCAATATAGTGAAAATGAGTATACTACCCAAAGCAATTTATAGATTCAATGCAATCCCTATCAAGCTACCAACAGTATTCTTCACAGAGCTAGAACAAATAATTTCACAATTTGTATGGAAATACAAAAAACCTCGAATAGCCAAAGCGATCTTGAGAAAGAAAAATGGAACTGGAGGAATCAACCTACCTGACTTCAGGTTCTACTACAAAGGCACAGTTATCAAGACAGTATGGTACTGGCACAAAGACAGAAATATAGATCAATGGAACAAAATAGAAAGCCCAGAGATAAATCCACGCACATATGGACACCTTATCTTTGACAAAGGAGGCAAGAATATACAATGGATTAAAGACAATCTCTTTAACAAGTGGTGCTGGGAAATCTGGTCAACCACTTGTAAAAGAATGAAACTAGAACACTTTCTAACACCATATACAAAAATAAACTCAAAATGGATTAAAGATCTCAACGTAAGACCAGAAACTATAAAACTCCTAGAGGAGAACATAGGCAAAACACTCTCTGACATACATCACAGCAGGATCCTCTATGATCCACCTCCCAGAATACTGGAAATAAAAGTAAAAATAAACAAATGGGACCTAATTAAACTTAAAAGCTTCTGCACAACAAAGGAAACTATTAGCAAGGTGAAAAGACAGCCTTCAGAATGGGAGAAAATAATAGCAAATGAAGCAACTGACAAACAACTAATCTCAAAAATATACAAGCAACTCCTACAGCTCAACTCCAGAAAAATAAATGACCCAATCAAAAAATGGGCTAAAGATCTAAATAGACATTTCTCCAAAGAAGACATACAGATGGCTAACAAACACATGAAAAGATGCTCAACATCACTCATTATCAGAGAAATGCAAATCAAAACCACTATGAGGTACCATTTCACACCAGTCAGAATGGCTGCGATCCAAAAGTCTACAAATAATAAATGCTGGAGAGGGTGTGGAGAAAAGGGAACCCTCTTACACTGTTGGTGGGAATGCAAACTAGTACAGCCACTATGGAGAACAGTGTGGAGATTCCTTAAAAAACTGGAAATAGAACTGCCTTATGATCCAGCAATCCCACTGCTGGGCATACACACTGAGGAAACCAGAAGGGAAAGAGACACGTGTACCCCAATGTTCATCGCAGCACTGTTTATAATAGCCAGGACATGGAAGCAACCTAGATGTCCATCAGCAGATGAATGGATAAGAAAGCTGTGGTACATATACACAATGGAGTATTACTCAGCCATTAAAAAGAATACATTTGAATCAGTTCTAACAAGGTGGATGAAACTGGAGCCTATTATACAGAGTGAAGTAAGCCAGAAGGAAAAACACCAATACAGTATACTAACGCATATATATGGAATTTAGAAAGATGGTAACGATAACCCTGTATACGAGACAGCAAAAGAGACACTGATGTATAGAACAGTCTTATGGACTCTGTGGGAGAAGGAGAGGGTGGGAAGATTTGGGAGAATTGCATTGAAACATGTGAAACATCATGTATGAAACGAGATGCCAGTCCAGGTTCAATGCACGATGCTGGATGCTTGGGGCTGGTGCACTGGGACGACCCAGAGGGATGATGTGGAGAGGGAGGAGGGAGGAGGGTTCAGGATGGGGAACACATGATTTTTAAAGTTATAAAAAATTAAAAAAAAAAAAAAAACTTGTAAAATAACTCAACTCATTCAAAAACAGGTAATGAGTTGGGTTTGGTTAACAGCTATAGGTTGACAACTCCTCATCTATGCTATATGAATGAATAGATTAATAAATTAAAATAGAGAAGGGAAATTTGGCTTCCCTGGTGGCTCAGAGGTTAAAGCGTCTGCCTGCAATGCGGGAGACCAGGGTTCAATCCCTGGGTCGGGAAGATCCCCTGGAGAAGGAAATAGCAACCCACTCCAGTATTCTTGCCTGGAGAATCCCATGGACAGAGGAGCCTGGGAGGCTACAGTCCACGGGGTCAGAAAGAGTCGGGACACGACTGAGCAACTTCACTTTCACTTTCATGGTACTAAGTAATACATATAGAATAAATAATGGGGAAATTATTTATTATGTTTTAAAAATGTGTAAAAACTTTAAGTCAGTGCTGTATATATTCTCAAAATAAATCCTCACAAGTTCTTAATTTGTTAATAACAAAAGCAAATAAATTCACAATGCAAAAAAAAAAAAAAAAGACACCAAAAATACACTACAATAGTCATAATGATTAGCTAGTTCTTAGTGTCAACTAGAGATTATTTTATTTCTCATCTCATAAAACCTCATCCCAAGTTTCCAAAATGAACATGTTACTTAAAACAAAAAAATTCTTTTAACGGAAGGGACAGGTATCCATCAAACTTCCCACCATTCCTGAAGCTCAGGCCCCACCAATGAGTGGCTCTGCCATGGGGTTTAAAGATAAAACCTCAAGCAAAGTGATTTTAAAAAATTACATTACCAAATATATAAATTGAACTTTGGCAAGAAAGCAAATGTGTTAGAAAACTTTCAGTAAAATAATGACCTAAATTTTAAAGTTGCTGATTTATGTTCTTCTTTCTAGAAGCAGACAAAAAGCATCTACTCCTAAATAGGCTATTCTTATTTCATGAAAGAAAAGAATGCCCTCTACACATGAAATATTTCTCTACCCTTAAAAACAACAGAGAGGGAAAGAAAAGTGAGGAGAGAACAGAGGGAACATGCATTCATGTCCTCATAAAGTAATTAATACAACTTCTAGAGAAGCTCTGTTTTTACCAACTATAAAATGAGCAAACTCTGCAAATTTTCTAGAATTTTTAGCCAACTGCCTCTATTCTCCATTATAAGATCAACAATACTCCTAAATGTAATAAAATATAAATAATAAAATACATGCCATAGTCAGTCCAATGGAATAGTCACCTGTGAGCTTTACTCTGAGCCAATATATCAAAGCAGAGTGAGCCAATGCAAAAGAGATTGTCCATGATAGTATATTTTGGAAGCAATCTCCACAGCTAAATAAATTATGAAATACCCATAGACAGAATTCAAGGAAGCCCATACAAGAACAAGGTAAGTCTATATGTTTGGACATGAAAAGATATCCATGTAAATGTAAGAAACAAGTTATAGATGAATATATGGTAATTCATTGACATAAAACAGAAGATGTTTATAAAAGCATTGAATGTATGCAAGTGCAAGGTTGTTCATCAAGCTATTTACCTAGAGAAGAATGAAATTTCATAGGCAGCAAGGAAATTTTTAAAAGAGGGGCTTTCCATTTTTATCCTTTTTAAAAAAATAAAGATGTGTTTGTTTTATGTTTTTAGCAAACATATAAAGAATCACAAATACATTCAATAATTTATAAAAAGAAAAGTATTAAAAGCATTAATGAGTGTATATGATAACAGAAATTAATTATGATGTAAAGTTGACCCTTGGACATAACAGGAGTTGGGGCACTGACCCTCCACATAGTCTAAACTCTGAATATAACTTTACAATCAATCTTCAGGACCCATGGTTCTACATGAATAGATTTAACCAATCAAGAATCATGTGATACTACAGTATGTATTCATTGAAAAAAAAAATCTAAGTATAAGTGGACCCACATAGTTCAAACTCATGTTGTTCAATAGTCAACTTATATGTATGCATAGAACACAAAGTCTATGCCATTAAAAATGATGAAGTAGATTTACATTCATTGACACGTAAAGACATGTCAATGAATATGACGTCATATGCACTGACATGTAGCCACAATTTATAGGGCAAAATGGTCAGGAATGAACTGTGTTACCCATTTTGTTTAAAGTACATGTGTGCATATGTGCTAAGTTGCTTCGGTTGTGTCCAACTCTGTGTTGACCCTATGGTTTGCAGCCTGCCAGGTCCTCTGTCCATGAGATTCCCCAGGCAAGAATACTGGAGTGGGTTGCCATGCTCTTCTCCAGGTGTTTAAAGTACACATGTGTATATAATAGAATATACAAAGGTCAATAGTTACAATTAGCCATCAAATTTAATAATAACCCACTGTATAATTGTATTTTCTTCATTTAATTTTTTAATGTATAAACAATTAAATATCAGTAGAGTAATACAGAAAAATATTCCTTTAAGCTGTTTCATTACTCACAAAAAAGAGCTATATACCCAAAGTTCAAGAATAAATAATTGTTCATACAGTTTCTAGTCACACAAAGTACAGCGAAAAGTAAAAGAAACTGTTTATATAAAATGAGAAAATAGCCAAGTATTTCCAATAAAGTTGGTTAGGAATCTGAATTACCCAGGTAACCACCTCCACTTTTCTATTTCACTTCCTGTATATACACACACAGTCTGAGTTACTTTGTATATATATGCCAATGCACAAATATTTCCATCTTCAGTTATGTGTATAACTTTAAAAGTCCAATCAATTGTGTAAAGGACAAAAAAGTTGCCAGTGAAACCAAGAACTTGATTTAATATCATTCTAACAGAAGCGGCTGCATTTTAATGCACCTTTATAAAATCCATAAAATAAGCATTATAATGAAAGAATGCCACAAAATTAACTGTTAAAATGATGACTTTTAACCTTTTTAATGCACAGTGGCAATCAACAGCTTTTTTAAATCCTCAGGCCCAAATGCACTCCAAGGTTTATAAGAGAAAACTCCACTTCCAAGTTCAAAATACTCATTGCTTAAAAGTAATAATAAATCCTCTAGGGAAACACTGGGTTCTGGCTTTAATTAGAAGTAAATGTGCTAAGATTGCCACCTCCTGCTGAATAAAAAGTCAAGTCCTTCATGACCAACCTCAAGTGGATTTTCAAAAGACCTCAAATCTGAATCCTTCTTAAAGAAAGAAGAAAGGAGAATAGGAAAAAATATATATTCTCACGCAGAAGAGTTTAAGTGGGGCCACTTGAACTATCCACTGCTGCCAAATGCAAAACTCTCTTTCCCAAAAAAGTCAAACATACTCTTCTTTGGATCCATGTTCTGAGACAGCAGATTAAACTCCATACTTGAAGGTACTCCTCTAACAAGATATTAAAATACACTTGTTACGTGTCAAATTCAAGACCAAAACATAGCAACAGTGACAAAGTCAAGGAGGGAAAAAATGAGATTCCATAATAAAACTATGGCTTCTATTATTGTCCATTCAAAAAAAATTCATCTAGTACAAAGAATGTTGAAAAACATAAGTATTTCCCCAAAACTACTTTTCTCTATTCCCTTGAAATCACCATTATGATATTTAAACCTTGAAATTTTCAAATCTTTTTATATATGTACATATATACATATATATATATATATGTGTATATATATATATAAGTATGGGCTTCCCAGGTGGCGCTAGTGGTAAAGAACCCACCTCCCAAAACAGGAGATGTAAGAGACGCAGGATCGATCCCTAGGTCAGGACGATCCCCTGGAGAAGGACAGGGCAACCCACTCCAGTATTCTTGCCTACAGAATCCCATGGACAGAGGAGCAGGGCAGGCTGCAGTCCATGGGACATGACTGCAAGCGACTTAGCACGCATGTATATAAGTGTATATATAACACACACACACACACATATATACCTATATATAATATTTAAACAAATATACATAACTACAGAATTCTGACTGTCAATTTCCTTATTTAGAAAGAAATACTTTCATTAGAAAGGAAATAATGTTTACTGATATTTTGCAGGTTGTCTCAAGAATTAAATGGAAACATGTGAAGGAAACTGGCATAGTACCAGTCAAAAAAATGTTTTTCTTAGCCTTTGGAAAGACAATAGAGATTTCAAAGTTAATAGCCCTTATTAGAAGATTTCTTTAACACAAGAAAAAGAAACAACATCTGCAGTTGTCTTATTTTTTCCCTCTTAAATCAAACGCATTCTCCATTTAAGATATTTTAATAGCTTTTTACTGGCTTCATATTTTGGGATGCAGTACAGTAGCTTTCATTTAAAAAAAAAAAGATTTGGTTTAAAAAAAAACATAAATTAACGTATGAAACACAATGCTGTTCCTTTCTTTGGATGAAATAAATTTAATTGAAAAATCTGTTTACTTAGCTCCTCGTTCTTGAAGTACACAATTTAAAACAAATAAGACTTAAAAATCTGTCTGCTGATGCAGGAGACGCAAGAGATGCAGGTTCGATACCTGGATCAGAAAGATCCCGTGGAGAAGGAAATAGCAACCCACTCCAGGATTCTTGGGGCCCATGGGGTCACAAAGAGTCGGACACAACTGACCACACACAGACACCAATATGTCATATTGCCAGCACAAGAAGTGTAGGATCATAACATGTGAAACTTTAACAGAGGAAGCAGTAGTTCATTATATCAGCGGTTCCCAAACTAAGGTCAACAGATTGGCCCTGGATAATTATATCATCATCATCACAGGTAATGTTTGTTAAGTTGTTAAGTTTATAGCAACCTTATATGAGATAGTATTACCAACCCTTCTTAGAAGAAGGCACAGAGAAGTTAAATAACCTGTTTAAAGTTACTCAGATAATAAGTAGTAAAGCTAGGATATAAACTTTGTCAGTTTCAAATTTCCTCCCTGCCCCTTTCTGCCCATTTAGACTTAACAGGTCTGGAATAGGCCCTGCAATCAGTATTCAAATCTCCAGGTGATTCTTTGTTTTAATTTATTTATTTTTTCAGTTGGGAAATAACTGTCTTACAATGTTGTATTCATTTCTGCTGTACAACAACATGAATCAGCTATAGGAAGTTCAATATCATGTAAAATAAACCACTAGTCAATAAATCTCTAATGACCTCAAAATGAGAAAGCAAAAAGTTAAGAATGAAAACTTCCCCTCTTCTAGATAAAATAAATTAAGATCCTGAACAGGTTATTTGTAATTTATAAAAATGTATTTGCAACTTGGTAACACTTTATTAACTACTTGAAATCAGTCAAAATAGCTATGTGTGAAAGTTGCTGAGTTGTGTCTGACTCTTTGCACTCCGACTGTAGCCCACCAGGCTCCTCTGTCCATAGGGATTCTCCAGGCAAGAATATTGGAGTGGGTTGCCATGCCCTTCTCCAGGGCATCTTTTGAACCCAGGTCTCCTGCCTTGCAGGCAGATTCTTTACCATCTGAACCACCAGGGAATCCCAAAATTGCTATGGCATTATTTTAAAGAAAATAATGCAAACAAAAGTAAATTCAGTTCAGCATCAAAATAGCCAGCTAAACGATCAATGCCAAGACTCAGAGTTCACCTATAAGATTATTTCAGTTTTCCAAACAATATCTCATTTCTCCACCTCCTCTATCTCTCCAATACACACAGTATGCATCATTCTGGAAAAATTCTAATTGTTAAATTCTGTTAAAAGTTTAAGTCAATGAACAAATGCTTCTCATTACAAAATCCAATAACTGTAATAGAATTATGAATTTAACATGTAAAGTTCTGAAAGCATTTTCTAAACAGATGAATTGTTTGAGAGTTACTATTTTCTGTAGGTGTGCCTATATGGAAACACACGTTTTTTCAATTATATAGCGAAGACTATGGCTTCTGTTCAAACCTAAATTTTATTGTTTATGAAATTAGAAACAGATACAAATATATAGAGATATATACACACATTTATAAACATATACACCTAGGCAATATATTATATCCGAACAGTTGAAAGGTTTATAGTGTTCTATAAGAAGGTACTTTACACACATATGAGAAAATTACTGTTAATCTCTCAAATGGATAATTTGTTCATAAATAAACCTTCTGTAATCTCACAGACAGCATCATACATGCTACCACAGTTATTTGTACAACAGTCAAAATTAAGCCAAGTGAACATATTGGTGAGCTCTCGCACCCTTATTTCTTTAAAAAAACCAAGAATTGCTTACAGTCATTGTTTGACATTTTTAACCCAAAAAGAGAGGATTCTATTTTAATCTAGTGTCTCCAAATGTTCACCAAAATCATGCTAAATTTTCATCAATACTTGATTTAGAAGCTCATGTATTTCTGCTTATATATAAATGTTAAGATTAAAGGTAATTTAAATTTTCTTCATAATAATTTTCTGTATTTTTCCAAGTTTTGTGGAATTATATATGGCCTTTATAATTTAAAACAGGAGTAATTTTAAAGCAATAATTAAAATATTTGAGTATGAAGTATAAATCAGAAAGCTTGGCATTGGTAATTCCCTCCAAAAATAATGTAGGCTAATTTATGAATTTATGGAACATATATTAAAGGAACATATTAAATTCTGATTCAGACCTAATAGTTATAATAGGAGAAAAAAAAAGAGTTGGATAAGTTATACCTAAAATACAGTCCTTAATCTTTGTTAATATTAATACTATAATGAGAGCAGCAGGGGTTATTTTGTCTTGCAACTGCCTGTCACACTGGGGAAGGGGATTGTGCTACTGGCACCTAAGGGGATTATTGCTAAACATCCTACAATAGCACAAGCAGTTTCTACAATGAAGGATTATCCAGACCAAAATGTCAACAGTGCCAAGGGTAAGAAACTCTGATGTGGAGAAAATAATCTTTTTATGTTTAAATTACAAGTCAAAATCCTAAAGGCAAATAATTTTAATTCAAAAAAGTTTATTCCTGTTTATTTTGAAGGACACACTAATTCCAATTTTCCAAGCATCTAAACTACTTACATATTTAAAATAGTTTAAAAAATAAAGCCTAACTTACCTTTCATTCACAATTTTAATTCTCTGTTCTCACTGCCCTCAAATACCCCTGACCCAAAACCAAGTACAAACTCAAAATAAGACTTAAAAATACACTAAAGTTGTCCCTCTTCCTTTGTGAGTATTTCATCTAGAATAAATGAAAAGTTTTTTTAATTCAGATAATCAAATCCAGCTAATAACATTTTTATTTCAAACTAATATTTTACTTTTAATTGCTTCAACTAAATTAAGATTGAAGGCTTTAAGGACTCTAAACAAACTACATACTGTATTATTACTCTTGAAACTTATTTCATCGCACTTTTTTTATGCTGTAAGTACTTTTTAATTGTGGTAAAATAGACATAAATGAGGGCTTCCGATGCTACACAGTGGCAAGGCATCCACCGGCCAATACAGGAGACACAAGACACACAGGTTCGATCCCTGGGTCAGGGAGATCCCCTGGAGTAGGACATGGCAACCCTCTCCAGTACTGTTGCCTGGAAAATTCCATGTATCGAGGAGCCTGGCAGGCTACAGTGCATGGGGTCACAAAGAGTTGGACACAACTGAGCACACATACATACATAAATGTAAAATGTACCATTTTAACTGTTTCTGAAGGCACAGTTTTGTGGTATCCACAGTGTTATATAGTCATCACCACAATCTATCTGTAGAACTTTTTCATCTTACCCAATGAAACCCTGTATGCATTAAACATTAACTACCCATTCCCTTCCAGTTCAGCAGTACACCAACTGAGAAATTCCAGATGTACAAGCTGGGTTTAGAAAAAGCAGAGGAACCAGAGATAAAATTGCCAACATTCACTGGATCATGAGAAAGTAAGGGAATTCCAGAAGAATATCTACTTCTGCTTCACTAACTACACTAAAGCCTTTGACCTGTGGATCACAACAAACCATGGAAAATTCTTAAAGAAATGGGAATACCAGACCACCTTACCTGTTCCTGAAAAACCCGTAGGCAGGACAAGAAGCAACAGTTAGAACCAGATATGGAACAAATGACTGCTTCAAAATCGGGAAAGGAGTTAAGACAAGGCCATATACTGTCACCCTGCTTATTTAATTTATATGCAGAGTACAAGAGGTGAAATATAGGGTTGGATGAATTACAGGCTGGAATCAATTTGCAAGGAGAAATATTAACAACCTCAGGTATGCAGATGATACCACTCTAATGGCAGAAAGTGAAGAGGAGCCTCCTGATGAGGGCAGAAGAGGAGAGTAAGAAAGCTGGTTTAGAACTCAACATTCAAAAAACTAAGTTCATGGCATCCGGTCCCATCACTGCATGGCAAATAGAAGGGGGAAAAGTGGAAGCAGTGACAGTGACAGACTTCATTTTCTTGAGCTCCAAAATCACGCAGATGGTGACTGCAGCCACGAAATTAAAAAACACTTGCTCCTTGGAAGGAAAGCTGTGACAAGCCTAGGCAGCATGTTAAAAAGCAGAGATATCACTTCATCGACAAAGGTCTGCGTAGTCAAAGAATGATTTTTCTAGTAGTCATGTACAGATGAGAGAGTTGCACCATAATGAAGACTGAGCACTGAAGAATTGATGCTTTTGCACTGTAGTGCTGGAGAAGACTCTTGAGAGTTCCTTGGACAGCAAGAAGATCAAACCAGTCAGTCCTAAAGGAAATCTACCCTGAATATTCATGGGAAAGACTGATGCTGGGAAAGATTGAAGGCAAAAAGAGAAGAGGGTGGCAGAGAAAGAGACGGTTAGATAGCATCACTGACTCAATGGACATGAATCTGAGAAAATTCCAGCAGATAGTGAAGCACAGGAAAGCCTGGCATGCCAGAGTCCATGCTCTCCCAGCTCCTGGCAATCACCATTCTCTTTTCTGTTCCTACGACTCTCACTACCCTAGGACCTCATATAAGAGGAATCACAGAATATTTGACCTTTTGTGATTAGTTTATTTCACTCAGCATAATGTCTCCAAATTCAGCCATGTTGTAGCATACATCAGTACTTCACTCTTTTTTGTGACTGAATAATACTCTGTTATATGTATACAACGTATTTTGTTTATCCATTCAACTGTCATTGGCCACTTGGATTGCTTCCACCTTCTGGAGCCTACTGTAAATAATGTTACTATGAACAGTTCAGTTCACTCAGTCGTGTCTGACTCTTTGCAACCCATGGACTGCAGCATGCCAGGCCTCCCTGTCCATCACCAACTCCTGGAGTTTACTCAAACTCACATCCATTGAGTCGGTGATGCCATCCAACCATCTCATCCTCCGTCGTCCCCTTCTCTTCCCGCCTTCAATCTTTCCCAGCATCAGGGTCTTTTCAAATGAGTCAGTTCTTCGCCTCAGGTGGCCAAAGTATTGGAGTTTCAGCTTTAACATCAGTCCTTCCAATGAATATTCAGGACTGATTTCCTTCAGAATGGACTGTTTGGATCTCCTTGCAGTCCGAGGGACTCTCAAGAGTCTTCTCCAACACCACAGTTTAAAAGCATAAATTCTTTGGTGCTCAGCTTTCATTATAGTCCAACTCTCACATCCATACATGAATACTGGAAAAACCACAGTCTTGACCAGATGGACCTCTGCTGGCAAAGTAATGTCTCTGCTTTTTAATATGCTGTCTAGTGTGGTCATAACTTTTCTCCCAAGGAGTAAGCGTCTTTTAATTTCATGGCTACAGTCACCATCTGCAGTGATTTTGGAGCCCCAAAAAATAAAGTCTGACACTGTTTCCACTGTTTCCCCATCTATTTGCCATGAAGTGATGGGACCAGATGCCATGATCCTATTTTTCTGAACACTGAGTTTTAAGCCAGCTTTTTCACTCTCCTCTTTCACTTTCATCAAGAGGCTCTTTAGTTCTTCTTCACTTTCTGCCATAAGGGTGATGTCTTCTGCATATCTGAGGTTATTGATATTTCTCCCAGCAATCTTGATTTCAGCTTGAGCTTCATGCAGCCTAGCATTTCTCATGATGTACTCTGCAGCCTTGACATACTCCTTTCCTGATTTGGAATCAGTCTGTTGTTCCATGTCTAGTTCTAACTGTTGCTTTCTGACCTGCATACAGATTTTTCAGGAAGCAGGTCAGGTGGTCTGGTATTCCCATCTGTTTAAGAATTTTCCAGTTTGTGGTGATCCACACAGTCAAAGGCTTTGGCATAGTCAATAAATAGATGTTTTTCTGGAACTCTCTTGCTTTTTCAATGGCAATTTGATCTCTGGTTCCTCTGCCTTTTCTAAAACCAGCTTGAACATCTGGAAGTTCACGGTTCATGAACTGTTGAAACTATGAACATGAGTGTACAAATATCTGCTTGAGTTCCTGCTTTCACTTCTTTGGGTATACACCCAGAAGTGGACTTGCTGGATCATATATTAAGTCTATGTTTAATTGTTTAACTCTTTGAGTACTCAGTCACTTGATAACTTTTGTATGGCTCTTACACCCTCTTCTTTGTTCTGCATAGTATTGGAAATGAGAGAAGAGATTTCTCTAATCTTGCAGTACTTATCAACAGAAGACTTACAAGATATACCTACAATGTACAAGAATGTCTAACAAAGCAGATCTGTGTATTTGTTTACACCCTAAAGCTGGTATCATCTAACAGTTAAAAATTCATTAAAAATGATTTTCCGTGGACTTCCCTGGTGGCCCAGTGGTTGAGAATCTGCCTGCCAATGTAGGAGAGGTTGGTCTGATCCCTGGTCTGGGAAGATTCACATCCGGCAGAGCAACTAAGCCCTTGTGCCACAAGTACTGAAGCCCACATGCCCTAGAGTTCGCATGTGCCACAACCTGAGGTTTCCCCACTCACTGCAACTAGAGAAAGCCCAGCAGCACTGACAACCTAGCACAGCCCCCCAAAAAGGTGATCTCCCATGAACTGATGTGTACACAAAACTATATATAAAACAGGTAGCTAATAGGATCTACTATATAGCACAGGGAACTCTACTCAATACTCTGTAATGACCCATATGGGAAAAGAATCTAAAAAAGAGTGAATATAAGTATGTGTAGAAGTGATTCACTCTGCTGCACATCTGAAACTAAAACAACATTGTAAATAAACCATATTTCAATTTTTAAAATTTTAGCACAAGAAAACAACGCTCTCCCATGCTAATATCCAGAATCCTCCTAGGGAAAAAGTTTCCTTTTTTTGTTTTCTGCTTGTAGGATTATTAATTATTGGTTAAATTCTTTAAATTTTTATTTTATATTGGAGTATAATTGATGAACAATGTTGTTTTAGCTTCAGGTGTACTGTAAAGGGATTCAGTTATACATATATATTTATCTATTCTTTTTTAAGTTCTTTTTCCATTTAGGTTATTACAAAATACTGAGAAGCGTTACCAGGACAAATTATCCTCTTCTAGGGTACCAATCCTCAAAGGACTGAAGGTAAGGATGGTTTTTCAAACTGTACTGACACTCACTCACCAATGAGAACATATAAGTTCTCCATCTCTTTTTTCCCTTGAGAATGAAAACCCCTGCCACAAAGTCAAAGAGGAGTGTGTTGTAGCTCGTGGTTGGGTGTTGTAGCTTTGGTTATCTTGGGAAAGAAGAAAAGTCTGAGAACCAATGAGTACGGCAGTGTTCCCACAAGTGTTCCAGAACACACACACAAGATGAATGAGGATAAGTAAACCCTGTAATTCTGAATATGAATTGAAAATTTCAGTATGAATCTACAATATACTTTTAAAATACATATGCATTTATAAATATTTCCTATGTAAATATAAATATTTTCTATATAAATATCAATAAGTATATAAATAATTTTTAAAGAATATTATAGGTTCGTTTTGAAATCTTTAGTTCAGCTCTAACCACCTAAACAAACTGGAAGCAATAACTAGGAGCAATGAGCACTGCTGCTGCTGCTAAGTCGCTTCAGTCATGTCTGACTCTGTGCGACCCCATAGACGGCAGCCCACCAGGCTCCCCCGTCCCTGGGATGCTCCAGGCAAGAACACTGGAGTGGGTTAACACTTGCTTCTCCTAGCACCCAAATTATGATCTTTAAATGCCATTTCCCACAAAAAAAAAAAAAAAAAGAAATGTGTTCCTTTTAAAAAATGACTTATTCAAGTTCTGGAAGGGGAAATATACAAGATGTGGCTGAAATATCTGATAACAGAAAGCAAGAAAGCTGACAAGCACTACTGAAGCTTTGTTAAAAGAGCTCAGGGGCACCAACTTGAAAGTGTTCCCTTGACCAAAAATGGTATGGTATGATTTTTAGTATTAACTAAAAATAACTTCAATAAATTAAAATGCATCAAATATATAAATCCATGAGTTCATAATAATATGCAAATACCAAAAACAACGACTAATTCGTCATCTTCGGAGGATTCTAGGGAACCAGCTCCATATTAAACAAAGAGAGAACCAAGCATTCATCCTGCCTTTCCTATATGAAATGTATCTCTGGGTAACCAAATAGTTTATAACTTACTAAAGATCTATTCTTTTGGATGTATTTCGATTAATATATAATAAAGAAATGACAAAATCAGAATATAACCATTTTGAAACTCTAATAAAAAATGATCGAGACAATGATCATCAATGTCTACTGATAACACAAAGACCAACAACCTGGCATCAGGTACCTCCTTACAGAAGAAGTACACAACAGCAGCTGTGAGGCTGCCAAAAAATCCAACCTGAATTTAATAAAGTTTCTAGATCTAAGTATAAATTTACAAATTTGAAGGACAGAGGAACACTTCAGTAAGATACCATGGGAATGGAGCAAAATCTAGACTATGGGAATTAATAGGACAAACAATTCCATTTATTCAACAAATAAGTTACAGAGGAGAGGGGGTGACCAGAGAAAAGAGGAGCAAAAGAGGGGAATCTAATTCTAACCTGCTGATATATTTTAATGGAATAAAAAGCCAGTGAAACTTGGCACTATAACATTATTTTGTCACTGTACTCTCAAGTTAAGCCTAACTGAAATGTGTACTGTAAGGTTTTAAAAACTTGAAATGAGCTTATGGCTTTCAAAGTATTATTTCTATCACAGTCATAAATGCAACAGAGAGAGAGAATAGTTAAGAACTTGGTCTACAAGTCAGATTCACCCAGGTCCAAACCTCAGCTCTTAATAGCTTAGCACTTAACAGCTGTGTAAACTAAGGCAAGAAATTTTATTTTATAAGCATTAGTTTCCTCATCTGTATGATGAGGTTTAATCACACTGGCTTGACAAGATTGTTTCGACAATTAAATGAGATATTGTATACAAAGAATTTAGCACAGTTACTCATAAAATATGCCCAATAAATACAGTCATTATCATAAATAATTCCTGCTTCTGTGGTAGCTCAGATGGCAAATAATAAGTGTATCATATTAGAATTTTTTAAATACAAATCTGAATGATCACAAAACTCCTATTAAAAAGTAAATACCACACTCATCACATTTATATACATGAAGACCCATTTAAGAAAACATCAAGAAAGGAGGAAAAAGTTAATTTTAAATATGCTTCAGTCTACCTTAAATCTATGTTAACAGATAAAGGCAAACATTTACCAACAAAAAGTGGTTAGAAAATCAAATTGACAATTGTTACTATTTGGTTTACTACAGTGTGGCACTAAGCCTTTGGACCAGTAGCTATCTGCAAAATGGGCTGAAATAAATAAATACTAAACATCCTTCTTAGGATTCTAAATAAACAGAAGTTACATCAGGCATCACAGATGAAAAGAGAAAAGAAGTTCTTATCTCAAGGAGTTCATAGTCTAGTGAAAGAAACAGACAAATAAAAATTTTTAAGACGGTGTAATAAGTGTCATGATAGAAGAACACAAAGGGTCTTATCATTTCACATGAAAAGCATATCAAGGACTAGGGAATGAGATGGGAGGCAGGTGTAATTGGTTTCAAAGTCCTCCCACTAAAAACATGAGCCTGAAATAAATTTTGAAAGAGTAGGAGTTGGCTAAATGAAAAACTGAGGGAAAGTATATTTTATTGTATGGGCAGAAGCATGAGAAAATATCATTTCAAGTTGGGGTCTGAAATAAGATCAGATCACAGTTAGCAGTTCAAGACTTATATAATAAGCCTTGTTATTCTTCTTGTAAGTGAAGGGAGCCATGAGAAATTTTAAGCAGATCAAAGACATGATTAGATTGGTGCTTTGAAAGAATACTCTAAAGCAGCAAAATGAAGAAAGGAAGGAAGAAGGAAACAGGGAGACTAGGGAGTAAGAGGCATACAGACCCCTAGGGAGGCTCTTTCAGCAAAGTAGGAGAAAAAGAGAAAGCTCAATTAAGGCAATGATGGTAGAGATGATAACGAAGCATCTTATTCCTCCATTTTCAGTGTCATTAGAATACCCTGTTAGGGGACCTACAAAACAGCATAGAAATCAAGGCCAATGACCTTGATCCTCCAGTTCATGGGATAATAAAGATGTCACCCAAATTCACCATTATGGTAGCCTAGAAGTTATCCCCCAAACTTTTTCTTAAACTCAACCACAAATCAATTTGATGCCTTGGTTATAAGAGAAAGAAAAAAAATTTAAGGCAGAACTCTATATAATTTCTATCATTCCTATCAACAGTCATGTGCATAAGTCTTCGACTTCTAACATGGAAATGCACACACACATGCACGCACAATACAAAATAAGAAAAAGTTTCAATTTTCAATAAAGTTCATGCTACAAAAGAGGCTAAAATTATATTCAAATGCATCATAGTGTCTGCTATCACTAATTACACACTGGCTTCCTTTCATTTCCAAAGACTGCCCAATTTCCTTCTATGTATATTGCAATATTTTCCTCTTAGGGTTAAAATTCCTATAGCATATTTAATCTTTAACCAAGAATACTTCTTTTAAATACACATATATAAATTGGAATACATAGATGATATAGACATAGTTATTTTTATTTTCATCATCTCTTCAAGTTCCTCAAATGTAAACATGATTCCCTTTTCAAAATAATTTCCTTTTTTAAAATTTAAACACAAACACATTTCCAAATTCAAACTTGCCACATACCTCAGTGAAGTATAGCAACTCTGGCAAGGTTTGTAAGGTTGTTTAAAAATGTTAAGAGGTTAAAAGCAATTAAAAATTACTTTAGTATATGAACAGTACAAAACTTTTATCTTCAGCTATACGAATTGCCTAAAGTACTCTAGATTTATTCCAAAATTACAGTGCTCCAAAATTTTTCTGTAACAATAAAGTGGGTAATTTAAAAGCAAGGGAATTATTTAATCAAATACATAACATCCCATAGTAGAAAGCAGTTTCCCCTAATTTTTTTTCTTCTTGTTAAAATAACAAAAGAACATATTTTAATTCTAAACTGAACTATTTTAAAATAAATACTTCTGCATAGAGTTCACTGTACTTGGTGATTTCAACCTTATACATATTTTTTAAATCAAAATAGAATAATCATATTCATTCAGTCCAGACATTAATTACTTGCTGTATGGCCAGGACTGGGCTATGTACTAGAGATTAAAAATATAAATAAAATAGAGTCCCAATTTCAAGGAACAAATACTACAGTCAAGAAATACTAAAACAAATCAATATACCCTAACTTAATACATGCAATAATGAAAGGCAAGGTATAAACAAATTCTGTAGAAATAGAAAAGGAGAAATAATCAAATCAGCAGGCCAAACCAGGAAAGTTTAACAAAGAAAGTGACACAGGAAAGGGTGGGGCTCCTAGGAGACTGGGCTGATGTTGAAGACCATCAGTTGTAACTGCCATCAGGACAAGTGGCACTGGTGGTAAAGAATCCACCTGACAATGCAGAGACATAAGAGATGCAGGTTCTATCCCTGGGCTGGGAAGATCCCCTGCAGGAAGACATGGAAACCCACTCCAGTATTCTTGCCTGGAGAATCCCATGGACAGAGGAGCCTGGCAGGCTACAATCCATGGGGCTGCAAAGAGTCAGACACGACTGAGGTGTGCTAAGTAGCTTCAGTATTGCATGTGCAAAAAGCGCTGCTAAATTTATAAAAGAGGCTTTAGATTTTTCTCTTACATTTTAGAAAATGTACATGGCTTTAATCTTGTAAAACAAACTTCTTAGTCTAAATCAAAACCATAAAACATGATTTCTCTCCCCCGATCTTTAGCCAAGTGAAATTTTATAATTTGCAGTTTAAAGGTGAAATTAAGAGTATTTTGTTTTATTGTTTTTATTCCATGCTAATTTCAGAATGAAGAAGGGCACTGGCATTTTTTTTAGTACTAGTCAGTATAAGATTAAATGTAAATTAGTACACACATGAATGGGATAACTTATGACTGCAAATAATATATGTATTAAAGAAAGCTGGAGAAGGAAATGGCAACCCACTCCAGTATTCTTGCCTGGAGAATCCCATGGACAGAGGAGCCTGGCGGGCTACTGTCTATGGGGTTGCGAGAATTGGACATGACTTAGCGACTAAACCACCGCATAAAAGAAAGTTTCACATAGAACTCACCTCTTTACTATTAAACCACAGTGTGCATGTCGGAGAATCAATTATCTTCACATTTCAAAAACATGATGGTGCTCAAACCTCCTTAAATCTCATCTTTATGTTGTGGACACAACTGTGTACCAAGTAGCTTTATATTTAATAAGAATCACTGTGATGGTGAAGACTCAGTCTAACAATAACAGGACCCAAGCGAACAGCAAAGCAAACTCCAAGTGTAGGTCAATAAGGAATAGCCCCAACATCCCATCACCAGAGAGCTTCTCACATTTGGCAAAAGAAGGTCAGTCAAAAAGTATCAGTGGTGTCCGCTCTGATCATCCCTCAACATGGAAATATGACCTTTTTTTCACCTATGTCATGATAACTAACCCTCAAGATCTTTTCATTTGAAGATATGTTGCCCCCAACTGTGAAGCAACACAGGCGTGAGATGTGCAAACTGCCACTTATCATGACATGCTCTTACGGAAATTCTTTAAGTGAGTGTCCTTCTCTGTAAAATACACTATAGTTATGAAACTCCAGCAAAATGTCTGGCACATAAGCAAGCACTCAGTAAAAGCTGCTGTGAGGCCTTCAACTGATATAGGTGATTACAAAAGGTCTGTCAATAACCAGCAAAGTACCTGGCACAATTCAGCATGTAATTCACATTGGTTTCTTACACTGGTTTCTTTGGCTAAGACACTACCATTTATTTATCTTATAACTTACAGTACCTAGCAAACAGCTTCACAAAAGAAGCCTATGGTAAATCCCAGGTGAATAAATAGATCTGAACAACTATTCTGAATACTCATCAATCTCTCAGTGCCACATGTGGCTCATAAGCTCTGGCTACACCAGTTTAGGTCTCATATGCTGTAAAAATTAATACCCTGCATTTACAAAACTGGCTTTCTTACCAGGAGCTTAAGCCACTTCTAAGTAGCAGTTTATTACTGACAATGACAGGATCAGGTAAACATATAACCATATTTTGAAAGAAACCCAAAGCTAAAAGAGTATGTTTTATACCAACAAAGTCAATCAATGGCAAAACAAGGACTTGAACTCAAAAATTTTTGCTTCAGAAGTTTTTTTTTTTTCCATCCCAGACTGCATTTGCTCAAAGCACAAAAGCACACTGATTCATTATCAATTATGCAAATCTCACTCAATAAGTATGAAATCTAAATACAGTTGCAAATAAACATTTATGAAGTGTGCCAAAATCTTTTCTTTATTAACATATTCAGTATATTCTTTCCTGTAAGATGAGGTTGATTCTAAATCTTTTTGCTTAAGTGAAGTAGGCTTATTATATTACCGGTAATTATTTTTAAACCTACAACAAGTAGAATAAATTAAAATTGTACACAGAATTGAATGTTTTCATCCCATGAGCTTTTTATAGTTCATCTTGTTTGCTCCGGCCATTTGCTTTTAATGTGCAACCAGTGAATAGTGGGTTTTTTATGTTTCACATTAAAAAACGCAGTCTTCCAAAAGCTCAGCCAGAAATGTCCATTTCAAAAATCTTACTCCAGCCAGTTGGCTTTGTCAGTGACATATGTGCAAAGTGAAAATGTAACCACAGTGATTTTCTGCAGGTCAGATGGAATCACTTAGCGTACTCAACATGGTTTCCAGTTAATGCCTCAAGAGGAATGTCCTTCAGCTAGCAAGTATTTCTTTTAAACATCAGACCAGCTACTGTTGTTTGAACATAAGTGTTATCTTGGCATGGTTGGAACATATGTGCATTCTGAGAATTGTAAATGTTATTCTTATCAAAATATGAAAATTTGGAATATATTTGCATTATAAACATTGTATAAATTCAGTACAAAATTTAAATAACCAGTGGGTGGTGTTTGACAAGCTAAATTTTTTTAAATTTTACTCCTTGCCTCTGTTTTCAAAGTTTCTTTAAGACAAAAACACTTCACAGATATAGTGGTTCACGTAAGCAGAAAGGCTAAATGTCAAAAAAGCTGTCTTTAGTGTTAAAAAACTGAGCGACTTCACTTTCCCTTTTCACTTTCATGCATTGGAGAAGGAAATGGCAACCCACTCCAGGGTTCTTGCCTGGAGAATCCCAGGGACGCGGGAGCCTGGTGGGCTGCCGTCTATGGGGTTGCACGGGGTTGGACACAACTGAAGCGACGCAGCAGCAGCAGCGCTAAAAAAAACTTAGGAACTGCAAATACTGCTGCTGCTGCTAAGTCGCTTCAGTCGTGTCCGACTCTCTGCGACCCCATGGACAGCAGCCCACCAGGCTCCTCTATCCACAGGATTCTCCAGGCAAGAACACTGGAGTGGGTTGCCATTTCCTTCTCCAACGCATGCATGCATGCTAAGTTGCTCAGTCATGTCCAGCTCTGTGTGACCCTATGGACAGCAGCCCACCGGGCTCCTCTGTCCACCGGATTCTCCAGGCCCGAATACTTGAGTGGGTTGCCATTTCCTTCTCCCGCAAATAATACTTGGTATGCTCTTTTCTGGCACATAACAAATGACCATTAGCACAGAGCCTTTTTAGCAAAAACTAACATAACTACATCAATGTATGAAAAACTTTGAGTTACTAAAAATGAAAGGTCAAATTTCACCAAACATAATCCCTGTTTTTCCATGGGCTTCATTTTTTAGTCTATGTTAAAAAGAAAGGACTTCCCTAGTGGTCCAGGACTTCCCTAGTGGTCCAGCAACTGGGGTTCTATGCTCCTAATGCAGGGGGTTCAATCCCTGATTGGGGAGCTGGAATACCACATGTTGTATGTCATGGTCTTAACTTTTAAAAAAGGCAATCCCAATTTTACAAAATTATCAATAAAACAAAAAGCAATTTGGTTCATCCAAGAGACCCTTTCCTTCATATGATATCAGTAAGCTAGATAAACACATGCATCAAATAAGGTCAAAATTCTCCCACAAACTAAGATCATGTGAAGAAGCCAAGCACAGCAAATCTCTTCCTGATAGTAAAACTGATATTCAATAGTTTATTACCTGGTTGCTTTTATATTCCCCACTGATACCTTTTTTGTGAAAGATTATGGACTGTTTTCATTATTAAAAGGCAATTCTTTTTCACCCCAATGGCTTATTAACCTTTAATAGAAAACAGGACCTATACTTTTCTTATAGCTAATAATTACTTTTCTTCAGAGAAAGTAAAGGGAGATACTAATCTCTTTGTTTGATAAACAAAAGACAAAGTTCAACTTGGTTTTTTGCAAGAATAGGACTAAGACCTAGGCTTTGGAAAAAAAAAAAAAAAAGGATGTCAACCATCAGTAAGAACTATTCCATTTTTAAATTTTTTTATTGAAGGTTAATTGCTTTACAGAATTTTGTTGTCTTCTGTCAAACTTCAATATGAATCAGCCATAGGTATACAAATATCCCCTCCATTTTGAACCTCCCTCTCAAATCCCTCCCCATTCCACCCCTCTAGGTTGATACAGAACCCCTGTTTGAGTTTCCTGAGCCATACAGCAAATTCCCATTGGCTATCTATTTCACATATGGTAATGTAAGTTTCCATGTTACTCTTTCCATACATCACAACTTCTCCTCCCCTCTCTCCATGTTCATAAGTCTATTCTCCATGTCAGTTTCTCCACTGCTGCCCTGTAAATAAGTGCTTCAGTACCATTCTTCTAGATTCTGTATATTTGTCTTAGAATACGATGTTTATCTTTCTCTTTCTGACTCACTTCATTCTGTATAATAGGTTCCAGGTTCATGAAACTCATCAGAACTGACTCAAATGCAGTCCTTTTTATGGCTGAGTAATATTCCATTGTGTATATATACCACAACTTCTTTATCCATTCATATGTCAATGGACAGCTAGGTTGCTTCCATGTTCTAGCTATTGTAAATAGTGCTGCAGTGAACAATGGGGTACATGTGTCTTTTTCAATTTTGATCTCAGAGTATATACCTAGGAGTGGGGTTGGCAGGTCATATGGTGGTTTTATCCCTAGTTTTTAAAGGAATCTCCATACTGTCTTCCATAGTGGCTGTATCAATTTACATTCCCACCAACAGTGCAACAGCATTCCCTTTTCTCCACAACCTCTCCAGCATTTGTTGTTGTAGACTTTTTGATGATGGCCATTCTGACTGGTATGAGGTGATATCTCATTATAGTTTTGATTTGCATTTCTCTAATAACGAGCGATGTTGAGCATCTTTTAATGTATTTGTTAGCCATCTGTATGTCTTCTTTGGAGATATGTCTGTTTTGGTCTTTTTCCCAATTTTTGATTGGGTTGTTTGTTTTTCTGGTACTGAGTTGTATGAGCTGCTTGTATATTTTGGAAATTAATCCTTTGTCAGTTGTTTATTTGCTATTATTTTCTCCCAGTCTGAGAGTTGTCTTTTCACCTTGCTTATAGTTTCCCTTGCTGTGCAAAAGTTTTTAAGTTTAATCAGGTCCCACTTGTTTACTTCTGTTTTTGTTTCTGTTACTCTAGGAGGTGGGTCATAGAGGATATCATTTTGATTTATGTCATTGAGTGTTCTGCCTATGTTCTCCTCTAAGAGTTTTATAGTTTCTGGTCTTACATTTAGGTCTTTAATCCATTTTGAGTTTATCTTTGTGTATGGTGTTAGGAAGTGTTCTAATTTCATTTTTTTACATGCAGATCTCCAGTTTTCCCAGCACCATTTATTGAAGAGGCTGTCGTTGCCCCATGGTATATTCTTGCCTCCTTTGTCAAAAATAAGGTACCCACAGGTGCATGGCTTTATTTCTGGGCTTTCTATCTTGTTCCATTGGTCTATATTTGTTTTTGTGTCAGTACCATACTGTCTTGATGACTGTAGCTTTGTAGTCAGGAAATTAATCCTTTGCAGTCAGGAAGGTTGATTCCTCCAATTCCATTCTTCTTTCTCAAGACAGCTTTGGCTATTCAGGGTCTTTTGTGTTTCCATATGAATTGTGAAAACTTTTGTTCCAGTTCTGTGAAAAATGCCGTTGGTAATTTGATAGGGATTGCACTGTATCTGTCAGAGAAGGCAATGGCACCCCACTCCAGTACTCTTGCCTGGAAAATCCCATGGACAGAGGAGCCTGGCGGGCTGCAGTCCATGGGGTCATGAAGAGTCAGACACAACTGAGCGACTTCACTTTCACTTTTCACTTTCATGCATTGGAGAAGGAAATGGCAACCCTCTCCAATGTTCTTGCCTGGAGAACCCCAGGGATGGGAGAGCCTGGTGGGCTGCCATCTATGGGGTCGCACAGAGTCGGACACGACTGAAGCGACTTAGCAGCAGCAGCAGCAGCAGGAGCACTGTATCTGTAGATTGCATTTGGTAGTATAGTCATTTTCACAATATTGATTCTTCCTACCCAGGAACATGGAATATCTCTCCATCTGTTTATGTCATCTTTGATTTCTTTCATTAGTGTCTTATAATTTTCTGTGTACAGTTCTTTTGTTTCTTTAGGTAAGTTTATTCCTAGATATTTCATTCTTTTTGTTGCAGTGGTGAATGGCATTGATTCCTTAATTTCTCTTTTTGATTTTTCATTGTTAATATATAGAAATGCAAGTGATTTCTGTGTATTTATTTTGTATCTTGTAACTTTGTTATACTCACTGATTAGCTCTATGAATTTTCCAATACTATTTTTAGGGTTTGTGCCTTTTTTCCCCCTTGGGCCTACCTAACTGAATCTTCAGTGAAAGACAAAAGACTCAGTTCAAGCAGGAGCAATAAAAAGAAGTAAGAAGAACTACGCCATTTAACTATTCTATTTTTAATGGCAGTATTTAGACAGGGATCTTATTAAAAGCAGAAGTGTGGATGTCATTTACTAGTCAAAAGAACAGTGTGTACATTATGACATTATATATTTAATAAGAACACAGAAAGACTGGATGCTAAGTGTCAGAAGTATGTGCTGCCTTGTAAGGGATCAGAGTTCCATGACATTAAACAAAGCCTTTGATACTCAAATGGGCAAGAATGAAGAAACTAATAAAAATGAATTACAGATGGTAATAACAACCCTTCCTTGTCTAATGTAGAATCAACATTCAAATTTTCTCCTTAATGCTAGTTTCCTAAAATATGAGCTTTTTCCAAGAAGAAAATTCAAGAAAATAGGGATATATATATTTATATATGTGTTTATGTATAAAGCAAAAAGGCAAAATGGTTGTCTGAGGAGGCCTTACAAATAGCTGTGAAAAGAAGAGAAGCAAAAGGCAAAGGAGAAAAGGAAAGATACATCCATTTGAATGCAGAGTTCCAAAGAGTAGCAAGGAGAGATAAGAAAGCCTTCCTCCATGATCAGTGCAAAGAAATAGAGGAAAACAATAGAATGGGAAAGACTAGAGATCTCTTCAAGAAAATTAGAGATACCAAGGGAACATTTCACAAAGATGGGCACAATAAAGGACAGAAAAGATATGGACCTAACAGAAGCAGAAGATATTACGAAGAGGTGGCAAGAATACACAGAAGAACAATACAAAAAAGATCTTCATGATCCAGATAATCACTCACCTAGAGCCAGACATCCAGGAATGCAAAGTAAAGTGGGCCTTAGAAAGCATCACTATGAACAAAGGTAGTGGAGGTGATGGAATTCCAGTTGAGCTATTTCAAATCCTAAAAGATGATGCTGTGAAAGTGCTGCACTCAATATGCCAGCATTTTGGAAAACACAGCAGTGGCCACAGGACTGGAAAAGGTCAATTTTCATTCCAATCCCAAAGAAAGGAAATGCCAAAGAATGTTCAAACTACTGCACAATTGCACTCATCTCACATGCTAGTAAAGTAATGCTCAAAATTCTCCAAGCCAGGCTTCAACAGTACGTAATCGATGAACTTCCAGATGTTCAAGCTGGATTTAGAAAAGGCAGAAGAACCAGGGATCAAATTGCCAACATCTGCTGGATCATCGAGAAAGCAAGAGAGTTCCAGAAAAACATCTACTTCTGCTTTACCGACTATGCCAAAGCCTTTAACTGTGTGGATCACCACAAACTGTGGAAAATACTGAAAGAGATGGGAATACCAGACCACCTGACCTGCCTCCTGAAAAATCTGTATGCAGGTCAGAAAGCAACAGTTAGAACTGGACATGGAATAACAAACTGGTTCCAAATCAGGAAAGGGGTATGTCAAGGCTGTCTATTGTCACCCTGCTTATTTAAATTATATGCAGAGTACATCATGAGAAATGCTAGGCTGCATGAAGCTCAAGCTGAAATCAAGATTGCTGGGAGAAATATCAATAACCTCAGATATGCAGATGACACCACCCTTATGGCAGAAAGCGAAGAAGAACTAAAGAGCCTCTTGATGAAAGTGAAAGAGGAGAGTGAAAAAGTTGCCTTAAAGCTCAACATTCAGAAAACTAAGTTCATGGCATCTGGTCCCATCACTTCATGGCACATAGATGGGGAAACAGTGGAAACAGTGAGAGACTTTATTTTTTTAGGCTCCAAAATCACTGCACATGATTGACTGCAGCCATGAAATTAACAGATGTTTACTCCTTGGAAGAAAAGTTATGACCAACCTCGACAGCATATTAAAAAGCAGAGACATTACTTTCCTAACAGAGGTCCACGTGGTCAAGACTATGGTTTTTCCAGTATTCATGTATGGATGTGAGAGTTGGACTATAAGGAAAGCTGAGTGCCAAAGAATTTATGCTTTCAAACCAGGGTGTTGGAGAAGACTCTTGAGAGTCCCTTGGACTGCAAGGAGATCCAACCAGTCCATCCTAAAGGAGATCAGTCCTGAATATTCATTGGAAGGACTGATGCTGAAACTCCAGTACTTTGGCCACCTGATGTGAAGAACTGACTCATTTTAAAAAGACCCTGATGCTGGGAAAGACTGAAGGTAGGAGGAGAAGGGGACGACAGAGGATGAGATTGTTGGATGGCATCACCGACACTATGGACATGAGTTTGAGTAAACTCCGGAAGTTGATGATGGACAGGGAGGTCTGGCATGCTGCAGTCCATGGGATCACAAAGAGTCAGACATGACTGAGCAACTGAACTGAAACTGAAACTTATGTGTATGTATATATATAAATAGATAGATAGATTATTATAATAAAAATAATCCTAGAGCTTCTCTTCTTATCCAGCTTCTATTGGAACTATTGGTTCATCATACTAGCCCAACAAATACAAGAAAAACATACAAAGTTAATCCCTCTTACCAAATAGAGGACTGGGAAGGTGAAGCAAATAGGAGTACTTTGGGCCACTTATTTGAGAAGATGTACCTCCATTCATATATAAATATAAGACTATGGATTCAGTCAGTAATAAATGCATTCTGAACTGTTTCCTAATCATAAGAACAAGTTTCTAGGAACCAAGCATAGATTTTAAATCCCAAAGGCTAAAATGGATGCAGAAGTCAAACAGGTACAGTTAATTTCAGTCAGTGATGGGCTCAAACCTACAGGTGTAGTTTTGTTAGTATTCCTGATTTGGGTACAGCAAACCCTTAAAGTAATTTTACTCACCCCTACAAAGCACCCCTGGTGGAGAAGAGCATGGCAACCCACTCCAGTATTCTTGCCTGGAGAATCCCATGGACAAAGGAGCCTGGTGGGCTATAGTCCATGGGGTTGCAAAGATTCAGACCAATTGTGGCAACTTAACACACATGCATGCACAAAGCACCCCTACCATTCTGTCATCCCTTAGAATTTGCACAAACATAAACAAATGAAACGTTAGAGGGAAACAATACATCTAAGAGAAACGAAAGGCTAAGGGAAGTCAAGGAATAGGAAAATAAGGCAAAAAAATGAATCAACAAATACATAATTTTAAGATGTGTGTTAAACTGTCTATCATTAATGCAACTTCCAAAGAAAACTATCTAAATGTATACACAATTACTTGGAAAGGAATGTGATTCATCAAATTGATCAAAGAACAGAAATTTTATTTTGTAATTTTGAATTTTCTTAGATGAAAAATTGAGGTAAAGTATCACCCATTTCATATAGTTACTTATTTCTTAGTGGAACCGCTTTGTGATCCAGTGGTTAGGACTCTGCACTTCCACTGCAGGGGTCCTAGGTTCTATTCCTGGTCAGGGAACTAAGATCCCTCAAGCCGTGTGGTGAAACAAAAACAAAACAAAACAAATATATATATATATATGCATATATATATGCAGTATTTTAAAGCACCTAGCACAGTATCTGAAACAGTATTCAATAAATGATTGCTAGTTTTAATCATATTAAAGTTAAATGATGAAAGATGTTTATGATGCCTATAAAGTCTAATATTCTTATTGCATATTCTTAGTCAGTACATCATAATTTCCATTTTATTAAACAAGTATGTTACTTCTTAAAAGGAAATTATCTGAGGAAGACAATCCAAGCCTCAGAATAACAAAAGATTTCAAATTATTATCTCTTGTCATTGCCAAAGCTAAGTAAAACTTATAAACATGATATCTGTGCTTATCAAAGGGCTGGCTAAAAACCACCTTTGAAGTCACAGAAGCTTAATATATGACATCTGAAGGTACAGGGAGCTATACTGAAAAAGGCATTTACTCGTCTTCTTAAACTGAACCATTCAAAATTATGAAATTAATAGAATTGCTGATTTTTGCTTTATGTATCTTTCTTTGTTGTTACATGTCTAATGGTTTATGATGTCTATCTTCTTTGTGAATTGTACCTTTTATCATTAAAAATACTTATCTTTGTTTCGTTTAAAAATAAAGTCTATTTTTTAAAAGTGAATAGAATTGAAGAGTAGCAAATAGAAACGGAAAGTCAGAACTTCCCTGGTGGTTCACTGGTTAAGACTCTGCACTTCCACTGCAGGGGGCATGGTTTGACCTCTTATAGTGGGAGAAGTTCCACTTGCTTCAAGCTGAGGCCAAAAAAAAGGAGGGAGGGGGTTAAAGTCTCCTTCCTTCCTGAACTCAGCAGACTACAACCAGGAAACAATTTTTTTCCCATCATTGTTGCTGTAAAGCTGTTCTGTGGAATCAGTCTTCACTGCTCCTGGATGAAGTTTAAGGTAAATCTTACAGTTTTTCTATTCTCTCTTTAGGAAATCATGAATAATCTCATTTTCCAAGTATTAAGAAGTCTAGACTCTCTTGGAGTATTTCAACTTCCAACTAAGACGGAGTAACTAGCCCTCCTGCTGTAAGCTACCATAAACTGGACAAAACATATTAGGTTTCTGTCTGAGGGCATTTAACAACAGACATCACAGCCTATGGCACCAAGACAAGCAAAACTCATGAGGTGAGCTCCCCCATCCGCCCGAGCTTTGTCAGAAGACAATTTCCAACTGTAGCACAGCAAGCTGGAATTCAAGCAGAGCACAGGAGCCCCACTGAGCTAAGAAGGCAGATATGAGAGTTGGGGGCAGCTGTGAAACCTGAAATATGAATCAGGGCACCAGGAAGAAGGGAGTCTTGCAGAAACAGAGGTTGTGAGACAGTTCCTTGAGAGTTCCTAAATGAGCACTGAGCTAAGCATGCACATGGAGAGACTATGCAGAATTTATCAGAGGATGACTGCTACAGGGCTGAGAATGGAACAGATACCAGAAGTCAAGCAGTGCTGGAGGATGTTAAAGATCTGATGCAGCTGACATGGAGAGACCTCATTAATACCTTATAAATACTGACAAAGGCTGCTGTTAAGAGTAAGGACCAGGCCCCACAGTAACGACCTTCCCCAGTGGCTCAGTGGTAAAGAATCTGCCTGCAATGCAGGAGACGCAGAAGATGTGGGTTTGAACCTTGGGTTGGGAAGATCCCCTGGAGGAGGGCATGGCAACTCACTCCAGTATTCTCACCTGGAAAATCCCATGGACAGAGGAGGCTGGCAGACTACCGAGCACACACGCACACACACCCACCTAACAAAGTCTAAACCAAGCCGTTACAAGCTTCACAGGGAAGACGGAGTTTGGGAGTTGAGCTATCCCAAGTCAAAAGAGTTTAGAAAATACCTTAAGACTTTCCACAGATCTGCCCTATGAGAACATAAAATCGAGCTGTCACAAGTTCAAGGTGTTGTTGCTGTTGTTTAGTTAAGTCGTGTCTGACTCTTTTGCAATCCACAGGCTCCTCTGTCCATAGAATTTTCCAGACAAGAATACTGGAGTGGGTTGCCATTTCCTTCTCCAGGGGATCTTCCCCACCCAGGGATCAAACCCAAGTCTCCTGCATGCAGGCAGGGAGATTCTTGATCGCTGAGCCACCAGGGAAGCCTCAATTGAACTTGATATTTTCAGTCATTTTTACTTCAACTTTTCTGCTGGATATGTAGAAGCATCTCATGGTGATTTTAATTTGAATTTCTCTGAAGCCTAATGATGCTGAGCAACTTTTCACACCCTTATTGGGCCAGTTGCAAATGTTTGTGACATGTCTCTTCAAATATTTGTCCTTTTTTTTTAACTGGGCTGTTTACCTTCTTATTGATTTATAAGATTTCATTATATATTCTGGATACAACTAATTTTTCAGCTACATAGTGAATATTTTCTCTCAGTCCAAGAATTGTCTTTTCATTTGCTTAATAGTTGTCTTTTGAAGATCAGGAGATTTTAATTTGGCTGCGTTGTAATTTATCATTTTCTTTCTTTTATGATTAGTGCTTTACATGCCCTAAGAAATTTTTGCTTACTCCAAGGTCATAAAGATTTTCTCTTAATTTTTTCTTCTACTAGTTTTATAGTTTTAGGTTTTAAATTTCAGTCTATGATCCATTTCATGTTAAATGTTATGGCTTTTCTCCTTGTTTTTTTATTGACTTATTTTAAATTGTTGAACCAATCTTATTTTTCTGGAATAAATTCCAATTGGTCATGAGAGATTATCTATTTTGTATATTGCTAGATTTTATTTGCCTTTTTAGGACAGGGCAGGGAGGCCTGGCATGCTGAAGTCATGAGGTCACAGAGAGCCAAACACGACTTGGTGACTGAACAACAACAACAAGAAGATTCTATTTGCTAATCATTTTAGTATTACTGCATCCATGTTAATAAGGGATACTGATTGTAACTCTTCCTTTTTATAATATCTGTATCAGTTTCAGAATCAAAGCTATCAAAAATGGGTTGGAAAGCATTCTCTCCTCATCTACTTTTGGAAACAGTTTGTATAATACTGGTATTATTTTTTCCTTTAACATTTAATATATTTCACCTGTGAAACTATACATGGACATTTTATGAAAAGGTTTTTATTATTAATTCAAAAATTTTAGTAGAGACAGGCTATTCAGACTTTCTATTTCTTCTTGTGGCAGCTTTTGGTAAGTTGTGGTCTTCAAGTCATTTATTTATTTCATCTAAGTTATTAAATTATTAGTATAAAGTTGTTCATAATATTCCTTTATATTCTTTTTAATATTGCTGGGATCTGAAAGTGTCTTTTAAAAAGTTTCTGGATTGAGGGAATAATGATGGTCACCTCATTCCAAAACCCTTCCTCTTTTACTCTCCTAAAAAAAAAAAAAAGAAAACACATAAAACCACACTGCACCCATACCTTATTCATTACTATGCAATGGAGAACACTGCAACCTCCACCATACATAAGGGGATGGGGAGAAAATTCCAACAGTACTTCCACCATCAGCCCACTGCTACTACTAAAAACCTGAGGGCATGGAGAATGGGGAAGCAAAGGCTTTCCTAAGATTCTATGAAAGGGAACAGAGGGAAGCACAGATTTTAGAGAATCTAAAATCTGACACAGACAAAATCAGAGGAATATGTGAAACAATAAATGCAAAAATACTTAACATGGGATGAGACCAAGGAATTCATAATCATATAGGGCTATAGGAAAGAAACTTGAAAGTGTGCAGGACTGGAAGTGGCAGCCTTAGAGAAGCACTTGATTTTGGGAGTGAGTTAGCTAGGAAGAAGACAGAAACAGAGGTTTGTCTATGTGATAAGTGATATGGTCAGAAGCAATAAGGAAACTACTTTAATCCTGGCAGTATTCTGACCAAGAATGTACATTGTCAATATAATCAGAGGAAAGTGGCTGACAAACAAAATGAGGAAATGAGGAATATTTTCTTTCTTTAAAAGGTGGGGGAGACCATATTCTTCAGAACTGTCAATGTCATAAAAGATAAAGAAAGGGGGTGAAAATTCCCCAGCTTAAAAGAGGCTAAAAATACATGCAACTGAATGCACTGCCTGCCTATAGACTAGATCCTGTTAACAATGGGATGTGATGGGGGGGCAGGAATCTTAAAAAGCACTTTGTTATAGTATTAGATCAACTGAAAAAAAAATAGAATTTGGATATTAGAATAGATAAAAGTATTATATCAAAGTAATTTTATGAAAATAGCAACTGTACTATGTAATAACATTTCTATCCTTAGGAAATATACACTAAAGTGCTTAGGAATAAAGGGCCATGATGCATATAATATACTCTCAAATGGCTCAGAAAAAACAATTGTGCATACATGAGCAAGTGTGTAAATGGTAAAGCAAATAAGATAAAAGTATTCATAATAGGAAAACATGGGTAAAGGGCATAAAGATTATTTCTTGTATTACTTTTAACTTCAAAAAAAAAAAACCAAGAAAAGAAATGTTATCAAATCTCAGTTGTCCATAGTGTCTACACAGCCATAATAAAGTAAATTCTTGTATTAGTTAGGGAAAAGGCCAAGCTACAACAACAAAGATACCCCAAAATATAATGACTTAAATTAGCTAGTTTATTTTGCTAAGTATAGGGACAATGTCTTCTCTTAATCCTTTCTACCTCTATCAGTAATCCTCTTTTTCATTCGACTTCATTAGAGTCATCTGCCACAAACTGTCTCCTACTGGGACCTTAACTGATACAGTATAAGAGATATGGGGACTAGCTTGTTCACATACCTGATGAATGCACAGATGACTTCCCTTTGTGGAAAGAAAGAAAACAGAAATACATGGCATGCAGTGGAATCACAATTATTCAAATTAACATTGGTGCAGTGTGTGACAGAGTACCAGTAGAAGACAAGGCTTTGAGAAATAAATGGCTATCGAACTGGGCTATTCAATGACAGTGGTAATTACAAATGCTGAATGAGCTACCTGCTCTGCTCTGCTTCAGCACTTACAAAATGTAAAAGCTTGGGATGTTAAGCCCTCAAATCAAGGTACAAGTGGAAAACCCAAA
The DNA here is from genome assembly GCF_002263795.3 of Bos taurus. Taxonomy (NCBI): domain Eukaryota; kingdom Metazoa; phylum Chordata; class Mammalia; order Artiodactyla; family Bovidae; genus Bos; species Bos taurus. The sequence goes on from NC_037331.1 coordinate 63,664,247, forward strand.
AGCTTCTATGATGACCACGTAACAGGATTGACATTGCACAAAGGAAAAGGAAATACAGACTTCCAGGGGTCGTTAGTGCCCCAGAATGCCAAACACCACATTATGCACTAGTCAAAACGGGGCTTACAGAATTCTAGTCATATATGAAGTCTTGAAATAGGAAATTGGAACTGGGGACTGTTCGCATCTCTAAAAAACATTGGGTTAAGATGTACTTATAGTAGATTATGGATTAACACAGTGTTCACCTCATCCCCCCTCCAGAAACTGTACGAGGATAATCCCAAACAGCTACCAAAATTAAGAATGTGCTTAATCTCTGAGGAAAACCAACCCTATCAGTAGCCATGAAATCAAATTGTAGGAAACTAACAGACAGACCCGTCAAAGGTTTACACTCCCTCTATATTCCCCATTCATTATTATGCCAAGTACTCAGATATTATTTGCCCTGCTGCCAACCATGTGTGTGAAGGTAGGATTACTCAACTGTCTGAACATTCACAGGGTCCCAGAGGTGAAATAACTCATTCAACCATGGGGGCAGACAATAAAGCTTTTTGCCCATGACTTACAGCCAAGATTCTGCAATCACGACCTGGCAACCATTCTCACCCTCTTTATTATTATTTCACTCAAGGAAGAAATTAAAAGCCTGTAGAGACAAGCACTCAGATTTTCTTTTAACTGACTAGTGACTCTAAAGACAAGTTTCTCCCCAATATTTTATAGAAGCATTATGATAGCAAGTATGATTCCCATTCAAGATAGTCAGCTAAAGACTCTTATGTCTCCTTCTCTAAAAACAACAAGAACAACAAACCACACCAAACAACAATCACAGGCTTTTAAAATAAACAGACATTAACTCCTTCAAAGAAATCAGAACAGTAAGCCTAACCATAATCTGTGAAGATAGAAAGTGAACAAAGAAAAGGTAAACAATACTGCAGAGAAGAGGAAGGTCAGATCTAAACTCCTAGAGAATACATTCACTCATCCCCTAAAATCCTGAAAAGCACCAGCTACCACAGAAAGTGGGGTGAGGTGGGATCTAAAGATAAGAGTAATATTTTAAAGCCTGTGTAAGCAATAGTTAGGTACCCAGACCCCCACAGAATACAGAAAGTATAATCTCTGGAGAAGTGGAACTAAGCAAGTGACTCCAGATTAGAGGCACATCAGGTATAAAATAGTGATAGCATGGGAATAGGCAAGCACTGGAAAAATATGTAGATGGGAAAAAAAAAATGTCTACATTCTGGATAATCAACCCTCTAAACCTCCTCCCCACTGAGGTCCAGAATACATGGGACTAGCTCATTCTCTCCCATACAGAGGTTAAAGAAACCTTTAAAGAAAGAAAACCACCTCAGAAGAAAAGATGTACATCTACAGATAACTGAGTCCCCAGTGAAACAGTGAAGTAGTCCCTAACTGTCCTAAGATGAAGCCGACCAGCTGACAAGCTCTGGTTCCTGACCGCAAGGACACACACTCTGCAGTCAGTCTTTATTGCTTGACTGTTTAATATACAAGAGTAGCCAACAGGCACATCAAAAGATGCTCAAAATCACTAGCCATCAGAAAAATGCAGATCAAAACCAAAATGAGATACTACCATACACCCACTACAGTTGCTAAAATCAAAAAGATAAATAACATGTTGGCAAGGATATGGAGAATCTCATCTCATTATTGAGAGATAAGGAGTTAGCCCTAAGAAAAAATAAAGGTAGAAATGAAGCATATTGGAGAGTAGGGGGAAGTGGGGAACTGATGGCTTCATAAGTTTTTACTATTTAACATTTTATCTTTATCAAATTAATTGCACACAGTTAAAAGTTATTTTGAATGTTTCTGTCATCTTGCAAGGTTTAAAGTAAATGATCTACAAAGATGTGAAAGACGTATGATGAGAACTATAAAACACTGATAAAGGAAATTGAGATGATTCAAAGACAGGGAAAGATATCCCATACTCTTGGATTGGAAGAATTCATATCGTTAAAATGGCCAACTACCCAAAGCAATCTTCAGATTTAATGCAATCCCTATCAAGGTGGTGCTAGTGGTAAAGAACCTGTCTGCCAATGCAGGAGACCTAAGAGGCGCGGGTTCAATCCCTGGGTCAGGAAGATCCCCTGGAAGAGGGCATGTCAACCCACACCAGTATTCTTGCTTGGAGAATCCCATGGACAGAGGAACCTCATGGGCTACAGTCCACGCGGTGGCAAAGGGTCCAACAAGACTGAAGCAACTTAGCACGCATGCACTATCAATTTACCCACGACATTTTTCACAGAATTAGGACAAATAACCATAAAATTTACACGGAACCATAAAAGACCTAGAACTGCCAAAGTAAAGCTGGAGACATAACCCTCCAGACTTTAGACAATACTATAAAGTGTGGTGTTGGCACAAAAATAGATACATGGATCAATGGAACAGAATAGAGAACCCAGAAATAAACCCACACATCTATGGTCACAATTTTTGACAAAGGAAGCAAGAATATACAATGAAGAAAAAGCAATCTCTTAAGCAAGTGGTGTTGGGAAAACTAAGAGGCACATATAAATCAATGAAGTTTGAACACACCCTCACATCATACACAAAAATAAGCTCAAAATGGCTTAAAGATTTAAATATAAGACAGGACACCATAAAACTCCTAAAAGAGAACATAGGCAAAACATTCTCTACATAAATGGTACCAATGTTTTCTTAGGTCTCTCTCCCAAGGCAATAGAAATAAAAGAAAAAGTAAACAAATGGGACCTAATCAAACTTAAAAGCTTTTGCACAACAAAGGAAACCATAAATAAAACAAAAAGACAACGAATGGGAGAAAATATTTGCAAACGATGCAACCAACAAGGGCTTAACTTATAAGATACACAAACAACTCATACTACTCAGTAACAACAACAACAACAAATCCAGTCAAAAACTGGGCAGAAGACCTAAACAGACATTTCTCCAAAGACATACAGATGGCCAATACGCACTAAACCTCTTTATTGCAGCCCTGAAAATAAGACATTGTAAATCAACTATACTTCAATTTTTTTAAAACATTAAAAAGAATTGCTTTTGGTTGGAAACTAAAAAAGTAAAACATGATACAAATGAACTTATTTACAAAACAGAAACAGGCTCACAGACATAGAAAACAGACCCATGGTTACCAAAGAGAAAAGAGGGTCGGGAGGTGGGGGGGACAAACAGCAGTTTGGGATTAGCAGATACACACTACTATATACAAAATAAACAACAGGTCCTATAGTATCGTAACAGGAAACTATATTCAATATTCTATAATAAATCATAATGGAAAAGACAATGTATACATATGTATAACTGAATCACTTTGCTGTATACCAGAAATTAGGACAACATTGTAAATCAACTATACTTCAATTTTTAAAATTGTTCAATGATCTATTTTTAAAGATGTAATAAAGTATTTTGCTAGCACACTTCTAACACCTCTCTCCTAAGCCTAGGAGCTTCATCTCTAGTTTTCTAACAGCCCTGCAGTGGATCATGCCATATTAAAAGGTATCATTGAATTTCCCCACCTCAATTTAAGATAGTACACAAATGTACACAGTGTACAATTTTTAAGTGGGAGAGGTGAATGGATATAATATTTTTTTAAAACAGATTGAAAAGCCAAAAAAAAAGTAGAAGACTGACTTCTACACTTCTTCTAGCTCACTCCAGTAACTGTGTGATAAATACAAAAACTCGACTATTCTGAAAGAAGCACTATATACATCCTAAAATTCCACCATAATATATTAGCCTTTAAAAGCCAGAAAAACACAGCTATTGCCAGTTAATCTCAAAACTGAGGAAAATTTACAATAAATATGGTTCAAGCATATTAGAGGTCCCTAATATTAGTGTCCTCATTAACTGAAAAAACTATTAGGCCCAGTGCCTACTAACTGTACCATTTGTTACACTTACATTTATTCCAATATAATTAATACACACTGATTCCCCAACAGATAATCTATTCTACATACTGACATCAAAACAATATGGTTTTCAGGAAGTTAGGCAAGAAAAGCAAAGTGTAAGGGATGAATGATGGAGCCAATTTCCCAGGTTTCAATAGAATTTGTCACCATCTTTCAAAAAGAAAAGAACCATTGATTGTGTTCCCAAATTATATTATGTGTTGATCAATTCAAGAACAGCCTACTACTGCTGAGGAAACCACAGAATAACAGGATTCTGAATAATTTTTCATTGAAAGGCAAAAGTTAAACATCATATTCCTTAAGAGAACTAGCAACAGTAGACATATTAATAGTGCTAGGCACTGTTCCTAATATATCAGGACCCACAATAAAACCACTGCTAAAGTCTAGAAATGGTCATAAGAAATCTTTCAACCTTACAGCATAAAAGTCAGTTGATAATTTCTTTGTCTAACACCTAATAAAACTCATTCTTCCAAAATTGTGGAAAAGCTAAGCACAGTCCTTCCTTATTATAAAGTTTCCTGTTACAAAGCTGCATGGTTTACACATATGCTACACTTTATTATTTAAAAAAAAGTCCTCCTTATAACACCCTCTTTGTTGTAATACTCAACATACTTTACCTCCAGGCTAGATATATAATGAAAGCAAAATGAATTCAGACAGATTGCTGAGGCAAAAAAAGCCAGTTTCTTTTTAGTAGTCTTTCTAAAGTCTTTTTTCTTTCCCTGTAGCTTTTCATCATCTCAACATTTTGTTTTTGCTGAACATTTTCCTTTTCTTTTTACATATTTCCTTTAGTAAATGAGAGATGATAGATTGTTAAAACCAGTTTGTACTACCTTGGAAACAAGCACTTTTAATATATAACTCCTGCCTTCCAAAGTCTTGTACAGATTTCATCTTTAGGACAATGAACTGTGTAAGACTTAATCAACTAGCTGCAAAAAGCCATATGAAATCTTACTTTTTTCCACTCACACATTTTTATGTTCACAGTCCTCTACAATCATGAATATTACTTTCCAAAATATATTTAGGAATATTTCTCAGTTTTAGCAAAGATCTAGAAATGCTGCTTTAAAAGGTTCTTATTCACAAATTTCAGTGTAAAGAAATTTGGTTTAAAAACCCTGATTAGAGACTTCCCTGGTGGGCCAGTGGTTAAGAGTCTGCCTGCCAACGCAGGGTACGTGGTTTTGATCCCTGGTCTGAGAAGATCCCACGTGCTGTGGGGCAACTAAGCCCGTGCCCTGCAACTACGGAAGCCCCTGAGCCTAGAGCCCATGCTCTGCAACATGAGAACCCCAGCAGCAAGAAGCCGGTGCCCTGCACCTAGAGAACAGTGCCCGCTCGCCGAAACTAGAGAAAGCCCGTGCCCAGCAAAGACCCAGAGCAGCCTAAAATACATAATTCTAAAAAGCAAAAACCCTGATTATTTTTAACTTAGGCAGCAACATAGTCCAAATATTAATACAAGTTGAAGGACTTATTCTGATATGATCATCTTAATGATTTCTGATACTCTAAATTAGTCAGAAGGGACTTAAATTATGTACTACATGAAATACTGAAGGTACATATTTCATATTCTTTAATGTTTGAGAAGTAAACACATAGAATGCTACTCTTGCACATAAAGCAAGCTTACTAATATTATAACTCAATCTTGAATGTCTTTTTAAAGTTTAATCACAAAAAGATTGGAGAAAATTGTAGTAGTATAATTGTAAAAATCATCGTACATTTGTCTGACACTTATTTTTGTACTGTCCACATAAAGAATTATAAAAGAATGTTCATGGCAGCTTTATTCATTTCAGTCAAAAACTGGAAACCACCCAAATGTCCATCAAAAAGATAATCTACTTAAAATTTATTTTATATGTATAACCTCTACACAGAGTACTACTAATGCACTTTGAAAATACTTTTAACATAGTCATAGTCAACTATTTGTTTTCCATATTAAGCATTAACATATATCTCTACCTTGTGCTTCAGAATTTAAATCTATAAGCAAGAGTTTCCATGTAGAATGGAAAAGGCTTAATGAATCAACTTAATTCAAGAGAGACTAGGGGGTGGGGAACATTGTTCATTTCCCATGGCAATGTGTTTTGTAGACGAATGTTGTAAACTGTTGGAAACCTTTATATCACTGTGACATCTGAATAAAGTAGTTTTTTGGTAATCATTTTCCTTCCAATCAGGTAAAACAATTTAATAGCTTAGTTACTTCACTCTTAAGAAGGGGACCATGATGAACCATATATAGAATCAAAAATGGCTGTCAAATCCTATCAAGATTACCATATTTAATCATTCTCTCGTCAAAGGCAGTCCTGACCACAGACATTCCCATAACACTTTTCCAGCCTTGGCATTCGGCCACCATGAAAGAAAGCTTTTTTTTCAAACAACACCAAAAAACTTCAAATACTCTTTTCAACCTTTCCCCCCTTAGTCATAGTAGGCAAGGACGTATTTAACCACTAAATTTCTATAGCGTATGTATGGAGGGAATCAGAATTCACCTTTCAGGGAAAGTAACAACTTTATAAATAATCGTGTAAAAAATGAAATTGCAGACTACAGGGAACTCTCTTTATAAATTCCCCCAGGAACTAAAGGTTTTATAAAACATAATACACAGGAAAACGCTATTTGAAAGCGACATTGTTTTATGGGTCTTGGACCAGGGATTTTATAAATGAATACTATATATATGAGAAAAGTCAGCACAGGATGAAAATCAATCCTATCATCCCCTTGATCTTCCGACTTCACTTAGGATCCATAAAGGATCTTAAGAACAAATAAGGGAAATACTCCAACATTATAAAACACCTATACTTTAATGCTTAAGCAAGGAGTAGAAGTCAGCAGCAGAGAAGGCAATGGCACCCCACTCCAGTACTCTTGCCTGGAAAATCCCATGGATGGAGGAGCCTAGTAGGCTGCAGTCCATGGGGTCACTAAGAGTCGGATACGACTGAGCGACTTCACTTTCACTTTTCACTTTCATGCATTGGAGAAAGAAATGGCAACCCACTCCAGTGTTCTTGCCTGGAGAATCCCAGGGACAGGGGAGCCTGGTGGGCTGCCATCTATGGGGTCGCACAGAGTCGGACATGACTGAAGTGACTTAGCAGCAGCAGGAGTCAGCAGAGCACAGGGATTCTTCCACAGCACGATGCTCCAACATTTCAACCAAATCTACTAGAAAATAGAAGCCATGTGGTTTGCTAGTGAGACAAGAGTTATCAAAACATTATCCTTTGATTTCTTTCTTATAAGGAAAATGGCATTAATCTTCTATTAGCACTAACATCCCCACACACAAAAAAAGGCAAGATTGTGTTCTGGATGCTCATTCACCCCACTGGAGCATATCGGTTCACTCTCTGGATGGCAATCAAAGAATTCAGATGGCTTCAGGAAGCACAGCCTCTCAGCAACCGCATGTGGTCACTAATACGTTTCCTTGGCAGACAAGAAAAAGGCTCCAGTTTAGACAATTAGAAGTTATTATTTGAAGGCTGAGGATCTGATTATTGTGGGTTGCCTCAAAATGAGGCAAAGGTGACTTGACTTATTCTTCAATTCACTATTTTCTTTGGCAGGCTTTTTATTCCAAAGAATTCATGAATTTTTATTTATGTGACAATATAATCCCATACAAGCTTACAGAAGTCATTTTGCGATTTAAAAAATATTCCACCATACTCATATATATTATTAGTAAAATCTGTTCGCCTCCTTAACTGACAACTATATTCCCAAACATATTGAGCCTTTTATATATGCAGTATTTTCTTTCCATCTCAGTCACAAATGCGGGACTGCTGTGTTGTCAGACATTTATAACCCATACCCTACCCATATTATATCTACACTCTGACATTAACCTTTCATTGATCAAAATTCTATTTTTTTTGAAGTTCCATTTGACTGAAAAAATCAAAGCAAAATTTTAAAACTGGAAGAATTAAAGGCAAATGAGCTTTTACAAGGCACAAAAAGAGATAAAAGGAGTAAAGACAAGAAATGTCTTTTATACTAAATATTAAGAAATTTAGATAATTTGAAAAATAAAACCTTTTTGATCGTGAACACTATCACAAATACTCAAATAATTTTGAATATCACATTTTATGCTGGAAAACATTAGTAACAAAAGGATGACTTAAGGACAGAAAAACAACTCCAAGATGATGAAAAAAAACTGGTTATTCCTCCTGGGAAGCTTGTGTTGTATAAGTGTTGCCTCACTGGCATATGGAGAAATAAATTTAGCAAAGGTGAACCCAGGAAGTCTAAGTAATCACCTCCAGTTTTACCACTGTGGTGGTGAACAGTAACTACCATGACCCATGCATTGCAGTAGATATTCAACACGTGTTTGTTAAAGAAGAAAACAAAACTCAGAAGTTGGCTAGAATGAGGACACCAGGCTAACATTTGTTTCTGAAAAATAAACTTGAAAGCCTGCTGTGCGTGACATTGGCCCTGCTCAGTTACATGGCTATTTAGGTTTATTCACCCAAAAAATACTTATTTAGATGTGCCAAGGACTGTGCAGGACATGAGATACACAATGATGAACAAAAGACATGGTCTCTGCCTTCATTAGGCTTACAGAAGAGCTTCCCTCTCCTATCTCCCTCACAGTTCACATAAATCCTCTCTCTAAATACGAAGGTAATTAAATAAGAGGTAATGTATTAGAAATAACCAGGCTTTAGAATCCGATAGCTCTAGATTCAAAGGCCTCCTATGATTTGCAGCAAGACACTTATGGTCTGTGAGCTTGTTTCCCAATCTGGGAAGTGGTAATTAAGTTACCTATTTTACAGGTTGTGTTATATGCAATAACACAACATAGAGAAGATAATAATAGTAACTTTCTCCATACAGTCTTCTCTATAGATAAATAAAACATCAAAACTCTGCAAGGGAGAGATCTAAGTGTAAAACAAACAGAATAAATTGACAGGAAAGGAATGATTTGACCACAATGAAACAGATACATACACACAATTGAAAAGCCAAGAACAACCTGGAAGAAAGACGTTCATATCAAGTACAAAGAAATTAATCCATACTAAATAAATAGCTCAAATAACAGAAATAGAAGATCATCTATCCAGGAGTCTACCAGAATCATCCAAACAACTCAACCATTGAATCCACAAGAATTTTTATGATAAACATCCATTCTTCAAATCTAGCAGTCTGGGGACTACTTTCAAAAAAATCTTTTCAAAAATGTAGCATTGTGGACTAAACAAAAATATAAATAACTACATGATTAAAAAAAAGAATAGTAAACATACACCAGCAGCAGTGGCACAAAAAAAATGTAAAATGGTACCCATCAAGAAATGCAGATGTTTCTGCGAATCTTCGGGGCTAGACTTCCGTGCATTTTGTGAAGGTTCTAAATCCAAACTCCGCATAAGAAGGAGGGGTGGTGAGGCTGCAAACAAACAAAATTCTGAAAACCTTACTAAGGCTCCCAAATTTAGGGAAAGACAGATGCAGAAGGGGTGTAGACAGCCCAGAGAAATGGAAATGCCCAGAATAACAAAAGCTCTACCTTTACCACATCCCCTTTCTACCAGACAAGAAAAACAAATTTTACCGTGTTGGTGTTTTTCTGCCAAAAGAAAAACAGCAGTAAAGGCCATAGACCATAAAAATAGCAGTCACACTAAATATCTCCAACAATGATGAGTACAGGGAGGGGAAGACGGGCTAGAGAGGCCTCACACATACCCACAAGGGGCCAGAAGAAAGATGGGGGATGGGAGAAAAAGGGGGAGTGAGGGAGGAAGTCAGCACAGGGAAGATGCAAAGCCTGAGGATACCCAGCTTCGAAGATAACAAGTTACAGACCATCCAGGTGGAGTAAACAGTGATTCAAGATAATTAACAAAACCCTGAAAGACAGGCCTGAGGCCAGATGGTCCAGTGTCGCTGCCACAGCCACAGATACCCACTGAGCCACATCCAGCCCTCAAAACAGTGTGTCCAAAAGGAAAACAAATTCATCTCTGGTTGGGGGGGAGTACAGGCAAGGAAAATTCACCAGCACCATAGAAAAGCAAACTGACCCAGAGTTAACTCAGCCATACTTGAGCAAGAGCCTATTATACAGAGTGAAGTAAGCCAGAAAGAAAAACACCAATACAGTATACTAACGCATATATATGGAATTTAGAAAGATGGTAACAATAACCCTGTGTATGAGACAGCAAAAGAGACACTGATGTATAAAACAGTCTTATGGACTCTGTGGGAGAGGGAGAGGATGGGAAGATTTGGGAGAATGGCATTGAAACATGTAAAATATCATGTATGAAAAAAAAAAAAGAAGACGACTGCCCTGGCAATTCCACAAATGCACTACCAAAAAAGGCAGGGAGAGAGGAAAAGGGGAAGGTAACATATGAAAGACAGATGAAGACAACAGAACTGAGAGGGCAGAGGGCACCAGTGACTATCAGAAGTGCTGTCACGCATGCTCCCCATCAGTCCCAGAGTAGTGATACAGGATAGTCCTCATCCACCTGCAGACTCTGCTACTAAAGATTCTGAGCTGTGATTGGACACACCCTCTGCACACCTCAAGAGGGCTTTCCCAGAATATAAAGTGTGCATAGGTTTAAATCAATGTGGGAAACTTATCTGCATTGGAAAAGACCCTGACGCTGGGAAAGATTGAAGGCAGGAGGAGAAGGGGACAACAGAGGACGAGATGGTTGGATGGCATAACCAACTCCATGGACATGAGTTTCAGCAAGCTCCGAGAGATGGTGAAGGACAAGAAAGCCTGGCATGCTGCAGTCCACTGGACACAGCTGAGCGACTGAACAACAATAACAAAAAGGGAAGGCACACTACCCTACGCTGTTTATGTCCTCACAGCAGGCTGACAGCGAACTCAAAGCCCATTTGTAAAAGGAAAACTGACCATAAGTAACAAGTAACTCTGACCCTAGTGTAATCACACGCCTTTGGTGACAATGACAATTCCAAGATGCCCAACCCCAGCCACAGAATTGGAAAGAGAGCTGTGCTGAGCTTTCTGGAGGAAAGCAGGCACTTTCTCACATGGACTAGAATCTGAGAAGTAAGATTTAGAGCTGCTATAGCCATCTTGTTACGGGGGGAAATAGGCTGTCCAAGGGAACAAAAGCAAGAGATGAGAAGAGTGAAACCAGATCTGATCACATTGAAGGCCCAGATGATGAGAGCCAGTAAATTTCTTACTCCTGCTTAAGCCAACTGTCAACTGCAATCAAAAGAACTCTCAGTTGTACCAAAGGCAAGATTGGAAAGAAAAAAGAAGCACACCCAATGGAAAAGCAGAATTGTGGCCTATCCAGAAATTCGGAAATTGTGGGTTTTGATAGTAATATTTATTTAAATCTTGAGTTTTCTGTTACAAGGTGAACTCCAAATATACATAGCCCCTGCAAAACAAAAATTTATGATCAAGAAAATTAATTTTAAAAAGTAGAGCAGACTACCGTATTATATGTTTTTAAATCTAAGAGATACAAATATCAGATCATTTCTGCTGTACACATGAGGCTAATATAATGTATGTCAATTATCTCAAATTTTTAAAAATTTATTTAAAAAGTAGATTTCATGTTCATTGTTCTTACAATAATAAAATTATAGATAGATACAAAGAGTAAATAAATAGAAGATAAATACCAAAAAAACTGAGAGCAAAGAAGTAAAAATGTTGGAGAAGATTAAAAATTGAAGAAACAACCAGATGGTGGTTATAATCACTATTGAAGTATTAAAAAGCCTTTTTTAAAATAAACTACAAACCATCATGAAGAGATGGCAATAATTCAAAATGACTAAAAAGCACAAGTTTATATGATGGGGAAAGGTTTTAAGGAACAAAGCTGACCCATCAATATCCAGGGTAATTTTTCAAACAAAAATGTGTTCAAGTTAAATCTTTCAACAAAATATCATAGAAGTCATTTTGTTCATCAGATCATGATTTCATTTTGTATCCTCAGATATCATAATCTTTCTATTCTGAGAAACTTGCATGAATGGATGGACAAACACCCAGAGAGACAGATGATGCAGTTAACACCACACTTGCTCTAGTGCCTGAATTTCCCACACGTCTCTAACAAATCAACTATTTCTTCCCATTGTCCTTGTCGCACATTTGAAAGATCCCTATACATTACAAAGTTCATCAACTTGTCTCAGCCCTACAGGAAAAATTTTCGGTAACTGAGGATATAACTATAGGGTCTCTAAGTCACATTATGAGTAAAGGAAATTCTTGCTCAAACTTATCTTGATAGTAGCAAGATACATTACACAGACTATACAAAGTATACTATTTTACCAAGCTAAGTACACACAGTTGTTGACTTTAAAACAATAATGTTCTTTCATCACTCCACTACTGACTTTTTGTCAGTAAACATTAATGTTATCCTTTTCCAAATGCTATTCTGAAATGGCAAGTTTATCTTAATCAGGTAAAGTACCATGTCAACAACCATTGGAAGTTGTAGTGACACAATGAAACAAAAGCAAAAAAAAAAACAAAAAACAAAAGCAAAGGGAAACCTGGCAGAAATAGCACTTGTTCCTTTTTTCAAAAACAGTAGAGTTCAAATTACCAAACAAAATAAATAACACCAATTTCAGTAACATATTTTTAAATCAACTCAAATCTAGCTTTTTAAAATTGATTTGATTTCCAAACTATATAATTTGATTGTTCATGCTTACGCCACTCACTACATTTTGCAAGCATTAATTTGTGTGTAAAAAGTAAAGATTACCATTTTTTAATCAAATAAAATTTTTAATTAATTTATTTTTTATTGAACGATAATTGCTTTAAAGAATTTTGCTCTTTTCTGTCAAACCTCAACATGAATCAACCATAGGTATACATATATCCTCTTCCTTTTGAATCTCCCTCCCATCTCCCTCCCCAGCTCACCCCTCTAGGCTGATACAGAGCCCCTGTTTGAGTTTCCTGAAAAGATTACCATTTTTACCTTTTCATGCTGAAGCTGAAGATCCAATATTCTGGCCACCTGATGCAAAGAGCTGACTCATTAGAAAAGACCCTGATGCTGGGAAAGACTGAAGGCCGGAGGAGAAGGGGATAACAGAGGAGGAGATGGTTGGATGGCATCACCGACTCGATGGACATGGGTTTGGGTAGACTCTGGAAGTTAGTGATGGACAGGGAGGCCTGGCATGCTGCGGTTCATGGGGTCGCAAAGAGTCAGACACGACTGAGCAACTGAACTGAACTGAACTGATAAAGGGTATTTTTGAAAGATTTTCTTAACAAGCCAGCAAACAAAACAAACAAACAAAAAACATTAGAGAAAAACAATACTCTGAAAAAGTGAAAGTGTTAGTTGTTCAGTCATGTCCAACTCTTTGCCATCCCATGGACTATAGTCTGCCAGCCTCCTCTGTCCATGGAATTCTCTAGGTAAGAATACTGGAGTGGGTAGCCATTCCCTTCTCCAGGGGATCTTCCCCACCCAGGGACTCAACTCCGGTCTCCTGTATTGCAGGCAGATTCTTTACTGTCTGAGCCACCTGGGAAGCCCAATTACTCTTTTGCTAATTTCAAATAATATACTACCCTCTCCCCCATATATAACTGCTCTGATAAAAATTTTAAGAGGTATTTTTCTTATAAACCAAAGCATCATCCAAAAAAAGGCAACTGAGAAAGCAAATATCTGACCCAGAAATTAACCAACATGTTTTTCCATAATCTATAAAGAATCAAAGTTATGCACCAACTTTAGTCAAACCAAATACACATCTTTCTGATAGCAAAGATTTTTCCCAAATTAGGAAGTAGGCAAAATTACTCACAGCCTAGATATCCCAGTTTAGTATGGTTAAAACCACAAGTTTCTAGAAGCAGAAAGCCTATGTTGGAATCCCTGCTTTACCATTTACTAAGTATATCTTAAGTTACTCAACCTGTAAAGCACTTAGGACACTGCCTGGCAGGGAATAAACACTTGGTAGATGCAGGGTGACAGAAAACCTCTAGATCTCTGCAATTTGGGATTGGTTGGGACACTATCAGAAATTCAAACTCTGAGTTCCAATTTCAGACTTACAGAGTTAAGACCTACAATTTCATCAAGATTCCATTATGATTCAGAAGCATATTAAAATTTGAGCACAGCTAGAAGGGGTTTTTTCATTGTATCCTGAAGATATTATCTATAATTTTTTAAGAACCACTCCATTGCTCTTTTGCAGCCTGAAGAAGGCAAAGTATGATCTGGGATAACAATTCCTCCCTGAATGATTTCTTACCATACCGTTGTATTCAGAGCCAACTAAAGCCTGTGGTTGTAGAGGACTGCCATCTAGCGGTAGTTCATTCTGCTACACAACCAAATAAATTTCCCTCTGTTGTCTTCCAGTATTTTCAACACATTTGTTTAAAATGCTGCTAGGAATCCAAATTGGAAAAGAAGAAGTAAAACTCTCACTGTTTGCAGATGACATGATCCTTTACATAGAAAATCCTAAAGACTCCACCAGAAAATTACTAGAACTAATCAATGATTATAGTAAAGTTGCAGGATATAAAATCAACACACAGAAATCCCTTGCATTCCTATACACTAATAATGAGAAAACTGAAAGAGAAATTAAGGATACAATTCCATTCACCATTGCAACGGAAAGAATAAAATACTTAGGAATATATCTACCTAAAGAAACTAAAGACCTATATATAGAAAACTATAAAACACTGGTGAAAGAAATCAAAGAGGACACTAATAGATGGAGAAATATACCATGTTGATGGATTGGAAGAATCAATGTAGTGAAAATGAGTATACTACCCAAAGCAATTTATAGATTCAATGCAATCCCTATCAAGCTACCAACAGTATTCTTCACAGAGCTAGAACAAATAATTTCACAATTTGTATGGAAATACAAAAAACCTCGAATAGCCAAAGCTATCTTGAGAAAGAAGAATGGAACTGGAGGAGTCAACCTACCTGACTTCAGACTCTATTACAAAGCCACAGTTATCAAGACAGTATGGTACTGGCACAAAGACAGAAATATTGATCAATGGAACAAAATAGAAAGCCCAGAGATAAATCCACGCACATATGGACACCTTATCTTTGACAAAGGAGGCAAGAATATACAATGGATTAAAGACAATCTCTTTAACAAGTGGTGCTGGGAAATCTGGTCAACCACTTGTAAAAGAATGAAACTAGAACACTTTCTAACACCATACACAAAAATAAACTCAAAATGGATTAAAGATCTCAACGTAAGACCAGAAACTATAAAACTCCTAGAGGAGAACATAGGCAAAACACTCTCCGACATACATCACAGCAGGATCCTCTATGACCCACCTCCCAGAATATTGGAAATAAAAGCAAAAATAAACAAATGGGACCTAAATAAACTTAAAAGCTTCTGCACAACAAAGGAAACTATTAGCAAGGTGAAAAGGCAGCCTTCAGAATGGGAGAAAATAATAGCAAATGAAGCAACGGACAAACAACTAATCTCAAAAATATACAAGCAACTCCTACAGCTCAACTCCAGAAAAATAAATGACCCAATCAAAAAATGGGCCAAAGAACTAAACAGACATTTCTCCAAAGAAGACATACAGATGGCTAACAAACACATGAAAAGATGCTCAACATCACTCATTATCAGAGAAATGCAAATCAAAACCACTATGAGGTACCATTTCACGCCAGTCAGAATGGCTGCGATCCAAAAGTCTACAAGCAATGAATGCTGGAGAGGGTGTAGAGAAAAGGGAACTCTCTTACACTGTTGGTGGGAATGCAAACTAGTACAGCCACTATGGAGAACAGTGTGGAGATTCCTTAAAAAACTGGAAACAGAACTGCCTTATGATCCAGCAATCCCATTGCTGGGCATACACACTGAGGAAACCAGAAGGGAAAGAGACACGTGTACCCCAATGTTCATCGCAGCACTGTTTATAATAGCCAGGACATGGAAGCAACCTAGATGCCCATCAGCAGATGAATGGATAAGAAAGCTATGGTACATATACACAATGGAGTATTACTCAGCCATTAAAAAGAATACATTTGAATCAGTTCTAATGAGATGGATAAAACTGGAACCTATTATACAGAGTGAAGTAAGCCAGAAAGAAAAACACCAATACAGTATACTAACACATATATATGGAATTTAGAAAGATGATAACAATAACCCTGTGTACGAGACAGCAAAAGAGACACCGATGTATAGATCAGTCTTATGGACTCTGTGGGAGAGGGAGAGGGTGGGGAGATTTGGGAGAATAGCATTGAAACATGTATAATATCATGTATGAAACGAGTCGCCAGTCCAGGTTCGATGCACGATACTGGATGCTTGGGGCTGGTGCACTGGGACGACCCAGAGGGAGGGTTGGGGGGGAGGAGGGAGGAGGGTTCAGGATGGGGAACGCAGGTATACCTGTGGCAGATTCATTTCGATATTTGGCAAAACTAATACAATATTGTAAAGTTTAAAAATAAAATAAAATTAAAAAAAAAAATGCTGCTAGGTTTTCTTTTTGCTTAACTCCTTTCTTGACTACTAACACAATTACCTAACTTAATAATTCCACAAGAAGACATCTTAAACACAGAGTAAGATAAAAGACAATAATTTTTATTTCCTTTTTTAAACTTAGATCAAAAAAAGAAAAAGAACGAGTCTAGGAAAGTCTTCAGATTAAAACACTGACCCACTCTGTCCTGTAAAGGTGCACATTAGACACATACAGGCGACATCAGGTTCAGAAAATAGGCTTTCTTTTCTATTGAAGTGACAGTGACTTTTACTTTCTTCTTCCTAAGTTCTATACTTTTTACAATTTATTTATATAGTTCGCAGGGGTGCTTTTTTGAGAAAAAAGTATTTTCTTAACCTTCTAACTCAGTAACTCCACTTCTACACTCAGTCTTAGGGAAAAAATTAGAAACATGGACAAAGATTTATGTTCAAAGATGTTCACTACAGCAAACCAAACTTAATTTTACCAGCTTCACAATAATCTACTGAATCTATGAATCAAAACTTAATCATTCTCATCTATTACTCATTTCAGTTCAGTTCAGTTCAGTCGCTCAGTCGTGTCTTTGCAACCCCATGAATGCAGCACGCCAGGCCTCCCTGTCCATCACCAACTCCCGGAGTTCACCCAGACTCACATCCATCGAGTCAGTGATGCCATCCAGCCATCTCATCCTCTGTCGACCCCTTCTCCTCCTGCCCCCAATCCCTAACAACATCAGAGTCTTTTCCAATGAGTCAACTCTTCACATGAGGTGGCCAAAGTACTGGAGTTTCAGCTTTAGCATCATTTCTTCCAAAGAAATCCCAGGGCTGATCTCCTTCAGAATGGACTGGTTGGATCTCCTTGCAGTCCAAGGGACTCTCAAGAGTCTTCTCCAACACCACAGTTCAAAAGCATCAATTCTTCGGTGCTCAGCTTTCTTCACAATCCAACTCTCACATTCATACATGACCACTGGAAAAACCATAGCCTTGACTAGACGGACCTTTGTTGGCAAAGTAACGTCTCTGCTTTTGAATATGCTATCTAGGTTGGTCATAAATTTTCTTCCAAGGAGTGTCTTTTAATTTCATGGCTGCAGTCACCATCTGCAGTGACTTTGGAGCCCAAAAAAATAAAGTCTGACACTGTTTCCACTGTTTCCCCATCTATTTCCCATGAAGTGATGGGACCAGATGCCATGATCTTCGTTTTCTGAATGTTGAGCTTTAAGCCAACTTTTTCACTCTCCTCTTTCACTTTCATCAAGAGGCTTTTTAGTTCCTCTTCACTTTCTGCCATAAGGGTGAGGTCATCTGCATATCTGAGGTTATTGATATTTCTCCCGGCAATCTTGACTCCAGCTTGTGCTTCTTCCAGTCCAGCGTTTCTCATGATATTGCACAGAAGTTAAATAAGCAGGGTGACAATATACAGCCTTAACATACTCCTTTTCCTATTTGGAACCAGTCTGTTGTTCCATGTCCAGTTCTAACTGTTGCTTCCTGACCTGCATATAGGTTTATCAAGAGGCAGGTCAGGTGGTCTGGTTAAAGCAGAAATAGATGATTTTCTGGAACTCTCTCACTTTTTCGATGATCTAGTGGATGCTGGCAATTTTATCTCTGGTTCCTCTGCCTTTTCTAAAACCAGCATGAATATCTGGAAGTTCACAGTTCACGTATTGCTGAAGCCTGGCTTGGAGAATTTTGAGCATTACTTTACTAGCATGTGAGATGAGTGCAATTGTGTGGTAGTTTGAGCATTCTTTGGCATTGCTTTTCTTTGGGATTGGAATGAAAACTGACCTTTTCCAGTGCTTTGGCCACTGCTGAGTTTTCCAAATTTGCTGGCATAGTGAGTGCAGCACTTTCACAGCATCATCTTTTAGGATTTGAAATAGCTCAACTGGAATTCCATCACCTCCACTAGCTTTGTTTGTAGTGATGCTTCCTAAGGCCCACTTGACTTCACATTCCAGGATGTCTGGCTCTAGGTGAGTGATCACACCATCGTGATTATCTGGGTCGTGAAGATCTTTTTTGTATAGTTCTTCTGTGTATTCTTGCCACCTCTTCTTAATATCTTCTGCTTTTGTTAGGTCCATACCATTTCTGTCTTTTATTGAGCCCAATGTTCCCTTGGTATCTCTAATTTCCTTGAAGAGATCTCTAGTCTTTCCCATTCTTTTGTTTTCCTCTATTTCTTTACATTGATCACTGAGGAAGGCTTTCTTATCTCTTCTTGCTATTGTTTGGAACTCTGCATTCAGATGCTTATATCTTTCCTTTTCTCCTTTGCTTTTCGCTACTCATTTAGATCACTTCTAATTTTTCTATATTATAAATAAATACATTTATAAATAAAAAGAAGGGAGGACAGAAAGAAGAAGGAAATAATTATATAGAAGCTTGATCAGACTTTTTCACATTTTGGATCATTTCCTAATACACATTCCCATAAACCACCTATCAGCATTCAAAAGCATTTTCACAGTTCTGAAGCCACAACTTCTGTACATCAGTAGATGCACAGACTGTGCTATCACCTCTCTTGCAGCAAGTTTTATCCCACGGATAATTTTTTTTAACAGTTTTACAATTAAGATACAATTTATTTACCACCTCTTAAAATTACACAACTCAATAGTTTTCAGTGTATTTATAGAGCTGTGCAGCCATCACTGCAATTTAATTTGAGATCATTTTCCTCATCCCCAAAGAAGAAACCTTGTAGCCATTAGCCATAACTCCCCATCCCCCCTGCCACTCACCCCAAATGGCTCATTTTTACTGATTTACCACTCCATTACTTTTATAAAGATATCTCAAAGATATTATGTGTTCCAAACCCATGAAACAGAATAATTGCTTCTGCTACTAAGATATCTCTGTTTCAAATGGGGAAATATTCTGCTTAACCATAGGAAAGTAAGAAATGTCATAACTGTCTCTTATTTTTTCAAAAGGGACTTTTTAAATATAAGGCAGAATTTCAGAACTAAGAGAAGATATATAAGTACAAACTTAACTATTCTTTTCAAAACTAATAACTCTAATTACTTTGAAAGTGCATCACTGAATCTAGCAAAAATGTCACACAGAAGCAAGGAATTTATTTAAATTTTTTTACTTTAATTAGGTTAACTTGGTCTGGCAATAAAACTAAAAGGACAGTCCAATCAATGAAGGACAACAATTGACATTGATCCAAAGAACTGTCTTTTTAAAAATAAGTAATTTTCTTATGGGTAAACCTATGGCTGATTCATGCTGATGTTTGGTAGAAATCAACACTATACTGTAAAGCAATTATCCTTCAATTAAGAGTTTTGAAAATTAAATAAATAATTGTCTTCATGCTACCAAAAAATAAAAACTTACTTTCATTTACTCAAAGCACTCTTTTCTCATATAATATCTTTTGACTGCAGCTGTACAGAATTTAGTAATTTTTCTTTGCAGGGTTTCGTAGCAGAAAGAATATTGAAAATAGTTCATTAAACAAGGGAGACTTGGTCCCCTGATCATGTCAGACACTTTTTTTAAAGAACAGTGGAAAGCTGAAGTTGGGAAGGGGATGCCTAACAGAAGTTAGCTTCTCATCAAATTTTCACTTTTTCTGGTCTCTTTTCACCTAACTCTAGACATCTCCCATATTCTTCAAACATTCCTGTTACTAAAGTTTAGCAAATAAATCACTTTAATTACACAAAATGCTTATTTATACATTGAAAGTGTGAAAGTGAAAGTGTCAGTAGCTTAGTGGTGTCTGACTCTTTATGACCCCATAGACAGTAGCATGTCAGGCTCCTCTATCCATGGGATTGCCCAGGCAAGAATACTGCAGTGAGTTGCCATTCCCTTCTGTAGGGATCTTCCCAACCCAGGGATTGAACCGGGGTCTCCTGCATTGTAGGCAGATTCTTTTACCATCTGAGCCACCAGGGAAGCCCATTACCCAAAATATTCTTGCCTTTACCTTTGTATATAAAACAAAGTGAGTTCACATGAATGAAGGATACTTCCAAAATAAAGACATTTTGTCATGTCACTAAAGAAAAATCTAACATAGGTAACCTATTTTTTATTAACACAATGAAAGTGAAAGTCTCTCAGAATGTCTGACTCTTTGCAACCCTATGGACTGTAGCCCACCAGGCTACTCTGTCCATGGAATTCTCCAGGCCAGAATACTGGAGTGGGTAACCATTTCCTTCTTCAGGGGATCTTCCCAACCCAGAGATCGAAGCCAGGTCCACTGAATTGCAGGCAAATTTTTTACCACCTGAGCCACCAAGGAAGCCCATTAACACAATAGTTAAACAATAAACTCATAAAAATTTGAGCCTAAAGAGAGCTATATTATAAAATCCCTAGTTACATGTTCAGCAGGAGCCCCCTCCACACACAAACACAAACTCACACAGGCAAGTGTCACCAGCTGGCTTCCTACACTTACTTCAGCACCAGCAGCTCCTCTCTCACCCTGTCACGGTGAAGTGAGAGAAACTTAATTGTAAACAATCCTCCCATGCCAACAATCACAGTGTAGAGAAGCAAGCATCAAGCCCTGGTAACTCAAGAAGCCAGGGTGGAACTAGGGTGGTAGCCCTTGTGTTAATTAGAAAAAGATACTCCCAGGGTGGAAGGAACACAGCATCACTGAGCCCAGACTTGATAAAGGTAATGTCTCTATGAAAGTTAGGAAAGGCTCCCTTTCTCTAGGGATATTTATTCCAGGCCAGCGCACATGGCCAGATGAGCAGGATCAGGTCTGCATTCCAGTCTCCACTAGCCCCTTATGCCCTGGTTTAAAAACAATTTACACAACCTGCACAGTGGCCCTGGGGGTGGGTGAGGTGGGGACAGGGGTCTACAGCTTCATCCTGCCTCTACCAATAGAGCAGGGACATCCATCAATGAAGAAATCAACCCCTTCTTCCACTGAGAGAGGCAGGCACACAGTTCACCACAGAAAAGCTCAACTTCAGTCAACTCATGTATAAAAGACAAAATTTAAAGAAAAGGCAGTTTCAGAAATATTTCTGTAGACCACATAAAAGTGCAGGCCATATGAAAATCATATATATCCAACGCTTAGAGTTTTCTTTTTTTATTACTTTGCCCAAGTATTTTAATACAAAGGTTTCAATAAAATATGTTTAACTCTGAGATTCAAACCACATAATCCTCCATTTTTATATGGCCAAATATTCTGATCCTTACAACAGCATGCTTATGATTAAATACAAATTACCTTTCACACCGCCAAATGATCCATAAGTCATATTGCAGGCTGTTCTCTGAAGATTATGTTCATACATCAATTTGATCTGATACTGGTTCCCATGTTCCACATTACCCAAGGTTCCTAAAAAGAAAAAATAAAACAACTGCTTTGTATTTGTTTATATTAAAAAATATTAATATCTCATCACCTGTACCAATTCCAAGTAATTCAATTTCAGTGAAATTTAAAATGACAAAGCACTAAAGCATTATGTATCATGAACACTTAGCATACTGATAACAAAGAATGCCAGCACAGTTAGAACCATTTAAGTCTCAGCTAGATTATACCATTAGATGAAATACTACCCTGGGTCACATTTTATTATCTATTTCCATTATGTCTAAGTATGGTATAACTATTTAAATAACAACAAAATCTTCCAGTTTCAGTTCTGAAATAAATTAGGTTAAGTTCCCTTCACTTATAACAATGAAACAGAAAAGACATGACTCAAAGTATCTAAGAAAAAAATTCCCCACACTATCAAGCAATTCAATTTTCTGTGCCAACTCTCAAAATATTCAAGCCCCTAACACATTATGTTCTAATTTACTAGAGAGATCTAAAACATCCCTCAGCAAGTAACTAGGATAATGTTTTCTTTGAAGTCTACAACTGACTAGTTCAAAATTGGGAAAGGAGTACGACAAGGCTGTATATTGTCATTCTGCTTATTTGACATATATACAGAGTACATCATGCGAAATGCCATGCTGGATGAATCACAAGCTGGAATCAAGACTGCTGGGAGAAATATCAACCTCAGATATGCAGATGATACCACTCTAAAGGCAGAAAGTGAAGAACTGAAAGCATCTAGATGAGGGTGAAAGAGGAGAGTGAAAATGTTGGCTTAAAACAACACTCAAAAAACTAAAATCAAGGTATCCAGTCCCATCACTTCATGGACATAGGAGGAGAAAAAGTGGAAGCAGTGACATTTCATTTTCTTGGGCTCCAAAGTCACTGTGGACAGAGACTGCAACTATGAAATTAAAAGATGCTTGCTCCTTGGAAGAAAAACTATGACAAACCTAGACAGATATCACTGTGCCAACAAAGGTCCCTATAGTCAAAGCTATGGTTTTTCAGTAGTCACGTATGGATGTGAGAGTTGGACCATAAAGAAGACTGAGCGTGGAAGAATAGATTCTGCAAACTGTGGTGCTGGAGAAGACTCTTGAGAGTCCCTTGGACTGCAAGGAGATCAAACCAGTCTATCCTGCTGCTGCTGCTGCTGCTAAGTCGCTTCAGTCGTATCCAACTCTGTGCGACCCCAGATACGGCAGCCCACCAGGCTCCCCCGTCCCTGGGATTCTCCAGGCAAGAGCAGCCATTTCCTTCTCCAATGCATGAAAGTGAAAAGTGAAAGTGAAGTCTCTCAGTCGTGACTCCCTGCAACCCCACTGACTGCAGCCCACCAGGCTCCTCCATCCATGGGATTCTCTAGGAAATCAATCCCGAATACTGATTGGAAAGACTGACATTGAAGCTGAAACTCCAATACTTTGGCCACCTGATGCAAAGAGCCAACTTACTGGAAAAGACACCGATGCTAGGAAAGGTTGAAAGCAAAAGGAGAAAGGGGTGCCAGAGGATGAGATGGTTAGACAGCACCACAGATTCAATGGACATGAATTTGAGCAAACTCCTGGAGACAGTAGAGACAGAGGAGCCTGGTATTCTGTAGTCCACGGGGCCGCAAAGAGTTGGATGCAACTTACTGACTAAACAACAACAAACAAGAAAAATATCCTTCAAAATTTAAAAAAAAAACTTTCATTGCATTTAATAGATCATATATGCTATAATTACTTCCTGGTTCATTCCAAATGGGAAAAGATACTTTATCTGCATTTTACTCTCTAGTTGTCAGGCTTCCTAGAGTATATACAGTTAGAGCTATATCCTAGTGATCAGGCAAGAACATTATGATTAGAAACTGTATTGAAAAGAAAAATTATTCTAAATGCAACATATTCCATTAAGAAGCATCTTTGTCATTCAGTCAAAAACGCAAAAGTTAAAGAAAAAATTTTAAATATCACAAAGAAAATGAAATAGTTCCAAACTGAATAACATTAGATAATTAAAACAATCTAAATATATATGTCAGTCTGTACGTATGTGTATACAGATTTATATGTGAGCATTTGTGGGGGGGTTTTTGTTTTGTTTTTGTCCAGAAGGATGTACCAATGTTCACTGAAGTTGCAAGAACACAGGTATTTCTACTTCCATTTTAGAACTGAGGCACCTTAAGTTTAAAAAAAAATTAATAAATTTCCACCAAAATCACATAGCTGATAAGGACACAGTACTCAAATCAGGTCTTCTGAGACAGCACTCTATATCCTGGCACCTAGTTGTCCCCCATTTAACAACTTTCAGGGAACCTGGTAAGCCAATGACAACTTCAAAAAAAAAATTTCCTGAGGAGGAACAGACTGGGAGTTTAGGGTTAGCAAATGCAAACTATTAAATATAGAATGAATAAACAACAAGATCCTACTGTATAGCACAGGGAACTCTATTCAATATCCTCTGATAAACCATATGGACAAAAAAAAAATGTGTGTGTATATATATAAATGAATCACTTTGCTGTACAGTAGACATTAACATAATATTATAAATCAACTATACATACACACACACACACACATATACATAGGGCTTCCCTAATGGCTGAGACAGTAAAGAATCCACCTGCAATGTAGGAGACCTGGGTTCAATCCCCCGGCCAGGAAGATTTCCTGGAGAAGGAAATGGCAACCCACTCCAGTATTCTTGCCTGGAGAATTCCATGGACAGAGGAGCCTGGTGGGCCACAGTCCATGGGGTCACAAAGTGTCAGACAAGACTGAGTGACTAATGCTGAATTTCACTTTTTCACTTTCATGTGTGTGTGTATATATATATATGTATACATACACACACACACATAATTTCAAGCCCCAACCTTTCTCTCCCTGGACTGTTCTTCCTCATTTGGAAAGTAAAGGGTTGAAAGAGAAAAAACTAACAGGCAAGGATTTCTTGGAGGAAAACATTTTCTACACACAGATCTATGCCCCTGAAAATGCTAAGAAGAGAACACACATCAGTAGAATTAAAAAAAAAAAAAAAGACAAATTTGCCAGCTAAACCTGATAGATGAAAGCTTTCTGGAACCTAAATGGCAATAAAGTCAGTAAAGTCCACAGAAACTGGTGGTAATCACTACCATACCAGCCACAAGGGCAAAAACCAAAAACTCTAAAAACATAACTCATAGCATTGACCTAAGGACAGTTCTAGCCTCTAAGAAACCATAAAAACATTCCAAGAAACTTCTGGTTCGTCCTTACAGAAATTCCGAATTTCATTCTGCACCTAAAATGAGAGGGACCCCTCCAAGAAAGGAATGTATCACGCATACCTGCTAGCCGAAACATCAGTGAACACAAGGGGCAGCAGTCAATATTTAAACAAACTTGCATGAAATCACACTAGGATTTATGTACTGGAAAAGCTCCAAATGCATTGCTACGTTTTTAAATTTCAGGTTGCACTTGAAAATATGATAGTGCAACTAGGGAGAACAGAACAATTTATCTTCCTTCAATACTAACTTGGAATAAAGGTAGTACCTGAAAATCTAAAAATTCTGATCATTTTTCCCAGAGAAGCATCAGTGACATAAGATTAAAATTACTTACATAAGTTTTGTCCTTGGATATACAGATTGAATACAATAAATGTACATCAGCCCGGGTCTCCCACATTGCAGGCAGACGCTTTACCATCTGAGCCACCAGGGAAGCCCATAATAATAGTCTACATATAACTAAAGTTCATATAAAGTTTCATCGATTAGAAAGTAAATGGATATTAGAACATTTTTGCCGCTGGCCTTATTTAAACAAGAGCTAATTAAAAAATAAAAACTCTCTGGACAATCAAAGGTCACCTTGAAAACAGGTTTTGGCCCAATTTTACATACATAACTGCTGAGAAATCTAACAATGTTAAATGAAATATTAATAAAAGCCATTACAGAGTAAAAGGTTCATTGTATTAAATAATCAAATTAGATTATGTAACCCTATCAAAAGTAAAGAGACATTTTTGCCCTCTCATGGCAAATGTTAAAATTCTAGAAATATGTCAAATGCTTAGGAAATACACAATTTTTAGAAGAGAATATTTAAAAGAACATAATCAGTATAGCTTAAGCTCACACATCTGTAACCATTTACTCAGAAACTGAGGACCATCAGGAAAGAATCAGATGCCATGTGATGTTTTTCCTTTACCAGAGTATGATAAGATGGGCTAAGGTCAGGTCAGCAAGACCCTGCTGTTTCTCTATATTAAACCAGCATTTAATGACCAAAGAAAGAAAGAAAGTCAGCACAGTAGCCTCTGATTATTAAGAGTCGTTTGCTGTATCCAGGATTTCTCCTCTAATTTGCCTCACATATCTTCTAGGAGCACATAGCACACAAAAAGTGAAAAAGTGAAAGTGTCTGAATCTTTGTGATCCTATGGACTGTAGCCCCCCAGGCTCCTCTGTCCATGGAATTCTCCAGGCAGGAATACTGGAGTGGGTTGCCATTCCCTTCTTGAGGGGATCTTCCAGACCCAGGGATCGAACCCGGGTCTCCTGCATTGCAGGCAGATTCTTCACCAACTTGGCGACTGAACAACAACAAGCACACAAAGGAAAACAAAAAACATTTGGGGAGAGGGCAGTTGGGGTTAAGGACATCAAGTTCAGCTAACACGTTCATCTGCTGACACCGGTGATTTCACTTAAACTAGAAAGTGTTTATGCTTCCCCTGTTATAGTAAAAGCTAGGTAAAAGTTCGGTCTGATACCTCAAGAAACATATTCAAGAGAACAAAAACATTAACTTCCCTGCTTCTCAATTTAAGCCAAGCCAGAAAAAATATACAAATTGTCAGCCTACGAGTATCACAGGAGGCTGAAGAAATGAGAGACTGAGAAAGGAAATGAGGTGGAGTGTAAGAGAATGTAGTTTGGACAACTCCTCATCCCCAGAGAATACAAGGCTTGTAAATGAGTACAAAGAATAAAAAGAGCAATAAAATTGCCATTCCCATGACAAGTAACTTTCATTTTCAACACAAATTTGAAGGAATATGTTTATGAATAGGTGAAACTCGTTCAGTCATGTCCGACTCTTTTCAACCCCAGGGACTGTATACAGTCCATGGAATTCTCAAAGCAAGAATACTAGAGCGGGTAGCCTTTTCCTTCTCCAGGGGATCTTCCCAAGCCAGGGATGGAACTGAGGTCTCCCACACTGCAGGTGGATTCTTTACCAGCTGAGCCCAAAGGAAGCCCAAGAATACTGTAGTGGATTGCCTATCCCTTCTCTAGAGGATCTTCCCGACCTAGGAATCGAACTGGGATCTCCTGCATTACAGGTGGATTCTTTATTAACTGAGCTATCAGGGAAGCCCTTATGGATACCAATGTCCTATTAAAAAGCTGTGATCAAACATGCCAGTTTCTTTCACTAGGCTTTTTTGATAAACACACATTTCATCCTTAGTCTATGTCATACACCCCAGTAAAGTCTAGAGACTTCTGGCTTTCTGAGCCATTATTCAAATAGGCCAAGGCAAGGTCAAGAATCTAACCTTGTTTCTAATTTTTAGGATCTGTCCTTCTACTGCCCTCTTAGAGCCCCCACAGAGCCTCTAGAAAGGACCAGTACCCCAAGCAGTATTCAAGAGTGACTGTGGGCAAGTTATCCTCCTCCATACCTGTTAATAAAATGTCACTCAAAGTTAATAGGCTTATGATGGGACAGGAACAGCTAGATTCCCACAATAAAGTAGCCTCTATCATGCGTGCTCAGCTGTATCCAACACTTTGCCATCCCCTGGACTGTGGCCTGCCAGGCTCCTCTGTCCATGGGATTCTCCAGGAAAGAATACCGAAGTCAGTTGGCATTTCCTCCTCCAGAGGATCTTCCCAATCAAACCCTAGTCTCCTACATCTCCTGCATTGGCTGCAGATTCTTTACCACTCTGCCACATGGAAAGCCCAGCCTATATCTTACCTTCTCCATTTATTCTGGAACACTAAATATTTGTCCTACCACTAGAAGGAGCAATATTAGTTCAGTTCAGTCCCTCAGTCGTGTCCAACTCTTTGTGACCCCATGGACTGCAGCACGCCAGGCTTCCCTGTCCATCACCAACTACCGGAGCCTACTCAAACTCATGTCCATAGAGTTGGTGATGCCATCCAACGTCTCATCCTCTGTCATCCCCTTCTCTTCCTGCCTTCAATCTTTCCCAGCATCAGGGTCTTTTTAAATGAGTCAGTTCTTCACATCAGGTGGCCAAAGTACTGGAGTTTCAGCTTCACCATCAGTCCTTCCAATGAATATTCAGGACTGATCTCCTTTAGGATGGACTAGTTGGATCTCCTTGCAGTCCAAGGGACTCTCAAGAGTCTTCTCCAACACCACAGTTCAAAAGCATCAATTCTTCAGTGCTCAGCTTTCTTTATAGTCCAACTCTCACATCCATACATGACTACTGGAAAAACCATAGCCTTGACTAGACGGACCTTTGTGGGCAAAGTAATGTCTCTGCTTTTTAATATGCTGTCTAGGGTGGTCATAGTTCTTCTTCCAAGGAGCAAGCATCTTTTAATTTCATGGCTGCAGTCACTATCTGCAGTGATTTTCAAGCCCCAAAAAATAAAGTCTCTCACTGTTTCCACTGCTTCCCAATCTATTTCCCATGAAGTGATGGGACCAGATGCCATGATCTTAGTTTTCTGAATGTTGAGTTTTAAGCCAGCTTTTTCACTCTCCTCTTTCACTTTGATCAAGAGGCTCTTTAGTTCTTCTTCGCTTTCTGCCATAAGGGTGGTGGTGTCATCAGCGAGGTTATTGATATTTCTCCCGGCAATCTTGATTCCAGCTTGCGCTTCATCCAGCCCAGCATTTCTCATGATGTACTCTGCATATAAGTTAAATAAGGGTGACAATATACAGCCTTGATGTATTCCTTTCCCAATTTAGAACCAGTCTGTTGTTCCATGTCCATTTCTAATTGTTGCTTCTTGACCTGCATACAGATTTCTCAGGAGGCAGGTCAGGTGGTCTGGTATTCCCATCTCTCTAAGAATTTTCCAGTTTGTTGTGATCCACACAGTCAAAGGCTTTGGTGTAGTCAATAAAGCTGAAGTAGATGTTTTTCTGGAACTCTCTTGCTTTTTCCATGATCCAACGGATGTTGGCAATTTGATCTCTGGTTCCTCTGCCTTTTCTAAATCCAGCTTGAACATCTGGAAGTTCACAGTTCATGTACTGTTGAAGCCTGGCTTGGAGAATGTTGAGCATTACTTTGCTAGCATGTGAGATGAGTGCAATTGTGCAGTAGTTTGAGCATTCCTTGGCATTGCCTTTCTTTGGGATTGGAATGAAAACAGACCTTTTCCAGTCCTGTGGCCACTGCTGAGTTTTCTAAATTTGCTGGTATATTGAGTGCAGCACTTTAACAGCATAAGAGGAGCAACATATTTTACCACCAAACAATGAGAGTGTTTAACAATGACAGTAAGATTACTTTACTGGGTCTCTGATACAAAAAAGAATGGAAAAGAAAATGATAGTGGCAACAGAGAAGGAAAATAAGAAGAAAGTAACACATAGAGAGTAATAGCTACTACCAATTGCCTCAGCACTACTTAGAAATATAAGTTCATTCATTCATTCAACAAGTATGCCTACCACACAGCACACACCAAGCCTGCCTTCAAAATCTAACAGATCTTCAAACCAAAAAAGAATATCCAGCTTGGTGATAGTAAATAAGAATCATTACTCCAATTAAAAGCAAAATACAAAGAAAGCCTAAATCAAGAGACTGAGTGTGAGAAATCGAGACCTAGAAGCTAATATTTACAGCAAATTCCAAAGGAGTGTATCTTTTGAATAAGCAATAGGTCCACAGATAGTTAGCTTTACTATATCCATTGAAAAAAATCCTTCAATGTTGACATCATAAAAATAACTCTCTAAACTTGAACTAAAAC
Source organism: Bos taurus (assembly GCF_002263795.3). Lineage (NCBI taxonomy): Eukaryota > Metazoa > Chordata > Mammalia > Artiodactyla > Bovidae > Bos > Bos taurus. The sequence continues at coordinate 63,694,233 of NC_037331.1, forward strand.
TTATCTAATAACTGAAACAAAATTCATAAGTTACATTTTTAATAAGGGCCAAAATGCTGAAACCAGACTACAATTAACTTTCATACTTGTACCCACAGGACCATGTCAGGGAATGAAACCTGCGAGGTCTGGTTAAATGAAGACAACCAAAAACCAAGAAATTGGAACTATAAAGAAAAAATACTTGAGGTTCACCAAAGAAACGCACTTTAAGCCACCATGACTCAGCATTTAATGAATTCTGTTGTTGCTATTGAACATTTCTTAAGACTCAAGTGCCCTAAGTACCCAGAATTGGCCTCTCTTAATCATAGGCAATCCTGGACACAATTCCTCAGATAGAGGAGATTTCAAGGAACCCTCTACAGTGATAGAAATTTAAGTATGCATGGAAATATTAGACCAAGAAAACGTAATAGTCTTTGCAACGGAAAGAGTAAGTGAACAATAGGAAAACGCTAACCAAGATAAGAAAACTTTTAACCAAGTCAATATAACTATTCTTACATAATATTAAGAAGTCCATATTTTAGTAAAAAGTCTACATTTAAAAAAAAAATGTTTCTTACCTGAGACAGAGTAGACACACAGTTTTCTCGAATGCAACACAGCCAAATGAAGCATCTCAGTACCTCTGAAAAATGGTGCAAGTTTTAAAAGTTTAAATACTAGCTTCAGATGTAACCCCAAAAAATGACAAAATGATTTTAAAAAGAGATTATAATCATAACGTATCATGAGTGAACTAAATAATTCACTGGATAACACTCAAAACCGAAAAATAAATTTAACAACAAAACAGCCAGTTTGACAATCCCAGAGGCCCAAGAACTCTGCCTCAAGGAGTTGCCTTCAGGTTGAAGCCAAAGGAGTCTCCCAGAAAGAGCCATATCAGAGGCCCCTTAATGAGTGCTCTCCCACAATAAAGCCATGGGACTTCCCTGGCAGTCCAGTGGTTAAGACGCCACACTTGCACTGTGGACGGCCCAGGTTGGATCCCTGGTTGCAAAAAAAAAAAGAGAGAGAAAGAGAGAGACCCAAGCTTTGGTCCTGGCTTGCAGGCTAATTAACCTATGACCTTGGGCAAGAAACTTACACTCTCTAAGCCTGTTTCCCCTTTTGGAAAATAAGAGCTTTCAATTAAATGAAATAAAAATCATGTGAAAGTAAAGTATAAAGCACCAGAGAAAGCTAATCATCACTGGGAAATGGCATATATCACATCCATATCTGAAATTTTACTAAAGGTATTGAAAATGTTTTGGTTTGGTCTTATCTTCCTGTTATCTCATTGTTCACTGAACTCAGGATAGGCAAGACGCCAGCGGAGAAGCTGGAAGAAGATGCAAGGAGCTGTAGAAACTACAGATATTCTTTATTTACTGGGGCAAGGCAGACATGCTTTAATCTCTGACACAGCAAAATCATGATAACTACAAAACTCAACTCCATGGGACTGGACTCAACTTGACAGCTCTAAGAGCGTTTCAGGTGGTGCTTATACAGACCACACCACGATGCGCATGCTTAGCGCCACAAATGATCTCAGCTGTCCTGAGTGAGGAGTGGGCGAGAGAGCCTGACCATCGTCACCTGGCCAATTGCTCTTCCCCTACAGGTCTCAAGTGTCAGCACTACACTTCCCAGCCCCTATCAAGTGGTTTCCAGAGACATGGCATAGTCGGTCTAGAAATCCTAAATTCAAAGTCTTCAAGAGTCAAGTCAGAGGATGTAAGTGAATAAAGGGAGTAAATGGCTGTGATCAACTGGAGACTAGGGCCAGTCTAAAGGCGACAGCAAGCAGCTACTCAGTTCTGGGTTTGTGGCCAGATCTCCACATTTTTTTCAGGAAAAGCCAAAGGCAGGGATTTTATGTGAAAATTCCTCATTCTTAAACATTGGCAATTCTTTTAAACATAAAACTAATCTGCAAGCAGGCCTCTGATGTCTGACCTCTGAAACAGACTCTGTTCTAAACTTAAAGGACTATAATTGAAGTCTGAAGACTTGGATTGGGGTCTTGACTCTGCACTTCGGTATTTCCGTGATCATTTAATCTTTTAGAGTGTGAGTTTCTCATTCATAAAGTAAGAATTATATTAGATAATACCTGTAAATATACACAGCTATCATATAATCAAGATTGTCTTCAAAAATCTTTATATGTACCCTGAACACTCAACTTTTCCTCATGCACAGGAAAAGAACATGTTGTCATGGAAAAACAGTAAAGAACAGAGTCAGACAGACTTGGGTCGGAATCCTGGCTGTGTGACTGAAAGCTCTAACTAGCTACCTTATCTCTAAATGCAGGTCACATCTTATAGATCAGATTAATGAGACAGTACTAGTCAGTAAATAGTAGGACAGTATCCACTCATCAATGTTACCCTCCTCCCTTCTAAAAAATGATCACATAGATGTAAACCATATTACTATATAGAATGATTTCTGACAGCATTCCACTTTTTTAAAACATGCAAAGGTAAAAATGCTTTTTAGAGACAAGAACTTCTTTGTCTCCTTACTTTATAAATCCATCATGCTTGTATGTGCTAGGTTCACAAGGGGCACCTAATCATTATCTGCTTTTAGATGGAGTAGATATTTACCAGCCATGTCAGTAATAAACTCCTGACTCAGTCTGTCACAGTGCATAAAGGTCCCATCTCATCTCCCAGCCTAGAGCATCCATGAAGCAGCTTCCCATTAGAATGAAACATATTACTAAAAAAGTTAATAATGCTCAGGAGCAGTTGTTCAGGTTTTTCTAGTAGGAATCAGGACCCTGAACAAGTACAACCTGGGGCCAATAAATGATGATGACCAATTGGGAGTGAGCCAAAGTCCAGAGCTCAGGGCACTCCCTGACTTAAGAAGGCAAAGACAGCTCAAAAAGAGAAGGGAAAATAAGACCACCTCTGTCTACATAAAATTTCATAGTAGATACTTTTATAAATGATTAAGAAATACAGGTTTAATTTTAAGAAAATTCATGTATGAAAATAAGATAAAATCACCAATATCATCAGTAAATAAAAAACAGACATATTACACAAAATGCAAAATAATTAATAGTCTTCTAAAATAGGTTTAAAAATAAAGTACTTTGAGTCAAAGACTTCCTTTGTGGGTTAAGCTGACTTCTTTTAAAAAACTAAGGATCTCTCTACACCAAATAAGTAATACATTTTAAAGACTCAAAGTTATGCACCAAATCACATAGCTACTATGATGTCTAATTTTTTTAAACAAATTTATATAACCTAGAAAATTGGTGCTTTAAGTAAGTACATACTTTCTGTTTCTTTATTTGATTATTTTCCAAAGGCTTATCTCCTTTCCTTTAAGCTTCTGACACATCAGGCATCTTAGGTCTGTTACACTTAAAAAAAAGACTCCTAAATTTTCCTGTCCTAAATGTACAGGTTTCCATATTAAACAATGTTCAGTACATGACAATATACAGGAAATATATTTAATGCATAGTCTTTTTTTTTAAGAATGCACAAAAATGATACATAAGGGACTGACATACTCCAAGTAGTAAGACAAAACACTCGAATTAGTGGACTGTACTTACGAAACAAACTTTCCTACTTCCACTTGCAATATTGGATCTCGTAGATGCACTTCTAGAAGCAAATCCTCAGCTTGAGCTCCATCTCCTGTTTTTACAGGATGAGGATTAAAGATTCTTAGGTAGCCCATAAAGCTGCCCACAATAATTTTATCTGTAAAAAGGTGTTTTTAAAGATATAGGAAAAAACATTAGTCACAAAAATTTTTGAAAATAGAATTTCTAATGTCTAAAAGAAGAATCTAAAAATTATGCTCAACATCACTCATTATCAGAGAAATGCAAATCAAAACCATAATGAGGTACCGTCTCACACCAGTCAGAATGGCTGCTATCCAAAAATCAACAAACAATAAATGCTGGAGAGGGTGTGGAGAAAAGGGAACACTCTTACACTGTTGGTGGGAATGCAAACTAGTACAGCCACTATGGAGAACAGTGTGGAGATTCCTTAAAAAACTGGAAATAGAACTGCCTCATGACCCAGCAATCCCACTGCTGGGCATACACACTGAGGAAACCAGAATTGAAAGAGACACGTGTACCCCAATTTTCATCGCAGCACTGTTTATAATAGCCAGGACATGGAAGCAACCTACATGTCCATCAGCAGACGAATGGATAAGAAAGCTATGGTACATATACACACGGAATATTACTCAGCCATTAAGAAGAATACATTTGAATCAGTTCTAATGAGGTGGATGAAACTGGAGCCTATTATACAGAGTGAAGTAAGTCAGAAAGAAAAACATCAATACAGTATACTAACGCACATATATATGGAATTTAGAAAGATGGTAACGATAACCTTATATACGAGACAGCAAAAGAGACACAGATGTATAGAACAGTCCATTGGACTCTGTGGGAGAAGGCGAGTGTGGGATAATCTGAGAGAATAGCATTGAAACGTGTATATTATCATATATGAAACAGATCACCAGTCCAGGTTCGATGCATGAGGCAGGGTGCTCAGGGCTGGTGCACTGGGATGACCCTGAGGGATGGGATGGGGAGAGATGTGGGAGGGGGGTTCAGGATAGGGGACACATGTACATCCATGGCTGATTCATGTCAATGTATGGCAAAAACCATTACAATATTATAAAGTAATTAACCTCCAATTAAAATAAATAAATTTTTTAAAAGAAATAAGACAATAAAAAAAGTCTAAAAATTAAAAGAATCCAGCTTTGTTTCATATACAAAGACCAATCTGCCAACAGAATATATAATTAAAGTGAACTAAATAGATTTACATCACCAATATTCAAATATACTAATGTACTACACTTTTCTTAAGCCTTGATTTGTTTTCAGTAGCCATAATTCAGCACAAAGTAAGCCCTTTTAATAAAGGACTAGTATCAGGTTGTAAACTGATTTCATCATAGAGTGTCAACTCTACACCTGATTTTGGCTGTCAAAACACTGCATTAAAAATTATTCCAAGGCCTCACTAGACAGAGTGCTCTGATTTATAATATCTAGTCTCGGGTACAAAAGGGGAGAATGATAAGATAAGTATTATGGGTTGAACTATGTCCCTCAAAAAGATATGTTGAAGTCCTAACCCCTAGTAACTGATTTTATTTGGAAATAAGATCTTTACAGATGAACCCAAGTTACAATGAGGTCACACTTGAGTAAGTATGTGGTAGGACTCAATTGGAGAAGGAAATGGCAACCCACTCCAGTGTTCTTGCCTGGAGAATCCCAGGGACAGCACAGCCTGATGGGCTGCTGTCTATGGGGTTGCACAGAGTCAGACACGACTGAAGCGACTTAGCAGTAGCAGCAGCAGGACTCAATTAGTATCCTTATAAGAAGAGAAAACAAGGAAAGGATGGGGAGGAGAATGTCACATGAAGATACAAGGACAAGCAAGAAGATGATCATGTGACCACAGAGGCATGGATTGGAGTGATAATTCACAAGCCAAAGAATTATCGGAAACTGAAAGAGGCAAAGAAGGATCCTAGAGGCTTCAGAGATAGCATGGTCCTGCAGACACCTTGATTTTGGACTTCTAGACTCCAGACTGTGACAGAATAAATTTCTGTTGTTTTATGCCAGTCAATTTGTGGTACTTTGTTACGGCAATCCTAGGAAACTAATATTTTGGGTTGTTTTAAATCCCCAGATTAGTAGGGTACATTGACTTTTTTTCTATATACTGAAAAGAAGGAATTCTACACACTTTATTATTGAGAGCTTATTATGTGCCAGGCAATGGTCTAAGTAGCTTACATATATTAATACTAGCTCATTACCCTCATAATAATCCTCTGAGAGAGGTACTATCCTAGTAATTTCAATCGTGAATAGAGATACATATGTCATTAAGAACCTGGTGCTACTATTTCACAATAGCTAAGATATGGAAGCAACCTAAATATCCATCGACAGATGAATGGATAAAGAAGATGGGGTAAATATACATAGTGGAATGCTGTGCTGTGCTGTGCCAAGTTGCTTCAGTCATGTCTGACTCTTTGCGACCCTATGGACTGTGGGGCACCAGGCTCTTCTGTCCATGTGATTCTCCAGGCAAGAATACTGAAGTGGGTTGTCATGCCCTTCTCCAGGGGATCTTCCCGACCGAGGGATCGAATCCATGTCTCTTATGTCTCCTGCCAGTGCAGGAGACATTGGCAGGTTCTTTATGCCTAGTGCCAGCCACCTAGGAAGCCCAGTGGAATACTACTCAGCCATAAAAAAGAATGAAATAATGCCATTTGCAGCAATATGAATGGACCTAGATATCACCATCCTAAGTGAAGTAAGTCGAAAGAGAAAGACAAATATCATATGATTATCATTTATATGGAATCTAAAATACAACAGAAATGAACTTATTTATAAAACAAACAGACCCATATGCATAGAGAACAGATTTGTGGTTGCCAAGGGGGAAGAGGGATGGGGAAGGGATGAATTGGGAGTTTAGGACTAGCAGATGCAAATGATTATATACAAAATGGATAAACAAGAAGGTCCTACTCTACAGCATAGAGAACTATATTCAATATCCTGTGATAACCACAATGGAAAAGAATATGAAGAAATATATATACACACATATATATAACTGAATCAGAGTGTCACACAGCACAAATTAACACAATACTGTAAATCAACTATAGTTCAATTAAAAAAAAAAAAGAATCTGGTTCTACGTGATCTGATGGCAGCCTCAGAGGTTTACAAACTCTCTTGAGACATACTGGTTCCTGACTCTGACTAAGGCTTGGCCAAATGAACTCTCTACATTCGAGAGAGCTATGTCACTCTCCTTCCAATCTCTCTTTTGTTTGCATTTATCATAATCGTTTCCTGTCACTTGTAGAAAAAAAAAATGTTAACTGATATACAAAATTAGCACCAAGGAATAAACAACAGACACCAATTCCTTCAGGGATATTTAGAAATTCATTCTTGAGGTGAGTTGGGGCACAAAGCATTAAAATTCCTGTTCATAATTTATATGGAGTTAAACAGCATCATACACAGTGACAGAACAGCTAATCAAGTTAACACCTCCAAGCATCTGGAACACTGTGCCCACTGCAGGTAACACTCTAGTGAACTGAACAGCTGCTGCCAAATGAACAGGAAGGAGCAATGCCAAACCATATGTAAGATGGCATTTTCTAAGGGCACTGGATAATTTAAAGTAAGAGAATGATAGGTTTTGACCAAAATTCTCATCTCAGGGTAAAACTAAGGGTCTTTGGGAGTCTGAGGAAACAATTTCTTACCTCATTTCACAGGGGGCTTAACCCCTAAGAATCTAGTTCAGGGATTAACACTAGAGGTTTTAAATTACAGTAACAAATGAGTTCACAGTCTCTCCAGGTTTCTTACATAAAAGTAAAGACAGTGATCAGAAAGAGTGGGGTTCACCTTCAACTGCCCCACCCTCAGGGGTAAGAGGAAGTCAGGATGGCCAAGCCCAGATGGTGACAACTTTAACCCCTAGAATTACAACGTGTATGTATAATTATTAAAATAGTGGGATTATCATAGTAACCAGATCTCAGGTAACAGTCTAACTATCACAGATTTCAAGCTATAATTAACACAAGATCCCCAGGAATGGAACAAACAGGCAACTCACTAAGGCCTTTATTTCCCCAATGATTTCTCTCTTTTTATTACTGAGTATTATTTAATTGTAACAATGCATTAAGTGTGTTTATCAAATTAAGGCCTTTTTTGAAGTCTATAACCAAAAATATTCCAGGTCTATGAAAAAAAGGACTAATTCAAGCCACAATATCAGACAGTCATGGCATTGCACCAAACCCCATTGTTGCTGTTCATTCACTCAGTCGGTCTGACTCTTTGCAACCCCATGGACTACAATATGCCAGGCTTCCCTGTCCTTCACTATCTCCCGGAGTTCACTCAAACTCATGTCCATTGAGTTGATAATTCCATACTTAAGTCAATTTACAGCCTTGGAGTCACTTGAACCCCATACTTAAGTCAATTTACAGCCTTGGAGTCACCTGAACAAAGACAGGGCTGTGTATAGACTGCCGTAGCAGAGTCTGTCTGCAATGCAGGAGATCCAGGTTCAATCCCTGAGTCAGAAATATCCCCTGGAGAAGGGAATGGCAACCCACTCCAGTATTCTTGCCTGGATTCTCCATGGACAGAGGAGCCTGGCAGGCTACAGTCCAAGAGGTCACAAAGAGTCAGATACAACTGTGTGACTAACACAATTACAACACCACACATGCCTAATATAAAGTTTCCTCAGATTCTTCCCTGTTGAACCAGTAGTCATTCATTCAAATGTACTTAACAAAGGTAAATACCCAACCTTTATGAGAACACTGAATATTGGCTCTAAATTACTACTAATTCTGGAAGCCCAGGAAGATATTGTTGCTGCCAATCATGGAGATTCATAATTATGATAAATTAACTTTCTAACTTATTTTACCCCAGTGGGGAAGCAAAGCCAATCTATGATTTCTCACTCAGTAACTGAGAGCCTAAAGGGAATATATTTCTGTAGAAAACTATGGAATAACCATTTGGTTCCCTAAGGTGTACAGTAAGGGATATTATAGTAAAAGGGCTATATAGAAGCCAGTGGAACTCCATCTCTCCAACAGGGAGAAAATCAAAATCAATACCATTTCTAAGCCTGATTTGAGATGGTCTCCTAAAATTTGATTCCAAAAAACTTAACTGTATATATGTGATAATTCCTATCAAAGAATTTTGGTTTAATAACTAAATTTGCTGATAAAAAAAAATCTAATTAATGGGTTTGAAAGAGTTAAGGGACTTCCCAGATGGCACTAGTGGTAAAGAACCCATATGACAATGCAGGAGACATAAAAGACGCAGGTTTGATCCCTGGGTTGGGAAGATCCCCTGGAGGAGGGCATGGCAACCCACTCCAGTATTCTTGCCTGGAGAATCCCATGGACAGGGGAGCTGGCAGGCTACAGTCCATAGGGTCTCAAAGAGTCAGATACAACTGAAGTGACTTAGCACTGAAGCACTGAAGCATAGAATTAAGGTTGATCAGTACAACTTAAAGGGCAACTCTAGATTCTTCTGTTATTCACAAACTGTTTTTTCTTGGAGCCAACTAATACATCCCAATCTTAGTAATGCCTTTTCTCCTTTACAATACACGGAGACCAACAGGAACAGCTTGCTTTCACTTAATAGGAGCAAGAGTATACATTTACAAGTATGACCACAATCCAATCCGCAGGACCCAGGACTGCCACATCCTCTCATAAGGGCTGCTGCTGCTAAGTCGCTTCGGTTGTGTCCGATTCTGTGAAACCCCATAGACGGCAGCCCACCAGGCTCCCCTGTCCCTGGGACTCTCCAGGCAAGAACACTGGAATGGGTAGCCATTTCCTTCTCCAATGCATGAAAATGAAAAGTGAAAGCGAAACCACTCAATCGTGTCTGACTCGCAGCAACCCCAGGGCTTCAGCCTACCAGACTCCTCCATCCATGGGATTTTCCAGGCAAGAGTACTGGAGTGGGTTGCCATTGCCTCTACTCAAAAGGGCTGAATGGGGCTGAAAGAAATATGAGTGAAAGCCAGGGACCCCATGGGCCCTTCCCTGTACTGTCTGGATCAGTCATAAATGAAGCTACTATAATCCTCTTCAGGCAAGCACCAGTGTTCTAGATCCTTCAGGAATGAAGACCTAGGCCACAAAACAATTTCAAGACGCTAATACTATTCTTTCACTCTCTGATCACCTCCAAGAAAGTAGGGATCAACTGGCACTACTGTCTCAATTCCCAACCTAACCTGCAACAGGTGACCAGTTGCAAAACAGAAGGATGTAGCTCCCAACATGACTTCTTCAAGTTGCCATACAATTTTTCCTGCTCCTTCATCTTAATTTTTAAGTTTTTCTTTCTCTTCTTTTCCTCGACTATTAGTATTATGTATATATTAAACTGTGAACACAAATTGTATGTACCAATTATTCTAGAGGCAGTAGAATATCAGAACATAAATACTGGAATGACAAATGAAAGGGATAACACCCAGAGAGCCTAGTCTTGAAGAGCCAGGGCTCTCTGAAAGTGCCTCTGAAGCAGTAGGTGCACAGTTATCTTTCATTGCAGATGGGTAAGAATATGTGTGTGTGCAGTTGTACAAGGGACAGTTGCCCCACGTTAGGTATAAATGCTGAGAAGCTAAAAGTGATAAATATAAGAACTATTTTTTAGTCTGCCTTATGTTTGTGTTTAACTCTGATTCTTGTAATAAACACACCCTCCAGGCCATAGGTTAGCATGTAATCTAAGCTGAACCATTCAGATTCTCTCAGGATGAAGGGATCCTTAATTTTCTCTCAATCTCCTCTCAGGACTGAAGAATCCTTCTTCTGTGAATCAAGTCAACTTCATCCAAAGCAATTTCAAGGTGCTAGCTAATACTATTCATTCACTCTCTGATCACCTCTAAGAAAGTAGGGATCGACTGGCACTACTGTCTCAATTCCCAACCTAACCTGCAAACTTCTCTTCATCTATGTCCATTCTTACCTTCTTGCCTTCTGTCACAGAGGAAAAAAGTTTCACACAAGCTTAAAGATAGCCCTTCCATCTGCACACCTCATCCCATCTCCTACTGTCTACTCTAGATCCCTTCTCTAGGAGAACGAATCTCATTCCTCTATGCTACACGTTCAGTTTTTCCCATTTCTCTTTTACCCTACATGGTCACCAATGATCATTCTCCCTCTTCCTTTCACAGCTGTTTCTTTAAAGGGCCATAAACACTCAGCCTTTCCCACCTCTCACTCCTTAACTCTCTGAAAATCTAGGTTTTGTTACCACTATGCCCATTTAGAAAACAAAGATCATGGCATCTGGTCCCATCACCTCATTGGAAATAGATGGGGAAACAGTGGAAACAGTGTCAGACTTTATTTTTTGGGGCTCCAAAATCACTGCAGATGGTGACTGCAGCCATGAAATTAAGACGCTTACTCCTTGGAAGGAAAGTTATGACCAACCTAGATAGCATATTCAAAAGCAGAGACATTACTTTACCAACAAAGGTTCGTCTAGTCAAGGCTATGGTTTTTCCTGTGGTTATGTATGGATGTGAGAGTTGGACTGTGAAGAAGGCTGAGTGCCGAAGAATTGATGCTTTTGAACTGCGGTGTTGGAGAAGACTCTTGAGAGTCCCTTGGACTGCAAGGAGATCCAACCAGTCCATTCTGAAGGAGATCAGCCCTGGGATTTCTTTGGAAGGAATGATGCTAAAGCTGAAACTCCAGTACTTTGGCCACCTCGTGCGAAGAGTTGACTCATTGGAAAAGACTCTGATGCTGGGAGGGATTGGGGGCAGGAGGAGAAGGGGACCACAGAGGATGAGATGGCTGGATGGCATCACTGACTCAATGGACGTGAGTCTGAGTGAACTCTGGGAGTTGGTGATGGACAGGGAGGCTTGGCGTGCTGTGATTCATGGGGTCGCGAAGAGTCGGACACGACTGAGCGACTGAACTGAACTGAACTGATGCCCATTCATCCACCCTTACCAAGGACACTAATGAACCACTAGCTGCAAAACAATGTGGAAACGTATCAGTCTTTATGTCACTACATCTCGCCTTCCAGGTGCCAGCCCAGCTGGCTCTCCTGCCTCTCTGACTGCCCAGGCAGAATCTATTATTGACTACCTTTCCCAAAGCTCCTCCCTGATTGTTCATTTTCTCCAAGTCATGGTCCTAAGGTTCCGTCCCTCTTGTTCCATCTTATCTCTGCATTTTTACCCTTCCCAGGGCTTCAAATACAATCATTCTGCTCATTCACTTCAAATACAAACATTCTGCTCACTCCCAAATCTCTACTTCAGTTCTGCCAACCAGACGCTTCTATTTCAAACAGAACATGCTCAAAACTGCTCTCACTAAACTTCCACGTAAGGTCAACAGTAATAATTGTTAAACTTTAGTGTGCCACCATTCAACTTTGGAGCTTGTCAAAATGTAGATACCTAAGCCACTATCCAATCCATCTACCCTCCAGAGAATATGATCTTTGAGGATCCTGTACACGTGGGACAGAAAATCTTCATACACAATAATCCCTTCAGAATATTATGATGTAGGTGGTCCAGGCTTTGAGAAATAATGATCAGTGTTTTTTTTGTTTGTTTGTTTTTTTCCTGTATGGAACACACAGAGAGAGAATGATTTCTCTATAGCATGCTCGGGAAAACAGAGGAAGCTGCTCATAGCTGGATGCAAATTAGGGGGACGCAGCATTTCAGCATACTGGTAACCCACTAGTGGCACCCCACCGGCAAGCTCTAATAAAAATAAGAAGTGAGCACCATGTTATTCAGATAACCAGTAAGTACAGTTTACAACCAAGTTGAGCTTTAAATAGTTTAGGCAGAGGTGGGTATGAAACTGTTTCTCTCTGGTAGGTATTTTTGTGGTATGACTCTTCTAGGCTGCCAAATTATAGGGGAATTACACATTTAAACAAACACTTGAGCAAAAGGCAGGGTTGATAATCATTAAAGAACCACTCAGGACATCCTCCAAATAGAAGACATTCACAGCTCCTATCAGTAGGAAGGCAGGGCCCAGATCTTCCTTAGATACAATGAAGTAGGCACTCAGAACAGCTTAGTGACTTCCACTCTTCATTGCTTATATCGTTTTCCCCTTTCACCGTACAACCCAAATTCTACTATTTTCATTGTAGGCAAGAGAAAGAAAATAAAGAGAAATGTAAAGGGGCAATATTTATATAAAATAAACAGAAGAAAAGTATTATAAGTTTTCTTTTTAAGAGGTCAGTGACTATATAGTCAGTAACTATCTTAATTACAAAAAAAAAAAAAAAAAGCTCATGGCTATAAATCATTTAAACCAAATATAAATTTCAAATAGCAATAATACAGACCTTAAATGTTTTAAAGACCACTTGATATATGAACATGCTGCTGCTGCTACTACTGCTGCTGCCAAGTCAATTCAGTCGTGTCCGACTCTATGCGACCCCATAGACGGTAGCCCACCAGGCTCCCCCATCCCTGGGATTCTCCGGGCAAGAACACTGGAGTGGGTTGCCGTTTCCTTCTCCAATGCAGGAAAGTGAAAAGTGAAAGTGAAGTCGCTCAGTCATGTCTGACTCTTAGCGACCCCATGGACTGCAGCCTACCAGGCTCCTCTGTCCATGGGATTTTCCAGGCAAGAGTACTAGAGTGGGGTGCCATTGCCTTCTCCGATGAACATGCAAAAAGGAGCAAATAATATAAGAATAAAATATAATATTGTTTCTAGTATCAAAATATAAAAATGAAAGCAATGATTTAAGAATTGTTTTCTACAAAGAGAGAGATTAACATAATTTGTCCATTCTGGTTAACAGCTTTTAGATTCAATTTTAAATCATTTTTCTTGCAAATAATTTCTACAAAAGAAAAATTTTCAAAACTAAAAATGTTTTGCCAGTTCTACCCTACAACACCTGATTTTGCAACAAATAAAAATAAAGTAAATGATAGTCTATAATATTTTTCTGAGTTCCAGCAAATATGACAGAATCAATACAGACCAAAAAAATACAAACAACAAAACACAAGTAATAACTACATTTATCAGCCTGTTACCTAAATATTACTTATAAGGCAAATGATCTTAAAAACTGGGTCACTTTGTTTCAAAAAAAAAAAAAACTGGGACATAATCATGACAGTTCACCTAAGTTCTGTAAAGTATACATTTTTTTTAAAAGTCATTTTTATTTCATCCCTATAATATGCTTTGTTCCAACATGCTTGGTCATAAGTTTTTACCTTGTCCATTTCCAGTATTGTCAACATCAGCCAAACACAAACAGCCTTGATCAAATTCTTCTTTATCTCCCAGAACAGTAGACCACCAATCACGGGCTTTAAATAAAGACATTTTCGTTCACTCTAAAAAGAAAGCATTTGTTTATAATCAAAATCCACTTCACAAAGTGCAAGTCACAACAGGATGTAGCATACAGAACAAACTAAACTTAGACCACTTTGAGAAAAAATAATGTTTAACTCTAATTTTTTGATATTTTGTGGACACACGCGAAACCACAACTCCAAATGAGTGGAAACATTAGTCAAATATTTTGCCATGCCACTGGAAAGTGAAGCTGAGAAATTATACATTTATGTTTCGTCAATTCTCTCCTCTGGGACATTTAGCAGACAACTGCACAAAGTAACATATTCTTTGAAGGATCAAGATCCAAATTCTACCAGTACTAGTCAGCACATAATTCAGCACTAGTCAGCACATAATTCCTAATTATGTGCTAATTAAAACACGTAATTTCCCTTCAGTTTGGTCATCAGAAAGACTGTAGCATCTCCTGTCACAATGAGTTGCTAAGAAGAGCAAATGAGATCAAATGCATCAATGACTAATACCGGAAGGGGTACATTCAGATCAGATCAGATCGGTCGCTCAGTTGTGTTCAACTCTTTGCGACCCCATGAATCACAGCACGCCAGGAAGCTTTCACTCTCTTTCCCCTAACTGTAGAAAGGAAGATGGAAGAGGAAATTCACACCAAAAAAACAACTAGGAAATGTGGGCTGTAGGTCTACTTATAGCACTAATTACCTGTGTGTCCTCAGGCAACTCACGTAACCCCTTTGCACTTTGATTCTTCATCTAAAATGAGGATACACCAGCCATACCACTGGGCTATGGATGTGGTGGATGTGAAAGCACACTGGACCTTTTAAATTACAGTACAAACCACATAGGGGGTTTCCCAGGTGGATCAGACGGTAAACAATCTGCCTGCAATGCAGGAGATCCAGGTTCAATCCCTGGGTATGGAAGATCCCCTGGAAAAGGGAATGGCAACCCACTGCAGTATTCTTGCCTAGAGAATTCCATGGTCAGAGAAGCCTGACAGGCTATATAGTCCATGGGGTCACAAAGAGTCAGACATGACTGAGTGACTAACACTTTTTAGGGCTTCCCTGGTGGCTCAGACAGTAAAAAATCCACTTGCAGTGTGGGAGACCTGGGTTCAATTCCTGGGTTGGGAAGATCTCCTAGAGGAGGGCATGGCAACCCACTCCAGTATTCTTGCCTGGAGAATCACCATGGACAGAGGAGCCTGGCAGGCTACAGTCTACGGGGTCACAAAGAGTCAGACATGACTGAGCAACTAAGCACACACATCACATACCCACCCCGGGATTCTATGAGAATTTATTTAGCTTCCTTCAAGATACACTGATTTAAATGATAGTTAGGATAAGCAGTCAACTCTTTTCATTCAAAGAAGCTCTGTTCTATAAGGTGGCAGCAACCATTGAATTTGCAAACACTGAACCATTGCTTCCAGAGGAAATAGAGGGTTAGAGTCATACAAGCTTCTATTCACAGCATTTTCAGCAACCAATCAATACATAATTTTGTTTCTGTGTGTTTCTGTTTAAAGATAGTTTTTTTATATACTGCTGGTTCATTAACATTGATCTCAATGACCAACCACGCTACAACTCATATTTGAAGACAACTTATCTACTATATGTATTTTCTCCATAGAGTCCATCACAGCCTTCTTGCACTTAGAAACATTAGAGAGTACGTTAGCACTACTCTGGGGGACAATTTTAAATAGCAATATCACACACACACATACACAAAACTCAAACCACAGAGTTGGAATAAGTAGACTACGTAGGCACTAAGTAGACTACAAAAAAAAAGGAGAGCAGAGACAACACAAGAAGGCAGAGAGTTGCTGTGTTGGACATCAGCTGGGAATATCCATATCAAGTGACTCAGATTTTTTCCCACTCTGCCCACAGCCATGAATGACACCAAAAGCACTATGAATATTGCTTTGGGATTACAAAAAATTTTGGTGAGCAGAAAAACTCACAAATACAGAATATGCAAATAATGAGGATCGCCATACTTTTTTTAAAAGGTAGATCAATCTGCTTCTTTCAGTAAGCCTTCCACACAGGTTAAACACAGAAATCAAGATTACTTGTATTCATAGAGTTGGCTAAGAAATTAGCTGACCATAATATGGTGGTAAAAAGTACAGCCTCCGGAGGCAGTTGATGTGAGTTTGAATCCCTGCTCTACCATATACTAACCAGGCAACCAGATGCAGGTTACTAAAAGTTACTGAATCTCTCTATACTTTGGCTTCCTCATTTGTTAATACAAAATAAAGGTAAGAACGGTATGTGAAGACTGAATAAAAGCACAGTAGAGTCAGCCTACAAAATAGGAGCAAGTATCTGCAAATCATGTATCTGAAAAGAGCCACAATACACAATACATAAAGAACTGGTAAAGTTCAACAACAACAACAAAATTTAAATGGGCAAAGGAGTTAAGGAGACATTTATCTAAATAAGATAGACAAATGGACAACAAGTACATGAAACAACGCTCAACATCACTAATCATTAGAGATATGCAAGTTAAAACCACAATGAGATACTACCTCACATCCATTAGGATGGCTATTAACAAAAATAATAAGTGTTAGCAATGATGTAATCAAACCCTTGTGCACTGCTGGTAATAATATAAAATGATGCTGCCACTGTGGAAACAGTCCGGTGTTTTCTCAAAAAATTAAAAATTTAAATTACCATTTGATCCAGCAGTTCCACTTATGGGAATTCATTTGGCTGTATTAGCCAAATGAACTGAAAGAAGTTTCTCGAAGAGATATTTGTACAACCATGTTCATGGCTCAGTGGTAAAGAATCCACCTGCAATGCAGGAGACCTAAGAGATGCAGGTTCAATCCCTGGATAGGGAAGATCCCCTGGAGGAGGGCATGGCAACCCACTCCAGTATTCTTGTCTGGAGAATCCCATGGACAGAGGAGCCTGGTGGGCTACAGTCCATAGGGTCACAAGAGTTGGATATGACTGAAGCATCTAAGCACGTACACATACATATGTTTATAGCAGCATTATTCACAAGAGCCAAAGGTAGAAACAAACCACCTGTCCATTGGCAAATAAGCGGATAATCAAAATTTAGTATATACATACAATGGAATCTGTTTGGTGGAGCAGTACTCTATTTTGTTGAAGTATAG
Organism: Bos taurus; assembly: GCF_002263795.3. Lineage (NCBI taxonomy): Eukaryota > Metazoa > Chordata > Mammalia > Artiodactyla > Bovidae > Bos > Bos taurus. Next base: position 63,711,421 of record NC_037331.1, read on the forward strand.
TTGATTTACAATGTTGTGTCAGTTTCTGGTGTATAGCAAAGTGATTCAGTTGTGTGTGTGCATATATATATACATACTTACATATATATAGTTTCCATTATGGTTTAGTACAGGATAATGAATATAGTTCCCTGTGCGATACAGTAGGACCTTGTTGTTTATCTATCTTATATATAGTAGTATGTATCTGCTAATCTCAGCTTCCTAGTTTATCTTTACCCCCACCTCCCCTTTCCCTTTAGTAACCATAAGTTTGTTTTCTACGTCTGTGAGTCTGTTTCTGTTTCATAAGTAAGTTTATTGTGTCATATTTTAGACTCCATATATAAGTGCTATCATATTTGCCTTTCTCTGACATTTCATTTAGTATGATAATCTCTAGGTTCATACATGTTGCTTCAGATGGCATTATTTCATTCTTTTTATGACTGAGTAGTATTCCACTGTGAGAGAGACAGAGAGTGAGTGTGTGTGTGTGTGTGTATGTGTGTACCCTACATCTTCTGTATTCATTCATCTATTGATGGACATTTAGGTTCCTTCCGTATCTTTTGTGTGTGTCTGTGCTCAGTCTCGTCCTACTCTTTGTGACCTCTTCTTTGAGACGTCATAGACTGTACCCCTCAAGGCTCCTCTTTCCATGGAATTCTCCAGGCAAGTATATTGGGGTGGGTTGCCATTCCCTTCTCCAGGGGATCTTCCGGACCCAGGGATTGAACCCAGGTCCCCAGGATTGCAGGAGGATTCTTAACCATCTGAGGGAAGCCCAGAAGTCCTAAGAGGTTGCTTTTTCCTTTACTTCATTATTTTTTATTGAAGTATATGTGAGTTCCAATATTAAATAAGTTTCAGGTGTATAGCACAGTGATCCAGTGTTTTTATAGATTATATTCCACTAAGAGTTATTACAAAGGGATTTCCCTGGTGGTCCAATGGTTAAGACTCTATGCTTCCCAGTGCAGAAGGCATGAGTTTGATCCCTGTTATGGAACTAAGATTCCACATGCTATGAGCACAACCAAAAAAAAAAATGTTTTTACAATATAATGACTATAATTCCCTGTGCTGTACAACTTATCCCTGTTGCTTATCTACCTTTTTAACTTTTTATTGGATTATAGTTGATTTACAAAAAGGTTGCATTTTAAATAATTTCATTTCTGCAACATTTTCAAAATTACAAAATTAAGCTGATGGAGAACAGATCAGTGGTTACCAAGGTTAAGAGAGGGTATGACCAAGGATTAATGCAAAGGAATTTCTTTGAGGTGATGAAAAAGTTCTAGAACCAGACTTTGGTGGTGGTTCCATGGCATAAATTTTATTTCTTAGAGCAGTATTCCTACAAAAAAAAAAGTGTATGTAATATAAAACACGGTGAGATTGAAATAAGATCTGTAATTTAGCTGTAGTACTAAATAGAGTATAGCTGCTGTTGTTCAGTCGCCCAGTCATGTCTGACTCTTTGCGACCCCATGGACTGCAGCACACCAGGCGTCCCTGTCCCTCCCCATCTCCCAAAGTTTGCCCCTTGCATTGGTGATGCCAGCCAACCATCTCATCTTCTGATGTCCTCTTCTCCTTCTGTCCTCAATCTTTCCCAGCATCAAGGACTTTCCAGTGAGTCAGCTGTTTGCATCAGATGACCAAAATACTGGAGTTTCAGCTTCAATATCAGTCCTTCAAATAAGCATTCAGGGTTGATCTCCCTTAAGATTGACTGGTTTGATCTCCCTGCTGTCCAAGGAACTCTCAGGAGTTCCTTGGACAAAGGTGTCAATTCTTCAGCACCCTGCCTTCTTTACGGTCCAGCTCTCACAACCATACGTGACCACTGGGAAAATCATAGCCTTGACTATACGGATGTTTGCTGGCAGAGTAATGTTTCTGCTTTTCAACACACTGTCTAGGTTTTTCATAGCTTTCCTCCCAAAAAGCAAACGTCTTCTGATTTCATGGTTGCAGTCACCATCCACAGTGATTTGAGAGCCCAAGAAGAGGAAATCTGTCACTACTTCCACCTTTTCCCCTTCTATTTGCCATGAAGTAATGGAGCCAGATGCCATTATCTTAGTTTTTTTTTAATATTTAGTTTTAAGCTGGCTCTTTCACTCTCCTCCTTCACCCTCATCGAGAGGCTCTTTACTTCCTCTTCACTTTCTGCCATTAGAGTGATATCATTTACCTATCTGAGGTTGTTGCTGTTTCTCCCACCTATCTTGATTCTAGCTTGTAACTCATCCAGCCGGGTATTTCTCATGATGTGCTCAGCATATAGGTTAAACAAACAGGGTGACAGCAGACGGCCCTGTCGTGCTCCTTTTTCAATCTTGAATCAATTAGTTGTTCCATGCAGGGTTCTAATTGTTGACTCTTGACCCGCATACAGGTTTATCAGGAGACAGGTAAGATGCTCTGGTATTCTCATCTCTTTAAGAGCTTTCTTCAGTTTATTATGATCCACACAGTTGAAGGCTTTGGCATAGTCAATTAAACAGAGGTAGGTGTTTTTCTGGACTTTCCTAGCTTTCTCTATGATCCACTGAATGTTGGCAATTTGATCTCTGGTTCCACTTCCTTTTCTAAACCCAGCTTGGATATCTGGAAGTTCTTGGTTCACATAATACTGAAGCATAGTATGCAAGATTTTAAGCATGACCTTACTAGCATGGGAAATGAGTGCAACTGTCCAATTATTAGCACATTCTTTAGTACTACTCTTCTTGGGAATTGAGATGAGGATTGACCTTTTCCAGTCCTGTGGCCACTGCTGGGTCTTCCAGATTTGCTGACATATTGAATGCAACACCTTGATGGCATCATCCTTTAGGGTTTTGAATAGTTCTATTAGAATTCCATCGCATCCACTAGCTTTATTAACAGCAATGCTTCCTAAGGTCCACTTGACTTTGCTCTCCAGAATGCCTGGCTCTGGGTGAGTGACCACACCATCATAGTAATCCAGTTCATTAACATCTTTTTTGTACAGTTCTTCTATGTATTCTTTCCATCTCTTCTTGATCTCTTCAATAATCAGGGGAAAGACTAGAGAGTTCTTCAGGAAAATTGGAGCTATCAAGGGAACATTTTGCTCAAAGATGGGCACAATAAAAGGACAGAAACAATGGGGACCTAGTAGACACTGGAGAGATCTAGAAGAGATGGAAAGAATACACAGAAGAACTGTACAAAAAAGATCTTAATGAACAGGATTACTGTGATGGTTGTGGGTGGCTCTACATGGCATGGCTCAATGTTTATTGTACTAATGTCAATTTAATGGCTTTGATAATTGTACTTTATCACTGGGAAACCACTATTTTTGCAGCTTCTATGTGATCGTAAAATCCTTTTAAAGTGACAACTTTAAAGAAACAACGGGGTAGGGGAGAAAGAAAATTCCATGTAAGGCCCTCTCTTTATGTTAAAAAAGAAAGCAGTCAGGTAAAGGCAAGGTGTTGATGAAAATTAAGGAAAAATACCTAGCAGGTAAGTAAACTGAAGTTTTAACATGTGGGAGAGTTTCTGAAAAACCATCTGTATCACCTGTTATTAATAATGGCACTATGTAAAACCATACAGATTTCCAGATGACTAAACTTCAAATCTCGTAGCAAATATTCAAAACCATAATAAACACTTCTATTATACTTTTATTGAATTTTTTAATTTGAGAGGGATGTAACAGTATTTAATAAATGCCATATATTCCCATTACATACTTGAGATACATTGGAAAATTGTAACTCATCATACCATTGGACTGCCACAATAAAGACACATCATTCTCTTGCAGCCCAGGGCAGAATATGACCCCAATTCAACACCATTCAATGATTCACTAGGAGGTCTCACAACACTCAGCATATAGTCATCATCATGGCTATGATATATTACTTAAAAGGACAAAAAGCATAATCAGGAAGGGTGAAAAGTATATGTACCTGTAGTTTTAATACAAACACACATGACTTCATCAGATGAAAATACCTATTATGTGAACATGGCCTTAAAAACCTTTGTTAGTGAACAAATTTTTTCAGCTTGCTAGAATAAAGGTGAGTGGGGGGAGGAATCTCCAATATGAAAAACTAACTCTCCAACACTGTGTGTAAACGGAACTGTTCTAAATCAAGCAGTAATTTCTCATGGACTTCTATCATAAAATTGAATATCTATACTTATTAACAAAATACAACTGGCAACATTTAGTTCCTTCCTGTTTCTCCTGCTCTATCAATTTCTCCTTAGACATCTACCACTTCATTAGCTTCTGAAAGTCCTCCTTTTCTAGATTATTTAGCTTTGCTACCCCAAGTGTAGTCCCTGGACTAGCAGGTCAGCATCACCCAGGAGCTTGTGAAAATTGAGAATCCCAACTCCACCCCAAACAACATCCCCAAGCGATTCGCATGCACCTTAAAGTTTGAAAACCACTAGTTGAACTGATACCTGATACCCTATGCGGATGTTTTCTTATAGCAATGCTCTACTTCTCTTCATTTTTCCTGTGTCCCCTGCCTCTAGTCATCTTTCCAAAGTTCAGGACAAAAGACTCACTTTTAAAATCAAGAGCCTCCACAGCTAGAAGGTACTTATCAATCAGCTAGTCTTCTCATTCTATAGGTATATGACTCCCCTAAGTTCAGTTCAGTTCAGTCACTCAGTCGTGTCCAACTCTTTGCAACCTCATGGACCAGAGCACACCAGGTCTCCCTGTCCATCACCAACTCCCAGAGTTTACCCAACTCATGTCCACTGAGTCAGTGATGCCATGAGACTATCTAATCCTCTGTCGTCCCCTTCTCCTTCAGCGTTCACTCTTTCCCAGCATCACAGTCTTTTCAAATGAGTCAGCTCTTCGTATCAGGTGGCCAAAATATTGGAGTTTCAGCTTCAACATCAGTCCTTCCAATGAACACCCAGGACTGATCTCCTTTAGGATGGACTGGTTGGATCTCCTTGCAGTCCAAGGGACTCTCAAGAGTCTTCTCCAACACCACAGTTCAAAAGCATCAATTCTTCGGTGCTCAGCTTTCTTTATAGTTCAACTCTCATATCCATACATGACCACTGGAAAAACCATAGCCTTGACTAGACGGACCTTTGTTGGCAAAGTAATGTCTCTGCTTTTGAATATTCTGTCTAGGTTGGTTATAACTTTCCTTCCAAGGATTAAGCGTCTTTTAATTTTATGGCTGCAGTCACCATGTGCAGTGATTTTGGAGTCCTCAAAAATAAAGTCTGACACTGTTTCCATTGTTTCCCCATCTATTTGCCACGAAGTGATAAGAATGGATGACATGATCTTCGTTTTCTGAATGTTGAGCTTTAAGCTAACTTCTTCACTCTCCTCTTTCACTTTCATCAAGAGGCTCTTTAGTTCTTCTTCACTTTCTGCCATAAAAGTGGTATCATCTGCATATCTAAGATTATTGATATTTCTCCTGGCAATCTTGATTCCAGCTTGTGCTTCATCCAGCCCAGTCTTTCACATGATGCACTCTGCATATATGGAGAAGGCAATGGCACCCCGCTCCAGTATTCTTGCCTGGAAAATCCCATGGACGGAGGAGCCCGGTAGGCTGCAGTCCATGGGGTCGCTAAAAGTCGGACACGACTGAGTGACTTCACTTTCACTTTTCACTTTCGTGCATTGGAGAAGGAAATGGCGGCCCACTCCAGTATTCTTGCCTGGAGAATCCCAGGGACAGGGGAGCCTGGTGGGCTGCCATCTATGGGGTCCCATAGAGTCGGACACGACTGAAGCAACTTAGCAGCAGTAGCAGCACTCTGCATATAAGTTAAATAAGCAGGGTGACAATATACAACCTTGACTTACTCCTTTTCTATTTGGAACCAGTCTGTTGTTCCATGTCCAGTTCTAACTGTTGCTTCCTGACCTGCATACAGGTTTCTCAAGAGGCAGGTCAGGTGGTCTGGTATTCCCATCTCTTTCAGAATTTTCCACGGTTTGTTGTGATCCACATAGTCAAAGGCTTTGGCATAGTCAATAAAGCAGAAATATATGTTTTTCTGGAACTCTCTTGCTTTTTCCATGATCCAGTGAATGTTGGCAGTTTGATCTCTGGTTCCTCTGCCTTTTCTAAAACCAGCTTGAATATCTGGAAGTTCATGGTTCATGTATTGCTGAAACCTGGCTTTGAGAATTTTGAGCATTACTTTACTAGCATGTGAGATGAGTGCAATTTGTGTGGTAGTGTGAGCATTCTTTGGCATTGCCTTTCTTTGGGATTGCAATGAAAACTGACCTTTTCCAGTCCTTTGGCCACTGCTGAGTTTTCCAAATTTGCTGGCATATTGAGTGCAGCACTTTCACAGAATCATCTTCTAGGATTTGAAATAGCTCAACTGGAATTCCATCACCTCCACTAGCTTTGTTTGTAGTGATGCTTCCTAAGGCCCACCTGACTTCACATTCCAGGATGTCTGGCTCTAGGTGAGTGATCACACCATCGTGATTATCTGCGTCATGAAGATCTTTTTTGTACAGTTCTTCTGTGTATTCTTGCCACCTCTTCTTAATATCTTCTGCTTCTGTTAGGTCCATACCTTTTCTGTCCTTTATTGAGCTCATCTTTGCATGAAATGTTCCCTTGGTATCTCTACTTTTCCTGAAGAGATCTCTAGTCTTCCCCATTCTGTTGTTTTCCTCTATTTCTTTGCACTGATCACTGAGGAAGGCTTTCTTATCTCCCCTTGCTATTCTTTGGAACTCTGAATTCAAATGGGTATATCTTTCCTTTTCTCCTTTGCTTTTCGCTTCTCTTCTTTTCACAGCTACTTGTAAGGCCTCCTCAGACAGCCGTTTTGCTTTTTTGCATTTCTTTTCCATGGGGATGGTCTTGATCCCTGTCTAAATTACAGACCTAATGGCAGAAGCATTTCTGCATACCCTCTCCAGGTCTCTAGACTTGTTAGGCTGTCACTGCCTTCAATTTAATATCTGAAATACTGAAAAAGCATGGGTCAGTAGAGAGGTTTTTTGTTGTTGTTGTTTTGCTTTGTTGTAATTTAAAAAAGGAGGGGGGGGGGATGCTATTTTAAACCTAGGTCCAACAAATAGCTCTTCTTCACAAGACCACAGCTACTTCATTTCAGACCAACTTACCTTCATAACAGGGCAAAACATAAGTTAATACAAAGCTAGCATGCAGTCTGTCGTGTCTGACTCTCTGTGACCCCATGGACTGTAGCCCACCAGGCTCCTCTGTCCATGGAATTTTCCAGGCAAGAATACTGGAGTGGGTTGTCATTTCCTTCTCCAGGGGATCTCCCCCACCCATGGATCAAACCCACGTCTCCTGCTTTCCAGTCGTATTCTTTAACACTGTGCCACCTGGGAAGCCCTAATATATAGCAGAACTGCATGAATTACATTACATCACAATTCGCACACTGGTTTGCCCATGACCCAGGTGTTATCATTTACCATTGTGGACAATCAACTGCTGAATAAGGTCTAACATCTTTAAAAATTAATGAACAATAGGAAAACTAACAATTTAAACTGATGGCCAGTAGCGTGTCTCCCAGTGCCTCTCTTTTCAATTTCAAAGGCAGAAGCAGAGAACAGTGCACTACCCACTCCCAAAAAATTAAGAAAACACAAACCCTCATTTGTGCTAAATTTGTACATCGTTAATTTCCTTTTCTCAAAAACTGGTGTTTTACTTAGGCTGCAGGATAAAAGATTTCAAAGGGGAGTTCCTTTCCACTTTGGCTTCATAGATTGGACAGCAAGTCTGAACAACCTAAGGTTGCTAGATATCCTGCTTATCTGCAACAACAACAACAAAAAAGCTTAATCTCTTGGCTTGAAAAATAAAACACACCTACAAAAAAAGTCTCTTTGCACATATCAGCTGTGTTCTAATAACCTTATACATAATCATTTTTATTGCTCGCTCACTCAGTCATTTCAGTTGTGTCTGACTCTGGAACCTTATGGACTGTAACCCGCCAGGCTCCTCTGTCCATGGGGATTCTCTAGGCAAGAATACTGGAGTGGGTTGCCATGACCTCCTCCAGGCAATCTTTCTGACTCAGGGATCAAACCCATATCTCTTTGCATCTCCTCCATTGGCAGGGAGGTTCTTTACCACTAGCACCACCTACTTGCTTTTAAATATAAGTCTTACAGACTCCAGAGCACATTGATATCTAATGGAACTCTGATGAAATCTTGGGATAATATAGGTATTTTTCCCATAACCATATGTTATACAACTTAAAATTTCAGAGAATTCCACTTTCAGCATGATATGTAAGAAGTTCCATGGGCCCACTTCCCAGTGAAACTCTGAAAATAATTTTTTAAAACAATCATTTAACGTCTCTGGAAGTTGTCCTAGGAGCATACAGCAAATAAAGAAACGCTAAAAATCTAAAACTCTGTAAGAACAGTAAGAGCCTGTAATATTTAAACTAACACTCCCTACTCCATACTCCTAGTTCAGCAAGACAGTACTGCACTGCAGACTGGTACAGCCAAGAACCCTCTCCCCACAGCTCCCAATCAGAAAACCATTTTCCCAGGAGGGCCAGGACATTAGCATTATTTGTCTTGCTGCCACCTATCTGTTGCTGACTACAGAAGAAATTGAAAATCTAAACAGACTTATAAAAAGTAGAAAGACTGAAGTAGTAATCAAAAAACTACCTACAAAAAAAGACAAGGCTCAAAGAAAGAAAGGGAGGAAAGACTAAGCTCAGATGGTAAATTTCACCAAATTGTTTTTAAAAAATTAACACCAATTGTTCACTAATCTCTTCAAAAAATAAAAGAGGAGAGGTCACTTCCCAACTCATTCTATGAAGCTAGTGTTACACTGATAACAAAACTAGACAAATACAAGAAAAGAAAACTATGGACCAGTGTCTCTTACAAATGTGTATGTAAAAATCTTCAACACAACACCAGCAATGTGAATCAAGCAACATATGATTAGAATTAAACACCATGGCCAAGTGTAATTTACCCCCAGGAAAACAATGTTAGTTTAACACCCAAAATTATTTAAGAAAATATACCAAACCAATAAAGTAAAATTAAAAAACACCTGATCTTATAAACAGAGTCAGAAAAAGCATTTGACAAAATCCAAAACTCTTCAATTGTAAAAACTCTTGATGGAAGAAATTTTCACATATGAGATATGGGGAAGTCATTCTGGCTTAAAATATAATTAAATTTAAACTTCACATGAACTAGAGCACCCTGTCGAATTGCCTGTCTTATAACCTGTCAAATATGCATGGTACATCTGCTTTAACCTTTATTAAAGAAAAGAGTGTATTTAAAAATCAAAATGGAGTAACTGTGATTCAAACATCCAAAATGGAGCCAGATGGCCATGGTGGATGTATTTTATTCATGTTACTGCATCACTGAGAACTTAGATTATCTGAACTGTATCAAACTCAACAGCACATGCAGAACTTTTCGAAACAATATCTGCTAACAGCTACCAGCTGCAACCTTATAATCTCAAAGTCTTTCCTCATAACTATGCAACCATTTCAAACATGAATAAATCCTTAACAAGCATCCTTCCAAGCTCCAGTCCTAATTCTTCACAAACAACTTACATAACTTTTTGGTTATAAGGTTGTAACTTCTTGAATCTGTGTTTCCCAGGCTGTAGCCCTCAGTCTGGCTCAAATAAAGCTCTTCTATTTTTATTATTATTAAGAAATGATGCTAAAGCTGAAACTCCAGTACTTTGGCCACCTCATGTGAAGAGTTGACTCATTGGAAAAGACTCTGATGCTGGGAGGGATTGGGGGCAGGAGGAGAAGGGGATGAGGGGATGAGAAGATGAGACGGCTGGATGGCATCACTGACTCGATGGACGTGAGTCTGAGTGAACTCCGGGAGTTGGTGATGGACAGGGAGGCCTGGCGTGCTGCGATTCATGGGGTCGAAAAGAGTCGGACACAACTGAGCGACTAAACTGAACTGAACTGAATTGATTCTTATTATAGATCGTTTATTGATTATTAGCACCTATGTTTTCAACATACTAGGATAGAAAGGAACTTCCTCAAACAGAAAGAGAACACTTACATGCAAAACTCATAGCTTATACCATACTTAATGGTGAATGACTGGATGCTTTCTCCCTAATATCAGACACAAGTCTAGGATGTCCTTCTTAACCACTTCATTTGACTGGAGGCTGTAAATTAGCCAATTAAGTAGAAAAAATTAAAGGCTTACAGATTGGAAAGAAAAAAGTAAAACTATCTTTACTTACAGATGACATGATCTTGTATATAGAAAATCCTCAAGAATTCAGTAAAAACAAACAAACAGAAACTATTAGAGCTGATAAACAAGTCAGTAAGGTTGAAGGATACAAGATCAACATACAGAAATCAACTGTATTTCTATGTACTGGCAATGAACAATCCAAAAATAAGAAACAACTGCATTAACAATATAAAGAATAAAACACTTTGGAATAAAAGTAACAAAAGACACATAAAATATATACTCTGAAAACTACAAAATATAGTCAAAACAAAAAAAGACCTAAACAGGAAAACACACCATGTTCATGGTTCTGAAGCCTTAACATTATTAAGATGGCAATACTTCCCTAATTGATCTCCACGTTCAATGCAATCCCTACCAGATCTCCACGTCTTCTTTGTACAAATTGACAGGCTTCTGATGAAATTCTTATAGAATTACCAGGGACTCAGATGGTCAAAATAATCTTTTAAAATAAGAACAAAATTGGAGAACTCATATTTCCCCCATTTCAAAAATTACTACCAAGCAACAGGAATTAGGACAGTATGGTACTGGCATATGAGTTCAGTTCAGTTCAGTTCAGTCGCTCAGTCGTGTCCGACTCTTTGCGACCCCATGAATTGCAGCATGCCAGGCCTTCCTGTCCATCACCAACTCCCGGAGTTCATTCAAACTCATGTCCATCGAGTCGGTGATGTCATCCAGCCATCTCATCCTCTGTCGTCCCCTTCTCCTCCTGCCCCCAATCCCTCCCAGCATCAGAGTCTTTTCCAATGAGTCAACTCTTTGCATGAGGTGGCCAAAGTACTGGAGTTTCAGCTTTATCATCAGTCCTTCCAATGAACACCCAGGACTGATCTCCTTTAGGATGGACTGGTTGGATCTCCTTGCAGTCCAAGGCACTCTCAAGAGTCTTCTCCAACACCACAGTTCAAAAGCATCAATTCTTTGGCACTCAGCTTTCTTCACAGTCCAACTCTCACATCCATACATGACCACTGGAAAAACCATAGCCTTGACTAGACAGACGTTTGTTGGCAAAGTAATGTCTCTGCTTTTCAATACGCTATCTAGCTTGGTCATAACTTTCCTTCCAACGAGTAAGCATCATTTAATTTCATGGCTGCAATCACCATCTGCAGTGATTTTGGAGTCCAAAAAAATAAAGTCTGACACTGTTTCCACTGTTTCCCCATCTATTTCCCATGAAGTGATGGGACCAGATGCCATGATCTTCGTTTTCTGAATGTTGAGCTTTAAGCCAACTTTTTCACTCTCCACTCTCACTTTCATCAAGAGGCTTTTTAGTTCCTCTTCACTTTCTGCCATAAGGGTGGGGTCATCTGCATATCTGAGGTTATTGATATTTCTCCCGGCAATCTTGACTCCAGCTTGTGCTTCTTCCAGCCCAGCATTTCTCATGATGTACTCTGCATAGAAGTTAAATAAGCAGGGTGACAATATACAGCCTTGACTTACTCCTTTTCTATTTGGAACCAGTCTGTTGTTCCATGTCCAGTTCTAACTGTTGCTTCCTGACCTGCATATAGGTTTCTCAAGAAGCAGATCAGGTGGTCTGGTATTCCCATCTCTTTCAGAATTTTCCACAGTTTATTGTGATCCACACAGTCAAAGGCTTTGGCATAGTCAATAAAGCTGAAGTAGATGTTTTTCTGGAACTCTCTTGCTTTTTCTATGATCTGGCGGATGTTGGCAATTTGATCTCTGGTTCCTCTGCCTTTTCTAAAACCAGCTTGAATATCTGGAAGTTCATGGCTCACGTATTGCTGAAGCCTGGCTTGGAGAATTTTGAGCATTACTTTACTAGGATGTGAGATGAGTGCAATTGTGTGGTAGTTTGAGCATTCTTTGGCATTGTCTTTCTTTGGGATTGCAATGAAAACTGACCTTTTCCAGTCCTGTGGCCACTGCTGAGTTTTCCAAATTTGAGGGCATATTGGGTGCAGCACTTTCACAGCATCATCTTTTAGGATTTGAAATAGCTCAACTGGAATTCCATCACCTCCACTAGCTTTGTTCGTAGTGATGCTTTCTAAGGCCCACTTGACTTCACATTCCAGGATGTCTGGCTCTAGGTGAGTGATCACACCATCATGATTACCTTGGTAGTGAAGATCTTTTTTGTACAGTTCTTCTGTGTATTCTTGCCACCTCTTCTTAATATCTTCTGCTTCTGTTAGGTCCATACGATTTCTGTCCTTTAGCGAGCCCATCTTTGCATGGAATGTTCCCTTGGTATCTCTAATTTTCCTGAAGAGATCTCTAGTCTTTCCCATTCTGTTGTTTTCCTCTATTTCTTTGCATTGATCTCTGAGGAAGGCTTTCTTATCTCTCCCTGTGATTCTTTGGAACTCTGCATTCAGATGCTTGTATCTTTCCTTTTCTCCTTTGCTTTTCGCTTCTCTTCTTTTCACAGCTATTTGTAAGACGCCCCCAGACAGCCATTTTACTTTTTTGCATTTCTTTTCCATGGGGATGGTCTTGATCCCTGTCTCCTGTACAACGTCACAAACCTCCGTCCATAATTCATCAGGCACTCTATCAGATTGAGTCCCTTAAATCTATTTCTCATTTCCACTGTATAATCATAAGAGATTTGATTTAGGTCATACCTGAATGGTCTAGTGGTTTTCCCTACTTTCTTCAATTTAAGCCTGCATTTGGCAATAACGAGTTCATGATCTGAGCCACAGTCAGCTCCCAGTCTTGTTTTTGCTGACTGTATAGAGCTTCTCCATCTTTGGCTACAAAGAATATAATCAATCTGATTTCGGTGTTGACCATCTGATGACATCCATGTGTAGAGTCTTCTCTTGTGTTGTCGGAAGAGGGTGTTTGCTATGACCAGTGTGTTCTCTTGGCAAAACTCTATTAGCCTTTGCCCTGCTTCATTCCGTATTCCAAGGCCAAATTTGCCTGTTAATCCAGGTGTTTCTTGACTTCCTACTTTTGCATTTCATTCCCCTATAATGAAAAGGACATCTTTTCAGGGTGTTAGTTCTAAAAGGTCTTGTAGGTCTTCATAGAACCATTCAACTTTAGCTTCTTCAGCGTTACTGAAGCATTACTGGTTGGGGCACAGACTTGGATTACTGTGATACTGAATGGTTTGCCTTGGAAACGAACAGAGATCATTCTGTCATTTTTAAGATCGCATCCAAGTACTGTATTTCGGACTCTTTTGTTGACCATGATGGCTACTCCATTTCTTCTAAGGGATTCCTGCCCACAGTAGTAGATATAATGGTCATCTGAGTTAAATTCACCCATTCCAGTCCATTTCAGTTTGCTGATTCCTAGAATGTCGACATTCACTCTTGCCATCTCTTGTTTGACCACTTCCAATTTGCCTTGATTCATGGACCTGACATTCCAGGTTCCTATGCAATATTGCTCTTTACAGCATCGGACCTTGCTTCTATCACCAGTCACATCCACAACTGGGTATTGTTTTTGCTTTGGCTCCGTCCCTTCATTCTTTCTGGAGTTATTTCTCCACTGATCTCCAGCAGCAATTTGGGCACCTACCAACCTGGGGAGTTCCTGTTTCGGTATTCTATCATTTTGCCTTTTCATACTGTTCATGGGGTCTCAAGGCAAGAATACTGAAGTGGTTTGCCATTCCCTTCTCCAGTGGACCATATTCTGTCTATAGCATATGAGTAGGCATAGATAAATGAAAAAGAACTGAGAGTTCAGAAATAAACTCATGCTTATAGGAGCCTTACTCATAATACCCAAAAGGTGGAAATGACCCAATTGCCTACCAATTAATGAATATATAAATGCAAAGTAGCATAGCCATTCAGTAGAATATTCGTGATGAAAGGAATGGAGTAACTAATATATGTTGCAACATGGATGAAACTTGAAAACATTACTTCAAGAGAAAGAAGCCAATCACAAAAGACCACATATTATGTGATTCCATTTATATAAAATGTACAGAATACACAAATCCATAGAGACAAAGTAAATTGGTGGTTTCTTAGGTTTGAAGGAGAGGAGAAGACAGGAAAGTTATAAGCACAGGGTACAAGGTTTCTTTCTGAGGTGATAAAAATATTCTAAGATTTACTGTCATGCAACTGATGGTTGCACATATCTGTGAATAGATTTACAAAATTGAATTGTATACATTAAACGGTTTAACTGTATGGCATGTGAATTATATTTCAATACAGCTGATATTTTTTAAAGAGTATATAGTGATGAACACATGGGGGATTGCTTTACTATTATTTGTGTTTTTGTTTATGTTTAAAATCTCCCATAATAAAATAATATTTTACTCTTTTTAATAATTGAGTGCCTTTATTTTTATTTTTCATTTTCTAAAATCAGTTCAATTCAGTTCAGTCGCTCAGTGTTTTATTTTTTATTTGGCCGCACTGGGTCTTACTTGTGGCACGTAGGATCTTCAAACTTCATTGCAGCATGTGGGATCTTTACTTGCATCGTGTGAGATCCAGTTCCCTAACCAGGTATCGAACCCAGGCCCCCTGCATTGGGAGCATGGAGTCCTGGTCACTGGATCAAAAGGAAGTCCCAAAGTTTCACCTTTTTTAAATTAGGTACTCCTGTATTTTGGCCACATTTACCACTCTTTCAGAAGAACAATAGGTTGGCAAATTAAATTCAGAAGATTAGCAAAATAAATTCTACCCTTTCTCCTAGAAGGACATCCTACCCCATTGACAGAGAAAAAAATTAACCATAAATTAAAACTCATATAAAATCCTAATTCATTTTCCAAGTTCAAAAACATACAGGTCTTGACTTTAACATATTAAGGTAAGCAGTTGGATGGCAGAGGTCTATTACTGGCAGGAAAGGAAGAAAGGAACAATGGTAATAAGGCATTTTCAGCCATGAAATCTGGCTTTTTTGTTGCAAAAACAAATTTAAAATATTCCAAATAACAAAAGTTTAATATGCATAAGTTGATTTTAATTTTATTTGTCTTCAATAAAAGTAAGAAATAAGAATTTGCATTTTACCCCCTATTCATTCAGTGTTGATTTCCAGCTCCTTAATGATTTTCTGGTTTTTGCCTGTTGTGCTTAGTCACTTAGTTGTGTTCGACTCTTTGCCACCCTTTAGACTGTAGTCCACCAGGCTCCTCTGTCCATGAGATTTTTCAGCCTAGAATTTTTGAATGGGCTGCCATTTTCCTCCTCCAGGGAATATTCCTGACCCAGAGATAGAACCTGCATCTCCTTTGTATCCTGCATTGTAGGCGGATTCTTTACCCATTGAGTTATCAGGGAAGCCCTTTTCTGTTTTTAAATAAATGTAAAATAAAAACCAAATATCAGGTTTTTCATGGCTATCATCTCCCTTCACTAGAAAAGAAAATAATAGCTAACACTTACTAAGCCTTTACCAAGGCCCCAGGTACCATTCTAAGTGCTTTGCAAGTATTCTAATCTTCATAACAAAGCTACTACAAAGTAAACCATAGATACTATTTTATAGGTATTCTTGAACAAAGAGAGGCTAAGAAACCTGCCCAAGCGATCGCAACTATCAATAGCAAGAAGTTGGAAGTAACACCCAAAGCCAGACTATCTACTTACAGATAAGTACAGCCACCTCACAAGGAAAAACATAAATACAGTATACTAACGCATATATATGGAATTTAGAAAGATGGTAACAATAACCCGGTGTACGAGACAGCAAAAGAGACACTGATGTATAGAACAGTCTTATGGACTCTGTGGGAGAGGGAGAGGGTGGGAAGATTTGGGAGAATGGCAATGAAACATGTAAAATATCATGTAGGAAACGAGTTGCCAGTCCAGGTTCGATGCATGATGCTGGATGCTTGGGGCTGGTGCACTGGGACGGCCCAGAGGGATGGTATGGGGAGGGAGGAGGGAGGAGGGTTCGGGATGGGGAACACATGTATACCTGTGGCAGATTCATTTTGATATTTGGCAAAACTAATACAATTATGTAAAGTTTAAAAATAAAATAAAATTAGAGAAAAAAAAAAAAAAGCTATAACTCTCTTAGCATTAATTCTAATCACTGTGAGTTCAGACTTCAGGAAAATATCTCCCATATTTAATTAAAATTTTAAAGGATGATTAGAAAACAATAATTAGAAGGTTTTAACAGATGCATATTATAAATAGCCACAAAAGACTGATTTCTTAGACCTTATTAGAATATTAAATAAGAACTCATCTCTTTATCCCTTAACCTCCAGAAATTCTCTTCCACACTTCTCACTTTTTTTTTGTTTTTAATACTTTTTTTTTGTTTTTAATACTTATATATATGTTATCTCCCACACCTAGTTTACTCAGATTTAGTTTTCATTTAAGACGTGGGTGTTTTAATACCTCATTTGCTTAGTCCTAAAATATGGAAGGATGGCTAGATGAACAGCTGTGGCAATAATAACCCCAAGAATCTTCTGGAAGGAACACGTGGGTGAGATGGCAGAGGCTGAAATTAGGAGGCTAAGACACTGACACTACTGCTTTCCATTTCAGCAGCTTTATTTTCTCCATGTCATGCTAGTGCTGCCTCGAATTTTTGAAAACATTGGTCAGGTCTTCCAGTCCAGGCAAGATAACAAATGCACAGAGTTAGAAGAATGTTGCTTTTGAAGACAATATTATAGACTCAATGCAAGAATTTTAATAAAAGCCACAAAAGATGAAAGATCACAGGAGAAGGAGTTTGACAGACCTCAACTGTATGGCTTTAGACAAGTCCCTCTTCCTCTAGATTCCCAGTTGTTCTGGGAAGATGGGAGAATAAAATAGCCTAACACATGTAACTACTTACACCAATGTCCAATCCATAGGAAGCATTCAATAAATGTCAGAGAAGTGTCAGTAGTAACCTCGAAGTAGTAATAGCAGTAGTGCTGGTGGTGGTTATGGTATGTTCCGAGCAAGACAAAAAAAATTACAAATGTGAATGTGAATGATGGTCCCTCTGGAACGAAGATTTAAACTGAAGTTGAAAAGAATGATAGTAACTTTTCATTAATCAGCAAGAATGCTTTGTGTTTCAATAATTTTTCAGAAATTCCTTATCCTGAGGGATAATATCTGCTACAAACTTCAAAAGTTGCAAAGCTTTAAAAATTACTATGCCCTATTGATACTGGATTTTTTTTGTCCCTTCAAAGAAGGTTTCCATCCAGAAGTCTCACCAAAAACATAAATGTGTGGTTGTAATTTAAGAACAACAATTACTCATAATTATAAAAAATAAAAAATTCCTTAAAATTATAACTTGTAAATCATTTGCAGAATTTACAAAGTTTCTTTTATATATTATTCTAAATAATAGTTCAATCTATTCACCAAAAAATCTTCAACAAGTAATCTCTTTACGTATTTGCAGCAAATACGTAAAGAGGTTAGAAACATCTCTCCCTCTCTGAATACTCAGACTTTAGCTAAGACTTATCCTTTTCCCTCCAGCATCCTCAAATTGTGGATGTCTGTGATATGGTTTCATTTTTAAAGTAAAAGTGAGATGGATGCGGGAGGGCGGGCAGGCAGGAAAGATCCTCAAAATTGGAGTCAATTGCACGGCACTGAACTGGGGAAGAGAGAGAGATCACTTCAGTTCATCTAAACTGCTGTGGTCTGCAGTGTAAAGAGAGAAGGAGAAGGAATAATCCTATTGCAAGAAGGAATTAAGGGCTATTAGTACATGCATCCTACTTCAGTCACAGGCTGGGAACTGCTTTGACCATTTGTTCAGAAGACCTGCTGAAGTGTCACAGGAGAATGCTTGTGCACCATGTGACACTCCTGAATGGAATCTTTAAAAATTCGTATCACCCTTTTTCGACATTCACAGGATCACACACACACACACACTGTTCTGGTTGTTTTCTTTTGAATGCATATTCCATAAGAAACCTGTTATCCTCTATCTCCCCAAACCATTACATGGCATCAGAGAATCAATCTGATCAAAAAATATATATAAAGCAAAATAAAACATGGAAAGGGCATACATGAATCCGATGTTTAATTCTAGACATACTTCCTTACCTGATGCTGAATCAGGTGGGTCCTGCCCCACCGTCCTTCGCAGTCTCTACAGATTTCCCTTTAAGAATGTCTGCCAGGGTCCCAGGGCTGGAACGACGAGCAAGATCGGACGTCGCAGAGAAAAGCAATCCTTACTACTCCTTCTCGTTCTCCTGATCCAACTTATTCCACGACCCAGGCAAAGACAGCGTCTCACCAGGTAGCACCACCAGCTCCACGGAGTTGGAGTGATCCCATCAAGTAGCTCTCCCGCATCCTCTCTCTGTCACCCTCAGAGACGAGCAGGAAAAACGGTATCAGTCCGTGGCAGAGATCAGGCAGGAGAGAACAGAGGGAAGTAATGCTGCTCACAAAGAAGAGGAAATGATGAAGGAGGCAGTGAGTGGGATGTAGCAGAAAAAGGACAGCAGCGGCGGAAGGGACACCTCCCGATTCCAGCCTAACTCCAAGCCATCTTCGCCCTGTTGTCATAGCACTTTACAACGAACGCTACTGCGCAAGTCAGATATCAGAGTCCCAATGCCTTCTGGGGGTTGTAGTCCTGAGTGTCTCCGGAGCGCGGAAGACGGAGAATTTTTCCTGATTGTTGGAATCAGATTTCTACTGGGCGGAGCTGGAGCGAACCATTGCCTTCTCCTCATTAGCGGTGAGACAGAATTAATTTGATTCCCGTTTTCTGTCCTCAGACTTGGACGCGGGCTCTAAGGAAACCCGCCTCCCGCCTCTGGCGCGGACGAAGCCACGCCCCCAATCCAGGCTCAGTCCCCGTCGCCCGTGGGTGGGGCTTTCCACGGAGGCGTGGCTAGGGTGGGGCGGGGCTCGGGCGCGGCGGGGCGCGGCGGGGCGCGGCGGGGCGCGGCGGGGCGGGGCGAGGCGGGGGTGGGCGGGGCTGGGCGGGGCTGGGCGGGGCTGGGCGGGGCTGGGCGGGGCGGAGGGCGGGGACCCAGTAGGTTTCCGGGCCAGAGCATCCCACCCAGCGACCTCTTCTCTTGAACCGAGAGGCACAGAAGGTCAGGTCCATGGAAGAAGCAACCTTGGCGAGGGTGAGCTCAAGTGTGTGCGCCCTAATGACTGGGGTGCTGCTGGCCCAGTACATGTTCACCTCAAAAAGGAAGGAATACGTACTGTGCATATTCTGGAACTCCCCAGAATTTCCTGCTCAATAACAACAACCCTGGAAAAACACTACCTGATTTCTTTCCTTGGTTCTCCTCTTCTTGATTCTGTAGACCAACTTCTTCCTGCAACGCGATTACATTTCCTTTGTTTGTAAATCACAGCTCCCAAAGCCTATGTCATTTTTCTTGACTGTATTTGAATGTCTTAAAAGGCATCATCATATACGTCACTCATTGGCCCAGATAACTTCCATTGTTGCGGAATGCAAGTGTGTGTGCCTTTAGCACAGTGAAACTGAAACTGTTAGTCTTTCAGCCGTATCCAACTCTTTGTGACCCCATGAGCTGTAGCCTGCCAGGATCCTCTGTCCATGGGATTTCCCAGACAAGAATATTGGAATGGGTTGCCATTTCCTTCTCCAGAGGATCTTTCGGACCCAAGGATTGAACCCGGGTCTCCTGCAGTGCAGGCAGATAGGCCAGACCCAAATGTCAGAGCTCAGAGCAGAGAAAGTTTTATTACAATACCATTCAAGGAGAATGGGTCAAAGGTGCTCAAAAAAAGATAAAATTAAAAACCCTGAACTCCTCGAAATGTTTCAGCAAAAGGCAATTTTAAAGGCAAAGTTGGGGGGAGGTGTCCCAAGGTATGTGATTAGCTCCTACGAAATGGGGACTTGGGCTCATGATAATCAAGTAGTTAATTTCTTCCATTTTGTGGCAGTTTTTAGCATCTGAAAAACTCAGGAAATATCCATGAGATACTATTTTCTGAGTCCTTCAAACAGGAGCTTTGGCAGAGGATACGGGGAGAGATCTATCCTGGGAAGGCCCCATAAGGTCATGATCAGTTACACATGAATGGCTAAATCTACGTTCATTCAACAATTCTTATTGGCTTCATTGTTAGAGGAAAAGATCATTTCCAAGTTCCAGGGCATATGTCAGTATCATTTCAGATGTCTATGCATAGCTTCTGTGTGTTTGTATTTTCCTGGATAAATTTGAAGAAGTTCTTCATATTTTGTGGCATTAACGGTTTGAATATTTCCGCAAGTATTTCCCTTATGCTGTTATTTTTACTTCCTCTGCAGTTTCTTCCATTATTTCAAGGCTGAAAAAATTATATATCACATACAGTTTCAAAGCACAACCTAGCTAAGCACCTAACACTTTTGCATCCTGGTTCTGGAGAAGAAAATGGCAACCCACTCCAGTACTCTTGCCTGGAAAATCCCATGGACAGAGGAGCCTGGTAGGTTACAGTCCATTAGGTCAAAAAGAATGGGACACAACTGAGCGACTTCACTTTCACTTTCCATGACCTACTAGTTGTTTTCTTGTGCAAATCACTGAGCTCTCTGGGCCTCTTTATCACTAAATAAAGATAATACACATGGGTGGTAACAGCACTTGTTATACTTTTTTAATTAAATGAACTATTATACTATTAAGAGCTTGGTTCAATGACATAAAGAGTGCACAGTATATACTGGCTTTTCATTTCCAGAACCCAAATCTTACCTGAATTCAATATATTACACTGACTATATGACGCATGGATCATCGAAAAAGCAAGAGAGTTCCAGAAAAATATCTACTTCTGCTTAATTGACTACACCAAAGCCTTTGACTGTGTGGATCACAACAAACTGTGGAAAATTCTTAGAGAGATGGGACTACCAGACCACCTTACCTGCATCCTGAAAAATCTGTATGGCACTCAAGAAGCAACAGTTAGAACTGGACATGGAACAACAGACTGGTTCCAAATTGGGAAAGGAGTACATCAAGGCTGTATAGAGTCACCCTGATTATTTAACTTATATGTAGAGTACATCATGAGAAATGCCAGACTGCACAAGCTGGAATCAAGATTGCCAGGAGAAATATCAATAACCTCAGATGTGCAGATGACACCACCCTTATGGCAGAAAGCGAAGAAGAACTAAAGAGCCTCTTGATGAAAGGAGAGTGAAAAAGTTGGCTTAAAACTCAACATTCAGAAAACTAAGATCATGGCATCCGTTCCCATCGCTTCATGGTAAATAGATGGATAAGCAGCGGAAACAGTGGCTGACTATTTTTTTGGGCTCCAGAATCACTGCAGATGGTGATTGCAGCCATGAAATTAAAAGATTCTTGCCCCTTGGAAGAAAAGCTATGACCAATCTAGACAGCATATTGAAAAGCAGAGACATTACTTTGCCAACAAAGGTCCATCTAGTCAAAGCTATGGTTTTTCCCATAGTCATGTATGGATGTGAGAGTTGGACCATGAAGAAGGCTGAGTGCGGAATAATTGATACTTTTGAACTGTGGTGTTGGAGAAGACTCTTGAGAGTCCCTTAGACTGCAAAGAGATCCAACCGGTCTATCCTAATGGAAATCAGTCCTGAATATTCATTGGAAGGACTGATGCTGAAGCTGAAACTCCAATACTTTGGCTATCTGATGCGAAGAACTGACTCATTGGAAAAGACCCTGATGCTGGGAAATATTGAGGGCAAGAGGAGAAGGGGACGACAGAGAATGAGATGAGTGGATGGCATCACTGACTGGATGGACATGAATTTGAGCAAGCTCTGGGAGTTGGTGAAGGACAGAGAAGCCTGGCGTGTGCTGCAGTCCATGGGGTCGCACAGAGCCGGACACGACTGAGCAACTGAACTGAACTGATACATCGCATGGCTCACAAGTTTTGGAAAACTGAAAAATTTCCATGGAAGCCTCGCTTTCTTCAAAAACTGAGTGCATCCTACTAATGGGTAACGAGCAGCTCCTGTGTGCCTAGCCACGGGGAGATACAAAATGGACTTGCACAGGTTTCCTGGCCTCCCGGGTTGGAGATGGCGAAGAAGTTGCCCGACTCCATGAGGGGCCCAGCCACTCCAGAACTGGCCCAACTCCACACGCCGCCGCCAGGGGGCGAGCTCTGGCCTCCGGCACCAGCCAACCTGAAGACAGGGCTCCGATCAACGACTCAAGACCGCGCCGGCCATTCCGCGGTGCAGGGTGCAGCCGGCCGCGGAGAGGGCACCCGGCCGGGCCCGGCGGGACGCGGAGCCGCAGCGGGAGGGGGCGCTGCTGGGCCAGGAGAGCGCGGCGCAGAGGAAGTACCGTCTTCGCCGCGCGGCCGGGCAGCCTCAGCCGCGCCGCGCGGGGCTGCGATGTCGTCCCGGGCCAGGCGCGACGATGCGGGCGCCGGGGGCGCGCGGCGGCCCCGGGAGCCCCCGGAGCAGGAGCTGCAGCGGCGCCGGGAGCTGAAGCGGCGGCGGCAGGACGCGCAGCAGCTGCAGCAGCTCAAGCACCTAGAGTCCTTGTGAGTCCGTCACGCCCGTCTCCGTCTCCGACTAATGCTAGGAATGGATCGGGGCCCGGGTCGCGCGGCAGGGTCCGCTCGGGGTCGGCGCTTTAGACGGGATCCTTGGACACCTGGGGGTGGGCCGGTGAGCCCCTCAGACCCCGGCGAGCCGAGAGCCGGTTTTGATCCCGGGCGGCGGGACCCTAGACTCCCAGCGGCTGGCGGGAGGGAGGAAGGCTCCTCCCCCGAGCCTCGTCCGGGACGCGAGCGGTGGCGGCGGGCGCTTCCTCCGCAGGAAGCGGCGGTTTTAGTCCTCGTGCGGCGGCAGCGGTGCTCGGTCAGTATTCGGGGACTAAACCTGGAAGTGCGACTGAGCGCCCTGGTCCTTCCCGCTCTCAGGTCAGGGGGCGCACTGTGAACTGGTTAAAATCCCCGTCCTTTTCATCTTTTGCTATTAATAAGGAAAGAGAAAGCCCAGTCCCGTAATGTTCGTGCGGTGACGAAGAGAAGTAAAGTGGGGTGAGGGCCTGGCTCCTAACTACTCGGGAGGAGCTGTCAGGTAGAAGAGAGCCTAGACTTGTTCTCTCTGGTCCTTAGGATTTTTCACCAGGGATAAGGATGAAAGCTACTAGGAGGCCAGTTCCAGCTCAAAAAGAATTAGGACCTGAGTCAGCGTGGCCTGACTTGGAAGGCAGTGTGCTTCCCAAGCTCCCAAGGGTTGGAGGAGAGTCCAGATGACCACTGACAGAAGGGTGGGTTGTAAAGGAGATTTAAATATAAGGTGGAAAGTTGGATTAATGACCCTTTCGATTCCCTTCTGTTTTTTCCTTCTATAATCAGCTTTAGAGGTCAAACTTAGATTCTAAGTTTGATGTTCAATAAGTTATTTGACTTATTTGTTACAGGCACTTCTCACTGCCTACCTTCTCATGATTGCTGAGACAATGATGTAAGAAAAGGCCCCCAAAGGGTTAATCCTTCATTACTAACCTCTGGGAGCTTTGACACAAAATGCATGCTTTCTTGGAGCCTGGCCTCCTGTGGCTCTTAAGCTGAATGTCACTTCATTTGAAGAACTGGGTATAAACAGAATTAGCCTTTTAGGTATGGTTCAAAGCTTTTTAGATATGGTATCTCCAAAGCAAATTGCTGAAATATTTTCCAGTGGAAAGCTGTGGCATGTCGCAGGTATGGCCTCTTTTAATAAGAATAATGGAGAGAGAGTGAAATTCGCTGTCGTGTCCAACTGTTTGCGACCCCATGGACTGTTCATGGACTTCTCCAGGCCAGAACACTGGAGTGGGTACCTTTTCCCTTCTCCAGGGGATTTTCTCAACCCAGGGTTCAAACCCAGGTCTCCTGCATTACAGGCGGATTCTTTACCATCTGAGCCACCAGGGAAGCCCATAATGGAGGAATAATAGAAATGTGTATAAATTGGGCAGGTGATACAGTCCGTCAGCAGCCATTCATTAGTAACATTAATGCTATGTCTTTAGGGTTTTCTACTTCAAAAACTAAAACATCTCTTTTATCAGGACAGTCCTGCTGCTGCTCAAAAGACAAAACTGCCACACTTTGCTGTTTGATGTCCTTTGTTCAAGGGAAAAACAATCCATAGATTGAGGAAGTGCAGTGTTTCATCCGCAGTGGAACACTCTTCCCAGTTATTTTGGACAGGAGCAAGTTTTACAGGGCGTTTCAAGAGGCGACTTGAAAATAGGGCATGATTGGCTAGGGAGTCAGGGATTTCTTTACAAAGCTTGCACGTCCTCTTATCTAGGGTAAGCTAAACTAAGCTAGGTACCCTGGGCTGAAGGATTGTGATTGGTATATACTAGGTTTCCTTGACGCGAAGCATTTCCCATTAGGGCAGGCTGACTTAGGTTTAGATTTGAACTGGCCACTCCATTTTGTGGGTCCCAAGCTATGGAGGACCTCTGTCCAGAGTTACATGGAAGTTTTTTAAGAGCAGTTTCAACCTTTATGGCTTTCTAGATTTCTTTAGGAGTACCCTGAGAGGCTCAGTTCTTCCGTCTGGTACTGAGCATTGTGGGTGTGGTGATTGTTGAGTGGTTACTTCTGCAGGGAGTAAGTTTCTAAACTGAACTTTCAGTATCACCTAAAAGTTTAGTTTCATCCTCCTGTTCTTTTCTTTGGTAGGAGGAAATAGCAAGTTGGTTAGAGTAGGAGTGAGGATATGATTCCTGAAACAAACAAGTGACATTGAAATGTTTAAAACAAAAATGCTTCCTATGTAACTCTATAATAGAAATGAGCTAACAGCCTATTAGTGGCCTTTTTTTGCCCCTAAGTCCTTTGGTTTCTCTCTCAGAAATTTATTAGCCTGGACTTATAGCAACATAGGTGTGAGGAAGATAATGTTAATTTCATTTTTCTTTTGTAATTAAAAAAAAAACATTGTTTGAGGCAGTGTATTTGCATGTAAATAAATGTAAGTGAAAAAAAAAGCTCCCTCCCTCAGGTGATATCTTATGTATATGTATAATATCCCTTTTCCCATACACACAAATAGAACCATACCAAACACTCTGTCCTCTACACTACTGCTTTCTTGCTTTAACTTAAACTATTTTGGTCTAGTTTTAGGATAATCCGTATCTATTTGACTATTAGGTGATTAGCCATTTTAGAATTTATTGTTTTCCTGATGACATTTTCAGTGTATAAAATTCAGAAAATTAATCATCTCTAAATTCACCTTCTGTGTGCAGCAACTTTGGGGCTCCCCAATTTCCAAGTTGTTGGAGTCAAGATAGCATTTTAAACCAGTCATAGCACCTCGATGCCCTCTCTCAGTAAAATTCCACTAGAGAGGCATTGAAAAGACCTGAGCTGTTCAGTTATCCTACCTCTTTTTCCAACTACATTCTTTTTTAAGAAGGGGGTTATATCCGTTAGGCAGTCACCTTTAAAAGCCAGACACCCACGCTCTGCATTGCATAGTCTAAAATGTGTCAGTGCTTGAAACTGAACATAATTACACCTGAAAGTAATACAGTGTTATATGTTAATTCCATTTCAAGTTTTAAAATTAGTTTGTTGGTTTTTTTTTAAAGGACAGGAGCGGTGGGTGCTGCTTTTGTAGATTTGGCACCAGAAGCCTTTTCCCCAAGTTCCAGCAAAATAATGAAAAGTGGAAATGAGTTGGGAGCATAGGCATGATTTGCGTCCTCAGAACCTGAGGGTCTGAGAGCTATATTGGTGGAAGGGAAAGTACTTTTGCACACAGTCATCTGCTTCTCTAGCAGTAGTTGAGGGCCACCGATTGCCCTACATCCTTGAGTCCAGAGGGGTCAGTAGGGGCATAAAGGGCAGTCAGAGAGCTGCGGAGCAAGTGGCAGTGTGCTCTGCGAACCACAGGCCAGTGGAGAGGATCTTGAATCCAGAGCTGGGGCAAGGGGGAGCCTCTGGGATGGATCACCCCCACCTGCTTCCACTCTGGCAGACCCTTCCCTCTGGCTTAGCTCCCTCCCCGTTGTGCAGTCCCCATCCTTCTTAGAGCACTCACACTGCCATCCCCATGAGCCTCACAGTGTTACAGAAGTTGGAAGTTATGGTAGGTAAATCACCCACAAGTGCAATGACAGATTGGAACCATAATTAGCTCAAGTCTCTTCTTCCCTCACATTTTCCTTGCAGTCTCTTGATTTCCCTTCCTCTAAATATAAAATCATTGTCCTTAGACACCAAGTTAGTTATTATTTGGTCAATTTAAGTGCTGCATCCCAGCAGGATGTGATACAGCATCAGTTTATTCATATTAACATAACATCTCTGACTGCTGGGCCTATTTTATTAACTGTTTTTAAAAGTTATACTGTAGTTTTAGTTTTTACTAAAAATAACCTTTTTTATTTTGGCCTGTAGTTGCTTTTTGGTGATTGAAATGTGTTATGTTCCTATGAACAATGGTTGATGACCAGTTTTTTGTTTGTTTTTTTTTTTCCTTCTAGTTATGAAAAACCTCCTCCTGGGTTTATCAAGGTCAGTGTAAAGTTTGTATTTTGGGTTTTTCTCTGAGACAGATTTGACCAGAACTCAGACTCAGTCACTTGTTATGAAAAACAGCTGCTTAAGGTTTGAAGCTCCTTTATGGTAGTCCTGTCTCTTCTCTGCAGATGGCAGTCAGTTCGTGCACTTTGGGCTTTGTCATAGTCCGTGCTTTGCAGAAGTTTAATCTGCCTAAAACAGATTTTTTATGTCTGTTCTTAGAGACATTAAGAACATGTCCCTAAGACACCACTGCAGGCCCCCTGGGTGTCCTCAGCGCTCGCTCCCCTTCTGTCTGTCTCCCTTGCGACTGCATCTTCTCAAAGCTCTGCTGCCCCATGTTCCTTCTCTGACGCTCCATTGCTGCTTTCTTGAATGTCATCAGTTCAGAGAACAGTGGAGTCTGAGGACATGTGAATCCGTCCAGTCCAGCCCCGCCTGGTGCAGAGTCCCTCCTCCAGCACCCCGGCCACAGTGTCAGCATGTTTCTCTGGGAGTGAGACTTAGAGGACTTAAGACCAAAGTAACCTTTCCTGTTTGGTAGCTTTTAACTTTAAAAAAAATTTTTTTAGGAAACATTCTTCCATTATAAATGTAATATTCCTGGAAACGTGAAAAAATCATAATGTAAAAAACCAGCACCTTAATTATACAGTGCAGTTATTTGGTGGTGAAAATGCATCTCACAAATACAGTATGTATGAGATTATAGAATGTGACAGTGGCCTTCAAGGTCTAATAATCTATTTTACCCTGACACATTGTTTTTATTGTTTCAGGAAACCTTGTTTAATTCTATCTTCTGCCTCATTCCACAAAGCTTCTAAGTTAGCAGAAAATTTTTTGTGATCTTAGAATCTAATTTTTATGCTCTAGAATTAGAACTTGGAGCTCACAGATCATCCCTGTGTAAACATTAGTGACTTTTCTCTAAGAACAGCTACTTTGTTTTTGTAGTAGGCTAGCTCTTCCAGAATAGTTACTTATATTTTCTTTCTCAGTTACAATTTGTCTTTCCAGCTCTTCAGAGGATAACATGATGACATAGGGATCTCCAGCCCATGAGCAAGCCAGGCAGTGCTGTGTTCTCAAGCAGGTGGGAGAGGGCTCTGGTGCTTTTTTTGCCATAGAGCTTACACACTCTTTCCTTTTTCAGGAAGATGAGACTAAGCCAGAAGACTGTATACCAGATGTCCCAGGCAATGAACATGCCAGGGAGTTTCTGGCCCACGCACCAACCAAAGGACTTTGGATGCCACTTGGGAAAGAAGTCAAAGTCATGCAGTGTGAGCATGGAAAGGTTTCAAGTAACACCCTCAATTCACGCAAGTTATAGACCACTGTTTACAAACGAGTTCACTCCTTTTAATTCATTCTCACACCATGCTGTTGAAGTCAGGGCATGATCTCTAGGCAACAGATGAGGAAGCCCCCTTGGTGTGTTAGTCAGTGTCTGGGGTAAGTGGCAGAGCAGCGCCTTGGGTCCAGGGCTTCTGGCTGCAAGGGCGGTGGTCTTCCACAGGACTGTAGCTGCTTGCAGAGTCTATGCTTCAGTAATGTTCCTGTAACAGAAAGGATATTCCATGTAGCAATGCCATGGGGGACGAAGGATGCCTTGGGGGTCACCTTGGGTGACCTTGGGTCCCCTGGGGTCTCCTGGGGTCTCACCTCAGCGTGTCCTCATTAGTGGTGTTAAGGTTTCCCCAGGTGACCTGAGAGGAGCTGTGGGCCACACAGGGTGGGTCTGGACCAGGTGGAGCTGTGTGCACACTATCCACTGCATCAGCATAAGATGGCATTTGAAGAAGGGGTACTGCTGCCTTTGAAGGTATTTGTTTGTACAAAGATCCTTCATGCACACAATTAAAATAGCAGTTCTTCTCCCTTTCCTGCATTCCTCTCACCTCAACCTCTTTTAAAAAGGTTATTTTTAAGTTTATCCCCATGTATCTTGATAACAGGATTACATTCCTGACCCTTGATTTTTCCGATTTCCTTATTATCTGCTCATTTCTAACTGTAGGAGACCAGAACTCAGCTCCTTTTTTCTTCCTCCATCCCATCTCATACACATGCCCTACCTATCTCATTTCCCCAGTAATAGTTATATCATAAATTTAACTAAATAAATCCATTGTGTTTATTATTTTTAGAGTTGAATCATGTATTAAACTGATTATATTTCCTTTTTTAAAAATTAAGTTTAAAAATCACTCCTCTCCTTAATGGGGTAGTTAGTTGTGCTTCACTTTCCATTTTATTGTTCTTTTCATTGACATGCAAATTAAAAGTGTTTAGTCTGGACCAGAACCAGTTTTACATGAAGTTAATAAGCTTAAGCTTTAGGACCCCTTCCTTGCACCTTCGAAAGGCCTTTGGAGTCCCAATAGTGGTCCTGTCTTTCTGTAAAATTTACCAAGTCAAGATTCTCCGTGACCCCAAAAAAGCCCTTCTTCTCCTTAATTTATGTTAGCTTAAGACTTCACAAAACTTTTATCCATCCCAGATGGAAAAATACATGTACACATAACCCTATTGGCAGTGATTTCCATGATCCTAGTGTTATCTAAAGCAGAGCTTCTCAAACTTGGGGTGGGCCTGATACTCTCTATTTCCGATAAG
The DNA here is from genome assembly GCF_002263795.3 of Bos taurus. Classification (NCBI taxonomy): domain Eukaryota; kingdom Metazoa; phylum Chordata; class Mammalia; order Artiodactyla; family Bovidae; genus Bos; species Bos taurus. The sequence continues at coordinate 63,740,815 of NC_037331.1, forward strand.
CTCCCAGGTGATGCCAGTCTTGCTGGTCCACTGACCACACTTTGAGTAACAAGTATCACCTCTCCTTTAGTAGAGGTTTTGATCACAGATCATATGGGTCCTTCTTGATACCGCATATCAATTTATGGCATATAAAATTTCTCCTTTTGTCATAAAGACAGACATTTGTTTGAAGGGGACTGCATTTGTATTGAATGCATTTCTTCTTCCCCAGGTGGAACTAACTCAAAATAGTGGGGAGATGCAGAAGGGGCAGGTCAGAGAATCCCTAAACTTCATTCGTTTCCCAGTGGTTTCCTACTACCAACTCTCAGATTGAAATGTGAAGAAGGAAATATTTCCCTGTTGCTACATATTTTCATTAGCTACCAGCATGGAGCAAAATTGGCTAATCCTACCTATAATTCCTGTTCCTGCTTCCTGACCTCCTTAGTTGGAGTTGCTGAATGCCTGTTTAGTTTGCTAGTTCTGCTGTAACAAAGTCCCACAGACTGCATGACTTAAACAAGAAGTTTCTTGTCTCACAGTTCTGGAGGTTCATGATCCAAGGTCAAGGTGTTCTTCTGAGGGCTGGTGTGGAAAGGATATATTCCAGGCCTCTGTAAAAATCCTGTCTCCCAGTAAGGTCATTCTGAGGTACTAGTGGTTAGGACTTTACAGTGGGAAAGCAAAGGGGATGACACAGTTCAACCTATAGCCCAGTTGAAAAAAAAATCACACTTTGTTTTTTGCATGGAATTATTTAGTAAGTACTTGGTTCACTTCTAAAACTCTGCAATTAAAGGATACTTGAGGAAGTAGTTAGTTTCTCTCTTTTCATTAATTATATTTGCTTTTTATCTTTAATATGATCTGATGCTTTATCTTAATTAAGTAAAGATATATTATCTTAAAGAAATATATCCCTTTGTCTTTATTTTAGGTTGGCGCTGTAAACGGTATGGTCACCGAACGGGCGACAAAGAATGCCCTTTCTTTATCAAAGGCAACCAAAAGTTAGAACAGTTCAGAGTAGTAAGTAAAACCCCAGAGTGTCAATTTATATTTACTGGATATGATGAATGTCAGTGAATGAGGCAGTCACCAGTGAACTGGAGTTTCACACAAAATATGTTCCCAAAGCCTTTAAGCCAAAGTATCTGGTGTTAACCGCATCTCTATTAAATTAAATTTGTGTGACAGATTAGTTATTAACAATAAAAAAATGCTTGTTAAAATGATATTTGCCCCTGGAGGAGGAAATGGCAACCCACTCCAGTATTCTTGCCTGGGAAACGCCATGGACAGAGGACCCTGTCCGGCTATAGTCCATGGTGTCACAAAGAGTCAGACACGACTGAGCGACTGAACAACAATAGCAACAACATAGAGAATAAAATCAGTATTTTATAATAAGTTGAAAAGGAGTATAATTATAAAAATTTTGAATCATTGTCATGTACCTGAAACTAATAGAATATTGTAAGCCATCATCCTTCAATAAAGGTGAACAAAAATTGTTTTTTAATTAATAAAACAAAACGGGGCAATGACCAGACAGCTCCCCAGGTTCCGAGTTGGGTACAGGGGCTTGAACTGATGACCCTCTTTTTGCCCCTCTAAAATAAAATAAAAAAAATTTTTTAAAAAATGATATTTGCTATGCCTTGGGAACACTGCCTTTTCCAAAGAGGAATTTTTATCAATTCAGTGAGTCTTTTTGTACTTATGTAAATAATCATATTTCATAAATAAAATAGGATTCTAGTTTCTCAGCCTTTGTCTAAAGACTACATATTTTTGTATCATAAACTGGAAGTATGTATAAATGATATACTCTCTTTGGATGACAATAAAGTCAGTCTGTCATTTCACTTTTTTTTTTTTTGGCTGAGCCATGTGATGTGTAGAATCTGAGTTTCCCAACAAGGGATCAAACCCGTCTCCCCCGCATTGAAAACTCAAGAGTCTTAACCACTGGGCCACCACGGAAGTCCCTTGTCACTTTTCTTAACAAAGTCACCTCCCAGGTGTTAATTCACCATTCAGTAACTATTTTGGTCAATTTAACTATGCTGTTGCTGGATATACTTGGGATTATCAGCATGTCAAACTGGGGTATATAAATATTCTACAAGGATTTTAAGATATTTAAAATATTGGGTTTTCATTTTACTAATTTACAGAAAATATTGTGAATAAATCACTCCTACCCAGAATGTCAGCTTTTACAGTACCTTTAACAGATAATTTGATGATAAATCTCAAAAACTTAAATATATTCATATTTTTAAAATTTCAAAATCTCAATTGATCTAAGGATAAAACAGAACATCAGTATACACAAATAAGAATAACTTTCAGAATTATTTATATGATTAAAAAATAGAAATCGAAGAAAAATAGGAAACAACTGTGGTGTCTAATATGCAACATAATTCACTGCAACATATAAATCATACAGCTTTTAAGAATTATGTTTGAAGAACTTCCCTGGTAATCCAGTGATTAAACCACAGTATCTGGTGTTAACTACAGTGATTAAGAATCCGCCTTACAACGCAGGGGATATGGGTTCAATCCCTGGTCGGGAAACCAAGATCCCACCCACTGCACAGCACTCAAGCCCATACCACAGCTACAGAGACCACGCACTCTGGCGCCTGTGCATAAGCAGAGAGAAGCCCACACGCTGCAACGACGACTCCAAGTGCCCAACTAAGATCCAACGCAGCCAAATAAATGAACATTATTTTTTAAAAAAAGAATTACGTTTTAAAAGAATATGTAATGTCATAGGACAATATTCATGAAAACATAAGGGAAAAAGAATAGAGTTGTATTGATATACATAACATGATTCTATTTTTTGGAAATATGAATAATGACTAGAAGAAGCACACTAAAATATTAACAGTGGATATCCCTAGGTGGTAAGATATCAGATATTTTTAACTTTATGTTTTCTTTGATACAGAGAAGGCAATGGCACCCCACTCCAGTACTCTTGCTTGGAAAATCCCATGGATGGAGGAGGCTGTTAGGCTGCAATCCATGGGGTTGCTAAGAGTCGGACACGACTGAGCAACTTCACTTTCACTTTTCACTTTCATGCATTGGAGAAGGAAATGGCAACCCACTCCAGTGTTCTTGCCTGGAGAATCCCAGGGACGGGGGAGCCTGGTGGGCTGCCGTCTATGGGGTCGCACAGAGTCGGACACGACTGAAGTGACTTAGCGTAGCATAGCATTTCTTTGATATGTAAAAAATTTTATAATATTTTTAAAGATAGTTCACATGCCATGAAATTTTATGTGTATTCATATTTTAAGTAATTTAAGTAGTTTTAAATTATACAAATATAAGAATAAATGCATCTTATTTTAACAGAATGGAAACATTACAGAAAGGTTTTTCACAATTGATTTTTCAAGTCCAATCTTGCCTCTCTCCTCAGAGGGAATTTGTAGTAAGTAGTTTGATGAGTATACTTCTAGATTTCTCTTTGGTCATATACAGTATGTTTTTGTGAACCTATAAATGAGTCATGTATCATTTCCAACTCACTTGTTTGCTTAATAGTATCACTTGATCATCTTTCCATATAGAACAAATAGAATTAATCCCAACATTTCTAACCTTGAGTAGTACTTAATAATGATTTTGCCATGCTTTATCTCCTTATGAAGGCTATGTAAATTATATCCTGTATTTGTATAACTGGGAAATCTTTTTTATAGCCTCTAGGAGTTTTAAATGATGGCAACCCTTAAGAAGGATCAGAACATGGTGAATATAAAATTACCACCAAACAGGAGGAAAAAACTGTTTCCATGAAAGAGGGATTTAATTTTAACAGTCTATGAAGCCAAACCTAACCTTAACCTTCTCTAACCTTCAAGGCACATGAAGATCCCATGTATGACATCATTCGTGAGAATAAAAGACATGAAAAGGATATAAGGTGAGATTGTCCTGATGATAACAATATCCTCTTAAACTTCGAAATTAAAGCTAGAAACTTTATAAATTTAAAAATCCCAGTATTAGAGAAGTGGTTTAGTAAACTGTGAAATATTTGGAAGACTGGGGAAGTCACTGAAAAAAGCCAATGTGTAGGGAATGATCAGGCCAGCCTGTTCTCCTTGGGTTAACTTAAAGCATTGTGTTTGACCCAGCCTTGACTTGCTCGTGTCACTGAAAGTTGGTATTGGCAACTACCATTTATCTTCTCTAGTGTCTTTAAAGATCTGAGCTTTTTTTAAAATTCCTAGACAGGGTGAAAAAACAAGAGGAACTTTGTTGTTGTTGTTAATATAGTTTTGTTTTCAAATTGGTGGTATTGAATCATAATCGTTTGAATTTTTTTTTAGTGAAGTATAGTTGGTTTGCGATATCATGTTAGTACAGCACAGCAATTCAGAAATATATCAACATATAAATATATACACACACATATATTCTTCAGATTCTCTTCCCTTACAGGTTATTACAGAATATTGAATATAATTCCTTGTGCTGAATTATAATTGTTGAGGAGGTAGATTACCTAGCATGGACTTGAGCAGTGGGAGAATGATTTAGGAAAGTATGCATCTGTTAGAAATTATGAAAGTAAGGACTATGGAAACATGCCAGAATACTTAGGACAATGGAAAGAATACAAAATGGCTTGTACACTGGTTACAGTCATATAAAACAGGCATGGAGGTAGACAAGAATGGGGGAAAGATATAAAAATAAATACTGTCTTTAATGAGGTGATTAATTTGTGATTTTTTCACCCTCATTACTGTTCTTCTTTTTTATCTAAAAAAATTTTTTCAAGTTAAGTTGAATATGGTTCTTTGATCAATCTTATGTGTTTAGGATACAACAGTTAAAACAGTTACTGGAGGATTCAACGTCAGATGACGATGGGAGCAGCTCCAGTTCTTCAGAAGATAAAGAGAAACACAAGAAAAAGAAGAAGAAAGAAAAGCATAAGAAGAAGAAGAAGGAAAAGAAAAAGAAGAAAAAACGAAAGCATAAGTCTTCCAAGTCAAATGAGAGTTCGGACTCAGAATGACGAGAGCCTGGCTTGTTCAACATTCTCTTCTCACAAACCAGACACTGTGGCCAAAGATGAGAGGACCGTGGAGGAAGGCGGGGTCGGAGACGAACTGGAGAGACGCCCGGAGGGCGGGGGTGTGGGGTCCCAGGCGAGGGTTCTCACCTGCCTTCCAGGGAGGATGCGAGTTGCCAGGTGCTAGCTCTGGACACGCCTGACTTCAGGCTGGAGAGCTTTTCCCCTTGTGCTCCTCCCTGCTGATCCCTGTGGTTCCCAACTCCTTAGAAATGCCTCGGGCAGGGCGGCCAGATGAAGGGAGTCTCTGAGGAGCTCCTCCCGGTTCTGCCGTAGGTTCCACCTCCAGGGTGGAGCTACTTGTGTAGAGCTCAGGCCTGATTTCCCTCTGCTGCTGAGGATAATAAAAGCTCACTATTTATTTTTCAAATGCATTTACTTTTTTCTTAATGCATGCACATGCTCCAAATTTAAAAGGTACCTAAGGTTTAATTATGAAACTTCTATTTCCTTCCTCCCCCAGCTTCCCAGTTCCCTTTCCCAGTGGCTACCAGTTTTACCAGTTTCTTGTGACATCTTCCAGGAATACTGTCTACATCACAAGCAAGCATAGGGCTTTATTTTTAAGTATAAATACTATACACATTCATCTCCATGTTATGTTTTAACAGTATAATGTTGATTTTAATCGCAAATATATCCTGCACTGCAGCAGCATACGTACAGTGTCTTCATACGGCACATACCACAAGCTCTAAATGGCCACACAATTCCTTGAAGGTACTACAATCATGTAACCATTCCTCTATTGCAATTCAGTTGTTTCCTGTTTGTCATTCTTCAATATCGTGACTTATAATATATATTTGATCACTCACATGACCAGAATATATTTCTCAGATATATTTGGTCATTGTCCAGTTTCTGGACACAACTCCGAAAACCCTTGGAATATCATGTGTGATAAGAGCAATGGGAACATCTTTTGTTGTGTTTGGTCTCTTGTCCTCCACTCATGACAGAGCCAGAAAAGTGAAATGAGTGTCTTGTTTATTCATAACTAACTCCTTTCCACAACATCTGGGTTTATGTTCATGAGATGACTTTTGGAAGGCACCTAAGGATGTGGGGAGAGGCTGGTTGCCAGGAAAACCAAACTGAACAGAACTGGAACTTGCAGTCCCACACCCTCCCGTGGGGAAAGATTAGAGGGACTGGAGGTTGAGTCAGTCACCAATGGCCAGTGATTTAATCAATCATGCCTATGTGATGGAGCCTCCATAGAAGCCCAAGGAGGGACTCAGAGAACATCCGGGTTGGTGAACACAGAGGTGCTGGGAGAATGCCACGAAAGCAGAAGGTATGGAGGCTCTGTGCCGCTTCCCATCCCATCTATTTTGCCCTGTGCATCTCTTCCATCAGGCCGCTCCTGAATTACAGCCTTTTACAATAAATCAGAAATGTAGCAAATTAATTGAATCCAAAGCAGCGAGTAGAAGGCAGAAGCACAGGCAAAAACCTGACTTTTGAGTAGAACCTGAAGTGGAGGAGGCGTGTGGCATAGTCCTACACAGCTGAGCTCTTGCCATGTGAAATCGTGCATTTCCAGGCATACAGTGTCAGAAATGAGTTAAACTGTAAGACACTGCTGGAGTCAGGATCTGCAAACTGAGCTTACTGTACCCTTCCTACCCAATCCTTCATTACTCCCACCAGTGCATTCCTATCTCCTGGATTCCTATCTCAAACTACCTCTGTAGTTCAGTTGTGTTCTGATGGGCTTGGAATGCTAGTGGAGACAGGGACCACAGGGCAAAATGGGTTATCTTAAGTTAAAACTAAGTTATCCATTAAATACAGATAATGCCAGTCTCCATACAACTGTGCTGTGCTCAGCCACTCAGCTGTGTCTGACTCTTTGCAACTCCATGGGTTGTAGCCAGCTAGGCCCCTCTGTCCATGGGGATTCTCCAGGCAAGAATACTACCTAATAAGAATATTGAGTACAGCAATAGTCAATACCATTCAGAAAGGTAGAGTATGGCCAGGAGAGTGATAGCTACTGTATTTGTCTTGTTGTGAAAGTGCGCTGATGACACATGAGGATCACCTTATGCAACCATGGGTTGGGGATACAGGCCAGAACTCTTCTTGATGTTACTTAAGCAGGTGTGAAGCAGAAGTTAATCAGGCCATCACAGACCTTCTAATAAAAAACCAGCTTTACAAACACGACCCTTTATTTGTCTCATTGCCCTCACTGCTATCACTTTTTACATGCTCATTACACCAGCTAGCAGTTCTGGGTTAGTATAAGGGAGTTCCGTTCAGTTCAGTCACTCAGTCGTGTCAACTCTTTGCAACCCCTTGACCCGCAGCACGCCAGACCTCCCTGTCCATCACCAACTTCCGGAGTTTACCCAAACTCATGTCCACTGAGTCGGTGATGCCATCCAGCCATCTCATCCCGTCGTCCCGTTTTCCTCCTGCCCCCAATCCCAGCATCAGGGTCTTTTCAAATGAGTCAGCTCTTCATATCAAGTGGCCAAAGTATTGGAGTTTCAGCTTCAGCATCAGCCCTTCCAATGAACACCCAGGACTGATCTCCTCTAGGATGGACTGGTTGGATCTCCTTGCAGTCCAAGGGACTCTCAAGAGTCTTCTCCAACACCACAATTCAAAAGCATCAATTCTTCGGTGCTCAGTTTTCTTTACAGTCCAACTCTCACATCCATACATGACCACTGGAAAAACCATAGTCTTGACTAGACGGACCTTTGTTGACAAAGTAATGTCTCTGCTTTTTAATATGCTGTCTAGGTTGGTCATAACTTTCCTTCCAAGGAGTAAGCGTCTTAATTTCATGGCTACAATCACCATCTGCATTGATTTTGGAGCCCCAAAAAATAAAGTCAGCCACTGTTTCCCCATCTATTTGCCATGAAATGATGGGACCGGATGCCATGATCTTAATTTTCTGAATGTTGAGCTTTAAGCCAACATTTTCACTCTCTTTCACTTTCATCAAGAGGCTCTTTAGTTCGTCACTTTCTGCCACAAGGGTGGTGTCATCTGCATATCTGAGGTTATTGAAGTTATAAACACAGCAAAGATATGTTCAAACAGCTTAGCTCACAGGGAACATTGGCCAGTCCATCCATGTATCCCTACCGTGACCACAAACATTCCTGGTGGCACTCCCACTGCCTGCCATACCTGGAACACCATGAATTCTGCCATGCCACCTTCCTTCAAAAAAACCCAGGCACACAAACCTTTTGAGTACCTAGTCGTATTTAACCTACACCATTTATTGGGAGATTGCATTCACTTCTTGACTATCTAGCCCCTAGGGTCTGAGTATAAAGCAGTCTTACATGAAGCTTCCTTTGTTTCAGGAGACACTAGATGCAAGTAAAGAATGCATGACCACCTATCCTCCACACATCTATCAGTGTCCTATCGGACCCTATATGCCTGGCCTGCATTATATAGACAATGAGTCAGCATCCTCTCTATTCCCAGGATAGAGCCTCTTTGCTCCTGCTGCTGCTAAGTCGCGTCAGTCGTGTCCGACTCTGTGACCCTATAGACGGCAGCCCACCAGGCTCCCCCGTCCCTGGGATTCTCCAGGCAAGAACACTGGAGTGGGTTGCCATTTCCTTCTCCAATGCACGAAAGTGAAAAGTGAAAGTGAAGTTGCTCAGTCGTGTCCGACCCTTAGCGACCTCACGGACCACAGCCCACCAGGCTCCTCCATCCATGGGATTTTCCAGGCAAAAGTACTGGAGTGGGGTGCCATTGCCTTCTCCCAGAGCCTCTTTATGGAATGCTTAAGTCTTTTTTATTCTGTCCTCAACTCCACCATCCTTTTCTCTTTATCCCAAGGTTCCTGGTGAGGACAAGACAAAGCTATTCATGGGTGACCCAGTTCTACTAGTGTTGTCATGAGTGATGTGGCCATTTTGAGAGAAGAAAATGCTTAAGAATCACACTTTTGAAATCCAATGTATTTGCTATTTTACAACTTTTAATTCACAACTTTACAATGTCATATTTTCTTGTTTGCTGGTATAACTTTAGTAGTTCAAGAAAGAGATCTCATGTTCTAATCCATCATGATAATGCAATATTTCACTTTTTCTTGTAGCTGGAACTCAGCAATTTGTTTCCTAAGAAGTAACAATGGAATAATACAGTTCTTTAAGTCAGGTAACTGATGTGATATACAGAATCATTACCAATATCTTTAGTTTCCATTTTTAGGGGAAAGCCAAGGGTGTTAACATTTTGCCTAAGCTTAGTTCTTCCCTTTCTTCCCTTTATTACCTCTGCAGGGCAGAAATGACCTTTAAAAGGTCATCAATCCACTGGACCAAGACTAGGGGTTTAGGTGAGGAAGGCTTACCCTGTGCCAAGACTCATTGTGAAGAGAAGCCTGTCAAGCTGCTGGCCCCTGAAGGGAGATGCTAAGCTTCCATTTACCTAGCTCTAAATTAGAACACTAATGGTGAAGCCACCAGGAAACTTACAGAATTCCATATAATCCACAATATGCTGTTGGTAACAGCAGCAGGAATTAAACGTGAAGACTAGGATAAAAACAACATTCCACAGGGCTCAAGGATGTATTGTACAACATGAGGATGCCAATATTTTGTAATAACTGTAAATGGAAAGTAATCTTTAAAACTGTATAAAAATAAAGTACAAATTAAATAATCATAACATTCCACACAATTGAAAAACTTTGGCTCCAAACTTCTTGTAAGCTAGGGTCTTACAAGGTATGTCTGTTACCCAGTTAGAACACTGCTATGTTGATGCTTGGGCCTATGCTCCAAAGTATTAGCTTTGGAGGATAGACCCAAGCATCAAGTAGGAAAACTCAAAGTCCAAAAAACAAATTGTAAGACAAACTAGACACAGGATAAATACCAACCTCTAGAGCTGCTGGGTACTTCCTAAATTCTATGGCATCTGCCTCAAATCTCTGGTACTTTGTAAGGGACCTTGGTTTTAGCTCTCTCTCAGTTACCTGAGGGAAGAAGTGATTCATACTTTAAATAATCCAAGAGGCTTCAAAACCAAAAGAAAAAAACAATTCAAAAACACATCTTTCAAGAAAGTGACCTATTTTTCAAGATAAAATTCTATGCCGTTCTGTTGTTCGTGGTGGTAGAAGTGATCACTTGGCAAAAACAGACAGTCCAGAAGAGAGCCTTCATTAGGAAAATAAAAATCTTGACTGTGTAACCTGGGGTAAACTGAGGTTCCCATTAACTTTTTCACAGGAGGACTCAGTGAGACCTTCTTTCAGATATGGCCAAAGGAGAAAGTGCCGAAAACTACTAAACTATAGTATTGAGTCACTGCTGCTGCTGCTGCTGCTGCTGCTAAGTCACTTCAGTCGTGTCCGACTCTGTGCGACCCCATAGACGGCAGCCCACCAGGCTCCCCCGTCCCTGGGATTCTCCAGGCAAGAACACTGGAGTGGATTGCCATTTCCTTCTCCAATGCATGAAGTGAAAAGTGAAAGTGAAGTCGCTCAGTTATGTCCGACTCTTAGCGACCCCATGGACTGCAGGCTACCAGGCTCCTCCGTCCATGGGATTTTCCAGGCAAGAGTACTGGAGTGGGGTGCCATTGCCTTCTCCAGTATTGAGTCACAGTGAGGAGTAAATTTATAACCAATGCTATTTCCCAAGACAGAAAAAGATTCATACACACTCTGATGGGCAATGACATGACGTGGGAATACAAAGGCAAATAAGACTGGGAAGACCAATGGTACCATAGTTGGTGTTTTAATGTAACTATAATTTCAGTGTTACACATCATGAACAGGAGCTCACATTCTGGAGTTCACAAGATGCTGTCAGATGCGCATGAGGGGTCCCTAAGCACACTGGCCCAGGTCATTTCCTGCCACTTTATAAGCAAGGACTAACATCAAAGCCAGAAAACCCTGCACATGTTGTAAAGGAACCCTGTTTTCAAAAAATTTCCTCCAAATTATTGAGCATGAATCAAGTCAAGACAATAGCCAAGAATTTAAAACCTAACAATATACCCTGATTTTTATGTGGAAGTGGTAGGCTTAAATATTTCTTCAATCTAAAGGTTTGGGATTAAGCCTGGGATTTATTTAAACTTCCCTGGGGCCCTTATGCATCCCATTCTTCACTCACCTGCTTTGCGTCATTCTTTGCACGCCAGGTGTAATCATCTCCCAAAGTGGTCCTTAGGGTGCTCCCCCTGTCCCTACTCCTGTCAGCTGTGCCCCTGCCAGTCCTAGGATGGTTCATACTCAAGCTTCAACCAGGTGTGGATGGGCTGCTGGTCCAGTTCCTCAATCTCACCTTTTTACACTCCTTCCACCCACAACACACACAGCAAAGCAAAACAACTTCTCTTCCCAAGATAACTTTTCCATGGATTACCATTTTCCCCCCTACGTACTCACGTTCAAACTCCAACCTTTTAAAATTCAACTGTTAGTCCTCTCACCCGTCTCTAATTACTCCCGTGTGAGTTAGGACCCTCACCACTTTGATTTTTTGAATTACAATACTTTTTATTGAGTAAAACTGATTTTATACAAGGCTTTCATCCATATAGGTGCTCTCCACTCTAATTCCTACTATAAAATACTACTGGTTGAAGACAAAGATTTGTCTCATTTCTCTACTCAATCTGAATTAGCCACTTATTGCCTACAGGATAAAAATTTGTAAGTGAAGAGAAACACTCGTACTTTACCACATTCCTAGCCTCTTTCCCAATTCCTCACAATTCTCCATTCTGGCACGAAGGTCTCAAGCAGAATCCTGCCCTGACTGCCTGTTTGACTGCCACCCTGCTGTCTCCATTTCCACTCCAAACTTTGTCCTCTTTTGTCTCCAAACCACAGAACCTCAATTGGTGTGAAATCCTCTGCGTCCACGTGGACTGCCTGTTCTCAGCCATCCATCTAGACCGTGTCCTGACTGTCTCAGCCCACCACCACCCAGCTCTCTATCATCTTCTACCAGAGCACTTTGTTTCACATTACACTGAAATTTCCTAGAGTGCAGGAACTCTAACTTGGGATTCTCTTTCAACATGAATATGGGCACCTATACCTGAAGCAAAAACATATTTTCAAAACAGAGAAATACTGATTTATGGCTGCCTTTGTATCCTGGACCCAGTAGGGAACCAGCACAAACAACCAAACAGTGTATGAGTCCACTAGTCACTTACATTCCAGTGGTCTGTGAGAGGCTCTCCTGGACTGCAGTCCCTCCTTATTGGCCATGGTGGGTCTGCTGCGAAGCCTAACACCAGTGCTTTCACAGCCATCCTGTCGTTTCCAATAAACCGCAGGGACACACTCACATTCACCATAAGCTTGTAATAACTTGCACTTATTTCTGGTGGGCCATACCATAAGTTGGGGAGGGAGAGAGCTCTCGGGTGGCATCCTGATTATCCTTCCAGCTTCATGATAAGACCTTCCTTTGGAAGATGTCACAGGACTCTGTGGACTCACTTCTTCAAGGAGGCATCCTACCTCATCCATGTCACCCTCCTCTTCCAACTCAGAGTCTTCTGAATCCTCAGGAAGCACAATGGTCAAGACGGCACTTTTCTTCAACAGATAGGCTGTCTTAACATTTGAGAAACTGCTCAGCTCTTTCAGCTTCCTGCCTTTCACGGTCTTTTTAATCTTTGCACATGTTTTCAAGTTCTCATTATACACCTCCCCAGTCTCATCATTCATGATCATTTCCTCTTTATCTGCACTTAATTTCCTATTGGTGATTGGTTGTTCCCAAGATCCCCTGGTTTTGCTGTCTGATACTGTCTCTTCACCCCTGGGGGGCATTTGCTGGGGGGATTTCTCTACCTGAGCTTCAGAGTAACCCATGTCGCACTGGATGCCCTCATCCACTTTGTTGACCTGGGCCAACCAGGTAGGGGAGGGAACTTCCCCCTCACAGCCATTGTTCTCCACTTCATCAACTTCATCCTGGTTTTGGCTCCCCACTGACATCTGCTCTGCTCCCTTCCTACTACTTCCTGGTGAAGACTCAGGGGAATTCCCAGGCTGTACCTCAGTCCACCAAGTCCAGTCGCACTGGATGCCCTCATCTTCTTTGCTGACCTGAGCCAAGGAGGGAGGGGACGGGATAGCCATCACAGGGTAGCTGTTGCTCTCTACCTCTTCACCCACAGTCTCAGGGGAGCCATGGCTCCTGCTACTGTTCTCTGGCATACTTTCCCCTGCAGTAAAGGGCTTCTGAGATGATTCTGAACATAGGCTCAGGTCTTTAACTGCTTCCATGCTGGTGCAGAGTGCCCGTTCCTGATGAAGCTTGTTCATATCTCCAGCAGACTGGTACAATTTTGAGTTCCGGGTATTCTGGATATCATCTCTGCCATTCGGAGGTGGCGGGTTTTGGGAAAGAGCTGAATATCTCTTCTTTTTTTCATCCAAGTTCATGCGGTCTCTACCCTCATAAGAGTTATAAAGCATTCCTCCACTCTCACAGAAACTTTGTGAAATTCCATTTTGCGGCACCTCCTTCTGTGGCATATCTTTACCATAAACCACATCGTACGATGGCATCATTTCGTTTGATGTACTCGCAGGAATACTAGTCACCTTTCCTACCTCAGGGCTGTCACCTTCTGAGTGCATGTCTTGTTTTTCATTCAAGTTTTCAGCCTGTTGAGGTTCAGCTTCTGTTTGCGTGTCCTTTGTTTTCATTTTTTCCCAATAGCCACCATACTGTCGGAACTGTGCCGTGTTATAAAACATAGGGACTATGGATCTTCGGTTAACAGTAGTGGGCAATGGGGATTGAGGGACGAGGAAGGCAGGATACTCACTGAGCACCACTGGAAAATACAGACTTCCATTTGTGAAACCTAGAAAGAAAAGGGGATAGTTAGCCATCCTGTCTCCTGCCGCCAGTCACAACATTCAGCCAGTACACACTGCACAGCCCCAGCTGCTCACACCCACCAGGGGCCTCCCGCCTAGTCTTCTGCTACCAAAGCAAAGAACATAAAGTCCTCCCCCAGTTTTTACAGGAGTAACTCCTAACAACTTTCTTAACCCATTTCCCACACTTCTCACAAGTCTGTAATCCGTTTTGCTTCCAGAATAATCTGTGATCCTCACTCTAGTTACAGTATTTGAATGGCTCATCATGGCTTATCAAGTATGAGGGATAGTGACCAATTTCCCTAGGATGGCATAAAACACTTCGTTATCTAGTTTCTCACTATATCATCTCATTGAGTCTTTCAAGATACAGAGGCTCTAGCCATAGGTGCATTCCTTCGCCAAGACAGCTTTGAAAACTTCTCTCTTCCTTTTCTGAAACACCTTTCTTCCCCTAATCATTTTAAAATGTTTTCAGCAACTGCTGGAACTTGAGGCATTTTGCCAAGAGAAATCAGTTGGACAGAGAAAGGCAAATACTATTCCATCACTTTTATGTAAAATCTTAAAAAAAAAAATGGTATTAGATACAGTGGTTGCCATGTGGTTGCTGAATGATGGGGAGATGGAGAGATGCTGGCCAGTGGCAAAAAGAAACCTCTAATTCAGCTTATTATACACAAGACAAAATGGAGAAGGGAAACATTTACTCAAAATTAGCCTATTTATAAGAACATAAATCAGCTATTTTAATTCTACAGCACTGCATGTCCAATTAATATTTAAAAGACGATAGACTACATGATTACGGATATTCCATAGGCTTGGGAGCCACTCAATCCTACCCAAGTGAAAAAGGTGAACAAGAATTGAGAATCCTCAGGTCATTCACAGCAATGTTTGGTTACTGGGAAAAGTGCTACCACCAACACTGGAAAGCCATGTGAATACAATCACAACTTACAGGAGCACAGACCCAGGAGATCAAAACTCGATGGCAACTCACAGTGGGGTAGGAAAACCTAAACTGCTATTTACAGACTGCAAGATTAGGATGGAGACGGCTGAGTTCAAATCCTCAGAGAAAACTCATCCATAAGGGAACCATCCCACACACTTTTTTAAGTTTTCCATGCAGTAGCTCAACCAGTTTCTCACAGTAAATTTAAGAGAAAAATCTCCTGAGCTTCCCGCAGGGAAAGAGGAAAAGGAATCACACATACTAGAAGCACTGTTCTTAACAAGGTTCATTCTCAGAAGACACTAAACAGAGCTTAACTGATGGGCAGGAATGGAAATACTTTTCTCCAGTCCACTCTAGCCACCCTTCCCAACCCAATGGGAGGGGGAGGGGGAAGCATGTATACTTTGTTGTCCAAAGGCAAAATCACACTAAGACTAAGAACTAATCATACTCCTTTCACAAACAGAACTGTGATCCCTTCTCTACCTCTACAAGGTAACACTCCATTACTAAGTGCCTATTCAGATCAGTTCCTTTTATCCAGTACAAAATGGTTGACAAAAAAAAAATTACAAGGCGTAATAAAAAGTAAAAACTACTGTCTACAAAAAAAAACTCAGTTTAAATACAAAAACAGGGATTAAATGCAAACAGAAGGAGAAAGACATACCATGCTCATTAGCTAATGCTAATAATCAAAAGAAAGTGGGAGAAGCTCTATTTCAGACAGATTTCAGAGAAAGGAAAGTAATCAGGGACATAAAGTGGGGCATCACAAGAAAAAGTCACTTCTTCACTGAGACATAACAATCCCTAATGTGTATGCCCTTAACAGCGGGTGAAGCTACATGAAGCAAAAGTCATAGAAATGTAAGGAAAAATAGATGAATCCATTGTCGGAAACTTTAACATGTCTACAGCAGACATGGATAGATGCAGTCAATATTAAAAAATCAATAAGAACGAATGAACTCCACAGCACCAACCAAATGTACATAACTAACCTCTACAGACCCCCTCAACCAACAGAATATTTTTCTCACACTCATATAGAACATTCACAAAGATAGACCACGTTGTGCCATAAAACACACTTACAAATTAAAAGGTATACTAATTATAAAATGTCTGCTTAGACCATAACTGAATGAATGTAGAAAACAAAAAGATGAATTCCTAATATCAGAAATGAAAGAGGGTACATTACTACAGATCCCACGGGCATAAAAATATAAATGATTAATATGAATCCTATTTCCACAATATGTATTACATAGATAAAAAAGGACAAATTCCTTGAGACAATTTCCCAAAACTCAAGTAGAAACTGACAATCTGAATGGACCTCCATCTATTAGGTCCAAGATGTCTACCTTCCAAATGTTTTCAAATCTTGCTTGTCACCTTCCTCCAACATACTTTTCTGATGTCCCCATTATAGCATTTAGAATCTTTAGACTCTGTAGAAAAATTACAAGGACTAGAAGCTCTAAGGTACCTCGTCCAACAAGACTGGTCTCACAACATGAGACTTTGGTTGGATTACGTTGTGAGTCTGGGCCAGTCACTGACTGGGAGCCTCAGTTCCCTCATTTGGGAAACAAGGACAGCAACAACTTGGTCAAATGAATTAAGAATCCATTTCTAGTATTTGGGCTTTCCTGGTGGCTCAGATGGTAAAGAATCCGCCTGCAATGCGGGAGACCTAAGTTCGAACCCTGGGTTGGGAAGATACCCTGGAGGAGGGCATGGCAACCCATTTCAATATTCTTGCTTGGAGAATTCCCATGGACAGAGGAGCCTGGTGGGCTACAGTCCATGGAGTCACAAAGAATTGGACACGACTGAGTGACTAAACACAGCACACAGCACACAACTGATATATAGCTAGAATTTGAATATTTTCTATTAACCTGAACCACAAACACTGCCCAATCTGTCTAGTGTGAGCACAGGGTGAGGAGAAGGAAATCATGGACAAAGGAATTAAGAAAACCTTCAGGCTTTGATTTACAGGGAGGGTCCCTAATCCCACTGAACCTCCTTCGGTATTCAGATTCCTCACCTGCCCCAGGAATGGAGAGTGGATTACAGACAGGATTCTGGTACCAGGGACCCAGGTAAGGCTGCTGGGCCATGGGGTGCACATAGAAGAAAGATCTGGAGTTACTGCCCTCAAAATTTTCGGTGTTTCCTGAAGAGTTCATTTTCCACTGAAAAACAGGTGTTTGTAGTTAACAAAGGACAGCTGTGCCTCACCCTGTAAAGTGCTGTAAAGGCAGAAAACCATCCTTGTCCCCCATCATGACTGGGATCCTGGGTGGCAGGTCCCTTACCTTGTCTTCCCACTTGCCTGGGATGCAGACATGGGGTACTGCCCTGCATGCATTAGGACCAGCGGAGCAGCGCCCAGAGGCCCAGGCCCACCTCATACTGAGTGAGTCTGGCTCCGCAGGCAGCAGCACCTTGGGGAGATGAGGCCTTGGAGGCACCAGGGCACCCAGCAGCTGCACTGGAAAAGGGGGCTTAGGCCTAGATGCACCACCCTTAGTCTGCAGCCCCTCCACCATGCTCCCTAGCCTATGCCCCAGACTGAATACCTGCCCAGCCCCGGACTCCAGGCCCTGGGCTCCGTCTCCTAACACCCCGCTTCCCGTAGGCCAGTCTGTCTGCCCACGACCCCCAAACCCTGTGCCCTCACGCCCTGCACAACCCACGTTCCCATTAGGGACACTGACCTGCTCTAGCTCGACATCTGCGACTGGGAATTTCTGTAGCCACGCACACAACCCACACACGACCGACCTCGCCGTCAAGAGCTCCTACAGTGCCGGCTGCACTGGCTCCTTTTTATGCTTGACTGGGCAGCACGTGCAGCTCTTCAGCAGGCCACGCCCCCTGCGCTTGCGCCCTGTTGGAGCTCCCGGGCCAGACTGCCCAGACAGAAGGCTCTGGAAGAAGCCGGTGCTGAGACTTGATGGAGGAAAGTGGCCGTCTCCACCCACTCCCGCATGAACCCCAGTCCTCCCTTCTTCACATTCTTGTGTGTGTGGGCATCATAGCCTTGGTTTTTTTAGAGGATAGAGCCCTCCTCTCCCCCTCGGTCTCCCCGACTGTCCCCTTTCTGAGTGTGTTGAGTTAGGACGGGTCACAGCCGCCTCTCTGAGCTCCTGGTCTCCTTCCTTCCTTGGGCGCAAAGCCGATGACACTTAAGGAAGAGGAGCCTACCAAAAAGAAGCAGAGATGAAGGAGGCCAACGTGCACGGAGGACAGAGCTGAGAGGGGAAAGATTTCCACAGGTGGGGTGAGCAAGAGTGCTTCATGCTGCTGAGACCAACATCTCGGGGGAAGGGGCTCCGGCTAAGAGGACCGCAGCGATCGCTGTAAGTGATGGGACAGGGAGGTGTGGGCAGTCGTCTCTGGGGTGATGGGGGGGCAGTGAGAAGGGGAAGCTGGCACCTACAGTATTCTTTGTACATGAGAGAAAGGAAAGGCATAGGATAGTAGTGAAGGCGGCAGGAATAGTACTTCTAAGGTGCATCGACAGTTTGGAATGACTGTGGTACTGCATAGAAATTGGGTTTTTCCAGAAATTGCAGAGTTATAAAAAGTTATAATAGAAAACACGTGCAGCTTCAGGTTCTATCTCCTTGGTTGCCCCTAACTGAAAGGATGTGTGTGAACTCTTGTCTTTGAGCTGGACATATTGCCACTTGGAAGAAACTGGGTTCCTGTGACTAAGAGTGGAGAATAGATATTAATTGGGCAGGTAACAGTTTCTCTTATAAGGGTTCAGGGTCATGAAAGAAACATTATTCTCCCACTTCCCATTGCTCTGTATTGTCCCCAATCATCATTCTCCTTTCCTCCCTTCGCAGCTATTTCCCTATAGAGGATCATAAACACTCAGCCTTCTCCACCTGCTATTCCTTCACTCACTGCAAATCCAGATTTTGTTACCATTATGCCCACTCATCCACCCTCACCAAGGACACTAATGAACCACTTGCTGCTCAATGGCATGGAAACTTTTCAGTTCATATCACTAAATCTCATCTCCCAGGTACCAGCCTAACTGGTTGCATCTCTACTGGCCTTTCTTAAACTCTTTTACTGTCTCCCAAATTTCTCTCTTCAATGTTCATATTCTCGAGGTTAGATTTTCTTCATCTTATTTCACTCTTTCTCTCTGCATTTTTCACACATTCTCAGGACTTCCAGTATAACCAGCATACTGCTCACACCCAAATTTCTATGTCCAATCTCGCAACTGGATATTTATATCTCAGCAGAAGAATTGTGCTGTTGTTAGGACATGCTCAAATGATGTCATCTGTTATTCATAACAAGCCTCTTTCTACCTCTGCAGAATTTGTGCTAATAAGGTGACTAAGGTGAGTTCCCTGGATAATTCAAGGAAGGAAGCTAATGACCAGAAAAACCAAATTTGTGCTTGAAGGGTGGGAATTTTCAGTCCCACACCTGATCCTGGGGGGTTGGGGAGACGGGGTGGGAGCTGGAGATTGAGTTCAATAAAACTCTTGAACCTGGCACTCTTTATTAAGTTTCCAAGAAATGTTAGTCGTTGATGCTGTTTCCTTTTCATGGTTTTTCAAAAAGCAACATTCAAGGAAAAAAACAAATGTTCTTCAGTGTGTAATTGTAAAATGGTTAAACAAACTGTTATATCCATATCATGGGAAACAATTCAGCAGGAGAAAAAATGAGGTATTGATGCACAAAACAACTTAGATGAATCTCAAGGACATTATGTTGACTAGATCAGTGGTTTCCAGTGGTTAGGTTTGGGTGATATTGTGACCATAAAGTGATCACAGAAGGGAATTCTCTGGCAGTCCGGTGCTTAGAACTCTGCGCTTTCACTGCCGAAAGGATAGGTTCGATCTCTGGTCAAGGAACTAAGATCTCACAAGTGGGATGGTCAGAATGTGTGTGTGTGTGTGTGTGTGTGTGTGTGTTTATGTGTGTTTAAGGGCTTCCTTGGTGGCTCAGTAGGTAAAGAATCTACCTGCAATGCAGGAGACCCGAGTTCTATCCCTGGGTTGTGAAGATCCCCTGGAGAAGGAAATGGTAACCCACTCCAGTTTTCTTGCCTGGAAAATTCCATGGATTGAAGAGCCTGGTGGGCTACAGTCCATAGGGTCACAAGAGTCAGACACGATTTAGCGACTGAACCACTAGTGTGTATATAATATCATTGTGACCTATAAGTGTATCTAGAAAGAGTGAATAACCTGCTATATCAAATGCTACTGACCCATCATAAAGAATGAAGACTTACTGGCACAAGCTCATTTGGAGACACAGCCAAGGACAGAAATCAGTAGGCTAACAACAAGTAAGTGATCCTTTGCACACAGTGTACATAACCAAAAAGAGTTCATAAAGAGTCTCAAGGAGAGAAAAAGAAAGGGAAGATTTGCCCAACATCTGAAGAGGTCTTATTGTCCCCTCAAGTAGACAGAAGAGAAAACCTCATGGGCCCTGCCTAGAGAACATATTAGACACCCAAGCAATGGTGAAAGAGAATTTTTCTTCTTTAATCACTGCTATTGAATGATACATACAAAATCAAAATGCTTAGATAGGAGATATGGCATCTGTTTGAATTTAAATAACTTCAAACAAGAAGTAATTGAATCAGGTTAAAAATAGATGTAATGTGACAAAGGCCTTAAATACCTTTGTTAGTGAAAAAATTCTGTCAGATTGCTAAAATGAAGAGAAAAATATCACCAGTAAGCAAAACTAATTTTCTAAAATTATCTATAAATGTTCTATACCAAACAATAATTTCCATGGACTTCAAATATAAAATTGAAGATCTACTTCTGTTGACAAAATAACATTGGCAAACTTTAATTCCTTCTTGTTTCTCCTGTTCTATCAATTCTATTTATCCACCCCTCCCTCCAGTTGTTAACTCCTTAAAGAACTTCCCAGATGGCTCATTGGGTAAAGAATCTGCCTGCAGTGCAGGAAACACAGGAGATGTGGGTTCAATCCCTGGGTTGGGAAGATCCCCTAGAAAAGGAAATGGCAGCTCCGGTATTTCTTGCCTGAAAAATCCCATGGACAGAGGAGCCTGATGAGCTATAGTCCATGGTCACAAAGAGTCAGGCACGTCTGAGTGACTAAGCACAATAAAGTCCCTTAAAGCCCCTCATTCACCATTTAGTTCCTTTCTATTCAAAGTATAGTGTCCAGACCAGGAGCATCAGCAACACCCAAGTTTGTTAGAAATATGAACTCTTGGGACTTCCTGATGGTCCAGTGGTTAAGGGGCTTGGGGAACTAGATCCCATAAACTGCAACAAAGGTCAAAGATCCCGAGTGCCACAACGAAGACCTGGTGCAACCAAATAAATAGATAAAAATAAATAAATACCTTTCAAAAAGAAATGTGGAATCTTGGCCTCTCCCCAGACAACATCCCCAGGTGGTTCACATTCACCCGAACGTTTGAGAAGCACTGGTTGAACTAACACTTGATTTCCTCAGTGGATGTTTCTTTATAGCAGGACTTCCTCTTCTTTTTCCTAGACCTCTGCCAAGTTATCTTCCAGGGCATGAAAAAGACCATTACTCTCTAATCAAAGACTTTAATAGCTAAAAGGCATCCAAAATCATTTGGTTTTTTCCTTTTGCAGGATAAGAAAGCAAAGCCCAGAGATATCGCATGACTCCCCTAAGTCACAGCTAATGACAGAACCTTTCTTCTGCATACTTTCGTCCTGCTCTTTAGATTCCTGCTTACTGTCGCTATCCCACGACTTAATATGCAAAGAAATGAGAGAGCAAGTCTCAGCAGTGTGTTTTTAGTTTTTCTTTGCATTGTTTTAATTTTTAACAGTGTTAGTGGGGGAAGATTTTAAACCTACATCCACCAAATAGTTCTTCCTCACAAGAATACTACTTAACTACTTCAAGCCAAGACTATGCCAGTTATCCTATCAGAGCAGAGTGAAACGTTGTACATAGCAAAAATTCATAAATTTACATTAAATTCCTTCATGTATTCTTACCATCCCAAGTAACATCATACATCATTATGGACAATAATTTATAGAAAAACAGATTTGCATACTTAAAGAGTTAAAAACAACAACAGAGAAATCAAACATATGAACTGATAGTAGCCAACATCTGTTTCCCAGTTCTACAAAAGGCATTCACGCACCCACTGGTTAATTCCAGATTTGTTTTCTCACCAGATGGCTGCTCGGATAAGCTCTATCCCACCTTTCTAAGAACTCTCTTTCCACAAATTTCCCTTCAAGCAGAACAACTGCCAGGGTCCCAGGGCTGGAGCAAGAGTGGAGGGTGCAGAGAAAAGCAACCCTTACTGCTCCCTCTTGTTCTCCTGTTCCAACTTTTTCCAAGCCCTGGGCAAAGAGACAGCCTCACCGAGTAGCACCACCAGCTCCACAGAGTTGGTGTGATTCCCCCAAGTAGCTCCCCTGCATCCCCTTCCTGTCATCCCCAGAGACAAGCAGGGAAACTGCAGAAAGAGTCCTTGAAAGAGACCAGGCAGGTGAAAACAAGTCATGCTACCAGAAAGGAAAATGATGGAAGAGGCGATGATTGATTGGAATGCAGCAGAAAAGGAAAAAACACCTACTTGCTCCAGCCTAACTTCAAGCCCTCTCTGCTCTGTTGCCGTAGCAACTTTTTTATGTGCGTGGTATAAAACATATAACATAAAATTTACCAACGTAACTTTTAAAGGCATAGTACAGTAGTGTTAACTGGAGACACACAGTTCTGCAACAGATCTCTGGAATTTCTCATCTTGCAAAACTGAAACAACTCAATACTCAGTTGAACAACCCCATCATTTCCTCTTCCTCAAACCCCACAACCACTATTATACTTTCTGTTTCTTAGAGTCTGACTATTCATATAAGTAGAATAATTCAGCACTTGTCTTTTTTATGACTGGCTTATTTCACGTATATGAGATCTTCAAGATTCATTCGTGTTCTCAAACACTGCAGAATTCGCCTCTGTTTAAAGGTTGAATAGTATTCAGTTCAGTTCAGTTCAGTCACTCAGTCGTGTCCGATTCTTTGCGACCCCATAAATAGCAACATGCCAGGCCTCCCTGTCTGTCACCAACTCCTGGAGTTCACTCAAACTCACGTACATCGAGTCAATGATGCCATCCAGCCATCTCATCCTCTGTCGTCCCCTTCTCCTCCTGCCCCCAATCCCTCCCATCATCAGAGTCTTTTCCAATGAGTCAACTCTTCACGTGAGGTGGCCAAAGTACTGGAGTTTCAGCTTTAGCATCATTCTTTCCAAAGAACACCCAGGGCTGATCTCCTTTAGGATGGACTGGTTGAATCTCCTTGCAGTCCAAGGGACTCTCAGGAGTCTTCTCCAACACCAAAGTTCAAAAGCATCAATTCTTTGGCACTCAGCTTTCTTCACAGTCCAACTCTCACATCCATACATGACCACTGGAAAAAACATAGCCTTGACTAGATGGACCTTTGTTGGCAAAGTAATGTCTCTGCTTTTGAATATGCTATCTAGGTTGGTCATAACTTTTCTTCGGAGGAGTAAGTGTCTTTTACTTTCACGGCTGCAGTAACCATCTGCGGTGATTTTGGAGCCCCAAAAAATAAAGTCTGACACTGTTTCCAATATTTCCCCATCGACTTCCCATGAAGCAATGGGATCAGATGCCACGATCTTAGTTTTCTGAATGTTGAGCTTTAAGCCAACTTCTTCACTCTCCTCTTTCACTTTCATCAAGAGGCTTTTTAGTTCCTCTTCACTTTCTGCCATAAGGGTGGTGTCATCTGCATATCTGAGGTTATTAATATTTCTCCTGGCAATCTTGATTCCAGCTTGTGCTTCTTCCAGGCCAGAGTTTCTCATGATGTACTCTGCATATAAGTTAAATAAGCAGGGTGACAATATACAGCCTTCAGTTCAGTTCAGTTCAGTTCAGTCGCTCAGTCGTTTCCAACTCTTTGCAACCCCATGAATCGCAGCATGCCAGGCCTCCCTGTCCATCACCAACTCCCAGAGTTCACTCAGACCCACGTCCATTGAGTCAGTGATGCCATCCAGCCATCTCATCCTCTGTTGTCCCCTTCTCCTCCTGCCCCCAATTTCTCCCAGCATCAGAGTCTTTTCCAATGAGTCAACTCTTCACATGAGGTGGCCAAAGTACTGGAGTTTCAGCTTTAGCATCATTCCTTCCAAAGAAATCCCAGGGCTGATCTCCTTCAGAATGGACTGGTTGGATCTCCTTGCAGTCCAAGGGACTCTCAAGAGTCTTCTCCAACACCACAGTTCAAAAGCATCAATGCTTTAGCGCTCAGACTTCTTCACAGTCCAACTCTCACATCCATACACGACCACAGGAAAAACCATAGCCTTGACCAGACGGACCTTTGTTGGCAAAGTAATGTCTCTGCTTTTGAATATGCTATCTAGGTTGGTCATAACTTTCCTTCCAAGGAGTAAGCGTATTTTAATTTCAAGGCTGCAGACAGCCTTGACGTACCCCTTTTCTATTTGGAACCAGTCTGTTGTTCCATGTCCAGTTCTAACTGTTGCTTCCTGACCTGCATACAGGTTTCTCAAGAGACAGATCAGGTGGTCTGGTATTCCCATCTCTTTCAGAATTTTCCACAGTTTATTGTGATCCACACAGTCAAAGGCTTTGGCATAGTCAATAAAGCAGAAATAGATGTTTTTCTGGAACTCTCTTGGTTTTTCCATGATCCAGCAGATGTTGGCAATTTGATCTCTGGTTCCTCTGCCTTTTCTAAAACCAGCTTGAACATCTGGAAGTTCACGGCTCATGTATTGCTGAAGCCTGGCTTGGAGAATTTTGAGCATTACTTTACTAGCATGTAAGATGAGTGCAATTGTGTGGTAGTTTGAGCATTCTTTGGCATTGCCTTTCTTTGGGACTGGAATGAAAACTGACCTTTTCCAGTCCTTGTGGCCACTGCTGAGTTTTCCAAATTTTCTGGCATGTTGAGTGCACCACTTTCACAGCATCACCTTTCAGGATATGAAATAGCTCAACTGGAATTCCATCACCTCCACTAGCTTTGTTCATAGTGATGCTTTCTAAGGCCCACTTGACTTCACATTCCAGGATGTCTGGCTCTAGGTGAGTGATCACACCATTGTGATTATCTTGGTAGTGAAGATCTTTTTTGTACAGTTCTTCTGTGTATTCTTGCCACCTCTTCTTAATATCTTCTGCTTCTGTTAGGTCCATACCGTTTCTGTCTTTTATCGACCCCGTCTTTACATAAAATGTTCCCTTGGTATCTCTAATTTTCTTGAAGAGATCTCTAGTCTTTCCCATTCTGTTGTTTTCCTCTATTTCTTTGCATTGATTCCTGAGGAAGTCTTTCTTGTCTCTTCTTGCTATTCTTTGGAACTCTGCAATCAGATGCTTATATCTTTCCTTTTGTCCTTTGCTTTTTGCTTCTCTCATTTTCACAGCTATTTGTAAGGCCTCCCCAGACAGCCATTTTACTCTTTTGCATTTCTTTTCCATGGGGATGGTCTTGATCCCTGTCTCCTGTACAATGTCACGAATCTCAGTCCATAGTTCATCAGGCACTCTATCAGATCTATTCCCTTAAATATATTTCTCACTTCCACTGTATAATCATAAGGGATTTGATTTAGGTCATACCTGAATGGTCTAGTGGCTTTCCCTACTTTCTTCAGTCTAAGTCTGAATTTGGCAATAAGGATCTCATGATCTGAGCCACAGTCAGCTACCTGTCTTGTTTTTGCTGACTGAATAGAGCTTCTCCATCTTTGGCTGCAAAGAATATAATCAGTCTGATTTCGGTGTTGACCATCTGGTGATGTCCATGTGTAGAGTCTTCTCTTGTGTTGTCGGAAGAGGGTGTTTGCTATGACCAATGCGTTCTCTTGGCAAAACTCTATTAGCCTTTGCCCTGCTTCATTCTGTATTCCAAGGCCAAATTTGCCTGTTATTCCAGGTGTTTCTTGACTTCCTACTTTTGCATTCCATTCCCCTATAATGAAAAGGACATGTTTTTGGGGTGTTAGTTCTAAAAGGTCTTGTAGGTCTTCATAGAACCGTTCAACTTCAGCTTCTTCAGCGTTACTGAAGCGTTATTGGTTGGGGCACAGACTTGGATTACTGTGATATTGAATGGTTTGCCTTGGAAATGAACAGAGATCATTCTGTCGTTTTTGAGATCGCATCCAAGTACTGCATTTCGGACTCTTTTGTCGACTGTGATGGCTACTCCATTTCTTCTAAGGGATTCCTGCCCACAGTAGTAGATACAATGGTCATCTGAGTTAAATTCACCCATTCCAGACCATTTTAGTCCGCTGATTCCTAGAATGTCAACGTTCATTCTTGCCATCTCCTGTTTGACCACTTCCAATTTGCCTTGATTCATGGACCTAACATTCCAGGTTCCTATGCAATATTGCTCTTTAGAGCATTGGACCTTGCTTCTATCACCAGTCACATCCACAACTGGGTATTGTTTTTGCTTTGGCTCCATCCCTTCATTCTTTCTGGAGTTATTTCGCCACTGATCTCCAGTAGCATATTGGGCACCTACTGACCTGAATAGTATTACATTTGATGTATCCCACATTTTCTTATCAGTTCATCTTTTGATGGGCATTTCGGTTGCTTCCACATCTTGGCTATTGTGAATAGTGCTGCAATGAACACGGGAGGGCTAACATTTCTGTGAGTGTCTAGTTCCGATTCTTTTGGATATATACCCTGACATAGGATTGCTGGATCATATGGTAATTCTATTTTTAATTTCTTGAGGAACTTCCACACTTTTCCCACAGTGGCTGCACAAATTTACATTTCCACCAACAGTGCACAGGGGTTCCAATTCTTCACATCCTCACCAACATTTTTAATTTTCTGGTCTTTTTGACAGTGATTGTCCTAACTTGGGTGAAGTGATACCTCATTGTGGTTTTGATTTTCATTTTCCTGATGATTAATGATATTGATAAGCTTCATAAGCTTCTTTACCAAGAATTGTCTATTCAAGTCTTTTGCCTATTTTTTAATGGGTTTTGTTGTTGTTGACATTTTTAACATAAACTGGATATTAACCCCTTGTCAATTAAACAGTTTGCAAGTATTTTCTCATATTCTGCAGATTGCTTTTTACTTACTCCCTTGTTACCTTTGCTGCACCCTGCAGCTTGTAGCACTTTACAGCCAAGCTACTGCGCAAGTCAGATAGCAACGCCCCAGATGCCTTCTGGGAGTTGTAGTCCTGAGTATGAGAGGAGGGTGGAAGGCCGAGAATTATTTTTCAGTGTGGTTGGCATCAGATTTCTTGTGGCGGGGCTGGAATGAACCACTGCCTGGTCCTCATTAGCAGAGGGAGAGATTTCGATCAGTTCCCCTTTTCTGTCCTTGAGCAGTTCCTCGGACCCGGGTTCTGAGAAGACCCTCTTCCCCACCTTGGCTTCCGGTGCAGGCGAGTTCCTCCTGCTCCCTCCAGCTTCCCGCCCCTGGGCCCTCGTGGGTTGGGCCTCCCTGGGGGCGGGGCTCGTGCAGGAGGGGCGGGGCGTCCAGGCTTGTCCACCGGCCGGCGTTTCTGAGGCCACCCAGCGACCTCTTCTCGAACCGCGAGGCAAAAGAGGCCAGGTCCATGGATCGAGCGGCGGTGGCGAGGGTGGGCGCGGTAGCGAGCGCCAGCGTGTGCGCCCTGGTGGCGGGCGTGGTGCTGGCCCAGTACATATTCACCTTGAAGAGAAAGACAGGCCGGAAGACCAAGATCATCGAAATGGTGAGTGTCGGGGCTTGTCGTGACGGGGCGCGTGAGGGGTCGGGGTGGTCCGTCCGGCCTCGCCTTCCCGCGCCGACCTCTGCTGGAATGCTGGGGGCCCACTGGGGACCCGTTCGTCCCGCCTGGGACGACCCCGCGGGCCCGATGACCTGGTCTGGACCCTTGACGGCAGCGCTCGGCTTCCCGTGGGCTTAGTTATGTCTATTTGAAACAAAAAGGCAGCAAATAGGTAATTCGGGAAAAAACTACCTCCCGCAGCAACACCCGCTTTTTCAAGAAATGGAACTTCCTGGGGATGTTTCGCCGTCCTCCTGGCATCCCGGGTCAAACCGTTGCAACAATCCCATTCTGACGGTGGTTTTTGCATCATGGCCAGGATGAGCTCGGTTATGACAAGATGTAACTTGTCCGTGGTTAAAGAAATGACAGTTAACCCAGTTGGAGCTCAGAATAGTTTATTTTGTATTTGAAATGTTACTCCTTCCTGTCTCAAACTGCTGGGAAGTATCTTTGTGTTCATTCCCCCCCCCCACCCCCCCACCAAACCTCTTACATAACGTTTTAGAAATTTATTTCCAATTTTATTGTAAGACAGTATTTGAAGAATTCCATTTGAGGTGCATTATAGGCAATATTTGCTCCAAAGTTAGGGATGTTTTGTGTTTTAGTTAGAGCCCACTCATCAGGACAATTTTTCTCAGTGAGTTGCATTCTTTGGTACTTACTGGAGTGAATAGTCCTGTGTATACTCCCAATAATATACTACACACATGAACTTCTAGGATCTAGTATTGACAGATCAGAGGACAGTTTACCACTGTACTAAATAATGTAATTTTAGGTTCATGTCTGAGAATACGTAGCTTCAACTTTATGTTCTAATTGAGCACAGAAACTATTTGTCCCAATCTTTGCTCTTGGCCCTGGGCTGAATACAAAAATATTCTTTCATAAATAAAAGTTTAAAAAATGTTAATTCCCCACATGTTTCTTATGCCAATAGTTTTGCTTATTGCTAGGATTAAATTAGTCTTAGATTATTATTGCAGTCTTTTCTCCATTTCTGTACTCATAAGAGCAAATGTTGTTAATCTCAAATTTTTCATTTTGTTTATGTTGCTATCCTGCATAGAAAACATTGGTGGCTTCCTTTTGTTCCAAACCAAAAATGTATAATATATGTGTGGGGGAAAAAACCCCACATTGCCATACCTTCTTGTATGTACTTGGACTGTGCATTGGTCTATCACTTCTCTTCTAAACCAAGTAGAGGTAAAAAAAAGTCAGTGCTTTCACAAAATCCACAATGAAGCCATAATCTTTAAATATACATAATGTGTAATATTAATTCAGGCATAAGGACAAGTAGTATTGTGGCTGCAGCATAATATACAGATGTGTGTTTGGAAGGAAGAGATAGGGAATGTGGACAAGGAGACAAAGTGTAAAGGAATGTTGTAAAGCCATTCCAAACAGTTTGCCCTTTATTTTTTAGGCAGTGGGGAGCCATGAAAGGTAGTTGGACAGGATAATTGCATGTTCAAAAATTTATTTTATAAAGATCACTTAGGAGAAGGTGAAAGGGGAGTGCCTGGAAAAAAGGAAATAATTTAGGAGGATGTTGGCAGTATTCCTTGTGAAAGATGATTAGAGCCTAGACTAGAAAATGAGAGCTCAGAGGATGAACATTTCAGAGATAAAATCAACAGGACTTGGCAGTACAAACTCTGGACTCATACAAACCTAGCGCGGAATCTAGGCTTTCTCATCTATCAAGCTATGTGATCTTGAGCCGGCTTTTTAACTTCTCTGACCCTGCTCACCTATTAATTGGAAGATCATAATACTGCCTACTTCATGGGGTAGTTATGAAGTTACATGAAATAACACAGTGGGCATAATTGCTATCATTTGGGAGCTTATCATTATTTAGGATCATTAAAGAGATTAATCACATTGTGGGGATTGCAAACTAAATGGTAATAACGGCTACATTATTAGCCAAGATCAAAAGGGGGAGAGAGAGAGCAGACAGGGACAAAGTGGAGCAAATTCACTTTGTCCTGTTTAGCCAAGTAGAAATGTCCATAAATTAGTTACATTAAGTAAAGAGCTTTGAAAAGCAATTATTGCCATATAGTGGCCCATAGTAATATACAGTATGTACTTTACCTGTTGCTATTATTAGCAACAGCAACTGAAAGTGTAGTGCTGGAATTGAGAAGCTAGATTGGGATTAGCACCAGTACTTTCTGAAATGTCTAACTTCTTGGCAGTAATAGTGAAAATGGTTATGATTTCTCATCCAAAACTTTGCAGCAGGATGAAAAGAGAAACCTTGAGAATACTGACAAATAACGGGTGTTCAGTGAAGAAAACAGAGATCTCAGATGTGGGAAAAGAGAATGCATTACCAAAAAGAAGGGTCAGAGTCAGCAGTGTCAGTCTGCACAGGTCACATGTTGAACTCAAAGCTATGTGCGTTAGACAGCCACTAAAAGAACAACAAAGTGAAGAAGACCAGAAAGTGACTATTAAATGCAAAAATACTCATGCCTTCAGCGTATGTTGTTTTTTGCTTAGGTTTTGAGCGGTTGGCAACGTGACCATTTTGGCAGGCAGGACAGTGAGAATGCTTAATGAAATGAGAGGAGGAAAGGGAATAATCAATCAAGCTGAGTACTAGAGAAGATAGGAAGGCTGGGGATAGAGAACACAGGTGGACAGGTAACCTTTTAAAGAAATAAGGAACAGTCCTCTCTCTTTAAGAATGTGCAATAGTCACTCACTATCCTTGGGCGGCTGGTTCCCACTCCCTTGAATACCAAACTCCAAGGATGCTCAAGGCCCTTTTATAAAATGGTAAATAGTTTAATTATAACCTATGCACTATCTCCCATATATTTTAAATAGTCTCTGCTGCTGCTACTGCTAAGTCGCTTCAGTCGTGTCCGACTCTATGCGACCCCATAGACGGCAGCCCACCAGGCTCCCCCGTCCCTGGGATTCTCCAGGCAAGAACACTGGAGTGGGTTGCCATTTCCTTCTCCAATGCATGAAAGTGAAAAGTGAAAGGGAAGTTGCTCAATCATGTCCGACTCTTCACGACCCCATGGACTGTAGCCTACCAGGCTCCTCCATCCATGGGATTTTCCAGGCAAGAGTACTGGAGTGGGGTGCCACTGCCTTAGCCCAAGTCAAAAAAAAAACTTATATATGTATCTGTATAATCCCTTAGCCAGATTCAGTTTCATTGCTCAGAGTTAAGTGCGGTCTGAAAAAATTTTATTAACTTGCCTCAAACATAGTATAAAAAAGGTATACTTCTAATATCTAATACAGTGTAAATATTATGTAAACAGTTGTAAATACAATGTAAGTGGTGTGTAAATTGTTGCCAGGGAGAAGCAAATTCAAGTTTTGCTTTTTGAAACTGTCTGGACTTTTTTTCCCACGTATTTTCAGTCCTTGGTTGATGGTATCACTGATGTGGAACATACAGGTATGGACGGCTGACTGTACCACTCACTGGTGGTACACTGGTTTAGAGGTGTTTATTCCAGCATATTTTAATTTACATTATGTCTTATTTTCAGCCTTACATCAACTGCGTCTACTTACTTCATTCTTTGTTTCTGTCCAGTTGACTTAATTTCTCCTACTAAATGGCACCTCTTTCCAATTTTTATATATCAACTCTTTTCCTTTTTTCTTCATTAGCAGAGTATATTCTAGTTATACTTTTTACCAACAGATTAACACTTATTTTTCTCCAATAGGAAACTAATTCCAAAAAAGGAAATGAGATGGTTTAATGTCATTCAGGTTTTCTCATATCCTTTATTGAATTCTCCCAAAGTAATTGGAAGGGGGCAGTCAAAGGTACAAACTTACAGTTATAAGATAAATAAGCACTAGAGTTGTAATGTACAACCCTAGCTAACACTATGACTGTGGCTAACACTGCTGTAGGATATATAGGAAGGTTAGAGATTAAATCCTAAAAGTTTTTATCACAAAGAGAAACTTTTTTTTCTTTTGCTTTCTTACTGTATAAGATGAATGCTGAGTAAACTGATTACGGTATTCATTTCACAATGTACATATGTCAAACCATTATGCTGTATACCTTAAATTTATAATGATGTATGTTACTTATATCTGTATAAATCTGGAGTGGGGAGATTCTCCCGAAGTAGGCGTATCTAACAAATGAAATAAAATGGGAACACAAAACCAGAATAAATGTATAGTCTTAACACTATTCCCTAAAGAGCAACAGAGAAGGTGGAAATTATTTGGACAGCAGGAATAAGGGAGATGGAACTGCCACTTGAAGCTCCCCAACCAGTTTAAACTGTCATTTCTAATTTAAACACGTCTCAAGTATTTATGGCTTCCTCGTGAACATCAGCAATTATTCCTTAAATAGCTGGTGCTGTTTTTGAAACCTTAGTGTGTTTCCTTCCTAGAGATAAACTTCTAACAAAATCTTCCTTTCTTCTATCTTAAGATAATATCAGATGTTTTCTGAGTGCTAGTCTGTAAGTGGAAAGCCCACTATTGAATCTAAATTTAGATATATTTAGAATATATATATATATTTAGAATATGTATATATATTTAGAATGTATATATATTTAGAATGTATATATATAGAATATATATATAATTTAGATATATTTAGAAAAAGGGCAGGGAAAAACCAAGATTTAAACAACTGCTTCAGGGGGTTAACACTATCACATAGGCTTTTAAAATATTTTGATAACTCAACTTTAATTTTTATCAGTACAGAAATTTATGACTTCTTAGCACATGTTTTAAATTCTTGATTTGTTCTGTGAAGCGTGTTCCCTGAATTCCTGTGGCATTTCCTGATGATTTCTCATAATTTAGCAATTTATGCACTCTCTTATATTGTTTACTATAATGTATGTTCTGGTATGTCTGGATTGGTGCCTGGTTTTTTTGTCATCCTTTTTTATTAGTTGCAC
Source organism: Bos taurus (assembly GCF_002263795.3). Classification (NCBI taxonomy): domain Eukaryota; kingdom Metazoa; phylum Chordata; class Mammalia; order Artiodactyla; family Bovidae; genus Bos; species Bos taurus. Next base: position 63,773,573 of record NC_037331.1, read on the forward strand.
TTGACTAAGAGAAACAGAGACCCCAAATCAATGGCTTTATTAAACAATACAGATTTTATTTTTCTAGTGTAACAAGAAATCCAAAAGATAGCAGTTACTGGTGTTAACTAAGGGGTATAAGGTATGAAGAGGCCTTTGAAATGTCCTTGGCTTTTCTCACGATCACAAGCTGTAGTAGTCCTGGCCAACATCTCCATCTTCCAGACAGCAGAAGTGAGGGAGCAAGGAGGAGAATACTTACTCCATAAGCAAAACTTTTTCCTTACATGTGCTTGGAGGGAATAGTGTCATATGGTCACCATAACTGTAAGTAAAGCTGAGGAATTTTGTCTGTTTGAGCAACTTAACCACCCTCTGACAAAATGGAGATTCTGTTAGTAAGAAAGGAGAGGGCATGTATGAAGGTAATCAGCAGTCTACCAGGCTACCCTGTAGTACCTGTTCTTTTTTCATATCACTGACCATTCAGTAAGTATTCAATATTTGATCAAATGAAAGTACATATAATATCACAGGTGGTCAGTCAGCTGATAGAAAAATAGAGCATTCCAAGTACTTGGTAATAATAGCAATAGAGGATATAAATTCTGAATAGCTTTGATCTTCTGTCTACCCAAAGAGTAAAGATTTATTCATCCACACCTAAAGTAGCTAGATCTTAGTATTAATAGTTCCTGAGATATGGCCACTGTCTTCATAACATGCTGAGATTTAGAAGCTAACCAGCTAAATAGGTGTCACTGCTAAGTCGCTTAAGTCATGTCCGACTCCATAGATGACAGCCCACCAGGCTCCCCGTCCCTGGGATTCTCCAAGCAAGAACACTGGAGTGGGTTGCCATTTCCTTTTCCAATGCATGAAAGTGAAAAGTGAAAGTGAAGTCGCTCAGTCGTGTCTGACCCTCAGTGACCCCATGGACTGCAGCCTACCAGGCTCCTCTGTCCATGGGATTTTCCAGGCAAGAGTAGTGGAGTGGGTTGCCATTGCCTTCTCCGAAATAGGTGTCACTACTAGCTTAAAAGCTAAAGTCCTAACAGTATTTCTAGAATGAAAGAATATAAATGTTATGAGAGAGAGATCAACAGAAAGCTTTGTGGCGTTCAAAGGAATAGGAGGCGACATTGGGTAATGTTTGATAGACATGGTGATATTTGAGGGGTAGAAATCATGATGTGTCCAGTTTGAGTAAAATATATCTTCAAATAAGGAAAATACATTAAACTCTTAACTTTGTCAGAGAAAATATCCAAGGTCATCTTGAATCTCCAGATTTGCAAGTATGGTAATGTTTGTGCCAGGCATATGATTTTTGTCTTCTCAAAGCACATTTGTCATGTTTCCTGAGTGTTATCCTCATGTAGCAAGTTAACCACATTTTCAACTGCAGTGACAAGTTTGATATCTTATCTAGTGAGCTATTTTCATGTTAGCTAGAATAGTTCCTGAAAAAAGTTTTAGCTTTACAAACTGGGTGTTTTTGCTTATTCTTTTTGTTGTGAACTCATTTACATGACAGATGAAGCCATCCTTGGACCAGATATTAGGTTGACCAAAAACTTTGATCAGGTTTTCCATAAGGTCTTATATTCTAATATTTTTAATTTATCCAATAATTTTGTTTTCTGGCTAAAAGGTATCATATCCTTAAATCCTTTTACTGTCTTCATTTAACAAGTCCCCCCCTCTTCACATGATTCTGAGGCTTACAAAAATTTGAGAACCATTGAAGTAAACAGTTCAAATTCCTGCCACCAGCATAATTACAAATTTTACAAGTCACAAAACTTCCAGGTTAATTGCTCACAAAGAGTGAAAATTGAGGCTGCCAGAATTTACTTACTGTATGAAGAAGAGAAAGCAGAGTGATGAGAACATAGGAAAATGAGCACTTTCATTTACTCAGGAGGTGGTATACATTGGTTAAGTAAGTAATAGTGCATGGTTAAATTATGGTACACATATATAATAAAATATTGTGCAGCTTTGAAAAAGAAAAAAGTAAATCTGTATGAGTTAACGTTTTAAAAAGCTCAAAAGATAGTAATTAGGGGAAAAAAGCAAGGTGTAGGACAGTTGTAGTTCCAGAAAAGATATACATGTATGTGCTTGTTATTGGAACTTCTTGAGAAACTATACCAGGAGCTGTTGATGGTTGTTGCTGGTGACAGTCGAACTTGGGAGGGTGAGACTATGGAGGAAACCTTCAACTTTATCATCCTTTAATGTTTCATAATGTTTGAAGTAACATGAGCATTTATTTTATTTATTTTTTTAAAACTGGTTAATGAATAGCAATAACATTTTAAAAGGTGTGTGTTGGACCACATTGTAGAAACATCTCCATTATCAGGTATTTGTAAATAATTTGCTAAAGATCCCTTGAGCTTGTTTTTTTTTTTTAATTTTTTAATAAATAACATCTGGAATGTGTTTTAATATGAATAATCTGGTAGCTGAGATACACTAAATTAGCATTGCTAGATCAGAAGGAGAAGAGTGTAGGAGAAGAGAGAATAATTTTCCCTCCACCTTTCTAAATTCTCCACTGGGGACCCCATAGCAAGACAAACTAACAAGAGAGAAACTAACAAGCTCACTAACATGTACAATACCAAGGGAAAGTGAGTAACTCCTGGATGGCTTAGAATTATACCATCTGAAGCTAAAGGCAAAAAGAAGAGTGTAGAAGAGGTGTGGAGGAAGTGAAGTTGATAAACCTGACCTAGGTTGATACTCAGATTGAAGTGCATTCTCCATTGATAGATTTCTTGTGCTTTAATCATCTTCTCTTCCTCGTACAAAGGGCGATGCAGATGGAGATTTCTTTTATTAAAAAATACAAATTTCCCTTGGTGGTTTAGTCGCTAAGTTGTGTCCGACTCTTGCAACCCCTTGGACTGTAGCCTGCCAGGCTCCTCTGTTCCTTGGTATCTCTAGGCAAGAATGCTGGATTGGGTTGCCATTTCCTTCTCCAGGGAATCTTCCCGACTCAGGAATTGAACCCAGGCCTCCTGCATTGCGGGCAGATTCTTTACCAACTGACCTACAAGGGTAATGTCTACTCTGTTTTCTAAGCTTCTCTGTGTCTGCTGTTTCTCTGAAATAATCAGCTCAAAATAATCCTTATGCAAAAAAGGTACACCTTGGGGTGGCAAATCTGCCACCCAGGAGGAGCAGGAATTAAAATAAGCCTGGAGTAAAGAGAATGACTGCTCTCTAGACGGCCATCGGAGCAGCAGAAAGAGGAGGGCTGAAAGTTGACACGTTGCAGAAGTGAAATATATAGGATCTGAAAGGGAGCAGAGTTTGTAACCCCAAAATACGCCTCTGTGGTATCTGGGTTATTTTAGGCTGTTTCTCTGTTGTTGTTTTTTTTTTTAAAGGAAAAAAAACAGCTGACGCGAGAGAAACTCTGAGAAATAAGCAGAAGTTACCCTTTGATAAGAGCAATTTACACTTCTAAGGAAAATTTCCATTTATAGGGTTGTCTCCCTTTCTGTACCAGGAAGAGGGCAATGACTGAGTCTGTTGAAACTCTTGGGCTTCCCAGGTGGCTCAGTAATTTTAAAAAAAATCCACCTGTTGATGTAGGAGAGGCAAGAGATGCGGGTTCGTTCCCTGGAAGATCCCGGGAGGAGGAAATGGCAACCCACTCCTGTATTCTTGCCTGAAAATTCCATGGACAAAGGAGCCTGGCAGGCTGCAGTCCGTGAAGTTGAAAAGAGATGGACACAACTGAGCACATAAACACATAAAAACTCTTAAAAATCTCAACTCCACATAACCATACCTTGTTTATTGAGCTTTGCCTGAAAACCTGGCTTTTCCTTCCCCCGCATCTTTTGTCTTTAGCTAAAGATGGTATGTAGGTGATGTGCTGTGCTTAGCTACTCAGTCGTGTCCGACTGTTTGTGACCCCATGGACTGTAAGCCCCCGGGCTCCTCTGTCCATGGGGATTCACCAGGCAAGAATACTGGAGTGGGTGCCATGCCCTCCTCCAGGGGATCTTCCCAAGCCAGGGATCAAACCCAGATCTCCTGCATTGCAGGTGGAGTCTTTGCCATCTGAGCCACTGATGGCTTGGGTCATTTTGGAAGTTAACTCAGTTTTCTTGGGTATCTCTGATGTATACAGGAAGTATACTGTATATGTTACTAAACTTGTTTTTCTCCTGCTAATCTGTCTTTCATTACAGTGGAGTCTCAGCCAGTAACCTAGAAGGGTAGAGGGAAAATTGTTTTCCCTCCCCCACAGATTTAATAATTTTGCAAAGTGTTTTGGATTATCCTAAATTTTCATAGCTGTTTAAATGTTCCCTATAATTTATTTAAATCATTTCCATGTATTCCTCTTTTACTTGTTTTTAAAATAATTATTGAATTAAGCATACAGAGAATCTGAAATCCTACTTCAATCTTTATTCTCCTTTTATAGGTTGTAATTTATGTCTTCACATAATAACTTATTTGAAATCTAATGTCATGAACCTTACCTGATAGATAGTGCAGTTGCTCACATGGACTGCAGTACACCAGGTCTCCCTGTCCATCACCAGCTCCTGGAGTTTACCCAAACTCATGTCCATTGCGTCGGTGATGTTGTCCCACCATCTCATCCTCTGTTGTCCCCTTCTCCTCCCGCCTTCAATCTTTCCGAGCATCAGGGTCTTTTCAAATAAGTCAGTTCTTCACATCAGGTGGCCAAAGTATTGGTGTTTCAGCTTCAACATCAGTCCTTCCAGTGAACACTCAGGACTGATCTCCTTCAGGATGAACTGGTTGGATCTCCTTGCAGTCCAAGGGACTCTCAAGGGTCTTCTCCAATACCACAGTTCAAAAGCATTAATTCTTTGGCGCTCAGCTTTCTTTATAGTCCAACTCTCACATCCATACATGACTACTGGAAAAACCATAGCCTTGACTAGACAGACCTTTGTTGGCAAAGTAATGTCTCTGCTTTTTAATATGCTGTCTAGATGGTCCCCCCTTAAAAATAACAGCGATCAGGGAACTCATGCAATTCTGCTTTTCTGCCAGCAGGTGGCAGACTTCCCCTCTCATGGCACAGTGCTTCATTTCTAAATTACCTTTCTTGTTAATGCACTTTTATGTTTACTCTTTGTTGCTTTAACCTGAAGTGAAACAGAAGGTACCACCCCCACAACGTGCCATTTTGGTGTGTGAAATATTTGGCGTTGAAGGCAGTCAAGACGCAGCCGACTCAAGAAAAGCTTTTTACCTACTCCTTACCTGCATAAAAATTGAGAAAGGGGTCCTCCACCGTGAGAGAGCTAAAGATCACAGTTTTCATCTGGGACATTTCCCTACAGAGAGGGACAAATGTCTGCTTACCAAACGTTTGATCTTCCCTCTTCCTGGGAATTGCCTTCCTCCCCTTTGAAGCCCCAGACCCCTGCCTGTTTCTCAGCTCAGCATTGTATAATATATAAGCCTTGATCAATTGCCTGGCTGTCTTTGGGGCTCATATCTTTGTGGAGGCTCTTGTAGCTACGAAATTAATTTTTTCTGTTAATCTTTCTTTCTGGTACGGGGGATCTCGCAGGAACCTAGAAGGGTAGAGAGAAAATTATTTTTCCTCTCCTAAAAACTATTAAGCTTTGAAATTTAAGCCAAGTAAGACAGTATTTTGCTATTACAGATGTAAATACCATTTGTCTCCCTTTTTCCAATATGTGTTCTTCGTTTTCAAGGTGCTAATAGGTTAGAGTTGTTTAGCAGTTGAGGAGAGTTGCTCAATGTGTTTGGCAAGTTCCTGCTTGTAATTAGGTGGAAGTAGATGATCACAGGTTTAACATGATGTGGGTTCCTGCAAGATACTTCCTGCCTCTGTTGTATTTCCTTTGAAGACTTGTCATGGTACAGCCTTCTCATTTACCTTACCTCAGATGTCCTACTCGGAGTCTGGGTTCAAAGTAACACCATCAACAAAAATAATAATAGTTGTGTTATTATACAGTCTTCCCCCATGAACAGTTTGTCAGTTCATCTCAATTTCTTCAGTCACACTTTTAGCGTTCAGAGGGAATGAAACACGTGATCAATTTTAATATAGGGAGATAGGAAAAACTTGAGAACCTAGCCTAGCTTTATAGCATAGTGAAATGTTACAAAGAAGAAACCCACCAAAGTTCTCTAAGATAAAAAGGGACTACACCAGCATTAGAACTAGGAATTAATTAGAGACTGAGTTGCATTTGGCTTAGTTTGGCACTGTCTTATGATCTTGTATGTCCAGATAGTGCCAAACTATTTTTGCCACATGCTAGTTATTCAGTAAATGTTAATTCTTCTATCTTCTTCCTTCTATAAATAAAGCTATTCTTTTCCCATCTTGATTTTAGACATGATGTTTTCATGTAGTATGTTCATACTAAGTAATGCATTTAAAAATTATCTCTAATTTTATTTGATAACAGTATTTTATTTGAGACCTCAGATTTGGAGATTAAAAACTGAATGGTTTTATTATATCATACATCTTTCTCAGAGTTAAAAATATTAAAAAGAATGAGAGATGTACAGCATTATGCCAAATTTTGAGCAACGTTTTTTAATCTGCATTCCTGCTGTCATCTTTGTAGATGGTTCAGCTGGCCTGGGAAGCACACGTGGAGGATTGGCACATACCATCACGTCATTTTCAGTTAATTTCACTATAATTGTACAAGAAGTATGAGTTACTATAAAGGATAAAGCTACATGCGTTTGACTCACTTTTGAGTCCCCTCTAGTATACTTACAGTAAGCACAGGTCTTGATCATTATAGATTTAATTAACTCATGGGGTCTATACCATGTGTGGATTTCCAGTCATTTGATTCAGCTTTAGGGGAGTTTTGATGATTGACTCATGAATGCCTGAATTACAATTAAGCTTTTTATAAGGAATTTCTCCATTTTTAAATTATTTGCCTATTTTATACTTAATCTCCCATTGATTCTTCCTCTTTTTATTTCTGAGATACTTTATGCTGATATAAAATTAGTATATCTAGATGAGGGGGGAAAAAAAGTAATCTGCAATTTTCACCAACCAAAAAAAACCCATATTTTAGTAAATGTACTCCTTTCTCTTTCCATGCATATAACTGTTAAGTATCATTTTTCCCATGGGGTCATAGTTGATAACATTGTTTTTAAAAAGATGATTCACTTGTTAATTTATTTCTTAATAACAAACACCCTTATTTTAATATTATGTTACTTCAGTATTATATATGAATATCATCAATTATTTAGCAAGTTCTTCATTGTTGAGCGTTTAGCTTGTTTTTCGTTTTCTGTTATGATAAATAATGGATCAGTGAACATTCTTGTAGCATCTATGCCTGTCCGTGACTGTTTAAATGGAATTGCTGGAGCAAAGCCTTTTGAGTGTGCTGCCAGGTTACCCTCTGGAAAGGTTATACCAAGTTATATTTTCACCAACAGTATATCCAAGTACCTAGCTCCATGTTTTCCTGGAAGTAGGTATCTTTTTTTTCCTCATCTTTGCCAAATGATAGCTTTTTAAAAACAATGTTTCTATTACTTTTGAAATTAAACTTTTAAAATACTTGACCATTTATTTTCTTCTTTGCTGAATCATCAGTTCTTTGTCTTAATTTGCAAGAATTTTTATAAAATGCTTTTGGCCACGAGAGTATGTTAGAAATACATTTTTCAAGTTTTTTTCTTTTAATTTCACTTCCATTTTTGAGTTGCTAAATATAACCCTGCTTTTCATACCTTTGTGCTAATTCTTTATAGAATGTTTTGCTGACCTTAATTTGCACGTAAGTCCTCATTTACACATTATGACTTCATTTTATAGCCAGGGTAGGAAAATATAGCATGTTGTTTAGTTTGTATAGCTTACTCACTAATTTATTCTCCCACTCATGGAATGAGGAAGGCTACTGAAGAAAAAATAGTAAAATATTATGATTTTGTCCCAGTAGATAATTTTCATTTCACTTCATAAATATGACTTAACATATACTGCCCATTGGTTCTAAGAGGTATATAGTAACATTATATACACTTTAACTTTCTTTTATTTTGGACCATATAAGTTTTAAAAAATAGTCTTTATTTTCTTCTAAGTATATTATTCATTACAGAAAATTTAGAAAATACCAAGAATATGAAGAAGAAAATATAGTCATTTGTGACCCTGTCATTTCTCTTTGATAACTATTAATTGATTTTTGGAATATATTTGATTCAGTCACATTAAATGGTTATTATATTAAATTTAGTTTGTTACTGGTTTATTATTTAAACTTTTATATGTTTATTCAAAGTGAAATTAGGTATGTTTTCTCTATTTGTCTCTTTCTGAGAGACTTTTGTCTTAGAGTTTTATACTAGTTAGTTCAGAAAAGAAATTGGATTGTCATTTCATGTGTTATAGTTTATCTGGCATGGAGCTATCTGTTAAAGTTTGAAAGAGCTCACAAATACAAAACTGACCACAAAGCTTTTTAAAGGCCACTTTCTACCAAACTTATTTTTATAAGTTCTGATAAGCAACTGTTCCACTGTTGGTTTTGTTTTGGTTTGATTTGGTTAGTTAAAGTATAGCTGTGTTAGTTTCTGGTGTACAGCAAGGTGATTCAGACGTATTTTTATAGATATTCTTTTTCAGATTCTTTTCTATTATAGTTAGTTACAAGATACTGAATGTAGTTCCCTGTACTATACAGTAGGACCTTGTTTATTTTATACGTAGTATAAAATTAGCTTTTCTGCTAATCTCAGACTTCTGATTTATCCCTTCTCCCACCCCTTTCCCTTTTGACAACCACAAGCTTGGTTTCTGTGTCACACATTTCATACTGAATGTAATATATGCTATCAAGAGGCTTCCCAGGTGGTGCAGGGGTTAAGAATCTGCGTGCCAACGCAGGAGATGCAGGTTTGATCCCTGGGCTGGGAAGATCCCCTGGAGAAGGAAAAAGCAACGCACTCCAGTATTCTTGCCTGGAAAATTCCATGGACAGAGGAGCCTGTGGCACTACAGTCCATGGCATGCAAAAGTCAGGCATGACTGAGCGACTGAGCACACATACGTTATCAAAACTTTTCTAAGTTACTTGGTTTCCTGGGTTATTACTATTCAAAGAAGTTTTCAGGGGGTTCTAGTTTATGTTTTCTTCTACTTGAAGAGAAGTTGCTCAGTCATGTCCAACTCTTTGCAACCCCATGGACTGTAGCCTACCAGGTTCCACCGTCCATGGGATTTTCCAGGCAAGAATACTGGAGTGGGTTGCCATTTTCTTCTGCTTATAAACTTTTAAAAACTAAAGTTATCAACCACTGATATCATCCATTTAATTTTAAATAATTCTTTGTTATAAGTTATTAGTTTATAAACTTGAATCTCTTTCAATAATTTTCTTCATTGTTTTCTTACCTTATTATTTTTTGAGTTTGTTTAGCATAGCTGAAAGAAGGGATAGTAAGTTCATTCTTTGTACTCTCCTTTTAGGTGTGCTGGATATAATACACCAATAATAAAAGCCATTAGTAGCATAACTGTTTCTTACCATTTTTAATAGAACCCACACCAAACTAGTAATCCCAAGCAATACTGTTTCCTTTCAACATATAGAATACCAACTGTGTGATGTGGAAAGAGTCCAAAATTAAAACAAAAGTTTTTCTTGCTGTTACATTTCAGGCGCAGAAATTTAGACATAATAAAACGGGAACATCAATTTCAGTGCTGAGCATCTTGAATGTTTACTACTATTAATAGTACATTTGAGAGGAGAGGAAGGAAGAACGACTTCCTTCATTATGGTATTGTCTTACACACAGTTTTCTTGAACTTGACCTACTTATTACAACATAATGTCATTTCCTCTAAAGGAGTTTACAGAATTTATTACTTTTTAAGTGAAAAAATAAAAAGATATAGACTATGTTCAAAAACTTCATTTGAGTTTCTGAATATTAAGTTCCTCAATCCTAGATTGTTGCATAGAGTTTTTAAGAAATGCATTGAGACCAGACCCATGGGTTTTCTGCAGTTGGTGTATATGTGTGTGAATTCATAAATGCAGCAATAAGCTGTGCTAACAGTCACCAAATAGGATATGTTTTTGAAATTACTTTAAACAAGAATAAAACTTATAGGAAAATCTTTATTTACTGTTCATTTTCCCAGCATGTAGCAGTTATTTTCAGCTCTGTTTTTGCTCATTAAATATTTTAAGCCATATTCATATAAACATTTATATCATTTATTTCAGTTACCCTGTTGAAGTTAGTTGACTCGTTTTTTTCAGAGAAGTTTTGATAGAAGTCAGATACCTAGACAGGTGTTTTGCATGTTTAAAAAAATGGTCTTGCTGTTTACATCATGCAACAATTATCAGGAACAAGTTTTGCAAGAGTCCTTATAGAGAGGATTACATCTCATCTATGAATTGTCTTCCTTATATGACTTTATTGCTTGGTTTGGAATAACTTCCTAGGGTGTCAGTCAAGTTCAGGGTGAAGTTTAAAAATACATTACATAGAGGAATGATAATTGGATTATGATAAACTTTAGTTAAGTCATAGGCTGGATTATTGAGAAATAACTGTATACCACAGGTTTTATGTGGGATTATGAAGTGTTTTTTTTCATATACAACTGTTAATTAATGCAATACCTTTATTCTCTTTAGTCCCTGACCAAAGAATAAAAATAAAATCAATTAATAAGTTATTAAGATTTAAATGGATAGATTTTCTCTGGACTTTGTTTTTTTCTTATTTCACAACTTTTGATGGCAAAGTATGCAGTGATCATTTTTAGCTTTTCAAGTTAATTGAAAATTGACAACATCTAAACATTGTAACCAGTTATTCAGAAGTACAAATGAATACCCCTTTCTATAGTGATAAAGACAGCCAGTTGGCAGTGTTATAAGGGGAGAAAAATCTGCCAAATATTTGACTCCTGCATGATTCTTTGCTCTTTGGTATATCAGTTTCAGGTTTAGAGTTTCATTAGGAGTGGTATGAGTAATTACTGTTTCTACGACAGTGAATAAAGAAACTCCCAGGCAACAAGGCCCAGTCATTGTGTCCAGAGATGAAAGTCCACTGTGTGCTGTTAAAAGAGTCTGCCTTTATGACTTTATGACTTTTTCCTGGATCTGTTAAATCTCCTCTCAAAAAAAAAAAAAGATCCTAGAGCTATTTGAAACAAAATTCATTTTCTTTCATTCAGTATTTTGCGTCTATTCTTCTTCCTTTTTTCTGGCAAGTTTCAAAACATTGTTCTTATTGATACACATCTTTAGTCCTCTCATGTAAGTGTTATGCTGATATTATTTCCTAGAAACAGTGCTGATGTAGTAAGAAAAAAAAGTCTCCCAGGTCATCTATGTAAGTAATAAGTGACTTCTCCCAGATCTTAGATTCCTAGTCTATAATGAAAAGGAAAGTATTATCTTTCTGTTAGGGTTTTAATGATTAAATTACGCAGGCATACCTCGTTTTACATATTGCATTTTTTACAAATTCAAGGTTTGTGGCAATTCTACATCAAGCAAGTCTGTTGGCACCATTTTCCCAACAGCATTTACTCACTTTGTGTCTCACATTTTGGTAATTCTTGCAGTGTTTCAAACTTTTTCACTGTTACTGTATCTGTTATGGTAGTCTGTAATCAGTGAACTTTGATGTTACTGTTGCAAAAAAATTCTGACTTGCTGGAGGCTCAGGTGATTAGCACTTTTTAGCAGTAAATTATTTTTAAATTAAGGTATATAAATTGTTTTTTTAGACATAGAGGGACACCTCACCAGACATACAATCCCATCCCCATGGCATATACTCACCTACTGGATGGAATTCAAAGGCAGACATTGTCTTCTACATACAGTCAGGAAACAATACTCATGTTTTGTCTCTTCTCTACTCTCCTTAGAGTAACGGGACAGAACACCAAAAGAGCCAAAGCCATCTATCCCTTAGAGACCAGAATACCCCTCTTGATAAGAAACTAGCCATCTTGGTTCTCATGCTGTATTTTGTTTTGTTTTAGGGTCAACTGGCTGAATTCTCTGCTTTAGAAATATTCTTCAAAATAATCCATCCATGTGATGTTGACTGGTTCTGATTTTTTTTTAAACTTTCTTTTCTGATTATGGACATGATTGGGTCAACTACTATAACATTTTAATAAGCCATTTTTCCCCCAAGGAACTCATTTATTTTATAAAGCTCAGAAAATAAAAATGGCCCTTTACTTCCATTACTGATACTATCTTTTGTGTTCTACTTTAGATTTTCCTGTGCTTATTTAAAGATTTTCCCCCCAAAATTGGACTCTGGCTATCGATACTCTCACAACTCCTTTCACTCAATAATAGATCATGTATATCACAGTTTATCTGTAAATATTGATCTCACAGAGCAGTACTGTGTATTGATTTACAGGCATGGATTCTGAAGTCACAGAAACCTGAGTTTGAATCCATTTCTGCCATTTGCCAGCTATGAGGATAATAGTAGCCCACACCTTCTCAGGTTATAAGATGAGATGAGATGAGGTATGTCAAGTGCTTAAAAGTGTCTGGCACTCAGTAAACATACAGTAGGTTGTAACTATTTATAGTAATCATCTTTGAGAACTGTATAATTTTTACGTGTATGCCACAATTTATTCACCTCCCTTGTATCAATAAACATTTAGATACTGGGCATTTAAGGTGTTTACAGTTTCCCAGTATTATAAAGCAACTCTGCCATATACATCCTTACAACTAAATCTTCATACACTGCCCTATGTCCTTAGGGTAAAGTCCTTAGGACATAAAGTTGGTCTGTACAAAGGGAATGTGTATTTCTAAAGCTTTTAATAGTATTTCTAAATTCCCCTCCTAAAAGGTTGTGGAACTCCAACTCCATCATTTTTTGTTGTTTTCCTTGGAGATGAAGAAGGAAATGGCAACCCACTCCAGTATACTTGCCTAGAAAATCCCATGGATGGAGGAGCCTGGTGGGCTACAGTCCATGGGGTCGCAAAGAGTCGGACACGACTGAGTGACTTCACTTTCACTTTGGAGATGATGCGTTTGGAGTGATCTTTTAAAAAGGTATCTTTAAAATTCTTGTCAGTGCTAAGCATTTTAATATATTAGAGGACAGTTTAGTCAACACATTCATACATAGAACAGAGGTGTTTTCAGAATGGATCACCTAGCTGCCCTTAGGCCTCCATTGTTGTTGTTGAGCCGCTTAAGTGTCTGACTCCTGCAACCACTTGGACTGTAGCCCACCAGGCTCCCCTGTCCATGGGATTTCCCAGACAAGAATACTGGCGTGGGTTGCCATTTCCTTCTCCAGGGGATCTTCCCAACCCAGGGATCAAACCTGTGTCTCCTGCATTGACAGGTGGGTTCTCTACCACTGAGCCACCAGGGAAGTCCTGAGCCTCCATTACTAGAATATAAAAGATTATCCTCTAAGAGGAATATTATGTTGTCAATCTTCTCATCTTATTAAAATAAGATAGTAATGCCAAATTTTTAACATTTGGTAGATATCAAGTTTGGGTAATTTGTTAGTGGCCTTTTTTAAAAAACAACTTTTAAAATTTTTTGTATCATTTGTAGTACAGAGTGCTGCTTCACAAAGTTTGATTACTGAAATGTTATGTTGGTTCAGGTTCCTTTGAGTATAGATGTGAAAAGGCTAGTATACAAACTTATTTACATGAGTGTAGCATAGCCCTGTTCCTAATGATAAAGCTTCCCAGAGCCAGTAACATAACTTATCTATTAGGCCCTGCCACATGGTATTAGCATATTTAATCCTACGACTCAGGTTAAAAACAAGACTGATTTCTCTTTAAAGGTTAAAAATATTTATCTTCACAACGGTTTGCTTTCATTTCCAGCAGGAAAGGAGCTTTTTCAATTTCTTAACCATAAAAATTAATTTTCATTCTGTTCAGATTTTTTAGTAGATCTGTGCATGGTCTTGTTGAAATTTACAGTGTAGGAAAATATGGAGAAAAACATAAAAATCACTTTAAATCCCACTACCCTGCAATGAAGATTGTTAACAACTTAGCACACTTTAATGCAAATATTCTTTTTCACATGTCTTACACGAGCTAATCGTTTTAAAACTGTAAAATACACATGACAGAGTTTACCCTTTTAACTGTTTTTAAGTGTACAGTTCAGCAGCATTAAGTGTATTGACATTGTTATGAAACCACCACCACTGCTGCCGTCCATCTCCAGAACACTTTCCGTCTTCCAAATTGAAACTCTGTACCTGTTGAGCAATAGCTCCCTGCTCTCCCCTCCCCCAGCCCTGGCAAACAGGACCTGATCTTTTTCACTTTGTATTAAAATATAATATTCGTACAGAGAAGTACACATACTACAAGTGCGCCGACAATTGAATCACACGATGAGGAAGAGGGTGTTTTCAAGTCTTAAAACTATTGAGGTTCCTCTTTTCTTTGCAGAGCAAGTTGGCGGTGCTCTAATAGTACAAATTTACCTTCTCTTTCTTAACTGCCGCATTATTTTATTTGATCCTGTTCTGTAGACTGGTGACTAGTGCAGAGCTAGCAAGCCTGTCACCCAGAGCATAATAAAGCACTGTGTAGTAATGCGTCACAAGACTGATTTTGCATAGAGCATATTAGCCAAGGCTTCTGGGACCGCCCTCAGCTGCACCTTGTGCTATATTAGTACTCCTCAGACAGGAAGAATTTTCTTTTGCTGCTGTAGCTTGTCCGGTTACTTTACAGGGTAAGTGTCTACAGTTCATATAAACAGTGAGTTTCTCTTGTTGAACTTCATCTGATTCTTAACTTGATTCTGTATCTTGTTGAAATTTTAGGCATTTAAAAATCCAAATTAAATTAAAATAGAACGATCCTGTGTAACACAAAACTTTTTTATAGTTTGCAAAGATGTGAATATGGAGAACTTTGCAGTGTCTTGGGTCTCAGAAATTCTAATTTGTAGGATCTAATTTTAAGAACATCTTGTTTCACGCATTGATATTAAGAAAAAGCCATGTACCCTCAGAAATCTCTTCAGGGGGAAGAAAAAATCTAATTTTGTTGTTCATTTAGTTGTTGTGTGACTCAGTTTTGCTGATAGCCACGTGATTTGTGTACCTAGGATTAGGAATTTTTTATTATTGCTAATAATAAAGATAATTAATTTTTATTTTGTGCCTATAAGCTTTAACCAGGATATCATGGAATGGCTTTATATTAGTTATGTTTTATAAATTGATAAAAGCTGGATTACTGTCTGTAAGGATTAAAACATACTGTATGATGAAAATTAAGATTCAAACATATACATTACCATCGATTCAAACATATGTATTACTATAAGAGCCTAGAATGTTGTGGTTAACTGAGATTTAAATAATTGAATTGCCTTATCTTTTATGTTAGCTAATGCAGCAGACCACTTCTTAAAGGTGGTTTACTTGGTTTTTATTGGCAGTCTGTGTCCAAGCCCTGCATCCCCGGATATTGTTTACTACCTATGCCTTTGTTGTAGGACAAACTCAAGGACAGAATAACTCAAGAGTTTTCTGAGGGTAATCAGTATAAATTATCTATTTTCCCTGTGCCTTGGTTTTCTTATCTTGAAAAACACGATTAGGTAGTAGGGCAGAGGAGGTGTGGAGGATAGATGAATAAACTCTAAGCTCTGAAATTGGGTATTTTCATAAGTATCTATAATATTCTGAGAAGCCACGTTTTGCTATTTAAGAAAATTGGTATAAATTTCCAATTTTTAAATAGCTAAGCTTTGAAATCTGTTTTCTTCTACCTTCTTTTACTCTCCCACCTTTTGCTATTCAGTTTCATTTTTGTTTTATGTTTGTATCAAGAGACAGTTTCACTTTCCAGTTGGTACTTTTTGTTGTTGCTATTTTTTTACTGCTGCCTTGAAAATCTAATTAGGGAGAATTCTTTAAATGCCCCCCAAGAAACTGATTTTATAATGTTTTATAAATAATGAATTTATAGTTCGATTTTCCATGTGCTGATCACCCTAAGTGTCATTATTAAAAACCCACGCTTAGGACAAGTGATGTATGTTGCCAGAGATATGCAGTAAGATTTTTAGGACTATTACTGATACCCTGTCATATTGTAGTAATACATACCTTTTCTTATATAAGTAGTATACAGTTTATCATTCAAAATTTCATTACTTTATTGTATAGTTTAAATGTTTCTGAAAGTAGCAAACTTAAAGCAGAAATCACAGCTTTTTAAGCTAATAATATCAATAAATTTTAATATTTTTTCACTTTCCTATAAGACAGTCAAGAGGGGCTTTAAAAGTATTCAATTTACATTCAGATACTTTAAAACTGTATAAAGGCAAGTCAGATTTTTCACTTGATATAGACATTTTCACTCATTGATTTATAAATAACTTCAAAGGGTAAAGATAATCATCTCAGAATGAAATACCACAATACCTAAAACTTGTCAGTTCTCAAGTTTATGCTATTCAAGTGAAGTTCTTACCTCTCGCTTCAGTCTTTAGCCTTGTCCTACATATTCCTTGTAACGAACACTGTTACAGTAGAGACTTTAAACTCATAGCAAAAGAACACAAAGTAATTATTTTTCCAGTTTCCACATTTTCCAGTCCACATTTAAAGATTCCAAATACTTTGAAACTTCAAAACTTTCTTTGGAGTTCATAGTTCAAGGGTAATATTTTCTATTTTTGAACAAGTCTTCTGCGCTCGATTTGTTTTTTTTCAGCAACTCTTCTCTTGAAGCATCTGCAACAGATGACTGCTGGCAAAGTAAGCCAGAACTTTATATACCAAGTATAGGTTTACAAGCCTATTGGTTTAAAAATACTCTGCCCTCATTTTCAGTGTCGTCCTTAGAATACTGCCAGAATGCTGACATTTATACCTTAGTCTGTACACTTCTGTAATGATAGTGATTTTTCTATTAGGACTGTAGTATCACTTGTGTGAGATTATCTGTGAATAAGGATAAATTCTGGTCAGATTGCCATTGAGGACTAGGAAGAATGAAATATTGTCACTTGAAATTTTTGTAGTATCTAGTAAGCTATTGAGGTTTGCTTAGTCCTAAAGTTGGCCTTTATTTATTATCAGATCAAATTTCTGATCACTCTTTGTTTACATTTGTATTTTGTTTAAATAAAATTAATGAAGAGATCATGAGAAAGATGATTAACTCTTTTACCTACTAACACTGGCTTTTTTTTTTCCCCCTTTCCTTTTCTACTGAACGTGAATGAAAGCTCCAAAAAGAGCCATAGTTGAGGATGGAGAGTGGAGAGAAACTGGGTCTGCTGGGCTACACATAACAAAAGATTTTAGATGCCCAGATAGTAAAATGTATTCTTCACTGCTTGAATTGTTTTCTTTTAGGTTTTTCAAATGTGTCAGAATACGTGATTTTTTTAATATAAGCTTCACTTTGACTTTTTCACATTCTCCTTCCTCTTTTTCAAGCTAATAAAATGGTTTTATTTAAATAGTGCCTTCTGAGAAATCTAGAAACCCTTTTCAGATATTAAACATTGAAGAAAAGCCATAAGCATTTCATAGTTTATATTTTGGATTCCATAAATGAAGAAACAGACTTGCCAGGTAATTTCAATGACAATATTTTTCACATGTGAAAAAATGGAGGTATCCTACTATTTAAATATTGTTTATCAATATTTAAGATATTTAAAATATCATCAATTATAAGATCATTTAAGATGCCATCAATTATAAGATCATCAACTTACTAGCAGCCCTTCTGAGAGGTGTGGGAAATACTTTTTCAGGAAAGATATTTCCCAGTTTTATGTACTTTAAATGAAATAGGAGGTGGGTTTTAGAATTTGAGAATTTTTTTTATATCTGCTACACATGTTTTAATTATAAAGAACATTCATCTAATGTTCAACTTCTGTTACCAGAGTCTAAGAAAAAGTCAGTTTTTCCTCTCAGCTAACTTACCCTTTTTAAGTAGTGCTTTCATTATAAAATTTTGCTTATCTGGAATAAAGTGAAAGTAGAGTCATTGAAGAGCAAAAATAAATAATCTTCCTTAAGATTTATACTGCAAAAATGAAACTTAGTATAATAAGATGTCTTATCCAAAACCCTTAAATGATCATTCAGTTAAACACTATCACTTACCTGTTTTGTGCCAGACACTATGCTAGATTCAAACACAAGTCAAATCTTAGTCACAGCATTTTACAAAATTAAAGATTTTAATATGAGAAAGTTGAATAAATTTGACTTCCGTGGATTATGTTTCTCCTTACATTCTGTTTGTATATTTCTTCACTGATTCAGGATTAATAATGCATAATTTTCCCACAAACTTCGTCCTTACATGTAGAGAAGATGTTGATAAAGTACTCATGCAATACAACATTTTTTTCCAAATATATACTTCACTTTAACTCTTTATTCAAATCTTATTAAACCATATAAGTTCTTATAGGAGAGCTGCAAGTTCTCCATACAAAATTTTTAGCCCCAAAGTTTGTCAGATAGAGTAATATCTTTGCTGAGCTTCTTAGGAAAGAAAAAAGCTGCCTTCAATAACTTAGTATTGCTGTCAAACCAAAAGTGTATTAACGTACAGGAAGAGCCTGAAATGTATGTGTGTCACGTGTACCTTTTTTCTCTCTCTTTTACTGTGACATCACCTGGGAAAATCCAGAAGATTGGATAATCAAGAAATGCTTAATCAAGATTCTGCTGTACATGTGAAAATGGTGGGTATTTGAATATTTCCAGTTCCATTTATTAATGGTGAATCTGCACCACTTTTACCTCTGTCTTTAACCAGATAATTAATTATGGGACTGTAACTTTACACAGATCTTTCTTCACAATGTTAGACACACAACAGAATTTCAAATACTTGTTGAATTGAATTTCCTTGGAATTTTTTTTTGCTTGAAATATAATGTGCACTAAAATGTTTTTCAGCAGATAAAATGATTACCCCATTTCTTTTTGTGCTAAATTTTCCTTGCTCAGTAACAGCACAGTTATACAACATGAGATCTTTCATCTTAGGCCTCTGAGTTAAAATTTTAACTAATTTAACTAAGCATTTAACTAATTTTTTAAAACTTTTTGAACAGCAGTAGCTTTCATTGCATTATAGACATTAGGATGAGGTAGGGAAAATACAGGCTTTGGCTTCAGAACTGGCTTCAAATCTTAACTCAGTCCTTATTAGCTGTGACACCCTTGAATGCAGGCAACCATCTCACCTTTAAGAAATACACATGAAACCACCAGCCTCCTGTTGTCCTTGTTCATATCTTTTCCCAGCTTTATTAAGATGTAATTAACAAATAAAATTATAAGATATTTAAAGTGTCCAATGTGAATATTTGATATGCGTATACATTGTGAAAGTTTACCCCCTTTAGTTACCATATCCATGACTTCACAAACCTACCTTTTTTTTTTTGAAGAATATTTGAGTTATACTTTGGGGTAAATTTCAATTATATAATAATAATCACCATGTTATACATTATATCCTCAGACCTTATTTATCTTATAATTGACGTGTCCTTATACATATTTAATGAAAAAGTATATATAAAGTACTTTAAAAGCACATGGTAAGCACTCAGTGAATGTTAATCTCCTATATTATGTTAGTGTTTTATGAAAGTAGGATTTATTTGTAAATGTGGGGGAAATTATGTCTATCCTTATTCAGTCACAAAATTTTAAAAATCACTATTTCTTTCTCTCTTTTAAAGAGGACAGCTGCCCCATGATCTCTTTCCTATCTTCTCTTTCTGTTCTTTTTGTTCTTCCTTTTCTCTATTTTTTCATGCTTTTTCTTTCTAATTTTCTTTTTCTGGTCTGAACCTATAAACCAGAACTTAGCATGCAAGCAGCTTTGTGTCAACATTAGTAAATCTCTTGTTTCATTTAACTTTCCTCATCCACTGTGTGATGGGAGGTTAAAATTTATTCAGAGTGCTGATTAAGCTTGTCAGCAGTGTACTTAGAGCTCTTAGGATGAAGCATATGAAATTGCTGATTCTTTAATACATGAAATAACAGTCCAATGTTGGCAGTTTTATATAGTTCAGTCTAATACTTGAACATGATCTTTGCATCTATTGCATGATTGGCATTTGATTTATTGATACTGAGCATAAGTATCTCTGAATTAAGTCAGACTAAACTCATTTTTTTGCTTGAGTTGATTTTTTTTTTTATGAAAATGAATACAAGTGATATAAAAAATCCTACCATATAATTTGTTGTTACCAGGATCCTAGGACCTTCTACCATGTGTCTCCTTTAGAAGCAAGTTGCAGTGTAGTTGGGGCTTCCTTGGTAGCTCAGCTGGTAAAGAATCCACCTGCAATGCAGGAGACCCCAGTTCGATTCCTGGGTCAGGAAGATCCCCTGGAGGAGGGCATGGCAACCCACTCCAGTATTCTTGCCTGGAGAGTCCCCATGGACAGAGGAGCTTGGCGGGCTACAGTCCATGGGGTCGCAGAGTGGAACACAACTGAGAGGCTAAGCACAGCAGAGCAATGTAGGTAACTTACAAAAGCACTGTGGAAGGAAAACAAGCCTTTTGAGATGATAGATGTTTAAATAATTTTCATTATAGTCTGGATTTATATAATTTTTACCTTTGGTGTGCTCTTCTAAAAAATTGATAACATCTTTTTAAGTTGCCAGCTGTACCCTCAAGTTCTAGGAAAACAGAGCTATTTATCCTTTTCCCACATGAGACCCTGTACACCTCCCCAGTCTCAGCACACCCAAATCCTGCTTCTCTCCAGAAGCCCAGCTCCATGGGTCTCCCTCCTTTGACCCCAGCAGAAGTAACCTTAGTTTCTTCTTTTTCTCTTGTATTGTATGTGGACATCTTGACAGTGTTTTTATTATTTGGATTATTTGTATTACAATCCATGTTAGAGAAGATGAATTTGAGTATAAGATGTATATCTTACTCAAATTTCTGTATCTCTTACAGGGTTGCTTAACAGACTGCCTTACACTTAATGACTATATGGTAAATGAAGGAAAGAATTTGGCCTACACTACTTTAATGTGGAGACAGGCCAGATATGTGGTAGGCAGGAGAGACGGCTATCAGTCAAATTTTGCAGTGCTTAATCTTCAAAATAAAGCAAGAATCATCTAGGTGCATGAGTGAATAAATGTACCAGTCTGCATAGGTGGCTTTAAAAATCTATACTTTTTATGTCATCACACAAAAATTGTATTGCCCACTCCTTGGTACCCGTAATAAAGACTTCTGTTTGTACCATATTTGACCACTGGAAAACAAAGGAAAAATATTTTCATTGAGAGCTTCAGACAGAGATTAAGTAATTCAAACTCATTTTTATGTGAGCTATGTTTAGAAATACACAGGTTGACATCATTAGGACAGTTTTGTGACTACCGGGCCGTATATTATCTCAGTGTAGCCACGAGATAGTATCAAATAATCACATTATTTGTTCACAAATACTATGAACAAAACTGTATAACTTTGATATCAATTTCTTTAGAAATCATACCTTCTGAATATGGAAGTAGACTAATAATTAGGAGTTCATTTCATCTGTACAAGTACAGTATATTTAAGATTAGCCAGAATAAATGTATTTTAGGTTTTCCTTAGTTATCTTTAGCATTGATTCAGCTTAGGCTCTCATCAGCCAGAATACCCTGATTCTTGTCAGGAAAGCTTTGCTCCTTCCCCAGCATTTTACATTATGACCTTATAAAATGAATTTGTTTTCTTTTGCTCATAAATGATGGAAATTTTTAGTCCCTTATTTATTTTTCATAGCATTGTATTATAATCAAACTGGGAAGTTTTCAAACAATTTAAAATAACTTGCCCTTCAAATTTCAAGTATCATTATTTTATGTACCACGAAACAGGTGGGTGTATTGTGTCCAAGAGGACTATGAGGGAGGGATTTGAGGGGGTAGCAGAAGTATGTGACATGTGATGAAGTGCATACTCCTGTATTCTGCTTCATAGTGTTCTGATATTCTGATATTCATTGATACATTTCATAGAGTAAATTCTATTTCTTAGGCTGTATTCTAAAATATTTGAGTAAAATGTCTAAATGTCTAACATCTCAAGTTTTTGAGAAGTATTCATCATATATTTCAGTAATATTATATGTGTACTGTGAAAAGGGGAGATATGGTGTTTTACTGTATAATCCAAGGCAAATATAATTTTTATATTTCTTATACCTGTGTCCTCCACCCTCTTGTGTTCTCTGGAAACAGTAGCTGCCCTTTCATCTGTCTTCACCACTCTTATTTCACTGTGGTACTGTTTGGGTATTCACTACTCATTTATCTGAAAATGAATGGTTTTATGTTGTGCAGAAGCAGGAATATGAACTCCTCTAGCCACTAGTTCTCTTTATTTTCACTGTAAAATAAACCAATCTAATAGTTGATAGCCTAGCAGAAACCAGCCTAATTAGAAGTCCTGTTTAAATATGGCTGTTTAAAATCAAATGTATTGTAGGATGTGATTGCTTGAGGCAGGACATCTTCCTTAGTATGGACACACTGAAACAAAATTTCTCATTTTTTTGGTGAAAATAGAGTAAGTAACATATGCCCTCTGTTGCTTTCAGTAATGGGTTAGTTATTAAATAAAGCATATGCTGTTTATTATGCGTCTTCCAGTTAAGGCAGATGTAAGAGCAGAATTTGATTAGGGGATCAATTTACTCGCTAAGGTATTTGTAAGGGAGCATCAGAAGTGACAGCACTAATTCCTAAAATTCAACAGAAAAAGAGTATGAGTATCATATCTCTAGTTTCTTATGTCTGATACAATGTAGACACATGGTAAGTATTTATAAAATGAATGGGTGTTAATGAATGAAAAAACAGGAATATAGGAGCAAGTGCCTATTGATTTTTCTCATGTTTAAAAAAATCACAATAAAGTAAATAGTGATTTATTTCAGTTCAGTTCAGTCGCTCAGTCATGTCCAACTCTTTGCAACCCCCTGGACTGCAGCACACCAGGCTTCCCTGTCCATCACCAACTCCGGGGGCTTGCTCAGACTCATGTCCATCTAGTCGGTGATGCCATCTAACCATTTCATCCTCTGTCATCCCCTTCTCCTCCTGCCTTCAATCTTTCCCAGGATCAGGGTCTTTTCCAAGGAGTCAGTTTTTCATATCAGGTGGCCAAAATTTTGGAGTTTCAGCTTCAGCATCAGTCCTTCCAATGAATATTCAGGACAGATTTCCTTTAGGATTGACTGGTTTGATCTCCTTGCATTTATTTAGATGATTTAAATAACCTCTATTCTTTTGAAACACTTTAAAGTCCATTTAAGTTAAAAGGATCACTGTATGAAGGTTAATTGTATTGCAGGTTACCCTCCCACCCTATTTAAGTATGGCTTTTTGAAATTAAGTATATTATAAATTCAGGTCTTTCATTCATGAAGAAAAATTTAATGTTCCTACTTCTGTTTCCTGTCCACTTCTGTATTCATCCTCCAATCTCAGGAAGACATGTTAACTTTTTTCTGATTTTCTGATTTTGTCCAAGGGACAGCTTGGAACCTAACAGATTTACCTGGTCAGATTCTCTTATAGCCGAGATACAAGGCCTGGGGAATTTTTCATAACTGTGTCAATAACACACATGAAATATGTTAATATTGGAGATAGCACACATATAATAATAGAATATAAAATAAAGTTTACTGGATACAAGCCACTGTAGAATCTTAATTTGAGGTTCAGTTATTGTCTTTTTGTACTTGGAGCTGACTATTAAATGACTCATAGTTTCCTCCCCCA
This sequence comes from Bos taurus, assembly GCF_002263795.3. Classification (NCBI taxonomy): domain Eukaryota; kingdom Metazoa; phylum Chordata; class Mammalia; order Artiodactyla; family Bovidae; genus Bos; species Bos taurus. Next base: position 63,797,435 of record NC_037331.1, read on the forward strand.
AGTCTTCTTTGTGCTAATTTTACTCTGATCAGTTTCATTCTCTCTGTGACATGGTAGAAAAAATAAGCTGTTTACATAATGTTAAACTGTTGAGCAAAACTAAAGCCTGCATAAACCAGCCTAAGTAGCAGCCTCAGCCCAGGTGGTCTAATATTTAGTAGTAATCTTAATTTGGAATAAATCCATTATAAAATTTATGTCAATAACAATGAAGTTTGGGGGGGTAGAGTACAATAAAGGAGTAAAGATCTTGAAGCAGCCTTTCAAATTAAATACATTGATATTAATTTCAGAAAGCCAGATGCAAAAGTATATAATGTGAATGAGATAAACTATGTGCATATACATGCATGTTGCAATCATAGAAATGAAATTAATGGAAAACATTAAAATGCTTACTTGTTTAGCTTTGGGCAGTATAATTACAAGCAATTTTTCTTTTTTATACTTCTGTTTTTTTCTGTTGTGAACATGCATGACTTTTATAATTAGAAAAATTGCATTTTCTGATAGTGTATTTCAAATGTAGTTTTGTCTTAATCTTCTAGATAGAAATAACTGATGTGCTTTAAAATGTTTTGGCTAGATAAATGGCAATTTGTTATGGTGGTTTGCTTTTTTTAAAATAATGCCTCAACAGTTTTACATCTTTAAATAATATAAGCTTTTTTATATTACTTTGCTTGGTATCAAAGAAACCTGGGGGAAAATAAATTAAAAATAGTTAATTCATTTATTTGATTCTTAGATGCCAGAAATCCAGAAAAATTCAGTTCACATCAAGAACCCTACAAGAGTAGAAGAAATCATCTGTGGTCTTATCAAAGGAGGAGCTGCTAAACTTCAGGTGAATCATTATCAAGAAGCCTTTAGCATTAAACCTCTATCTTTCATTTTCAAGCAGACTCATTGATTTTATGTCTTGCTACAATCTGAATAAAGAAAGCTTAGATAGACAAGCTTTCCCTGTCCTTTTGGAATGTAAAATCTAAGAGATGTATCTGGAATTGGTCTAAAATACGCAGAATACCCCACTGGAAACAACAAAAGTTAATAACCTTGAAATAATTTTAGCTTTTCTTTAATATTAAGTGCTCAGCTAACTAGTACTATGCATTAAGTATTAAACCATCTTAAGTAAACTGATTAACTATGATTAATAATCTTTAAAATGTGGACAGTTTCAAGGTGTTCTTTTAATATAATAAATCACAGTAGTCAAAGTAATGTGTAACTATTAGAAGATAGCTAATTTTTCTAATTCTTTTTTTAAAGGAATGTTTTACATGTAAGTTAAATAATCTGGATATTCACTAAAAACGTATTCCCTTTTTTAAACATTTCTGAAAAAACTATTTAGCCCAGTCTCCTAAGTTTCAAGAGCTGGTAAACTATTGCTGTGTCTCATTCCTTCATTCATTGGTTTAGTTTATTTAAACAGACAAATCAAGAACGCACAGTTTCAATAACTAGAAGCATGGCATAGTTTATTTCCACTGCACTTCTGTACACTGACCAAGGAGGTTGAAATTGTGCAATGTTTTATTGCTATCGGAAATAGTAACCGTATTGCCTGCAGTTTCAAATTCCTATACTGATTAGTCAGATTTTATTTGGGACTGTGCTGGGGTACTTAAGGTTCACCCTGTAGTTAAGGAAATTCTCAAGACTTGACATATGAACTCCTTTAGGAAACTCAGTGTAGACAGAATAGCCTCCAGTGGAGGGCAGGGCCAGACACTCTAGAGGAGTCTCATTCTTCTAGAAAATGTGCAGTAAGTGTCTGGCCTTGGTGGCTGTGATTTCATAATGCCTTTTCCCCTTTTCTTATAGATAATAACAGACTTTGATATGACACTGAGTCGATTTTCCTACAAAGGAAAAAGATGCCCATCATGTCATAGTAAGTGTGGCATTCATAAATAGATTCACAAAAGTAATCATTAAGTTCCTTTTTTAACCTGTGTTATCTGAGATTTCTTGTGATTTTTTCTTCTTTATGGACATTGAAAGTGAGAGGGGTCTTCTTTTTTTATTATATTTTGAGGATTTGTTTTCCCCATGTTACATAAATGGCTATTTTCCTGTACAGTTTTGGTTGCAAGAGGAATGAAGACTTCTGAAATTTTCTCTCCAAATGTGGTCTATTTATTCAGGAAATATTTAAATGAATTTAAACTTTGAAATAGCCTAAAGAAACAGATTTATCAAATACTTTGTGTTTTCTAGGAATGTTATTAAATTTTTGTGTCATTGATAAGTAAAAGAGTGAGTTACTAAATAAACAGCAACTTAAAATGTGTTGCTGGAATAATATACCTTTTTTGTTTTCCAAACTTGGAAGTGAATTTTTAAAATAATACTCCTCAACCTGACAACCAGAGATATTAGCCTTCTCTTACTTACTGTTGGAACATGTGTAATTTGAGAAATCATTGATAAATTTATTTTAAAAACCACTAAAAATTACACCCTTTGGCCCAATAATTTTTCTCTGGGAAATTTCTAAGTAATCCCAAATGTCAGGAAAAAGCTTTAGATCTAAGCTTTAGCTTTTAAAATCATTAGATTTTCTGGGAATGCCATGTGGATTATAACACTAAGACCAGAAGTTGTAATGATCATGCTTCTTGACCGGGCATTTAACAATAGTAAGTTATTTATATTACTGGTAGCATCAGTCAGAGTATTTCTTTTCTTTTTTTATCTTTTAATTGAAGTACAGTTGATTTACAGTGTTATGTTAATTTCTCCTCCACAGCAAAGTACTCAGTTATACACATATATATATTCTTTTTAGTATTATTTTCCATTATGGTTTATCCCTGGATATTGCATATAGTTCAGAGTATTTTTTTAATGCCTAGTTTGCTTTCTTTCTTTAGATGTCATTGACAACTGTAAGCTAATCACAGATGAATGTCGAGAAAAGGTAAAGACTAACTGTAATCCAGGGTTACTCAAAGACGTCATTACCTTTTTGCTGAGAATTTTTTCAGGTTCATTCACACAAACAAGAATAGATGCAAAAGTTCTTATAGCCATATCTGGCACAGAGTAAACACTCAATAGATCTTAGGCTTATTGTATGGATTATATGCTCCCAACTTATTTTAACAAAAAAAAGTAATAACTTTTTAATAATAAAACTTTCATGAGAAACTTTTAAACTGATTACCAAAATAGTCTGATGTCCTTACATTACTGCAGAATTAAAACAAAAATATTGTGATGGAAACTCCCTGGTGATCCAATGGTTAGGATTTTGTGTTTCCAATGGAAGGAGCAGAGGTTTAGTCCCTGGTCAGGGAACTAAGATCCACAAGCCTTGCAAGCAAAAAAAGAAAAAAGTACTGTGGTTTTATGTATTTTGTTCCCTTAAATTGATAGGAAACTGCCTCAGTTCTCTGTTTTCCTTGAGTAGGTTTCTGCCTATGTCTATTTTAACAAGACTCCAAATATGAATCAAATTTAATACCTTCATAAGAGAACAAAAGATTTTTTTGTAGTGATAATTTGATTATTTCAGGTCACTGAATTACTGACCTGAAAGTAAGGTAACTTCTTGTAGATATGTTTGAAAGCGAAAGTGAAGTTGCTCAGTTGTGTCTGACTGTTTGCGACCCCATGGACTGCAGCGTACCACGCTCCTCTGTCCATGGGATTTTCCAGGCAAGAGTACTGGAGTAGGGTGCCATTTAGTTACATGTAAACTAAGATCAACAGAGATCACTTCAGCGGACATATGCATTGGCTAGGCATGATCTTCACCATATAAAGCAGCGTGTGGAAAACATTTGTTTACATTGCTTTGTTTTCTATTAGACTAAGCAGCTTAATGACAACTCTGTAATCTTAATGATTAAATTATTTACTTATTTCTAGTTACTGCAACTAAAGGAAAAATATTATGCTATTGAAGTTGATCCTCTTCTTACTATAGAAGAGAAGTACCCTTATATAGTAGAATGGTAAGTGTGCATTGGGTGATGGGAGGGTTAAAAATATAAAATAACATTACAGTTACAACTAATGGTTTATTTTTCCCCTGTACTGTACATAAATAGATTCATAAATTAGCCAGTGAGTTAGAGCAGTGATTAAATATGACAGCATGAACTCTGATTCTCTAATCACTGCAGCAATCTAGAATTTGTTTTAAGATGAAGATCAGTGAGAATAAATTTAAAGTCATACCCTCAAGCCTTAAATTAAAAACAATTTTTTTTAAGTATATGTGGCTGAATGTGCAAAGAAAAAGAATTAGGATTTAAGTTAACTCTGAACTCAGTTGAAGCCAGCAGATGACATAGTTACTGAGAAATGTGCTTCTGATGTTGGTCACATTAATTGAAATTGCAGCATTCCAAGCAAATTACAGCGAAAGCAGTGTGTTGAGTCCAGGGAGAATGCTATTTAAAGAAATGTTGACAAACTTAGTCTGTGTCATAGGAGTCCACTAAGACAATCACAGGAATTTGAGGAAGATTTCAAGGAATAGAGATGATGCTTTGATTTCAGAGGCAACAACTTATGGTTTTGGAGTCTTAAGAGAACAGGAATGATGTTACTGGTCTTCATAATCCCGTTACCTAACCTGAATACCTTGCACACTTAATCAGTGTCTATGGTATGAAGCACTGAAAAGAGATTAGATTTACTTTACTTACCTGTCCATAAAAGGAATTGAATCTAGACTTGGAAGGCTTATACCAACTTATTTCAACATGATAAAAGAAAGGACTGTTCCGCAATTAGACTTTTCTAGCAATGGTATAAGCTTCCTTGGGAGAATGAGCTCACTAAAAAGATGGGAGCTGATGCAGGGAAGAAGGTCACCTAGGAATATTATAGATGGATTTTTAGATATCAGCTATAGAGCTTCTGAAGGCTTATTATACTGAGATGCTGTAATTATAGGTGGTTTTATGTAATTACAGAGCACCCATATATAAAACTTTCCATAGCAAGAATTTTCTCTTTCTCACTAGGCAATTTAGGCTACTCATGAAAATTTAGATTACAAACAGGTGGGAAAAAATGGCTTTGCTATTCATTCTTACTGCTGTCAGAGAAGTGATTATGCCTTCCTAGCTTCAATTCAGTTCTTCTCTGTAGACTAAAGAAAGATTTACAACTAGTATCCTTTCATTATCTAATTAACATTAAAACTAAACCAGAGTTTGAGAACTGGGAAATATGATAAGAACATGCGTATCACATTTTGAGACACATGGGGTATACATTCATTAGTGATGAACTTAAATCTCTAAAATTTAACTTCAAAATTACAATGAATGAAGTACTTATTTTCTCATGCAGAAGAACATTTTTAATAAAGATAATAGTGTTCAGTTCAGTTCAGTCGCTCAGTCGTGTCCCACTCTTTGCAACCCCATGAACCGTAGCATGCCAGGCCTCCCTGTCCATCACCAACTCCTGGAGTTTACCCAAACTCATGTCCGTTGAGTTGGTGATGCCATTCAGCCATCTTATCCTCTGTCGTCCCCTTTTTCTCCTGCCCTCAACCCTTCCCAGCATCAGGGTATTTTCAGATGAATCAGCTCTTCGCATCAGGTGGCCAAAGTAATGGAGTTTCATCTTCAACATCAGTCCTTCCAATGAACACCCAGGACTGATCTCCTTTAGGATGGACTGGTTGGATCTCCTTGCAGTCCAAGGGACTCTCAGGAGTCTTCTCCAACACCACAGTTCAAAAGCATCAATTCTTCGGTGCTCAGCTTTCCTTATAGTCCAACTCTCACATCCATACATGACCACTGGGAAAACCATAGCCTTGACTAGATGGACCTTTGTTGACAAAGTAATATCTCTGCTTTTTAATATGCTGTCTAGGTTGGTCATAACTTTCCTTCCAAGGAGTGTCTCTTAATTTCCTGGCTGCAATCACCATCTGCAGTGATTTTGGAGCCCCCAAAAATAAAGTCAGCCACTGTTTCCCCATCTATTTGCCATGAAGTGATGGGACCGGATGCCATGATCTTAGTTTTCTGAATGTTGAGCTTTAAGCCAACTTTTTCACTCTCCTTTTTCACTTTCATCAAGAGGCTTTTTAGTTCTTCACTTTCTGCTATAAGGGTGGTATCATCTGCATATCTGTGGTTACTGATATTTCTCCTGGCAATCTTGATTCCAACTTGTGCTTCTTCTAGCCCAGTGTTTCTCATGATGTACTCTGCATATAAGTTAAATAAGCAGGGTGACAATATACAGCCTTGACGTACTCCTTTTCCTATTAGGAACCAGTCTGTTGTTCCATGTCCAGTTCTAACTGTTGCTTCCTGACCTGCATAGGTTTCTCAAGAGGCAGGTCAGGTGGTCTGGTATTCCCATCTCTTTCAGAATTTTCCACAGTTTATTGTGATCCACACAGTCCAAGGCTTTGGCATAGTCAATAAAGCAGAAATAGATGTTTTTCTGGAACTCTCTTGCTTTTTCCATGATCCAATAATAGTCTTACTTTGCCTTAATTGATATTCTCCTTTTCTTTGATAATTTGACATTCTCTTTATACTTTCCAGGTATACTAAATCACATAGTTTGCTTGTTGAACAGGCTTTACCAAAAGCCAAACTTAAAGAAATTGTGGAAGAATCTGACATTATGCTCAAGTAAGTTTCTTAGATGTTTTGTTGTTAATTGTCTACAGACTTGAACTACTGTCATATATTTATTCACATGTGTTTTTTAATTAAGGCAATCTATAACAATGTTATGTATAAAAACATATCCAAAATATGCCACTTGGTGAGATAAAGAATTTAGAATAACAGATCATTTCAAGGCTAAAAATTTATGAAACCATGATCCTTTTGAAATGTTTTATCAAAATACTTTTGAAAGACATGATTATGAAAGGAAGGTTTATAAATCAACTTGAAAAGGATTTTAAACTTATAATTGTTGCTGTTACATGATCTGTTTTCTGAATTCTCAGACTCCCTTGAAAACTACTATTTCCAGGAAGGGTGAATATGTTTTAGCAGATAATAAAAACATTTGTAATCATGAATTATATAAACATTTTTAAGTTAATTTCAGTACTCTTGACCACCTCTTAAATTTTTCCACTTGATAGGCAAATATGATGATGCTTTTTTTTTTTTTTTTATGATACTACATTTTAAGGTGATCTGCTTCTAAGGAGGAAAGCATTAAATTGTCATAAAGAGTGTGAGGACAGCTAGTAAGTATTCCTTTGTAGGCAACTTAATTCTATAGTCCATTAAGAGTGAAGTAAGTTTTGATTTTAAGATCAAGACATTACCTGTAGCTGCCAGATCTTAGGTAAGAGAGATGCCAGATGTAAAGAGAATACAGCTGAGTTCCTGCCGCTCTGCTTTTCCTATGATAGAGAATAGATGAACAAGATGGCAAGCAGGAGCTCTTCTAGCTCACCATTTGTGGGTTTTTCAAGGTGTGGTTCATCTATTTGCTGTTAAATGGTATACATAGTGAACTGTAGATTTATGTCCATATTCCAAGTAAGTCTAAAATCATCTAATTTGTACTTAGAATTTACTGAAAGTAGGATAAAAAGTTAACCAGATTGAAAAACTTGTATTAGTATCATCATAGACATCAATAACAGCCCTCTTGGGTAGTATTTTGAAATGAGAATATAAATGAGCCATAGAACCAAGTAGAACTATTTCACTTTTTTAACATCTAGGTGAAAAGGAGATATATCTTGCTTTTTAACACTCAGTTCCCACCTCCATCTTACAGGGAAGGATATGAGAATTTCTTTGATAAGCTGCAACAATACGGTATTCCTGTGTTCATATTTTCGGCTGGTATCGGTGATGTGCTAGAGGAAGTTATCCGTCAAGCTGGTGTATATTACCCAAATGTCAAAGTGGTGTCCAACTTCATGGATTTTGATGACAATGTAAGAATATCAAATCATTCTTATAATTTTAATATCAGAAAATATTTTAATCATGTAAATATATTTTAATTTACTCTTTAGTGTATTATATATTTGTTAAATTAGGCCAACTTGGTGGGCCTTCTATGGGACTTATCTCTCCACGGGTATGTCTGTGTCCATGTTTTAAAGTAATATACCCTTCTTAAACTTTGTTCCTGAAGCTGCAATCTAAGAAGTAGTAAAACTTCTTTAAATTTAATGCAGCAATTCTGAACATTTAACATCTATAGATAGATAAAAAGTGAATTAGAACTGATGTTATTGAATGAGTTCTAAGAAAGACAATATATTATGATAAACTTAAGATGAAACTGTTTAGGTTGGAAACAAATGAAAAGTAAAAACTGGGTTTTCAGCACATTGTGTTTAACATGTGAAGTGGTCTCTAGAAAGTCACTAACTTCTCAGAGCCCTTTTTACCTATCATGAATGTGAAAATACAAAAAGTAGAATTTGCAGAACCTATTAAAAGGATTTATATTTTTCACAGGGGCTGCTCAAAGGATTTAAAGGAGAACTAATTCATGTGTTTAACAAACATGATGGTTCCTTGAAGAATACAGAATATTTCAATCAACTAAAAAACAATAGCAACATAATTCTCCTGGGAGACTCCCAAGGGGACTTAAAAATGGCAGATGGAGTAGCCAATGTGGAACACATCCTGAAAATTGGGTATCTAAATGATAGAGTAAGTATACAGATCTGTCATTTAATTTTAAGAAAAAAAAATTTAGGATGAAACTTGTAGAAAGTTGTTACCACAGGTACCTGAGAAAGTAGTTATTTTAAAGACATTTCAGTTGCTCTTTATCCCTTCACTTTGATGATGATTAAAGGACTTGACATGCACATACGCATGCTGTAGGTTTTGGTGGGGAGGGAGAGTATACCTTCTCAGTGAGGCATCTCTGGCCTTTCCCCACTGGAAACTGGTATCATTCCCTAATCAGAAGAATCAAAAATGTCTCTAGATATTGCCAAATATTCCTTGGGCACTCTCTTCCCAGTTGAGAACCATTGGGCTAGAGAGAAATTATTTTGGAAGAAAAACCAAAGTTTAGAAACTTTCTGTGTCAATGAATTAAAAAAAACTTTTAAAGTATTCATATCAAAGCTTTTACGAAAACAAATTAAGTTACTACATTTTACCCAAAAGATGTAATGTAAATAGTGAGATTTATACTGAGATTATTTACTTCTCCTCCCTGCATGTTAATTTTTGTGACTTTTTTTTTGATTGTTGATTAGGTGGATGAGCTTTTAGAAAAGTACATGGACTCTTATGATATTGTTCTAGTAAAAGATGAATCACTGGATGTAGCCAACTCTATCTTACAGAAGATTCTATAAACAACCATTCTTCAAGAAGACCTCTCGCCCGTGGGTGCAATTGATGAAAGAGCTGCTCATCTGTTCATCTGGCTAAAAGACTTTTTTTATTTATAATATATTCTTGCTCCTGAAGTTTTTCCTCTGTATTACTGAAGTATTTTCAGATTTGTTGAATCCATCAACTGGAAGTTCCTATTTCTCCACCTCTCTCAACACACTCCTCACTATATATTTTTTAACAGATTTTAAAAAATTCTTAGAGCTAAAATTGGAAAAATAACTCCCTAAATTTCCAGAATGACTTTTGTAGCTTAATGTTATTATGACATTTTCGAGGAATCTTTTTATATTGGGAAAGTTTGTAGAAGTTTTAAAAGTTTTATGAAATGATGAAATAATGTGCATGATTTTAAGTGTTGTCATTTTTATAATTTGGGTGAATTACGCTGATGGTATTAATCATCTCCTAAAACTTATGTTTAGTTCTTTTGTTTGGTAAAAATCAGTATTTACCAAAAAATATTGGTACTTGATGTTTGAAAAATATCCATTGGTATCGACATGTCACTAATTATTACAGAATGTTCTATATCAAAGCACTGACGATAAACATGAAATGAAAAACCTTTGTAATTCTGTCAAGACTATTATTATTCATTAGCAAAGCCTGCCATGATTTTCTTGCATATATGTGTGATATATGAATCCTGATATCTTTGTCATAGTGCCTACTTATTTCAGATTTATACACTATAAGAATAAAAAAGATTTTTACAGAGAAAATTTAATTTGCCCTTCAGAAAATAGTGGGGCCTGGGAAAATTGTTTTCCCCCTGTGAAAATATTAGTAAAAGAGGTACTTTATTGTACATCTCAGTGTTTCACAAACAGCCATAGGCAGAAAAAATGTCGCTGGGTCTCATGGTGACTAAAATAGCGTACTTCAGCATTAGGAACCAGTATGCTTCTCTGCAGCCTGACTTTCCATTCCAAATTTTGGCTGCCCTGTAATTGGTTTACACAAGGCTAAGTCTTGCCATTGTGATAAATTTGATCCTGACCCTAGCCCTTGAACTGCAGTCTGTGAGCAACTAGTTGGTGTTCTTAGCATCTGAGCCATGATACAGACAAAGCATGTCCAGCTGGTTCTGATATCCAGTATGGGCAGTAATGTCTAGTCCAGTCATACGTGGTAGAGAGGCAAGGTCTTGTGATGCAAACCTTTTTCCTGCATCCCATCTGTATTCTCCATCACTGCTTCTCTTTTTTATAATAAACAATGAAACAAAGCACACAGTGGCAGAAAGTAGACGGTCCCCACTTAGGTATTTCCAGAATGGAACTCAACACCAAGCTTCTTGCTTTAAAGCAGATAGCATGGCATGTGTGTGCATGCTAAATCGCTTCAGTCGTGTCCTACTCCATGACTCCATGGACAGTAGCCCACCAGGTTCCTTTGTCCATGAGATTCTCCACGCAAGAATACTGCAGTGGGTTACCATGCCCTCCTCCAGGGGATCTTCCCCGCCCAGGGATTGAATCCCAGTCTCTTTGTCTCCTGCATTGGCAGGCAGGTTCTTTACCACTAGTGCCATCTGGGAAGCCCATGGCATGGGGGCAGGGTGGGGTGTCAATTACCTGGAGGACTTTTTCACATAGAAAAAATTGGGACTCCCTTATCAAATGATAGCTCCTTACTCCTGTGTTTGCTATTAGAGCTTGCCATATTGGCTATTTTCCAAAGGAGTTTATAATATGCGTCCACAAACAAGCACACTGTGGTGTAAGTGTAAGGAATACTAAAGTTCTGACCTGCTTTCTTGTCACTGCTCAGTCAGTCACCTCCCTTTAAAATAAAAGCCACAAGAACAGTCTCTACAGCTTCTTCTAGCCACTACCAATTTAGAAATGTCAAGACTTGCTGTGGGGTTAAATGTGTAGGGTGAGAGAGGAGCACTGGCTTGGATGGACGGTGCTGGGAAGGGAGTGGGAATATACACTCTATTTTGGACACACTGAGTTTGGGATGCCTATGAAATGTACAGATGATACCGTAAGTGGACTAGAACTCAGAGAAGAAAATTTGAGTACTGTAAATCTTATCTGCATTTAAATGATATTTAAATAGGGCCACTGTAAGCTGCAAGGAACTCCCCTGCTGCTGCTAAGTCGCTTCAGTCCTGTCCGACTCTGTGCGACCCCAGAGACGGCAGCCCACTAGGCTCCTCCATCCCTGGGAATTCTCCAGGCAAGAACACTGGAGTGGGTTGCCATTTCCTTCTCCAATGCATGAAAATGAAAAGTGAAAGTGAAGTCGCTCAGTCGTGTCCGACCCTCAGCGACCCCATGGACTGCAGCCTACCAGGCTCCTCCGTCCATGGGATTTTCCAGGCAAGAGTACTGGAGTGGGGTGCCATTGCCTTCTCCAGAAACTCCCCTAAACTACTGAAATTCCAACATGAAGGATGACCACACAGTATCAAACACTATTTTGATAATATCCAAAAACAGGAGTAAATAATTGGGAGTAGCATTCTTATTTTATAAAAAAGACTTCAGAGATCCAAGAGAAGAGAAGAAGGCTTCAAAGAAAGCCACTCTGTTCCTAGAAACCTGATATTAAAGTGCTTACATATAATTTTGCAGTCAGGCCAACTTCCCTGACAAAATGACGTATGTTCCGTTAGCAACGGAAAGAATGGAAGTGCCAGGCGGCACTCAATAAGCTAGATTTAGAAAGCTAAATACTGCGTGGTATCATTTATATATGTAGATACAAAAAAATAAAAAAGTTGAAGTCAGAGGGGAGAAAAGGTGATTACCAGGGCCTAGGGGGTGGGGGAAATAAAAGGATACAAACTTTCAACTGTAAGATAAATAAGGTCTGTGAATCCAGTGTATATCATGGTGACTATAGTTGATAGCACTATCATATAGTTGAAATTTGCTGACAGTAGAAGTTAAATGTTCTCTAAAAAAATGTGATGTATATGTTAATTTAAGTTGATGGGAATCCTTTCACAATGTATATTTATGTCAAATCATCACAAACCGTTGAAATGTCTTAAACAGTTTTTTAAATTACACCTCAATAAAGCTAAAAAGTAAAAGCCAATAAGACAAAGACCCAAGAAGAGCCAGTATTTCAGTCTGAATCTAAAGGCCAGAAAAGACCAGTGTTTCAGGTCAGCAGTCAGGCAGGCAGTTTAAACACAAAAACAAATACCAGCTAAAGTTTCCTTCCATTCTTGAAGCTCTAAGGCTCACAGTCCTTAAATTCCCCAGAGAAACTTATTTTTTATTCAGCCAACCTGCTACTGTAGAAAATAGCCAGTGAAGAAATTCAAACAGGACCAGCTAGAGATCTAGGGTAGAGAATAAGCACAAGATATTCATCTCCATGAACATGTGAGTATAAAGATGTTACAAATCAAATGCATTCCAAAGGGCAATTCAACAGATCATTAACCTATCTAGTGCACTCAAGGAATTCTGTTAAATGAAAAAGCTGCGTGACTGTGTGCTCCACAGAGGAGGGTTAAGGAACATTAGTGACGATGGCGGCGGCGGCCGGGAAGGCCATGGGCACCTCTTTCCCCTCCCAAAAGCACACAGAATCCCTGAAGCTGCCTCTGCAAAGAGTAAACCAGGGCCTTCCCTGGTGGTCCAGTAGTTGCAAGTCTACCATGCAATGCAGGGGACACAGGTTTGATCCCTAGTCGGGGAACTAAGACCCCACATGCCACAGAGCAACTGAATTGTGTGCCATAACTAGAGAGGCCGTGGGCTGCCACTAAGACCTGATGCAGCCAAATATTTTTTTTTAAGAGTAAATCAGAACACCAGCCCCGGAGCTCCTTGCCCTCTGGCTTCAGATTGGCTTCAGCTGATGGGAGCAGGACGAAGAAGATGAGTGTTTCCTCTCTCACCACTCTGCCCACTGCCAGCCACAGTTCTGGGGGGTGGCTGTGTCCCTCCACCCACTCCTACCAGGCAGCCCCGCCCAGGCTCCCCCTGACCCTTCAGTCCCAGCATTAGATCGGCTTCCCACTCTTGACACCCAACAGCAGTCATGGGTACCTTGGCATCCTGACTGCACCGCCCCGCCCCAACCCCACCACACTCGTGTAAAGAGTTCTTTCATTCACTTCTCTTCAGACGTCCCACTTGAGTGTATGTTTCCAGCCAAGACCCTGACAGATACACCCCCTTTCTACTGTACAGCAATCTTCCACTTCTTTCAACTCACTCCTGCTGGGTTTTTAACCAAGGGGATTCTGGGGGCATGGCGTATTCTTATGGGAGAAATGGACCTTCAAATAAAACACAAAACCTGATAATTCAATATTTTATATATGAAAAATTCATTTTCCAACATTTGTTCCACTGAATGAGTGCACAGCATTTTCAGGAACTATCTCAGGGCTACATCAGTACAAAATAGTTTAAATTAGTCAAACAAAGTCGCTTCAAAAGGAAAATCATTGGTTACTTCAGGGTGAGTGCCACCACCATGAGGGGACATAGGCAGCAAGGTGGTTACTGCATAACATGACAGGTCAGCAGGCACAGTGTCCTACACAGAGAGGCCCCAGGCCTTAGGGCACTTCCTTCTCCGGGACAGAGGGGTGACAGAAATACATCACTTCGTTTATGCTCACCTGTTGGGATGACATTTCTGTCTTGGCTACAGTGAGATAACTCGAGTGTGGCTGAGCCATCAGCCCTACTTGTATCTATCTGATCGAAGGATTCAGGGCGGGAAGAGAGGGTGCTATGGGATAGAGTGATGAGAATAAGAAAGAGTAAAGCAGACAATCTTACGTGACAAATGCAGAATCAATTTCTCTGCTCATGGTACAACATGCCTTATGTCTGGTCCACTGATTTTCTTTGTAACCTCCAAGTTACCTGGCCAATAGAAGGACAACAAGGTGGGATGTGATTAACCAGAAAAGTGTGTGTGTGTGTGTGTGATTGTGTGTGTGTAGGCATGGTGGAGACGGGCATTACCAGGGGTGTGTGTGTGTGTGTGTGTGTATGTGTAGGCATGGTGGAGACAGGGCATTACCAGGTGTGTGTGTGTGTGTGTGTGTGTGTGTAGGCATGGTGGAGACTGGGCATTACCAGGTGTGTGTGTGTGTGTGTGTGTGTGTGTGTGTGTGTAGGCATGGTGGAGACAGGGCATTACCAGCTGTGTGTGTGTGTAGGCATCGTGGAGACTGGGAATTACCAGGTGTGTGTGTGTGTGTTTAGGCGTGGTGGAGACTGGGAATTACCAAGTGTGTGTGTGTGTGTGTTTAGGCGTGTTGGAGACTGGGGTTTACCAGGTGTGTGTGTGTGTGTGTAGGCGTGGTGGAGACTGGGATTTACCAGGTGTGTGTGTGTGTGTGTAGGCGTGGTGGAGACTGGGCATTACCAGGTCTTGTATAGGCTGCTAAGAAGTTTCCTGGGGCTGTCTGGGAATGCTGCTGGGACCTGCCCTCTCTTTTCTAGCCACCTGGAGAACACTTTGAAAACACCAGCAAGTTAACATTTTTAATCCTCTTTATGTAGATATCCCAGACACATTTTCCTCTGTTCCCTCCAAGATGATTGCAACTTCTGTATGATGCTGTTTTCCTTTAATAACAAAACCACCCACCCAGAAGGCTCACAAAACAATAGCTGACAATGCAGCACTTTGACTATTCTACACCACCCATGCGAAGGCCCCCGCACTGATTTTATGTAGTGTCACTGGCATCAGCCTAAAATTCTCACCATGAATATCAACCCACCCCGATGTATGTCCCAGGAGCTATGTGATCCGTCGACTACTTGCTGACCATCCCCTTCTGAGAGACCCGCGCACCCTCAGTGCACATTCTGCCACAACAGGGGCTTGGTATCACGCGAGTGGCTCATGGCAGGTTTAGAGTTCATCGTGTTTTGTCTCCTGGTCTTTGAGTTTAAATTCCTCAGCCGTGACCTTCCCATCTCCATTTCGGTCCTGGTTGGTGAACATATTCTTCACGATCATCTCAGCATCGAATCCAGGAGCGAGTTTCCCTTTTCCAGATGCCACCTGGGCATGAATGTACTCTGAGAACTGGAGAGAAAGAGGCAGTACAGACCATGAGACAGGGTAGCCGAAGACACCAAGCTGGAGCCTGAACAAGGCGGTCCTGGGACAGTGGGGTTGGAATTTGAGTCTGAGCCAGCACAACAGACAAAATCTTCTGAGCTATACGATCTAGATTTTTTTCCTCCAGCACTCGTGCTCAGTCGCTTCAGTTGTGTCCAATTCTGTGACCCCATGGACTGTAGCCCACCAGGCTCCTCTGTCCATGGGATTCTCTAGGCAAGAATACTGGAGTGGGTTGCCATGCCCTCCTCCAGGGGATCTTCCTGACCCAGAGGTAGAACCCGTATCTCCTGCATCACCTGCACTGCAAGCAGATTCTTCACCTCTGAGCCACCGGGGATGGCTTTAACCTCTGGATGCAGATTAAAAACCTTGGACAAAATGACTATAGGAGTGCTTAGGTTCCAGGCAGCCAGTACCTAGCAGTCACTGGAACTATCCTGTTTCCCTAAATCAACACTTAGTTTTCCACCTATGACTGATCCCCTAATCATCCTTGCCTCTGAAAATTCATTCATTCATACAATAAAACCTTACTGTCTACTGTATGCTGAGCAGCATTCTAGAGCCTAAAGATTCATCAATAAACAAAACATCCTGCTCTTGTAATTCTAGCATACACTAGTGGAAAAGATACACTATTAAAAAGGAACATTTAGAATATTTTGCAAACACTAAAAAAGGAACATTTAAAAGGTAAGTAAACTACATATTAAGTTAGAAAATAAAATGCTCCAGAGAAAGGAAAGAGTCAGCCAAGTCAGGAAGATCAAGAGTACAGCCAGGGGAATTGGTTTAAGTATCAATTCGGTGGTCAGGGTAAATGCACAGTGCTAAAGAGAAGTGTGTATCGAGGCTTAAAGGAAGTGAGGGAACAAGCCTAGCAGTTACCTAGGGGAAATGTCTGCTGAGCAGAGAACAGCCGGTGCAAAGGCCCCAGGTGGACACATGCCCAGTGTGTTTACAGCACAGCAAAGGGAGAGTCGATGGAAGGAGAGCACAGCGAGCAGGTGGTAGAGGGCTTTGTGGGGCCCTTGGGGGCCACTGCAAAGACTTTGAATATAAAGGCATGTATGATTAGGCCAACAAATACAGCTGTTCTCTTACTGCTCGGCCAGCCCTTGCTTCACCTACACCCTACTCACAAGAAACCCTGCCCCAGCTAGTGATTGCTCTCCTCTTTATGCCAAAACAGCTCCACCTGCTAGTTTATTAAAGGGAAATATCTGCCCTCATGATGGTCTTAACCTGAGGGCCTGTGAGGGTTGTGTCCTAGCTGCTGGTTTCCTTGGTAACTGATGAGCCAACCTGACATTAATTCCCCTATTAATGGTAGCCTTCTTCACCTCCCGGAGAAGGCAATGACACCCCACTCCAGTACTCTTGCCTGGAAAATCCCATGGACAGAGGAGCCTGGTAGGCTGCAGTCCATGGGGTCGCTGAGCGTCAGACATGACTGAGTGACTTCCCTTTCACTTTTCACTTTCATGCATTGGAGAAGGAAATGGCAACCCACCCCAGTGTTCTTGCCTGGAGAATCCCAGGGACGGGGAGCCTGGTGGGCTGCTGTCTCTGGGGTCGCACAGAGTCGGACACGACTGCAGCGACTTAGCAGCAGCAGCAGCCTTCTCCCCCGGGTAGTAAAGGTTCCTGCTATGTCCTATCTGCCATATACTGTGGGGGTGACACTCCAGGACCTTTGCTGCAGACATGGAAGATCCCTGTTCAATAAGTTGTTGATGTCTCTGTCACCATCTCCAGGCTCTTTCTGCAGTCTCCAGGCTGGACAACTACAAGGGTTTGGGGCCTGCGGGATGCTGCCTGATGGGAGGCTTCTGCAGAGTTCTGAGATGAAGCGGGCCCTGTTCCAACTCATGTTTTAGAAGGACCACTCTGGCTGCTGTGAGGGGCAAGGGTGTGAGCAGGAAGACCTCTGCAGAGGTCCAAGTGGGAGGTGATGGACACTGGATTGAGGTGCTATGGAGCGGAGGTGGTGTGAAGTGGTCAAGTTCTGGGTATATTTTCAAGAAAGAGCTAGAATAATTTCCTGATGGATTTAATCTAGCCTGTGAGAGGAATAGGAGAGATGACTGGGTGCTCTCACCTGAGCAACTGGAAGGGAAGTGCTGTCATCGAATGAGATGGGAAAGGCTTTGGGTGAAGCAAGTTTTTGTGGGGATATTGGGGGTTCAGTGAATGACGATGTCAAGTGGGCAGCTGATACCTTAGTGTGAAGAGGACAGAAGACAGGCCCGGAGCTGCCAATCTAGAAGCCATCAGAATGAAGATGATAAAGCCTTAGGATGGGAGGGGGTCACCAAGGGATGATGTCAAGGGGGAGGAGAGCAAAGTTCAGGACTTAGCCTGGGGCCCTCCACTCTGAAAAGCCCTGGGAGAAGCAGCTACCAGTGAGGCAGAAGGAACCTGGGGAAACTGTGAGGTGGAAGCCAGGAAAAGAAGGCATCTCAAAAAGCAAACAGCTGTGCTAAAGCAAGCTTGCGAACTGACCATTGGGTTCAGTGCCTGAGCAAGAAACCAAGTTCAGTGGCGTGGAGGATAAAAACCCAACAGGACTGGGTGTAAAAGAGATTAGGAGGAAAGGAACTGGAGGCAGGAAGGACAGACAACTCTTGAGGCTTCTGCTGTAAAGAAAGCAAAAAAAATAAAAGAAATGGAAAGATGCATTAATAAGGAAAAACAGCAGCATGCTCTTAAGCTAATGGGAATAGTCCAGAAGTTGGGAAAATGTGGATGATAGAAGAGAGAAGGGGAGAAGGCTGGAGCCACATCCTTGAACAAGGAGATGGGAACAGGCAGAGACCTGAAACTCCCCAGAGCTGCGACAAGACAAAGACTCTCTTGCCCAGCTCCACAAAGGGTGTCTCATTCAGGAGAAACAACACAGGATCTAGACGATCAAGACATCTACAAACCACTGGATGGCTGTGCAAACTTGGGCAAGCCATTTACCTTCTCTGTGCACAGCTGTTTTCTTCTGAAAAATAGGGGTGATTACCTGGCTGTCATGAGGGCTAAGCAAGATAATATATGTGAAAAACACTTAGAACCATGCAGGCCGCAGTGAGCACCCAGGAATGAAGAACTGAGTCCAGATCCGTGAGCCGTGGAATCAACCCCTGAACTTCTCAGGGCCTCAGTTTCTTCAAAGAGGAACTGTGAGCTTCGACTTAGAGGACTTAGTGTGTGTGTGTGCAAGCGCCTGACACACGAGCATGCAGTTTACAGATCACAAGGAGCAAGCAGCGGTATCCTCACTCTGAGTGGGTTCACATTCAGGATAGGTGCCCCAGCCCAGGGAGCTTCCCTGAGCTCCTTGGGCCCCACTTGTATTCAACAAGGTCAGTTACCTCTTCCAGGAGGACTTCTCCATCACCATCCTTGTCGATCTCTTCAAAGAGGTTGGCTGACACCTCACCGTTCCATACGAACATGTACCCCTCTGGCAGGCCAGCCACGAGCTCCAGCAGCTCGATGTCAAACACCAGCACGGCACTGCCGGGCACTTCTCCATCTGCCACAGGACAGGGGTGGAGGTGGCATTAACAACAAGGCAGCGAGCATGCCCCTCTGCCCCCTGCCCCAACACCCAGGCTCTGGCTGCCTCATGGAGGGAGGAATCTCTTGGGACAGCAAAAAGTTCAGCCTCAGCAAGTGGTTTTTCCAAACTGTAGGTAGTGAGTCTCAAATCAATTTAAAGAATGAGACCAACTTTTTTTTAAATTAGAGAATAAAATCAGAGTACATTATACATAAAAAGGATAGATACTATTTTATGGAACTTAGTTTTAATCATATAAAACTAAATCTATATGTATTATTGTTGTTGCTCAGTCACTAAGTCATGTCCAACTCTTTGTGACCCCATGGACTGTAGCCCACCAGACTCTTGTATCCGTGGGGTTCTCTAGGTAAGAATACTGGAGTGGTTTGCCTTTCCTTTCTCCAGAGGATCTTCCCGGAGCAGGGATGAAACCCTCAGCTGCTGCACTGGCTGGCAGGTTCTTTACCACTGAGCCACCAGGGAAGCCCATATGTATACATATACGAGGTATAAATTGTATGCTTATACATAACACTAATTGGGAGATAAAATGTAATTCTTACTGTGTCTTGGTGAAAAGAAGTTTAAAAGCAACCAGCAGAGACTACAATGGTACAACTTTTGAATAACTTTAACCACAGAACTTTAAGAATAATACATTATGCCTTAAAATCATGAGCCATAATGTGATTTGTAAACACAAATTCTAGAACAGTATATATAGTATGGGCCCAAAATAACTTAGAAGTATGTGACTATAATAAATGTAATGTGTATTATTTTAAATTATATATTGTAATTAATTATATGTCATGGGAGTATAATCTTACAGGATACATTTTTTTTTAAGTGTTTTTTCTCAGATTGGGGAAAATAGCATAGAGTATATCTTCTCCAACTATTTAAAAAATTTGAAAAAATCAATCCAAAGTGCCTATCACTTCTGTAAATTAGCACTTCCCATCTACTCCATTTCCAAACAGCAAAAGTACAAGAACTGAAAAAGAAGGGGTTCCCGCCAAACCCCATGAGGAGGGTTCATTTTGGCCAAAATCATGAATCAAACCATAATAGCTGTGAGGGCAAATACCACCAGTATTTCCAGAACTTGACACCAATCTTTTCCACAAGGAAATCTTCTTAGATAGCTTCTTAGATAGCATTCCACTGTCCCAGGAAACAGTTTCCCAAGGAAGCGCCGAGCTCATCTGGGAAGCCCTTTCAGTGACATTTCCCACACGTGAGTTTGAAGAGTCAAGGGTTTTTTGTTTTTTTTTTCTCCCACAGAAACCCCTGCTTAATCCCATTAACATGGCACTCACACCAAATTCATGGGGTTTTGAAATAAAAATGCTAAAGACTTGAATAAAAACCACAGCTTTTCTGGGTTGGGGTTTTAAATGGAAGAAGCATATTGTGTTAGAACATCAAAAAGCACAAAATACAAACAATGACCATGTCCCAGATGCCTTTTCTACTACAGACTCACCCACGCCAGCCTCGCCGTAGCCCAGGTGGGGCGGAATGATCACAGTCCGCTTCTCTCCAACGCACATCTCTCTGAGACCCATATCCATTCCCAACACGACCTGTCCAAATCCTAAAACGATGTTATACGTTTTGCCTAAATTCCACCTGAAAATGAAACAGAAGAATCTCTGGTTAGGCCATCAACCCACTGGTACTTGAGCATGTCTTCCTGAGAACATGTCACTTCTGTGATCTTTCTGCCAAAGATACAGAACTCCTGTGGAATCATAAGGACACAAACCCACACTGAGGGACAGTCTGCAAAACAACCAGCCTGTAATCACCAAGTTTCAAGGTGAAAATCAAGGGACGACTGAGGAACTGGTTGAGAGTTTTGGGCATATTGCAATGAATCCTCTTGTTATAAAAGACCTTACAGAACATTTGGCAAAACAAGTGGGATATGCGTAAATACCTGCTAAGTCACTCAGTTTTAGTCAGTGTTCTGAAATTTTAGTCAGAAATTTTCATGAAAATTTTAAAAATATGTAATGTAGTTAAGACCCAGATTTGCATTCAGCAAGACCTGAGTCTGAATCCTGGTTCTGCCGCTTAATTTGACAGAAATATAGTTTTACAGTTTCCTCATCTATAAAATAGAGATAATAACAGCTATTGCACAGGATATTCTAAATAGCAAATAATATGCTTGGCACGGAGGACAGCAAGCATCAGGAGCTCAATAAATGGACAGCCTTGAGAGTGCGACATGCTTGTGCCTGTAACACTCTATGACTCCAGAATAATAACAGTTAACTTGGGCCATGCTTTTAATGAGCCTTGATGCCCAAAATCCCAAGAGAATCCAAATAAAAGTCACCTCAATCAGTACTGAAAGTAAATCTATTTTCAAATTGATGC
The DNA here is from genome assembly GCF_002263795.3 of Bos taurus. Taxonomy (NCBI): domain Eukaryota; kingdom Metazoa; phylum Chordata; class Mammalia; order Artiodactyla; family Bovidae; genus Bos; species Bos taurus. Next base: position 63,818,804 of record NC_037331.1, read on the forward strand.
ATTCCTATCACTTCCTAAAAGCAAACAATGGGAATATTCTTCAAATCCAAAGAAACATCTCCTGGCTATCTTGGTGCCCCCTTGATATCCATCACCAGGTGGTGACAAGGAAGGTACCGCCCCTTTGGTCACCTCCCCTTCTCACGCTTCCTAGCCTCCTGCAGGCGAAGGGCCAAAACAGCATTGGCATCTGTCCCACCTGGGGTGAAAGGGAAACAAAGCCAGTTCCAGAACACTGGACGCCTTGGCCCCAGGCCTGAGGGAGGGCTCGTCCTCTGCCCTACCCCAACACAACCCTCCTTTGTCAGCAGCACAGAGGCGCCCTCACACTGCCTCTCTCCAGGGACCCTGGGCAACTTCCCATGGGACAGTTGGGTTTCAAAATCTTACAGAATATCCAAGAACTCATTGAGTTATCAAATAACAAGTGTTTATTCTTTTCTGAGGCCAGTTTCAACACACATGAAGAAAACCCTCTAAACAAGAAACTTGTTTTTACATGTCATCTCTGAAAACCCAGCTCATTCTTTTCCCTCAAGTCATCCTTTTATTTTTGATTTGCCAGTTTCTGTCTCAGACATTCTCCTCATTCCTTCTGTGTATTCCCGGCTTCCCATTCGCCGCAAGCTTCCTGCTTCCTGCCTACAGGCAGCCCTCTCTGGCTCTCCACCCACGTTCCCCTCTCTCCCTTCCATCACAGACTCTCCCAGTCGCGATCAATGAGCAACAACAGCCGCACCTGCCAAGCTGTTAATAGAGCCCACGTGGGCTTAGGGTGGGGCCAGACCCCATCCTCCAGAAGAAGCTCCTCCCACACACAGGTAAGCCTTCTCCTGCCGCACTTCCCACGACCCTGGTACTCTGAAACTTCCACCCAGGAGAGAACCCGCAGGGCCGCCCAGACACTGCTCTTTCGTGTCAATGTACACGTGACACAAATGACTCTCGTGGTTCAGGATGGAGTCTCTGGGAAGAGGAAGGAGTGTCACGTGGCTCCTGCATGCTCTGTAAGAATATTGTGCATCCGCCAAACAGGCCTCAGAAGCAGGAAATCGGATTCCCCCACCCCACAAGAGACGCATATCCTGATCCACCAAAGAAATTCCTTTGCTCATTTCCCACCCCCACTTCCCCTTTCCAAAGCTGTAGGAGGACCAACAAGAATAGGAATGTCAGCCCCAGCAATGACAGCTGGCCATCGGCCTTACAGGCTGTCCTAACCTTGTTTTCCCATGCACAAGCTCACTGAACCCAGAACAAATGCAAGCCATGCTTCTTCCCCACTGTCCTCCACAAGTTTCTAATCATTAGTGCAGTGAAGTTTGTTGTAAGCTAGATTCTCCTGTAAATCTGGGCCCCAGGAGCTAGAGCATATTTCATTGATTCTGTAATGCACATTTTTTCACATTTTAATTTCTTCTTGATTTGGGATACATCTTACAACAGACATCATGTTGTTATTTTTTGACAGCGTTCTTAGTTTCTTGAGATACATAAAATGATGCTTCTAACAACCAACACATTTTAGATCTGATGAAATACATTAAATGCTTTAGGTCTCAAAGCACCAGAGAGAATGCTCTGAGCAGTATGTCCCTCAAGCTATCCACACCTAGCCACACTCTGTCACCTGAGGCTAGAAGACAAAGGGATGGGTAAGAAGGAGATAAGACCCTCTCCATCTAGAATAAATGCAGTAGCACATATTTATATGAAGCTGTTCTTTCTCCTTAAGACTAAACTTAGGATTCTAAGCCAGGCTCAGTACAAAAATGGATGTACTTATATGGAGACACAAAGAAAGGCTGAAAATGTTTCCTTCCCAAAGAGAATAGCATATTACCTTGGCTCAGATGGTAAAGAATCCGCCTGTAATGCAGGAGACCTGGGTTCGATCCCTGGGTTGGGAAGATCCCCTGGAGAAGGGAACAGCTACCTCCTCCAGTATTCTAGCCTGGAGAATTCCATGGACAGAGGAGTCTGGCAGGCTACAGTCCATGGGGTCGCAGAGTTGGACGTGACTGAGCGACTTTCACTTCCAAAGACAATCTAAAGATTCAGATACATAAGGAGCAAAGCTCCTTTTACCTGCATGATACTAGTATACACTGTTGATTCCTAGTAATATGGTTTTAGATTCATCTCAATTAATATTTATAAAATACTTCCTTTGCGTTCTGTTCTGGGCTAAGTGTAAGGAGTAAAAAGATGAATAAACATGTTGAGTATCTAAGGTGTTCAGACCAGCAACAGTGATAGAAACAAAAACAGCTACAAGGTGTGTGCGAAGCTCAATCTCTCAGTCATGTCCAACTCTAGTGACTCCATGGACTGTAGCCCACCAGGCTCCTCTGTCCATGGGATTTCCCAGGTGAGAATACTGGAGTGCGTTGCCATTTCCTCCTCCAGGGGATCTTCCTGACCCAGGGATCAAAGCCACGTCTCCTGTGTCTCATGCATTGGCAGGCGAATTCTTTACCACTGAGCCACCTGGGAAGCCCCCAACTAAAAGGCAGGTAATACATAAAACATTATGAGACTACAGAAGTGAGAACAGTTGATTCTTCCTAGGAACTAGGCAAAGACCTTGCGAAAAGGGAAGGCACTGAGACCAGGGCAGAGGTTGGCCAGAAGGAAGGATGAACGCGGTGCACATCCTGCACCACGGCACACGGCACCCCTGGGCGGCGGAAGACGGACCTCAGCAGAAGATGAGACTGCTGAGGCAGAACGGAGCAACAAGAGAGCCTCACGTGCCTCCAGAGAGACTCTGGAGCTTGGATTTTATCTGTGGGTTAATTTTTAAAGACAGTAGTTACAAGATCTTTTCAGACAGTTTCAAGGGGACAAGATGAGACCGTTCAGAGGGAACTCTTAGAACAATGTACCGGAGTAGTGATGTACACTTAAGATACACAGTGCAAAGGCATGGAAGCAAAAGCCCTCGATGAGTATCTGGGGACAAGAAAAGGGGGGGCCACGGGAATACCGACTGTTATCCGCCAGGCTCACACCCCACCGATCCCCTGCTGCCCTTACGTGGAATCCAGCAGGGTCCCGTCCAGAAGTGAGGCATTGTAGTGATACTTGAGGTAATCCCCTTTCTTACTCAGCACTGAGCAATCAGGGGGTTTGTAGTGGGAGGTGATGCTGATGGAGTCTGACGGGTTGTGAAAGTCAATCACGTGGATGTCAAACACCAGCACAGCCGAGCCAGGGATGTTCCCTAGAGGACAGACACAGGCAATTAGCATAGTAGCAGCACACCTGACCCCTTGTGTCACCAGGTACTCGTCACAGACCTCAGTGAGAAACGCAGGGACCCAGCTATGTAATCCTAGGGATGCTGGAAGAACAAAGCTAGAAGGGCTGTTAAAATGTAAACTAATTCAGTTTTATAGATGGGGAAACTGAGGCACAGATTTGTCCAGGGTCCACAGTCAGGAGCACAGTTTGGACTAAAAGTCAAGACAGTACACTACTGCCCCATGGAATGGTTAAGCCTGAAAGACTTACAGCTAAGTTCATCAGAGATGAGAAAACTAAAGCTCAGCCAATTAACACTTGCCCCGCTCCTGCTAGAAGAGGTGAGATAAGAAAATCAGTTAGAAAAATAAAATCACTTTAGTGCCCTACCACTGCTCAAGAGAAGCAAAACAACAGTAACTTCATGGGGGGAAGTTCAGTTCAGTCGCTGAGCTGTGTCCAACTCTTTGCGACCCCACAGACTGCAGCACGCCAGGCTTCCCTGTCCATCACCAACTCCCGGAACTTGCTCACACTCATGTCCATTGAGTCAGTGATGCTATCCAACAATCTCATCCTCTGTCATCCCCTTCTCCTCCTGCCTTCAATCTTTCCCAGCATCAGGGTCTTTCCCAGCATCAGCATCATGGGGGAAAATACCTAGCTAAAACTGGCCCATATACACTCCTTAAGATATACACCTAACAGTTCACAAAGTGCTTTATGACACGTCCTGTTCTATACAAAGTTATTACACTTCCACTTTTGAGAACATTATCTCACATCTGTGAATAATGTTTTACACTGTGTGTGTGTGTGTGTGTGTGTGTGCGCGCGCTAAGTCACTTCAGTTGTGTCTGACTCTTTGTGACCCAGTGAACCATAGCCTGCCAGGCTGCTCTGTCCATGGGATACTCCAGGCATGAATACTGGAGTGGGTAGCCATGCTCTTCTCCGGGGGATCTTCTGACCCTGGGATTGAACCCACATCTCTTACATCTCCTGCAATGGCAGGCAGGTCCTTTACCACTAGAGCCACCTGGGAAGCCCATTTTACACTTTACAAAGCATTTTTCACATACATTCTCTTATTAAATCTCTGCAGCAACCTTGTTGGGTAAATATTATCATAAATTCAGGAACAGCAATTCCTGCATGAATTTAATGACCGCTTCTAGGGAGGCATCAGTTGTTAACCACATTTGCCAAATCATTTCAGAATTTAAATGTAAAAGATTTGTAAACAATAATACTTAGAATCAAGAATGTATAATATTTTCATTAGCATTTTGCAGACAAGGAAACCAACTCATATATAACTAGTTCAAGAAAATAACACAGCTATCAACAGAATTCAGTAGAGATACGTGAACATCAACAGCCCCTCCTCACCCCGATCTCCCAACTCCCACCATGTACTTTTCTGTTTTTTGTCTGCTTTCTCTCTAACACATACTTAATGGATAGGTGCTTATTAAGTACCAGGCACTCTTGTAAGTGCTTTAGATGTATTAGTTTATTTAATCTCATTATAATCATATTCCCAACCTACAGATGAGGAAACCGAGGCACAGGTTTAGACACCTGCCCGAAGTTACCAAGGTGTAATTAGAGAAGCTTGTGCGTCCACAGCAGAACACAGGTGCCTGATATTCACTAGTGATGGGGAGTTGCTAACGTGAGCAGTAACAAGATACAGGATCTTTTCCATAGGAACCAGGTACTGCAAACTGCCATAGGAAGGTGCTCAGAAACCAGAGTCAAGGGCCGCTCTCTGCAGGAAACAGGACATGCTAACAGGGGTGAGTGGCTGTGGAGCCATCTCAGTGGTTTCTCAATCTTGGTTATCCCTTACAATCGACTGGGAATGAACCTTGAAAACATTATGCTCTGACACAGAAAGACAAATATTGTATGTTTTCAATTATGTGAGACACTTGGAATAGACAAACTCGTGGAGACAGAAAGTAGAATGACGGTTCACGTGGGCTGGAGGGAGAGAGGGTAATGGAGAGTTTGGGATGATGGAAAAGTTCTGGGTATGTTGATGGTTATACCACATTGTGAATAAATTCAATGGCACAGAACTGTAAACTTTTAAAAGTGTTTAAATGGTAAATATGTACATTTTACCACAATAAAAATTAATTCACCACATTCACAGAATAAAAGAAAAAATCATGATGACCTGAAAAAAAAATCACCTGGGTGCCCTCTAAGATTCAGATTTAGCTTATCTAGTGCAGTGGTCTGTCTCGGTCTTGGGTGCTATCAGGATGTCCTGCAGAACTGGGTGAAAATACAAAGGGCCAGGGCTTTTCCCAGGCAGCCCCTTTGGTTCTGTAATCTTTTAGCTCTCAGGTGATTCTCTTCTGTGACAGCACCAACATTTGAGAACAGCTGAACTATAGTGCCGCCAGGCATAGTATGTTCTGTTTTGTTTCCCAGGGCTTTTGTGTTGCTTTGTTTTGCCCCTCTAAGGGGCAGCCAAGTTTAAGGAACACTGTGCTAAATGGTCTGTAAGTGAGCAGCGGATGCTATTTAGGAAGCCCTTGAATCGTGGTGCTGGAGAAGACTCTTGAGAGTCCCTTGGACATCAAGGAGATCAAACCAGTCCATCCTAAAGGAAATCAACCCTGAATATTCATTGGAAGGGCTGATGCTGAAGCTCCAGTACTTTGACGACCTGATGCAAAGAGTCAACCAGGGAACAGAACCTGATGCTGGGAAAGATTGAAGGCAAAAGGAGAAGAGGGCAGCTGAGGATGAAATGGTTAGATAGCATCACTGACTCAAGGACATGAATTTGAGCAAACTCCAAGAGATACTGAAGGACAGGGAAGCCTGGCATGCTGCAGTTCATGGGGTCACAAAGAGTTGGACACGACTGAGCGACTGAACATCTCCATGAAGAGGACCAGGCTGCAGGCCATGGTTGGTATAGGAGATTGGTGAGAAAGAAAGCTGCATCTTGAGCAGTTCCATTAACTTCTCTGAAGAAAGTATGTGGATGAAGCCCAGAAAGGGACAAGGACCTGATGGCACTGGGCCAATGCAAATTTAACCTCCCTGTGCCAACTGTATGACTGAACTACATTCAAGATGGCTGTTCTCTTGCTCTCTGTACTGCCCCTGCTTGACCAATTTCTGCTTCACTCACATCACTGTCCAATTATCTTAATCACAGTGCTTAATCAGTAACTGCCTACAGGTGTGGCCGGTGCCAGATGCTGGTTTTCCTAGTAACTGATGATGAGCCAACCTGATGACAGTTCCCCCTATAAATGGTGGCCCATTCTCCCCAGTGTAGGGGAGCAAAATTTACCACCCCAAAACATCTCTTTGACATGTGCATTATTTCAAGTTGAGAGCAAGACCCAAAAGACTCAAACAAAAACCCTCTTTTATCTCCTACTTAACTGCCTAAAGAATGTAGATAGAGGACCTGTTCGGGGGTAGGGGAGGTGGGGAGCTATACCATAGATTACTACAGTATGAATTAGGTGTGTAGACAGGGAGGAAACTAGCAGTTTGTTAGTTAAAATTTCTCTCAGGTCCCAATGTCTGTGTGGCCTAACAAATATCTGTATACCTAACACTTGCTTTACCTTCTCCAAGTCAATCACCTTCCTCCCTTTTGAAGTCTGAAAACACTACACCCAACATCCTCTTCTGTCTTTAGCTAAAGGTGATGTTAAGGCGAGGGCTTCAAACATTTTGGTGAGTTACTCAGTTTCCTTAGATTCCTCCCATATATATGTCCTTAAACTTTGATTTTCTCCTGTTATTCTGTCTCATATCAATTTAATTCCTAGACCAGCCAGAAGAACCTAGAAGCATAGAGGAAATGATTTTCCTCCCCATTACCAGCAAACTTGAAATCTAGCTTTTCATCATGGCACCAGCCTCCTCTTTGAATAAACCCATAACCAATGCAGAAAAGTAGTCGTCAATTTTCTCCACTAGATAAGCTTCCTCAAGAAGAGACACAGATGACAAAAAAATAAAGCCGACTGGCACTTTGGACCAGAAGGAAGCTCGGTGACTCCTTGGAAGCATGGGTTTCCTCTGAGAGCTCTGGGACTTCCGGTTGGAGTCCTCAGTTCTCCATATATGGGTATCAACAAGTCACAGCCTAATGGAAAGGCATTCTTCCCCTCCACTTGTGACACAGGCAGTAAGAGCCCTGGGTCCAATTCAGCTCCATACTAATTAGCTATTGTGGACTCAACCTCTTTGGGGCTCATGTTCTTAACTGAGAACTGTTTTGAAGTTTGAACGAGCTTATATATGAGAAGTCTTTGAGAGTATGGGTCAAACATTAGCTTCTCTTTCAACTTTTGAAAAAGAGTGCTTAAAAGAAAATGTGCTCAAGAGAGGGGGGAGATATATGTATACTAATAGCTGATTCATGCTGTTGTACAGCAGAAACTAACATTATAAAACAACTATCCTCCAATTTAAAAAAAAGGTAATGTGGAAGTTGGGGGGCAGAAAACCATTGAGGAAGTGATGCTTCCACAACCCTGCAGTAGAATTTATTCTCCACTTCACGGTCGGGAACATATCCAGGTGCTCTAAAGTTAGGGCTGAACCCCATGGAACAAAGCAGACAGTAAAAAGGCCCAGAGCCTTTACAGAAGGACCGTCCCCTCCCCTCCATCAACCCTGTAAGAGAACATAACTGCAACAAAATGAAATGCTGATCAATTGGAGAACCCAAGAAGAGCCCAGCATTTCTTCCTTCCGCAAATATTCCCGATCCTGTGGTATTCGGTAAGGAAGCTACAGATTTCCTCTGGGTCCTGACACTCTTCTAAGGTCAGTCCCTCCATGATTAAAGTTAGGTCCTGTGCAAATCCTGCAGAAGGCTAGAGGTACTTGTTAACCAACAGGTCAGAGACAGATCCTGTGCAAGAGCACCTGGGTGTTACTTGCCAGGGTGCCCCTCCCTCCATGGCAACACATGATTCAGGGTGAAGCAGCCTTGTGCCCAGAAAATTTATGAGACTTCAAATGCTTCCCAGAACTTTATATAATTCTTTGCAAACTATCTCATACTTGAGAGAAAGCCAAAAGTAGAAAAATAATTTAACCAAATGTTTTCCATCAGCAATATTCTTCTTAGGGAAAGGAAGAATTAGTTCTAAGGGCATACAAAACAGGGTACTCTGAAAGTATTTGTTTATTCCTGTATGTATTTGTCTAGAAGTAGATATTTGCATGGGGCTTCCCTGGTGGCTCAGCAGTAAAGAATCTACCTGCAGTGCAGGAGGTGTAGGAGCTGCGGGTTCAATCCCTAGGTTGGAAAGATCCCAGAGGAGGGCATGGCAACCCACTCAAGTATTCTTGCCTGAAGAGTCCCACAAACAGAGAAGCCTGGATGGCTGCAGTCCACAGGGTTGCACAGATTTGAACAGGACTGAAGTGACTTAGTACAGCACAGATATTTACATAATACAAAAAAAAAAAAAGACCATCAAGACACTAGACAAACAGGACAGGAAGTGAGGCCTGCTGAATGATCTTAAGATCGTAAGCTGTGACTTCTTGTGGCTTTATAACAGAAATTAAAGTCAGAGAAAAAAATACAACCAACCTGGGGCTTCTTAGACCTTTCAAACAAATCCTACTGGGAAAATTCTGAAATCCATATGATAGATGCAGTAGTAGAAGTCAGAAGAGGGTTAACGAAATGAATGTGTACAGCCAGCCAGGCCAGCCAGCAAAAAGAACACAAAAGCAAAACAATACTGCATCAACTATTCCTAAGTTAGCAAAGTTCCTGGTATATTAGAAAAAAAGAAAGGAAATATGGTTTGGAATAGATATGCATATTTGCACAAATATGGTTTATGCAACCATTAAAATTCTATGCAACCTGTTGGCATAAAACACTGTTCACAACAAATTAGGTAAAGAGAAATTACAAAGTAATATGTGTAGATGATCACAATTTTTGTCAGTATTTATTAGTGTAAATGGATATGTATTTCCTTTTACCAATACAGATTCACATATACTCAAGATACAGAAGTATACAACCACTTTATAGTTGTATTAGTTTCCTAATGCTGCTGTAACAAATTACCACAAACTTGGTGGCTTAAAACAACAGAAATGTATTCTTATAACTCAGGGGTCAAAGTCTAAACTAAAGTTATTGGCAGGGATGCGTTTCTTTTGGAGGTTTCAGAGGAGAATCTGTTTTCTCATCTTTCAAGCTTCTCAAGGTCACCCTTCTTCCTCGGCTTGTGGCCCCTTCCTCCAGTTTCTCAGTCAGCAGCCTAGCATTTTCTCCTCTCTCTGGTCTCTTATAAAGATCCTGCTGCTGCTGCTGCTGCTAAGTCACTTCAGTCATATCTAACTCTGTGCGACCCCACAGACGGCAGCCCACCAGGCTCCCCCGTCTCTGGGATTCTCCAGGCAAGAACACTGGAGTGGGTTGCCATTTCCTTCTCCAATGCAGGAAAGTGAAAAGTGAAAGTGAAGTTGCTCAGTCGTGTCCGACTTTTAGCGACTCCATGGACTGCAGCCTACCAGGCTCCTCCGTACATGGGATTTTCCAGGCAAGAGTACTGGAGTGGGGTGCCATTGCCTTCTCCATATAAAGATCCTAGGAAGTACATTAAGGCCATCTGGATGATCCAGGATAACCTCCTCATCTCAAGACCCTCACCTTAATTATATCTGCAAAGTCTCTTTTGCCATGTAAAATAGCATATTCACATGTTCTGCAGATTAGAACATGGACATCTTTGTGGCCAGTATTCCCTCTACCATATTAATAATGCTTATTCCTGGCTGGTGAGATTATGGGAAATTTTTGTTGTTGATGAGCTCTGTTTTCTTTTTCTAAAGTCAACATATATGATGTGATTTTTTAAAAAAGTTTGCTCTTTGGGTGACAAATATTCTAAAACTGGATTAATATGATAACTGTACATCTCAATACATTTACTAAAAGTCATTGAGTTGTATACCTAAAATAGGTGAATTTTATGGCATATTTCAATAAAGTTGTTAAAAACAAAAACCAAAATACAATGCACAGTATAGCAAATACAGACAACAATATTATAATCATCAAACTTGCTCATTATCAATTATCCCAACCCCCTCAAAAAAATGGTAATTATGTACCATGACAGAAGGGCTTCCCAGATGGCTCAGTGGTAAAGAATCTCCCTGCTAATACAGGAGACTCAGGTTTGATCCCTGTGTCAGGTTCGATCCCTAGGTCAGGAACATCCCCTGGAGTAGGAAATGGGAACCCATTCCAGTATTCTTGCCTGGGAAATCCCATGGCCAGAGGAACCTGGCAGGCTATACAGTCCATGGGGTCGCAAAGAGTCGGACACAACTGAGCGACTGAACACACACCATGATAGAGGTGCTAATTATCACTACAATGGCAATCACATTACAATATATAAACATATCAAAATAGCATGTACACTTTAAATGCACACAATGTTATATGTCAAATATACTTCAACAAAAGAAGCGGGAGTTGGCATTTACTTTCAAATAGCTCAACAAAGAGAAAATAGTTTTACACATACAGAAAAAATAAATACATAGCAAGATGTTAACAACTGGTGAATCTAAGTGGAGTTCATTGCACAGTTCTTTCAACTCTGATGTAGTTTTAAATTTTTCAAAAGGAAGACGGGCAGGGGGTAACAGGGAGAAACGGCAGAGCACCTCTAGAAACTAGAGTTATATTTGAGCATTCAAGTCTGAGGCTAGACTTTAGCTTCTATGCTTTGGCTCTCAAGAGGCCCTATTCCAAGCATTGTGGAAGCAGCAATTAGTGCTCTCAGTTTATCCTAGAAGCACCCAGAGCTCACCTCTTCCTTCCTCACCATACCCCAGGTGAGGGGGGACCACGATCCTCCGCTTCTCTCCGATGCAGACGCCAAGTAAACCTTCATCAATCCCAGGAATCACGTAGCCCTGCCCAATGTACGTGTCAAAAGTGCGGTTCCGCGAGTAGCTGGGAAAGAGGAAAAGAGCTTGGTCACAAGGGACGCCGCAGCTGCTGTGGAACAGGTTCCATGAAGCAGCCAGAGCGCGGAGGCCTCCAGACCAGAGATGCGGTGCACCCTAGAGCCGGAGGACGAGCCAGGAAACATGCTTCCCTGAAATGGCGAACAAGAGTCCACACACGGCGTGGGAGCTGCTTCCAGCAGAAATGCTCACATAAAGAAGCCCTCCAGCACTTGGCTTTAGTCAGGTTATGAACTGGATGCAGGTTACAAGAAGCAACCATGCAGGAATGTAGCTAATGGAAACGACTGTACTCTTGGGGACCATGTTTAGTCAATGAAAAAAGCATCAAGGGGTCCTTAACAGAAACTAAGAATTTATCTGTGAGCTCCTGTAAACAGTTTTATTTAGAAGTTTTAAAGTCTTCTATTACTCTAATATAAAGTTTCAAAGGAAAGCCAAAAAAGGGAAAAAATTTAAAAAGAAATTAAGAATTTCTCTAAAGAGGAGAACACCTGTTTACGTGAGACATGAATATTTGGACTGCCAGAAAAGTAGTATATGTACTGAGAGCAGTTTAACTCTCCAGTCTCCACCAGGGCCTGGATGAACCCTCCCTGCTGTAATTGCTGCTCATCAAGCCACCTCCGGGTGAGTACCTGCCTTTCTCAATGTCTCTGGCAGGAGACCCAAGCATTCCGCTCAGTGGAGAGATCCAACCTCTCTGATTCTGATTACACTATGAGTTTGGAGAGAATTGGGATAAATTTCCCAAAGCCTGGTGATTCCAGAATAAAATAATAAAACTTCAAACGTCAGATCTGCTACCAAACTGAACTGCAATGATCTGCGCCCATTACCCACCCTTACATGGCGCAGATGTGGCAAAAAGCTTGTCCTGAAAGAGCCAGTTCACTGTCCGTGTCTCTTCAAACACAGCCCAAGGATGATGGCCTCAGAGAGAATGGCCAGCAGTGGGGGCAGGGAGATGAAAAGGCAGAGCTGTGAGGCGCTCTTCCTTCTCAGCACCCCTCAGGGACCACAGAGCCACAGAGCATGAAGAAATGACAGTATCAAGTGACTCTCCTCAGCCAGGAAGCAGATTATTTACATAATTATCTGCATTTCATTGTATATGAATGGAAGACCTATTAAATCATCACACTAGTTCCCTGTGAAGAGGGGAACTAGGAGGTTGATGGTCAAGGAGGGGGGGAAATTCTTCCTCGTTTATCCTTTTATACTTCTAGAATTTTAAATCATGTCAATGTATCACTTAATAGGAAAAAAAATGTTTAAAGAGAAAAAGAAAAAAAAAATAAAGAGAAAAAGAATATTCTCTATCATACAAATTAAAAAGTTACCATAGCTAAAGGTGTGATAGTGGCCCAGGAATAATAGCTAGATCACTGGAAAGGGATAAAAATTCTAGACCAAGACTCAAAGTGTATGTAAGAATTTAGTACATAATAAGTGTCAGATTTTGGATGAGTGAGGAAAAGACAAGTTATTCAATAGTGCTGGAAAAACTAGCTAACCATCTGGGAAAAAAACATTTAGATCCTTATGGTCATACTGAACACCACAATAAATTCCAGATGGATTACAGATTTAAACATGAAAGAGTTTACAAGCATGGAGAGAGTCTGTGGAAGGTTTTTAATATTTGCCTCAAGTGGTGAAAATGGAAGGGGTTGATGTGAAATTATTACATTTTACTAAATATCTTTGCATTGTTTCACTTATACAATAAGAACATAATAGTTTCTCAAATAAAAATTCTAATAGAGAATATTTTAAAGGATAAAAAAAAACAATGAGAAAGGCATGAGGAAAATACAGGTAGATATTTATATACCCTAGGCGAGGGGAGAACTTTTAGCAAGTTATCCAAAACAGAATATATATGTGTAAGAATTTACATAAGAATAAAGGAAGCCATAAAGTAGATGTGGAATGCATTTAACAACATAAAAGGTTATATTTAAAACAGATCAAAAATCACAATAACCAAAATTAAAATGCAAATAAATAAGCAATATGCCTTCAACAATATGCAACCATAAAAGAGTTAGTATCTTTAATGTATCAAAATCCAAATTAATAAGAAAAGGACAAATGCCAATATCCTCAATATAAAAACAGGCAAAAGACACAACCAGGTAAATCACAAAAGAAAACATCCAAATAGTCAATAAACATTTTAAAGAATTTCAACCTTAATAGCAATCAAATAAATTCCGATTAAAATTATAAAATTCTATTTTTCTCCTATAAATTAGCAAAAATAATTTAGAAATGATACCTAATGTTGCTGAGTTTGCAGGGAATGGGGTACTCTTAGTGATGTAAAACCTTCCTTAAGGATAGCTTAGTAGTTATATCAAAAGCTGTAAAAATACACATAACTTTAGATCTAGAGATTCTTCTAGACATTTATCCTAAGGAAACAATTATATTATTTAAGATTTTACTACAAAAGTAAGTACTGCAGCTCTACTTAGAACATCAAAAGGTAGAAAATAATGAGGACTGATTACTAAATTAAGGCAAATCTTTATAATAGAATATTACTTAGCTCTTAGGATGAGTTAGATCCCAGTATACTAAAATGGAAATCTGTTTGAAACCTAAGAAAACTGTGGTTCCATTAATAAGGGAAGAAATCTGGTATCTACTTGGAAAATGGCCTTTCAACTAGAAATATAATTCCAGGGAATAAAAGACAGAACCAAGCTCATATGTGACTCAATCACACACATGTGCACAAACACACATACAGACACACTGAGTTTTTTTGATAGAAAAAGAATAAAAACAACTCCATGTCATCAGTGGGGAATGGTTAAATAAATATGGTATGGTCACCCAATTCACTACACAGACAAAAAAATGAGTTCTCTCAATGCATTAATATGGAAAAAGTCCCAAAGTGAAAAAAAGCAAGGGGCAGAATAGTGCATATAGTACATAGCATTATGTTCCGTATGGATATATAATACATAATGTTATATATGTGTGCATATAGTATTCTATATGCTATATTCTATAAAGGGAGAAGGTATTAATAATATAACAGTTGTATTTGATTATATCTGCATTAGAAAAAAATCCACACGCTTGAAGAATAAGAAAAGAAACTTATTAATAAAAGTGGTTAACTCTAAGTGGCTTGTGGAGAGGGGGATGTAAGGTTGGCAGGGGTGATTAATACAACATATCTTAATGCATATTTTGTTTTAATTTTGAACAATGTAACTATTGCCTTTTTCCAAAAAATCAAATGAAAAATTTAAAAGAAGGGATCCTAGGAGCAGGAAATGACTTATGCAAATAAAAGTATACCATATAAAAATTCTTCTGTAATGTTTCCAGATGACTAATTAAACAGGAAGCCTCTTACCTCAGAGAGACAAGAAGACTGCTGTCACTACATGTTTGCTCTATAGGAAGCTAAAGGAATGTCTCCCAAACAACACAAACCAAATGCCTGTTGCCTGATCAAGACTGCAAGCTAAGCATGATAAACAATACAAAACTGAGTAATGACAGGCTCAGTAATTAGCCTCCTAATTAGTATCAGGATGGGAGGAGCATAATGCAGTCAAACAGTTCCTGCAGCAGATAAGTCATCAAAGTTTGCAAAGCGCTTCCACCCACCTTCTCTCTTTAATCTAACCATCTCTTTGAGAGCTAACAACAGGCAAAAAACTGATGCTCAGAGAGGTTAAATGCCTCAGTGCACCACATACAGGGCCTGGAATCCAGGTCTCCTGATACTAGGTCTGTTCTCTTTCCATCCTACGGCCTGGACTTCACTTCCAGTCACTTCCCGTCTCAGACTCAAGAGCTGGGTTTGTACTTGGATCATTGAGCACGGTCTACAGGGGTGGTGGGAGTTAGCATGAGCCCTCCTGCTTTCCTACAGAGCCCAGGAAGACTGTTCTAACAGCCTCTGAAGGAATTCAGTATCAAATAATACAAACCTATATGGAAGATGAAAATACTAACTCCAGATCAGCACTGACAAGCATACAGATCATGGTCCCACCAGCTGTAAACTGCAGTTAATAGATGTTCTGGTCAGTGAAGGACCCTGTTTGCTCACCTGGAATCAAAGAATGTGCCGTCCAGGAGCGTGCCGTTGTAATGATACCTGAGAAAGTCCCCGCTTTGACTTCGCCGCTCACAGTTTTCAGGCACTACTTTATTCTCAATGGAAATGCCATCCTTAGGGTTATGGAGGTCCAATAACGCAACATCAAACACCAGAGATGCCTGACCAGGAATGTCTTTCCCTAGAGTGGAATGAAGTAAGATGATGAAATCAGGACACAAGATTTAGAAGTACTGTAACTACAATTCAACACCCACAGCATTGGTGTTACACATTCCTTGAAGTTTTCAAGCCAAGGAAATAAATGTTCTTTCATGTCTTGGGTGGTTCCCCATGGAACCTTCTGTCTCACTATGGTGTCCAATCGTGGGCTGACAGGTATAATTTGAAGCCTGGCTTCCTCAGAAACAGGAGCAAACCAATATTAATGACATGGAGACCACTGTGACCACATTTTCTATGCTTGTGCTTGCAAATCAAGGCCTTGTGTGGGAGGTTATGCACCCACATGCAAACCCAAATACATACCTCTGTGGGCTTCTATTTGTGTACAGATGCAAATCGCAGACATCCCAAAGCTCGGACAGGGTTCTGGAGAACACTACCTAGACTTGTTCTTTGGAACTCATAGTCAATTTTCAAAAAATTTATTTTATTGAAGTATAGTTGCTTTATAATGTGTTAATTTTTGCTGTATAGAAAAGTGATTCAGTCATATATATTTTTTTTCATATTCTTTTCCATTATGGTTTACTGCAGGACACTGATTGTAGTTCCCTGTTCTATACAGTAGAAGCATGTTGCCCCTTCATTCCATACACAATAGCTTCCATCTGCTAATTCCAAACTCCCCATCCATTCCTTTCCCACCGCCCTCCCCCTTGGCAACCACAAGTCTGTTCCCTGTCTGGGAACTCGCAGCTAATTTTTTAGAGGCAAAAATTCACTCCTTTAAATGCATCCAAAACAACATATAAACAAAACTAAAGTTAGCTAAGAGGGGGGAAAAATGCCACCCACAATCCAAAATAGAAATAGTCCTCAAATCATGTCTATCTCATTTCAGGGTGGTACTGCTTCTCTTGGATATTCCTGGCAGTGAGGATTTATTGAATATGTGCAATGGGATAATCCACATGAAGAGATTACTGGGCACTAACTCTTCTTGCAGAGGTCAACATCCACCAATACCTGACTCTAAACCCAGGACTCTGGGATAAAAGGAAGTTAGTGACCTGACAAACCACCTCTGTCAACACTCTTACTTGCCATTTGTTATGCCGTAAAAGGAGAAGGCCTGGGCAAGCGAACCACTGGGCATCCCGAGCCTGTGCTCCTTCAGCTGTCTCTGTTGCAGAACCATTCCCCCATCTCCTTTCCTTCAGAGGAATGGTGAAGTCTGCTGAAAGTGGGCTGCCAAGCTGGCCTCTGGAATGCCAGGTGTGATCAATGCCTCAATTGCAGGTGTGGGTATGGGAGGGTGTGTGTAGAATGTTAATCTTTTGTACTTTTCTCTATCTTTTAATTTAATAGAAAATAGAACACCTTAAAGTTTCACTTAACCCTGAAAGTGAAGTGAAAATGTTTGTCGTTCAGTCGTGTTCGACTCTTTGTGACCCCATGGACTGTAGCCCACCAGGCTCCTCTGTCCATGGAATTTTCCAGGCAAGAATACTGGAGTGGGTTGCCATTTCCTTCTCCAGGGGATTTTCCTACCCAGGGATCAAACCCACATTGCAGGCAGATTCTTTACTGTCTGAGCCACCAGGGAAGCCCTAGTGTTTAAATTTTTCTAGCATTATTAGGTACTACCTGAATGTTTGCTTTTTTATAACAACTTTCAGTTCAGTTCAGTGGCTCAGTCATGTCCAACTCTTTGCAACCCCATAGACTGCAGCAGGCCAGGTCTCCCTGTCCATCATCAGCTCCCGGAGTTTACTCAAACTCATGTCCATTGAGTTGATGATGCCATCCAACCATCTCATCTTCTGTCATCCCCTTCTCCTCCAGCCTTCAGTCTTTTCCAGCATCAGGGTCTTTTCCAACAAGTCAGTTCTTCAAATCAGGTGGCCAAAGTACTGGAGTTTCAGCTTCAGTATCACTCCTTCCAATGAATATTCAGGACTGATTTCCTTTAGGATGGACTGGTTGGATCTCCAGTCCCTGGTTGCTGTCCAAGGGACTCTCAAGAGTCTTCTCCAACACCTCAGTTCAAAAGCATCAATTCGTTGGTGCTCAGCTTTCTTTATAGTCCAACTCTCACATCCATACATGACTACTGGAAAAACCATAATTTTGACTAGATGGACCTTTGTTGGTAAAGTAAGGTCTCTGCTTTTTAATATGCTGTCTAGGTCAGAAGCAATTGAAGTGACTTAGCAGCAGCAGCAGGAGAAGGCAATGGCAACCCACTCCAGTACTCTTGCCTGGAAAATCCCAGGGACGGAGGAGCCTGGTAGGCTGCAGTCCATGGGGTCAAGAAGAGTCGGACACGACTGAGTGACTTCACTTTCACTTTTCACTTTATGCATTGGAGGAGGAAATGGCAACCCACTCCAGTGTTCCAGCCTGGAGAATCCTAGGGACGGCGGGGCCTTGTGGGCTGCCATCTATGGGGTTGCACAGAGTCGGACACGACTGAAGTGATTTAGCAGCAGCAGCAGCAGCAGCAGCAGCTAGGTTGATCATAACTTTTCTTCCAAGGAGCAAGTGTCTTTTAATTTCATGGCTGGAGTCACCATCTGCAGTGATTTTAGAGCCCAAAAAATAAAGTTGGTCACTGTTTCCATTGTTTCCCCATCTATTTGCCATGAAGTGATGGGACCAGATGCCATGATCTTCGTTTTCTGAATGTTGAGTTTTAAGCCAACTTTTTCACTCTCCTCTTTCACTTTCATCAAGAGGCTCTTTAATTATTCTTCACTTTCTGCCATAAGGGTGGTATCATCTGCTTATCTGAGGTTATTGATATTTCTCCTGGCAATCCTGATTCCAGCTTGTGCTTCATCCATTCCAACATTTCTCATGATGTACTCTCCATATAAGTTAAGTAAGCAGGGTGACAATATACAGTCTTGACATACTCCTTTCCCAATTTGGAACCAGTCTGTTGTTTCATGTCCAATTCTAACTGTTGCTTCCTGACCTGCATACAGATTTCTCAAGGGGAAGGTCAGGTGGTCTGGTATTCCCATCTCCTTCAGAATTTTCCAGTTTGTTGTGATCCACACAGTCAAAGGCTTTGGTATAGTCAATAAAGCAGAAATAAATGTTTTTCTGGAACTCTCTTGCTTTTTTGATGATCCAGTGAATGTTGGCAATTTGATCTCTGTTGCCTCTGCCTTTTCTAAATCCAGCTTGAACATGGGAAGTTAATGGTTCATGTACTGTTGAAGCCTGACTTGGAGAGTTTTGAGCATTACTTTGCTAGCATGAGAGATAAGTACAATTGTGCGGTAGTTTGAGCATTCTTTGGCATTGCCTTTCTTTGGGATTGGAATGAAAACTGACCTTTACAACTTTACTGAGATTTAATTCCCATACAATTCACCTACTTAAATTTATGCCTGGATAGCTGAGCAGAATGTCAAAGTATAAAGCATTTAAAAATAACTATTTTAAATAAACTATTTTAAATATTTAAATTAGCAATTATTTGTTTAAAATAAATGAATAACAGTCCTCACATCAGGCTAGGCATCTCTTTTTATCTGGTTCATTGTATGCATGTGGATGAAGACAAAAGGATTTGAGAGTCAAAGGGAATGAACTTCTACTAGCCAAGGATGACAAAATTTGAGTATCAATAAGATAAGAACATATCTTGAGGAGGGGAGAATTAAGATATATTTACAGTAGCTGTTTTCAAGCTGCTTTGTTTTTCTTTTAGAAGGTTTTTAAAGAAACTTCCTGCAGATCCTAAGTACCAAAAGTGGAAGTCAACAGGAGAGAAGGCTCCCCTCTCCTGCTCTGTATACAGACCTAGAGCCAGGAAACATAGCTTGGAAAACATTATATTAGGGGGTTATTAGAAGTTGGGTACCACTATCAGTAAACTTCTTAAATAGCATCACATTTTCGTTTCTTTCTTTTTTTTTTTTCTTGGCCACACTGCTCGGAGGCTTGTGGAATCTTAGTTCCCTGATGAGGGATGGAACCTATGCCTCCTACAGTGGAGGCTTGAAGCCCTAACCATTGGAATGCCTCCAGGAATGCCTCATTTCTATTCTTAACTACATATATCAGTTTGTTTAAATGCCTGAAGGTCTCATTGTTGTGTCAGCTTGTCAGTGTGATTAAATGTGCCTGAAATTCAAACATGAGTAAGAAATTCTATCAGCTAGTAAATAGTTTACCACTTGCCTCCATAGTGGAACTACAAACTGGACACGAATTCAAATTAATGTATCCTCTAAAATTATATCAGTATTTTGCATTTATTCACATGGAGCTAATGCCACAGGTAAAACCCATTAAGGAGGTACAAATCAGTGAAAAAAAACAACAATTTTGGCAACATAAGCTGAATTTCTACCTTGATGGCTACAACCTTTAGACTATCTAATTCAAATCTCATTTCACAGAAGGGAAAACATAGGTTGGAGAGGTTGGTGCCTAAGGTTACAGCTTCTGAGGCAATGGTAGACGGCTTACTTAAGAACAAAAATGACCGTGAATAGATGGAGATTTCTGCATCTTAACCATCAGTCAGCAGATGACCTAGACTAGCACTGTCCACCAGAACTTCCTGCAGTGATTGGAGTGCCTGTCCAGTACAGTAGCTCTCAGCAACAAGTAGCTTTTAAGTACCTGAACTGTGGCAGTGTGACCAAGGTACAGAATTTAAATTTTTATTTAACTTAATTTAAATGTAAATAGCTAAATATAGCTGGTGACTACCCTATTGGACACTGCAAGTCTAGACCACAAGTTCTGGTGGGTTTCACACAGTAAGTTAAACCAACCACTGCAAAAGAAATAGACAGATGAGAGTAGCTTGAAGAATGGGAAGGACTTACCGTCTCCATCTTCTCCATAGGCCAGAAAAGGAGGAATGGTGATGATGCGTTTTTCTCCCACACACATCCCCAACAGCCCTTTATCCATTCCAGGGATCAGCCAGCCAATTCCCACATAGGTGTCATATGTTTTCATGCGATTGTGACTGAAAACCAATGAGAAAAGGGAGAAGTTCCATACCACGAGGGCACCTCTAACTCATCCTTCAAAAGATTTTTGTTAAAATTTGAGCTGATTTTTGGTCAGCTCAAACTCAGCTGACCAATGGATTCATACCCATCCCTGGAGAAAAGGCAGGTATACACCTTTGTTCCCAATCACAGAGCAGCTGGGAACGAGTCCCTTTCCTGGTTTTTCCAAGGCCATAAAAAGTGGATGCGACAGAAGGAACTAAGGGGCATTTCAATGGTACTAGTACAAATGGCAGGGCTTACCTCGAATCAAACAGTGTCCCGTCCAGGAATGTCCCGTTGTAGTGGTATCTTACAAAATCAGATACCTGGATGGTCCGAGGGCAACTGGGAGGCTTGAAGTAAGTGTGAATCTGAACCTGATCTTCCGAATTCCAAATATCCATCAGAAGTACATCAAAATGAAGCACTGAATCTGGGGGGATCACACCAGCTAGAAAATAAAGAGAGCTCACACTGAGAAGCTGCCGCCTTTCAAAGAAACACCAAGGATGCTGCCAAGGTGAATGGAAGTCAGAAGGGCTCAAGAGGTCACATACAATTCCAAAATGAGTGATGTTCCCTCCAAATGAAAAAAAAAAAAACAATTTTTTTTGGCCACACCCTGCAGCTTGTAGGATCTCAGTCCCTCAACCAGGGATTTAACCCGGACCACAGTAGTCAAAGTCCATTATTCCAACCACTAGCCAGCAGAGAACTCCCTCCCAGTGAAACTTAAAGAAAAAACAAAAATTTCCTCTCAACAAGAATAACATTCAGTATACCTGTGTTAATAACACTTCTTTCATATCTAGAATAAATAAACTGCAGATGAAATTTCAGCCGTGTGTGAGTGTTTACTGCTTCTCATTTTCCGCTACCTGAAGCTTCCAAAGACTCTCTATTCTGCCTGACTGAAGAGCCAGCAAATGTTCTGGTTGTGCCAGCAAATGTTCTGGTTGTTTCAGCAAATGTTTTCACAAGTACAGAAGAAACACTTACAAACACCGTCACTTCCATAAGCCAGCTTTGGAGGGATCTTCACAAACCGTCTCTCATTTACACACATCCCAACCAGAGCTTGATCCATCCCTGCTATCAGCTGTCCTTTTCCCACGAACACGTTGAAAGTGGAGTCTCTGTCGTAGCTGGAGACCCAAACGGAAAGGAGAGAGAAGAGTATAAATAAGCCAACCTTAGTGAAGCCAACCTGTAAAAAAGTACCCATGGACACAGTGAGGTCCCTGCCAAGCAACAAACCTACAGATCTATTACTGATGCAGGCAATGTCTTCACTGGACAGTACTTGCAGGGTTGGGATTTTAAAATTACCTTGAATATTGCCAGCAAATCTAGTCAGTTAAGCATCGGCATAACTCTCTCTAGAAAAAAAGAGAGTAGGAAACGGCAACCCACTCCAGTATTCTTGCCTGAAAAATTACATGGATGGAGGAGCCTGATGAACTACAATCCAGGGGGGTCACAAAAGAGTTGGACATGACTTAGTGATTGAACTTGCACACACACAATGTATATCATTTTTACTGCTGTGTAAAGCAAATAAAGATCGTTCTCAAAATGTTATGGCTTAAATAATATATGTGTCAAGTTTGTGGCACAATAGCTTACCAATTCTTCCATTAAAAAAAGAATCACTTACTGCATTTCTATGCGATTGGTACCTAAGAGCAACATCACAGATACTAATGTGCAAATTAATACTAACTTTTTCAAATTTATTTTTTATTGAAGCAGAGTTGAATTACAATGCTGTGTTAATTTAATTAACAAAGTGATTAGCAAAGTGACTTAGTTATCCACACATGTGTGCATGCTCAGTCGCTCAGTCATGTCCGACTCTTTGCGACCCCATGGACTGCACCCTGTCAGGCTCCTGGAATTTTGCCTATGGAATTTTCCAGGCAAGAATACTGGAGCAGGTTGCCATTTCCTACTCCAGAGGATCTTCCCAACGGAGGGATAGAATCCACGTCTTCTGTGTCTCCTACACTGGCAGGGAGATTCTTTACCACTGAGCTACCTGGCAAGCCCATATATCTGTTATGTGGATATATATTCTTTTTCATATTTCTTTTCCATTATGGTTTATCACAGGATACTGAATCTAGTTCCCTGTACTACACAGTAGGACCTTGTTGTTTATCCATCCTATATATACACCAGTTTACATCTGTTAATTCCAAACTCCCACTCCTATCCTGTCCCACCCCCTTCCCCTTAGCAACTACCAGTCTATTTTCTAGGTCCCTGATTTTGTTTCTGTTACTAATTTTCCTTTATTTTCTTTTAAGTCACTAAATTAAACAAAGATGCAGTGTAGTGTAGCATGAAGGGCACTTGAACGCTCTCAATCTCAGTTTCTTCCACTGCAAAATGTGAGTGACAATAACAGCCATCAGAAGATCCGTATAAGAATGTGAAAAGGGCTCTGAAAACCTCAGGATTATGCCAGTATTACTATACATAATTATTCCAGGTAATTGAAAGTCTGAAGTAATCTTTAAATCACTAATAAATGTGTTTTAAAGGCCAACCGGTGATGACCTGAAGTAGGAAAATAAATAATGGAATCATGGCTACAATCCAAGTTCTCATCCTCTTCAATGCCAAACTTAGCAGCAACAAGGGGGTGCCAATTAGGAGACTTTACTAGGGGCTTTGGGGAATATAAAAAATTCCAAGGCATGAATTTTGCCTATAGGGAGGTCTGGCGTGCTGCAATTCATAGGGTCGCAAAGAGTCGGACATGACTGAGCGACTGAACTGAACTGAACTGAACCTTATAAACTGGCAGAAACACCCACAGGGTTTTAGACACTGTGTTTAAGAAAATAACTACAGAGCTTGGTTTATAATAACGAAATGCTGGAAATAACTTAGAAGTCCAAGAGTATGGCACTGGTTGGATAAAAGACAAAGACATATAATAAATTCTCTATGGTCATTTAAAAATAAAAGATTTCTGCTATAATTATGTAATGTATAGCATTACAATACCTGACTACAGTTAATAAAATACTGTATAGTGAATATAGTTAATGGTGACTATAGCTAATAATACTGTATTGCATTATTCAAAGCTGCTAAGAAAGTAAAATCCTAAAAGTTATCATAAGAAAAAAATTTTTGTAACTATGCATGGTGATGGATGTTAACTACACTTAGTGTGGTTTTTTGCAATACATACGAATATAAAATCGTTGTTTACCTAAAACTAACATAATGCTACATGTTAATTATACATCAATGAAAAATTTTTTAAGATTTTATTCATTGGCACAGAAAGACATACACGTGAAAAGAGCAGGTTACAGAGCCACATATAAAATAATCCAATTTTGAATTTACATATATAGATGCATATGAAAAATCCACAAGGTGAAACATGAAAATATTATCTATATTAATCTATGAGTACGAGATTTCAAGTGGCTTAATGTGTCTTCTCTTTAATTCTCTTAATTTCAAAATGA
Organism: Bos taurus; assembly: GCF_002263795.3. Classification (NCBI taxonomy): domain Eukaryota; kingdom Metazoa; phylum Chordata; class Mammalia; order Artiodactyla; family Bovidae; genus Bos; species Bos taurus. The sequence goes on from NC_037331.1 coordinate 63,842,842, forward strand.
TCATGGAATACAGTCAGCCCTCTGTATCCTCAATTTTCACTTCATGGATTCAACCAACTGGAAATTGAAAAAAAATTTTTTTCATTTCTGAAAGTTCCAAAAAGCAAACACTTAAATTTGTTGAACACTGGCAACCATTTACATAGCATTTACATTGTATTAGGTATTAGAAGATGGAGAAGGCAATGGCACCCCACTCCAGTACTCTTGCCTGGAAAATCCTATGGACAGAGCAGCCTGGTAGGCTGTAGTCCATGGGGTCGCTAAGAGTCAGACACGAGTGAGCGACTTAGCAGCAGCAGCAGCAGGTATTAGAAGTAATCTAGAAATGATTTAAAGTACACAGGAGGATGTGCCTTGGTTACATGCAAATACTACACCATTTTATATAAGGGACTTAAGCACCTGAGGCTTTTGGTATCCAAAGGGGTCCTGAAACCTGACCCCCGAGGATACCGAGGGACAACTATGCTTGTATAATAAATCTTAAGAGCTGTTGGAATTCACCTCATTAGGATGTGCTGCTCTTCTTTGTAAATTACTTCTACATTTTTCTTATTTTCCCCAATGATCAGCTTGGGAGAGCAGCATGGTCCACCTCACCACCCATCAGAGCAGCTTTGTCAGATCTGTCCCCTCCTTCCCTTTCTCCTCCTAGCTTTATAGTCCATTTTACCACCTTCTTTTCCCCAAGGTTGGTGAACAGAAAGCAAACGTCCAGGTTCTGGCTAACAAGCCAGAGGACAAAAGCGCATGATCAGCTTTGTGACCAAGTGGCTCTACATCTCCACCCTCTATTTCCAGGAGAAATAAACAACCACCCTCGGAATGCCAGCTCTCCAATTTCACTTGGCTGGGATCTTGCCACACCCTGAACCGTCATCAAACTGGAGGGTTTAGGTTAACAATGGACCAGAATTTAGGCTTCAAAAGCTTCCCAGGCACAGAACATGTGCAAACAGCAACAATGCACAAGCTGGAAACTTTATATTTTTCATTCACAGAACCCAAAAGTAATGAGAGTTTTTAATAATAACTACTATTTAGAGAGTATTTATTGTGTGTCTGGCACAGGGGCAACTAAGCTTTTCTATATGTGCTAAGTCGCTTCAGCTGTGTGCAACTGTTTGTGACCCCGTGGACTGTAACCCACTAGGCTCCTCTGTCCATGGGATTATCCAGGCAAGAACACTGGAGTGGGTTGTCATTCCCTTCTCCAGGGGATCTTCCCAACCCAGGGATTGAACTGGCATCTCTTATGTCTTCTGCATTGGCAGGGCAATTCTTTATCACTAGTGCCACCTGAGAAGCCCAAGCTTTTCTATACACTACCTCATTTAATCCTCATACAACACTTTAAGTATCAGGAAGTACTGATACTCAGGTCCCCTGAAGTTAAAAAAATTTCTCAAGCTCACAAAATTAGCCAAATGAGAAAAAAAGTTAGAACCCAGGACTGTCCAAGTTTCACCTTCCAGGCACAGAGCCTCCCTAGATGGTGTATAAAAACTAGTGTGGCCTTATGGCATTAATTTACTCATTTGATAACAGTCAAGAAGATCCCTGGAGAAGGAAATGGCAACCCACTCCAGTATTCTTACTTGGAGAATCCCATGGACAGAGGAGCCTGCCAGGCTACAGTCCATGGGGTCCAAAAAAGTCAGACACGACTTAGCGACTAAACAATAACAGCCTAGCAAGGTGCCCAAAACAAAAAACACCTTTCCAAAAGAAAATATATAACTTACATACATTAGAAAGTAACAAACAATGCAAGGCCAGTTTTGTCTACTGCTGAAAACTCTGACCATCTGGAAAAATAAATCGTTCTGAGCAAGTCTGTGCTGATTACTCCGACTAGCACAAATTCATGTGCAGGGTCCTGCCAGGAGTTGGTCATGAAAATTATTTCTGCAACCACTGGAATTAGCACTTATTCAGCCTGTCCCAGTATCTGGCTGTTTTGCAGATGCCCCAGTCAAGGTCCTGCAGAAAACAGATGATATGCCCAAAGTAGACAGCTCCAGGGCGCTGTGTGCAGGATGCAGAGAAACATTAAGGGCCAGTGCAGTAGCTCTGGGGACAAGTAGGGAGTGCAGTTGTCACACCCAGGCCTGAAGGATCCAGGGACAGACAGGGAGCTCAGAGCACCTGACAGAAGCTAAGCTAGGACCTTTGGTTTAGGAACACAGCCTATGTGATGACTGTACAGGCAGGAAGTCAGAGGAATAAATACCTCCACCTCAGCCTCCCTACTCCCTCTGATCTGCTGATGTCCCGTTGGCTGAACCCAACTAGAAGCCAGACTACAAGGGGGTCACTGATATAACCCATATTATGCACATGTGGTCCATACAGGTCAACCTCCCAGAGCAAAAAGAAGTGGAACTGGGGGAACGGGGACCTAGAAAGGCAAATGGAAATTATCCAGAATGGGACTTCCCTGATGGTTAAGACTCCACCTTCCAATGCAGGAGACATGTACTCGATCCCTGATAGGGGAACTAAGACCCCACATGCTACAGGATGTGGCCCCCAAAAAAGTTATTTTAAAATGGAAATTATCCAGCACATCCAATACCCCCCTTTCCTCTCCACCAGCTTATTTTTTCTCCCCTGATCATTCACTCCTGTAGACCCTTTGATTGCTGACACTTCTATCTTCCTCTGCCCCCAGTGGGGATTGGGGTGGCTGCAGCACCCTCCAGTGATGCTCTTCAAGATGATTAGCCCAAGGACCACTAAGACAGAAGCCATCACCTAACACCCATCATCTTCAACTCACTCAGCTGCTGCACACAAGCACATATCGTCCTGTGCTTATTCCTCAGGACAGGTAACTAACTACCCCTGTGGCTGCGTTCTTAAAGCTCCCACACTGGAGCTCAATTTCTGAATGTAGGTTTCAATCTGTAGTGAGGATGAACTTTAAAAAGAACACACAGCAAACTGAACACCCTCCTCAGCTTCTCTTTTTTAAAAAGAACTTAGAAAACCAGTGCAGGGACCCTTGTTGTCAAAAGGTGGCAACATTTTGGAATATGGAAAGGGAACGAAAGAGCAGAAACTGATGTAGAAGGGAAGAAACAGAATCTAGGTGTATACAAAAGGGGATATGGCCAAAGGTAGATGCCGTGTGCTGCCCAGAGGTTGCAGAGTGAAAGACGAGCAAGAGGGCAGAAGGAAACTTGAAGTTTGAAAGTCGGAATTCAGAACAGCTACACCTCACTGCAAGCCCCTTCCCAACTCCTGTAGCTTAGCAATCATAATTTTTAGCTTTACGGAAATTATGTAACTGCTTTTAAAACTCAGTATATGTGCATTTATTTTAAAATTAATTTTAAAACTTTTTGCCAAAAATTGACATACACATACACTACCTGTGGTTGAGATTATTCTGATCTCAGATGCAGAAGCAAAGTTAAAATGGCCATTACAAAAGGGAAGAGAATATGGCCCTACGGTTAGCAGAGCTGAAGCCCTGATTAATGATAAAAGGAAAAGACAGCTTGCTCTAAATGCCAATTTTAGATTTAGTTTAGACAAATGACAACTGGATACATTACTCCTCTCACATCTTTACTGAGGTATAATTGACAAAAAGTGTACATATTTAAGTTGTGTACACTGAAATCATTGCCACAATTAAACTAATTAACATATCCATCATCTCACATAGTTACCATTTTCTTTTTTAAAATTTTATTTATTTCTTTGACTGTGCCAGGTCTTAGTTTTGGCATGCAGGATCTAGTTCCCCAACCAGGGATTGAACACAGGCCCCCTGCATCAGGAACTCAAAGTATTATCCACTGTACCACCAGGTAAGTCCCTTCTTTCTCTTTTTGTGGTAAGGACATTTAGTTTTACCTTTTTAGTAAAAGGTATACTTACGTCAAGTATACAATACAGTGTTATTAACTATATTCACATTGCTTCACATTAGACTGAATAAATTTGTCTTGAACATTAAAGAGACTGCCATATTTTGAGAATTCAAAACAGGAGGGAAACAAGTTAATAAAGAGCCAGTCCACTGGGCACAGGAACCACCTGTTGGTATTTCAGAATCTCTCAGATGGGTGGTCACCTGGGATACAAGGACTGTGGTCCTTGCCCAAGCCCTTGGTGAATAAGACCCATGAAATGCTCAAAAGCAGAAACTCATCTCCTAGCTGGATGCCTAATCCTGGGATGACGCAGGTGAGATTCAACACCCTCCCCAGGCTGAATTCCACCACTGAGCTTGGGCCCAACTCAGAAGTGAGGAGGCCAAATCTGATGTTTCTGCCTCCCACCCCTGCTCCCACACTTCTTACTCCTAAAGGTGACTCTGGGCTTCCTAGACGCTCCAACAAGAGTATCTCCCTCAAACAACCATCTCTACCAGCAGCTAATGAGCCCTGGCAGAGGAGAAAGGCCAGCTATTAATGATCTACCCAGATGGAAAAATGAGAGGAAGAGAAAGAAGATGAGAGAGAAAAGAGGAGCGAGTAGGAACAGAAATAGTGCACCTATTCACACCTCCATGGAGGGTCAGACCTTGACCTGTGAGCAGTTGGCTTTGACAGTCTTCGGTGTATTAAAATATCATTAAAAGAAAAACTTCGCAAAGGAAAGTAAAATCATTATACTGCTATTGTAGATTTTTGTTTTTAAGCAACTGCACAAGTTAAAATGTCAGATCTCTAGAAATAATTCTTATTTCACACAAGTTCTCAGCCCAGTAAAATGTGGTAGTAGTTGGTGGTTTAGTCATTAAGTCATGTCCAACTCTTATGACCCCATGGACTGGGGCCCACCAGGCTCCTCTGTCTAGTCCACAGGATTTCCCCGGCAAGAATACTGGAGTGGGTTGCCATTTGCTTCTCCAGGGGAATTTCCCAGCTCAGCGATGGAACCCATGTCTCTTGTATTGGCAGGCAGATTCTTTACCATTGAGCCACCTGGGAAGCCCTTCAGTAAAATATAGCAAACTTCAGTAATCAATACGAATGTATCACTGCTTGCAATGATGCCCAAATGAAATTAAAAGCAATGCCATTAAGTCTTAAAAAAAACACATTTATTTATTTATCTGGCTGCACCAGGTCTTAGTTGTGGCGCTTGGGATCTTCGATCTTAGTTGTACACAGAATATTTAGTTGCAGCATGTGGGAGCTAGTTCTCTGACCAGGGATCAAACCCAGGTCGAGCAGAGTCTTAGCCACTGGACCACCAGGGAAGTCCTAATGCCACAGAGGACATTAAGTCAGGCTACCAATGACTGCATAAGACTCTAGTTAAGAAGAATGAAAAAGAAGAGCTTTACCTCAAGTTATTAAAACTGCACTGGGCAGCTTCTCTTTCTTTATGTGGCTTTTCCATAGGAAGGTTTCCCATATAGATCCACGCTTTATTTTTTTTTATGATTTTATTTGTTTATTTATTTTTGACCGTGCTGGCTCTTCATTGCTGCCTAGGTTTTTCTCTAGTCGCAGAGAGCGGGGGCGACTCTTCATTGCAGTTTGAGGGTTTCTCATTGCAGTGGTTTCTCTGTTCCAGAGCACGGGCTCTACAGGGTGCGGGTTTCAGGAACTGCGGGACATGGGCTCAGTAGTTGTGCCTCCCAGGCTCTAGAACACAAACTCAGTAGTTGTGGTGCTCGGGCTTAGTTGTTCCGAGGCATGTGAGATCTTCCCAGATTCAGGATCAAACCCGTGTCTCCTGCATTCGCAGGCAGATTCTTTACCACTAGGTCAACCAGAGAAGCTCCAGATCCACACTTTAAATGTTTCCCACCTAAGAGAGGGTGCCCTGACCTGACCAGTCTCCCTGCCACCACTTAGCCCCTTAGATCCACCCTGACACCATCCAAGGTACTGCCCAGCCCTCTGGCTCCTCTCTGAGATCCCATCCTGCCTAAAGAATAAGATAACACTCTTTCACTTAACACCTGACTTTATACACACAGCCAGGGTGAGGGAGTTGAGGGTGAGAACAGGTTCCCAATGGGACCAATGAAATGGGAGAAATCCTGGGAATGTGGAATTGAGACAGATTCCAGTTAGTCAGCATAACTGGACCCAAGAGGCCATGTATGTGGCACAGAAAGCCTGCTGGAGCTCTCTCAGGGAGGAGGGGGCGTGGAATCAGCCTCTCTGCAGTCCATCAGAGAGATACAGAAAGTCACCTCTGCTCACAATTCTGGATCCTCAGGAGGAATGGATGATCCTTCCAATAAATTCCCTCCTTTTCTCCTTATGCCAGCTAGAATGGGTTTCTGGGCCCTCCCCACTCCTTGACTTGAGGGTAGGGATTTTTAATAGATTTTGTTCTTTTAGGGCAGTTTTTCATTTTTGTTTTGCTTTGAGCAGTTTTGAGTTCACAGAAAAATTGAGTGGAAGATACAGAGATTTCCCATATACCCCCTGCCTGCACCCAGTGCCACATACACATACATAGCCTCCTCCATTATCAGCAGAGTGTATCACCAGAGTGGTACATTTGTTATAATCGATGACCTGCACTGACATGTCATTATCACTGGAAGTCCATAGCTTTTACTTCAGGGTTCACTCTTGGTGATATATATTCTATGCGTTTGGATAAATGTAAAATAACATGTATCCACCATCAGAAGCAGGGACTTTTGTCTGTTTTCTCTCTCCTATGTCTTAGCAACTAGAATAGTAGGTATTCAATAAATATTTGTTGAATAATGAATATATAAAATGAAGCTGACCTCCATTATGAGTTTATGATTCTTTTAGAGCAATGGTTCTCAAAATGTGGTCCTAGACCACACCATCAGCATCATCTAGGGACTTGTTAGACATACAGATTCTCAGGCCCCATCCCAGACCTACCTAATCAGAAACTGTGTATAATAAGCTCTCCAGGTGATTTTGATGCATGTACAGTTTGAACACCACTGGGTCCAAGCATCTACAACTCTATAATACCCAACAGGGCATGTAGTGGGCACACGGTAATACGTATTATTACTTTTAAAAAAATATTTATTTATTTGTCTGCACCAGGTCTTAGTTGCAGCACTCGGGATCCTGAATCTGCATTGCAGCATGCACAATCTTTAGTTGTGGCATGTGAACTCTTAGCTGCAGACTGCAGTATCTAGCTCCCCACACAGGGATCGAACCCAGGCCCCCTGCATTGGGAGCATGGAGTCTTAACCACTGGACCACCAGGGAAGTTCCTACAGTAACCTTTACTGAATGTATAGACTTTAGGGGCCTGTAGACAGGCCTGAAGGCTGTGACCAGGATGCTGGTTTTGCCTGCTAAAGATAACAGGAACATGTTAAACTTCAGTCCCTTACTACTTGGAATGCTATGGAACTCTTCAAAAGCTGACTCAAGAGTGGTGGACAAGGAGCTCCCAAGGACTGAAGGGTGAGAGCAGGAGCCCTCTCCAGAAACCTGCTGGCGGGAAACTGCCGTCTTCTCCTTCAATCTAGAGCAGTAGCCATAGAGCAAGCTAACAAGCCCGAGGAGGCTCCAAAATAAAATGAAACCATGCCCAAGCCAGCGACCAAGGGCTGAAGGGCTGGGCCTCCTGGCAACTGCAAATGCCCATAAGCTGAAAAGACACCAACTGCCCCCAAGTGCCAGGCACAGATGCAGGAAGAATGCTCTGTGGAAAGAAAGGCCCTTTGTGTTTTATGACTCTGGTCAGACTGACAGCCATCATTTTCTTCTGGGCCAAACCTCCAAATTAACAGCCAAAGCCCAAAGCTCCTAGATTTCTCCTTCCCTAAGCTCTTTGTGATGGACACGGAAGCCTGTCCATCTTCCCTGGTGACGCACCGGGGAGGCACAGGGTGATGGACAGGGAAGGTACCGCATCTGCCCTTGGTGACGGACAGGGAAGCCTGGCGTGCTGCGGTCCATGGGGCTGCAGAGAGTCAGACATGACTGAGCAACTGAACTCAACTGAAGCTCTTTGTGAAGGAATAGCAAAGGAATGCTCTAATATACTTCATAAATTCCCAAAGGAATGGAGGCCCTAGAAGGAAACACAATAACCAGTCACCTACTGTGTACCCTGCTTCCACCATTCCATTGTCTGTACTGCAACACGGGGACTTTTGTATAATAAAATGCAGTTCTGGTCTCTCACGCCCATGATTAACTCTTCAATGGCTTCCCATTGTCCCTAGACAAAGACCAAACTCCACAGCCAGGCAGAGGAGAGCTCTCAAAAGTTGACCCTGTCTCTCTGACCTCCTTTCACCTTCTCTTTTTCCCTGCCTGTCGCCCCTCTACGCCCACTCCAAGCTCGGGCCATACTAAGCAGCTTTCACATGCCCCCTCTTCCAGGCCTCTGCATATGCTCTTCCCTCCACCACTCACGCCTTTTCTTCCCCACCCTCCCCTCCGCCAGCCCTCATCCCTCAGTTCCTCCTGGTAAATTTTAATCCTCCTCAGATTTTATTCCTGCTGTCCCAGAACTTCATCTTGACCAGCCCCCAACCAGGCACACATACAGACACATACACCAACTTCCCAGGTGGCACTAGAGGTAAGGAACCCACCTGCTAATACAGGAGATGCAGGAGACACAGGTTGATCCCTGGCTCTGAAAGATCCCCTGGAGAAAGGAATGGCATCCCACTCCAATATTCTTTCCTGGGAAATCCCAAAGACAGAGGAGCCTGGTGGGCTATAATCCATGGGGTCACAAAGAGTCGGACACAACTGAAGTGACTTAACACACATCCTAGAACTCCATCCTGACCAGTCCCACAACCAGACACAAACACACCAATACACACAACATATAGTTAAACTTTCTGGGTGGTTCCAAGCTCCTTGCCATTCTTCCATCATACACGAGTGGACTACAGACTATAAACGTGAGACTCTGGCACTAAACTGCCTAGATTCAAGGCCCTACTCCACCACTTAGTAGTTATCATCTTGGGTAAATTACTTGAACTTTCTGAGCCCCGATTTCTTCATGTGTAATGAGATGGTATTGTATTGTGAGGTTAAAAGAATTCACTGTAGTTCATATATGTAAAGGCACAAGGTAAGAACTATCTGTGAATTCTATGTGAGAGACAGAAGTGTGTGCTATTATTCTTTCTGTACTTAACACAGTGTACAATTGTTTGGACAATAGCCAGAGTGCAGGGAGGGAACACCATCTTCAGAGGCAGACACTGCATACACATTTGCAGAATGGATGACAGCTCATCTGTATTTCCACTGTCCGTGGGTCAGGAAGATCCCCTGAAGAAGGGAATGGCAACCCACTCTAGCATTCTTGCCTGGGGAACTCCATGGACAGTGGAGTTTGGCAGGCTACAATCCATGGGGTTGCGAAGAGTCGGACATGACTGAGCAACTCTTTCTCTTTTCACTTTTACATTGCCTCACAGTGGCTGCCATTCTAGCCGGTAGAAAGTATTAGATTATTTGTTCCAGTGGGAATTATTAATTAACATCAGCATAAGAAGGAAAGCCTTAACTATTTTCTAACTAGTGAAGCAAAAGAAGATATACAAATGGCCAATAAACTCATGAAAAGATGTGCAGCATCATTGACCATTGGAGATTCATGAATCAAAACCATAATGACCTACTATTTCATATCCACTAGGATGGCTATAATCAAAAAGGCATACAATTACAAGTGTTGGTGAGAACATGGCGAACCAGGAACTCTCATATACTGCTGTGGGATTGTAAAATGGTGCAGCCACGTTTGAAAACAAGTTTGGCAGTTCCTAAAAAAGTTAAACATAGTTACCATAGGACCCAGCAGTTCCACTTCTAGGTATATATCCATAAAAGATGAAAACATACGTCCACACAAAACCTAGTATGTGAATGTTCATAACATTATTATTCATAATAACCAAAAAGTGTAAATAACTCAAAAGCCCATCAGCTAATAGATAAAATATGATATGGAATATTATACAGCCATAAATAGCAATAAAGAGCTGATACATGCTACAGCATAAATGAACCGACCTTATGTGAAAGAAACCAAACCCAAAGGCTGCAAATGGCAAGATTCCATAAAAAGAAAGAAGATTAGTGGTTACCTAGACCTGGAGGGGAAGAGAGTGATTGCTGATGGCTTTCTTTTTTTGGAGTGTGGAAAATATTCTAGAATTAGAGAGTTGTGACGATTTTCACAACTCTGTGAATATACTAAAAAAAAAAATTGAATCATACACTTTAAATGGGTGAATTGTATGGAAAGTAAATTATATCTCAATAAACCTGTATTAAAAAGAAGCAACTGAAACAATATGAGAATGAATATTTCTCAGTGCTTGCTATGTGCTACATCAAATACTAACCAGCTTTTGTATATACACTCACTGGAATTTTTTAAAAGGCAAGACTAAGAGTACCTTTTAAAAGATAACCTCACGAATGAGCTTAGCCCCGCCTCAAGCACAAAGCAGATACTAACAAATTGTTCTCTTTACTTAGCCTGGTGATTCACGAAGAGAAGTGTGGACACAGACCTAGGACCGTAACAAAGTCTGGGGAAGGAGAGCAGCTTGGAGCTGGAGAAGGGGCCTGTTAACCCTAATGCTAAACTGGGGAAGCTGGGAGAGGTGCTGTGATCTCGCTGTGGACACCAGCCATGGGGCAAAGCTGAGTGACTTGCTCTGGACGACCTCCTGCCTAGTGAGTTTTTCTTAAGGCCATAAGGGGAGGGCGGTAGTTAATGGGCACAAATCCTGGACTTGGATTATTCGGGTTTCAAAACGATCTCGCTTAAACAAGTTTCTCAGCCTCCATGGACTCAAGTTATCTCACTGGCAAAATAAGGGTAATGATAATACCTACACAGAAAACTGTAGTTAAGAATTAAATAAATTCGTTATATGGAAACCACTGAGAACTACCCTGTAACAACTGTAACAATCCATAAATGTTAGCGGCTGTCGCCACCTCCATCATCATCATCATCGAGAGGCATGAATGACTTGACACTCAAGGGCCTTGCCGGAAGGAACAGTCAAGGGAGACAGACAGGCGGACACTAACATTTACTCTAGGGGGTCGGCTAGGGGGCTAGCTCTTTACGAAGATTTCGCGCGTGTTACTGCGCAGGGCGGAGGAGTGGGTGGTCTGCGCCAACCCCGCTGCGCAAGTTCCCAGGAGGATTCCAGCCCACCAGGCGAGCAAAAGGGCCGGCAGGCTCCAGGGCCCCCGCAGCCCCCAGGCTGAAGGGATGAAGGGTCGGGGAAGCTTTGGGGTGAGAATAGGGAAAGGGAGGAGCGGGGGTTCGAGGGGCGGAGCTGGGGGAGGTCCGTCGGGAGGGAAAGGCCTGTCCGGAGACCGGGAAGCGGGAAAACGGGCGCTGCAGCCTCAGAGGTCCGGCTGGCGCGCGGGGCGCGGTACCTGGAGTCGAACTTTTGGCCGTCGGGGAACGTCCCCACGTAGTGGTAGCGCACGAAGTCGCCGCTGCGCACGGTGCGCGGACACTCCTCGGGCACGAAGCGCCGCTCGATCTGCAGCTCCGAGTCCGAACCCAGTCCCAGGCCCGCCACAGGGGCCGCCTGCCCGGTCACCCAGAGAAGCAGCAGGAGCAGCGGCGGCGGCGGGGGCCGCCAACTCCGGGCCCTGATAGCCATCGGGGGCGAGGAGAGGAGGGGGCGCGGCGGGGAGCCGCGAGGGCGCACGGAGCTCGGGCGGCGCGGTTCGGGCCTGGATGTGCGGCGGCCTTTGCAAACGTGGAAAAGACTCCCGGCTCTCCCCGGGCGGCAACAGCCACCCCTCTCTCCCGCCCCCCGGCCCCCGGCCCCCGCCCCCCGGCCACATCCGAGGGAGGGGAGGAGCCGCGGCCGCGCGCCAGGCCAGCCCTGCTGCGCCCTGCGCCGCCCGAGCGGGTCCGGTCCAGTGAGCTGGCCAGCCCGGGGAAGAGGCGGGCCTTCTGGAAGTTCAAAGGGACCAGTCCCCGAGAGAGAAATCAAGAACTCTTTGGGATTGGGCTGCGATCTACAGTTAGAAGAGACTTTTCTGGCCCAGGCAAACCCGCGGATCTCTGCCTACCCCTAGAGACTCCGGATTTAGGGCCCCTAGAGGCTCCTACGTGGCCGCGGATCCAGTTACCCTTTGCTGATTTGGGAAGGGAGGAAAACTTTTTTTAAAGAAACTTAGTTTCAGGGCTGGATTCTACGTTGAAACAGACTGAAGCCATCTTCGAGATTTCTTTCCCCAGGATTTTCTTTTAATACTTGGAGAAAGGGGAGACTCCATGACAGTTGCTCAGACAAACGTTTTAAGATGTTGTGAGTGATAATTACTAGCAAACATCCCACATGGTCCCACCCCTGTGACTAAGCTAGTTAAGACTTCACATTACAGACCCAGATTCTGTGGGAAAATTTACTAGAGTAGTTAAATGCATTCTTAGTTTTGAATTGTTTGTTCTTATTTATTGAAACTTGGACTAATGAAAGCAAATCACCAAAGGTTTGTCAACTTGTTTGGGAAGCAAACAATCCCAATACCAAAACCTGGCAAAGATAGCAAGGGGGAGAAAAGCTGGTTACCCACCTAATCTCTAACTAGAAATGCAAAAATGCTAACAAATGGTGAGTAGATTGAATCCACCTTATTAAAGGGGAAAAAAAAAATGTGGACTATCTAGGTGACCTGCAAATTAAGTCAGTGTCCTCTGTAAGATGAAGATAAAATGTGATAATTTTTTAAAATTATAATTATTAGAGCATTATAGATTTTATTAGATCCAGGATCTAATGAGAAGCTACATGTAGCACTAAAGAAACGTCCATTATTCCTAACAGAGCTTATTTTATTGAAATAGAAAACCTGCTAATACAATTCAACCACTGGTAAGTTGAATTTGTGGTGATGACTTGCTTATTTCTATGTACTTTTCATTAGTTCTTTATGCTTTTTAATCACTCTGCCAGGTTTTACACAGAAACAAACCAAAAAGTCAGCCTGGTTCCAGTCAGGAATCTTGCACTCCCTTGACTGTGGGCAACACATGGCACCTAGCTGGGCCTCAGTTTCTTCATCTGCAAAATGAAGGGGTTGATTTCTAAGATTTCCAATCCTAAAATTCTGTGATCCTGTAAGAGAGGAGACACTCCAGCATGGAAAAGAAGACAGACACAGTCAGGCAGTGATTGCCACTTCCACTTTGCCTTGTAGTGCTTCCCAGTGGCTTGATTTCTAGTCATTCCTTTTATTTTATTTATTTATTTATTGGCCATGTTGCACAGCCAGGGATTGACCTTGGGCCCACAGCAGTGAAAGCAGTGTCCCCAACCACTGAACCACCAGGGAATTCCCTTGCTTTTCCTTTTTAAATGTTAATTATCGATCAAACAGTATGTGTGCTCTACAATGTCTCTTTAAATCCTAACCAACATTCTTTGAATTGGATTTCTGTAGCAATCTACCAAAGAGAAAATTTACCTCTTGGCATTACTGATAACATCAACCTAAGAACTGATAAAGTCAAGCTGAAATTTAAAAAAAGAAAAAAGATTTCCATTAAACTTCTGGGGGTGACATTGTGAGAACTGGCCAAGTTTAAAAACTGAATCCAGTCAAGAAGAGTCAACAGTAGACTAAAAGCTCAGAAAGGTAAAGATAGGGGGAAGAGGTAGGTTGGTGAGAGACAGGAACCAGAAAGAAGGGAAAGGTACTGGAACTTTTTAAAAGGGTGGGGGGAGAACTCTTTCCCGTTACTGCTGGCTCTCCCAGATGCAGGGCCCTCTTTATGCTCCCAGACAGCTCACCGTCTTGAGATTTGCCATGCTATCGAAGTCAAGGACACCTCAGAAACGGAAACGAAAGCCTGTGTATGGCCGGAGGACCAAAGCGTCAAACGGCCCCCAGTTGCTGAGACAGCTCTCCCCTAACACCCCCAGCACCAGCTTAGCCTGCAGGTGGTTCCCGGAAGCCCGGAGGAACACAAGACAAGGTATGCTCTTTGCAATGACGTTTTCCAACTCAATTCCTGGTTCATAAGAAAGATGTTGATTTCATTGAGGTAAATCTTGCCATGGGCCACCTTACAGAAATCTTAACTTTGCCTTCCAGAGCTGGTTTGTTTCTTCTCCAGGGAGGATGTAGGTCTGCATGCAAATATATCTTTTCCTTTGCAGTTGAGCCTCTGTCTCTCCTTCTCTTGCATTTGGTGGTTTCTCTTTGGAAGCTGAATTGACCAAATTGAGGTTGGGTCTTTGAGCAGCTAGTGGAAAGAGAGGAGTGGGCACAGAGGTTAGTGGATGGGTGAAGAGGAAAGGCCGGTGGGTGCTTTATCAGTTGAACCAGGATCATGGCTAAAAGCGCTCCTCCACAGCACCAGGCTCCAACATGGGATGGGCACAGATGCCCAAGAGCAGTCATAATCACCCTTGAAAATCCCTTAAGTCACTTTTGTTACCTTTTTAAAATCCAGTTATCTTCCAAGGTAAGAACAAGATTACCTAATTGAGTACAGTTGAATTGACTGTTGTGTTTAGAAATGTCATTACTTTTCCCTCCTTCAAAAAAAAAAAAAACAAACTTCAAATCTGGAATCACCCCAGTCCAGAGCTGACGTTGTGTAAGTTAACATGAAAATACTGAGCATTTGTTCTATCTCTGTAAAACTTGTAAGATCTTTTTCCTCCCTTGGTTTAATCTGAGGCTCATGGCCCTTACTCCCATCCCTTTGAAACTGACATTCTGGGCCTCACGTAAACACCATCTTCAGCTTCCTTCTGCATATTTTTTTTGTAGTCCCACATTCCTTGGATGGGCTTCCCAGGCGGCACAGTGTTTAAAAAATACCCACCTGCGAATGCAGGGGACACAGGACACTCAGTTCGATCTCCAGGCCAGGAAGACCCCCTGGAGGAGGAAATGGCAACCTACTCCTGCATTTCTTTCCTGGGGAATTGCATGGACAGAGGAGCCTCATGGGCTACCGTCCATGGGGTCACAAGAAAAAAAATAAATAAATAAAAAAAATAAAAGGGTGGGGGGAGAAGCAAGAAATATAGCAAGAAGGGAAAAATAGAAGATGAGAATCAGTGAGAGAACAGAGCCAAGGAACAAGAGGATGTGTGACACAATCAGAGGCAAGGACACAATAGGAGAAATATACAAAAGGTCTGAGGCCGGGATGGAGGTGTGGAGCATCCTGGAGGAAGAACTGAAGGGGGATTTGAAACAGGATCCGTCTGAATGAGTATCAGAAAACTAGGTTCTTTCTCAGTTCAGTTCAGTCACTCAGTCATATCTGAGTTTTTGCAACCCCATGGACTGACCGCAGCACGCCAGGCTTCCCTGTCCATCACCAACTCCCAGAGCTTGCTCAAACTCATGTCCATAGAGTCAGTGATGTTACCCAACCATCTCATCCTCTGTCGTCCCTTTCTCCTCCTGTCCTCAATCTTTCCCAGCATCAGGGTCTTTTCCAATGAGTCAGCTCTTCACATCAGGGGGCCAGAGTGTTGGAGCTTCAAAGGTTCTTTCGATCCAGCTCCATACAAGAAGTTAGTGGGAAAATTACAAACATAATCTGGCAAGTAAAGCGGGGCACTAAAGAAAGAATTCCACTTTTCATTGAGCCTGAAATAAAGAAGGATTCATGCATGAATCAGATCTTCCAAAAGCAGTAAACCCTGGAGGCTAAGCTATGTAAGCTATTAACTTTAGCTTGGTACACACTGAGCTGGGGATAAAAGAGAAGGCCAGTATTCATCTGAACTGACCTGAGGCAAATGTGAAGTAGCAGTGTCTTCTCTCCCTTCCCAGGATTTTCCAAAAAATTCTCCCACCTTCAGTATTGGACAACACACCTGGAGTTGCCATGTGATTTGATGGAAAATCCTGGACTAGAAATCAGACCAACCTGCTTGTAGGGCCAGCCATCCCCCTATTCTCTGAGCATCACACTCCTTATTTGTAAGATGTCTTGCCTATCTCCATAGAGTTTCTGTGGATCAAGTGAAGCAGCTTAGGAGGGGTGGGAATCTGCAAAGTAATATGGAAATGTAAGGAATAACATTTATCTATGAGTAATAGAAAACTCAGCTCAAAAATTACTTAACCCATATGTACTATCTCTTAGAAGAGGATGGGAAGCAACTATAGGAGTGGTTAATGAAGTGTCTCTAGAACAACCTCAGGTGCTCTGATGCCTTCTTGCCGGGGACCAGCCCCGGCTGATCCAGGGTATTCGAAGCGGGGACGGCGTCGGCGACCTATTTATTTAAATATTTTATCAAAGATATAAAGAGTGATAGGATGAGGATAGCTCAGTAGGAAAATTCAGTGGAGAAAAGAGGCTGAGTAGCTTGGTGTACGCGGGAGACCAATAAAACTTCAAGACAAGAAGTTTGCACCACTTACGTAGGCCGCAGGCGTCCTTCCGTTCTCCCGAAGGAGAGGAGACACTGAGGCCTCCCCGGTCGGATCTTAGAAGCCCAGGCATAATTAGCAAGCATGGCGGGTTCCGCGCTCCAGATGGAGACTCAGCCAGAATTTGGGAGAGAGAGCGACATGGGGAGACCAAGTTTCAGTGAACAAGGCCCGCACTTTATTTTCCAAAGTAGTTTTTATACCTTAAGTTGTGCGTAGAGGATAATGGGGGAAGGGGTAGAGTCATGCAAGGACAGCAGTTCCTGGTCCTAATCGAAGCCAGGCTTTCAAACTAATCATATGCAAAAGTTCAGGTGAATTACATCATCTTCTGGCCAGGAGGCCTGTTAACATTTTAAGAAACTTATCTTTCTCTAAAGGTGATTATTCCAAAGTCAGGCACCAGCCTCCAAAAAAGCACTGGACAAAGCTGCATTCCTATAGGGCAAAGGTGAGGTGGGCTCAATCAAGAAAAGAATTAACTCAAGGGTCCAAGGTTACAAACATTGAGGCTACTACTTACATTTCTATACACCCATTATATCAATCAATACACTGCCAAGGACACAGTAGGTAATGGGTATGGAGACCTAGCAGCAAACATTGGCTCAATAAGTGAAAAACCCTTCACCAATACAATTTCTAATCAATCTTTTAACTATTCAAAAGAATCTGTGTTTAGACAGTTTAGAACATCTCCTGCCTCTCACAGTTGGGAGGCTCTGAACAATCACATGTGGCCGGAAAAACCTATTCAGGCAGGCTAGAGGATTTCCAAAGGAGTTTGTAGGTTAAACACTGTCACACCCAGGAATTATTAACTGGAGCTATAAGCTAACTCTTTTTTTTCAGAGAAAGGTAGTGGGGGACAGGCCCCCGTAAAGTCAGAGGTGTAGGTGAAAGCACAAAGCATAAAGTAGGCAGACTCTGGTTTTGGAGGTAGATGCTCTAGAATTTCCAGGGAGACTCCTGAGGCTTGATCCTGCCTTTGCGTATGCCAAGCCTCCTTCCTCATGACCTTTGCCACGCGCGGAGCTTGCTCCCTGCACCTTCTTTTCCTTTCCTCCTCAGGGGTTTGCTGCTGCCCCTTGTGATTACAAGATGCCTGCCCTAGATCCAACTACCACCTACAGAGAACACCATCCTGAGGCAGAAAGGGGACCTTTTATCTTTCCAAGTATCATTTATTAAGAGCAAGGACAGCATTTCCAGAAACCCTCCCTCCTACAGCCCTCCCATCATGCCTCATTGACTGAAATTGCATCCCATGCCCATTGCTAATCTATCAGTGGAAGAGAAACTGCATTACTATGATTGGTTTAAGACTAATTAAGATTCATTTCCAGAGAGGAGGGAAAGGGCCTCCACTGAAGTAGATGGCCACCTAAGCTTCTTGTACAAACCAGAGTGGTGTGAGCAAGGAAATGAAGGGGGAATGGCAATTGGTTTGTCAACTAGTTTTTTTGCCACAGATTGCTAATTATGTTAGCTATCTCCCTTTACCCTTCCAAGCACCAAAGAAAACACATTGTCTGCAATTTTTCCTCCAATCCTATTGGTGACTAAATAGAATGCCAGTTGAAATGATTAGAAATAGGAGTTGCCTGGGGGTTCAGTGGTTAAAAATATGCCTGTCAGTGTAGGGGGACGCAGGTTCCATCCCTGGTCTGGGAAGATTCCATATGCAGTGGGGCATCTAAAGCCCATGCACCATAACTACTGAACCCACGTGCTGCAACTAGAGCCCGTACTCTGCAAGAGGAGCCACCACAGTGAGAAGCTCGTGCACCACAAGCGAGGATCCCTCACTCGCCGCAACTAGAGAAAAGTCCAAGCACCATCAAAGACCCAGCACAGTCAGAAATAAACAAACATTTAGGGGGGGAAAAAAGGCTTCAAATCTATCCAGTAACACAGTCAGGACTAGATACAGACACCCCTCTACAATTAAACCAACACCAAGACCCTCTTGTTAGATTTGAGGGTGAATCTGCTATCTTAAGATGAAGCAGAGGGGTAGAAAAGACTGAAGCTGAAGCTAGAATAGGGAGGGACAACAAAGAAAGCGTCTCTCACTCACTGGGCTAGGTGCCCTGGTACAAACTGAAGGGTGACTCCATGTATATTCACGGTTGGGTAATAATCACTTGACTGTCTATTTCTGGAAACGAACTGTACCTGCACGCCCCTCTAGATGTTATAAGCATAAACAAAGGATGATAGGTAACAATGATTCAGAATCATAACCACCAGGGTAAGAATTCCCGTTTGTCTCATTGCTTAGTAGACATGATTATACTGAGTTTATCACAATCAGAAAATGGGGCTAAATGTGAGAGATGGCCCTGGGTAACAAAGAATTGCTAAGGCAATGAGTATAATACATGGAATTCTTACTGAAACTGAGAAAGGGAAAGTTTCTTCCATCTAGGACTGCTAATTTGTTGGCCATCTTTGGCTTCCAGTGGCCATCTTTTTCCCCACCTGGGAGAAACTGCAAAGAATGAAGCAATACAAAGGAAAGTAAAGCGGAGAGAGAACTTGCCAACTATAACATTTTAGCACCCAAATCTAGCCATTCCTGAAGTTTTATCCTATGACATTTCACATATGTAAGTCAATAAATTCCTAAATTTTATTTTCTTAAAACAGTTTCATTTGGGGACTTCCCTGGCAGTCCAAGAAGGCAATGGCACCCCACTCCAGTACTCTTGCCTGGAAAATCCCATGGATGGAGGAGCCTGGTAGGCTGCAGTCCATGGGGTCGTGAAGAGTCAGACACGACTGAGAGATTTCACTTTCACTTTTCATGCATGGGAGGAGGAAATGGCAACCCATTCCAGTATTCTTGCCTGGAGAATCCCAGGGACGGTGGAGCCTGGTGGGCTGCCGTCCATGAGGTCGCACAGAGTCGGACACGACTGAAGTGATTTAGCAGCAGCAGCTGCAGCTGGCAGTCCAATGGTCAAGGCTCAGAGTTTCCAGTGCAGGGGGCACAGTTTCCATCCCTGGTCAGGGAATTAAGATCCCACATGTGGGGAGGTACTGCAGAAAAAAAAGAAAAGAACAATTTGATTTGGATTTTGGCCCACTGTTGTCTTCAAAAGAATTTTTACTGATATTTGCTAAAATGTAATTATCAATCCCCGGGTCTTCTTGCTGAGAGATCAAATCACTGTGTTAGGTAAACTGACTTTAAATTGACTTTTATCAATTGCAAGTGGGAAAAATCCAAAACAATTGCAAAGTTTTCAGATTATTTGCTTGCATACTATAAGGTCACCTGTTGTGTTTAAATATTGTTTGTTGTCTTTTCTTTTTCTTTTTTCCTTCTTCCATTTTCTTTTCTTTTACTTTAGGCACATAACTGGCCAGGCACAAAGCCTCCCCAAGATGGGGAGAACAGTTCTGTTCTAGCTTAGTTGCTGTGAGCCACTAAAAATTTATCTCTGGCATGCACCAAGGAGTCCTCTCACTAGGGGTAGGGTGTGGTTAGGCAGTGGGGTCTGACCTGACATCTCATTTTTTATCGAGTCTTAGGGCCTCTTTACGTGATCTCTCCCCACTTGTTCAGTTCAGTTCAGTCACTCAGTCGTATCCGACGTTTTGCGACCCCATGGACTACAGCACGCCAGGCTTCCCTGGCCATCACCAACTCCTGGAGCCTACTAAAACTCATGTCCATCGCGTCGGTGATGCCATCCAACCATCTGATCCTCTGTCGTCCCCTTCTCCTTCTGCCTTCAATCTTTCCCGCTTGTTAGTTTGGGCTTCTCAGCATGGTGGCTTCAATGTAACTGACAGCTTACATCCCTGAAGGCTTCAGGAGAAATACTTCCAGAGAACCAAGTGGGAGTTCAAGCTCCCCCCCGCAGCACCCTGGCTCCGAGGCTCCCGGCCGTCGGCAGGGGGCGCGCTCCGGCCTGCGGCACCCGCTGACCCCACCGCAGGGTTTTGGCGCTCCGAGTGTGGACTTAAGGCTGCTCCGCCTGGAGGCAGTCTGTCCAGCTGGGCTGCCGGAGGAGGCGGGGGACCGGTGGCCTCGGCGATGAAATCGGGCGTGGGGCGGCGGGAGGAGGGGGCGCTGCGAGGCCCGCCGGCAGCGGCAAGGAGGAAGTACCGTCTTCGCGACTCCGCGAAGCCGGTTTTGATCCCGGGCGGCGGGACCCTAGACTCCCAGCGGCTGGCTGGAGGGAGGGAGGCTCCTCCCCCGAGCCTCGTCCGGGGACGCGAGCTGCGGCGGCGGGCTCTTCCCCGGTAGAAAGCGGCGGTGCTTGGTCAGGACTGAATCCCGAAGTGCGGCTGAGCACCCTGGTCCTTCCCGCTCTCAGGTCAGGGGGCGCACTGTGAACGGGTTAAAATCCCCATCCTTTTCATCTTCTGCTGTTAATAAAGGAAGAGAAAGCCCAGTCCCGTTACGTTCGTGCGGTGACGAAGAGAAGTAAAGTGGGGTGAGGGCCTGGCTCCTAACTACTCGGGAGGAGCTGTCAGGTAGAAGAGAGCCTAGACTTGTTCTCTCTGGTCCTTAGGATTTTTTACCAGGGATAAGGATGAAAGCTTCTAGGAGGCCAGTTCCAGCTCAAGAAGAATTAGGACCCGTGTCAGCCTGACAAGAGGCAGTGTGCTCCCCCAGCTCCCGTGGATTGGAGGAGAGTCCAGATGACCACTGAGAGAAGGGTGGGTTGTAAAGGAGATTTAAATAAACATCAGGTGGAAAGTTGGATTAACGATCCTTTCGGTTCTTTTCTGTGTTTCTGTCATCCTGTAATCAGCTTTAGAAGTCGAACTTTCCTAAGTTTGATTTTCAGTTAGTTATTTGAATTGTTTCAGGCCCTTCTCATTGCCTGCTTTCTCATGATTGCTGAGACAGACATGTCAGGAAAGGTCCCCAAAAGGTTAATCCTTCTCCTTCACCTCTGGGAACTTTGGCACAAAATGCATGGCTCCTTGAAGCCTGACCTGTACTTTTCAGTGTGGCTCTTGAGCTGAATTTCGCCTCAGTGAACAATGGTTGCAGATACAGGAGCTGCACTGCTAGCAGCCACAGTCCTGGCTCCTTCTAGACACCCTGGACTCAGGCAGGACTGAGCCCACTCGGCGCTCAGTATCTTTAACTATAGGATGCCAGATGGTGGTTAATACTCTATATGTTTATTTTGAAGCTCACAGAACTTTTTCACAGACAGGAGAAAGATGATAACATTTTATAGGTGAGAAAATGGAGGCTCAGTGATTAAGTCATTGACCTGTTTAGCCAACAAAGCTACAGCAGAATTGAGGTGTCCTCAATTCTCAGACCAATGGGATTTTTCCAGTTTCACACGTTTAAAACTGGCTAGGCTATGAACATGTTTGCTTTTTCTAGTTCAGAGTTGTGTTTGATTGTCATAAAGTTTAATTTATATCAGAGTAATACTTGTATATAGCTTAAAAACTCAAATATTAATAGTATTTACTAAAAATCATACAAAAAAATAGTGGTGAGTTGCCAGGCTCCTCATTCGCCCCCATAGTTCCCCGCACAACCCTCTACCCCCAGTTCTCTCCTAACAGGGCCAAGACTTCCATATGCAACTCTTTTAGGTTTCACTTCTTGGATTTAACTGCACATTTCTAAATTGTATGCTTATACTGCTTTTGTTGATTCAACACTTTTAGACATTATCTATTAACTTCTTATAAAGATTTAGTTCTCCTATTTGCCCTTTTTGTTTCCATCCTTCCAATTGAGCTCCGTTATGATATAATAACTTCCCTAATCAATGTGAGTACTAACATTGTTATAATTATGCAGTGTTGCTTGCTTTTGAGTCAAACGGTATGATTTTTTTGTTTTCTAGTATAACTGTTGTCTTTTGAATAGTAATAGCCTCAATTTTTCATTTGCTTCATATACTATTCAGTTCAGTTCAGTTCAGTCGCTCAGTTGTTTCCAACTCTTTGCAACCCCATGGACTGCAACATGCTAGGCCTCCCTGTCCATCACCAACTCCCGGAGTTTACTCAAACTCATATCCATTGAGTCGGTGATGCCATCCAACCATTGTCATCCCTTCTCCTCCTGCCTTCAATCTTTCCCAGCATCAGGGTCTTTTCAAATGAGTCAGTTCTTTGCATCAGGTGGCCAAAGTATTGGAGTTTCAGCTTCAACATCAGTCCTTCCAATGAAGTCCTTCCAATGAATATTCCAATGAATATTCAGGACTGATTTCCTTTAGGATGGACTGGTTGGATCTCCTTGCAGTCCAAGTGACTCTCAAGAGTCTTCTCCAACACCACAGTTCAAAAGCATCAATTTTTCAGCACTCAGCTTTCTTTATATTGTCCAACTCTCACATCCATACATGACTATTGGAAAAACCATAGCTTTGACTAGACGGACCTTTGTTGGCGAAGTAATGTCTCTGCTTTTTATATGCTGTCTAGATTGGTCATAAGGAGTAAGCGTCTCTTAATTTCATGGCTGCAGTCACCATCTGCAGTGATTTTGGAGCCCCCTAAAATAAAGTCTGCCACTATTTCCACTGTTTCTCCATCTATTTGCCATGAAGTGATGGGACCGGATGCCATGATCTTAGTTTTCTGAATGTTGAGCTTTAAGCCAACTTTTTCACTCTCCTCTTTCACTTTTATCAAGAGGCTCTTTGGTTCTTCTTCACTTTCTGCCATAAGGGTGGTGCCATATTTCTCCCAGCAATCTTGACTCCAGCTTGTGCCCAGCATTTCTCGTGATGTACTCTGTACATAAGTTAAATAAGCACAGTGACAATATACAGCCTTGACATACTCCTTTTCCTATCTGGAACCAGTCTGTTGTTCCATGTCCAATTCTAACTATTGCTTCCTGACCTGCATACAGATTTCTCAAGAGGCAGGTCAGGTGGTCTGGTATTCCCATCTCTTTCAGAATTTTCCAGAGTTTATTGTGATCCACACAGTCAAAGGCTTTGGCATAGTCAGTAAAGCAGAAATAGATGTTTTTCTGGAATTCTCTTGCTTTTTCAGTGATCCAGCGGATGTTGGCAATTTGATCTCTGATTCCTCTGCCTTTTTAAAAACCAGCTTGAATATCTGGAAGTTAACAGTTCACATATTGTTGAAGCCTGGCCTGGAGAATTTTGAGCATTCCTTTACTAGCATGTGAGATGAGTGCAATTGTGTGGCAATGGCACCCCACTCCAGTACTCTTGCCTGGAAAATCCCAGGGACGGAGGAGCCTGGTAGGCTGCAGTCCATGGGGTTGCGAAGAGTCCAACACGACTGAGCGACTTCACTGTCACTTTTCACTTTCATACATTGGATAAGGAAATGGCAACCCACTCCAGTGTTCTTGCCTGGAGAATCCCAGGGACGGGGGAGCCTGGTGGGCTGCCGTCTATGGGGTCACACAGAGTCGGACACGACTGAAGTGACTTAGCAGCAGCATGAGCATTCTTTGGCATTGCCTTTCTTTGGGATTGGAATGAAAACTGACCTTTTCCAGTCCTGTGGCCACTGCTGAGTTTTCTAAATTTGCTGGCATATTGAGTGCAGCACTTTCACAGCATCATCTTTCAGGATTTGGAATAGCTCAACTGGAATTCCATCACCTTCACTAGCTTTGTTCGTAGTGATGCTTTAAGGCCCACTTGACTTCACATTCCAGGATGTCTGGCTCTAGGTGAGTGATCACACCATCGTGATTATCTTGGTCGTGAAGATCTTTTTTGTACAATTCTTCTGTGTATTCTTGCCACCTCTTCTTAATATCTTCTGCTTCTGTTAGGTCCATACCATTTCTGTCCTTTATTGAGCCCATCTTTGCATGAAATGTTCCCTTGGTATCTCTAATTTTCTTGACAAGATCTCTAGTCTTTCCCATTGTACTGTTTTCCTCTATTTCTTTGCACTGATCACTGAGGAAGACTTTCTTATCTCTTCTTGCTATTCTTTGGAACTCTGCATTCAAATGGGTATATCTTTCCTTTTCTCCTTTGCTTTTTGCTTCTCTTTTCACACCAGGGACTTCCCTTGTGGCTCAGATGGTAAAAGCGTCTGCCTACAATGCGGAAGACCAGGGTTCGATTTCTGGGTTGGGAAGATCCCCCTGGAGAAGGAAATGGCCACTCACTCCAAGTACTCTTGTCTGGAAAATCCCATGGACAGACAAGGAGCCTGGTAGACTACAATCCATGGGGTCACAAAGAGTCAGACACGACTGATCGACTTCATATACTATTATCAAGTGCTGTTTTTTCCCCCTGAGGCTTCAAAAGCTGAAAATACTTTCCCCATGTATTCCTATCTAGATAATCAATCATTTTATTTTTCACTTGGATCTTCCATCTTTTATCCTCCAGTAATCCTTCGTTAGTTTCTAGACCTGGAGTACAACCATTATCCTGGAATTTCTTTCACTAATATCCTGTCTTATATCCCATTCCTGGATTACATCTGTTCCTCCTTCTGTCTTTACTCCCATATTTTGCTGAAGCACATTCTGTAACTTCCCATGAAAGAGTGTATCGGAGGTAAATTTTTCAATGCCTTGCATATCTGAAAATGTCTTTATTCTGTCTTTAAACTTCATAATTTGGTGAGGTATAGAATTCTAGGTCAAAAATTATTTTCACTCAGCTTTGAAGGTGGCATGTCATTTCCAGAATTGCTAAGGAGTCTGATGGTACTATGAGTCCTTTCTTTTATAGGTTACCTGCTCAGCCTTAACTCTACTCTTAAAGCTTTGGCAACCTTACTTCCATTTATTTTTGCCATTCTGAAGCTTATGATGATGTGTGTCTTTTTTACAACAGTTTCTTTTCATTTTTTGACATTTCATGGGTACATTAAATAAATGTACTGTGTTTTGATTTTTTTCTCCTTTTCTTTTTATTTCTGTTGGATTTCTGTCGATCCTATAATTATCTTTTCTCTCCAGTTGTTTATCCCTTCGACTTTTCAATCTATTTTGTAGATTTATCTTCTGTTTCTTCTACTGCACATATTTTAAAAATTCTGTTCTTGTATTTCTCAATTCAAGAACTTTTTCTTATTCTGAGCATTATTTTTCCATAGCATCCTTTCTTGTTTCTTCTTCGAGGATACTCATTAATTTTTCTTTTTTTTTCCGCTCCCTCCATTGCCTTTGTATTTGCCTTTTCTTTTGATCTGTCTTCCATTTAGTTTTCCCCCAATAATGCCTGGATATCTGGGTGTCTACTCATATTTAAGAGTGAGGCCCTGTAACACCCTTTGACAAGCATCCATGTATGAGACAGAGAGAGAAGGTGCTTGTTCATTGACTGCACAGCCTCACTAGAGGAAGATCAGGCTGTGGGTAGAGATTTTTTTTTAGGGCTCTTCAGCTTCTCTAGAGAAGACCCTTCAGTCTGGGGATCTATGCTTGGATGCAAGCATTCTGGGTGGGTTGGAAACGAGAAGGCTGAGTGTCTTGAGTTCATACAAACTTCCATTCAGCATCGATTTTCAGCCCGTGCTCACTATCACCCCCATCCTCAGCTATGCTCGGAGGGCACTAATCTGCAGTCACCTTCACAGGTTGGGTGGGCAGTTTCCTGGATATAAGGAAGGAGGAAAAAACTGGTGGCTTCAGCCACTCCATGTCCACATTCCCTAACCCCATCTCCTGAAGACTAACTGCCTACACAGACAGAAATCAGTTCTTTCTTCCTTCCACTTGCCCAGATTTGTTGAAATCTTCCTCTGATGTTGTCTCTGCTCAAGATTCCTTTGTAGCTTTCTACCTTTTAAATTTGTTTATTGTTGTTATAACAAAAAACAAAAAATAAAGCATGTTGTTCAGTCTGCCATATTAAATGGCAAGCCCCACAGTTTGTTTGTTTTTTCAGAAATTGAGTTGAAATCCTTTGTCCCTGACGTACCCACGTCAATCTCCACTGGCCATTTTCTTACACTTTACCTTGCTTCTCTCTTTGCCCATACCTGCCAGGCCCTCAAAGACATCTGAGTCTCCCACCTAGGCTCCAGTCCATGTTACCACTCCGTCACATAAAAGCTCCTGGGCTACTAGACATAGCAGAATGGACATTCTGAGTCTATGTGCCAATTTTGCCTCTGTTTTCCAGTCCCAGATAAGACAAGCTGTTGCAGGAACAATTGTTTGGGGTGGAATATGCTTACATGAAGGATCTTTTTGAAAGAAAGCCCACGCAAGTACTCAGAATCACAAGGAGTAATTTGAAATACTTGGCTGAATAAAGATTTTTTTCCTCAGAGCTAGTTGGGAAGAAATTCCTTCTTAATTTAGTCTTATTACACAGAATAAATTATTATCATCTGAAGGATTTAATGGTAAGCTTCTTAGATGGGACAGAATAATGGGCCTTGATGAACTTTTTTAAATATTAAGAATTAACTACAGGGACTCCCCTGGCAGTCCAGTGGTTTTAGACTCCAATGCAGGGGGCACGGGTTTGATCCCTGGTTAGGGAACTAAGATCCCATGGGCCATGCAGAAAATAAAAAAGAATTTAACTACAAAGATAAATGTAGACTCCTTGATTGTTATGGCACAGAAGCTAAACTTAACATAAACATACTACCATTTCTAAATTATTCTCTGTGTACTTGTTATATATTACTTCAGACATTGAGAACTATCTTTTTTTTTTTTTTTTTAGAACTATCTTTTTTTTAATATGTTAAATTAATGAATTGTTTAGCCTGAGGAAAAACCATCAACCACCTTCCTTTAAACTTATGAAAACAGTTGTAAAATGGACTTTTTAGGGAAGCCATTGCTAATAATAGATTTCAAAATGTCTAGTCCCTTCACACTCCTTTTCATTTTGGCATCAGTAGTTACATATTTTTTCAGTAATTTGGATTTCAGTTTGTTGGCCATATGTTGTTGTTTGTATAACTCTTGTGGCTCAAAGGATGTATTCTTGGATCAGTTGATTTATGATGGTACCAGCAGTCTCCTTTTGGTCTCTATGCATAAGGCATAGCATTAATGTTCCTAATGAATGGATGCCAGTGAACTGATATCATTTCCCCACTTTCTGTTAGAAAATATTTTAAGCATTTACTTTGGAAAAGCAGTGTCCCACACATAAAAAGCTAAGTCTCTTCATGCCTGCTTGTTTACTGTGTAGTCTTCAGGGGCAGAGCTTCCTCTATTTGAGGCTCCATTTTTCTTAGTCCCTGTTACCTTCAGTTTTCTTTCAGAAGTATATTAACCTGGGCTTACACCAACATAGCTGTAATGAAGATTCCACTTCATTACAAATTCCACTTCATTACAAATCCACAGATTTGCTTTTCTGTTGTAATTAGAAAACATTTTGCAAGTTAATACATGTGCATGCAAATGCAAATAGAATGAATAATAAAGTCTCTCCCATTTATATGATCCTTAGTTCCCCTCCTTAGAGACAAGCCAGTTTTTTAGATATCCTTCCAGAGACAGTCTATATGTATAATAACAAAGGTGGGTGTGTTATGGCCATATGATGACTTCTTTTACCCATATACACAAATACCAATGGAATTCCCTGGCAGTCCAGTAGTTACGACTCAGGGATCTTATTGCCAGGACCCTGGGTTTGATCACTGGTTGGAGAACTAAGATCCCACAAGCTGCCTAGTGTGGCCCAAAAAAAAAAAAAAAACACACACCAAATATAATGGTTTGCTCTTCACTCCCCTTTTTTAAAAATTTAAACTTATGGAGATTGTCCCATATGGATATCTAGTTCACATTTTAAACATTTTCCCCCTGGTCATAAAGTAACACATCTTCATTATAGAAAATGTGGAAAATTAGTCATCCTGGCTCTCACCATCTGGGTGCAGCAATGGTGAAGCTCCCATGTGTGTTTCCAAGTTTCTGGAGTCAAGACACAATTTTAAACCAGCTACAGTGTCCAGATGTCCTCAGCTGGATATGTCTTACAGAAGCGCTGAACAGACCTGGCATGTTCCGTTGTCCTGTTTCTCTGTTTTCATTCTCATTTTTGTTTTTGGTCCCTTGGGCATTCACAATTAAACCCAAACACCCACACAGTGTGTTTAATAGCGAGTAGGTAGTGTGTCAGTACTTAAAAATGAACATGAGCATGTGGTGCTACTTTTCTAGATTTGGCATCCAGAAGCCTTTTCTGGAAGTTTCAGCAGAGCAATGACAAGTGGAAATGAGCTGGGAGCACAGGCATGATTTTCGTTCTCAGGACCCTGGGGTCTGAGAGCGGTGTTGGTGGAAGGGAAAATACATTTGCACACAGTCGTCTGCTTCTCTAGCAGTAGTTCTTCACTGAGTGTCACCTATTATCCAGGCACTGAGTAGGAGGCCTGCATCTTTGAGTCCCAAGAGGTCAGAGGGCAGTCAGGGTGCTGAGCAGCAGACAGTATCCCCATAGCCCACTCAGCCCACTGGAAGGCCAGCCAGGCCTTTCAGGGAGGGTCTTGAATCCGAAGCTGGTGGGTGGGGAGTGGGAGGAGGAGCCTCTGGGACAGGTCAACCCCACCTCCTTGTGCTACAACAGGTCCTTCCCTCTGGCTTCACTCCCTCCCCCCTGCACAGTCCCCATCCCCATGACCCTCTCAGTGTCAGGGAAGTTGAAAATTATGATAGGTAAATCACCCACAAGTGTAATGACAGATTGGAACCATAATTAACTCAAGGCTCTTTTTACATCACATTTTCCCTGCAATCTCTTGATTCTTCCAAAAATAAAATCATGCCAAGACACCAGGTTATTACTTCAGTGAATTTAAGTTCTACAACCCAGTAGGATGTGGTATAGCATCAGTTTATTTATTTGGGACTTCTGACTGCTGGGCATATTTTATTAACTGTTTTAGTTATAATGTTTTGTTTTTACTGAAAAAACAACACCTTTTTATTTTGGCCTATAGTTGCTTTTTGCTGATTGAAATGTGTTATGTTCCTATGAACATGGTTGATGACCAGTGTTTTTTTTTTTTTTTCCTTCTAGTTATGAAGAACCTCCTCCTGGGTTTATCAAAGTCAGTGTAAAGTTTGTATTTTTGGTTTTTCTCTGAGACAGATTTGACACAGTGCTCAGACTCAGTTGCTATGAAAAACAGCTGCTTAAGGTTTGAAGCTCCTTTATGGTAGTCCTGTCTCTTCTCTGCAGATGGCAGTCAGTTCGTGCACTTTGGGCTTTGTCATAGTCCGTGCCTTTGCAGAAGTTTAATCTGCCTAAAACAGATTTTTTATGTCTGTTCTTAGAGACATTAAGAACATGTCCCTAAGACACCACTGCAGGCCCCCTGGGTGTCCTCAGCGCTCGCTCCCCTTCTGTCTGTCTCCCTTGCGACTGCATCTTCTCAAAGCTCTGCTGCTCCATGTTCCTTCTGTGATGCTCCATTGCTGCTTTCTTGAATGTCATCAGTTCAGAGAACAGTGGAGTCTGAGGACATGTGAATCCGTCCAGTCCCGCCCCGCCTCCAGCACCCTCCTCCAGCAGAGTCCCTCCTCCAGCACCCCGGCCACAGTGTCAGCATGTTTCTCTGGGAGTGAGACTTAGAGGACTTAAGACCAAAGTAACCTTTCCTGTTTGGTAGCTTTTAACTTAAAGAGAAATTTTTTAGAAAACATTCTTCCATTATAAATTTAATATTCATGGAAACATGACAAAAATCATAATGTAAAAAAACAGCACCTTAATTATACAGTGCAGTTATTTGGTGGTGAAAATGCATCTCACAAATACAGTATATATGAGATTATAGAATGTGACAGTGGCCTTCAAGGTCTAATAATCTATTTTACTCTGACACATTGTTTTTATTGTTTCAGGAAACCTTGTTTAATTCTATCTTCTGCCTCATTCCACAAAGCTTCTAAGTTAGCAGAAAATTTTTTGTGATCTTAGAATCTAATTTTTATGCTCTAGAATTAGAATTTGGAGCTCACAGATCATCCCTGTGTAAACACTAGTGACTTTTCTCTAAGAACAGCTACTTTGTTTTTGTGGTAGGCTAGCTCTTCTGGAATAGTTACTTATATTTTCTTTCTCAGTTACAATTTGTCTTTCCAGCTCTTCGGAGGATAACATGATGACATAGGGATCTCCAGCCCATGAGCAAGCCAGGCAGTGCTGTGTTCTCAAGCAGGTGGGAGAGGGCTCTGGTGCTTTTTTTGCCATAGAGCTTACACACTCTTTCCTTTTTCAGGAAGATGAGACTAAGCCAGAAGACTGTATTCCAGATGTCCCAGGCAATGAACATGCCAGGGAGTTTCTGGCCCACGCACCAACCAAAGGACTTTGGATGCCACTCGGGAAAGAAGTCAAAGTCATGCAGTGTGAGCATGGAAAGGTTTCAAGTAACACCCTCAATTCACGCAAGTTATGGATCACTGTTTACAAACGAGTTCACTCCTTTTAATTCATTCTCACACCATGTTGTTGAAGTCAGGGCGTGATCTCTAGGCGATAGATGAGGAAGCCCCCTTGGTGTGTTAGTCAGTGTCTGGGGTAAGCGGCAGAGCAGTGTCTTGACTCCAGGGCTTCTGGCTGCAAGGGCAGTGATCTTCCACAGGACTGTAGCTGCTTGCAGAGTCTATGCTTCAGTAATGTTCCTGTAACAGAAAGGATATTCCATGTAGCAAAGCCATGGGGAACAAGAGATGCATTGGGGAGTGGTCCCTTGGGTCCTGCTTCAGCCAATCCTCCTCATCAATGGTATCAAGGTTTTCTCCAGGTGACCTGAGAGGAGCTATGGGCCACACAGGGTGGGTCTGGACCAGATGGAGCTGTGTGCACACTATCCACTGCACCAGCATAAGATGGCATTTGAAGGGGTACTGCTGCCTTTAAAGACATTTGTTTGTACAGAGATTCTTCATGCATACAATTAAAATAGCAGTTCATGTTTTTTTGCCTCCATTCACACACCATCCTTTCCCAGTACCTAGGTTACAACAATTAGCTTTATTCAGCATTGCAGGGAATACCTGAGGGCATGTTTTTTAGGGATTTTGGCGTCCATCTTGAAGACTGGCAATTACAGCAATTCTTGCTCATCACTGGGAGATAAAAAGTTGATTGGAAGCTCTAAGTGTGTGAGTAGGGCTTGTTGAGTTTCACTGGAGGGTGATCTTTCTAGTCTGTCCAACTGAGAACTTATGAGGTCAGTACCTGTAGGTTTTTCTTCTAGGGCTGGGTTGTATTTTCCCAGAGAAGGCGGCTCCTCCATGGAGGGTGAAGGCCAAGCTGCTAGTGTTGTGGAATCTAACTGGAGCAAAAAGGCTGGGAAATCTTGCCGTCTGCTTTTTTTAATGTGTTCCCGTAACCTTCTGTATTTACTGTCACACCTTGTCTTCACGTGTATCTGTTGTCCTTTTGCCAGAGATCCTATGATTTACCTTTTTCAGACAATAACTTCTACCAGGGCTAGTAAGAGTTGCCCTTGGACTTTTAATCAGTCCTCATTATTTCAGCTCCTCCTTTACCCTTACATGCAACAGTATCTGGTGCTCAGAGCTCAATTCCTGAGCTCTTTGGAGGTTCTGCAAAGAAAAATTGAGTTGATTCTCAGTTCTCCCCTCTGGTGCCTTAGAATTGAATTTTCTGGTGTCTGTTCATTTTAGTGTTTATTGCATTTTGCATTATGGTATACAAAATTTTTTTGCATTTGACTTACAGTTTTTCTCTGTATGTTTGGGTCTGTGGCCTTTTGAAAATGCTTTATTGCAGTTTAATATAGATATAATGAAGTTCACCCATTTTAAATAGTGATTTTTTTTAGTTAACTACTGAGTATATTTATTTATTGCCATAAATAAGTTTTAGAAAATTTTATCCTCCCATTAAGATCCCTCAGGACTCTTTCCAGTTAATCCCCACTTCAGCCCCAGATAGCCATTAATCTACTGTTTTTATCAATTTGGCTTCTTTGTGCATCTCCGGGAGATGGTGATGGACAAGGAGGCCTGGCGTGCTGCAATTCATGGGGTTGCAAAGAGTGGACTGAGCGACTGAACTGAACTGATTATATGTAAATGAATTCATACATCCATTTATAAGTTACATGAGAAATTCAACACTTTATTATAAAATAGGCTTTTTATTCAATAAAATAGGCTTTGTGTTAGATTGCCATTGCTAAGTCACTTTGGTCGTGTCCAACTCTTTTTGACCCCATGGACTGTAGCCCACCAGGCTCCTCTGTCTGTGGGATTCTCCAGGCAAGAATACTGGAGTGGGTTGTCATGCCTTTCTCCAGGGGATCTTCCTGACCCAGGGACTGAACTTGTGTCTCTTGTAGCTCCTGCGTTGCAGGCAGATTCTTTACTGCTGAGCCACTGGGGAAGCCCTTGTGTTAGATGATTTTGCCCAATTGTAGGCTAATGTATCAATAGGTGTTATGAGTGCATTTAAGCTAGGCTAAGCTATCCTGATTATTTAACTTTATGCAGAGTACATCATGAGAAACGCTGGGCTGGAAGAAGCACAAGCTGGAATCAAGATTGCCGGGAGAAATATCAATAACCTCAGATATGCAGATGACCCCACCCTTATGGCAGAAAGTGAAGAAGAACTCAAAAGCCTCTTGATGAAAGTGAAAGAGGAGAGTGAAAAGGTTGGCTTAAAGCTCAACATTCAGGAAATGAAGATCATGGCATCTGGTCCCATCACTTCATGGGAAATAGATGGGGAAACAGTGGAAACAGTGTCAGACTTTATCTTTTTGGGCTCCAAAATCACTGCAGATGGTGACTGCAGCCATGAAATTAAAAGATGCTTACTCCTTGGAAGAAAAGTTATGACCAAACTAGATAGCATATTCAAAAGCAGAGACATTACTTTGCCAACAAAGGTCTGGCTAGTCAAGGCTATGTTTTTTCCAGTGGTCATGTATGGATGTGAGAGTTGGACTGTGAAGAAAGCTGAGTGCCGAAGAATTGATGCTTTTGAACTGTGGTGTTGGAGAAGACTCTTGAGAGTCCGTTGGACTGCAAGGAGACCCAACCAGTCCATTCTGAAGGAGATCAGCTCTGGGATTTCTTTGGAAGGAATGATGCTAAAGCTGAAACTCCAATACTTTGGCCACCTCACTCAGAGAGTTGACTCATTGGAAAGGACTCTGATGCTGGGAGGGATTGGGGGCAGGAGGAGAAGGGGACGACAGAGGATGAGATGGCTGGATGGCATCACTGACTTGATGGACGTGAGTTTGAGTGAACTCCGGCAGGTGGTGATGGACAGGGAGGCCTGGCGTGCTGCGATTCATGGGGTCGCAAAGAGTTGGACATGACTGAGTGACTGATCTGAACTGAAGCTATGATATTCAGTAGGTTAGGTGCATTAAAGTGCATTTTCGACCTACGATATTTTCAGCGTACAATGGGTTTATTGGGACATAACCCAATCACAAGTTTTCCTTTATTTTTTAGGATCTTACATGGTTCATTCATTGATTGCATTTGTTTTTAGAACTAGAGTTTAATGAAGAAAAACTTTGATATGATCTACCAATTCTTTGTCTTCTTTAAAGGAAACTGTGTTATCTTACAGAAATATTTCCTTTTTTTGTTTTTTTGCTTTCAGGTTGGTGCTGTAAACGATATAGTCACTGAATAGGGGACAAAGAATGCCCCCTTTTTTTTTTATCAAAGGCAATCTAAAAGTTAGAACAGTTCAGAGTAGTAATCAATTTACACCATATCAATTTACATATATCAGAGACAGTGAATATCAGTGAGTTAGGCTGTAATCAGTAAACTAGAAATTCACACAAAATACATTCCCGGAGCCATTCAGCCAAAGTGTCTGGTGTTAACCACATTTGTGTTAAGTCACAGGCATACCTCGGAGATAAGGCAGGTTTAGTTCTAGCAATATCTAGAAGTGAATATCACAATATAGTGAATGACACAAATTTTTTTATTTCTCAATACATATAAAAGTCATGTTTACACTATACTGTAGTTGGTTAAGTATGCAACAGCATTCTGTCTAAAAAAAAAGTACGTAACAATTTCAAATACTTTCTTGCTAAAAACTGCTAACCATCATCTGTGCCTTCAGAAGCCTATAGTCCTAACTTCAAAGATCACTGATTACAGATCACCCTAACAAACGTAACGATGATGAAAAAGTTTGCAATATTATGAGAATTACCAAAATGTGACACTGTGACATGCAGTAAGCAAATACCGTTGGAAACACAATGCTGACAGACTCACTCGACACAGAGTTGCCACAAACGCAGTATCTGCCAAGTGCAATAAAGAATGAGGTATTATGCCTGTATATTTGTGAGATAGATTCATTCTTTAACAAAAAATTAACTTCTCATTAAAGTGTTATTTGTTTATACCTTGGGAATAGTCATTCTTTTTCTGAAGCAGACATTGTTATTTATTCAATCACTTTTTTAAACTTAGTGTATTTAAAAAAACATGTTTCATAGCTAAAATAGGGTTTTAGTTTTCCAGGCTTTACCTAAAGATTATATCTTTAAACTATAAGCTAGAAATGTATATATAAATTGTATATACTCTTGACAGTAAAATAAATCTATCATTTCCTCACATTATTTTAATAGTCACTTCCCAGGGGTGTAAATTCAGTAACTGCTTCTATCAAGTAAAATATGCAGATGTCTGGCTGTACTGAGGTTGTCAATGTAAAACAGACTGGAGTTAGCAGACATTCTCTGGTTTTTATGATATTTAAGATGCTGTGTTTTCATTTTAATAATCTGATATAACTTATTTTGACATCAATCATTCCACTTCTAGTGGAGTGACAATTTTTACAGATACCATAGAACATAGTTTGGCGATAAATCCCAGAAACTTTAAGGATACTCATTTTGACTCAGAAATCCTACTTATAAGAATTTACCTTAAGAGTATAAGAGAACATTAGTATATACACAACTATTTATGTATGTATAGGATAGTTTTCATTATTATTTATATGTTTAGAAAAATGAAAACTAAAGAAAAATGGAAAACAACTTAATAGTCTAACATATCAACAAAGGTCCGTCTAGTCAAGGCTATGGTTTTTCCAGTAGTCATGTATGGATGCGAGAGTTGGACTGTGAAGAAAGCTGAGCCCCGAAGAATTGATACTTTTGAACCGTGGTGTTGGAGAAGACTCTTGAGAGTCCCATGGACTGCAAGGAGATCCAACCAGTCCATCCTAAAGGAGTGCAGTCCTGGGTGTTCTTTGGAAGGACTGATGCTGAAGCTGAAACTCCCATTCTTTGGCCACCTCATGCGAAGAGTTGACTCACTGGAAAAGACCCTGATTCTGGGAGGGGTTGGGTCAGGAGGAGAAGGGGACGACAGAGGACGAGATGGCTGGATGGCATCATTGACTCGATGGACGTGAGTCTGAGTGAACTCCGGGAGTTGGTGATGGACAGGGAGGCCTGGCGTGCTACGATTATGGGGTCGCAAAGAGTCACACATGACTGAGCAACTGAACTGACTGAAAGAAAAATGTAAAACAACTTAATAGTCTAACATATCAAGATAAATTAAATATCGACATAAATTACTGTAACAGATTATTTAGCCATTAGAATTGTGGCTTAGAAGAATGTGTTATATCATGGGGAAATGTTCATGAAAATGTAAATGAAAAGTAATAGAGTTTTATATGGTATGATTATGATTTTTCATAAATTATGAATAATCATTGAAAAAGAGAGACCAGGGAGTTCCCTGGTGGTCATGGTTAGGACTTGGTGCTTTCACTGATATGGGCACAAGTTAAATCCCTGGTTGGGATACTAAGATCCCACAGACTGCATAGGATGGGAAAAAAGAAACCCCCCAGAACAAGAGAAAAAAGCAAGAAAAAGACACCACATGTTAATGTTACTGTTACCTCTGGGTAGTGAAGTAATCAACGTTTTTAAAACTTAATTTTCTGACAGTATCTAAAATTTCTATTATAAATGTTTATTCTTTTTTAAAACAAGATAATTCACATACCATAACATTTCCCATACATGTGTTCTTATTTTTAAGTAATTCAAATCATTTTAGATTATCTATACCTCCAGTATGGGAGAAGGCAATGGCACCCCACTCCAGTACTCTTGCCTGGAAAATCCCATGGACAGAGAAGCCTGATGGGCTGCAGTCCATGGGGTCGCTAAGAGTCGGACATGACTGAGCGACTTCACTTTCACTTTTCACTTCCATGCATTGGAGAAGGAAATGGCAACCCACTGATGTTCTTGCCTGGAGAATCCCAGGGATGGGGGAGCCTGGTGGGCTGCTGTCTATGGGGTCGCACAGAGTCGGACACGACTGAAATGACTGCAGCAGCAGCAGCATACCTCCAGTATATTTCCAGACTTTGGGAGACTTATATATTTTTGTATATCTATAAATGTTTCATTCTAATATATGATTTTATTTTTATTTTTTTGTATTTATTATTTAGCTGCACCAGTTGCGGCATGTGGGATCTAGTTCCCTGACCAGGGATTGAACCCATGCCCCCTGCAATGGGAGAGCGGAGTCTTAGCCACTGAACCACCAGGGAAGTCCCCCTATATGTGATTTTATAATTCATTTGTTTTTCTTAATACTATTAATATTTCATGGTCATGTATCCACATAGAACAAAGAGAATTGCTTCAATATTTCTTCCATGAATAATATTTCATGATTCTGCTATGGTTTATTTCTTTATAAAGGGTTCTTAAATTATATCCTGTATTTTTTTCTCTTGGCTGCGTTGTGTGCCTTGCGGGATCCTGTTCCTTGATCAGGGGTTGACCCTAGGGCCTCCACAGTGAAAAGTTTG
This sequence comes from Bos taurus, assembly GCF_002263795.3. Classification (NCBI taxonomy): domain Eukaryota; kingdom Metazoa; phylum Chordata; class Mammalia; order Artiodactyla; family Bovidae; genus Bos; species Bos taurus. The sequence continues at coordinate 63,879,974 of NC_037331.1, forward strand.
AGTCCTAACCACTGGACCACCAGGTTAACCCTCCTGTTTCTTCCTATTTGGGAAATTCTTTTCACAGCTTCAGTGAGTTGGCAGTGCTGGTGTCCCTTAGGAAGGATTAGAACATTCGAACAACCAAACTGAAACAGAATAACTGCCTTTTAGTAACCTAGGGGTTTAATGTTTAATTAACTAACAACCTAGCAAGCCTAACCCAACTTTAACCCTTTTTTCATCCAACCCTTTTTCACCCTTAAGGCACATGAAGATCCCATGTATGACATCATACGAGAGAATAAAACACACAAAAAGGATATAAGGTGAGACTGTTCTAGTGATAATAATATCTTCTTGAAGTCTGAAATCATACAAAGTTAGAAACAGCCATTCCAGTATTAGAGAAATGGTTTAATAAAGATGGTATTTTAGTTGTGAAATGTTTGGAGAACAGGAGTAATCCCTGAAAAGACCAGCATGTGGGGAATGAGCAGGCAGCCTGTTCCACTTGGGTTAACTTAAAGGTTGGCCAAGCCCACTCACATCACAGATAGTTGATGTTGGCAGCTGACATTGTGATATCTAGTTCTATTATGTGATTGAGTCTCTTTCTTATGTTTTATCTTCTCCAATGTCTTTAAGGGTCTGAGCTATTGTTAAAAATTAGACATGAATAAAGATAGGGTGAAAAAACAAGAGGGTTTTCTTTTTTTTCAAATTGGTGATATTGAATTGTAATTGTTGAGGAAGGAGATTACCTAGTATTCACTTGAGAATACAAAATGGCTTGTACACTGGTTACAGTCATGTAAAATAGGCATGGATATAGATAAGAATGGGGAAATATGCAAAAATAAACATCAGTACTATCTTTAATGAGGTGACTATTTGTGACAGTTTTCATCCTCACTACTGCTCTTATCTTTTTATCTAAAAAAATTTTTTTTAGGTTGAATTGAATATGGTTATTTGGTCAATCTTATGTGTTTAGTATACAACAATCAAAACGATTACTGGAGGATTCAATGTCAGATGACGATGGGAGAAGCTCCAGTTCCTCAGAATATAAACACAAGAAAAAGAAGAAAGAAAAGAATAGGAAAAAGAAGAAAGAAGAAAAAACAAAAGCATAAGTCTTCCAAGTCAAATGAGAGTTCGGACTCAGAATGACGAGAGCCTGGCTTGTTCAACATTCTCTTCTCACAAACCAGACACTGTGGCCAAAGATGAGAGGACCGTGGAGGAAGGCGGGATTGGAGAGGAACCGGAGAGACGCCCGGAGGGCGGGGGTGTGGGGTCCCAGGCGAGGGTCTCACCTGCCTTCCAGGGAGGATTCTAGTTGTGCGTTGCCAGGTGCTAGCTCTGGACACGCCTGACTTCAGGCTGGAGAGCTTTTCCCCTTGTGCTCCTCCCTGCTGATCCCTGTGGGTCCCAACTCCTTAGAAATGCCTTGGGCAGGGCGGCCAGATGAAGGGAGTCTCTGCTGCTGTAGGTTCCACCTCCAGGGTGGAGCTACTTGTGTAGAGCTCAGACCTGATTTCCCTCTGCTGCTGAGGATAATAAAAGCTCACTATTTATTTTAAAAATACTCCTTTATTTTTTGGAGAAGGAAATGGCAACCCACTCCAGTGTTCTTGCCTGGAGAATCCCAGGGACGGAGGAGCCTGGTGGGCTGCCGTCTACGGGGATGCACAGATTCAGACACAACTGAAGTGACTTAGCAGCAGCAGCATTTTTAAATCATCATAATATACTTATGTTGTCCAAATTTAGAAGGTATATAAGGGGAATGCCCTAGCAGTCCAGTGGTTAGGACTCTGTGCTTTCACCACCACGGCCCGGGTTCAAATCACTGACTGGCAGACTGAGATCCTGCAAGCTGAGAGGTGTAATCAGAAAAATATATATATAAAAGGTATATACGGTTTTAATCATGAAAAAGTTTCCTCTTTTCTTCCCCAGCTATTCAGTTCCCTTTCCCAATGGCTACCAATTTTACTAATTTTTCTTGATTTTTTTTTAACTAATTTTTCATCAAGTCATCCAGAAATATCTTACGTATCACAAATGTTTTTTTCCCTTTTTTAATACAAATGCTAGCATACCATACCCATTTGCCTGCTTGTTTTTTTATTTTTTAACTCAACAGTGTAAAACATGTTGGTCTTTGCTATACACAGAAGTCTCGAGTTCATGAAAGAAAGAAACAAAGTGAAAGTCGCTCAGTTGTGTCCGATTCTTTGCAACCCCATGGACTCTGTGGTTCATGAAACTCTCCAGGGCAGAATACTGGAGTGGGTAGCCTTTTCCTTCTTCAGGGGATATTCCCAACCCAGGGATCGAAACCAGGTCTCCCACATTGCAGGTAGATTCTTTACCAGCTGAGCCACAAGGGAAGCCCATAAACCTCTTTCATGTTTGGTTGAGTTTTCAGGGGAAGGGATGAGTTCAGTTTAGTTACTTAGTCGTATCCGACTCTGCGACGCCGTGGACTATAGCATACAAGGCCTCCCTGTCCATCACCAACTCCCGGAGTTTACTCAAACTCATATCCATTGAGTCGGTGATGTCATCCAACCATCTCATCCTCTGTCATCTCCTTTTCCTCTCGCCTTCAATCTTTCCCAGCATCAGGGTGAAGTGAAGTCGCTCAGTTGTGTCCGATTCTTTGCAACCCCATGGACTCTGTGGTCCATGAAATTCTCCAGGGCAGAATACTGGAGTGGGTAGCCTTTTCCTTCTTCAGGGGATATTCCCAACCCAGGGATCGAAACCAGGTCTCCCACATCTCTCCAGGTCTCTCTCTAAAAAAATTAGAGTCGTGTCCAACTCTTTGCAACCCCGTGGACTGTAGCCCACCACGCTCCTCTGTCCATGGGATTTTCCAGGCAAGAGTACTGGAGTGGGTTTCCATTTCCTTCTCCAGAGGATCTTCCCAACCTAGGGATCGAACCCAGGTCTCCCGCATTGTAAGCAAGACACTTTACTGTCTGAGCCACCAGGGAAGGGTCTTGCTCAGTAAATCTTTAATCCAATTTTCTATTGATGGGTGGAACTGTGTTCCCTCCCTCCTATTTACCTGGGGCCAAACTATGGTGGAGGTAATGAAGATAATGGTGATCTCCATCAAAAGACCCCATGCATGTACTGCTACAGTCTGCCCCCAACCCTGCAGCAGGCCATCACTGACCCATGCCTTCACCAGAGACTCCCAGACACCCACAGGCAAGTCCAGGACAGACTCCTGTGGGGTCACTGTTCCCTTCTCCTGGGTCCTGGTGCACAAGGCTCTGTTGTGCCCTCCAAGAGTCTATTTTCCAGTCCTGTGTAAGTTCTGGCAGCTCTATGGTGGGTTTAATGGCGACCTCCTCCAAGAGGGCTTATGCCATACCCACACGCAGAGCCTTTGTCCCTGCAGTAGACCACTGCCGACCCATACCTCCACAGGAGATGCTCAAACACAGTTCTGTCTCAGTCTCTGTGGGGTTCCTGGGTCCTGGTGTGCACAAAGTTCGTTTGAGCCCTCTGAGCATCTCTGGTGGGAATGGGGTTTGATTTTAAACGTGAATTCGCCCCTCCTACGTCTTGCTGGGATAGCCTATAATAACAATGAACAACCATGTCTTTAGCACTTATTGCCATTGTACCATGATTATTATTATTCCCAGAATAATTGATTCATAAAAATTATAAGGACATAGGAATCAGTGTACTGGGTCAGCTACCCACATCCCCAAATATATCCTCCTCCTGTTGGCTAAGGACAGCTGACATTAGAACTTGTGGCTTTGACTGCTGCAGCTGAGGCAGGAGGGCCAGACGCTGCCTGCAGCCAGGAGAGGGCATCTGTTCTTACTGAGCTGAAGTGGAGCCAGATCTTGCTCACAAGCAAATGTCCTTCCCTCTCCACCAGAGTCTCTTGCTGCTTTCATCACTCAGGGTCCCAGGAACTCACTGGTCCCACTTCCTGCTTTTTCCCCTAGGGGTTGGATTTCCCCCTCCTTCAAGAATAACCAACGCAGGCCAGGCTGACTCCTTCCCTACTCCCCTCAGTAAACTGCTCCTCAGTTCAGTTCAGTTGCTCAGTCATGTCCGACTCTGCGACCCCATGGACTGTAGCACGCCAGGCCTCCCTGTCCATCACCAACTACCGGAGTGCACTCAAACTCATGTCCATTGAGTTGGTGATGCCATCCAACTATCTCATTCTCTTCTCCTCCCCTTCTCCTCCCGCCTTCAATCTTTCCCATCATCAGGATCTTTTCCAATGAGTCAGTTCTTCACATCAAGTGGCCAAAGTATTGGAGTTTCAGCTTCAGCATCAGTCCTTCCAATGAACACCCAGGACTGATCTCCTTTAGGATGGACTGGTTGGATCTCCTTGCAGTCCATGGGACTCTCAAGAGTCTTCTCCAACACCACAGTTCAAAAGCATCAATTCTTCGGCACTCAGCTTTCTTTATAGTCCGATTCTCACATCCTACATGACTACTGGAAAAACCATAGCTTTGAGTTAGACAGACCTTTGTTGGCATAGTAATGTCTCTGCTTTTTAATATGCTGTCTAGGCTGGTCATAACTTTTCTTCCAACTGCTCCTAGTCTTGGCCTTGAAAAGTGTGTCTCAATAACACAACTGGCTGGAATGGCTCTGAACTTCTTTCTGAAAACCCTAAGGCCAGTTACGTCAAGCAATGTCTTAAACTTATCTTTGGCATTTCCAGCTCACCATGCAGCAGAAAATTTTGCTTCCAGAAATTTCCTTTCTCCTGCTGGAGTCCCATTCATGATAAACATATTCTATTACAATATAGAAGAATATCAATGATTCTCAAGCTTATGGGGCATCAAAATCACCTGGAATGCTTGTTGAAACAGATTCTCGTGCCTCACTCCTACTTTTAGAATTTCCAATTTACTAATTCTAGAATGGACTGGGGAATCTGCATTTCTAACAAGTTCCCAAATGATGCTGATGCTGTTGGTTTGGGGACCAGGTCTGAAGAACTACTGATCTAAATGTTTAACCTCTTTTTAAAGCCTTTCTTCACTTTCTGCTGTAACTGGAATCTCTCCACTCACTGCAGCCCCTGCAAGTTAATTCCTGTGCCTTGTCCCTCACTTCAGGTTGCTCTGTCTTCTATTTCTGGCCTACATTCTGTGGCTGTCAATTAAGCCTGTTATCTCCCTTGACCTCTGGTTTTTCTGCCCAGATTACCCAAAAGAATCTCAAACCAAATTCCTCCTCCTCTGGGAATTAGAATTTCCAGACTGCCGAGCCCACAAAGCTGACCAATCAAATTTCTTCATCCTAAAATCTCTCCCTCAAACCCACCACCATCCCCACCCCACTCACTAATCCTATTAAGGAAGTCAAAAGAAGCCACCAGACCTCTCTTTACTAAGGTGTCTTAGCCTGTCATCATGGCTGTGGTTGACACAATTGTAAAATGGTCCCCAGATTTCCTGCCCAAACCTGTAGAACCATTACTTGAAGGGATTTTACTCCCATGATTAGCTTACATTTCTGGACAGTTTGGTTTTTTCAAAGGGCAACTGTTTGGGTGATCAGAACCAACTCACAAGAATTCTAAAACCAGAGGTGTTTTTTTTTTTTTTGGCATATAGCAAAGTATCCTACCCTGGCTCCCACAAAGGCTTCTGCTTCAGTCAGTTTTGACTCTTTATTAGTCCATCTCTCTGATTTTTGGGTCAGTGGTTTGCCCTGAGACCATGATTCTCTAACAGATTTAAGAAAATCTGATCATTAGTTTTACTTGTTAGGAAAGAATGAAGACTTCTAACCTCTTTATACACCAGACCAGAGACCAGAAGTTGATGGATACACCATATTTGTGGTAATTAATGCTTGCCCACATGTCTGGAAGATTCTTGAGGGCAGAGACCATCTTGTTTCCTGTTATAGTCTCACCTTGTCCCACCTGCTAGTCAACAGCTGACTTTATTTAACAGTTGCAAATGACTTGCCCTTTCCAGGGACTGTTCTTTCTTGAAGACAGCTATCCTATCCAAGGCCGTACCTCATTTCCAGGGGCATCCTGCATCACAATGACTGCTCTCTGCAGCAGTGTAAGATGCAGCCTCTTGCCCTAACTGGGACAATTCTGGATCATTACAGCTCATGAGCTCTCAGTGGGATTGGCCAAGGCCTTTGTTGTACCTACAACATATCCAAACTCTTCTCTCCACTTAATCATGCCTTCTTTGTCCCCTCAGAGATGTTATTCCCTATAACACGTCCCATTAAATTTCCTGCACCCAAATCTCCACCCCAGAGTCTGGTCCTAAGGAACTCAACATGCCACAGAGGTACGGTGGCCACTTGGGTGGGTGAAAGGTGGGTGTGGTCAGGAGTTATCCTTCATCTTAGACTCTCATTTTCCAAATTCATCCTTGACTTTTCATCTCTCCTCTAGGATAAAGGCAAGACTTTGGAAAGAATTACAAAGCAGGAAAATGTTCATTAGTACTGTCCTCTGTCTTTGTGCTTCCCTTTCCATATACTGGTATCACTGTCTTCCCCACTTTCTAGGGTCCAACCCACAAGGTCTGACTTAATCTCATAAAATTAACACTAAGCCATTCATTCACAAATACCTGCATATGTATGATGTTCCAGGCTCTACACTCTCAGGGATACTGCATTGGCTACATTAATTCACAACCCTAAGGAATATATGGTCTCCTTTGATGAAGTTAAGAATGTTACAGGTCTCATCTGTCATGTCATTAAATGGGCTATGAAAGTGAAGATATAGGTGATGCCAGAACACACAGGAGTATCACATAATCTAGCCTTGGGTGGGGTGTATCTAAACAAAATCTTTAAGGAGTTAGACAAAATTATAGGCCTTATAAGACCAGCCCTGGACACACTATCATCCTTTGCTTCTCACATGAAAAAAATGTAGTGCTTAATCACTTTGAGGGATTAATCCATCTTAAGGGATAATTGGTTAATATAGGGAATAAAGTGGCCTCCCCAGTGGCTCAAGGATAAAGAATCCACCTGCAGTGCAGGAGCCACAGGAGACATGGGTTCTATCCCTGAGTTGGGAAGATCCCCAGAGAAAAGCATGGCAACCCACTCCAGTATTCTTACCTAGAGAATCCATGGACACAGGAGCCTAGCGGTCTACAGTCCATGGAGCTGCAAAGAGTCACACATAACTGAAGAGTCAGACACAACTGAAGCAACATAGCACACACACATAGGAAATTAAAGGACATTTTTCTCTAGGACATTTTCATCATAGGGTAACTTGGAAGTAACACTGAAGGAACCCATTCTTGGAGGCACCCCCATCCCCTCACATCTGCTCTGTTCTTTTACATAACCTTGGGAGAGCCTCCGATCACTTAAAAATCTTTTTAGCATGTAGTCCAAAACCTAACCTGCACCATTTGTTGGGAGATCGGTTCTACCAATTGACCACATAAGTCCTAGATTCTGAGTATAAAGCTCTTTTGTTTGCCTAAAGCTTCCTTTATCCCTAAGCACTTACACTGGTTGAAAGTAAAGCACATAATTCCACAGGCCACCCCTGGAAATATCCATCCATGGACCTCCTATGTGCCTGGCCTCCATTTATAAATAAATTGTCAGTATGCTATCTTCACGATAGTTCTTTGTAGGGAATGCTTAATCCTTTATGCCCTCCACTCCATCATCCTTTTTTCCTTATCTAGAGGTTTGTGGAGATCACAACACTATTCATGACAACTGGTGATGTCGCCATTTTGAGAGGAGAAGAAAATGCTTAAAAATCATACACCTGCAATTCATTTGCTCTTTTACAACTTATAATTCCAAAGGCTTTACAATGTCACATTTTCTTAACTTGCTTTTCTGATATAATGCTTTAATAGTTCAATCAAGAAAGAACACGTATGATTTAGCTCTTCCTTGAAGCTGGAACTCAGCAATTTGTTTCCTATGAAAGAACAATGGAATACATTTCCTTAAACTAGTTGTATCACAGACTCAAGATGTTATACAGAAAATCTTTACCAATATCTATAGTTTTCATTTTTAGGATAAAGCTAAAGATCTTGACAGTTTGCCTGAGCTTAGTTATCATTCTTCCCTTTGTGACCACTGCAGGGAAGAAATGGCCTTTAAGGGGCTATCAAGCCACCGCTCCAGGACTAGGGCTTGACTGTGAGGAAGGGTTACCTGTGTGAAGGGAACCCTGGCATGCTACCACCCTTAAGGGAGTTGCTAAGCTTCCAGTACTGAACGTAAGATCTGCCAGGATCACCTACAAAATTCCCTGTAACCCACAATATACATTCATGTAACTCACTATACCATCAACATGTAACCCACAATACCATCAACAGCATTAGGAGTTAAGTATGAAAACTGGTATAAAAATAACATTCCACAGTATTGAAAGGCTTTGCCTCTAATCTTGAAAGGTAAGGCCTTCCTTACAAGGTATGTCTGTTACCTGGGTGGAACCCTGCTGTTTGTTGTTGCTCATAAGCAGTGTTAGTTTGGAGGGCAGAACAGGCACCAAGTAGGAAACCCCAAAGTCCAAAGAGCAAATCGTAAGACAAACTGAACACAGGATAGATACCAACCGCTAGAGCTGCTGGATATTTCCTGCACTTTATAACATCTGCCTCTGATCTCTGTTAATTTGTAAGGGACCTTGGTTTTTTATCTCCCACAGTTACCCGAGAGAAGGGATTTATACATTAAATAATCCAAGATGCTTAAAAAACAAAAGGGGGGAAAAAAAACACATCTTTCAAGAAAATGACCAATCTTCAAGACACTATTCCATACGATTCTATAGTTTGCGGCAGCAAAAAATATCACTGGCCAAAAATAACAGACAATTTATAGAAGAGAGCCTTCAGCCTGGAAATTAAAATGTTGACCGTGTAACCAGGAGTAAACTGAGTTTCCATTATCTTCCTCACGGAACAAGTCAATCAGGTGTTTGTTGTGTATTTTTTTTTTTCCGGCCGCACCACGTAGCTTGTGAGATCTTAGTTTCCCGATCAGGATAAGGATTGAACCCCAGCAACTTGGTTGTGAAAGCAATGAGTCCTAGCCACCGGACCACCAGGAAATTTTCCAGACTTTCTTTCAGACTTGGCCAAAGGAGAAAGTGCTGAAAACTACAATTTTGTGAAGGGGGAGGGTAAATTTATAACTGATGTGATTTCCCCAAATAGAGTGATTCACTTGCACTCTGATGGGAAACCACATGCGGAATGTAGAAGACGACTAAAGGTAAGTGGCTGGTGTTTTAGTTTATTCATTTTACAATTTAGACATTGCAGTCTAGGGCTCACACATCTGGAATGGTCTCATTCGTTATGGAGCTTACACCATGCTTCCATTTCTTGTGCTTAAGTGGTCTCTAAACACAGTGGCTGAGAACAGTCTCTGTTGCCATCTTTTATAAGCAGGGACTAAACACACCAAAGCCAAAAAAGTGCTCATGTAAAGTGACCCTGTTTTTAAAAATCCCTTCCAAATTACTGAGCATGAACTGAATTTATTATTACAGCCAAGTTAAGAGGTGACAATATCCCAACTTCTAAATGGACATAGTAGGCTTAAACCCCAAAGGTTTGGGGACTAAGACTAGAACCAAACTTCCCTGGGGCCCTTATGTGTCCCATTCTTCATTTACCTGCTTTGCTTCATTCTTTGCACCCCCAGACATAATCATCTCCCAAAGCTCTCCTTGGGGTCCTCCCTCCCTCCCCACTCCTGTCACCTGTACCCCACCAGTCCTAGGATGGTCCAGGTGTGGATGGGCTGCTAGTCCAGTCCCTCTATCTCACCATTTTACACTTGTCCCAACCACAACCCACACAGCAAAGCAAAGCAACTTCTCTTCCCAAGTTAACTCTTTTCCATGGAAGTTACCATTTTTCTCTATGTACTCAAGTGCAAACTCCACCTTTTAAAGATATAATTGTATTAGGCCTGTCATGTGTCTATGTTATGCTAGTCAGGATCCTCATCACTTTGTTCTGTTGAATTGCAACACTTTTTGTTGAATAAAACTGGTTTTCAGCCATATAGTCACGCTCCATTCTAATTTCTCCTACAAAATACTTTATATGCTGGTTGAAATTCCTACAGCCCCTTCATTTCATTTCTCTACTCCGTCTGGATTAGCCACTTATTGCCTACAGGATAAAAGTCTGTAAGGGAAGAGAAACACTCTTAATTTACCCCATTCTCAGCCTCCTTCCCAATTCCTCATAATTCTTCCCTCCAGCAGGATGATCTCGAACAGAATCCTGCCCTGGCTGTCCATCTGAGATCATGCTGCTGTCTCTATTCCCTCTCCAAACTTTGTCCTTTTATTCCCAAAAGTGAAGTCGCTCAGTTGTGTCGGACTCTTTGAGACCTCATGGACTGTAGCCTACCAGGCTCCTCCATCCATGGGATTTTCCAGGCAAGAATACTGGAGTGGGTTGCCATTTCCTTCTCTAGAAGATCTTCCTGACCCAGGGACTGAACCCAGGTCTCCCACATTGTAGGCAGATGCTTTACCGTCTGCGCCACCAGGGAAGTCCATTTATTTCCCAACAGATCCTAAATTTGTGTGGGAAGTCTCTGCCTGCATGTGGACTTCCCATTCTCAGTCATCCAACTAGACTGATGTCCTCCTGACTACCTCAGCCCACCACCACCCAGCTCTCTATCATCTTTTCCTGGAGCACTTCACTTCCCATTACACTGCAATTTCCCAGAATGCAGAAATTTCAACAGAGTCTCTTTGCAAATCCTTTGAATGTGGACAGTACAGTTTAAGTGACAACACACTTTCAAAATGAAGAAATGCTATTGAGTCACCTGGTAGGGAACCAGCACAGACAACCAATTAGTATATGAACACATTAGTCACTTATATTCCAGGGATTTGTGAGAGGCTCTCCTGGACTGCAGTCCCTCCTTGTTGGCCATGGTGGGTTTGCTTCAGAGCCTGACACCACTGCTTTCACAGCCATCCTGTCGTTTCCACTAGTAAACTGCAGGGACACACTCATATTCACCACGAACTTGTAATAACTTGCACTAATTTCTGGTGGGCCATACCATAAGTTGGAGAGGGAGTTCTCAGGTGGCATCCTGATTATCCTTCCAGCTTCATGATAAGACCTTCCTTTGAAAGATGTCAGAGGACCCCGTGGACTCACTTCTTCAAGGAGGCATCCTACCTCATCCATGTCACCCTCCTCTTCCAACTCAGAGTCTTCTGAATCCTCAGGAAGCACAATGGTCAAAGCAACTCTTTTCTTCAGCAAATAGGCTGTCTTAACATTTGAGAAACTGCTCAGCTCTTTCAGCTTCCTGCCTTTCAAGGTCTTTTTAATCTTCGCACACCTTTTCAAGTTCTCATTATACACCTCCCCAGTCTCATCATTCATGATCATTTCCTCTTTATCTGCACTTAATTTCCTATTGGTGATTGGTTGTTTCCAAGATCCCCTGGTTTTGCTGTCTGATACTGTCTCTTCACCCCTTGGGGGGCATTTACTGGGGGATTTCTCTACCTGGGCTTCAAAGCAACTCATGTTGTACTGGATGCCCTCATCCACTTTGTTGACCTGGGCCAACCAGGTAGGGGAGGGAACTTCCCCCTCGCAGCCATTGTTCTCCACCTCATAGACTTCATCCTGGTTCCTGCTCCCCACTGACATCTGCTCTGCTCCCTTCCTACTACTTCCTGGTGAAGACTCAGGGGAATTCCCAGACTATATCTCAATCTACCAGCTCATATTGCACTGGATGCCCTCATCTTCTTTGCTGACCTGAGCCAAGCAGGGAGGGGACGGGACAGGCATCTCAGGGTAGCTGTTGCTCTCTTCCTCTCCACCCACAGTCTCAAGGGAGCCATGACTCCCGCTACTGTTCTTTGGCATACTTTCCCCTGCAGTAAAGGGCTTCTGAGATGATTCTGAATGTAGGCTCAGGTCTTTAACTGCTTCCATGCTGGAGCAGACTAGTACAGTTTTGAATTCTGGGTATTCTGGATCTCATCTCTGTCATTCAGAGGTGGTGGGTTTGGGAAAGAGTTGCATATCTCTTATTTTCCTCATCGAAGTTCATCTCTATGATAAATTCTTACTTTAACATCTCATCATGTCTTACAACATCAAAATACTGCTCTGACTGAACAACTCTGTGTTCATCTTTATATGCAATGTGGTCTCCACCCTCATGAGGTTATAAAGCACACCTCTACTTTTACAGGAACTCTGTGAAATTCCATTGTACTGCAGTACGTTCTCTGGCATAGTTGTACCATAAGCCACATCATACAAACCCACAGTTTGTTTCAGTGATTTCCAGAATTTTATCATAGAGGATCCTTTGCCCTGTTCTAGCCT